>NC_137458.1:176528918-177933918 GCF_964235325.1 Thermobia domestica
TGTTACGACTTACAGCTAAAAATTGTCACTCAGTCACACACACGTACACTCCGGACAGCGTATAAACAAGGATAATATATTCTAAAAGAAACCATCTAACTACATTGTTCTATACAATTTATTACATTTAGAAAAAAATATTAGCCATTAATTAAATATTTGTAATATACAAAAATCGGCAATATACATGCAAGATTGAACAGCAAAGTTTGAGTGACATGAAAATACACACACACACACACACACACACACACACACATATATATATATATATATATATATATATATATATATATATATATTATTATTATTATTACGTAATCCAATATATTGTTATATTTTGTATTAAAAAAACTATGCAAAGAATTAGATGAGTCCCTTGTCATATATAAAATTTACGTTTCATTCCTTCATTCTTTTTTCTTTTAGTTAGTTTACGAGTCTTATCTCGTAACAAGCGACGAGTGTCAATATCACACAGACCGTTAGGCACTTTTACTGTGTCCATTCATTTTGCAATCGTATTTTTATATATATATATAATATATATATATATATATATATATATATATATATATATATATATATATATATATATATATATATATATATATATTTATGTTGATCATTACAAACAATACCGATTTCCTTCGTAAGAGCATTTGGGAAACTTTTCCCTATTTAGATTGTAAGAAACCAAGTTTTATCTTTCCAATCATGGAGGGTATTTTATATCCTCGGTTAGACAGTCACTAGTTATTTTGTAAATCAACTGTAAATCATTATATCCTTCAGTAGACACACACACTACTAAGCTTAAACTATCAATTTCTCATTCGTGGGAGATTCAAAGTTTTATTAACATTATTCTTTCCCTCTTTCGTTCGGAGATTGTGTATATCGACGAACAGAGGTTAGGGTAAAACACACTGATTAGGTTGTAAAGGTTTGGATAAGAGGAACGGATTTTAGACGAAAGATTGGTACAATGATGTTATGTTGGTGAACTTAAAAACGGACTTGATGGTACCTTAGAGTTACCAAATACGACCTGCCCTCTTCTCATATTATATGCAAATTATATTTTAAAAAACTGAGGTTAAAAAAAATTACATATAACATTCAGCGAATCTACAAAACATAAACAATTTTTTTTGAATGCGGCGGTATTTCTAATCTATCTTTCACATTCGTCGGATGTCTCGAACTATGGCAACTAATGATCGTTCGGGGTAAGTAATAAACCCGTTAGACATATTCATTTTCTCAATTCAATTATACAGTTTACTTCGATATCATATTCATGTTTCACATACATTCACATTTCATCATATACATATATTTTCAATAATTAACTATACATTATACTTAAAGAAAAACCCTAACAAATAATTCACTAATAGATCGCAACACTTTCAACAAATGAGAATCTCCGACATCCCTTATAATCGACGGATTTTTCAGCGCACAAACATAACATTCGTATTTCAATATATTTCGTTTAAACAGTAGACTCTTGATGTATAAGGGAGGCACGTACACATAATTATAAACCTAGAGTATTAATTTCACTATTGAGCCCAAACTACTGCAATGCTAACATTTATTAAACCTTATAGCAGGAAAGCAGAAATAGCTGGTAGTTTGACATAGAACTTCAAACGGATAATGACGAAAGAATGAGAATAACATTATGGTATACCGGACCATCATTCATCACGCGGTGGGTCAAATACGAAAAAAATCAGTCCCCCGACACTTCACGTCGATGAATATCTCCACGAATCATGTCCCATTACGTCTCAGTTATTAAATTAGGTTCAAAATCTATATACTGAATGATCAATATTTGCAATGTTCAATACTTGGGGGGAGGTTAAAATAAAAAAAAATCTTGAAGAAGAGAATAGAGAGATAGCTGAAGGGAGACCGAAAAGCGGCGCCAAGGGAATAAGCTAGAACACTACGACTACAAAGATAAGCGGTCGAATTTCGTCATAGAACAATCCATAGCCAAATATACTTATATATGCCGAAAAGGTGGCTCACTTAAATGCGTGGCCAAAGGGGAAGCCTTCTTGCCAAGGAGCAAGTCTGTGTCTTGTAAATAAGAACTTCACAAGTTATCGCCTGTGAAACTATTATTAAGGAACCGTAATCCGGCCCAGAACAACAAGGGAAAGGAAAGGAGGAAGAAAAGGGGCAAGATTGTCATTGCCCTGAATTTTGAAATTTCTAGAACAATAAAAAAAATATCCGACCCCTCGGAAACTAAGAATTCCCAGGACAGTATGGGAAACTAGAGTGAAGCTAATAGGATAGAAAAATCTTAACTGGGGATTTGCCAAAATAAACAAAAATTTAAACAAGTTAGAATTTTGTACTGGTGAGTTATTTGCCAAATCTCACCAGTGGCTCCCTCTTTCGCAAGAACGCCACGTCTTGAGGTGTCAATTAATTTCCATAGCTATCTACTTTGAAACTAAGAGAAAAAATGAAAAATATCTGTTAGGGAGAGAGAGGATCGACACCTGAGTACGAAAGTACCGAGTTTACTGTAATTAAATTACAGAATTGGTTGACTTTATCCATTTTGTCACCCCTATAAACAAGGGTAACTTAGTTGGAATAGGTGACTTGAAAAAAAATTTAAAGTTACAGGTTAACCTCAAAACAAATGCATATAATTCAACGGCACGACGTTTTTAAGCAGCTATTGTACTTCCGTGTTTAATTATAAAGTATTTCGAATGGTTTATTATATGATGTTATTCACCCCGCTAGACTCGATTCTCAACGAATAGATACTATTACTCCTGATCGCCAAACTGCGAAGTGCTAACATAGTCCGTTCACTAAAACACACCTACATCCTCGTAAGATGTTATAGTGTAGAGGCCAGTGCTCAAAATATCTTTCATTATACGTAAATACTCAACACTAAACTCATCACTAATATAATTACGACATATATGTCACTACAAGATTAATCGCGCACGGACCAATACACAAAAACTCTCACGAACCCAGACCTTCTTCAATGAAATCCAAACTATATACCACTTCACAGTTTGGAAATGCATATAGGTTCAAAGAGGAACAATATTACCAACGATAATATAAATTAAATGCGTTTCTATTCTGATAGAAACAATGAAGTTTAATATACAGCACGAATCAAAGAAAGAAGAAAAAATTTGTGCATTATTATCTAAGAACGGAAAAAATAACATCATATATCCTAGCTTCTGCTTAATGGCGAACGCAAAGTTTATTTTTATTAATAATTTAATTACTGGTCCATACAGAGCGTTGTAATTTTGAAGAAAGCTCAATTTGGAAACTACCTAACTGTTCGTATAGATAGCCCAGAAATAATATATATGCATAATTTGCCTAGAAAAAGGGGCAATTTTCGAGTTGACCAAATCGTTATGGTTAGGAGCAACAAATCACTAGTTCCCGAAAACAACAGAGATGGCATTAGTAGCATCTAAATAGCCTATGCACGATCGAATGTGCCCTTGTACTCTAAATTACTATATAATATTTTTATGGATTTTAACTGGATTTTAATACGTTTTACAACGAACAAAGTATGAAAAATCATATAATAAATGATACACTGTCCCTATTTAAACATGTCACATTCTCATTCATACACTACTACCACTGTCATAATACTACATTACACACACATACATGCCACTACATTCCATATAAACTAAAATACAAAGATTAATACATGTTATTATATCTGTTTATCAACACTACTACGCAGTTAATTATACAAAACAAAAAAATATCCAACTTTTACCATATTAATAATCAGCTCTGTAGGTTGGAAAAGGAAGTGGCTAAAATGAATCAGGGCCCCAAGAGACCCTGCTTCCAATTAACTCATGGTTCTTTAAGTGACTGCCGAAATAACGAACTGTGCAGCTATCAATGGAAAGGGGACCCTCTTCCTGTAAGGAAAAGAATCCCTAAGGGTTTTCTCAACCCATGATTACTGAGACGATGTTCAATTTAGGAGTAGATGGGAGCCCCTTAGTTTTTGTTTACAGTGACATATTAGACATTACTCTAACTACAAGAAAACCTACCGCCATGTTAGTAATTATCAAAAAAATCACACTTACTACATATGCAAACTGAAGCTACACTTGGACAGGTGTATTGAACCCTAAATTGATTTTTTTTAGGAGGGAAGAAAAGGAGACTTAAATGTTGAGATCACTGACACGAAAAAAAAAACTTGAAGATTTTCCAACACTATTCTGAAATGGTTCACACACTACGATGAATCCTGTTAATCACTGTTTATATGCTGCAAACATGGCGTCTTATGAACTGAATAATATATTTTACTATTTCTGCCTGTTTTCTTATGAAAATAACAGTTTATGGCTCCCTACTACGTCCAGATGATTTAACTGTTGTTTAGGACTAGGGTTACCACGATTTATTCCGTTTATCTGCGAAAATTTCCCAAATTTGGAAGAGCTGAAGTTACAGTGTTGTCCTTTATTTACGCCGCGATTTGCAATGGAGTTTCTCGCGTCTTAATACAATAGTTCCGGAAATAGTTCCAATCACAACAGAGATTTTTGGCGCCGGAGAGTACAAAAAGAATAGAAAATGGTAAAATATGGATCAAACCGGATTGCAGAGAGGATATGGGCATCTCAGAAAGGACGAGGGGGGTCCAGAATATTTTGCCAAAATTTACATTGGTAGATTTTTCTAAGAATTCTTGCCCAATAGCGGGCCTAGTTTTTGTATAGCATTAGGATGATTATTTCAATGTCCCTCAATTTAAAATATCCATATGCTAAATATTATCATGAAATAACGTACAAATAAAGATATTATTCCCCAAAACATAGTTACTACTAAATTATCCCGAGTTTCCACATTAATTCCAAGTATAATTATAATTAATTGAATATCATATATACATCGAAACCTATTTCGGAAAAATTTGTAATATGCCATTACAGTCTAATGAGATTATGTTTTTAATAGGAGGGTGCCCGAAATTTTTTGCACCGACTGTACTTGATGTTTAACAAAAAAATTCTGGCTGTTCATATAATTCGTAATATTGTTCATTATTCTATTTCAAATTAACATGGAAAAACTGTAAAAAAAAATTCATTAGGAATTATAGTTTTGGGAATCAATACCTTTATTTATATTTTAAATTAGTTATAAGTTTTGTATATGGATATGTAAATGGATTATTACAGTTCTTACGGTGTCAGTGCTATCTGAAAACATAGATCCACTATTGGACGGAACTTTCCAGATCAAATAACCAATCTAAAATTCGACAGAATTTTCAGGACCACCCTTCACCTCTCTTTTAGATACCTAGGTCCTTCTAAAATCTAGTTTAATCCAGATTTTACCAAATTTTATTCGTTTCAAAGCCCCACCGCCAAAATGCTTAGTTTTGATTGGATGATAAACCCACGCTATGATATTAGGGCGCAATTATTCCATTCCACGCCGAAAAGTGTTATTGAAGACACTGGATTTGATCGTCGAGCTTAAAAGGTCGCAACGGAGTGAGAAAAACTGCAAACAAGGTAATATTGGGACTTTATTAACGTCCAAAAGATCACTGGAAGTCCGAGGAGCCATAAACTGTTAAATTTCCTAGTCAAAACTGGACAAAAAAGCAAAGATAGGAACCATAAGATAATGACGCCATGATTTCATCTGCCGATCGATATGGACAGGATTCAGAAGTATTGTGATTTCTGTTTTCTTTTCTAAAACCGGTTCTGAAGATCAGTGTTTCCCATCATATTTTCACCTTCCGATTTTCCTGCTAATTGAGGGTTACAAGACCTGTCCATATAGAGATTTGTTTATGTAGTTAGTACGTGATTTTTTTTCATATATATATACATGGCGGTATTTAATTTTGTGGTAGTTAGAATAGTAATCACAATGCACGTGTGAATTATCAGTAAGGGCTCCTATCTGACTCCCAAATTGGGAGTACGGCTTCCAGCGGGATGAGTTGAACATTTAGTTTGTTTCCGGGTTCCTGCCCCTTCAGGGCAGGGGGCCTATTGTTAGTTCATACTTCGATATGTCCCCTCAGGGCATCGATTAAACAGGTTGATTTCAAGAATGTGATTTAGTAAATAAAGGGCCAGTTGGCCCTGTTCATTTCTTTTCCTTTCGTTACCTTTCATAGAGCCGATTTAACATGGTAAAATATGAATGTTTTCTGTGTATATTTATTAGTATAACATGTATTAATGTAGTGTGTATTGGCATGATGTGTCTTGTAGTTTAAGTAGTATGTGTTTATTTGTAATGTGGTATCAGTGATAGTGGTAGTTAAGTGATGAAAGAGTGTGTGAGATAATTAAATATGGGCAGTGTAGTATTTACTATGCGATAAATTTTTATTACTCCGTCATTAAGTGAACGTAATATAGTATAATAATTCCGTGTACAAGGTCACATTCAGTTGTTCAAGGGTTGATTATATCGTCGCTAGCCCTAGTGTCAAAAGTCAGTACTAACCGCCATTCTTCTGTCGAGGTGCTTAGTGATTTAGTTTTCGTGAAATTGACCTTTCTTTTCAAAATAAAACCTGGAAGGTATAATTCACAGCCTATATGGATGTACAGTTAGGTCAAGTGACCCAAAATTAATATATTCTGAAAGTTTCAACATTCTGCATAGTCTAGAAATCTAAATATTTTAATAAATAAACAATACGTAAATTTTTAACAGAAGTCGGGCGATATGATGCTAGTTCTTCGCTTTAAAAATATATTAAATGTCCATTTTTCTTCGTGGCTGTAGAATTTCATTGTTGATGCAGAATTTTATAAACATTAAACATTATCGCAGATAATTCTAGTTTCAGTGATCATACGTAGGATTTTTCTTTCGTTCTTAATAAAGCTACCAGGTATTACGTAGTATTGTGTGTGTGTGAAAGAGTCTTGAGTTCGAGTGAGGTTGTCGTGCGGTGATCGGAATGGGAAATGTTTGTAGTGATTATAGATATTAAAGTGTTATGATGAAATGTGTATATAGGCTGGGCGTAGATAGAGGAGACAGGGTGTCTGTAAGATATAGCGTCGTAGCAAATGAAAAGAATGATGATATGAATATAATATGAATATTAATGTGAATAAGAATATAAAGTATATGAATATTGTAGTAAATGAATATAGAAGATAGGACACCCATATAGTTAAATATATATAGTAGCCCAGTGAATACTTCGCCGCGTATTGATATATAGATATTGAATAGAGACGTATAGCTACAAACATCTCAGGTTCTGACCCCTGCGCCATAATATCACGCGGACCGGAGGGCGATATATAGTCGGACTACGGTAATACTTTGTAGTTTATGTGTTATAATAATAATCATCAACCATAGTAATACCATCTGATAGAATGGGTAGCATCATATAATCGCTGACTAGACATATTGAATAATAAATTGTGAAAAGACAGTGGTAGTTAGACAACAGGGCTGTAGTGAATCATATCTTCTGGTCGGTTTTAAAAATAGTATATACCACTCCGTGAGATTTTTTTTTCTTCACGTTACCTACTCAGGCTAGCTTACAATGTTCATGGAGGCGACAGTCCTGATAGGGTTACAGAATCAAAACAATTAATTATTGAAATTTATTATAGCGTACCCGGACGTCGACCCCTAGTCCCCTTAAGTATTTTCATGTCTTTTCTTAGTTTAATTAGATGAGGGAAATTAACGACGTCCCAGACTGTGGCATGTCTGCGCAGGGTAGCCATCGGTGAAATTTGGCAATAGAAATCACCGATCCAAAATTCAGTTTATTTAATTTTTTTTTTATTTTGGCAAATTCTCATTAGGGATATCTTAGCTATTACTCTAATTTCATTACTATTCTGGAATCTTCTAGTTTCCAAGAGGTCGGATAATTTTTTTTTTGAAATTCTAAATTAACGCCTACCCTAAACTTCCGGAAGATTTCCGGGAACCTGCTGGTTTGGGCCGGATACGGGGATCGGATTTCAATCTTACAACCGAACTCTTGTGGGATTGGGATCTGATGGACACAGAACTTGCATCCTTGGCAGCAGGGCGCCTCTTGAGTCTACGTATTTGAGTAGACCACCCTTTTGGCATGCTAAGTATATTTTGGCTATGGATTTGTTAAGATAGAAATTCGACTTCTGTCTTTGTAGCGTTAGTGATTTCCCACTTAAGTCTTTGGCGCCCCTATTCTTCGTCTTCCTTCTTCTCTATCTCTCTCTCTGTCTTCATTTCTTCAAGTTTTTTTTTAATTTTTCAACCTTCCCCCCCCCCCCCGATTTTGAACTTGTTGCTTACAATTTATTTAACTTACAACTCTGATCTGAAATTACCAGCTGAGACGTTGCAAGACACGATTCATAGATAAAGTAGATAATAATTGGGTCCTCCGTCACATTTTGACCTATCGCCGAAATGAACAAGGACTTCATATTTGACGACACTTCAATTGCGTTCTGTCACCGTCGTCCTCTTAAGTTGTTTTTTTTTTTAATCCGTTGGTCACTTTCCTTTCTGTTTTGGTTTTCAATTACCTTGTAGTTAACCTGGGCCCAGAAATTGTACTTTGGTTTATCTAGTTATATCTTTAGAAATGCTCTGTGTTACGTGCCTGCCTCACAAAGTTTTTTTTTCTTTTCATTATTTAAGCACGAATTGAATATATAAAAGTGAAAAATTTATAGATGCGCGGTATCAGGTAGAAAAGCGATTTTCTTTTTCATATGTAATGTCGGAAGTCATTTGTTTTGGGACAATGTTTGCAACCTTGTAAAAAATTATTGTTGGGGTGATTAATTTAAATGTGTGCGCATTTATTATAAATATATATATAGAGAAATGAATACGTCGGAATGTATATGTACTTAATATGTGAATATGATTTTAAAGTAAAAGTATGATATTAAATGTATTATGAATATATGTAAGAGCGCTCGTGTCTGTCCCCCTAAACGTGTATTGGTTGCTATAGTTTGCCAGTGAGTTTTCTGACGAATTTAAGAATGTAGATTTTGTCGAGAATACCGCCGTGCATTTAAGTAATTTTCCTTTTCTTCTGAATCAATGTAAATGATAACCTATGTAATTATGTAATGGCATGCATTGAAAAGTAACGGCAGGTCTAAACGTAACCCATACCATAACGAATATTATCCCTGAACTACTAACCTAAAACCATTGTGGAAAGTGCACCTTGAATCCTTCTCATCTTCATATGTATCCTGTGACTTGACCAGTTTTTTTTATCCTCAATTTGAACCATCATACTCCGTACACCTGTGGAAGATCGTTTTTTTTTTTAAATTAAATCCGAACCATGCATATAAACATATACGAAAGTGATCCTAATGAAAGGTCTCATGACGTGTCCCAGTGTTGGATAAATAATTTGAAATTATTCGATTAATAAGTTTGGAAATAGACCGTCTAAGAGGAGAAACATCCTCTGGTGAAAGTGATTTTCTCGACATCCCTAGATGGGTGAAACGTAGCAGTATGCGATTGCAGACATAAACTGTTACGAGTTATAAACCAAATATAGACGGTAAATGGTTTTTGTAAACCGATAGTTATATATATATATATAGATATATAAATGACCACAAACTAAGTCAAATGGAGCGAAATGTTTTGGACACTATGAGTAGTGCGTGATCTGCGATTTGAACGCTCAAAATCATTAATATTTTATTACCCGATGTGAGGTAGAGACTCATATAAGTTCTGATACACCAAAAAGTTTTTTTTCTCTTTTCTTTCCTCTTTGTCAATTTTTTTTAAAGTGAAATAAGTGTCTTCTTTGCATATGTCGCAAATCATAATTTTGCTTTAGCATGCCTAAGATATGATATATGTAATAATTCCTTTTTCTTTTCTTTTGTCAATATGATTGAATATATAAAAATTTACTAAAATATAACACTATGTACTCTATTAATATATAACTAAGAATTTGTGCTTTTAATATTTTTTTTTTCATAATTATTTGTTTGTCTTCTCTTTTCACTATGAATGTAATAAACTATTTGTACCCTTGTAGCTAGTTGATTTTCCTTTAAACATATATACACTGTCCTGAGTGAGTGAGCGTGTGAATGCATGATAGATTTAATTTAGGTAATTTTAGTGATATCATTTGTCATATTAACATCTGTAATATATGTGTCATGTTTTAACATATGTGTTAAGGTAAATAACCTAGGTCATGAAGGACCGTCACTAATGGTTTAAATCGGCTCGAGGAGTGAAGCAAAAATAGCAGAATAAGCCTAAATACGACATCTTTCTTCCAGGAAGTTGAAATTCTTATGGATACGATACATAAATTTATATTGAGTTTATAAGTTTGATTTTTTTTTCTTCTTGGCTAATTCATATGTGTGGTCGATCCTAGAGAACAGAGTTCAGATGCTGGATGGTTATCAATCACTGGTTAGAATAACAGTACGAAGAATGATTTCACCTTTCTCGTTTCCAGGTCTAGGTTTGGGCAACCCTACGGTCGTGGTGCCTGGAGCTAGGTCTGGGTGGTATGAGGGAACATGTGTCTATTCCGAAGCATTCCAAAATTGATTAGTTGCTAATAACATTTAGAATGATTCATCTTTCAACGACTTTCTCGACCTTTTACTATATTTCCGAAATTATCCAGTAATCTGTTTTCTTATTAAAATACCCTATTTCTTTTCTTTCTTCTTTTCCTACCTCCTTCTCTTACCCTTCTATTTTCTTCTCTTTCTTTCCTATTTCTAATCGAAAGAAAACGGAGTCATGATTGAGAGTAGTCGCTATTGGCACGGTCAATAAGTTGTTTAGATGAGTTTTCTTCGGGAGTCCGATATGAAGTAATTAACAATAACAAGAAAGTTTGTTGGAATTTAATTTATCAGAAAATAATCTGGATTTCAATCAGTAGATGATGTTTCGTAATCGTCCTCGTTTAAAGAGAATTAATTTTAGCGACTCCTCTCCAGTACATTGCACTTTTATTATTTTCTTCGTTTATTTTTTTTGTTTTCTTTCAATTTTGGCTAACCGTGACAGGATCTGTTGCCCTGGAAACGGCCAGATTTAAATGTTAAATTCATAGTTAGCAGTGATAGCACATTAAAAAGTCTCGGAGGTTGCATCGAACAATATGATGCGTTAGGCAACATAAAACCTAACATATATTTAGCAAGAAACTTCTTCATCCCGATATGAATAAGCCGATATATTTACTTGAATTGATTGCGGGTATCGAAAAAATGGAAGGATTTAAGACTTATTTACATTCGATGATTGAACTTAGAGTCGATCATAAAGGTTTAGCTTGTGCAACAAAAAATTTACGTAGAATTAAAAAAAATATGGTAATTTACTTTACAGATTATTTGCTTTTGATTTTGAGGTTAAACATTTACCAAGTAATATGAACATTCCATTAGATTTTATTTCAAGGTTGCATAATAACCAGAATATTGAACAGATGGACTTGAATCCAACATTGGGGGAAAAGGTAAATAATTTTTGTACGATTAATTAATGGAATATGCCGTTTGCTAGTGTTTCCATTGAAAATTATCAGAGAAAGGACCCTGAATTATTAGGAGTAACTGAACGTTTGGAAAATAAACAATTAGTTGATGATTATAAGTTAGTAAAAAGAATCCTCTGTAAAAAGACTAGGGCAGTAAGGAATCCTTATTAAATATGTATGCCTAAGAGTTCATCTAAATGAATTATCGAATACTATCATTCCATTATTATACCGGGTAGTTACCAAGGGATTTCAATGACTATAGGTCGAATATCGGGTCACGTTATACATTGGATGGGTTAATAAATAACATTAAAGAGTTCGTATTTAGTTGTGGTCTTTGTCAGAAATGTAAGAGTGACAATAAAAAACAAATGGTTCAATTAGTATCTCAATTTGAGACTATTGTCAACGGAATCTGGTATACTGACGTAATAGGTTCAGTCTGCGACTCGAGATCCGCACGATATTGTCTTATAGTGGTAGATTCACTATCTAAAAGAGTATTTTAGGAACCATTTGGAACTTTATCTAGTCAGACTATCATAAATAAACTATATAAGCTTATGTTTAGGCACGGTTTTCCATTTTGTTTAGCACATGACAATCATAGTGTGTATACTTCTTCAAGATTTAAAGAATTTTTGTATGGGCAAGGTATTCGGAATATATGTATATCGAGTTATCATAGTGCATCGAATCAGGCAGATTCGCGTAGTGAAGAACAGTTTGAAAATTTATTTTCAGGTATACAGACCCAATGGGATCGTGGAATTTATGAAATCGAGTTTTCGATTAATTCAGCTATTCACTCAGAATTAAATTGCTCTCCGTTTGAGTGAATTTATAATTACAATGGAAGCGACCCATTGATGTTAAATGGAATATTCAAGAAGTTGATATTCATCCTAAGAATAGACATAACTGGGTTAATGCGATTCAGAATATGGAACGTGCTTGGCAACGTAGGAAGAAAATTTTTGATAAAAGGTGTATACCTACCACATATCAAATTGGTGATAAGGTACTTTTGAAAGCTTAGTTTAAATCTTCCTTAGCGGACAAGATAACAAATCATTGTGTCCAAGGTGGATGGCCCGTACTAAATTGTCAAATTTTTGGGTCCAAACTGTATTCAAGTAAAGGCAGTTGATAATGATAGGGGTGTAAGAAAGACTCATGTATCACTGAGTAAGATATATCGTGAGCGAAGGAATGTTTAATAAAAAAAAGGTTACTGTAATATCGCCTGGAAATCTGTGTTGTTGATAATTGTCCGTGGCTGTTCTTGTATGTATTAATATTCCTACAACGTAAAGGATAAAACGATGAATGTAATTTCTTGTAATCCTAAATCGAAATAAGTGAATTGTATTATTTAAGAATTTTCTGTTGTAATTAAAGTGGTATCTATAATTGGAAAAGGAAAAAAAACATATAAATCAATAAGGTAAACAAGATGAAAGGAATTGTAAAATATTTATGAGTTATTGATCTAACAGTGACTATTGATACTAAAATTAGATGTGTAATTAGTGCTAGTGGGTATATGGTGTATGATTGGATGTTGCAAGTAGATTGTAAGTCATGTGAATGATTTATTACGGGTTTATTATTTTCTTTGGTTTCATTATTTTTGTTTTGGTAGTAAATGTGGAGTACTAATATCAATAGTTGGTATAAATTTTTTAGAATAACTATTTAGAATTTGGAAAATTAATAATTTTGATATTATGACTAGACAGACGCCGATCAATTTATATTCATAAATATTTGCTAAATTTTTGAATAGTCAAAAATTTTGGCCTATGGGCAAATGTTTGCAACGAGTTTGATAAAAAAGTTAGCGTATTGAATTGTATAGATGTCGGGAGTTAGGCCGACTACAGCGCTGTTGTGGTAATATACAGAAATATATCTATTAGAAATTTACGTCACGAGTTATAAGCTTCAATTGTGAAGGTGTAATCTAACTGATCGGAACAAAAATGTGTAATAACGAGTTTAGTGAAAAGTGAATATAATTTTGGATATAATAGTTATTTCAAAGCAATTGTTCACGAAACTAGAAAACGC
Organism: Thermobia domestica; assembly: GCF_964235325.1. Classification (NCBI taxonomy): domain Eukaryota; kingdom Metazoa; phylum Arthropoda; class Insecta; order Zygentoma; family Lepismatidae; genus Thermobia; species Thermobia domestica. The sequence continues at coordinate 176,542,582 of NC_137458.1, forward strand.
AAAATTAATATTGTCGTATGATACTACTTAAGAATTGCATTTGGTAAGTGTTTTTTTAATTAATTTTTTTTGTATTATTCTTGAAATTAGTGGTTAGATAGATTTTCAATAGATTCTATACGTATTATTTCCTAGTTATCATGATTGAACTTGGTTCTAATGGAGCTTGCCTTGTAAAGATCAATTAGTTAAATCCTCGAAATATCAAACATATTAGGAGATTGCTTTTATGTATATGGAATTTAAATTGGATAATTTGTTAAATTACTCTTTTATTTTGGAAACAGTTATACTGTTGTTGTTCGTTATAAATTTGAGAAAAATTGTAATTAAAATCACATTATTTAGAACATTGCTTAATCATTTCACCTTTTAATCGTTGAATAATATTAGAGTAATCCAAAGGTTGTGATTTTCGATTTAGATCTTTAAGCATATATAACTATTTGAAGTTCTATGCAATTCTAACATAATTTCTGCCAGAAAATTAATTGTGGAGGGGGTCATTCATTCCTCCTCGGCCAGTGACGTTGCGGTATTGGATCGCCATTACTTAACGCACGTTTCAGTTCATCGAGTGAGTAACAACGAACAGGTACATAAACAAACAAGAAAAAAGGAACTTGAAATTTCGGCACTCTAGAATCAAGTATAGTAGAACAGAGCTCTTGCTTGCTCCACAAGCTTCTGTTCTTCTCTCCTGCACCTTATTTAGGTTGATTATAGAAACTTCTCCTTTAAAAAAAATGGAGAACACTAAAAATTATAAATATCCTTTGTTAGTCAAATACCTTCTCATTATTTCTAACGTAACTCTGGTGCATGTCCACGAACGAACGAGTCTTGGCAGCACAATCTTCCTAACAACTACAGAAAAAATATCCAAGCTGAAGCTGAAATGCTGAATAGACGAGCAGAAGTAACGAAGATCTTTCAGTCCAAATTTAACGACTACGTTGAAGGTTTGGAGAAAGCAGAAGATTTAACTCTGGGTCCTACATTATGGCAGAGAAGAATCCCGATGGGAGTTCATGTGGTTCGGATTCGACGTTAATAAGTAGATTCACGTCTCATAAAGCCTCGCTGCTGAAAGGGACGTTAAGCAGAAAATCAACTCAAGTAAATTTAAAAGAATGAGAAAGTTTTCAACTGTTTTGGTGTAAACAATTCTGTTAAATAAAACTACATACACTATTTGATAATGGAAGCATCGTCGGAAATGCAATATCCGATAAAGCAAACTTTTCGAGGAGAGTTTGTCTGAAGATACATACACATATTGAAAATACAGGGTGTACCAAATGATTCCTCCACTTTGGCAAGTCTGTATTTCTGAAACTAATAAACATATATAAATAGTTTTTGTTTTGCATGACAGTGAAACTCAAAATTTTTTAATTTCACCTATTCATAGGTGTTCAATGTGCCCCCCGTAAGATGCACGGCATATGTCCATGCGGTATTCAAATTCGTCCCAAACTGCAGCTAGCATGTCTTCAGTTATAGCTTCCACAGCTGCCGTTATGCGATGTCGCAGTTCATTCAATGTGCTTGGTGACGGAGACACATAAACGGAGTATTTTATAAACCCCCACAAGAAATAATCACATACAGTAAGGTCAGGTGACCTTGGAGGCCAGTAATGTAACGCTGCATCATTTGGTCCAGTGCGACCGATCCATCGCTGTGGAATCGTTCGATTTAAAAATCCCCGCACTTTCCCATGCCAACGTGGAGGTGCCCCATCCTGTTGGTAGATGAAATCATTCAAATCAGTCTCCAACTGTGGGAAAAGATAGTACTCAAGCATATCAAGGTAGGTTACCCCGTCACAGTGTTCTCGGCAAAGAAAAATGGACCGCACACCTTTTTTTTTTTGGGGGGGGGGAAACTGCACAAACACATTAACTTTTGGCGAGTCCCTCTCATGTTGTACAACTTTATGTGGGTGTTCCGTTCCCCATATTCGCACATTATGGCGGTTCACATTTCCATTCAAATGGCATGTTGCCTCGTCACTAACACTAAGCGTTGAACAAAACTGTCGTCCTCTGCAATCTTGCCAAGCATGAAATTACAAAACTCCATACGTCGTTCTTTGTCACCTTTACAAAGAGCTTGCAGTAGCTGAATTCTATATGGTTTCATGTGTAAACGACGACGCAACACACGTCAGACGGGCATTGAGGGCATGTTGAGCTGTCGAGTTCCACGACGAACGGATTTCTGCGGACTGCGTGTAAAACATTGACGGACCGCTCCACGTCCGCGTCGATCACTCGAGGACGTCCCGGTGATTTTCCCTTACACAAACAACCTGTTGTTCGGAATTGTTCATGCCATCGTCTAATGCTCTGTGCAGTAGGAGGATCCACACCATACTTAGTACGAAAGTCACGCTGAAGTTATCACTGACTTGCACTCCGCAAAACGTAGTACACAAAACGCTTTCTGTTGTCCAGATGCCATTTTAACCAGAACCGTAGTGGGCGTTCACTCAAGCACACTGCTGCTACCTAGCGGAAACCATGTACAACTAGAGATGTTCCTCTTTCCAACAGTATGTTGTTCACTCACATCTCTGAAAAGACAGAATAGATATTATTGTTTAAAACCGGATGATTCTTTTTGATACACGCTGTAGTTTAAAAAGGTGCGTAATGCAGAAATACTATTTTATCGCGTGTGAACTTGAAGCATCTAGAACACCAAGTTCTGACTAAGGATGGCCAAAAATTTCCGATTCCAACGGAAACGATTCCGCAAGACACTGGTTCTTGGAGATTCGGGTTTCAGAACCGGTTCCAGACCTGGATCCGAACACCCGGTTCCAGAACCGTATCTCAGGAACCGGTTCGAGAACCGGATCTTAGGAACGCGCTCCAGACGTGAATCCGATAACCCGGTTCCAGAACCAGATCTTAGGAACCGGCTCCAAACCTGGATCCGAAAAACCAGTTGCAGAACCGGATCTTGTAGAACCTATTCCGTTCAGAGCCGAAAGCCTGTTCCACCAGGAACCGGTTCTCGCCATCCCTAGTTCTGACCACACATTAACATGCTTGATCATTATAATATTGAAACCCAGCCGCGGAATCAGGATATGATCAAGGGAGGGGCTAAACCATAGCTTCTCACTTTATCTAGTGTAATGAAAATAGGATTGAAACCTATTTTATCCAGTGTATACCTGAGCGTCAAGGGAGTCTACTGCCCCTATAACCTTCCCCTTGGATCCACGCCTGTTGAAATCAATTCATATTTCATAACTTCACACCCATAACAGCACAAGATGTGCTAGGCATGTGCCCTTTAGGTGTTCCAGCTATTTTTAGGTACCCGGCACTTGGTAATATGGTATTCATGTCCTAAGTATATACTTCAGCTACCAAAAGGTTTAGGTGCTTGTTACACCTAATTCATATTTACGACTATGTATCACAAATGTAGCATTTATATATCTGTCTCAATTTTCCACTGTGATAGTTAATTGTTTTTTATGTCGTCACTTGGGACATATATGTTCCATGTTCGAGGTACTTCCTTTAGGTGCATAATTTGTCAGATACTTATGACACATAATTGATATTTGCAGCGACGCATGAATGACCGTCAGCTGTTTGCATTTGCTCATACGCAGTAACATGCAATGGTCGCGCTTTCTACTCCACTGTCCTAGTACAAATCGCTTAGAAAAAAAGAAGCAACAAATGCATCAAATTTAAGAGATGAATTTAGAAGAAAGAAATGACATAACTGATGAATAAAAATTAAGATGAATCTTTCATACATATGTGAACAGTTAATTATTTACGTAGTTAGGGATAAAGAATTGTATTTTTTAGATGCCAACTGAAGTCGATCGTTTGAAAGTGAATATGGAAGATCCATGAAATAAAGTAAAAGGACGCGCGCCATTTTGTTATAAAATTATATGGCGAGCGGATTTTATGATCCCAATGGTTATTGTTGAATATACATGGCTACAACAGCACCATGATTAGTAAAATTAAAGGGCCCCAAGGATTTATCCCTCTACAAGCGACGTTTTCTTCTTCACCTCCAAGTCGGAATACCACGCACACCCCCGGGTACTTTTTCTTTTATTTTTGAAGTATTTTTAGACTCACCTTATTGTAAAAAAAACATTACGCATAAAGGCGATTTAACTTATTTTGGGGAAGTAATTTTCGCTTACGGTATGGGGAAGAACATATCTAGGACATTGTAAGTAAGTTCCCCAGGTACATGTTAGGCATGTGCCTAGGGGCGGACATAGACTGAGACTATCACTTGCCATCTATGCAATTTCTCTCTCATAGGTACATAAGGCACATACTGAAGAAATTCCCATGTACCGGATGGAGCATGATAGGCATATGCCTGTTATGTAATTATGCAGTTGGGAATGCTTCACGATCAACACTGAATCTATTAAAAACTAACTACGTTATAATTATCGGGAGTCTCCACTTTTTCTATTAAAGCTCACAGTATATTCTATCATAAAATAAATTGTCACCTATATAGTGTGTGCTAATGTCGTTAATGATAAAAATGTTTTGTTTTAAAACAAAACGAAACGGTTGAAGTTTACCCTGCAAAGTGGAAAACATGCAATTTATTAAATCGCCCCGCAAACTATTTGGCCGCAACCTTAAGTTATACTCTTAACCTTTTTTTCATTCTATCTAAAGTATCGTCTAATCTTAAATTATCATTACCGATTCGGGTTTTCTAACAATAATTATTATGTTGCAACTATATTTGGATGTAAAATCTTGACTTAATTGCATTTAAGAACTTTGCACTGTGCATTAAATTGATAACAGAAATATAGTGAAATTTCAAATTTCATGTCTTCCTTAATTTCAGATATCTGTGCTGTCATTTCTTTCAATATTGGTAAGAGCGGAAAGTTGCAATTGATATCGATTTTCCGCTTATATCACCTTTAATTTCCAATAATTGTTCATAAAATTTTAAAGAAATATTAGTTAGTAAGTTCTTTCTCTCATCAGCACTCAAGAAAATAACAAAAACAAAGTTATTCCGAAAAACTGTAAGTTACAGTATACGCGCCGTTTATTTTGGACACAGTTGTATATACGAATTAAATTTCAGAAGCATCCCATGCCGTAAGCCTCGGAGGACCACCGATAGAGAACTAGCGACATCTCGTTAAATATTGTCGACCCCGCAGCGACGGTCAGTGGTGTCCCCACTTCCGTTGTGAAAATTATACCGCGAGTGGCCCACTAGTGGCTGAGAATCGGCGAAACGCCAATTAACCAAAAAATGCCCGCCAAAATATGTTAAATTGCCTATAAGCGTCATTTGTTTACATTAAGATGAGTTTTAAGAAACATTAAACAAGGAAACCGGCATTATCTCCTATCTTCTTTACCTCTATTCTCAATTACCTGTGTGGTTCAAATAAGGCATAGCTAAAGACGACCATCTACTGGCAATATTTTAAAAATATTAAATTATAGTATTTTAAAAACTAGAAATGAAGTAGAAGTGATTTGAAATCGTGACCCTCTTACTCGTAAACCGAGCATGAAATGAAATGAAATCTTTGAGTTTTACGCCCCACGGTTATGCCGGTTAGGCGAAGGAGCACGGTGATGATGAGAAATGAATGAAATAGTGGAATGAAAAAGTGGGAGGAAACGAGAGAACTCAGAAAAAAACCCGCACAGGGTGTTTGTCCACCACAAAGCTTACTTCGCTGGAGCAGGGTTTGAAACCGAAACCCCATGTACCAAAGGTGAACGCTCTACCACTGAGCCACCGCTGTTCCTTACTTGTAAACCGAAGCACTACTTATTGTGCAACGAGGCCAACATCAAATACGAACCACAAACAATTTATATATATAAAGGTCTGCAATTGAAAAGAACGTAACAATTACTCGTTCTTTCCATTTCGACGGCATTACACATACCTAGCTACTTTCTACAATGTTTCTCGGCATTTGCTAATCTACATCAGTAAAGAGAATGATTTGTAGTACGAACAGGTACTATAAACATTGTCGGTTGGATTGGGTAAGACTCGAATTGCCAACAGTACGAAGTGGACACTCAGAAAGTAAGAAGTTACTTCCTTACCAATACGCTAAGATGAACACGACTGTAAGAGAGTGATTTTGAATGTGTTGGTATGACGCGTAGAAAACTTATGCTTAATGCTTGTCGATGTACAGCAAGCAAGAAATGATATAACAATATGAGAGTTATATCTCTCACTGCAGATCACTAACTTGTGATAGCTGTCTCCAGGAACAAATAAACTTGCCACAATTGCAGATTGCAAACTCAGAACATCTGAAAGCAGTATACCTAAGGATCAGCACGAATCGAGTTAACCCGATTCGAGTTGCGAGCCAGTTCATTGCTTTTGGCGTCGAATCGAGTTTGATATTTAACTCCTCCGTGCAGCTCATTTTCACTGGTTTTGAAATTAGTGATCACCTGATTATTTGGAAAACAAAAGCTATGAGAAACGTAAGTACTAATGTGGAACAGTTTTAATGTTGTTCACGAGAGGAGAAAATCCTATCATAACAAGAGGAGAAAAAATGTTATGAGAAGACAGCCTCGTCAAAACTTGTCTTCTGCGGATCAGTATCATTATTTACTTACTATCATGGTAGAGACGGTAATGGCCAAATGTTTTAGACCAAGCCGAAGTCCAACGCGGACTGATAAGTTTTGGACGTGTCTGGCCGGAGCATGATATTTTTAACCATTTTTAGCGGAAGCCGGAATACATGCTTCTTCGGAACTCAAACCAGGAACCTCGCGAATGACATTTTTGCCTCCTAGACGTTTCGACCACCGAGGTCACCAGTCAACCAGAAAACAAATACTGTACTTTTTCGTATTCCCAGAAAATGGCAGCCCATCTTTCATCTTTATACGCAGTGTTATAATAGCAAAGAAGGAAGATATGCGGGTATATGAAAGAAAATGAAATGAAATCTTTGAGTTTTACTTCCCACGGTTATGCCGGTTAGGCTAAAGGAAACGGTGACTATGAGAAATTAATGAAAGGATGGGATGAAGAAAGTGGGAGGAAACGCGAGAACACCGAGGAAACGAAAGAAACCCTGTTTATCCACCACAAAGTTCACTTGGCGGCAGCTGGGATCGAACCAGGGACCATGTGCGTTTATGACGCTCTACCATTGAGCCACCGCTGCCCGATATATGAAAGAGACGGAAACGAAATTAAAAATACTGAAAAAAAGGAAAAAGTCTTTTCAATTTTCTTCTTCTTCTTGTTTTTATATTAATAATAATAATAATAATAATAATGGTATAGAAATCATAATTGCAGTGCAGTGAACATTGTAGTCTTATATGATCCTTCGTACTATTGTGCCTCACATTATTGCAGTGTACTTAAAACTCACAGAATTTGCTTCTTTTTGAGTGGGCTCAGCTTCAGGTTTAGAACATTTTTCGATTCGAGTCACGTTTTAAATAAAACTCGCTCGTACTTGCCCATGTTCATCCGCAGAAAGCAGAATCAGTAATGCCGCAGAAGAAAATAGGTGAATAAGCATTTATTACTCTTATTCAGTTTGCATGTGTTAAGAAAGAAACAAGATCTTTATGACCTTCCTATTTTTGTGCATGTATACCTCATTCTACTGAACTCGAATGATTTTTTATGTTTAAAAATAATTATTTATTTTTCAATAATTGTAAATGTTTAAGTTCAGTAATTCACCATGAATAGACACAACCAGAAGTATTTTTGTAACAAACAAATAACAATATGAATTGTAAAATCTCTTTTCACAAATTGGCGAGATTTGAGACTCGACAAGATTTACAGTTTCGCGGGAACAGATTACCTCGAAACCCCGGTAGCCAGAATTTTAGTCCTGGATAGAGGATTTATATTTTAAAAAATATGGCAAGCTCATCAAAGTGCAGAAGTCTTTTAGTGTGAGAGAAAAAAGGAATGAAAGCTCTAATTTCTAGTTCTATTAATCTTGTAGCTCAGAGTGTGATGTCCTGATTGAAATAAGGACAATGAATTAGAGCTATTCTGTAGAACATTACACTTTAATATCACAGGAATTTTATCTCCCGGTTTGCTTAGTTGTGAAAAATTAGAGTATTGCTACACTATATAAAGTATGTGTACTATCGCTGATTTCTGATGACAATCAGAAAAAGAAGTAAAAGGTAAATTACAGTAATAGTTTTCTATTAACAGCGTAATATTTTTGTGTAAATTATATAATAAAAAACTTGTTACGAAAAAACTTTTCAGTTTCCTTTTGAGATATTCCGTTTCACGAACTAACAGTGACCAACACAGTCAAACGATATCCTATTGTCCACGAAAATAATATCCCAAGGATAATACTCATACCGGGATGAAGAAAGGCTATGAGCAATGAAAACATGACATCCACAGGGTAATCGTGTTTGTGTGAGGATATATAACAACTTTTGTTTTAACAAATTTTTTGGTGTGAAAATTTTTGTTCGGGTTCACCCTTATCCCCTTAATTTTGGGTACACAAATGGAAGAAAATATTTAGATTTTGAATGCTAATTGCAGTATCTTTCAAGCACCATTTCTCGGATCAAGATCTGTGCGATGTGTCCATAAATCCATATCGTCGATGTTGATATTGACATGTATCAAAATTCGAAATGGCAAATATATCGTCATCGAGCTCTCATCTCTGAAGTGAAAAGAGACATGTAAATTTTGGTTACGCAAAAGGATTCACGAATAAATTTCACTGCTATTTGATACTCAACATGACTCCCTTGCAATCTATTATATTTCACCGGGATTCAAATTTGCGGTTTCCAAGATGGCGATCATACACTGGAAGTACCTCCAGATATAACCGATTGCAAAAAGCAAACTTCAATATTTTCAACGTTTTTCTTCTATGGAAATCGGTATTAAAGTATGAGATACTAATAAATTTCAACCACTTTCGGTTTGGTAGACTATTATGGGTTGCGATGATATGTTCTCTTGAGACTTTGAATCGTCGGCAGAAAACCGCTTTTTGCTATCTAGTACTAATTGCTTCTATCGTGATAAATGTTGAAACCGGATATGATTAATTTGAACCACTTCTGGTTTAAATAGAAAGTTAATGAAGAAGATGGAAAATACTCTTGGGATACTGAATGTATTACAAACAATCATATCTCGGTATCTCCTACAGATTTTGCTCCATGAAAATCGGTATTGAAACCGGAAGCAGGAGAAAATTTCAACCATTTCTAATTTTGGTAAAGCATTGTGAGTTATGGAGATATGCTCTCTTGAGACTCTTAATCGATTTCTCTTGTCGCTATCTCTTTTTCTATGGTGAGAAGTTGAGTTTTACGTCCCTTTCAGCAGCAAGGCTATATGAGACGGGACCTACTGATTAACGTGAAATCCGAACTATATGACCTCCCGCCGGGAATCGAACCCAAGTCTTCCACGCCAAAAGCGCGTACGCTAACCGCTTAGGCACGAAGGAGCTCTCTATGGTCAGAAGTGTTGGAACCGGAAATGATTAACTTGAACTTCTGTTTTAATTAAAAGGTAAACGGAGAAGAAGGAACATATTCTTGCGACACTGAATCGATTGCAAGAAATCGCTCGATATCTCTTACCATTCTGTTCTGATACCTGCCAACAGACAACGGACATAGCCATTCTGATACTTATGCATAACATAGTTTAGAGTTCTAAAAAAAATATTCTTTGAAGAGCACATTCATTTCAATTATATTAGCAATTTGTATTTCTTTAAACTATAACAAATAACAAAACAATATTGAGTACATTATATTGAGTACAAATACAAGTACATTATTATTTCTCTGTACTTACAGTTCTGATGTTTTAAAAATTACTTACAGTGAAGAAAAGAGGAAGTCATTTTAATATCAAGTTATATTTTTTGAAGTTTCTGAAAATTCAAATGAAAAGTGAAGACACAGTAATTCATTTTTATCTCTAAATTGGTTGTCTAGAATTTATATAACTGAAATAAAAAGATCTCTAAAAAGGGACTTATCGTTCTGGGAATAGCAAGAAATTCACATCAAATTCTTCGTATTCGTATGGCGAATTCTTAAAAAGAAAGAAATGTAAGGTAACACGATATTTCCTCTTTCATTTCGCTGCTTGTTGGTCAAAACACATTAGCAGCTGTTTACAAATGCACAACAGAGTCATTTATGAGGTTTCGCTACTTCTAGACCTGCCGTCATGGATGACAGGGGGAAAAGAATAAAAAGAGTGCCGTATCATTTGCAGTTAATTACCATGCCGAAGTAACAGAATTTAATAGTATGAGAATGAGAAATAAATTTTCGTATTTTTTGCATGCGGTATTCTTGTAGCCTGTTCCGCTAATATATATACACAGGATATATATACAGAGTGGTAGGTAACTCCACCGAAAAACTTTGGGAGGCGATTCCTTATATGAAATGAAAAAAAAAAAAAAGTTCTGATAAACATAGGTCGAAAAAGTCTCCTTTCAGAGTTATGAACCGCCGAAAATTCGAAAAATCATCTTTCGAAACGCCCTGCCTTAGAAACGATAGGACCTATCACAAGCGGTTTAAAGAATTACACAGGAACTATTATGCGAGCTAACTAAATATCCATGTTTTACCATCCTCCGTTATCGGCGAAATGAACGCGGCATTAGAACTTAAAGGAGTATCCCTATACCTCAACTTCCTTTTTACAGTTCGTTACGCCGATAACGGACCACGGTAGAACATAGTTATTTATATAGAGCACATACTGTAGAACTGAGGAGTGCGGGAGGAGGAGGAAGTATAAAAAATAAATAAAACTTAATAACTCCTGAACCACTAGACCGATCTTGATTAAATTTTCAACATAAATGAGTTTCAGGCCTGAGATCGGTTTTATGATTTAAATTTGACTGAGCAACGAAGGGGAGAGAAGGAGGGGAGATATATAAAAATCAATTTGTATAAGACTGGAAGTGACTTTTTTTTACTTAACTTTTGAACTATCCGACCGATCTTGGTCAAACTTTCAAGATACATGAGGTTTGGATCTGGAAACATTTTTGTAATTTCACTTTAACGGTAGATAATAGGGGAGGGGAAGGGGAGGGAGGGAAGGGGGACGTATGAATAAAAAAGCTAATAAAACCTAATAACTTTTGAACCACCCAACCAATCTCGATCAAATTTTCAACATATATGAGGCTCCGGCTTTTGGTGTTTTTTTTTTATCGTTTCCCTTTGACGAGCCAACAAAAGGAAAGGTGAAGGGAAGATATATGTAAAAAATAAAAAAAGAAAGAAAAATAAAAGTAAAATGACTGCCTTTGAGACTTCATCACTCTTGAACCACCCGACTAATTTCAAACAAATTTTCAACATACATGAATTTAGGAACAGGGATTACTTTAAGCTATTCACTTTGACGATGCAACGTAGGGGAGATGAAGGGGAGATAAATTTAAAAGTGATTAAAAATGTCCGATATTAGTGTTGAATCCATAGTTTTCGCGGTCGATGAGAGAAATAGTGACACTTCTGATGCTGTTTTAATAGAAGTTCAGCACTGATAGTTGAGGAGGGGGAGGGTACAACATAGGGGAGGGGGATAAACATTTAAAAATAATCGAAAATGACTAATATTAGTGCTGAATCCATAGTTTTAGGAGTAGCTGAGATTATCAGTGACAATTCCGATGCCGTGTGCTGCAGTACGGCGGAGGGGGAGGAGAGCTGTATATAATAATAATCGAAAATGACCAATATTAGTGTCTAATCCATAGTTTTCGGGATCATTCACATGAACAGTGACATTTCCGATCCGGTTTATATCTAAAAATCCGCCCCGCCACTTGGGGGAGAGGGAGAAAGAAATATATAAAAATTATCGAATATGGCTACTATCAGTGTCGAATTTATAGTTTTCTGTGTCGCTTAGATCAGTGCTCAAAATTTTAAACTCAGACACACTCGCCGATCCTAAAATGATGTTCGCCAGTATTTCTCACGTACAAATTATGAAAAATCTTCCCTCCCCCCAGACATTTTGTAATTGTAATCACTATATTGGATCTGTCGTTTTGAATTTTGCAATTTTTACGTCAGATTCTGAATCAGGTGTCCTAAGAACCCTGGCAGTATGTTTTCTTCTATAATAAATTATTGTTTTCTGTCTATGCTTAGAGACCACCCCTAACGTTCAAAGGGTGATTTCCACCCTTAAATCTTCATCAGTGCCGAAACCAAACAATACGTGTCGATTATTTTTTGATATTCTACAAGTGTGCTAAGTTTCATTCAAGTTGGTGAGTGACACTTCCGTAAGTCTCCTTGTTAGTGACAACTACTTTCTTGTGAAACAAACTGCGCAGCCCTGCGAGTTTTGGCAGACATCATTCCTATTGAACACTGGTCGGCAGCTCTAAATTTCTAGTCAGCAATGGCGACCTGGGGACCGGAAATTTTGAGCCCTGGCTTAGATGGACAGTGATACTTTCGATCAAGTTTAAATTCAAATTCAACCCCGCAACTTGAGGGGGGGGGAGGGAGAAAGAGATGTTTAAAAATGATAAAAAAATGACCGATATTAGTGCTGAATCCACATTTTTGAGGTCGCTGAGATGAACGGTGACACTTCCGATGCCATGGCCCGCAGCATAGGGGACGGTATATATATTTATATATATAAATGGTCGAAAAAGACCCATATTAGTGTCGAATCCATGGTTTTCGGGGCCGCCGAGATGATCAATGATCTTTCCGGTGCTGTTTAAATCAATGTTAAACAACGTAAACAGCATATTTCACGGGTACTGCATGAAATACGTAGTGCATTTAAATTTTCATTTCAAACCAGCGAAGCGGGTAATGTATGCTAGTCCGAACTAATTGTGACCGAACTCTGTTCGGATTAGCAGAAATAACAGTTAAATCGCGATTTGAAGCGAGTGAACGAGTCTTTTGTGGTGTAATACATAGCTTATAATACTTGAAAAACACATTTTCTGACTACAGTATATGTACTGTACTGGAAAAATGTTAAAAATATTGGAGAAACTTCATGCTTTTATTCACTCTGTGTAATTGTCGTAATGTGGCATACATGTATTAATGAAACAACTCTATTTAACGAAAGTTAACTTTGTTTTCATCCTTCTAGTGCTATTAGTTAACTAAAACTGCGTATTTTCGCCACAAAAATTTCTCCCAGACCTGTTCGGATTACCAGGACTCCACTGTGTGTATATAATTGACGACAAAGATATCATGTGCACTACATCATCACGTAATGCACGGGCACACACAGCACCTAGAACTTCGGAGTATCTACAGGAAAATGGAGTCCGGATCTTACCACAGCAGGCTTATTCTTCAGATATAGCTCGGTGTAACACTGTACTCTTCTCAAAACGTTTCGAGGACGTCGTTTTCAAACAAGTGAAGAGGCTATCACAGCATACAACAATGAAATTTCTGATATTCATAAAAACAAATTTTTAAAAATATTTGACTCACAGTTTTTAAGAATGCAAAAGTGTGATGGTTGATGGGACTATGTTGAGAAATTCAAAAATGTTTTATATTAATAAAGTGATTTTTTGGAGTATGTAAAATCTTTCGGCATGCTTACAACTTTCGCACTTAATGTGCTTCTAAATAAATAAGTATAGTGTATTTGCAAATACCAATGAATATATTCCTGTGTATCTATGTAACAAGCAGCATAATTGTGCATCTCTTTCTCTCACCTCTTTTCTCTCTTTCTATCTCTTTCTGTGGCATTATTAAATAATCATACGTTATTAGAGATTTTTCCAACGTAAGCACCTTGGAACTAATTAGAATAGACCAAACATCATCAACTTAGTTTATAAAAATTGTTTACTTGACTTGTGCAAACGAATTGTGAATGTGTCTTGTTCGATGTATCTATCAACATGAGTTAAAATTGAACTCTAGTCTGGACTTAAACTTACTCAATAAAAATGTATTTCTTTTCAGCAAAATGTATTTTTCAGAACATAATTTGTTTTACTGTTTTACTGTTCTAATCTGGATATTTTCAAACCAAGTAATATGCTTTGACTATTGTTCTCTAAAATGTGGAAAAGAAGAACATACTATGTGCAGATACAAAGTAAGTGAAAAAAGAAACATATTATAAATTTTACCTTTTAATTATCTATAAGTTAATAATACTATTGATTAATAAAGGTATCTCTTCCAATAATTCTTCATTCGGGAAGCAAATACAATTTTTGGTCTCAAATATATTTTTAAATAAGAAATAAAACTGTTGCCTCAGAAACTGAATTTATCTACTCATCAATTACATCGAGTATATATTAACTTCAAAACATTTACTCTTAAACAATTATTTTGATGTTCATGATATATACCAATAATTTACCACTTCCTTATCAACATTTCAATTTCGAAAAATGATGGAGTAAATCAGTTCAAAATTACAGTTGCTGAGTACTACGTGTACTACTACAAAGAACTCGAATTATCGGTTGCAAACTTTTCAGACATAAACTTATCTGATTGTTTAATTTCTTTCAAAATTTCTACTAGCAAATTCAACACAATGCAGTACACATTTATCTTGAACAATCTTCCCACGTATTTTCAAAATGGTGGGATGTTGACTCCGTGGAAAGATTTAACCATGGTGATGACTGCAGCAAATGTCGCCAAGAAGTCAACTTTGGGTGCGTACCGTTATAGATTTTGAACTATTGTTTCTATCTAGATTATGAGTGTTATAAATTCACATCTCAAACTTATTTGGCTCTGTTCTGAGAGCACAAAATTGATAAAGTGTTCGCATTGTTCAAACAAATTTACCATATATTGGCATTTAGTTCAGAATTTTTTGCTTGAATCTAAATAATTGTTACTCAAATAACATTTAATCATTTATATATATATATATATATATATATATATATATATATATATATATATATATATATATATATATATATATATATATATATATATATATATATGTGTGTGTGTGTGTGTGTGTGTGTGTGTTTTCTTCTAATTTCGTAACTATTTCCGCGGAATACTTCAGTCTTCAACGGTACTAAATGTGGGGTGTGTTCTGTACTTACGAGGGGTTGTGTATTTAAAAATACCTTAACACACGTTACAGTGGGAAGAAAGAGCATTCAGGTAGTTGCCAATAAATTTCAAGTTCGAAATTTTAATAGAATTTTCACTTATTTCGTAATCTCTTACACATTATTTTACACTTTGCTGGTAAAATACAAATACCATAAATACGCAGAAAACACAATAACACAGTACATAATTATTTTAATGTAATAGTAATGATTTTACGTAATTTTAGTGTAAAAGTAAATTCATCGTATCCGACAAAGTTCACCGTTTTAATTAACCAAGTACTATTATGAACGTTAAGATCTCATTATGTTCTATCTAGGTAATAGGAGTTGTAAAACAGGTGAGGGCTGTTGTAAGTCCCGTAATTTTCGGAATCGGCTTCTGTGTTCCGATGTCCTGAAAATAAATTTCGAAATGCATCAATGTCCTGATTTGTTGCGAACAAGTGAGAATACATTTGCTTTTCACACAGTAAACATAATCACAGTTTTAGTTCTATCAATTGCACCTCTGAAATTTTTAGAGAACTATTCACAAACAAAAAGTTTAAATGCGCCAGTCAAATAATCAGTAACATTGTTCTCAATAAATTAGCGTCTTACAGTAAGGGCATAAAGTTGGCTCATGTTCTCATTCGTTATTTTGTACCGAATTTCGGAATTAAGATTAGGATGTTGAAGATAGGGATTCTTCTGAGCGACACTAACTTAAGCATGGATGTTTTCAACAAGTGTAGATTGACCGACAAGATAATTGTGCTATCAGTTGACAACACAAATACTAATTTTGGAGGAATTAATTGAGCAGCAAAGATTTTTTCTCTAAACTAAAATCCAATCTAAACCAAGCTATTGGGTTTGGGCTGTTTCGCGCAGATTCTACACAATAGTATTCAAAGTGAAAATGACCTGTTAGCAGTAGATACTGAGAGATCGCGTGTAAGATATTTTAATAGTTTCATCTATACACTTTCCTCGTGTCATATTTGCACGAATTTTGGGTTTTTGTAGTTGTTCAATACTAAAAAAATCTTGAACATTTGAAACCAGATGATTATCGTCAGCACCGGCAATTGGTAGGATCATTTATAAGTTTCCAGGTTTGAATCCTACTTGTCTTCGCAAGAATCATGTCCTACAATACCGAAAAAATATTTGACGTCAATTAAAAATGTACAACAACTGAAACAAGAAAATTAGCCGATAACTCCTCATTGACCTTCATCAATTATTGATAGAATTGGAAATCGAAAACTGAACACTGAACATTTTCTGCCTAGAGAAACAGAATCATTACTACATACCTTCAAACAGAAGGTAATATTAGGGAAGGACTTTTCACCAGAAGTGTGACATTGTTTTCCTTGAAAAATGGGTCTCAAAAAATCCTGTAGAAAATCTTACATAGTTTTACTGGCTTACTTTGACTTGAAAAGACGTTACATGGAGATGGGTTGCAGCTAAATCATCGTCGTGGGTTGTTTTAAACAATTTGGTCATTCAAATAGATGACGGCCAATATGCTGAGCAGTATAAAGTCATCAAATAAGTAATAGTATTCAAGAGGCTGACATGAAGTACCCGCTCAAATCATTTATATATGAAATATAACTGGGTACATATTTTAAAGACATTTCATGAGGAAGAAATCGATGTTTTAGCATTATTGTCTCTGATAGAATCCGTCCTTCCTTTCCCGAGAACAACAATTCTCTGGGGCGTATGTTGGCAGTTATAAATCCACCACGGACAGATAAAAGAAATAAACTTGACATCGACATCATTAAAGCATGTGTAAGGCCCTACGCAGACTACGAAAATTAATGTGTCGAAGAAGAGCGACAGGCTGTGTTGTCGATTCAATGATTTTCGACACACACCCGCGACGGGACAGACGCTAGATCTTACTTCACGTATTGCGGGAATCTGTTACTTTTTTTATACAAAACAATGGGCAATGCACTTTATATAGTTTGTTATATGCAATTTTTAAATTGCCGTAATACTAAACAATCTGTTATATTTTTAACGACAAAATGCAAGCACATTCACACTGAGAAAAACAAGCGGTAACCTAGTGGAGGTTAATGGACAATTTGGCTGCCAGAACCAGTTAGTAATTTGCAACAACCCTTCTCAAACAAAAACAAATTAATTTTACGAGATCACCGGTAATCAATCGTAAAAGGTTACTGAAAAATGCGTAGAAACAATAGAGTGTTTGGTTGTTATTAACCTATAAAGTAGGTTAGAAGAAGGTAACCAATTCAAGAAGGTAACCAATTCAATTTAAAAGACTCTGTTGTTACTAACCAATTTTCACACAAGATAAATTTAACCCTCCAGAACTTGTTTACTGGAAACACTGCATTACTAGAAGCACAAAGAGCAAGGTCGCCATTTGCAATTTTAAGAACAAAAGGTTTTAACAATTATGAATACATCCGAAGGAATGGGATAACAGGTATTAAAATATGGATTCCACATAAATTAATAGAAAAGTGTGAAGGAAAATTTATTTACGGAGGTTTGTTTATACATTTTCTGAGATTGAGCTCAGTAAAATGTCATGGAACATGTTTCTAGTACAAATAATCACACTAGATGGTAACACAACTAGTCATGTAACTGTCGTCAAATAATTCATACACTCCTAACACTAATTTTGTGAAGTTTACAGAAAACAAAACGTTGTAGTTTGCTTTATGGTACAAATACCAAAAACCTTCTACATCTTTGCTTATGCAAAAGAGTATCATCCATACAAGTTCTGACTTTTAGTTGTCAGATACTATTTATATGGACAGCGTACAAGGGAAGTTCATACTCCTCTATAATCTAGCTATGGACATCGCTTCAAACCAACCTCCAGCAACCTTAAATTATCTTCTCACTAAGGCTGACACCAAATACTTTCATTCTAAACATATCCTACATCAACTTATGAAATACTATCCGCGAGCTAATGTATCAGAAATCATCTTCACTAGAAACGGAATCATCATCAAATCTCCATACCAAAACTTCGCTACTACAATCAGGAACAAAGCAGACTTTCACATTTTTGGCGACAAAGCAAACATTCAAGCTCTCTCTCAAATCAGAGAAAAGCAACCACCGCCACCTAGACGCCAACCCATGTTCTCAGTGGTGATAAAAGGCGTTCCATCAGCATATTCCGACGAAGAAATCCTTGACTAATTACGACTCGAATGCTATGAAGTACACAAATGCATTCGCATCAAGTGTCAGTCAGGTCCCACCTATCTCATTCGAGTTCTCACAGCATCCAAGGAAATAGTAGACGATCTGCTTCAACATGGTGCCTATATCTATCGCAGACGCCATAGAATAGAACCATCCCGCATTTCACCACCACTTCCTATCCGCTGCGAAAGATGTCAAACATATGCCTCCCACTTGACTAGAAACTGTCCAAACTCACCCCGCTGTGGACACTGCAATAAGGACCATACCACTAACAACTGTCCTAACCTCGAAAAACCACCTCTATGCAATACCTGCCATCAACAACACTCAACCTATAGCTATAAATGCTATCAAAAACCTGCTCCACCAACTGATAAACCTGAACTATCCGTTCCCATCCGCACGACCGATTCCGCTACACCATCTGCTAACTCCTTACGAGAACCCATCACGGCAGAAGACTTACTCTACTTCATCACTCTTATTCTTCAAAATATCCACCCCTTCTTACGCCCACACATTCTTATGCAGGTCGATCACATTGCCCAACAATTATTTGGCCTACAACTTTCTGCCACTTACACCGGTCCACATGCTCACTTTTCCATCACATCTACTAAAACAGATCCAGAATGGCCATCTCTATAATTCAAACAACTTCTAAAACACTACCAATCTTCGTGGCAGTCAATTTCCTCTTCCTTAATATCCGATCTCTTCTCACTCACAAAGCAGTTTTGAACAACTCCTAAGGTAGGAACAAATAAAGGCTTTTGGTCTGAACGAAACCTATCTCAAAGCTACACATCATGTCCGTTTTCCACAGTTTCAACTACACCGTCATGATTGCTCTAGACCATACCAACGAGCAAATGAAGACACTGCAATTGGAACATATCACAATATCCCTATACGCACTCATTCTTTTCGAAAACCACATAACCTTCCCGAGTATTCCATACTCACGCTATATTTTCGCACCAAAATCATCACTCTGCACTATCTACATTCGACCAGGCCTCCCCATACCATATGATTTTTTTTCAATACATTGACAATACTTTTAGGCATTACATGATCATGGCAGACATAAATATTCATGGGCGCCCGCAGGCTGAGAAACAACAGTTTCACAATACATTTCTAATATCCTTGCCGCCGATTTTCATCATCTCCCATCGCCATCTCGCCCCATCAGCAACACTTCCCCAGACAGTTATCAGTTCTGTGTCTCTGAATATTCAAAATCTTAGGATTCTCTCACCTTTCGGAAGCGATCATGCTTCGATACTACTCGATATTATTCTCACCCACCCAGCTCAATCACAAGCACCGCCCATTGACTACTTTCATTATAATCATGCAAATTGGGCTAATTTCCAAGCGGATCTCACCAATTCGATACATCTTCAAAAGCCTACCTCAGAGCACGAACTCTATGACCTTGTTGACCAACGCACAGCATCTCTTGACACATCTACCCACAATAACATACACCTACGTATACGTCATCCACACAAACCTCCGATCCCTCCGCAATATCACGCCATCCTTGCTGCTTCTCGCCGCTCTTTCCGCGACTTTAAACGCACTCATAATCCTATATCTTTAGCACAGCATCGTCGTTGGACTCGCATGCTTCATAATTACTTCACTGCCTATAAAAGAAAACGTTGGATCTCCACTTGCAACTCCCTCTCAACTACATCACATCCTACCAAATTCTGGCAAAAATTCCATCTGTTAACTGGTCAACTTCGACATACATCGCCCTATCACTTCACATAATGATCCTCTTCAAACCGATACTGATAAACCAAATGCTTTTGCCGTCTTCTTCCAAGAAATATTTACTTCTACCGTACACCTATCACACCCAACTATGACCCGACGTGTCGAACGCCTTGCAAATCCGCACTCCCCCTCCTACAACCCAACATTCACCATCAACTCACCAATTCACCTCTTAATGATCCCATTACTCCTGCAGATATCTCTTCCTCCATCATATCGAAACGTACCACGGCGCCTGGCTTTGACCATATCACTTATAAACTCATAAAAGCCTCTCCTCCCGTCTTATATGCACTTCTTGCAGCCATATATAACTTCATTCTCCGCACCGGCTTTCATCCACCACAATGGAAAATCTCAAAAACTCTGCTTTTCACCAAACCCAATAAATCTCCTGCAGAACTCATCTTACCGTCCTATACAATTGGCATCAGTACTCAGCAAAATATTTGAACGCATTTTTGTCAGTCGCTTTCATACCCTCTTTCTGAACGATACCTCATTCCTCTTCATCAACCTGGTTTTTGCCCAAACATCAGTATTTCCGATCAACTCTTACGCCTCACGACCGATATAACTAATCATTACAATACCTTCAAACCTCCCTGCCTGTTACTGCTTGATCTTGAAAAGGCTTTTGACATAGTTTGCCATGCCGGCCTCATCGCAAAACTTCACTCTTTTCATCTTCCTTTCTCGTACATCAGATGTATCCATTCTTTCCTTTCAAATTGTATGACCTACATTAATATCAACCAATCACTTTCACATCCGATCTTTCTTCACTGTAGTGTTCCTCAAGGCTCTCTTCTTTCACCCCCTTCTTTATATGTTATACGCAGCAGACATGCCGCGTCTAAAACAAAATGTCTCATTATGACAATATGCCGACGATACAGTTTTTTTTACCACATCCAACACTGTTCAACACATAAATCGAACACTCCAACAAGCAATAGATGCCTTCACCTCCTGGTGTGACATGTGGCGCCTAACAATAAATCTACTCAAAACACAGGCTTATCACCGATCTAAAGCTCATTTTTTTGAATTTAAAAAGGATATTGTGAAAAATAGACTTAATTTGGAACTTTATTAACCAAGCCTCGTATATTTCCAAACATTTTAGAAACTCTTCTCTCATCGCTTTGGTATGTCTTTTTGTCTGTGTTAGTGAGCCTCAGTTTGATTTCATGGCTATATATAGACGTATGATGTGGACACAGCGACTCCCTTTGTGATTGCTCTCCTGAGTCCAGAAAACGGGACATTTGCAATAACACCTACATGTTGTTATCGCCCATCGCTGGTTGGTCCATTCGAAGCATCCGCATCTCTTCAGCCAAAGAGCTTGCACTCAATACTATACGTCATAAGCGGGAAACTCGAGCCCCAAGTACTCATACGCAATAGCAAACTAAAAGGAGCTTCAGTGTTTCGACACCCTTTGTGAGGATTACCTCCTCGTTGCTGTTTGTTAGATGATGCGATCCGCACCTACTCGAAAGCAGCGTCCATGCTGCCTAAAATCATAGATTGCGCGTACCTTTAAATACTTTTTGATAAACGTACGATTTATCTCTTCACGAGACGGACCTGAGGGCTTAATTAGTTTGATATGTGACGAACAGTTTGTTTGTAAATATTTTAAATGTGAAGACTAAGTTGAGTCAGTTCAATATTCATTGCGATAAATATTACGATAAGTGAAACCCTGGAGCACGACCTCGTCTGTTACCATATATACTAAGGATCGTATTTTCGGCACCAGCTTGGAAGATTAACCACGGAAGCAGCATTCGGGACTAGACACCAGAACAGTGATAGGACAGCACTATTGGCTAGCCGAAGAATGACGTGAGTTGTCTAATTCATATGCCAAGCCACCAATTTCGTTTATATATTAAGCAAAAGGTTGTTAATACATTTATTTCCTTAGTTAATGTGCATGTAATGTGTATGTTTATTGAGTAATATTATAGTTTCATTATCTAAATTTTGGTTTCATCATTTGTTGCAAATTTAATGCATAATTTAATTACACACAGTTCAGTATAATCCTTTTCTTACGTTGTCTGCATCCAAATCTACTGTGATCCCAGCCCCAGCACGATAAAGGTGCATGCATGGGTATGGACCATGTTGTGGAATAGCTGGGAAAAGAAAAGGAGAAGAGGCAAAATAAAAAACTACAAGTTCTTCCGAACCATGATGGTACCAACCTAACATGGCACAACCGTGACAGAACCTCATTTTTCTTCCATCTCGCTGCCGATCACGAATTTATCGCAATCCTGCTCTTCTTCATATTCACGTGATGGCACTTTCATACGCATCATCACAAGTAACATACCTCGGAATCATTTTTGACTCAAAACTCAGCTGGAAACCCCACATACAGAAATTCCGATTGCAGGCTACAAATTGATTACACCTTCTCCGGCGACTAGTGGGCACCACTTGGGGCTTACGTACTGAAACTGTTATTAAGGCTTATAAGGTTTTCCTTCGACCTGCTCTCACATATGGCCATATATGCTGGATCTCTGCCCCTGACGCAGTATATACTAGACTTGTAATATCCGAACGTCATGCTCTCTGTCTTCCTTATCGCGTAAGACTACCAGCACCAAGGCCGATTTTGCTATATACCGCCCATCTCATCTTAGTCCGTGCATTTATCCATCTCTGCACTAGTGTTTCATCAATGTTGTTAGCAGCGGGCTTCATCTGTTATCATCAGCCCTGTGACGCCCCAGGGCAGAAGATAACCATTTATTCGTCTATACTAACCATATCCCTGTGTTTGTTGTAGCGTCTATCAGCACTTCACCTCATCCCTCATTCCACAACCATAGCCTGGCCTCCTTGAATAATGAATAATAATGAATAAATGGAACATACATAAACTGATGCCTCCAAAGCCATATTGAAGAAAAAATAAACGATGAACACAAATTAATAAAATAATTTAATGCTCCTCAAACTCTCAATGCCCAACTATCAATGAAAGTAAAACCCTATCCCTGGAATTAATTCTACCGAAGAAAGGGAGTAATCCTTTGATCGGGTTAACTTAAAAGTAATAAAATAATAAATTAAAAAAGCAGCTCATAATACAAATGAACAATAAGTTTAGGTAGTTGTTACCTATTTTAATATTGCATTTTTTGATGTTTCCACATCATGAAAGATGTGACTGAAAGAATAATACCACTTTCTGGAATTAACTAAATATGTTATATTTGTTGGAAATTTTACGACAAAAAACATTAAATAAAATACTTGAGTGTCTTACGTCAGTTTCCGCAAGCGTGGTTTTCCTTCGTCGTCTGGGATAGTAAAAAACAAATTCTTCACTTGTAGGTAACTGCTCCCCTTGATCTTCCTATCTTCTAGAAGATTCGACGTGATTTTCACACTGTCGCGTCAGTCCTGTGCACAGGCTGGAGCCCAATATTAATTCGACATACACGTCCCAACTTCCTGCAGCACTCACTTCCAGCAGCTATGAAACTCACGTCGGAGCACGTAATTATACTTCACTTAATATTAAACTCACTCATGTGTTAGACAGGTACATGATCTGTGTTGACCGCACTCGACGATAGTTGCATACGACTGCTTCCTACAGAACAGCAACTTCCAGCTCACAGTAGTCACACTAAACTCGAACTGTAACCGTGTGAGTTTCTCGCTCGCTACTACAACTGCACTTATGTATTGTCACTAGAGGGCGTAAGGTAATACACGTCACTTACTCTGACGTCACTAAACGAAAATTTGATAAACAACTGCACATAAAAAAAAAGTTCTGTATGCGCAACACTTTCCCTTGTTGACAAGTTTTCATTAATATTGTGATAAATGTATAACAATATTAAAGTTACATACACATATATATAATTAACGTACAACTCGCTATGTCCTAATTTACAAGGCCTATCTTGTTACAAAGTAGTGCGAACATATTTTTCATGAGATGCTTTGTCAGCAAATCTGCCAGCTGTTTTTGTGTTGAGATTTGGTTCACGCCTAATTCTTTTTGAGTCACCTTTTCGCGAGTAAAGAACTGCTTGGTCTAAATATGTTTGGTCCTCTTGTGGAATTCCGGGTTCTCTGCGAGTCTCACCGCTGCGCTGTTGTCTACTTGAATGACGGGCATCTGCTCCATCTGGAAAGCCGTTTTAGCCAGATGACTTCCTTGGCCGCCTCTGTAGCTGCTACTAGTTGAGCTTCTGTGGTTGAGGTCGTTACCATACTTTGACGTTACTCAAAAAACTTATCCTCCCTTCAGAATACAGCACAAGAACTCCCGTGGTTGAGAACTTCCCTGTTTTCTCACAACCAGTAAAGTCATCATCACTGTAGCATTCAAGAATAAATGTATTCTTGTTATGTTATGCTGATAAAAAATTCTTAGCTCAACAGAACCTCTTATGTACTCAAACACACGTTTTAATCTCATGACATCAGTGTCTGTAGGATGTTCAAGAGTTCTTGAAAGCACACTCACACTGTAGGCAATATCTGGCCTCGTACCTGCAGTGAGATACATCAAACATCCCACTGCCTTGCGATAATCATAGTTTTTGTTTACCTATTCTTCTTCAGATGTTTTCATTTTAATAACAGATGTTGTTACTGCTCTACACACATCAAAATGGAACTTTTAAAGCAGTCTTTTGGTGTATGCTGTCTGGTGTATCTTGATATCGCCAAAGCCATGCCTCTCTATTTCCAATCCCAGGAAGAGTTATCTTGAATTCGCTTTCCAGTGTCGCTAGAAAATCATCAACTTTTCTTTGTTACTAAATACGAACAGGACATCATCCACTTAAAGAATTAAGAGAATATTATCCATATCTCTTTCCCGAATAAAAACGCATGGATCAGTATCACTCTTCTTAAAACCCTGATTAAGCAAGAAATCAGCAAACTGTCTGTTCCAACAATAGGGTGCTTGCTTCAATCCATACAGACTTCTCTTAAGTTTACACACGTTTTCTGTGCCATCCTGGTACCCTTCTGGGTGCTTCATATGTATTTCTTCATATATATATATATATATATATATAAATAAAAGCTGTGAATACGTCGAATTACAGTAGATGTAGTCCTTCATTCGCTGCTACACTCAATATTGCTCTTATTGTACCAAGTTTTTCCACTGGAATAAAGGTCTGCTTGTAGTCGATGTCTTTCTTCTGATTAAAATCTTTCGCCACTAGTCTCGCTTTGTATTTCTCGATGCTATCATCTGGGTTATTCTTAATCTTGTACACCCATTTACAGGGAATTGCCTTTTTTCCTTGCGGTAAATCGCATAGTTCCCATGTCTCATTCTTGCGCAACGACTCCATTTCCCTGTCCATTGCCTTCTTCCATTCAAAACGTTCTTTGCTTTGTATGGCTTCGTCATAGGAACTGGGACTGTCTAAGTCATTAACTAACTCTTCTACAGCCATCACATAATCCTCGTATTTTGCAGGTTTCTTCAGAGTCGCTCGGTCTGGCAACACTATGCTCTGACCATTAAGTTTCTCTTCCGTACGCGACTTGGAAAACACTAGCGATTTCTATTCTTCTTTTATTTTTACCGGTTCTTGCCTGACTGTAGGTTTTGAGTCCTCTACCGGTTCTTTACTCTGAACGTCCCTTGTTCGTAGTTGTACTTCTTCTCTAGAAGTTTCTTCAAGCGTGCTGTCTTTGAAAATGACGTCTCTGGATATAAGAACTCTTCTTTCTTCTTTAATCCAGACTCGATATGCTTAATCTCCATTGTAACCAATGAGAGATCCTTGCTTGGCTTTCTTGTCCATCTTTCTTCTTTTTTTGTACTGGAATGTGCACATAACACTTGCAACCGATCTGTCTCATATGCTTAATCCTTGGTCTCTTCTGCTTCCAAAGTTCATATGGACTGACATCTTTTTGTGAAGATTTTCTGGTCCTGTTAAGAATGTAGATCACTGTTGAGGCCATTTCTGCCCACATGTCTTGCAGAAATTGCACTTCTTGGTTAAAGGAATGTTCTTGCCATTTCCACAATGATTCTATTCTCACGCTCACTACCACCATTTTGTTCCGGTGTATAAGGCGCTGTGTACCGTTGATGGATGCCATACTCCTTGAGTATTTTCCGTACTTCGGCATTATCGAAGTCTTCTCCGATGTCGCTAGAAACTCTCTAATGGTGTGTCCTTCTGCCTTGGCATTGACAAATACCTGTTTCAAGGCATTTTTCACTTCTGACTTTTGATGTAGAAAAACAACAAACCTGTACTTTGAATAATCGTCTCTGAGTACAGCTAACTACTTGTAATTCTAGAACGATGCACTAAAGAAATCACAGACAACCGCTGATAATAGCTGTCCCACTGAAGATGAAGGCTTTCTACTACTAACGGTAGTCTTTGCGCTTTCCCGTAAACACAAGAGTCACATAGAACATTTCATCTTTCACAGAAATATTCAACTCTTTCTTCATTAATTCTTTAATATGTTGCTTGTCCTGAAGTTCCCATCTGCTATGGTACAATTGTAAAGGAGCTTTATCGGACATCACAACATTCACTTCTTCACAATTTCTTGAGAGCACTGGTTCAAACTGCGCTTTGAACAACGGCCCCTGTACTTTTCTTTTGCCATGAACGATAGCAACTCCGTCCACTTCTAACAGACACTCTGTAGTAGAAGACGTAAATTTACTATTCCTATTCCTATCGTATGTGGCCAAAACTTAGAACACAATTTTAGTAATATTCTGAACGTACCACACATCCGTAAGGATTAAGTCCACTTTCTTGCCTTTCACTTTCAAAAGTACTTTCACATCACCTTTCCTTAATGCAAGTAGCTTCTCTTTACCTGCTGTGAAATACTACTCGGGTTCTCAAACTTCTGATAATTGAGAAAAAAGTCGGATTTGTGTGTTATATGCTTCGTTGCACCATTGTCAATCCACCAAACGAAAGGTTCATTTTCCTCTGTAGAACACTCTTCGTTCGCAGAATAGACAATTGTCAACTTGGTTTCACTAGTTTTCTGATTCTTCTTCGCATTCAAGGTGGATGCGCAGGAAGGATTCAAGATGGCGTCCAAGAGTAGTGGTGTAAATTCTCAAGCTGTTGATAAAAACAAGATAAAGTGTGATGAAACCTGCGGTAAATGTAAGAGAAATGTTAAAAATGGCATTTTGTGTGTATCATGTGACAAATGGTCCCATTTCAAGTGTGGAAATATCAATAATGGTGACAGAAATCATAAAATGAGAGAACAGCTCGAGTGGTTTTGCCTAACATGCACAGAACATGGTGGACTAGTAAACATTGATACTTCTACTTGCGATACCGATAGTTTGTTAGAAATTATACGTGTTCTACAGGAAGACTTAAAACTACTAAAAATAGAAAATGAAACTTTACATCAAAGAATTAAAGCAGTAGAGCTAAACCTTGAGAAGAAAAATCCATCAAAATTTGAGTGGTCAAAAGTAAGTACTAGACAAAAGGGGTCTATATTTCATACAGGTATGACGCCAGAGTTTCCATTAGTGTGTGAAAATAAATTTAGTGTTCCACAGAATGATGACTGTGAAACTATGAACAACTCAAAGTGTTTGAAACAGAACGGAACCAACAGTAAAAGAAAGACAATGAATAACGCCAAACTTACAGTGAATCCGGCCTTTCAGTTCAGTTTTCGTATATGCGGATAGCAATGGGAGGGGTCTAGCTGAGCAAATGAACCTCAATCTAAAACACAAATTAAAGGCACAAGGAAGCATTAAGCCTGGAGCAAAAAAGTGCAGAGGTATTAAGTGGAATTAACCCTAAAATTGCAAATACGGAGAAAAACTATGTTGTAATGTTAACCGGTACAAATGATGTGGCTTGTAAGCAAGGAAATGAAGTTATTAAGAAAATTAGAGGTAAGCTTACTGAGCTAAATTACTGTAAAGTAGTGGTGGTAAATATTCCAAATAGGTATGACCTTATGGAAGAATCATGTGTAAATCAAGCTACTAAGGTCACTAACGTGAAGCTGCAATCTATGTGTAAACACTTCAGAAATGTGAAAATGGTAGATGTGAGTAAATTTGGTAGAGAAATGTTTACAAGGCATGGTTTTGCATTTAAATAAAAGGGAAAAAGAATTGTTAAGTAATGAAATTTGTGATGTAATTAACAGTGATATGAGTAATAAATCTAGGTCTCAAGCAGCGTTGCCAATACCTTGGGAAGTAACTCAAAGTAAGAAGAATGTGGATGAGGGCACTTCTTTTTTAGTTCAAGGGTAAATTTAACATGGCGAGTAGGCTTACGTATCTTTCATCAAAATGTACAAGTGTTTTCCATTGGGAAACAATTAACGATCAAAATTTTGTTGACGGAAATTCTGAAAGATGTAGATATTATTTGTATAACCGAACACTGGTGTGCACAAAACAATATAGCAACTATAAATTTACCAAATTTCAAGCTAGCAAGTAGTTTCTGTCGAGAAAAGAAAACAAGGGGTGGTTCAAGCATTTTTGTAAAACATAGTTTAAAATTTAAAGAATGCACTAAGTTTAAACATATAAACGATGAAAAAAATTTTGAATGTTGTATTTTGGAGCTCCCAGTGGAAAAAAATGTAATAATCTGTATATATAGGACACCGGATAGTGAAGTTGAAATTTTTGTGCGTAACTTAGAAGTAATACTCTCACATTATAGTTGTACTAAATACAGCCCAGTAGTAGTTGGAGATCTAAATATGGATTTTTTGAAAGTTATTGATGTAAAGATAAAAAAAACATTATTGGGTACGTTTCATTTAAAACATTTAATAAATAAACCTACTAGGATAACTCCAACCAGTACATCAGCACTAGATCAGATAATTCTAAACTCTGACCACTTGAGCTCAAGGGCGCAAGTGATTAGTACCGGATTTTCTGATCATGAAGCTCAGATTGCTGAAATATATGATAAACGCTTCTCTGTAACTCAAAAGTGTAAGAAATATAGTGTAAGAACTTTCAAAGTTACAAGGGTATTCAGTAATCAGAATATCAATTATTTCAATTATTTACTTAGTCACGAAACATGGGAAGGTGTACTTTCATTAAACAACGCAAATGATATATATATAATGAATTCATAATTTTTTTTTACTATTTTGGTATAGCTTTTCCTAAAATGAAACTTATGTTAAAATCCCAGAAGAAGGGACAATGGGTTACTCCTGAAGTACTAAAAGCAAGTGCTACAAACATAAATTTACATAAACTTAGTAATGTTTTTAAAACAGGTTGTGCAAAGTTCTACTATAAACAATATAAAAAAAGGTACAAGGAACTAATTAGAACGACTAAAAAGAACTACTACCAACTTAAACCTGCTTATGCATAGAATAAAACTAAAACCATGTGGAACATTATAAATGAAGAACTAAATGGTGGCAAAGAGACACCATATGTGGACACAATAATACATGAAGAGAACAGTGTATCAAACCCAAGGGAAAAAGCAGAAATATAATACATGAAGAGAACAGTGTATCAAACCCAAGGGAAAAAGCAGAAATATTTAATATTTTTTTTATAAATGTTGTTGCAAAAATTATGGATGACGATAAAGTAAATAAATGTAAACAGAATGGCTACAAAGTAGTTACTGCAAATAATTTTAAACAAAGTTCAAATAAATGTGAAAAAACAATCTTTCTACAGCCAGTATCAGAAGATGAAATAACAAATAAAATAAAATCTCTCAAAAACAAAAATACAGCTGGAATTGATGAAATCTCAGATAATTTATTGAAAAGATGTTTCAAGCAGGTGACAAAGCCACTTTGTCATTTAGCAAATATATCACTTACAAATGGCGAGTATCCAGAAAAGTTAAAAATTGCAAAAGTTAAGCCCTTGTTTAAAAAAGGTGAAAAGCAAAACAAATAACTACAGACCAATATCTCTCCTACCTGTCGTTGGAAAAGTTTTGGAAAAAATTACGTATAACAGGGTAATTAATTTTTTATTAAAATAAAATGTTATCTCAACAAAGGAACATGGCTTCCTTAAAGATCGATCTGCAAACACGGCAATATTTAATTTCATTGAGGAAGTAAGAAATATTGTAGATAAGAAAGAAAACTGTATAGGAATCTTTCTTGATTTGTCTAAAGCTTTCGATACAGTACAACACAGTTTACTTTGAACAAACTGGAGAACTATGGAATACATGGTAAAGCAAGGGACTGGTTTGGTTCGTACTTAAAAAATCGTAGTCAGGTCGTAGAAATAACGCATAAGAATAATTACAGTACATTGTAGAAAGCTATTTATCAGATGAATTATATATAAAACACGGAATTCCACAAGGATCTATTCTAGGGCCATTGCTCTTAATTTTATATATTAATGATTTTGAAAATAGCATATCTTCGGCAGATGTTACCCTCTTCACTGACGATACCACTGCTAGTGAGTGGAAAAAATGAAAAATTATTGGAACAGAATGCTAGGCAAATACTAAATGAAGTATCTCTTTGGATGAAGAACAATAATCTTTTTGTTAATGTTGAAAAATCCATTGCTATAAATTTTCATAACAAGTGCAGTAAACCAATATACCCTAACCTATATCTGAACCAAAATAAAATTAACTATACAACACACTGTTCGTTTTTAGGTCTTATTATAGATCACAACCTGACACTAAGGATTATTAGAAAGAAGGTAAATTTAAAATTAGCTAAAACCTTGTACCATTCGTGTTTCAACTCTATCTTGCAATATGGTATCATGTTCTGGGGAAATTCTAGTCAGAGATTTAATGTTTTCAAAATTCAGAAGAAAGCCATAAGAATACTTTGTGATAAGAAGCCGAATTTTTCTTGTAGACATTTGTTTAAGGAGGTCAATATACTTCCTCTGGATAGTTTATATTTGTATCGTCTCTTTTTGTATTTGAAAGAACACTCATCGACATTCGTAACAAATAAGGATGTACATAATCATAATACGCGAAATAAGAATGATTTTCATTTGTGTGATCACTGGTCAGCAATGTATCAAAAAAGTGTAAGTTATGATGGTGTTATGTTGTACAACATGTTGCCTATTGATATAAAGTATGAAGAAAATATGAAAAGGTTCAGACAAAAGTTGAAATTATTTCTATTAGAAAATTCTTGTTATACGATTGAGGACTACGTAACTATCATGACAAGGTAATATTACTTTATTTTACTCATGCAAAGTTTTTGTTCATATGACGCATGTTACACTTACTTGAGGACATTCCTCGTACTTGTAAGTTCATACAAAAGAAATAAATACATTACAATACAATTCTTAGGCGGTTTCCCATCTGCAATCCACTTTTTGCATATTCGAACCCAATTCCCTTTACGTATGCAGTAATTACAAATATCGTCTTTCTTTACCTTCTTCTGTAATTCCTTCGGCTGATTTACTACTAATGCTTCTTGCTGTGAAGACTCGCCTTTGTACTTGCCCACTGGTGACCGCTGTACAAAGTTCCTTTCAAACATCCTCAATTCTGTACTCAATTCGTCAAAAGTACGTTGTATTTCTTTGGTCAGCAACATCCAACTTGATTTGAATGTTTCAAAAGTACTGGGTAGGATATGTAACACTTTACAGGTCAACAAAAGATCCGGTAATGCAGTATGTCCTTTGTCCTTCAATCCACTGTTAACTTCCATCCACAAACTGTTCAATTTAGCTATGTGTGTGGAAACATCTTCACTTTCACTCCAAGAAAAGGCGAGAAAGTCCATATAAATCTTGAACAATTGATCTGTGGAACTTGCCTCAAACAGATTCTTTAAAGCTAACCCATTTCTTCAGCCGTATCTTTCTCCATTATTTTCTGGTAGACTTCGTCCGTTACTGCACTAGTTATCATCGACTTGGCACAACTATTAGCTTTCCGGTAAACGTCAGCATCTGCTCTATATTTCTTCTTTTGAGCTTCTGAAACGGAATCTTTCGTAACTTGCCATCGATAACTTCTAGTGTTCCTTCATGCTATTTTAATAAGTCCCTAATTTTCCTTTTCTATACGGGCCACTCTTTCTCACACGATAACGACTTTATATTCTTTAAAAAATACATCTTCGTGTCTAAAGAAAGGAAAGAAAATAAAACTGAAACAGACCCACTTATCCTACTAGATTTATTTGCATTAACAGTTCACTTCCTGTACAATGCACTCTCAATAGCACTTGGTTGACGTAATACAACTGTCTCGACTTTTACTACTAGGAAACGTAAAATGCAATAAATCTATTCGCGCTTTACACCACAACAGTTGTACTTCACTTAGAATACGCGTATGTCACTAGCATACCTAAAATAATGCGTAAGACGTTCGTCGCACTATTTAAGCACTTAAAACCAGGCAAAGCAGTTTCAGAAATTTCAGTAAGCACACTGGGCCCATAACCAGTAATATGTTGGAAATTTTACGAAAAAAAAAAAAAAAAAAAACATGAAATAAAATACTTGAGTTTCTTACCTCAGTTTCCGCAAGCGTGGTTTTCGTTCGTCGTCTTGGATGATAACAAAATAAATACTTCATTTATAGGTAACTGCTCCCCTTGATCTTCCTATCTTCTAGAAGATTCGACGTGATTTTCACACTGTAGGTCAATCCTGTGCACAGGCTGGAGTCCAATATTAATTCGATATACACGTCCCAACTTTCTGCAGCACTCACTTCCAGTAGCTATAAAACTCACGCCGGAGCACGTAATTATACTTCACTTAATATTAAACTCACTTATGTGTTAGACAGGTACATGATCTGTGTTGACCGCACTCGACGATAGTTGCATACGACTGCTTCCTATAGAACAGCAACTTCCAGCTCACAGCAGTCACACTATACTCGAATTGCAACAGTGTGTGTGTCTGTGTATATTCGTAGTCTCTCGCTCGCTACTACAACTGCACTTACGTATTATTACTAGAGGGCGTAAGGTAATACACGCCACTTACTCTGACGTCACTAAACGAAAATTTGATAAACAACTGCACATAAAAAAGGTCGGTATGTGCAACAATATTAATCAAAGTACGCGGCTAGAACGTTGTCGCACCCTGTTTCGCTAACTAAGCCGTCAGTTGTTCTAACATGGTAACTAGGTTACCGAGTACAGGCTAAGATCGATAGTGGTAACTACGTGATCGGTTAACGTACCCCTGTGAGTTATTACACGGTAACCTAGCAATATTAACATGTAACGCAAGATAGCAATCACATTCTTTCTTAATCTTTTTGGCTTGGTTGCTGGAAAACTTGGCTTTGTTGTCCATATATTGACAAACTAACTTGGTTACTGTCCACCTTTTTGTTTTTTACTAGTAACTTTTCCTTTTCTTGCGTGCATAAGGAGTGCGTATGTAGCCTCTAGTTGGCGGTTCCATTTGAGCCGCGGACTAAATCTGGGGCCTAGTCAGTATATTGCTAGATCCTCCATTGAATATATGAGGTATTACCTTTATGCCTCGCGACCTCTCCTTATAAATTTCATTATGGACTGCCACGAGGCATCACCCTTATGCCTAAGTGCTTATAAAACATTATTTTTCACATTTTGGTACCGAATGCGTATTAAATACACAGAATAACAAAATGTCATACAAAAAATAACAAAATCTTGTAAAGTTACATATTAATCTTCGGCTGGCAATTTCTGAATGTGTAAAATATATTTGGGAATATCTGGTTGTTTCTACTATCTTTTAAAGTCTAATTTGAAGAAGCAAAGTGAAGCGATAAACAATGTAATTTTATGTTGCAATTTCCACCAAACAGTTCATTAGTTTGGTACCAAATTTTGGAAAATGTAAGAAATTCCAAAATGGCAACTTCCAGTGTACTTGCCAATACGATTCTTCTCTTTCGATGGCATATCCATGAATCCACTATGGAGTGCACAAAACGCTTTATCCCATGCTTTCGTCCTTTCAATTCTGTTGCTATAGGAATCACTGCTGTAGTTCCGTATACTAGGTTGTGCCTAAATCTCTGCATTGAAAGCGTCTGTATCGAAAGCTTCCATTGAGCTCATCTTTCATGGTTGCTGAAAAGATAAATTGTGGAGTTGTGGCGCGTCTTCGACACACGAAGTCGGTACTATGCGAAGGTCTTAGCTTGTGTCAGGTGGCAGGTTTCCACGACAAGCTTGCCACAGTAAAAAAAGTTGTCGTGTGTCTTTGATACACGACATGTCGAGTGTATGAAGAACCTAGAGTGAAGACTCATTTGATTGATTTGTCGTATGTGTCGTGGCGGAAGTAAATCCTTGACAAGGTAATGGTGACTGCTTTGGAACCAAATGCAGAGTATGAGAATTAAATCTGTCATATGAGTAGTTTGCTGTGGAGAAGAAACTAAATTGTGAAACAAAAGTTTAAGAAAAATACAAGTTATTAATACAAACTCTGCAAAAAATTATTGACTTATATCATCATAAAAGAAATACAAAATACATTTTGAAAGGAAGAAAAATAGCGTATAACTTTGTAAATGGAGGTAGAGAAACCTACCGTAAATACACTAAAGACGAGTCACTTACCGCGTAGTGATCGTGATTCAGTGATGAAGGCACTTGGCCAGTAATCGGAGGTCCTCGTAGGATCAACGACGGGTAAGGGGTAAGGTTTTTTTTTTTCTTTTTTTACTTTACAATTTTTGATGGCGATTGATCGGCGAGACATACGCTTTATTATCTTCAGATATTTGAACACTTGAATGTTTCAATACTTGAATTATCAAATCTTCAGAAATAATAATAGCATTCATAATAAACTAATAATAATTATTATTATCTCGTATAAAATTAAAAGTTTGGAACCTATTTCATTTCATTTCATTTATTTGCCTGTTTCATTAGCTTACAAAGCATGAGAAATTCTCATGTAAGCATTACAGTTGTCAGAAAGAAAAAAAAAGAAAACATACAATATTGTCAAGTACTAGAAGTATACATCATGCAATCTTTCTAAAAATACAAAACCACATAATTAGGTAACTGTTTGTACCACACCAGGCATGTACTCACGGGTAAGTATCTGTTTCCAACTCTTCAGTTAATGAGTCATTTAAATATTCTTTAATTGTGTAATAGCTCTTTTCAGTGAGTAGATTATATAAAGTCTTACCAAGAATGGAAACATTGGTCATATTTTTCAAGTACAGAGGAAGTTTATTATACAATCTGACACAATTCATGTACACGGTTTTGCTTATATTAGCATAATTCTGATGCATTACAAATATGTCACTACCTTGTCTTGTATTATGGCTATGAACATTTTTATTAAAGATAAAAAGATGCTTGTTTTTCACAGTAAAAAGAATAGATTTATAGATGTATAAGCTGGGGAGTGTTAAAATTTTTGCTTCTATGAAAACCTTTTTACATGACGATTTTGTGGGTAACCCAAAAATTATTCTAATCGCTTTCTTTTGCAATCGGAAAGTGCTTAAACTATTTTCAGCAGATCCCCAGTGTATTATGCCGAAGTTAATTAATGAATTAAACTTGGCGTAGTAAAAGCTAAGAAGTGCTTCTCTCGATACAGTACCTTTAAGTTTGTATAAGGCAAAACACACGCTACTTAGTTTCTTGTTTAAAGTGGAGATATGAGCAGACCATGAAAGATCATCACTTATGATTACACCTAAAAGCTTTGTTATGCAAGAATATTGGAGTAAGTTAGAAGATATTTTTATTCTAGGTGATATACGCGGTTTTCCTGGAAAATGAAAATGTAAGGGAATCGATTTATCATGATTTATAATTAACCTATTCGCTGTTAGCCATTTTACTAATTTGTCCGTAAAAATGTCAGATTTCCTCTCAACTTCTTCTATTGATTTTCCTGATATTATCATACTGATGTCATCAGCATATAGAATACATTTCGTTGGATACATAAATTCTAACAAGTCATTTATATATATCAGGAAGAGAATAGGACCCAAAATGGAACCTTGAGGAACACCTCTCACTACAGTTGATAAAGACGAACAAGTTGTTTGAAACCCATCTGCAGCTAATTTTGATATTTGTACCGCTTGTTGCCTACTGGATAAATAAGAGAGAAACCAGTTGTGAGCTACTCCTCTAATACCATAAGCATACAACTTGCTTAAAAGAATAGCATGATCAATTGTATCAAAAGCTTTGGATAAGTCGATGAATAGGCCAACAACATATTTACTGTTTTTTAATTCAAGAGCTATATTCGACATGTAATCAAACAAGGCTGTTTCAATACTTTTCTTATTTTGGAAGCCATGTTGTGATGGTGATAGTAAGTTACATGACTTCAAAAAATTGCAGAGTCGTGACTTCATCACATATTCAAAAATTTTTGAAAACGTGGAAAGAATGGAGACTGGGCGATAATTTCTTACATCATGCATACTCCCCTTTTTATGGAGAGGAATTACTTTTGCCACTTTTAACACTGATGGAAAACATCCTTTCTCAAGAGATAGGTTAACTAAATAACAGAGATGATTTACAATGAAAGGAAAACAAAATTTAATAACAGTCACTGGAACTTCATCAAAACCTGAAGATCCCGAATTAGACATCTTACTCAATATTTTCCATAACTCCTCTACTGTGGCTGGAATTAAAAAGATCGTATGTGAATGCATTGGAAATTTCATCGAGTCGTCATAACTCGCTTGTATGGGGTCAGGTAATGGTACACTACCTAGAAAATAATCATTGAAGACATCTGCAATCCGCTTAGGTTCTTTAATAATTTCGTCCCCAACTTTAACATACTCAAAGTTTCTCTTTTTGTTGTTTGTTCTACCATTTAAGATTTTCCACATAGTTTTAGCTTTATTAGTAGAATTAAGTATTGTGGAGCTATTTGATAGTAATTTAGCTGTTTTAATTACTCTTCTGTATATTTTCCTGTACTTAAAAATATAATTTCGAAAGCTGTGAGGAAGTGATGTATTTATTTTGAGTAATCTATTATATCTAAATAGGTTACTTTTAGAAATTTTAATGCCTTTAGTTAACCACGATTTAGTGGACGACGTCCGGATTTTACGAGTAACTTTTGGAAACGCCATATTGAAGTAATGTAAGAAAGTTTCAAAGAAGTATTTAAACTTATATTCAGTGTTAGACGTATTATATATGCCATTCCAAGACTCGTGAGAAAGCAAGAAATTTAGATATTCCATATTATGACTGGAGAAAATTCTCTTTGTAACTGTGTATACTTTAGGCTTAAGAACAGTGGTATTGTTTAAAGTGATTTTTAAAATAATCGCATCATGATCAGAGAAACCGGGATCAAATACTTCATGGTTATAGGCAAATTGATTTTTACTAATGATGAACTGATCTAGCGCACTTTTATTATGACGTGTCGGTACATCCACTAGCGCTTGGAGATTGTACACATTCAGCAGATCTCGTAGATCGGATTTCTTTTTTTCTTCCACTATCCAATTTATATTAACATCACCACAGATGATCATTTTTTCAAAGTCTTTTCGTATGAAGTCCAAAAGACTTTCGAGTTTCTTTAAGAAAACAGTAAATATGCCGGATGGCGACCTATAAATGCATATAATACAAATGTTAACACTTGGTAATTTAATGGCTACAGCTTCAAAGTCAAATTCACAGGTAAATTTTGTAATATCTATTTCAGAAGCTTTTAAACTGTTGTGAACAAAGATGCATACACCTCCACGTTCGTGTGAAACACGAGAGAATTTAGTGATAAGATTAAAATTTTCAAAATTGACCTCCTTAATAAGTGTATCATTTAGCCAGTGTTCACCAAGACAAATAACCTTACATTCTTTCAAATCATCAGCTAAAAGTACATCAAAGTATTCGAGTTTATTCTGGATCCCTTGTACATTCTGATGATAAATACTTATTGTATTAGCTATCTTGGGTTCGGATTTTCCATCTGGTGTGCTAAAAAAGTTACATTTTTTACGTTATTTTGTCCGGTTGCAAACGATACTGTACTATCATTGCTAAGACCTGTACGGGGGAAAGTAAGAGGAATGGGATCCCTGTTCCTGTTCTGAGCCTTAATCATATTACTTAAATTTTCACATACATGACGCTTTCCTAGATTATTCAAATGTAAACCATGATGGGTGTGAAATTCTCGTGGAAGACTACTTACATCTAATAACTGTACATTTTTAAATCGACTACAAACTTTACTAATGATGCTATTTGTTTTATGTACTTCTGAGTTAACACAAGAACTCTTCAATAGATCATGCCGGTGTGGCAGATTAACTACTATTACATTTGTATGAGTAAGAGTGCTGAGTGTAGTCTTCAAAACACGGACAGCATCTTCAGACTCATTTTTCGACACATCATTAGTGCCTCCTATTAGTACAACAGTATCAGTATCTGAGAATGATTTCTGGTCCACACATGAATTTACAACGTTATTTAGTTTTGCACCAGGCTTAACAATACCTACTACGTTCATATCATCACACTCCTGCATTAATCTGGAAGCAAGACCACGACCGTGACTATCTCCTACAATGAACACCTTCCCTTGCACTTTTTTTATCCGATTTACTGAAATTGAGTTTCCATTTTCAACACCAAAACATGACTTACTGCTTGAATCCTGTGACGGAAATCTTGGGCGATCCTGCTGGTTTAAACGATCTACACGTCGCACTTGAATAGGCCTATTTCCTAGGCTAACTTGCTTTACACTATCACACTGGCCACTTAACTCACTGAATCTGTTTTTTGTTTCAATATTATAATCGTATTGTAGACCTGATACTTTATTACCCAGTAGTTTACCCTTAGCATTTGAGTTGCACACAGTGTCGTGTCTCTCTGCAGCTTTGACACTCCATTGGCAATTTGCTCTTGCACTTGCGTTGTGGATAGGGCTACAAATGATTTTCGGAGGGCTAGAATTTCCACTATATTGTGATTTCCAACTGGAAAAAGATGGTATCTTCGCGCTGTTTTTAGGTTCACTAGTAGCATTTGGAACTTCGGCCGTAATTCTTACGATGTCGCTCCAGGTCTTTCTATTTTGCCTTGTACTTAACGATTCTTGACCCAATTGTTGAAATTTATCTTGGCGTTGTAGTTGCTGGATATCTTGCGCTAAGAGTTATTGCTATTATTGCTCAGTTCATACCATTACAAGCAGAAACGTGACATTTGGCAAGAATATTGCTATTTTGTTTAGTGTTAATCCACATTAAGAGGAAATTCTCATCTCGTTTCAAAAACAAAACAAACAAAATCGAGACGAATATTAACATTTTACATTTGAGACGGGACAAGGCTAATTCAAATTACGGTCTCGCTTTGGAGATAAATCAAGACAAGACGAAAAGTATCGTAAACATTTCTCGGCTTATCTCGATCCCTGAAATAGTGTACGTACATTCTTTAAGTAATAACTGCTGTATAGACTAAATGTTCTATGCTATTTTGTTATTTTGTGTTCCGGAGCTCTGTGTAGGTATTTGTAGCAAAATTTTTATAATTATTTCTGCATATCAAAAAATTGGTTTATTATGTGCCTTACTGTCCAGTGATATTCAGTTATTTTTATTACAGCTATTTTCCTTAAAACATACAGTAGAATACTTTCTACATGAAACTTTAGTAGAACACTTTCGTTTAATATTTGGGTAGTTACACAGATGTGTCCTGGAAGTCCAGAACCCCATCCTGAAATCCTGAGTTTTCTGAAAGTTTCTTGCCTAATTCTAGGGAAACTTTAAAAATCTTAATACAGTTATTATTATTATTATTATATTATTATTATTATTATTATTATTATTATTATTATTATTATTATTATTATTATTATTATTACTGAAGATATGTGAATTTAATGGTTCACCCTGTTCTAAAAAGGGTGAAGCGCTTTCCTTACGGTTGTTTCAGTCGTACCCCGTTCAGCTCTGGAGCTTGTTTCCATGGATATATCCCAACTCCCGCCCAATGTGCATTATGGTGGAAAAACGCCGTGTGTGTAGGTTTCTATGGGATTCTCCTCCCATTTTCTTCATTCCACTATTTCTTCCATTCTCATGATCGACGTTTCCTTTAGCTTAGAAGGCATAAGGATTGAAAATAAAACATAAGAACATAATTTTTCGTAGAGCCCTTTTGAGTTTAGTAGCCCTACTTTCTATATGAAACTTTCCTAGAAACCGTTCGTTTAGCTAGTTGCAGGGATGTACGCAAGGGGTATGTCCTCGTGTTCCGGATATTTCTCTCCAATCCTGACTATTTTGTAACTTTTGCCTAATATTAGGGGCGATCTTACAGATATTAATACAGTCTGTCCTCATTCATATATTATTATTATTACTTAGAGGTAATTGCATTTTCCCCCTGTTTTATATAAAGACACTAGCTGCAAGCCGTGCATGTGCCGCCAGTAGTCAAGTGTGATTAGCCGTTCAGTCTTCGTAAAGAACTTATGTAACTTGAAGAAGGAGAGTTTGAAACTCGGTCTCAGATGTTTTATTTATTCTAACATGAACATATGATAAAATAATTAAAAGTGTAATACTTTTTACATATCTAAATTGCAAATGTAATTATTTGATATTAAAATTGGTGTTTGCTGCCTGTATTACATATTTGTTTACTTTTAGTTCAACCAAATCTTGTAAGACTTCTCAGTTTAAAATCTCTAGAATAATCAGTGACACTTGGATAGGTTAAATTAGACTGTAGTAAACGCAAATAAGCATACTGATGTTGATAGGAAAAAGAAAAAAAAATCAAACCGTCTAAGGGCGAATTACCTTATAAGAGATACTTTGGAAGGATTAATGTCTACCAGGAAAAGAGGGGAGGAAGGGTGTGAGGTACTGGACAATATGAAGATCAAAACTTCGAA
Organism: Thermobia domestica; assembly: GCF_964235325.1. Lineage (NCBI taxonomy): Eukaryota > Metazoa > Arthropoda > Insecta > Zygentoma > Lepismatidae > Thermobia > Thermobia domestica. The sequence continues at coordinate 176,583,696 of NC_137458.1, forward strand.
TACCATAACAGAAACTAAGTAAGATTTGTCTTCAGTACGATACATAGTAATGCCCTTTCTTTCGGTGAAACAATTTGGATTATGCAAACGTTATATTGATATTTTAACTACATACGAGTATAAAAAAAGAATAGTTCTTATTTACAAATTTTGGTTGAACAGATATATGGAACGTGTTGGAAATGGCCAACGAAAATATTATTTTTAGCAGTAGTAGTAATAGGAAGAAGTTACGAACAATTGCACCATTGGTAGGAAACAACAAAGTTTGCTTTTGATCAGATGCATTTATTAGTCATACTAGGCTCTAAGGATAAGCCTTAGTTATTCATGAGTTCCTTGCTAAATACGTTAGTTTCTCACGCAGTACGAATCAAGGTTATAGACATGTGACGTTATGTTGTCACTATTTTCCCTGTGAAGAAAGTCGTTTCAACTCTAAGACCGGGGGAAATTGAATATTTTTCATGTTATTATACAGCAGAAGTATCAATATTGCAAATGATAAAAATACCTTAATTACCACAGCGGGGATCGAAATCCGAACCCCTAAATTACGAAACGAATACTCACGCCACTACTCTAAGACGGCTCTGTTAACCCATATAAGCCTTCTGTGCCGAAAACGACCCACTTATGTATTTTGTTATTGCTAAAGATTGTATATTTTCTCCCCGGGTTTTTTCGACCCAGTATCATAATTAGCCAATGGGAGATCAGCAAAAAGAAATGCCACTAAGTTCACCAACAATAGGTCGAAGAATATCTATTTTCCAAAATAAATCAAAATACAAAATAAAAGATAAGGGTATATATAGGTTAAGAGGAAAGACACTTGTGTAGGTAGCGAATTGCACACATTTCCGATTCAAATGTTTTAATAAGGACGACGAAACATTCTGATTTCGGTCATGATAAAATACCATAGTCCACAAAATTGAAATTTAAATTAAAAAACAAATGACATACGACCACTCAAGGACATGAAGGAGAAATTGGTCTTAAGGGTCATTCAAACCCTTAACTGGAATCTGGTACCTCAGACCACTTTTTTTTTTCTCATCACCGAAAGTATCTACATAACTTGTCTCTATTTCCTACTCGTTTTGCAGTTATTTTCAGTTGTCTTGAACGACAGGGATACAAACACACGCATCGAGGACATTTAAAATTACAAAGGCTCTCCCACGAGAAATCGAAGCGGGGACCCCGACCACTGAACTATTTGATGGGTTGGGTACCTGGTTAGTTCCAAGGAAAATAAGCTTGTATAGACAATATCGTGCTCGTGGGTTTTTCCGTGACACTCCCTTTTTCTCCAACTTTCCCATTCCAACAATTCGTCCATTATCATTCACTTGCTTTAATCATGGTCTCCCTTAACCTATCATGTATAATCGTGGGACATTTAACGCAAAGATTTCATTTCATTTCATTTTCAAACGGTTAACCGAAACGAAAGCGAACAGAAAAATAGTTGTATTTTCTGTTGCTTCTTAAGGTGTTCTCACATAGAGAGAAAAAATCATGTTGAATCGTAATTCTATTCAAAAGTGAAACTGCAGATTCATAATACCTTAACCGAAATCGAAAGCATGACATATCTTTCGGAACATTTCCAAAATATATATGGATATTCTGAAAATTGGCAATATAATGTCTGTTTTCAAACAAAACAACCATATTACAGTTCGGCTTCTGAAATAAACTGACACAATCTGTTTCAACCTTAAACCGAACCCAAACAGGTAAACCGTGGTTTGTAACATGTCTAATGCCTAGATTGTAGTTGATGTTTCCATTGTCTCGTGAAATCAACTGCCATTATGTAGTACAAATTTGGAGATAAAGTCCCCATAAGACGCTTTAAAACTTCGTAGACGAAAAAACAATAAGAAGAAAACAGTCGATAGTTGTAATAGTAGTCGATACGTTTGGCAAATGATGAACCAATTACGAGTATTGTGTCATCACCTGCATGCAATGTGAGATTTCCTATGAATTCCTGTTGCTATGAAGAGATTTACGTAAATATATATATATATATATATATATATATATATATATATATATATATATATATATATATATATATATATATATATATATATATATATATATGGATCTCTTGTAAATATTGGCTAAGATTAGAGTTAAGATTTGAATTCATTACTACAATTTGAATTGTTGTTTGTACCTGTGTTATAAAGCAGTATCTTGAGTGTTTAGAGCATAGTTACATCACACTATACTAGAAATTACGAAGATTATGATAATTAGGAATAAGTCATAACACAAGTGGACACTGGATTTAATTAGTTTTATCCTTGATAAGCGTGTTACAAGTGAAATGTTATCTCGTATTAATAAAAAGAAAATCACGCCATAGTAACGCGTCTATCAGAGCAATAGTATGTTCAAGTATGAGTGTTCCGCTAAGTTATCAGTGAACAATGGTCAATCAGGTAGGTATACCTTGTGTCCTATATATCATTGCTGACGTGCGCTGAACGGTATATATATATATATATATATATATATATATATATATATATATATATATATATATATATATATATATATAGATGGTGATCAGAAAAATGGAAACACCTGTAGTTGACAACACGTCAGATGTATGGGTTGGCAGTGGTGTCGTGGCGCCCGCAGCGCCGGACCGCTGGTGGTGGTGTGTTAGGTCGGTCTCCATACTACGTCAGGCGCAGTGGAACAGCAGTGTCCAGTGGCTGCAGCAGACGGAGGTAGTGTAAAATGAGAGACCTCTCAGATTTTCAAAGAGGGCTAATTGTTGGTGCGTGGTTATGTGGAGTGAGTGTGACAGCAGTGGCTACTGTGTTAGGTGTGTCGCGTGGGACAGTGCCGAAGGTGATGACGGCCTACACAACACACGGGAAAACCATATTGGGGAAGCGGAACAGTGGACGGAAGAAAATCATGAGTGACAGGTCACGCCGGGTATAAAAAGCGCATTGTCACGCAGAACCGTCGTGCCATTGCGGAGCAAGTGACGGAGGAACTCAATCAGCACCTCTCCCACCCTGTTTCGACAATCACAGTCCGCCGCGAATTACATGACATGAACTTACGGGGTCGTGTTGCACGGGCCAAACCGTTCATCAGAGACCATAACGCTTTCGCACGCCGCAAATGGTGCCGCGACCATGCAACTTGGACCGTTGAGGATTGGAAACGTGTGATATGGTCGGATGAGTCATCCTTCACTCTATTCCCAACCACGGGCCGTGTTTATGTGTGGAGAACGCCCAAAGAAGCTTATGATCTGCAGTGTCTCCGCCCAACTGTGAAACATGGCGGCGGCTCGCTGATGCTGGGGGCCGCAGTATCATGGTTTTCATTGGGGTCACACTTAGCGGACGAATCACTGCCAACAATTATGTCACAATTTTAGGAGACCACTTGCATCCTATGGTCCGGATGTTGTTCCAGACAATGACGCCATCTTCCAGGATGATAATGCACCAGGATGCTTGGCGTTGTTGCAGCGTGGTTCGAGGGACATCGAGATGAAGTTCAACACCTCCCCTGGCCCGCCCAATCCCCAGATCTCAACATAATTGAACATCTGTGGTCCGTCTTGGAAACACGACTCCGGCGACGATTTCCACCTCCATCCTCTCTCACAGAACTGGCCGATGCCCTGCACGAGGAATGGTGTAAAATTCCACTTGCTACCATTCACGACCTCTATGCCTCCATCCCACGTCGCATCAAGGCTGTTCTGAAGGCGAAAGGTGGCCCGACACCATATTAATCTGGTAAGTTGCAATTTCGTTCAATTCCATTTTTCTGATCACCATCTGTATATGCAACGAGCGATGTGAATATACAATTAAGACGTTACTGTACACTTTGATTTGGATGAGGATGTCATGGAACCATCACAACTCTGGAGAAGGGGATGAAACTTACGAGGAATATGTGCGGAGGATACCATCGGGAACCTGCAGTGATATGAGTGGATAATCCGTGAACTTGGAATTCAAGAGGAAAAAAAGTGAACTACGAAAAAGTGGAAAACAAAAGAGATTGTCGTCACAGTCCGTTATGTGACACTACAAGAGAGTAATTTCCTGGAAATAGTTGCACCGTTGACAAAAAACAAGTCTCTTCAGGTGGAACACGCAAAGACAAATTTGCGTGGGGTGTCGCTCACCATACTTCAGAACTTTCAAACTGCCGTCTAGACCTGCAGCGGTGGGCTTTCAAGCAAGTCAGGAGTATAGCCTCGCTCATTTACGGCATGAAAAGTGTGGTTGTGGGTAATTAAGCTGGCGCAAAATATGGTTTCACGTAAAGTGACCAAACTCATAGCCAATTTCCCTTTAGTCAATGCGTATCTCTAACGGAGTAACTAGTTATAGTCTTCTTAGCAAGAGTGGTACTGAGTATGTTCGCAGATTAGGCGGGTGTTTACCACACTATCCCCCACGTTGGCCGATATAAAAAACAATTAAAATTCTACTTTTATTCACTTCGGGAGTTTCAAGGAAATCTGCAATGTATGTTATAAGTTATGGTCTTGCTAAAAGGTGTCATATTCCCTATGTTCGCATTTTAGGAAGGTATTTACCCCCTTCATCCCCTACATTGGAGGATATAAAAAATACGTATGTCCTACTTTTGATTCCTTTATTCATTGCAATAGTTTCAAGCGAATTCTTATTGTGCGTTGCTAGTTATGGCTTTGCTAAAATGTGTGATATTGCACTATGTTCACAGTTTAGGGAAGTAACACTTAAAGATATAGGCCAAATCAATCCAGTGTCATCTAACGTATCAGTTTAAATAAGGGAGCAGAAATTGTTATATGGCAAATGGAAAGGAGTGGATAGTCTTCCAGGTTGGAATGGGTACATAGAGAAATGCACTGCAAATTTAAGTTTCGCAACATCCCAAGCTTTATATCTTCTGTTTACCAACTCACTATCTACGGATTATAATAGACATGATTACTTATCTTAGTCACACCTGCAATGAATGAAAAATATATAAATTTATAGTTTATAAAAAAAAATCACTGAAGCAAAATAGTTCAGGAAATTTTCATTAAGAGGCCTAATCACTGTGAAATTAAAATACAGCTAATTTTATAGTAATTATGTGATATCTTCAAATAGACGGAAGATAATCCAAATGTGGAACAAGAGTGCCCTAGACAATATTATTTTCCATGAGGTACCGTTATCACGAGTCAGCTACTAGTTTTCTGTTTGCAGCCATTTAGGAACGTGAAAATAAATGCCTACTTTCTAAATGGCTGGAAATCGAAAACAGATAAGTGAGTCGTGATAACGGTATCACGTGTAAAATAATATTGTCTAGAGAGAGATCTTGTTCCATTTTTCGACTATCTCTTATCTATTTGAGGGTATCGCGTAACTAATGTAAAATTAGCGGTATTTTAAATTCGCCGTGACGGGGCCTCTTGTATTTACGCCGCCTATACGCCGTGACGGGGCGTAAGTTTTTGTTACAAAATGAGGTTCAGAGAAATGTGTAATAAAATAAGCTAAGCCTATAGCATCTAAATGGTGTATCCTAGAGCAAAATGAATAGAATATTTCTTGTAGAAAATTTAATATAGATTATTCTTGTAATGACATGTTGTGCTCTAATATTCTTTCCGTACGAGATATTTACAAAAACAACTAATTTTTGCACCACTTTTCCAAGATAATGGCTAAATCCGGGATGGAAGAGTGATGTAAAATTAGTATGTTGTTACGGACACTTTCATGAAGAAAATAAAATTTGTTCCAGCTTTTCACCATTCTTTTCTTTATTTGACCCTTCAATGATTGGCTTAATTATTTGACTTATCATGCAGGAGCAGCACAGGTAGGCAATCACGACACTCAAACGTGAAAGATATCAGTTTGAGAGCTCACACATCTGCAGGCATCCCATCGTACGAGAACCAAACGGATGCAAACGTTCAGATGGAAAAAGACAAGACGGAATGACTAAATATTGGTTTATTCCAATTGCCATAGAGACAAGAGTACATTGGGTCAGGAAATAACTTCTTTTCGATGAAATAGGCTATCATATATAACTTTTATCGGGATATAAACAATCTAAATCACTCCTCATTCAATGGATCAGCATCACCGTTCAACGAGAGAACATTTCAGACATTTTGGGTACTTTACGTATTAGAGGCGTTTTTTCTCATTTAAAGAAACCAATACTTCAGAAAAAAATCTATTTTTTCATTTTTATATTATTACTTAGTGAAAATGCGTGCAACGTTAAAATTTGAGCATGAAATAAATAAAATTCACAAATAACAGTTTTAATATTTATACAATATTTGCATTGCAAAGCAAATATGTTGTCCAACATTCACTGGCACACAGTCATTATTGTCTTTAATTTTATTTTGGGATTATGTTCGCAAATTTGAGTCATTGTAAAATATTGTAAACATTGTAAAACTTTGTAACACATTGTCTTTTGGGAAAAATGTTTTATTCACGAATCGTACGTTGAAGAAAATATCATATGGATAAATTGTACTTCGAAAAAATTGTTCCTAATACTATGGATATCATTGATATAACGTACAATATGCATGTACGGAAATATATTTTAACGTACATTTTTAGTTGGTATATATATATAAAGATCGATTCGTATACAACGTTCTTTGAGTGTATGAATCTTCGGCTTGCTGAAGTATGACATATTTTTGTAGGAAGAATGATATCGAAAATTGCGATTTTCCTATTGTCAAACACTAGCATTATCCAAACATAGAATAACGTAAAATAGGCTCAGTCATGTGTGAAAAACTTGAAAAACTATAATTTGAAACCTAATATAGACACACACACACACACACACACACATATATATAATTTAAAGAAATACCAAGGTCCAAGTAGTACCGAAAGCTTTTCATATCACTCATCGCTGATTGGTGGATATGGCTCACGTAGTGATTTCTATTGGTTGTTAGGGATCACGTGGTCTCAGGTTACACCCTTTAATTTTGGCAGCAATTTAAAACTAGCTTCGTTGGTTACGTGGTATGACATTATTGATGCGGGAATTTGGGAAGCATTGATGGTATTAAAACTAAAATATTTAGTTTGCTTTTGTGGTTCAACCATGTCTTCCTGATCATAATTTCGTAATTTTTAAAGTATTTTTGTAATTTGGTTACAAAATACAGAGTGTTTATTTCAAAGAAACAATGAAATAAAATAGATCTTAAGTGTAGCTACTGAGTAGCATTGCCCTATTATCATAAGAATAATATCATAAGAATATCATAAGAATACCCTCAGTAATTAGCAGCAATTTCGTTGAAATATTTTCCTACAGAGCAAGAAACCAGAAATAAAAAAATAACAAACGAACTTCCGCGGAACGTAGGAGATAAAGCATCTACAATACTAAATTTGACTGTCGCCTGTTGAGAAAGATTAAAAGTATCTAAACAAGCGATGTATATGAATATTATATTCTAATCGTGTATATGAATATTGTATGAAAGCAATAATGCCAATTAAATGATCGCTGAAGTTACAATTCGTGCGGATAACGCAATAGAATGTGATGTTGCTTGAGGACAACAGTGCCAAATAAATGTTTAAATTTTTAGACCATTTCTTTCCTTTGATGGGTAAAAAATGCCAAGTCTGTAAATTTGATAAGTTTCTGATCTAATGTAAGCTCTTAAATCATGCATAATCACGTTATATCATTCAGAATGATCATAGAGGGGCTTATGAAAAGAGGGATTTAATCTCTTTCACAGGACATGGGTAAGTAGATGCTCTCATTTCAAATTTCAGAAAGGGTCCATCTTAAGTTTCGAAAATTGCCAAAATTAAAATTTTGGTATGGTAGTATGGAATCTATGTACCTTTATAGGTTTGTTTGGTTTATCTTGTTCCTTTCTGTTGGCAAAAAATTGTTAAAATTTATATATCGGCAGGTGTTGTTGATTCACCTCTTAAATTCTGGAAATTACTAAATTAAAATATGCTAATATAGTACAGTATATTTGTAAGTTTGGACGTCATGTCTTGTTTCCTTTTCTGAGTAAAAATTGTATTTTCTCAGAGAATTTTGATGTAATTTACCTTCTTTAACGTGTTAAGGGTCATCTTAAAATAATCAAATTTGGAGGATAGTTTCCGTAATTTGTTTTCTATGATAAGGTTTTATATCAACATATTGTTCTGTGGATAAGCATGACTTTTGTTTCTTTTGTAGAACATGGGTACATTAATACACACTTTGAAATTTAGTAATCTTGGGTTTGTCCCCATAACCTCCTTATTTCTTCAGTGGACTTTGATAAACCTATTTTAGTTTATGAAAGATCTTGAATGAGTAAACAGTGGAATAATATATGTTTCTTACGCTAAAGTTCCATGAAAAGTGTCTAGAAGGATGCATGAATTTAGTCCTTTCAGTGTTAAAGATGAAGGTTATATGCTATTAGTCATTACGGTATAGAAGCCCAAAAATTGAAAAAAAATGAATGAGTAAAAAGAGTTTAAAAAATTAAAATTTTCAAACTAATATTTTTCAAAATTTCAATAAGTATAGAAATGTTTCGAACTAAATTAACAAGCTAAAGTTTTAGAATCTTTTAAAAAATAAAACGTTTCGACTTTTCAGTGAGTGTAAAAATTCTCAAACCATAATGTAAAACTAAAAGTTTTGAATGTAAAGTTTTCAAACTAAAAATTTGAAAAATTTCAATGAGTGCAAAAAGCTTTAACTAAACTTTTCACTCTAAAATTTTCAAATAACATAGTCAAACTAAGAGTTCCAACCATTTTTAAATATTCAGTGAGTGGAAAGCAGTATCAAATCTATATTTAACCTTGTTTTCTAGACAAAACTTAAAACAATTTTTGCAATTGTAAAATTTTCACTAAGTGCTAATATGCTTAAAACAAGAGTTTGGAATTCAACATTCTCAAATAAAAGTTCCAAACGTTTAAACAAAAATTGCAAATTTAAATATTTTCAAACAACATTTTGTGTTCATCGTAAACGTCAGATCACAGTTGCTGAAATACGGGAAATGTAGTTAGTTTATGTTCTTTCTTACTAACAGTAGTAGTTAAATTCTTCCGAAGTTCACTTTCAATTCTTATAATAAATACAACAATTCAGTAAAAGTCCTAACGTTTGCGTATGCAATATATATATATATATATATATATATATATATATATATATATATATATATAAGCTCCCTGTTGCTAAGCGGTTAGCGTACCCGTCTTTGGTGTGGGAGACTCGGGCTCGTTTCTCGGTCAAATTTATGTGCTTCGGATCCCACGTTAAGCTGTAGGTCACCGTTTGATAGCCTCGCTGCTCAAAGGAACACTAAACTGAAAATCAAATTACAATCATATATACAGATATGATGTTTATTTGATAGATAGATTACGCAGATTATGTAGATAGAAAGATAGGTTACGCAAATCTGATAACGTTCTCATGCTTAAACTCCTGAAACTTAAGTGTATTAGTAATCTGGATATGTTAATCGAGATATGTTCGAAAATGACTGGAAAATGGAACTCTTCAAGACGAATAGAATTTATATATATATATATATATATATATATATATATATATATATATATATATATATATATATATATATATATATATATATATATATATATATATATATATATATATACTACCGCTCAAACGTTTTTCAACACAACAAACCTGATTTTAAGAATATAGGGGGAAAATAGTGTTATAAACGTAAGAGTGGTATGCACAAAACCTTACTACATCACAACGAAACAATACATACGAGATTTTATTTTACATTCTTCACCCCGTGCTTTGATCTCTGGTTTGCACACCCTGGATATCCTTTCTATGAAGTGCATCAATGTTTCTTCAGAAATTGCCTGCTTTTCCTGCTGCAAATGGCTCCACAAAGCATTCACATTCGTCAATGGTATTTGGAATACCATTGTATCTAACTTATCACACAATAGTTCTATTGGATTGCATTGCATTAATGCAATGTTCTTTAACAAAAATTTGCAAGTCTACATCTGTGTTTATTTTATAGTCCCAAAAGCACTTCCACATCTCATTTAAATTTATTTGTAGAGATTTCGTGAAATATTCACGGGGTGGCTACATATGTTCGTATCTTTTCTGGAACGTGTTATTCTGACCATGTTCATTATCTACTACGGCATTATGATTATGCGGGAAGCATCGCGGACAGCTGTGACAGTACCACCTATCGAACTCTACGACAGCGTTGGGATCTGCGCGGTAGCGATTGACACCATACCTTCCAAAAATTGTTCTTTATTCTGTCTAGCATGCTTAATTTCTATATGTATTTTGTGTTCCATGTATGTTAGTCATTTCATTGGTTTCTCAGTAGTTTTTGTTTTATGATGAAACCTCCAAGATGCGATAACTGAGATACTTTTCACTGGAAGATATGACGTACGATACGTTTACATGGCTAAACTTGCAATCGTTGACGAAACAAGAAAACATTGTAGCCCGCCAGTTTTCTCTTCAATAATACTCATAAATTAATAACTGGTTCTGAGAGAATTCTCAGATCGCTTTCGCAGTACTCCAGGCATCTTCTCGCAATTTAAAATATTGGAAATCTCCCTTTTAAAATTTCCATACAAGGCTAAAGTCTTCGGACCGAAAATGAGTTTGGATGGAATAGAAATCCAAAAAGCCTTTTGACTCTGAATTAATGTTAGTGATAATATGCTTTAACTCGATGAGAGACTTCAAACACAAAATGTTCATAAACCTTCCATTATGACCTATCGCACAGACCTTACTATGGGCCTATATAATAAAATATGATTGAGAATGTCATCAATGGTATTAAATGAAAATGAACGGTTAACGTTTTCATCACCACATGTATCGCAGGACTCATCAATGTCTTTATATATGCATGCATGCATGAAATACGAGTCTAAGGCATACTAAACAGGCCTACGCTTATTTTTCCACATGAGCATAGACAATATAAAGATATTTCTTAATATGAGTTGGTTCCAGTTTCTTCACATGTGCTACCTTCCTGTACGTATTCATGACATTTACTCCAGAAGTATTCCCCACATTCAAGATATGATTTGCGAATTCTTGAATCATAAAATGCATTACAGTTGGGGAATATTTAACATATCCACAGAAACACTTGCGAAACTTATTGCTTTTTAAGTGGTTGTCAAAATATTCATCCCAATAAAGTATCTGTTGCATGCATTACATTTCATTTTATACATGTTAATATGTACTTCATAAATATGCTCGCAAAACGAACACAGTATTTCACACTTATATGTATGACTTTTCTCATCATAAGCGGATAAGCAATTCAAACAATACTTTCTACATCTTAGAAAGGAAATAATGATTCTAATCGGTCAGAAATGACCAATATTTCCCCATGAATCGTAATAAAATTCGGATTTACCACCTTTATTTTGGTTCGTGGATAACGCACTCAAAATTCTCGTTTTTTCAGGTACATTTTATACATTATAATAATAATATATAAATTATTATAATTTGGACTGAGATAATTCTGAAATTAATCCATATTATTGAAATCACATTCATTTGTTACTTGTAACGGTAACACCTGCATGGCTACAGAGAGCAATAATTCTATGTTTTAATGTGTCTCGATTTTCCAGCGTTAAATTGCTTAAATTTTGACGTGACTCTGTATCCTTAGCTGTGTCCTAAGCGATACTCTGCGCCAGACAAAGATTGTATGCACCTCCTGCCAGGAAATTTTACCAAATTCTGGATCAAAAATTCGTTCAGGGGTTAATATTTGCTTAACGAAAAGTTATTATCTATAGTTCTTCCACCGCCAAACATTGAATTATAATCCTAGATCAAAGAAGGATGTGGTCACCCAACAAGAAATATTCATTAATATTTAGAACTATAGTAATAGAAAACATAATGGTCTGTGCAGAAATACGTTTCTGGCGTCTGCGTTGAACATACACAAACGTACCTACTGTTTCCTTACTTTATGTACACTCTAACAAAATTGTTGCGTCTTGCATTGTTTAGTACGTTATTTTTAATGCAAAGTTTATTAAGTTCACAATGTAGGCTGTAGGATTTGTGATAACGAGAGTTGTCCTTGGTTTTCCCGCAATTTCATGTCCTACTAAGTTAAACTTAGTGAAATTCTTTCTGGTTACACGTACGACATCATAGTTACTTTAACTTGTATTCTGATAATCTCTCTGGGTGCTATGTTGCCTTACAAGGACATAGCCCGATTCCTCATGCTGTGGAGACCCCATCCCGTAACCCCGAGTATCTCATGAACATTGAACACTTAATTATCCAGCTACAACATTTACGTGATTTTACACAGTTCATTATAAACACACATAATCAGACGTTACGTATTGTTCACGATTAACAAGAACAGAGGAATTTTGATTCATGTGTGTACCATCTGCACTGATAAGTAATTGCTCATGGATTAAATCATTTTTTTCTTGAACTGAATTATTCATTGGTTGAAATTCTAGGTGGACCAGTATTACAGGATTCTGAACAACAGATGGCATCAGATTACTAACCGAAAGAGATCGAGTACCATAATTACAAAACTCGGTTACCTGCAGTTCATTTAAAATAAGAGCCTGACCTTGGTGAAAATAATTCAACTGTACAAACTTATCATGTTCCCGCTGTTACCTGCGTTGTTCACGAAAAAAAAAATCCGTAAACAAATCAATTATATCGAGGCTATACATGCAACACTGTAGTACTATTCCTTGATTATTTTTTTAAAAAATGTTTTAAAAAACCTAGCAAGGTGTCGTTATTTCAATTCATCGTAGTCCCTGACGTTGCTTGCCCATAGTATTGCACCACGTCTCCAACACGCTCTCTTTATTGTCTAGTCCCTGGATCACGCCGGCGAGGTAGATATCGTCAACTTCGCTAAATTTGTTTACTAACGATTCGCCTAGGAAATCCATTTGTGAATATACATTTTTTGTATTTTACAATCAAAATAATTCAATACAACCCAAGTAGACTATTTAATTGTTTAAAAACTCATTACAGCAAATTGCTGAGTTCCAGTAATAATTGTATACATTTGAAATCAGGTAAGGTGCGGACTGGTTAAAATTGTAGTATTGATAAGAAGTAATTTTTGTTTTAAATTTCACATCTCAAAACTTTGATACACGGTAGAACAAAGTCTATTACTACATGCAATAAAAAATTGTGATACAATATAAATTGAATCGTTTTAATCCGCTAAATAATTGAAAACTAATGAAACTGCAAAATAATACAAAAATTAAAACATGTTAAATAATTGTGATGCAATAAAATTTTCGTAAGTATTACATAATTGATCTTAGTTAAACATTGACGAAATAAAAAGGTTACTTTGCAATTGTATAACATACATACATATAACATACAAAAGTTAAAAATAAATCATGCAAGACTTAATGGGACATATACAAATAAGTTTATTTCTTTCTAAATGTTAGTATATTTTTCACTATTAATTTTAATTCATATTACATGCATACAGGAAAGAACTATAAATAAATTGTTAATATTGCATAAATAAAATTTAGTTAGTACAACTTTTTACGCAGTACTTTGTATTGCAATACTTTAACAATGTTATGAAAACGTGTTTTTAAACTTTACAAGTTTGAAATTAGGAATTTGGTTTAAAAGTTTTTAAAAAATTACGACGCATTAATGAAAATTTGTTCTTAAAATTATGAACCAATAAATGTGTGTAATATAAATTACTTATATTATCTAATTTACTCTGACTCTCTACTGCAACTATCATAGGATAATTATCATCGTCTTCTTTTATCGGTTTCTCACTCGGCACTATCAGTCGTCACACTAACGCTATGCTCCATTGAGAAAATACTTTTCCGTCAACTGTGTACAACTGTAACAATACAATAATATGTTTCATTTATTGCCAGACACGTCGGCCAATTTGCAGATCAAAATATAGTAATTTTTAATCAATAGTTATGACGAATATGCATCAAACTAAGTAGCGGGTTCAACAATTAACCGATATGGAAGCGAAAACCTGCTAACATCGCACTACTACTTTCATCTCGCGATAATATTGTAAAACACAGTTGTCACTCTTTTACCCGGGGGTGTACAGTTAACATTCATGTTAATCATGTTGCGACCTGATACTTACGTGTAACTAAGCTCTGCCCCACTAAGCGGTGTATGTGGAAGTTAAGCTTTCACTGCAGCGCCAAAAGTCGGGTTGCGGCACACAACCGACTTAATCAGTCTGGAAACTATTGCTTACGTGTTAACATAAGTATGCGGTTAGCTTCGGTGATTTGCACCTCATGTTTAAGCGGTAGTGTCGTGTGTGTTAAAGTACCACGTATAGAGGATAGTCTAAGTGTATTTCCAACGTGTCAACGTACAAAGAATAATTGTAACAAAATCCATAATAAACATTTTATTGTACTTACAAGAAAACATACATACGAAAAATATCATTCTTTCAACTGTGTATGCCCATATTAATGGAACTATATGTGTGTGTAATGTACATAATCTGTAAATATGTGTGTATGTGTGTGTGTGTGTGGGTGTATTTTTAATGTTTTTTTCATTGTTTATAACTTAGAACATTATTTTCACATACTGTTATCGCGTTCTTTTAAAACTGTATCTTAAGATGCATATATTCCTGAAGTTTCAAAGAGATCAACGCCATATTGCTTCTGCAAAAATCACGTTTTTCTTTTGGAAGATTCAATGACCACCAAACCATCGGCTAGAAGCCAGTCATCATGGGAATATATTTCTTTGCTCTTTATGTCCAGTAGTTTAGATTCCAGAGGCAAAAATATAATTTACACTAAAACTGTAGAAATGGTCACATTACTCTGACAACTCACAAAAGAGAAAGTAAGTACAATTCACCGACATTACTACTAACATCTCGAGAAAACAAGTTTTCAAAGTATATTAAGTGTGCTTTCGTTGGTTTGTTCGGCTCGGGAATTCGTGTTGTCTATTTCAACGAAAATCATATAGTTTTTCCATCAGTTCGGTTGTAACCATATTTTTTTTTTTTCGGTTTGTTTATTTTAATATTAACTTTTATCCTTTTTTATTATCAGTCTAAAAAATTATTATGATATCTGTTCTATATTTTAATTTTCTGCATTGTTTTCTTCTGTTTCTTTCTCTGGTTGCTATATTTTCTACTCTCACCTGTTTTCCATATTTGTTTTCGACTTTTTCTATTATTTCTTCTATTACTGTTGACCTCGTAGGTATTCCCTGACTCATATTAAGGTGTTCCGTTTTTTCACCTGGTTGTTGGTGTTGCGTTTGCAGACTTGATTTCTCTGGTATCGATTTGTGGTTCAAGATTCTCGTGTCTTACTTCTGAATTTCGTTTTACTAACTGAATTAAGTTAATTACTAGTGGACGTATTTTCTTTTCTGTATTGTCTACCTAAATGGAGCTTAGCATATAATTTCCATTGAAATAAAGCTTTGTTCACCTTCTACATACGTGTTTGCTTGTGTTTCTTCTAATGCTTGTTGTAATTCAGCAAGATCAAAGTTTTGTCTTACATCTGTATATCTTCTTGATTCTTCTTTCGTACTTATCCGTATCCTTTTTGGACAATACTATGCAAAATCATTCGTTGCTATTAGTATATTTTGCACTCCTAGCTGGACATTGATATCTAAAATGCTGTTTTCTGCATGCTACACAACCATATTGATAACATCCATATTTTCCTGTAACATTGTTTCTAAATGGAACCTGTTGATTGCGTGTAGTTTGTCATGGTACATTTTTCATTATTGCGTTGATCTGTTACAGCATTCACTTCTAGCGAGAAGAAACGCTTTTGTAGACTGATTTAACAATGCAAATTACATAGATATAGCAAATCAGGTAGCATTGCTGGAAAGAGAATAACTGTATTTTATAAATTGAGTTAAACAGTGGGAGAAGTCAATGCTGACCGCATTATTCATCATTATTTGGGCCTAATTATCTGTTCCATACTGGCAATTTATGGTGAATTGATACAAAATCTTTGAAAACATGGTCATCCCCCCATCAGAAATCATAGAACTCGTAGTGGCGTAACAAGACGGAAGGGGAATGTATGGGGGCATCTCCTCCCCTAATTTCACGAAGAGAGTTTACTGGCGTCCAACTGTTTGTTTTACTACCTAATTAGTAATTAGTACCTAACTTAATAGTGCAAAACATTTTCCGAAAGTAAATCTAGTAAGATAAAAATTCGAATATTATTTCAGAGTTTTAAGGGAAAGGGGGTATCCCCGGACATTTTAACACATTGAGCTGCCTCTCGGTAATAAGGTGTAAAATTGTCCGAAATAAGGCTGAAATATGGAATATGTGTGTTTATTAACAAACTGAAGATATCGACATAAATTCAAAACTAATGAAATAAACAAATGACAATACAGACTGCTACATTTTACATATTGATAATATTGGCGAGTACCATCGGACACGTAAGATATTTGAAAAATTTCATATTCTAGATGAAGACGAAACAATAAGAACACGTACTCACGAAGCTAACAGTGATAACATGTGTTATAGATATCTGTTGATTCGGTAGAGGTGCAGCTTCATGAGTCCAGCATTCGCAGGGTTCACACTACACCCAGCCTTCATTGAACGTTTCAACACAAATTATGCATTGAATACTGCTTTTCTGTTCCTCTGGTTCTATTTTCTCTTTGTTCGTGTGGTGGTTTATTAGCATATTGCGACTTTCATTTGGTAGTTTGTACGGTGAAGTCACTTTTCTTTCAATTAGCCTCTTATATGGTGAAGATGCTAGCATCGTACTCTCCCCAATTCTTCTTGTTCGTGACGCTAAACGTCTCTTGCAATTTTCTGGCAATGACGATAACTGTTCACTAATGGAGAGCTGTTTACTAGTTAACACTGCAGTGGTCGCGCGGATCACTATTGTGATCCAGGGGTATGTTTTGTTGCTGCTAGGAGTTGGTAGGATGCTTGACCTTGAGCAGCCATCTACCTTCTCCCACATCATGTGGAACAGACCAGTGATGTCACAGCATTTCTGCTGTCAAAAGTGCGTTTACCAGGTGCTCGCTTTGTAGTTGGATCACTATTGTGATCTACGCGACCAAATACGGACTACATTTTTTGAAACTTGACCCATTTTAGTTTATGATATAACTATGTTTGCTTTCCATATGTTGCGTATATTTAGTGTTTTAAATATCGGAACGAGACTGTGAACATATACGTAAGTGGTCAAATGATACAGAGCGTGACTGTGAAAGCATTGTTGGTGTAGAAGACTTACAAGAAGTAGAGGAAGGCCTCTTCATTGATAATGAAGTTTCTTATGAATTCGACAGTAATGGAGATCAACGAAACGAAGAAGCAGAAGTTGTAGCAGAACCCCCACTACCTCAGAAAGTAGCAGAGGAAGATATTCCAGTAGAAGCAAGACCTACAGGAGAACCTTAATTACTTAATCTTGATTTAAGCAAGTTTTACATAGGCAGGGAAAAAGGTAAAAAAAAAAAAAAAAAAAAGAGCCAACCCGCTGGTATTTGAAGCGTCAATTGCCACATCTAGAGCTCCATGTATCAATATAATATTTCCTTTTTACGCACCGGACCCTCAGGGTGATGATAAAAATGGTCGTACAACTCTTGAGGCCTTTGCTTGCCTGATTGACACTAAAATGAACAACTTTTGTTAAAATTACAAATAGTCTTATAAATATGTGTGTTTTTCTTTAAATAATAAAAAAATATATTAAAATGTGCGTTATACTTTGCTTTATACTCCCCACTCATCATATAATAACAGTACTATAAATATAACGGTGTGAAAAAAAGAAGCTGTAGATCACAATAGCAATCCGCGCGAACAAACACATAATCTGAAAAGCGCGACCACTGCAGTGTTAATGGACGAGAAGATTCTGATTCCTCGGTCTTATGTGGAAAACGTGCATCCACTGCAGACGATGAAAAAGGAGTCACTTTTCCTCTACCGCTGCCGAATTGAAGGTTGTGGGTCTTCACAGTTAGGCCTAGTGTAAATTCTTGCAACATGAATCACGTTTTCGGACAGATTGTTGTGTCTGTAAATATCTGAGGGTTTAGTGAATATATTGCGGTGCACGCAAATCCATTGAGAGCAATATCCACGCAACACGTTTTGGTATGCCTCTGATACACGTTTAGCCAAACGAAAGCAAGAAGATAAAAACTCTCAAGCGGGACCATCTACTCGATCATCATTCCGAGTTGGTGAAGTCAAATTCACTTGCTTCTTTTGTGATGAAGCAGGTGGTGAAACATTAGTAAACGTTCGCACGTTGGAACTATGTAATCGTGTACGCGAAGAAGCTGTGATCCTAAATTATACTAAATTATTAGCAAAACTGAGTACTGGGGATATGGTCGCAACAGAAGCCAAATATCATCATAAGTGTCTTCTGTAGTTCCACAACCGTGCACGTAAGGTCAAGAAACAGCCCGCATTTGTGGATGGGGACAACAATGCAATAATCTATGGAGCTGTTTTAACCGAAGCTATTACTTATATTGAAGATATCCTGTCTCGTGGTGAATCTTCACCAGTTTTCAAACTTTCAGAACTTTCTCGCCTTGTTGCTCGTCGAATGCCAGAATTTGGAGTAAATGATGCCGAGAAAATGGTGCACAGCTCACGGCTAAAAGAAACAATATTAGCACATATATCTGAGATGACAGCACAAAGCGAAGCCCTGATGTGTTACTAGTGTGTGATGATGATGTGGGAGAGGCAATCTACAGTGCATGCGTGCAGAATTCAGAAGAGGATGGAATGTGTTTGGCTAAGGCTGCCTCCATCATACGTAATGAGGTTTTTCAATCCTTTCCACAATTTAATGCATATTTCCCAGCAGGATATCAAGAGCAGTTCGTTCCTTCTGCATTGGCAATGCTAATGCGAATGATTCTCGAAGGTACAAAGTTTGCTATTGAGGAAAGTGTTGACGTTTCTAGTCCAGCGTTGTCAATATCACAGTTAATTCGCTTAAATTGCGTGAAGAGAAAAAGAAAGCAAGATCAAGTAAACGTACGCCGTCCACAGTCTAATGAAACACCGTTGCCATTGTACATTGTATTAATGATCCATGCCAAGACAAGAAACAAAGGTAAAATAGATAGACTCCACAAACTGGGAATAAGTGTTTCGTATGACCGAGTTCGAGAAATTTCGTCTTCTATGACGAATGTGTTATGCAAGCAGTACGAAGAAGAAAAAAGAATATACCCTTCTTTTCTCAAACGTAACACTTCCACATGTTCAGCCATTGACAACATCGATCACAATCCATCATCAACAACATCGCATCAGTCTTTTCATGTAACAGCAATATCAATTATTCAATCATCTTATCCAAAAAATGATTCTGGGGTTAACATTAAGACATTTTCGAAAAAGTGCGAAAGTGCGTTAACAGCATGGTATAAAAATATCCCCTGAATGACTCCACTGAAATCCAATGTGCCCGTTTCGACCATAAATCCTGATGAACTGCCTGAGCAAAGTAAGCTGTTGTCAAGGAAGTGGCTGGAACACATCCAAGCATTTGCAATAGAAAGTCCTAGAAATACACCAAGCATGACATGGACAGCTTTTTATACTTGTGAGTATCGTGGTAAGGTTCCATCTAAAACTCAGTGTGTTTTACTTCCGTTACTTCCAGATTCCAAAAAATTTGCCTGCAATGATTCGGCATTGCTTTGATATCATCAAGAGAACTTTATCTTCATTGACTCCATCTCAAGTACCTGTCATTACGTGTGATCAGCCTGTTTATGCGATGGCAAAGCAAGTACAAGGGATGCTGTCCAATTTGTATGGAAAAGACTTAATTATAGTTATGATGGGCCCTTTGCATATCGAGATGGCGTCTCTGGAAATGTTGGGCACGTGGTTAACTGGAAGTGGATGGACGGATCTTTAGGTTGAGCAGACGTAACAATTTCTGGGAAGGCCGATCAATGTCTGTATTGTTCTCACGTTAAGCGAGCTAGATATGCTCACGAGGTAACATCAGCAGCATTGTACATTATACTAAGGAACGCGTACGTAAAATATGTCGCTTCTGGTTCTGACAAATATGTATCATTTGAAGATGGATTGATATTCGACAAAGTGAATCGGTTCAGTTTAAATACTGGTACACATTATTACAGTTGGAATTGCTGCTCTTAAACTTCCTACACAGTGTGCGAATAACAGATTTTGAACAGTATGTAAGCTCACTATCTCAAATATGCCCTTGGATGTTCGCTCTTGACCATACTCACTACGCGAGATGGATGTAAGTGTTTGTTAAATCTTTACAGGAACTTAGGGTTAGACATCCTGCCATTTATGAGGAATTTGTCCGTGGAGCTTTTGTAAGTTCCAAAACAAGTCGACCACATTCTTGAATGGGACAACATCAAATGCACGAACAGTGCGACAAGACGGTGAAGTCTGAAGGTGGTGCAATTGGAATTCTCGACAACTCAAGTGCGTTGCTAAAATGGATGGTGTCCGGACCTGTAATTCCCAACCTTCTATCGGATTTTGATGGAAGTGTGTGGATTGATCTATGATAATGATAATCTCACAATACGCCACGAAGAATCATCTGGTGCTAATATGTGATTTACAAATGATGTCACAGAACTGGTACGTGTGTTCTCAGAGAATGGCAACAATCCTTTTATTCAAGAAGATAATAAACTTTTTAGTGTTGCGACTAATTCTATAATGCCCGATGATTCAGTAAAGCCGGTATACATTACTCAAACTCTTGGAAGAGATCAGTATAACAGTTTTAAACAGCAACGGTTGCAGCTGTGCAGTAAATCACTGTTTGAACCAATTAATCGAAATAACCTTGCTCTTTGTCGCAAGACAATGAAAAAACTTAATCCCGAACACCGTAAGCTATCAATATTAAAAAATGACTGTGCTCTCTTCAGTCGTCTCTTCACAGCATGTCAGAGTCGACAGGGAGATCTATCCCACTTTTATGCTCATGAAAATATGGGATATCCTCCGTCAATTTCTGAAGATGGATTCGTACGCAAAGGAACTAAATCGGATGTAGTTACATGTTTAAAAAAATACGGCGATACCCAATTTACCCCTCCACCTACTACATGTATGATATTGGACGGCTCTGCTATCATCCATATGTTGAAGCCGTCACCATTACAAACATTCCATCATTACTTGCAGATGAAAGAACATCCTTATATTTCATCCATTCTATCAGAGAAGAGCAGAGTAGATCTGGTGTTTGATCGTTACTTGCAAGATAGCTTAAAAAGTGAAGAGAGACAGAAACGAGGGTCAGCATCACGAGTTCGTGTTACAAACTCTACTCCCATCCCAAAAATTGGAATGAAGAGAACAAAACAAGTTTTTGCCGAATGAAGAGAACAAAACAAATCTTTTTCACTTAATTGCAGAATCTATGAACGAGGCTAAAATACCCAATGAGAAAACTGTTATTTTCACTAATGGTATTGACATATGGAGTACATTTGACGTAAATATACACGTCCACTAGCACTGTGCACGCATGAAGAGGCCGATATGGGGTTGCTTCTGCATGCCAAACATGCCAGTAAAGCAGGCCATAAATCCATTATCATCAAAACGGTAGATTCAGATGTAGTTGTCCTGGCTTTGCATGCTTTCCCCAAATACTCTGTCCCACCTGTGGGTTGAGTATGGTGTTGGTAGCATAAACGCTTTCTTCCTATTCACCAGTACGCGGAGAAACTAGGGACAGAAATCTGTGACGGCATCCTGTTTTGGCACGCATTCACCGGATGCGATACTGTATCTGCCTTTGCAGGTCAAGGAATGAAAACAGCTTGGGAAGCGTGGCGGACAAATCTAGAAATTACTGCTGTATTTGTAAAACTTTCACATGCACCTTTAAAATTAGACGATACTACATTCATGAAATTCCAAGGTTTCACCTTGTACCTATATGATCGAACCAGCAACCTGCAAAATGTAAACGACTGTCGTCGAACGCTTGTAACTAAAACATGTCGTCAGTTGGAAAGCGTACCTCCAACTGAGACTGCACTTCTTCATGTGAAAAGAGCCATTTTGCAAGGAGGATATATTTGGTCACAGTGGTCTGCGCTACAACCTAATTTGCCAGATCCTGAACAGTGGGGCTGGAAAAGAAGTGATTCAGCGTATATACCTTTATGGTCTGCGCTATCAGAACTTTCCAAGCACTGCCGAGAACTTGTTTGTTGCGGATGCAAATCTTTGTGCACTAATATATGTAAACGTCTGGCCTATTTCTTCCATGCACAGCCTTGTGTGCCTGTGATGGTATGTGTAAATGACTATAAACTGATGCAATTACTACAGCAAGGAACTGTGGTTTACTTAATTTAAATTTTGACTTTATTACTATTTTATGTAACATTTTCTTCATTAAATTACGAAATAAAAAGCACAAAGAAAAAGCACGCCATAGGTTATTCGTTTTTTAATGAATTTTGCGCCCCTCGTGCGGCCCTGGATGACGTGCAATTAAGACAATATAGAATTTAAACTAAAGGCTTGTTATTTCTCTTGCATTTGAGTCTTACTTTGGCTCTGTAGGTCAAGCCGTTTTCACGTAATGACTATTCCAGGGATAACATACCGTTCTCCAGTGCTTCAGATGTTCCAGCGCCTGGAATTCCAGAAAAATTGTCGTCAGATTTTTTTAGGTCTACGTCAAACTTTATATGTTACTATGTTAGTAAGCTCTGTGCAAAATTTTATGTTCTTATCACAATATGCATGATTCTATCATTATGCTACCTCACTACAAGTGACTGTACGAAACCTTACAGTACTCCACACCACGAACAGAAGAAACCGCAAGATTATTTGAAAATCACAATTATTGTTCTGGAAACCAGGCAAAATCTTTCATATGTGCCGTAAGTAGGAACATATGCCAGTAAAACTTCAAATTCTATTTTAATAGTAGGATCTTGAAATCTATACTTTTTGGCTATTCTTGGATAGATTTTAATAGAGTTGCCTCATACTAAATGTCCGAGGACATTCAGCTCTGAGTAAAATAAATTTGTCTTAGGGAAAGCACACAAATTTCGTAATTTTTTATATAAAAATCTTAATTTTTAAAAGTGTAGCCTCTCAGCACGAAGTCATTGTAAAGATGTTATCCTATTCGTATTTCCGTTTAAAATCATCCTAGCTGCAATTAAGATATCTTGCGCGCTAATTTTATGGCCCATCACGCATAAAGACTTTCTTGTATGATTGACCTTTGAGATCATCTGTCAGCGGCTTTTTGAATAAAGCAAGATTTGGTGGTAGCTTGACGAGAGATCTAAGGTTGTTACGTACTTTTTGCCTTTCAAACTTTTTCACTCATACTCAGTTGATTGGAATGGCACCGCCAGTTATTTAATGTATGTGTTACACTGCTGTAAATTCGAAACAATTCTAAATTCGTTCGTATTTGGTTTTTTCATAATAATTTGTAGCGAGGCGAAGCTATTATCGTCCGTGGGTCTTCTAATTTTACCATTAAATGATTTCTTGAATATGTCCACCTTATCTAGAACATGCATAGGAACAAGGGGATTTGTCCTGGAACACTACCGACTTAGGGATTCTTATTTTGTAAATGTAGCCCCTAAAATATCTAATGCCGTCCGGAATGTACGTACAAACATTTTTATATTTGTATAATAACTTGTGAATGCCCTGTTTGTATGACTTGTCTAAATAGGATTAATATCAAAAACATCAATTTTGAAAGAAAAATTGTGTATACTTCAAACACTGGTCAACCTCCTCTTTTGTTGTACAATTTTGATTTTCTTCTATAGAGGTCGCTTCCATTATTGCAAAATATTAGTACTCACATGCCTCAAGATTCACCACTGGCGTATTTCCCTTAAAATTGCAGGATAACTATTTGCATTGTAAATTAGCAATTATCTTGTTTACGTCTATCCTTTGCTCAATAGTTTTTGTTTGTCAAGGAAGCCGTGCAGAAGCGATAGAAGAAAGAAGCAGAATCGTCAGTCTGTCTTTTTGCTATCACCGAAATAAATTGCGTGGACAAGTGGAACTAACGTAATGCACTTGTCGATAATAAAAAGCAAGCTTGTTGTCTGTCTAAGTCTGTGAGTCGTGTGTTGTGATAAAATGATTTCCTGGTCCCCTTCCGGTCCCCTTGGCTCTTATGATGTTTATATATAGAGATAAGATTTTTTCTTAAATCGATTGTAACATACAATGTTATGTATTTCAAGCTAATAATTTATTTGCCATCTCTTTAACCACTGTTTTATGTGTTATTAACTGAATATCAGGAAGTAAACCTTTCGAAAAGCCAGATGGAAAGGCTGGATCCGGTGTCCACTACGACTGTTCGTATGCCTAATTTAGTGATTATTTATATTCTGTCATTAGAATTGCTTGATTTTCGACTCCTGGGCCCCTGGACAACGGTCGGCTCTACTCGCTTTTTGGACCATTAAAACACATAGAGGCACCGTACCCACGCTTTCTGCATATTGCGAAGGCCAGTGTTTGATCTTCTATTGCTGGATATTGTTGGCGGTTTTGTGGTGTCCCGTGTATTCTTCTATATTTGAACCCGTTCTGATTCATCGCTTATTCCCTTGATTCCTGTTTCTATTTTGGTTACTCAAACTAGTCTGGGCAACGAAGACTTCTGCTCTTTTATTGGACAGGGAAGAAAAATCATCTTAAAAAGGAGTTTTCTGTGGTGTGGAGATTCTACGCTTTTGAGGTTAGGTTTCTCATCATCTTGCTGTAGTTGTGGTGGTGATATTAAATATGTAATGGCGGAGCTGAAGGATGATATTGACAAATAGGATTTTGTATAGGTACAAATAAATTAACATTATCTTGTAATGGTTCAAAAGACTGAGAAAGTACAAGTACAATGCGACAATCCAGATCCAGAATTGAATTATTTTGCAATGGAGGAACGAAAACTGCACGACAAGCAAATATGTCTATGAGCTCCTTCGTGGCTGAGATTAGCATACGTGCCTTTGGCGTGGGAGACACGGATTCGATTCAGGGCGGGAGCTCAAGTGGTTCAGATTCCACGTTAATCAGTATGTCCTGTCTCATGTAGCCTGGCTGCTGAAAGGGACGTTCAACATAAATTCAACTCAAGAAGTCAAGTCAAAGAATATGTCTATCATGTGGTTAGTGCAAATGTCAGTATTCCAGCAGTAACAAAGTTACATGTTATGCAATATTATTATTATTATTATTATTATTGTTAAATAGAGTGTTGCAATTAAGTTTTGTTTTCTAAAGCTGTGAAATTCAACTACTAAAACTCATTAGTAATTATGTAATACTCATATGAAGCATTGTGTAGCATTTGTGTTTCGCGATACTTTCGTAAAGGCAGTGAGTCTTTGAAGGACACCGGTGAGACAGAAAACGAAAGAACATTGTTGCACATGAAGAAGCCACAAGTTTTGTTCGTCGCTAATTTTGGGTTCCAATGGTCTCATTCTTTCTTATTAAATTAACCGTTGAACACTTTTGGTAGCAAATGTATGGTTTTCATGGAGAGATGGAAGTATAAAAATACTGTAAACATGTTAAGACACACGAACAAGAAAAAGTTATAAAATAGTGAAGGCACACGATTATTGCTGACCATTCACATTAAAATTGACAATATCGCATATTAGCATAAGCTGTTTGTTGTTTCATGAATAATACATCTAAAACTGTAAAACATAAATTGACAAAAGGTATTATAATATCCCTGAGAAACAGAAATTTCAAGAGCGATGCAAGATTATGATGTTTAGTAGTATATTAGTGTGTTTGTTTTTGTGTTGTTGCTAAGTGTTATAGAAGTAACGTGATAGCGTCCTAACGTTTTAAAATCCCCTCTTTTTCAATTTTATACTTACAGCTTTTTCTTGTTTTATTAGCATACTCTATTTTCCTTTGGAGTATTCTTGCCGTTTAGCACTTCATTTTCGATGTTATAACAAAAATATTTTATTCGATGGTACGAATAGTTGAGTTAAGTTGAGTTTAACGTCCCTTTTAGCAGCGAGGCTATATGAGACTGGACCTACTGATTAACGTTGAATCCGGACCACATGAGCTTCCGCCGGGAATTGAACCTGGGTCTCTCACCTGGTATGAATAATGTCTCTTATTTAAGTGTTTCTCGTACGCATATAATATTGTCCTCCCGCTGGCGCTGTAGCTAGCGCGTAGCTCTTCGACCACATGATCTCATGGTAACAGTAATAAAATCTGAACTATCATGGTGGTTCGGATCCCACATTAAACTATGTTTCTCCGTCTCATACAGACTCGGTGCTCGGAACGCTAACCTTCATCGAACAAACAGATATAACGATTCTTTAGTCTCGCCATTCCATTTCAAAATAAAATGAAATCTTCTAGTTTAACGTCCCATGTTTATGCTCTTTAGGTTAAGGGAGGCGATGATTAAGGCAAGTGAATGACGATGCAAAAATTAGTGGAATAAGAATGTGGGAGGAAATAGGAGTACTGCGAGAAACCTTATGAAAACGTTGTTGTCTGCCCCAAACTGACTTCGCCAGGGATTGAATCAATGCGCTACTCCATTTGAAACGAAATAAAATTTCTAGCTTTACGTTCCATGATTATGCACTATAGGTTAATATAGACGGATAATTAATGAGAGTGGATGATTATAAATTAAGTGGTGGAATGACAATATGGAAGAATACTGGAGGATCCAAGAAAGCCAATATTACTAATCCATGTGTTTCATTTGCTACAAAGTTAACTAGTGTTTAAAGCAATTGTTCTAATGGCATTACTCACATTTACTCACTGAACTCGCATTTTACACATTTTACACACAATATCTTTGTTTGTTAGTGTCTTCGTTTGTTAAAGTTACTCGTTTTGCAAATACCCAGTTGGTTTGGGTGCACACTTGTACGTATGCAGTCAAGGACGAAATATTGCATTCTGGTGCCTATGGAAATGTAGCTTAATCGCCGACGCAACTTTTGGAAGTGTATCAAGAAAATAGCTTCAATACTACAGCAAATATGAGTGCATACTCTGCTTTCCTATGGCCCAGCTCGCATACAGCTTTTGTAGAGTACGTAAACAGGTGTGTGTGTTTAAGTATTATCTCTTAAAATGTAGTAGTTTATTTTAGTCTAACTATATAAAACTTCCGCACTAATCCCCTATAAACAGTCTCCATTTTATCTTGCAAAAGTTTCGTAACGTATAAGAATCCCATTATGTCTTCTTCTATTTATTATGCTCATGTCATTACTAAAACTACATACAACACTTGCTTGCAATGTTAATAAGCAAGATTAGAAAGATTCAGAGCGCGTTACATGCATTCACACCATGATACCAAAAAAAATCTATCTATACTGTATCATTTCAAATAATGCTAGCTGAAGTTCCAGGTTCAAATACCGGTCATGTATAAATAGTATTCACTTCATTGTGTATTCACTTCAATAGTATTCGCTTTCTTCTCGGATAGTCTCGATTCTTCCCATATTTTCATTCTAATAATTTTTCCAACATCCTTCAACTGCTTTAATCAACGTCTCCCTTGGATTACAAAGCATAATTATAGGACGCTAAATTCAGATATAATAATAATAATAATAATAATAATAATAATAATAATAATAATAATAATAATAATAATAATAATAATATTGTTCACGCTTGCTCTGTGGGGTACCCTGATTCCTTCCTCGTTCAATTATTTTATTAGAAAACTCAAAAGATTCGTTTTAGAAAACTCAGAAAGACAAAACTAAGGCTTCGGAGCTACTATAAATTGTGGTGAACAAGTACTGTGTGCGTGAGTTTTCTCGGAGAACTACCGTTTCCTTCCAGATTCTCATTTCATTGATTTTTCCATCATCAATCACTTGCATTAATCTCCGTCTTCCTTAGTCTAAAGTGTATAATCGCTGGACATTAAAGAGAGAAATAATAATAATTATATTATTCATGGTTGCTTCGTGGAGTACCCTGATTCGATTCTAACTCAAGTCAAGTGGGATTTTTCGGAAGTGCTCCCTTTTCCTCTCACGTCTTCATTGCACCAATCAATTCATACTCTTCAGTTGCTTTAAATATTAAACAAGGTAGCTTCTTCATGAAACAACATCATAAGATAAAGTCAACAAGAATAATTATAGAACAAGAATAATTAATTCGCTCAGAGATAATAAGAATATTATTAACCGTTCGGGAAAATATACTTCGCGATCTGATAAGAAATGGTAGATATAATACAATTTATTTAAGGGGTGTAACGGCTGCTTATCCAATTCGAAATACTTCAAACATACGCTTTTTAAATAAATAATTTTCAAATAATCAATCAAATTACTTACGTGAATCGGCTTCAACTTGTTATTACTATGTATGTACAAATAAATACAGAAACTATAATCACAGTAGTCTGCAATGCAAAATAGGCAAGTTCTGTATGAATATTAATATAATATAGCTCTTCCTACCCAAATGTGTATTTGAACTGAGACTGTGATGAAGGAGGTTATTAGGTGGAGTAAGTATTTCATTTCATCTTACATTCATTACGAGTACTTTTTTCAACACTTATCCTTTGGATTATACACAGCATATTCCTAGAAAAAATAGAGGTGTAAGAAACCGCTGCTCTTTCAACAGGGGACTCTAAGGTGCGTTAGAAATGAACCAACGTGTCTCAATGTGCTGTTATTAGCATAAACAACACACATACTTTACAACTAAAAAGGAGGGTGGGTGTTTCTTTTATTCATGTGAAGTAAGGAGCCGTACTAATGAATGCCCAAAGAATGTCCACATCTGAGTGAGGATTCCGAGAAACGATTTTTTGTACCATAAATAAGAATATGTCAGTAGCCTACGAGGAGAATTTTATTATTTCCTTTTTCTTCTTATTTTATTGCAAATGAAGGATGAATACAATAACAACTTCCAATAGCTACTCAAAAGTACACCGTCACAGTGTCTCGAAAATATGTCTCTATTCACAATCAACCGAAAAGCAATAAATCATAATATAATAAATAATTTTCATACAACACTGTGCCTGCATCTGTCTTCATATCTCTCTGTCTCCTTTGCAAACTTCTATTTACTGATTTGTTTATTGATCTATTACGGGCTTAATAACATTCCCAGACCCATAAAACACAATTAACGACCATGCACCCCCCTTCAAAAGTGGCGTAATCCGTCAGAGTGTGTCTCCAACGTTTGTGGACATATTTTGGCATCAACTACTGAGTTCATGTGGTTCGGATTCCACGTTAATAAATAGGTTCACTTCTCATAAAGCTTCGCTGCTGAACGGGACGTTTAAATCAACTGAACTCGAGCTAGCTTTGTAGTCGCGGTAGCTCAGTGATACAGCTCTCATCATTGTCGTGTAGGATCTCTTGGTTCGATCTCAGCCAGTGCAAAGTGTGCTTCTTGGTACACAAACACCTTGTGTGTAGTTTTTTCGGAGTTCTCCAGTTTCCTACCACTCACTTCATTCCATCATTTCATTCGTTCTTAACACCACCGTTATCTTTAACCTGCAGGGCATGATCATGGGATGTAAAATTAAAAGATCTCATTTCATTTCGAGTTGAAGCCCAAGATTATTTCACCTTCTTCTATCTTAATGTTCTGTTTCGGGACCGAATTGGAAGTATGTACTCCGGTATACAAGTACGTAATTCACTCGAAGAGGGAAAGAGAGTAATTTCCTTACCTATTTAACATTCGATTCGCTTAAGTCGGAATATGAAATATTGATTATACTCCTCATTAAGATTTAGCAAATATGTAATTTCAGCTTTGCCCCTCTTTAAAGAGGAAAGAGTTTAATTTCTATGACACTGGAATTTTTGGGACTTTATTTATTAAACTTTATTCTTCCTTACGTAGCTTGAACACTTCTGCTGGTGTATGTATATACTATTTTGCTACCTTAAAGACGAAAGTCAGTTTCGTATGATGTGTTACTCCCAAGTGCATACATTGGTGAAATTTGACCATACATAGAAAATAATGCTACAGTATGATATAGGAAACAACAGAAAAAACGCGTGATTAGAATAACAAAATGGCACCTTTATGCAGAGGAAATACGTTACACTGAAAGCACTGTGATTCCTGATGCCTTCCCTGACATTGCAGGATGAGTGAAGTGGTAGTCCGGCCGTCAAACCCCCGATTTTGAGTGTACCGTGCATTCGCGTCCGCATAAAATATTTTCACGTTTTCATAATCTTTTAACCCTACCGAGTAATATTAGGAAGGGTGTCGCCATAACACCCTTGGGCAATTTGTATAAAACACGTTAATATGAAATGGCTGCCGCCATTAACAGAATTTTTAGTTTCATTAATTTCTCTTCAACTTCTAGTTCTATCATATGAATATAGGTGCTTGTACCTATGTTTTAATGGTCAAAAAATACTTTGAGCAGTTTACCATTGTTGTTGAGTCCATATTTAAGAATGTAAAATTTATGTATATACAGAAAATTCAAAAAGAAATTATATTAACCATAGGAAATACAGTACGCGTGGGACGAGAAAACATTAATTTACCAGAAGAAAAAAATATTTGCATGGACAACCATTTTAGGACAGACTGTTATCAAGATGTAGAGACTTTGATTTCCAATTTATAAAACGGATAGTAACTGAGAACGAAACCGTAGAATTTGCTAGATGTAATACATAATTGTGCCGCCAGCAAGTACAAGATTCTCTAACAGCCACAAGGGCCATATATACCCCCTTAATAGGCATGGATCCTGCAGACCTCGACACAATGTTCACAGCAATGGTTGAGGCTATACGACTTACCAATATGTGCGGACAAAATGTGACTATGTTCACAAACGACCAGCAACTGTATAAATTGGCTGTGCACATCAGCTGGTTTTACCGCAAACAGTTTTCAACTTTCATTCCAAAACTGGGAGAATGCACAGACTAATGATCTTTATTGGTTGCGTTGGATGTCTGATGACATGAAATGGTCTTGAAGATATTCTGAATGCAGCATTTGGAAGTGTTCCAAAAATTCTGTCTGGTAAGATGTTCCCATAGAATTTCAGACCTCTTCAATTGGTTGTTGAAAAAGTTTAGAGACCTATTTTTCTTGCGATAAATTCAAATTAAGAGCTTATATTTAAAAAAAAACAACAAAGCATCAAGCAGCTCTAAATCCAAACTATGGTGTGGAAAATTTAGTAAAGCCTGTTTTTATTATTATTATTATTATTTTGATGGTGTTTGTGAGAGTTGAACGTGAAAGTGAATGGCCACTATATCTGTGGGCAGTAAAGCATATGCTGCCGTATTTCTTTTCTGCTGATCATCACAATTATACAAGGTACGGTATGTATTATTTGTAGTCAATGCAAAAATGTCATGGTGATGTACTAAAGAAATTAATGGAAGGGAAGCACGTTATGCACCACACTGTGGCTGTGGAACGGCATCTGGTCTGACATGTATATCGAAACGACATTTACGAGATACGGTAAAGGATCCCGTGGTATCATCGGACTGACAATGAAACCAGAAAGTATGAAGACGTGGGCATACAACATGCGCATTTTTAGCTGTATTTTGCAAAATCTGTCCGACTTGACCAACGACGGTCAGAGGGATGAAGTCACTACTTACAAAGAATAGAAACCAGCAAGGATTCGAGCAGATAGAATTGACAGAGAGAAATTCAGGAGTAAGCTAGAAACGTGTATTGATCCATTTGACACGAAGGACCATTCCCAATCTCTTACCAACATATTCACTGGCAGAATCGCGCCAGAAAAAGTGAATGTTCACAATGCAGCGTCGAATATTGGAATGGATCAAATGGTTAATTATTCAGCTACTTGGTAGGCAGATTTCTCCATACCAAAGGAAGTTATAACGATGACTATTAACAGGAAGTCCATGTGCGTTGGAACTACAGATGCATGTAATGTCACGTTGATCTGCTCTCGTGTTCCTGGAATACAAGGGCCAAGAGACATCAATTTTCAACCTGTCCTCAAACATGAAATTTCCCCCGTACCAATTGCCATGTTTGATGACTAGCGGGAGATGAGAATAACAAAGGTGAAATCACTCATGATGAAACAGCTAAAAGTTGATGCATCTGCAAGAGTAATCCTCAGACCAGAAGATACAGTGATTGCTGGAAGTGCTATACTGTGGGTAGTAGAATGTCCGAACAATGGAACTGTTCATGGCTATTCCAATAACGTATGAGAATACGTGTTTCAGAAGACAAGGTTCTTTCGACGTATTAGGTACTCAACAGATACTACAACTACAGCATTAAGAGTGGCACAAGATTGGCCCGAGCTGGCCAGTTTGGTAGGAAGAGGCAAAAGCCGAGTTTGTGAATATCACTTTCATCCCGGAAAATGTACTTACTGTCACTGAAAACAAGATACAATTGACAGAGTTAATTATCCAGCAACTTCTAACTGATGTTCATATCAGAAATCTGGACTATAAATTGGTCATAACTGGAAAGGACCCCACTCAAAAGAGATACACACAGAACTGATTTGCGGACAACATACGAAGAAGCAGGTGTGATCATAGTGCAGCAAGTAGTGAGGGTTGCCCAAAAGGGAATGAAGAGTATCACAGTTACGTGCGACGATACTGATGTTTTCATACTTCTCATGTACTTCTTTCTCACTCTTAAACTGTCGCGAGTTTTAACTATAGAAAGCAGTAGGACTATCAGGACCGTTATCGACGTTGGTGCAGGCGTAGAAAAAGATAAGGCATTTCTTCCAGATCTTCCAGGTGCATATGCTCTCTCAGGGTGGGACACGGTTGCTCAGTGTTTTGGCATCGAAAAGAGAGTGCACTGCGGCAATAAACTCAAGCTACTTGGAAAATTTCATGCAAATATCGCCGATGTTGTAAAAGAAACCACGTATTTCATGTTCGTTGCTACGAAAGCAAAAGGAGAGAAAATATATCTGATGTACGAGTCGATGCGTGGATGGCAAAGATATCAAGACGAAAGGCTACGTCATCTTCTGATTTGAAAAGTCTCTCATCTACAACGGAAGTGTTCGAGTTAAATGTGCGTAGAGCACACATTCAAACTGTCATATGGATGTCAGGGTGCGAATTTTAGCCTCCCAAGTTTGATCCCCCTTTGTATTGCTGGAAACGTGAAGATGCGTCGAAATCTCTTGTTCTTGTGCTACTGCTATCAAATACTGCATTGGCACTTCCAGAATGACTCATTGTCGTTGTTCATCTGATAAACCATTCTTAACAGCTTATTGTCGTTGCAATGCAGCTAAACTGTTATGCACTGTGTTTTATCTCTGTCATGACGAAGCACAGTGTTATAACGAAAAAAATAAAATAATCGCCTCGGCAAATACAAACGTAGGCAAAGAGGAGACAGAATATTTTATTCAAGATTTGTACTCTTTTTGCTCGCAGTGACTGTGAAAATGAAAGTGTTTATACTTTTAACCCTTTCCGGATCCTGGCATTTTGGGCTAATTTTTAGACTTTCAGTCAAGCAGCTACTGCATCGTCACTATTTATCCTAGGATCATGGTTCATACCTCATTCTCTTCAGAATAAAGCAGGCTTTCAAATGGTATCACTTCCATGCCCATACCATATACCAGGAGAGGGAAAATTGAAGTCAAAGGGAAAATTTTGATGGGAAAATTTTTTTGTCCAACTTTGGGCCCCCCGCCCCCCCTGTGTGAACGTAGAGACCTCCAAAAAATCTGATGGATAGTACTTGGTAAACTAAATGTGTGTACCAAATTTCAAGTTTCTATCTTGAATAGTAAGGGCGGGAGAAATTTTATCAGGAATTCCCACCATGCCCAAAACGACCGCAAAACATCATGATCTCAGGGAAAAAATTTCTTGAGACATCCCTAATTACCCTAGGGTCATGTTTCGCCCATCATTCTCTTCAGAACAGAACTGCCTTTCAGACGGTATGACTCGCGTGTCTCTATCATGTATATAAAGGGGGAAAATTCCAAAAAAGGGATTTTTTGGTCTAAAAATCCCTTTTTTCAACTTTTGCCCTTCTGGACCCCCCCTTTTTACGCAGAAATCGAAAAAAAACTGCTGGTAAATACTACTCGGTGGACTGAATGTTTGTGCAAAATTTCAATCTTCTACGTGAAAAAATAGGCCCGCCAGAAAAAATTTCCCTACTTTGCCCCACTTTTACCCTATACAGAAGTATATTTGGATAAAAATTCACTGAGACGGCCCTAATTACCCTAGAATAATAATTCGACCGTCGTTCTCTTCAGAATGGAACGGCCTTTCAGAGGGTATGACTCACGTGGTTCTATCATTTATGTGAGCCGGGAAACTGACGAAAAACGGGATTTTTGGGGTAAAAATATCCCTTTTTTAACCCTTTGCCCCTCTGGTTTTCCCCTGTTTTAACACTGACATCGGAACAAAAAATCTGGTAAATACTACTCGGTGGACTGAATGTTTGTGCAAAATTTCAATCTTCTATGTTCAAAAATAAGTCCGCCAAAAAATATATATACCGACAATGCCCCATTTTTCCCTATATAGAAGTATATTTTTAAAAAAATCCCTGAGACATCCCTAATTATCCTAGGATAATAATTCGACCGTCGTTCTCTTCAGAATGGAACGGCCTTTCAGACGGTATGACTCACGTGGTCCTCTCATGTATGTAAGGCGGGAAACTGACGAAAAACGGGATTTTTGGGGTAAAAAATCCCTTTTCTTTACCACTTTGCCCCTTTGGTTCCCCCCTGTTTTAGCACTGACATCGGAACAAAAAATCTGGTAAATACTACTCGGTGGACTGAATGTTTGTGCGAAACTTCAATCTTCTACGTAGAAAAATAAGCCCGCCAAAAAATATTGAACATAGGCTTAGAAAATGAGAAAAGAAATTTTTGACTTATGACGTCATCACCTCCTATGTCTGGACGCAGGACGGTCTGAAACCATATGTAATGTCTTCTACAATGTCTCTGGACTTGAAAAACAAAAAAAAAACGGACGAAAAAGCTCAAATAGAAGAGAAATAACGCAATGTACCATGAAAAGTGCATATGGTACAAATTTACCATAGGATCCCAAAGGGGTTAAAACATATTCTTCAACACTTTTAAGATGTTTAAAGCAACATGTGATCGATAAAAAAACCTTGAGTGTACACAACGGGAAGTTTCTGGTAGGATAATAAATTTGAGGTGTATGCACAAAACTTGATTTATCAGTAATAGCAGCACTTAGTTTCCATAGTAACCCTTTCGAATATAACGACGACAAGACAACGTTGTGAAGTACAAGAGACAATTATTATCAAATTAGCTGCTTACTTTGTACCAAAGCTTGTAGTTTGCATCAAAACCTAACCTACGTACCAGTGATTTTTTTTTTTTTTACTTGCACAGAGAATTGAGAAACATTTAATAGCGACGTCATTATATAAGATACCAAACTCAATGTATATTGGGGTACCGTGCTTTCACCCAGGGCCCCAAGGGTAGAAAAAGGGCTTTTTTTCAGAGAAATTTTCCGATTTTTCTAAATTTCCCTTTTCTCGTACGTTGTAAGGGTATGATCTTTATAGTATTTGGAAGATTGCATCATTTTAAAGAGAATGGCATATGAACTATAAAATTCTGATGAATTGTGTTGAAGTAATAGATACTTGAAAAAAAGTCCTAAAAATTGCTTAACGTCATTGGATTCGAAAGGGTTAATGGGTATTATGCAAAATGCCCAAGGGTGTAAGAGCGACACCCTTCCTAATATTGTTTAGGATAATGTAAAGGACATGAAAATACAAAAATATTTTATGCGGACGCACATGCACGGTACCATGGACTGACTGCCGGACTATGGTCATTAGAATGTTATATAATAACCACGACCAGCGATGCTTGCGAAACGTGTTTCAATGCTGCTTACACAGTTGATAACAATTTTTTTGTATGGAGTTTCACTACTACACTGTTGACATCAGCTGCATGGTCCTTGGTGCAACTGGACATGCTGCAAGATACTTTCTCATAGTATCCCACATGTGCACAATGAGATATAAGTGAGCGGAAAGAACAGTTCATTCGTCAAATATCCTCTAACTAGCAGCGTTCACCCCGCTTCGCTGCGGTCACCCCGGAACGCAATAAACTTTGTTACTTAGATAATTTTTACTTTTTCGCTTTCAAGTGATATGATAAAAACCATAGAAGATTGCACTAATGTTAACATTATATCGCCTGTCATTTATGTTAACCCGCCCCGCTTCGCTGCGGTCACCCCAACCCGCCCCGCTTCGCTGCGGTCATCCCGGAACGCAATAAACTTTGTTACTTAGATAATTTTTACTTTTTCGCTTTCAAGTGATTTATAGCGCCTGTCAGTTATGTTAACCCGCCGAGTCACAGGGTCATGCGGGTTGCATATAAATACGTTTATTTTTATACCTATGATGAACTAATAACAAAGGATTTGTACGTATGGACACCTGAATGGTCAATTATCTCAAGACACTGGTAATTGAAAATTAAAGTGATATGATAAAAACCATCTAGGGTCCACATCCTAACAACCCCCCAAAAATGAAAGAAATCGGTTCAGCCGTATTAGCGTGATGAGCGGACAAAGGATTTTTTGTACGTATTGACACCTGATTGGTCAATTATCTCAAGACACTGGTAATTGAAAATTAAAGTGATATGATAAAAACCATCTAGGGTCCAAATCCTAACAACCCCCCAAAAATGAAAGAAATCGGTTCAGCCGTATTAGCGTGATGAGCGGACAAAGGATTTTGTGCGTTCTCTTTTATATATATAGATTTCAAGACCTCTGCCACCTCCGCTGTTCGATCCTGTTGTACATTATAATCCATAAAGAAGTTGGGGTCCACTGCACTGCTTAAACTACACACGTGGGGAAGAAGTACAGTGTCACAGTAACGTTGATCGCCGAGTCAATAATATTAAAAAATTGAAAGCTCAATATACCTCTCAATATACTTGAAGAGGTCGACCGTTTCAAATATCTGGGAAGTATTTTGACGAAAGACGCGTACTGCACCAGAGAGATCAGATCGTGAATTCCTAAAGAAACATTGAACAAAAAAAGATCACTATTAACTAGCAGCCTTAATCTTGGACTAAGAAAGAATCTGGTCAAGTGCTGTATATGGGGCATTGGACTTTATGGTTCAAGACTTGGACATTACGGAAGTTAGAGAAGAAATATTAAGAGAGCTTCGAAATGTGGTGTTGGAGGAAGACGGAGAAGATAAAATGGACAGAAAGAGTAAAAACGAAGTTGTGTTAAAACGAATAGGAGAGAAGAGGACGCTTCTAGCCACCATCCTTCCATCGTTCTTCTTCATACCGCCATAGAGAGAAAGATGGAAGGAAAGCGAGCAGTAGGGAGAAGAACACAACTGATCGATGACTTGAAAATTAGAAGAGAATATTGGGAGTTAAAAGAGGAAGCTGAAAATCAAGAAACTTGGAAGAAACATTTTCAGGCCCAAACTGAAAATTACGAAGAAGAAAAGAAGAAAAATGAAAAAAGAAATTTCATTAGTCTCAGGACCTGCCAATAGGCAGAATACATAATAAAAAAATACCTATGCCATAACGAGCAACTACATCATTTATACGGTTTACCAAACGTTGTTAGGGTCATCAAGTTTATGAGGCTTAGGTGGGCAGGCCATGTAGCTAGGATTGAAGAAAATAGAAACGCTTTCGAAGTCTTGACTGGAGTATCTATCAGAAAACGACCATTAGGAAGACCTAGGCGTAGATGGGGGGACAATATTAAGATGGATCTCGCAGAGATAGGAATACAAAGTAGAAACTGGATCCAGTTGGTTAAGGATAGAAGTCGGTGGAGAGCTTTTGTGAACGCGGCATTGAACCTCCGGGCTATGTAAGCCATAGAGTTAGTTAGTTAATATACCTATGCAACAATATGCCCCTCCACATGCAGTGGCATACTTTGTGGCCTTATAATAGCGTTTTATAATTTCTAAAGAATAGTGGAGAGAAAATTTAAAACGCTTCTTTCATTTATGTGATTCGAGTATTTTGAAAAAAATAAACAGGGGTGGCATAACTACAGAAAATCCATAAAATAATCCAGAAAACTGTTTATAAATACATACGTAATTTTCTCACATTTTTGCAA
The DNA here is from genome assembly GCF_964235325.1 of Thermobia domestica. Classification (NCBI taxonomy): domain Eukaryota; kingdom Metazoa; phylum Arthropoda; class Insecta; order Zygentoma; family Lepismatidae; genus Thermobia; species Thermobia domestica. The sequence continues at coordinate 176,622,135 of NC_137458.1, forward strand.
TTGATTACATTTTCATAAAAATTAAATTCCAGTTTCGTGATACTTTTACAAGATTATGAAGTGGATTAATCTTAATTAAACTCAAAACACTATTGCCTCGAGTAAGTTGCACGATTTTTAAGCATTGCTACGAAACAGGACTCACCTGTCAATTTGTAGAACCTGAGGCGTAAGTAAATTTGTAGCTGATGATTTAGATGAGAATTTAGTATCCAACTTGAATAAGGTATTTGTGCAAACTTCATATTTCCCATATGAATTATAGTAATATCCTCTTATGAATGGAGTTCATGACGATTAATAGTATATAACCGTAAAAATGACTTAAAACATGATGGATAATTATATCTATTTTCAATTACAAAATCGAATTATAAATAATAAAATTGTTACTCTTCTTTAAGATCCTACGAGTAAAGAATACCTCGCGGTCGAGGTCTAGGTTTAGGTTGCGATCGCTCCCTTGATGATGGCATAAACACATGGATTCATGCCGGAGACACACACTACATCACTACTTAGAGCTCGACCGCGATGATGAGTTAGTAGTGGCGATGATAAACAACCCAGTTTGCTTTTATATCGATGTTCAGTTGAAGCATCGCTGTGGCTTGTGTTCTTATTGATTCTCCCTAGGTCTCGAAGTGCTACATGGGATAAAATCTTCGTTTGTTCATAATTTCATTCTCACAAGATTGTGCCTGCCTATCCCGGAGAGATTTTGTTAATCTGTTATATTTGATTATAAAAGACATATTAACACAATTATCGTGTAATGTTCCAGCAATATTGGATAAGAGGCACAAACATGATAACCGGCACGTTTCAAATAGAGAATGGAAGAAAAAAGCAACTCAAATGGGAATATCAGATAAGCTATTTATATATATTTCAGAATTATACTGTAGCTTGTTTTTGTATAAGGCAGTGGAGGGTATGGGCACGGGGTTTTCGGGCCGAAGTTCGCAAATTTCGGAATTCCTAAAGAAAACATGGTGCTAGTGCTAATCATATCTATGCTTTAAAAAATCAATTTTCCCCAATGTTCCTTTCGAACTCCGATATTAATTTTAAAAAAAGAATTTCTAAATCTGTTACTGATATAAGTAAATAAGTAGCTGTAAAGAAAGGCATCCATAGGGACGCAATATCGAATAATGAACTTGCAGTGACAAAATTTCACGTGGTGAAGTTACTACCCCATCCATCCTGGAACTTGACGCCATACCTGTTTTTGATCTTGGGAAATGACTTCTAGCTCTGGTGCTAGGAATTCAGTGAAGAGGACACTTCTTCACTGAAAATTGAAAAGGGTACAAGTTTTTGATTAATTGATAGGAATAGACAGGAGACGAGACTCGAATATTTTTGCAAAATCTGAGACGAGACTTTGGCATTTCTTATGCCACATCTCGCGACCATCAGTTTAAAAACTGTTTGGTCATTTCAATTTCAGAAAGTAGTTTTGCATTGATATTTATGATGTGAAGCAACATCATAGGTCAATGAAGACTTTTAATATCAGCACGAAAAAAAGTTATTACACGTATGATTGCAAACTTACCGGTGCAAGGACGTGACCTCATAGCTATGTGCGCCCTTCATGCAACGCGACCTAGACATGGAGATAGCGACCGTGACTTAAATCTCGACTTCGACTGCGAGGGATCTTCACCATGTCTTTACCCTAATTTTTCCCTCTATCACGTGGAATATGGAGGTTATTTTTACTAGATAACTAGCGAGAGCGAGCCTTGTTGAGGATAGCGAAACCGAAACCGCTAGTAACCTCTAGCCTAGTAAGATTAATGTGTGAGATTGATTTAGCGACAACCTCACTGTGAAGGGCGAGCACAAGCTCGAACTAGTACAAGACTTAGCTGTTATGATCCTTATTGGAATTAGCAAACGGGAGCCCCATTACGAATAGCGACCCCCAACCTGAGTAATCCCCGATTGGATACTGATCAGTATGACCACCCAGCAAAAATATTTCGTACTAACCTATGCAGAAAAAAAGTACTTGATTTGGGGGAAAAGTACTAAAATTCACCCTATTTATAATATTTTGTGATATTAATAGCTCATTAGAAGGTTTTCCGCAGCTCTCCCTCCCCTGTGGGTAGGGGAGTAACCCCCACATTTTTGAAAGAACCCCAACTTTAATTTTTTAAAAGCCAAAATTCGATATAAACCGTGCAAATCACTTATACCCTCCCAATTTTGACTTTACATCTCCGAACTAAAACTCCTGGCGGAATCCCTGCTTGATTGTCGTATTAGAATTCACTCTGAAACCACTAAAGTAACGCAAGAATGACAAATATAGAAAATGTCGGGAGAGAAAAAAAGAAATATCATAAAATGGGCTTATTGAGAAAATAGAGTTTTAATTCCTTAATAGGCTACTGTTTAAATGGATCACCTAACATGTGATATTGTCTACTGCGGTCATTTATTAGTTTTAATTCTTCGTTTCTTCTCACTTTTGTACTTCCCCAAAAGCGTTTGATGCAATTCATATAGAAGCACTAATCCTGTTTCCCGAGCCCTGTGAATCTTCAAGCGAAGAACAACTAACCACTGTCAGAATTCCTTCTTTCGGAGGAGGCGACCGGACAGCACCTATGTCCCACTTCCGTTCTTGTAAATACAACTATCGAAAAGAAAAGTCAGAAAAAGTTACCAGGAACAGTGAAATTTTCGTATATTGCCAAATTTTCATGGAATTCCTTTCTTCTCCTAAATGTATTTATAAGAAAAGAAGAGAAGGAGAAAAGTAGTAGATTCGTTGGTGAAGGTACTAGAACACTAAAATATTATAAAAGGGACTAGATATAGTATGAAAGTACTAGCGGTAGTCACACTGATAATGATTAACCTTGCTGCTTTCTTTTTCCCCAGTTGAATGCTCAAAATTTATAAACAGCAGGAGTTCTACAGAAAACAAATAATCAGTACGTGCTTAAATTATCCACAAGCATTGTTTAGATATATGATAGAACATAACAATTCAGATTGTAAGCAGAGCCTGAATACCGAGTAATTAATTCCTCGTGGACAAACACAACTATAAAGTATTTAAAACAGCTTGAGTTGAATTAAATGAAAAGATGAACATGTATTCTAACTGCGCAATGTGTCGTTTATTTATTATTATGAATTAGAAACAACTCCCAAACGGCTAAAACTTTTAGTTACATCAAACTATGAATACTTACAAGAGCGGACGAAAACTTGTACCTCCAACCTCCTCCCCAATCCTAGCATTTAGCAAGAAATGTAAGAACATTAAATTTACAGTGTTGATGTCAGTGGCGGCTCTTGCTTTGAATTTTAGGTGGTGCACAATGCACCTCTCCTTTTTCATTATTATTATTATTATTATTATTATTATTATTATTATTATTATTATTATTATTATTATTATTATTATTATAATAATAATAATAATAATAGTTTGTATAAATCAGGGGCGGATATAGGACGACTTCTAGGGAGGGCGGTGGGTTGTAATACTGCTACTTAGAGCTACTTTTCAAAGCTCCAAACTCTGGGATGGGTTTTATTTATATATAAAATAAAATAAAAGTTCCCTCTTCTGTGGGGGCAATCGCCCCCCTTGCTCCGCCACTGGTATAAATAATAATAGTGATTTCTTCATGGCATGCTTCAAGCATGCAATGGAGAAGCTGATTTTGTATGATTTTTGACGTACTGTTGGAAATTTTTGTGCTTTCTAAATTACTCTTGAGAGCGCTGTCAAGTTCTGCACTGATATTAAATAACATTAGTTAACAAAGGTTTTGTTACATAAAAGGAAATACCTGTTCTTAAAGGAACTTTTTGCGCTGAATTCGAATATGCACTCGGTTTTTCTCCATCACGTACGATTTTCCCGTAACAGAGGGATTTTCGGGAAAATCCCTCAAAAATTTCCCTTTTCGTTTATTTTACACCCCAAGATCTTGTCCCCTTGCATATACTAACATAGAAATTATACCTAAGTATACTTTGATTCATATTTAACAAACCCTCCAAGTTTCGTAATAATCGCTTTATTCTTTCTAGAGAATTAAATATGTTTGTATGTATACTGTGTGTACTGTTTATTGCACCTTATAGTAATGCTTTCGGATCTCTTAAGTTGAGGTAAAACGTTTTGCTTTATTACTACAAACACATATATAAAATATAATACAATATAATTTACAAGTGTGACAATTTACAATAAACAATAATACAAATGTACCAAAAGGTCACGAAAAGACAATCAAAACTATCACAATGTATGAAACTTCCATTGGGTTACAAAAACGTACACTACTTCCTTCTTTTGTAAGAAATGTTGCATTCTCTAACAAGACCCCAACAATAGTCCCCCATCATTGAAGGATCCCATCGTCCCTGGTACCTTTTCTCCATTGCCATTATATCTTGGTGGAATCTTTCCCCCTGTTCGTCGCTGAGAGCACCTAGGTTAGCAGGAAAGAAGCTGAGGTGGGGGTGCAAAAAGTGGATTTTTAAAGACATCTTACAACCCAACTCTTTGTATTTCTGTATCATGTCCTGTACGATTTCTGTGTAACTCTCAGCTTTGTTATTGCCCAGAAAGTTGCGCACAACACACTTAAATGCTGTCCAGGCAGCTAGCTCAGCACTGTTTAACTTGCTGTCAAAGCTATCATCAAGCATTAATTTCCTAATTTGGGGACCAATAAACACTCCCGCTGAAATCTTAGCATTACTCAGGTTAGGGAACTTATGTCACAAATACTTGAAACCTTCATCAGATGTGTCCATGGCTTTGAAAAAGTTTTTCATAAGTCCTAACTTGATATGAAGTGGCGGTAGTAATATCTTATTAGGATCTACCAAAGGAGCGTATTTGACGTTGCATTCTCCAGGTACGTAATTCACTCTAGGTTCCCATTCCTTCACTTCATAATGTTTGTCATCAGCTCGGCTATCCCATAAACATAAAAAAAACATTGGTACTTCGTGTAACCGCACTGCAGTCCTAATAAAATACCAACTACCTTGAGATCACAACATATTTCCTAACAATGGTCCTTGTAATTTATAAGATTTAGCAAAGTTGACATGGTGTCATAGGATTCCTTAATCCTCACTGAGTGCACAAGTGGTATAGAAGGTTTTTTTATTTCCATTATGTTAAAGGACAGCTTTAAGGCTGACCTTTGACGCGTCGATAAATAACCTCCATTCTTCTGGAACGTAAGGAATTCCTAGCTCCGCCATCAACCCATTTATATCCGTACATACGCACACATTATCTTGCATTGAGAAATAGCTTGAAAATTGAACATGCCTTTTTCTGTACACTGATATGTTCGTTTCTGCATCCAGTAAGTTCCACTGCTGGATCCTTGATCCCAGAAGTTCCGCCTCTTGTTTTGTCAGGTGGAAATCACGGACTAGGTCATTAAGTTCACATTGCCGGATGAAATGTGGCTCGCGAACACAGTCAGGGATGAACGTTGGATCCTTGGATGTACATGTTGATGTCGACGGTTCATCAAGGTCATGATCATCATCAGAGTCTTTTGGCCATATCTCTTCCCAGTTGGTAGGGGGCTCGGGAAGTGGAAGTTCATCCCCGTGCGGAATATGTCTAATTGCGGATTTAACGTTGGGATAACTTATTGTGTATTTGCTTTTTTTAGAATGTCCCTTAACTACTGTGAGACAAAAATAACAATCATCCAGATGGTTGGTGGGTTCTTTCCACACCATTGGTACAGCAAATTTCATGAACCTCCGTTTCCCTTTGGCCCATGCAAGTAAAGTGACGTAGCACGACGCACAAATTATGTTGGGTGCCCAAGTTTTGTCCTGATCTCCCACACGGTAATATGCTAGTTTCACCGATGGCGTAATGGATCTACACTGTCCTTTAACTACAAACTGGCCACACACATAACAAAAACTATTTGGTGAGTTAAAACACGAACGCCGTCCTCTTGACGCCATTGTACTGATCACAAACTAAACTTCTGGTCTTAGTTGGGTATAATGCCGTTAAGATCAAACATGAAAGCACTCTTAGCAGCAAAGACAACTTTGAAAGTGAAGTAGTGTTAAACCACACGTCAATATAAAAATGTACAAAACTCCCTCACCAGGTGTCAAGAACACAAGAAAGAAAGAAATGCGCGGGGGGAGGGGGGAAACGATACCGTAGTGGAAAATTCAGACTGCATTAGTTCATTGTTGTCAACAATGAGTCTGTATTCCATTCTTTCTTTCTTTTGCATTCTGTTACATTTGATAACAAATATTGATAACCATTTCATGAACAAAACGAAAAAACTTGGAGAATTTTATATATATGTATTAAGATATACATATACTGTACGTTTAAAAAAAATATACGTTGGAAGTACATTCTATTTTTATACACGTTACAGAGAGCAATACAAGTGTGTTGTTGACTATTGTAAATATTCATTTTTATGTCTGTGTTTGTAGTAATAAAGCAAATCGTTTTTACCCCAACTCAGGAGATCTGAAAGCATTACTATCAGGTGCAATAAACAGTGCACACAGTATACATACAAATATATTTATTTCTCTAGAAAGAACAAAGCGATTTTTACGAAACTTTTAGGGTTTATTAAATATAAATCAAGGTATACTTAGGTATAATTTCTATGTTACTATATGTAAGGGGACAGGAGCTAGGGGAATAAAATATCTGAAAAAGGGAAATTGTTGAAGGAATTTCCCGAAAATCCCTCTGTTACGGGAAAACTGTACGTGATGGAGAGAAACCGAGTGCATATTCGAATTCAGCGCAAAAAGTTCCTTTAAGATCAGGTGATTTTTCTCATGTAACAAACAAAAAGTTTAAATTTGTTAACTAGTGTAATCTACGAAATACGCCTCGATTTGAAGAAGAGTCTGTTTTTCATCATGTCCTCTTGAAGCCAATTCGAAGGTGCCACGAAACCAAATGCAATTAATGATTATATTGAGCACGTGCCTGTATTGCGTCACTTTTGGATTGTGATTCTCAATGGACCGCCTATAACCAGCATGTAGTTGAGCAGCAATATTCACACTTCCCAACGCAGTGAGATTAGAACGTGTCTTATAGGAGCTGACAAATTATCATGTTATTTATTTATTTATTTTGTCGTGCAGATGCTGGATATCCGCACCTTTTTTTACTCTATGCATCTTCCCCCGCCCCGAACAACAAACAGGGAAAACAAAACAAAGCATTTTTAATTTCACATTCCCATAACCACTTATGCTGTTCGTGCAAGTTGAGATTAAACTTCTTTGTAATTGTTCGTTTCTGACTTATAATTACTTGCGTTATATTCAGAGTCGGAATCGGTCTTCCGATGTCTTTCACAAGTAGCTTTGCTTCTGAAGTTATTTTCGAAAACGGCTAATTCAACAGAGACGTTACAGAATTCATTGCTAGAATAGTTCACGTATATCAGGGACAGACACGTAATTATGCAATTACAGCAACAATATTCCAATGAAGAACAAAGACCGGCACACATACGCACACACAAACATACAACACTACAAAGTCCGCTACCCACCCCTTCCCCAATTAACGCTCTTTTTCTAAAAATTGCAATCCAATTTTCTCATTCATCCATATACACATGAAAAGGAAAACATTGTATCAATGCTGCCAAATTTCTACTCCTTCAGATACGAGTGTATTAAATATCGAGACCCTCAATTTGTCTTCACTCTTCACGGGGTCGCCTTTAGTATCTCCTTAGCTGCCTTGATCTTACTTGGTTGAGAGAACCAATAGTTATGACCACTTGGCAATCTCGCATTTAGGCAAGGCGCAAGTTGTTTTCTTTTTCCTCTCTCTCTCTCTCTCTCTCTCTCTGTAGCGACTTGGTTACGGTACGCAACATTGTCACAATTAACAGAATATTCCCCTTCAGGCGAGAACCGTGTCAACCAATACTACAGGGGGAGGGACGGTGGAGACGTTCCAGTTCCAAAGCGTTATGTTTTGGAAAAGCTGTTTTTGTTTGGTAGATTTGTTTGCAAAAGATCTGCAAGCATATGGAGTCTTATGAGGCAGTGCACGGCGTGATAACCCTCCTCTTACTGCGCAACCCCCGCAGTTGCCCAGAAGCTGTTAAGCTGGGGAGTTTGGCAAACTCTCAAGTAGAAAGCAACTAGCCAGCCCCGTTTCAAACGCACTTATTTAAAAGGAGATGATGTTGACAATAAAACGGAAAGTGATTTAGCACAAATAAATATTGAAAATATAGGAAGGAGGTTTGTACAAACATGCAAACATTAAGAGAAACCGCCGCTGGTTGATGTTAAAAAAGAAAACCCTCGTTTCCATGTCTCACTTAAACAACACATATGCACATTTTCAGAGGATATGTAGGCTCTATACATTAAATTCATCAGAAATGGACAAATAAATTTTAGTATTAATTTTAAATTTCACACTCTCTTGAAGAGTGTAGAAAAGTGGGGCGCAACTGATCAGCACCAAAGCTTCAAAAATTCACAAGGCATAAAATATGTGCTGATCTCAAAGTCGAACAGTTTAAAAGAGAAAAGTATTTTAATTTCTATCACTATATTAAGATGTTTTCACTTTCTTTTTGTAGATAGTAAACCAAGATAATGCTTGCGTAAACATCACTACTGGAATAAATGATGAGCAAAGGAGTATTCTTTTGAGGAAACACAACGAACTGCGAGATAAGGTGGCTAAAGGCGAAGTACAAGGTCAACCATCAGCAGCAAATATGATGTTAATGGTAAGAAAATAGGAGCAGAATAACCATAGGGAAGGTTGAAAAGTTAATAAGAAATTTCCACCTTTTTACAAATCAAATTATAAAGTATGGCTCTTGAATGCAAATTTTGGAAGACTTTCATAGCTTGTTAAAATATTTAATTACATTCTATCGAGTAGCTGACTTCTTTTTAAATACAATGAAATAGCATTTCTTGATAAAACAGAATTGTAATAAAGAACGTTACACAATGCAAATGCTCTTAAAAGTTCAATTTGCATTTAATTATTTAAAATCTGTAAAAATAACAAATCAGAAAGTACGTATCAACATTTCTATCAACCATTTGTTAGTGAAACTGAAAACATTTTTAAAAAATAGAAATAAAAACATCCTTAAATAACTGGCACGATAATCACCTACGCTCGAACTCTCGAGGCAATGCGAGTTAAATAGAAATACCAAACAAAAAATAGTCATTTCACAAAGAACTAAAAGGTACCACTGATTTTACATTGCATAATCGATGCGATTCTGGAAATATCCACGTGGCATTGAACTTGTACCATTATTTCCTTTATTAATTATTTAGGTCCCCTATAGTTGTTTCTCCTTTTAGCACGCTCTACAGAATTTTGCCTATCACTGCCCTAGACCCAACAAAGCACAAGAATTACTATTTCTGCAGACCAGGTCTCCAGACGTACACCCAATTTTTTTTAGAGAGGTCCAAAATTTGTGGAAGGAGGGAGTGTTCAATACCACAAGACTCTGATCTATGTAGTATTAAATGAGTGTTATTCTACACTTGAGAACATAATAATAAGTGATCCTTAAATACTACCACGTATGTACTTAGAAAGGGTGGAAGGGTATGTACTTAGGAAGGAGGGAGGGTTAAATACCACAAGACTCTGATCTATGTAGTATTAAATGAGTGTTATTCTACACCTGAGAACATAATAATAAGTGATCCTTAAATACTACCACGTATGTACTTAGAAAGATGTATCAAACTAGATTGTTTTTATAAGAAAAGAATGAGTACTGATAATGTGTCAGATCAAATCATTAGACTGCATCCATCATTTGTTTGATTAAACAAGTACAGTTATACCAAGAAAATGTACAAATATATGTCGAGTTTTGAATTTCGGGTTTGCGGGCAGGACACGGTGAAACACTCGCCCGAATGCCCCTCAGCAGGTGTCTGAAGGTACCCCCAACAATATACAATATACACACCCTTTGTGTCCTATGAACATGGGGGAAACGGTGGCTAAGTGGGAGAATTACGAAGGGTCCATTAGTCAGTGAACGTCGCGCAAGATTATGGTGAACAACATCGTATTCGTGTTTTTTTCGGCGTCACTGTTCCAATTCTTTCCTAATGATTCACTTTCATTATTCATCCGTCTTCTTTAGTTTAAAGGGCATATTACAATGAGATATAAACCTGGCAAATAATTTACTTTCAGTTTTATCTCTTATGCATGTCGCAATTGGAAGTTCCGGGATCGCAATTGGAGTGTACGCTACATACTCATCACAAAGATGGAGAAATGGCAATGTGTGATCACTGGGAATGTCCAAATAGGCGTGCTACTTCAACTAAAAATGCATCTATGTAAGAGGACCAAACTCGTGGTAGAATAAATTTCCTCAACTTATCGCAGAAACCTCGTCAGCTTTAATCACATCCTCTACATGCTGTAGATACAATACTGCATTATACTTTGTCTTGTGACGATGTCTTGCATCATTAGAATACAGATAAAATAGCGATTAATGTGAACGCTGCTGTTCGTGGTAAGACTTCATACGTTCATTGATGAATCTCTTCCCATGTTTTAAATATTTCTTTGGGATGAAGCTGCATTCACGCACTCTAAAAATTTCTTCCGGAATTGAAAACAATTTTCTTTTAGCAGAAATCGTCTATGGTCCCTTTCACAAATTCCCGGTTAGTTTGTTTTTGTTTTGTTTCTTTGAAATTCAGCATCCGTTTTCAGTACCGAGGATATATGACATGCTTAACTTCAGTTTAAGGTGAAATCCGAACTATTTAAATGCGTCCAATATATTTACACCGGGAATCAAATCTGAAACCCGTGAACCAAAAGCACTCAAGCAGTTCACCAGGTCAGAGGGTAAGGCGATTAAGAAGAGGAAAACTACATAGGAAAAAAGAAGTATTTTATAAATTATTATGCGTCGTTATTAAAAGGCTCGTTTTATACAATATTGTTTTGTACAGAGGAGACTAATACACATTACAAAGAAGCTATTGAAAACGAGAACTGTTCAAATTGTGGTTATATCTAAGAATGACAATCACCAGAATGAAAAGTTGAAACATTTAATAGTGTGAACATAAGTTGGAGACAGAGAAAATTTTTTTTTAAAAAAAATTAAGGCACTAAGAAAATGTTTAACTTTGTGGAAATGACACAATATATAATGAAACAAAAGGCGAGGAAGGTGAAAAAATAACTATAATTAACGAATAGTAGGTGAGTTTAAAAGCTCAACTATTACCTGTAGATGGCAGCAAGCTTGTCCCACACACTTTTCAAGGAGTGACAAGATTCAAAATAATTCAGTCAAATTGAAGAGGTTAATATCCAAACTTTGCCCAAAATCAAATCGAATCACCAATCAATCCTTGCAGGCTTTAATTATTTTAATTTATTCATTGTTCTATGCTTCACGAAAATGCTTCAAATAATGGAATTCAACAAAGGAAAGAGAAAATATTATAAAACCGCTTGGAATATTCCATAATTAACAGCTCAACTTGCTCCTGGGCAAGGTTTGAATATTAAGCTTCAATGAATTTAATTAATTTTTCTTAAAAGTGTCGTTTAACACAAAACACATTGGAAAAACAGGGAACATGTGCTGACATCTAATGGTTTTTACCACTAGTTTGAACTCGTCTTAAAACTAATTATTCGAACGTGAGGACGATTAGATTAGCTCCAGAAAGTGCGGTATGAAGGCTTTTATTCGACCCGCCAATGATAGAAAAGAACTGGAAATATGCTATACCGGTAGCTTCTCTTACTAGCCTTTGATGTAAGGACAGTAGAAATATATACACCGGAGCATCATAATTTCTTTTTTTTTTTTTTGGAACCCTAATTCTACCACTAATATCCACAATCACTACCACAGATGTCCAAACTCACATTTCTCGGCCTTAGTTGAGGTCGAAATCACATATTGAGCACGAGTCCTATAAGTGGATAGCAAGCCAGAGCCCTTGGTAAATGAAAGAAGTGAAATAGGTAATTTTATGTCAAATATTTATGTCCTGTATACTAAAGATAACATAATTAATGAGAGTGAATGATTAGGAAAGAACTAGTGGCACGTAAATGAGAGCTTTGCCAGTGAATTAGATATACATAAAACGTTAAAGCGGTACAATTACCGTGAAAATCCTTTTTGACTTTTTGTAAAATAATTGATTTCCTGTATCATAAATCGATGAACTTTTGTGAAATACTAATAAAAAGTGTTTAATTCTGTCTAGTTTTTTTAAAAAAAAGTCATCCCCAAAACAAAATTTCTAAAATAATATATAAGCAGTTTACGTATTTTTTATGCAATGTACGGTAAGGGACACTTCTGGATGGTACAGCCATATGGAGATTTACAGCTAAAGAGCTCCACCAGTTGAGTCCGAAGCATTTGCCGGGAAGTATTCAACCAAATTAGCTGTAAAGGAAGGAGGGTGGCATAATCGCCAGGCACTGAAAATTTCCGAACACTTGGGCGAAATTCCCACTACCGCCTACAGCATCATTTCTCCAAATGAAATGAATCTTAGACGTGTAGTTCTTATGGCAAATATATTACTTGATATTTGTCCTATTTGTGGAGATAAATTGAAACAAAAAATTAAAGTCCAATCCTTTTGCTGTTGGAATGAACACTCTTTCAGTCGTTTGATCTAAAATGACTTTGCAGAGTCTGAATAAATATTCTGTCACTTCAGGAGGATAGGAAGAGCGGATACCCCCTCCTTCAGTGTGAAAACATACATTTAATCAAATGCTTAGTGAGAGTGAGCCCATTGGTATAGCACTTTTATGATTTCAATTTTGATCCCAAGCCATCTCATGCCATAACTGATGAGATTGGAGAACGAGAGAGAGAGATACAGCGACATGCGAAAATTTAGAATTTGAGACAAAATGATTGGATAGCATCCATATTTTGTCGAAAAGTTTGATTTGGTAAGTAGACATGTAAAAGCTCACCCGAACCTGAGAGCATCCCACTACCAATGGTTGAATTCAAGTGGAGAACTCAGGTGAGAGTATCAGATGATTACGGAGGGGGAGAACATCTTAAAGTATGGGAAATAAACAATGAAAAAAGTCAAAACTGCCATGAACAGGGTTCGAACCATAAAACTCGTGATTATCAAGCAACGATTCTACTAACTTATCCACGGAGCCACACAGAACGAACGACAGTCATATGTCAGACAGAGAACGTTTGTTACTTACAAAACATTTATTTGTAAGCGGGAAAGCTAAGGAAATTCCCCGTCTCTAGTTTTTTCTTTCCCTGGCACTAACTTAGTTACTGTTGTCCCAGCCTGGAAAGAATATTTTCCACCCTCTAGAAACTTCCTAAAAATTTTCATACATTTATATATACCAGCACAAAACTCCATGACTATTCTGCACAATTATCCTTACACAAAACAATTACTTCCAATTCTATTAATTCCAGTACCAAGTAAACAAAAATACTGGATATGAAATTCTATATCTCGCCAATAGTCTTGCAGAAAATATCCAAATTCAGTTTTTCTATTTAGAGCAGAGGGGACCATACACGCAATTTGCGCCCTTAGATTTGTTTTGCGGAGGAGGGGACAGAAATCTACATTGAAAATGGAAAAATCGAAGTTCAATTATAACATAATTTTATTTTTAAGAACGCCAAATCCGAAAGAGAACGAATGTATTTTCTTTGGCTTGAAAGAATAAAATTATGGCTGAAATTGGAAGTGAACAGAGACTGATGATGTTTAGGAAGAATGCATGCTACCGAGCACTGGCGTAACCAGGAGGTCTGGAACTTCCGAACATTTGCACAAGTTGTCAAATAAGGCCCAAGGGTAGAAACATACCGAAGAAACCTCGCGATCGAGGTCGAGGTGTCACTCTCGATACTGGCACAAACACATGGATTCTAATGGGTATGCTCATGCGGAATATGTACGCTACATCGCGACCTAGAGGTCGACTGCGAGGGTGAATCAGTGGTCGCGATGATATACAATTGAGTTTGTTTTTACATTGATGTTCAGCGGAAGCATCGCTATGGCTCATGTTCTCTTTGGTTCTTCTTGAAGCTCTGTAAGGAATAAAGTCTTTATTTGTTTAAAATTTTGTCTGCAGTGGATTCTGTATGTCTATACTCGAGAGGTTTTGCCGCACTGTTAAATGTAATTATAAAAGACATATTATTAGAACTAGTGAGGAATGTTCCAGCAATATGGGGTAAGAAACACAAAAACATCATAATAGCTACGTTTTAAATAGAGAATGGAAGAAAATAGCAACTGAAATGTGAATGTCGGGTAAGTTACTCATATTTATTTGAGAATTATACTCTAACTTATTAGAAAAAAAGAAGCTACTGTTAATTATATATATGCTTAAAACTCCACTCCTCTTTTACAATTCCGAGATTAATAAAAAAGGGTTTCTTATAAATTTGTTACTGATATACGGTAAAGAAATACCTGTAAAGACAGGCACATATCCATAGGGAGAAAATGTCGGATAATGGAATTGCGTGACGAAATTTCATTTGCTACAGTTAATACCGCCTCCAACCCGAAACCTCAAGACATGCCTGTTTTTTCAAGCACCTGGAGGGATGGCCACCTGGTCCAGGGGGAACCGCAATTTTTAAGTTGCCAAGAGCTAGCCAAGAGTCTAAGTTCTTTCCCCTCCAGAAAGTCAGTAAACAAAACATTGGTTACTACTGTGTTAGTTAAGATTTATTTGGAAGAACTGTCTGCTAAAAACTGCTACCATATAATCACACATAAAGGATAGCTAATATTCAAAAATGTCCGAAACATGTGATATTTGTGAAACATAAGAAAGAGAGTTAGTCCTGCACATAATACTGCCCTTCGGTTATAATTTTAAACAAAGAAACACCTTCCGTTAGGTTTCTTAGATGAGTGGTTAGCGCACGGGACTTCTACATAGAGGGTCACGGGTTCGGGTCCACGCAAAGGACATTGATTTCTTAGCAACATTTATTCTGAGCATTCCACAAGTTGTGTTAAGACTTATATGTAATCTCAGGCAGTTTGAGCCGAATTTATTTCCAAATATGAGACTTCTTATTATATGTTTTATTACTTGCAAAATTGATTTCAAATCTTACAACGTTAATTCCACTCATTGTCCTACGTCAGATTATGATGAAATTTTGCACAGCGACGGGAGTCGGGTGGTACTACAATATTTGATTCCTACTGTCATACGTTTAAATATAGTGCGGAAACGTAACTAAGAAAAACAAGTTTGTTAGCTCGTACGACACACCACAGACCTCTGTAGGAATTTCATACAAATTTATCATATGTATATATTACCAAGGAGAAATTTACTGAAGTTGTAAAACACTAAAAGAATCTTTGGGAGCAGGTGATAACCAGGGGAAGGGTTCGGGGTGTGTGGACCTCAAAATTTGTAAAAATATTTATAAGAATTGAGGTAAGGTTTTATTGCACTTTCTGCCTTGAGAATAGTTCCGAGACAAATGGATTAAAAATCCAAAAGTTCCGAGGGGGCACGTTTATAACAAATACCACAAAGCGCCCCAAATTGGTGTTGAGTTAATATGATAATCAATAATAAGAGTATGTGAAGCAACAACACTTGAATAGCTTAGGCATGCCTACGGAATTAGCATAATTAATGGGGGAAAAGTGGGACCATGGGTTCCCACTGCGGAGGTCGAAGTTGCCCCCACTCTGGATTTGCAAAATAATTTCGGTTCTTTCTAAATACGTATCAAAACACATTAAATTTACTTAAATACTATAGTATTGAACTTATTCACTGTAGTTATTCAATGTGCTTAAATAATAGCTGTTTTACATTAAATATTGCGGGCCGCTATGGCACAATGATAGAGCAACCACCTCTTGTAAGTGGGGTTTTTAGTTCGATCCCATCTCGCGCCAAGTGGTCTCTGTAGTAGACAAACACGGTGTGGTGGGTTTTCTTGGAGTTCTCCCGTTTCCTCTCACCCCTTTGATTCCATCATTTCATTATTTTCATCATCACTGTCTCTCTTAGCCTACTCGGCATAAACGTGGGACGTAAACCTGCAAGATTTCATTTTACATTAAGTGTTATGTGATTCAAGGTCTGTGTATTCGCAACTTAGGTTACGTCACTTTCTCAAAAAAGCACTTTCCGTGACCGTACTTCCTAATTCATGTCTCCATTGAATTTCATGAGAGAGAAATCTGCATCACAGTAAAACCAAGTGAAATATCACCACTCAATTGCAAAAAGGATAAAATAATAGAACCTCGAACGTGGGACTGCTGCATAGAAAGCAAGGAGTTTTCCAATACGCCATTACGACACACCGCGACACGTTTAATTTATAATCGTTATAATTTGTTAAAAATATCGTACTACTTTCCCACAAACATAATCACATTACTTGTTGCCTCCAAATTGCAATTCACGTGGAAACGTATACTATTTTTTTCTCACGAACATGAACAATGTCAGAAACGATTAGAAAAAAACAGAAAGGCCCACATCCAGAATCGAACCTAGCACCTTTGGAACTTGAGACAGCAACTCTAACCACACGACTACGAAACAACTGATTCGTAGCGTCCTTATTCAATTATTTCCAGGCACAAAATTATCTATGGCACATAAACAGCGAGGGATCATTTTATAATCACCTTGTTAGCTATTTTATCATACTATACACGCGTTCTGTTAGAATACTCTAAATTCTGCTGCGAGAGAAAAATACGAAACAGTAGTAAAGAAATAGAATTAATCACAATATACAAATCACGATGAAGAAGCTTCGTACGTTCCCAATATAGCAACTAAGCTTCTCGCAACATAACACAACATGTATGTAGAGTAGTGGTTAAACCACGAGACTCCTGTTCGGCGCACTCGGCTTCGAACCCACAGTAGTGTAGCTTGAATTTTTTCCTCCTGCAACGCAACGTAATGTAGAAATCCGTCAGTTCCATGCAGAAAAATAACAATGCAGGATTCAGAAGTGTTCTATTTAACAACGATAATGAAAATGACATAAAATGACCAGAGGCAAACAGCACTTTCACGTAATTTATTTCTCTATGTTTTCCTTGTAGAAAAGTTGTTAGACAGTTGACTGTAAACAATATTACCAACATAGTTTCAAATAATTTGATCAGTCCGTCATTGTAGTAAAGGGCCTAGCGGAATAAGCATGTGAAAACTGCCTTTCAGCATATCTGCACCAAATTTACAGTATCTATTAACATCTATCAGTTTCCAAAATTTTGAACCCCCCAAAGAGCTTTTGGAGGGGTGTTAAGAGGGGGGAAGGAAAATTGAAATTATTTCTCCTGAACGGCTCGACCGATTTTCATAAAAAAAATATGTTACGTGTTCTCAACAAGAGAAAAGTCGGAAATATTTTTTTGAAATATTTTGGGGTTGAAAATTGAAGTCATTTTTTTTTGAAATTTCAAAAAAAATAGTGGAAGACTAACTGGACACCCACAATTTTTTTTGTCAGTTTTGTCTTAAGAGCGTTCCTAACAACATATACTGTTTTCATTTTGATTGCAAGTGTACCTCATAGTGAAAAAAGGCAAATGTATCGTGGCGGACATAAGTCTTTGACCAGGTAATGACGACTGCTTTGAAACAAATGCAGAGTATGAGAATTAAATCTGCCATATCTGTAGTTTCGTGTGGAGAAGAAACAAACTTGTGAACCAAAGGTTTAAGAACAACTCATGTTATTAATATAAACTTTGCCGAAAATTATTAACTTATATCATCATAAAAAAAATACGAAAAACTTTTTGAAACGAAGAAAAATAACATACAACTTTACAAGCGGAGGCAAAGAAACCTAACGTAACCAGACTAAAGAGAAATCATTTACACTGTAAGGATTGTGGTTCAGTGGTCAAGGCGCTTGACCAGTAATCTTGAGGGTTTTGCATCGATTCTACGTCGGGCAATTTTTTATTTACTTAAGGAATTTTGATGGTGATTGATCAGCGATGACACACGTTCTATTATATTCAGATATTTGAATACTCGGATGTTTCAATATTTGAAAAATCAAATCTTCAGGAATAATAATAATAATTATCTCGTAAAAGATTAATATAATTAACGACATATTAATTAATGATATATGTTGGTTTCGTTTTAAATTAAGGTATTCTGAGTCTGCTGTTTCACTTTTGAATGGAATTAGGTTTCCCAATGTTTTTTCTTTATTTATCTTTTGTGAAAACACGTTAATGAGCAATAGAAAATAATCTGTTTTGCGATTCGTATTGGTTTGGGTTAACAGCTTAAAAAAGAAATGTTTACGTTTAATGTCCAACGATAATGCCTGTTTTGTTGAGGAAAACTATGATTGAAGCAAGTGAATTATAATGGACGATTTGGTGGAATGAGAAAGCGGGAGTGTCCCGAGAAAACCCATGAGCACTAGTTGTCAGTCTCAAGCTTACTTGCCTTGGGAAGGAACCAGGTAATCCAACCATCAGATTGTTCAGTAGGCGGGGTCTCAGTTTCGATTCCCGGAGGGAGAGCCTTTGAAATATTAAATGTATCTGTGTTCTGCTCACTGTCGTTCAAGGTTACTGGAAATAATTGTACACGCCTGTTCACAAAAGGCTGGAAACTCGTTCAGAAACAAAGTCCGAAAAAGTGAGCCTAGATCCGTCACAATTCCCGGAGATCTATACACAGGTAATTGCATGTTCCCACCGTTCTTTATATAGACTCTAGTTTCAAACCGTACTGTCGGGGGCGCGGTGGCTCAGTGGCAGAGCGTTCACCTCTGGTGCTTGGGGTCCCGGGTTCGATCCCAGGCCCCGCCAAGTGAACTTTGTGGTGAACAAACAACCTGCTCGTGCTTTTCCTCGGGGTTCTCCCGTTTCCTCCCACTTTCTTCACTCCACCATTTCACTCATCTCTCATCATCACCGTCTGCTTTAGCCTAACCGGCAAAACCGTGGGACGTAAAACTCAAAGATTTCATTTCATTTTTCAAACCGTACTGTCATCCGAGCGATGTGAAAATATAAAAAAAATCAAACTACTATTTCTGAGATTAATATTGATTGCGCGACTCATACACAGTTCTAATATGCAAAATCAACCATTATCTTAAGTAGAAATTGCTGAAAACGACATAAAATGGATATTTAAACCTCCAAGTAGGAACCTGTGCAAGGGCAATTCTATTATCAATATTATAACACAATCTCTTGTAAGTTGCGTCTGTGGTCAAGCGGATTTAGTACTGCTACTGACATATTTGAAGCGAAGGGCGACGGTTCGAGCCTCCGTGCGGAAAGTTAAAGTTTTTCTTCCTTTTCTGAAATATATGAGACATTTTATAAATATAAATTTCTACTGTGAAGTGATTGGAAACACATTATCCGACAAATTGTCACTTTTCAAATCATTGTCACATTTACTAGCCCGCCATGTTCATAATTCATGTACGAAAAACTCTAAAAATGAGAAATATGAACACAGTTGAATACCTAAAACCACACGTCCAAATTGAAAATTATTCATATATATATATTTCGGGGGGCTTTGCTAACTCCATTCTTGGAAATGTGTACATTCTACAAGATATTTCATTCCCTTTACAATATTTTATTTGAATAAACATAAAATTTCGGGGGGATCAAACCCGAAAGTCCCCTAAAATACACACACACACACACACACACACACACACACACACACACATATATATATATATATATATATATATATATGCTTGAATTTTTTTGCATTGCAAAAACTTAGGGTGCCTCATAATCTGGATTCTTATAAAGCAATTTGAACAATTATTTAGAAAATATGTACTGCTTAAAATCCGATTAAATCGCAATACCAGTAATTTGTACTATCTCGCATTTTTATTTATTTACATTGAATGTGTACTTGTTTTATACTGTATAGTATGAATATTAGCTGCTACATAAGAAACAATTATCTATAAATGAATGTAAGTAAGAAATCGCTATAGTTATTATAAGAAGAAGCTTGTGAACATGAAGTGTATAATAATGGTTGTATCTGAAATAGATGCTACGTAATGGTGTAATTGGTTACCCCGCTAGCTTTGGAATAATGGGATCTTCAAACTGTCCATTTTTAGAGATGCGCAGAGTCGAGTCGAGACAGAATATTCCTGGCAAAATGCGAGTCGAGACACTGCTCTTCGAATAGAAAAGTATACATTTTTCGAGTCGAGACACCACTTTTACAGCATATTGTCGAGACGTGACGGCCTGAAATCTTGTTTCGTGTGCATTCTTATCCATGCTACCTAGATAAAATCAATTTTGGATGCGAATATTCAATTTCTTTTAACGATAATTGTAATCTATGATACAGATTGAAGTAAGATATTTCCTTGAAATGCTTTATTACCCAGTTGCAATTATATGCAAGTTTGGCATAAATATTTATTATTATTAGAATGTAAACACTGAAGAATATATATTAACACACAATGAGGAAGAACTCATTGCTATTAGTAATTAACAAGTTGGTTGCAAGTTTATTTAATATTAACTCTCTTGAAATCTAAATCATCATTATTAGAAAGAAAGCAAGAAAACCGTTCTGTTAATTTGGACATATTATAAGAGATTGAGGAATGTGTATTTAATCGAACAGAATATATGAAACTAAATGGAATGGCATGTGGAACCGAACTTGAAAGAGGATAGGATGTGTAAATGCAAAATGAAAGAAAACAATGGTTAACAGCAGTAGTCACTACTTACAGCAGATGAGTGAAATCCACCCCCCCCCCAAAAAAACATAAAAGCGTCACATTTTTTTCGTTTCCTTACAAAGTTGAAAAATGGATTTTGCATATTTTTCGTCTATACCTCTTCAATATAGTTAGCTAAAAAAACAAGTACGATCGACTGACTAGACGTCGCGTGAGTGAAATTTATATAGGAAGTTTCGATACAGCGTTCACCGAAGTGACGCAGACGTGGTGTTGAAGCTTCTGGTAGGTCCTATTTCGTAATGGATTTTAGGTCAGTGAGTTTTCTTTATACGTATCAGAAAGCTCTTTAACTCCATACTAAAGGCATGTCGTATGAATTATTCAAATCATCAGGTATTCGGACAATCATGAGCCCAATTCGTTTTGCTTCACTGCTCACAAGTTTAACTTCAAATAAATTCTTACTTTCCACGCAAACACAAACTGTTTGAATGCTCATTTTATTATGGGTGAAATGTATAATTCTGCAAGTAATAAAAATTTTCATGTCCATCTGCGAGATTCGATCCCTCGTCGTTTGGCTCAGCAGTTCGACACGTAGACAACTAGACTAATTGCCGTTGTGTAACAACTTACAGGAAAATCGGTTTGAAATGCACGAAGAAAATTGAGAGCATTGATTATAGCTGGACTGAGGCAACTACCATGTGCTCCCATGTATACATAATTTCGAAATGCTTTATCCTATTACAATGATGAATTGTTTCTACAGTACAGTTAATAACGGATCAACATATCTTATTACACTTAAAAGAGGAAAATACAGATTTACAGAATGTTTTCGATTGTGAAAGTTGGATTGTGGGTTCGAACGTATCATCTTTGGTTTACTGTTTCCCGAAGATACTCGAAGTTGAACTTAGGAAAAGTTTGCCTCAAAAGACCAATATTACACAGTCCAATTTCAAAACCTAGTTCTTATATCAACTATAGTGATTTCCAAATTAAATTTTATTTAGACTTACCCCGTGCCGTAAGCGTCGGTGGACCATCGATGGGTAACTAGCGACCTCTCGCCAAAAATTGATGGCCCCACTGCAACGATCTGCGGTGGCCCCACTTCCGTTTTGAAAATTGTACCACCAGTGGGCCACCGGTGGCAGAGATGCGACGAAATGCCAATGAATTACAAATTGCTGCGCCAAAATATGTTAAATAGCCTATATGCATGATTCATTTACATTGAGAACACTTACAAACTATTTATAAAGTTCTCCCGTTACGGCGTGAAACAGCAACCTTGTGATGTGGAAGCATGGGTTACTCTTGACCCCGGAGCTCACTTTAGGAACATTCGTCAGGAAAAACAAATACATAATAATAAACGCATGTATATGACTGGCGATAAGTCGATTCGGTCCCTTCGCCGATTCTCCGCGACGAATCGAAAGACGGACCGAAAAGAAGTCATCGCCGCCACGTGGTGGTAACTGCAACACCCCTACTCTAGATGTCTGTTTTGACTCGACGAAACCCTGCCGCCAGGGACACACTAGCGGCAATATTTCGATGCGTCGCTATATCGACGATCGACATTTACCGGCAAGTGGGCCACTAGATATTGGAGCCGTTAACGGCATGGGGTCAAGTTTCATCTCACAAATGTGAGATATTCTATTTTTGGCATAAATTTTAACTCCTCTTCTCTGTTAGGATACGCATTTTAATAAAAATGCTAGTGACAACAAGCTGGTCCGCGCATTGCTCCCTAAAATGTTCTAGAGGGACTATCTTCATGGTTGCTATATATTATGTTTGGTATTTCTGTTTGTATACATTTCGTGAGTCAGAGGGCGGCCCACCCTGCCTCCTTCGGGTGCTCATGAGTCAAAGCTAGGTGAAAGTGTTAACTAATAAAAATAATTTCAGACGGTTAAGCCATCTTTTGTTCTGATAGACGACGTCTTTTTCATTTATATCCTATGTAGATAGATACAGATTAATAGCATTATTACTGTCTTATTATTTATTTCATTTTACCATATACTTTTCTAAACGTTTAAGTCCTTTAGGTTAAAGAAGAAGGGTGATTCATGCAAATAAATTCTAGTTCAAGTAAACGAGAATTGAACCCGCGACTATAAGACCCAACAACGAACGCCTTGCTAAGTTGTATGTTATTTTCTTCCTATCAAAAAGTCTCTCGTATTTCTTTTATGATGATATAAGTTAATAATCTTCGGCAAAGTTTATATTAATAGCATGAGTTGTTCTTAGACCTTTGGATCACAAGTTTGTTTCTTCTGCACACGAAACTACAGATATGACAGATTTAATTCTCATACTCTGCATTTGTTTCCAAAAGTGTCCCTCACTGTACACTGTACACTGTAGCCTTACAGTATAATAGTAGGACATTAAACCTAAATAAAATATAAAATATATAATTAGATAACATTTTTCTCATTATATAAACATGAACTGTTAAAGTTGTCTCTCATCATCGCAGGAATAAAACATTTAATCAAATATTTCTAACATTTCTTATATTTTTAAACTTCGTATAAATAATGCAAACAGTGAAAATTATCTATCAAGAGGGACGAACTGGAACACGATAATAATGACAATCCTGTCTTCCACTAGAATAAACATGTAGTGTGTAAGAAATCGGTAACACGAGGCGGCAAAAATTAACCTATAATATTATGGGTAAAGATGCCAAGGGTGTGAAAGTAGAGATGTTCACCCTCGCGAGGGTGGTTCTCTCGAGGGCATCCTCACCCTCAAATTCCCTCGCCCAAAATTACGCGTTCGTTTCCCCAGTTTTGGCAGCGATGGCGAGAGTGCGCGAGGGTGAGGAGAAATTCCCAACACGAGGGCGAGAACCAACTGTCACTGTGAGGGTGAGGGTGCGCGAGGGCGAGGGTAAACTTCCTCTGCAATGGCGAGGGTTCGCGAGGGCGCGGAACAATTTCCTTCGCGAGAACGAGGGCGCGCGAGGGAGGACAAGCTTCCTTAATAACTATTTTGAATTTGCTGTTTAACCATTTTTAGAGGATTACAAGACAAGACTGGAATTTTTTCGAGTCTTGCGAGTAACACTAGTTCATCCAAGTCTTATGTGTCAAACACTATTTTAGCGCTCAAATCACAATATATTCCAATAATAAATATGGTTTCAATGTTCTTAGATATTCTTATTGTGTAAATGTTCTTACACCTCTCGTGACGCAGAAGGATTCTGAGAACTTCTAGATAAGGGAATACATTTTGTACGTAAATTTACAGAACGAGACGAGAAGTGAGTCGTTGACAATTGAAACAATAAAGAAATTTCCGAAAATTGAGACGAGACGAGACTTTTATAAAATCTACGAGACGATATGATAAACCTTATTTCTCGTCTCGTCTTATGGGCAGCACTAGTTTGCACCGAAAGATGTAAAGGAACCTATTCAAATTTCATCTGAACATATTCATCGTAATATTAAGCGTGGAGTAGTCAATGATTTATTCCATTTTAGGTGATCTGGAGTAAGTTATACAATGATACGTGTAGTTTTCTTTGCTTAGGACGTATGTTAAGGAAAACAATTCAGCAAATAGGCTGGAAAATTGAGGATATGATTCTCGCGAGGGCTTCCTCACCTTCAAATAACCTCACCCTCAATGATATGAGGGCGAGGGCGATGGGCAACTCCCTTCGCGAGGGTGAACTTGGTCGAGGGCCAACTGGCACTGCCAGGGCGAGGTTGCGCGTAGGCGAGGAGAAGTTTTCAGTATGAGAGCGAGGGCGAGTGAGAGCGATGCACAACCATCCTTGCGAGGGCGAGTGTGAACGAGGGCGAGGGCTAACTTCCACTGTGAGGGCGAGGGCGCGCGAGGGTGATGGACAACTCACTTCGCAAGGGCGAGGGCTAATTGTCACTGCGAGGGCGAGGGCTAATTGTCACTGCGAGGGCGATGGTGCGCTAGGGCGATGGACAATTTCCTTCGTGAGGGCGAGGGCCAACTGCCACTGTGAGGGGAGGGTGAGTGAGGTCTGAGCAAAATGAACATCTATGTGTAAAAGTCATGACATTTTTTTACTCATAAATAATTACATGTTCCACCTAGTACTTATTGTACTGATTTTTTCTTATTCTAGAGTATATTCCATCTGTTTTAGCGGATCATGATCAAGAGTGTATTTCAGGTCCGTTCACAATAAACGATGTCAAACTGTCATATGAGTATGCAAGCTTGGAAAATACACAGGCATTGATTCTTTGCCATTAGAATCTGGTGTTACATTTATGGTTATTTTAGCTCCTTTCCTCGCTGCTCTTTTTAATGAATACCGCAGACATCTTGCTTTAGGACAGTCTCTCAATACAAACATTATTGTTGCGGTCCTCAAATATTCATTAACAGCTACTAGCTACTGTTACCAGTTTTCGGCCTATAAGTCTTTTGTGCACGGACTTAAAACTATTAACTAGTTGTCTCACGATCAGAGTGAAAGCATATCTTGAAAAGCTGTTAAGTTCTTACCCATATGATCTTGTACACAATAACCCTATTTATAAGACGTTGTCAAATAGAACGTTCACCTCTGCTGCATGGGGTCCCTAGTTCGATCCCGGCTCGTGCCAAGTGAACTTTTTGATGGACAAACACCGTGTGCGTGAATTTCCTCGTAGTTCTTCCGTTTCCTCCCACCTTTTCATTCCATCATTTCATTTATTTCTCATCATCACCGTCTTCTTTAGCCTAGCCGGCATAATTGTGGGATGTAAAACTCAAATATTTCATTTCTTATCAAATCGCAGAGATTTTTTTTTTTAATGAATCTGTAGCAATTTTATCATCGAATTATTCCAAGGCCTTTGACAGAATTAATCACAATTATCTCTTCCAAGTTTTAACTAAATAAGGAATGGGTACTATTTTCATTTCTCTTATTAAAGGGGCATATTCGAAACGAATTACAACGTTGAAGCTAAATGTTGGTTTAAGTGCTCCCATCTCAGTTTATAATGATATTCTACAAGGGGACACAATGTTTAGTATTTTATCCAGCTTATCTTTAGTATCACTTTTATATGCAACACACTTCCTATTCCCTGGTATTTCTGTGTATAGTAACAGTCTAGCAATGCAATCATAGATAGATGATACTATTGCTCAATGAAACAGATCTGGAATGTATACAGCACCTGCTAACCCTATATCAAAACGCATCTGGCACGCAATTTCATAAGGCAAAAACCAAAATATTATGCATACATGAAAAATAGTTCCTGTATAGATTGGTTAATAGTAATACTGAATAGAACACCACAGAAACGTTTGCTAAACTCACGTTTATATGTGCCCTTGAGCGACGTATGTCCACTCTCAAGGTCAATCGAGTGATAATTCTGTTTCAGTCGTGTTCGTATTGCTTGCAGCCATTTCACCGAATTTGTTTTGTTTCCCAAGCGTTAGTCGTATGTAAGATATAGACAGGAATAAATTACATATTTTTTATTTTCATGTATTAGTATCTCCTTGCAACAGATTCTGCTTGTGTGATGATGAACATTCGAAGTTCTTAAGTCATACGGTAAATTCAAACAACAAAAATAAATGTATTTGAAAAAAACGGAAATAAATATAGAAGAGAAAGAAATAACAAAACGCGTAAGCATTATTTACTCCTTAGGGAATTTCATTGTGTATGAATACATTTCCCATTCAATGAAAGTATTAACAGCAACGAGAATAAATTACTCGTATTGTCAATGATTTTCCACGACAAGGTAAAAGAACTCTCCAATACTTCGCGGTTTATGTGAATTGGCAGTAGGTGAACAAAATAGCACAGGTGCTTAAGGCATAATGCTTCTAGTCTCGAGGGTTCGAGTCCTGAAGAGTAAAATTTTCGTTTTCTTTATTTAATGCAGCAGGTTTCAACGCCTTACGAAATGTTCATTGATAAACGCAAAACCAGTTGAAATATCAGAGGTAACAGAATTTGGAAATAAAACGCAACACATGGTTGTTTCATGATACCAGTTTTGAACCAAACAAGTCTCTGAAAACTTTGAACACTTTCCATTGCTTGATGTGAACGTCTGTAATACATTCGACTCAAGCAGAATGTGGACAATTACTGTTATTTTTTCTATAAAGCTTTTTTTTACGCTGTTAGGAACTTCCCTGTGTAGATTAGAAATATATTTGTTAATTTCTTCATATAAACTATATACTAAATTTCTCGCTGCTGGCGCTCATGGAATTAAAAGAAAATACTCCCGTCTCCACCTTAGTCACAAATTTCTAAATTTATTATTGAATAACTAAATTGAAACTGTTCGAAATGCGATATGTGTCAGGAATTCACTACTTGTTCATTTAATTAAACGTTTTCGACGGTTACTGATATTTAAAGATTGCCTAGGACAAAGTTTCCTAATTTAATAGTGTGACCGCAAGACGAGATTGTAGGCTGTTTCGTCTGGTCTCGTGCAAATGCCGTCTCGTCTATAAAATTATATAACTGTCTCGTCTCGAAGTCTCGTTATTTATATTTATATATATTTATCGAGACGGTACACGAGAAATATTTTGTCTCGTGGAATTACTAGTGTTGGCACAGGACGAGACGAGGCAGTTTAAAATCTCTACTCGTCTCGTTTCGTGAAAATACTGTCTCGTCTCGAAATATCATTACTTAATTAAATGTGTTATAGAACTTTTACCTCAATAAATGCTTACAGAGAAAATTAAACATTTACTAGGGAAGTATATGAAACAAATAGAGAGAAAAGTTCTATAATTCATTTAATTAAGTAGTGCTGTCACAAGACGAGACAATCATATAATTTTCGAGACGATACGTAATGTGGAGATTGCAAGACACTGTCCGATATTATATAGCACAAAGTAAGTACTGGTGTTGTCTATAATATGTATAGATGTGCGTAAAGCGCATATAATTAACCTTTTACATGATTGTCATTGTGCACGTAGGAGTTTAGTTCTTTTTAATAAGTTGTGTATTTGCTGTTCAAAGTGAAATACAGGAAATAATAAGCGTTGAATTGAAGTAAATGTTGATGACAGGCGTCTGTTGTAAAGGGAAGTAAATTCCTCAAGACTAGTTTTCTAGATGTTGACACAGTTGATGGCAAAGCTATGACTGGGGTCTGGCGGCGGAGCCCTCAGCTAGCTGTAGGGAGTATAGGTATAAAAGTTGAAATAAAAAGTGTTGTTTCGTTGAGACTTTTACCGATTCTCGATGTCTCTTAGCATTTTTGCTCTATGGTTAGCAATATCTAAACCCGAAGTACTAGTAAATTTTTACCACTTCCGGTTTTAGTAAAGTAACAATGATGAGATGACCCTTTTACTTGAGACATGAAATCGGAAACCCTCCTGTCTCTTCTATTACCGTTTTTGTTCTATGACGATCAACAATGTAACTAAAAACTCTTTATTTTTAGCAGTTTTGGTTCGAATAGAGGTTGACGGAATAAGCGGAACCTATCCTTAAAACGCTGAATCAGTTATAAAAAATACCGCTTCTCCATATCTTAATATTTTTGTTCTGACTGGTGTCGAGAGACGGATGGAGACTTTCGATATTTAAGGATAGCATAGCTTCCAAGTTTAATATTCCTATTGGCGCCAAGTGCTAACTATGTTCATTTTAGACGGTTCTGCCATTTTACTGTGATGATAAGGCAGACAAATTTAGAGTTCATGTTCATACAATGAGAAAAATATTATAGTTATCTAATTATATATTTTATTTTTTCTTTAGGCTTAATGTCCCAAGATTATACTCTGCGGCTAAGGGAGACGGTGATAATGAGATGCATGATAATGATGGAATGCAAAAAATGGATAAAACGTATGAACCCTATAAGACCCACGCTTTTTATAAAATTCTTGATCATTGTATATATCATTCTTTAATGATATAATTTTGAATTATGTGGAAATATTTAAAAAATCTTGAATGAAGAGAGCAATACTAAGAAACATTATTAGAACAAAACATTATTGTTTAACGAATTGAGAGAATTAAGCTTTTTTTAGAGAAAAAGAAAAGAAAGAAGTTATTGGCGGGCATGGAATTTGAACCAACGATCGTGGAAAGAGTAGAACCTCCACCGAACTCGCGTTAACCAACTGCTGTATGAAAGCACTTAATACCCACGAAGTTGGTAGACATATATAGGGAAACCACTGAGACAAAATGCCTTGTTTCGCATATTTTGTCTTATTTCTATTTAATCCTTTGTTTACGTGTAAAATCTTTAATACCTATGATTGTTAGAGCTGTGCTATATGTATAGTAACTTACATTATGAAAGATTCATATTATAGATTCATATTATATTTCTAGTAGAGCATAAAATTCCTTCTCTTTTCGCAAATTTCGCTGCGTGTTTGCCACGTTTACGAAAATAGAACTTAAAATTTGACGATCAAAGTTTCGGAGATTTCTTTTTCTAATTATAACTTGCTTATTTCTTAATGTTTTATTGAAATGTTTTTTGTTTCGGAAATATGTTTCCTTCTTCTGGATATTTCCAAGAAAACACGTGGCAATTTTGATAATAAGAAAGAGAGTTTTTCTCATTTATGTTATTTCTAAAGGCATGAGACAGAAATTCTGGACAGAAGTCTTCCTATAGAACATGAGGAATTGCAGCAAGACTATGTGAACGGACAATACGCAAAAACGCAAAAACTAAACGAACGTTTTTTTATAATCTGCGACGAAACTGTTTTAGGGGCCCAAACCCCCCACCCGAAGGTCTTAAATTTGCCGTTCGCAAGACAAGAAGTGAACCGAAGTGAGTAAACTTGTGCAAAGGCATTGTAGACGTAAAATGAGGGAATACCTGTTTGGTTTTTCTGGAAAAACGGTTGGGAGGGGACCCCTCTAAACAGTCGAGCACGAAATATCGACTGCAGTTGTACGGGTACATCTAAAGTGTTCTTAGGAAAAAGAGAACTGCAACGAAACAGTGTAAAGAAAATACACAACAAATAAAAGAATAAGCATTTTGTTACTTTGTGCGGAACAACCGTATAGGGGACAAGCTCTTCAAAAAAAGATATTACTGCAGGAGCACGTTAATTACATTTGATGTAAACGTAGCCAAAAAACAGAAAACAATGTACTTTACGTGGACTCGAACCCGTGACCCTCTAGATAGAAGCCCAGTATGCTAACCATTCATCTAAGAAACCTAACGGAAAGCATTTCTTTGTTTAAATTTATAACCGTGGGACACTGTTATGTGCAAGTCTAATCTTTCTCTTTCTCTCTGTCTTACTCTTATGTTTCACAAATATCACATGCTTAGGACATTTTTGAATATTAGCTATGCTTTATGTCTCATTATTTTACAGTAGTTTTTAGCAGACGGTTCTTCCAAATAAAACTTAACTAACACAGTAGCAACAAATGTTTTGTCTACTGATTTTCTGGAGGGAGAAGAACTTAGTATCTTGGCTAGCTCTTGGCTAGCTCTTGGCAACTTAAAAATTGCAGCCCCACTTCCTCATGGGCGGTAGGTGACTATCCCTCCAAGTGCTTGGGCGAAATTTCTCCCATATTTATCACTTTCCTCCTCCCCACCATAAATAGTGCCTAAATTGTTAGCGAGATTTTTCCCCTCCTCTAATGAATTCCACATTGATTTGCATGTCACACAAATAGGCATTCTTTAGATAGCGACCCCCCGGTACATCACTTGGTAACCAGGATTTGATTTCGGGAGGTCGCTATCTAAACGTTCATTTGGAGGGAATCCGGGGATCCACTCCGGGAAATCTTTTTAATAAAACTACAACTTTAAGCCTTATTTTAAGTTAGCTCCAGAACACGTGGCTACGCAATTGGTTGGTAGCATGCATTCTTTCTAAACATCATTAGTCTCTGTTCATTTGCACCATCAGCCATAATTTTATTCTTTCAAGCCAAATAGAATACATTCGTTCTCCTTCGCATTTGGCGTTCTTAGAAGTAAAATTATGCTATAATTAAACGTGCGATTTTGCCATTTTCAATGTAAATATCTGTCCTCTCTTTCGAAAACAAATCTCATGGGCGCCACCTGTATGTATGCTCCCCCCTGTTCCAAATAGAAAAATGGAATTTCATATCCAGTATTTCTGTTTACTTTGTACTGGAATTAATAGAATTGGAAGTAATTGTTTTGTGTAAGGATAATTGTGCAGAATAGTCATGGATAAATCTTTTGTGCTGCTATATATAAATGTATGAAAATTTTTAGGAAACTTTCTAGAGGGTGGAAAATATTCTTCCCAGGCTGGGACAACAGTAACTAAGTTAGTGCCAGGGAAAGAGAAAACTAGAGACGGGGAATTTCCTTAGCTGTCCCGTTTACAAATAAACGTTTTGTAAGTAACAAACGTTCTCTGTCTGACATTTGACTGCCGTTCGTTCTGTGTGGCTCCGTGGATAAGTTAGTAGAATCGCTGCTTGATAATCACGAGTTTTATGGGTCGAACCCTGTTCAGGGAAGTTCGACTTTTTTCATTGTTTGTTTCCCATACTTTAAGATGTTTCTCCCCCTCCGTAATCATCTGATGCTCTCACCTGAGTTCTCCACTTGAATTCAACAATTGGTAATGGGATGCTCTCAGGTTCGGGTGAGCTTTTACATATCTACTTACAAAATCAAAATTTTCGACAAAATATGGGTCCTATCCGATCATTTTGTCTCAAATTCTAAATTTGCACATGTGACTGTATATCTCCTTCATCATATTATTTAAGGTATGACATAAGATGGCTTGGGAGCAAAACTTCAAATCATAAAAGCGCTATAGCAATGGGCTTACTCACACTAAGCATTTGATTAAATGTATGTGTTTTCATACTGAAGGTGGGGGATTCGTTCTCCCTACCCTCCTGAAGTGACGGAATATTTATTCAAACTCTGCAAAGTAACTTCAGATCAAACGACTGAAAGAGTGTTCATTCCAACTGCAATAGGATTGGACTTTAATTTTTTGTTTCAATTTATTTGCACGAATAGGACAAATAGCAAGTAATATGTTTGCCCTAAGAACTACACGTCTAAGATCATTTCAATTTGGAGAAATGGTGCTGTAGACTGTAGTGGGAATTTCGCCCAAGTGTACGGGGATTTTCAGTGCCTAACGATTATGAAACCAGCCTTCATTTACGGCTAATTTGGTTGCATACTTCCCGGCAAATACTTCGGACTCAGCTGGTAGAGCACTTTAGCTGTAAATCTCCATATGGCTGTACCATCCAGGAGTGTCCCTCGCTGTACAAGGCTTAGTACTATAGTTTTCTGAAGTCTTCTAAAGCTCACTTCTGCCTTTCGCACTTGTTGCCAGACAAGTTAGAGACGTGCAAGAATAGCGTTAGAAGATTCCGGTAGACAGCTTTCATTGTTTGTGTGTCGTGTTCAGGAACAAAAGAATATATACAACTGAAGGAGTGTGTGTAATTGACTAATTTTCTGAGTCGCATTGTCATGTGTTGTATATAACCAAACCATGCAAACTATTCCGCAATAATGAAACCTCCTAGTTCCATTTGTAATTAAATTATCTCATAAGATAATTTTCTGAGTCGCATTGTGATGTGTTGTGTTGTGTTGTGATGTACAAAACCAAACCATGCGGCAAACTATTCCACAATAATTACAACCTCCTAGTTACATTTGTAACCAAAATATCTGATAAGAAAAGTGCTTCTACCACCGAAAGAAACAAGAAAATCTAGAAGAAGATCTAGTGCAATTTCAAGAATCACATAGGAAAAGAAGATATGTTCCACTAGAAGAACAATCACTGGAAAACAATAGCAAAATACCACTCAAAATCCAAGTCGTTGGTCGCTATTTGTTCCTTGGGGCATCCGTCAAGGCAAGGAAGGAATTTGTAAATGTAATTGCAAAAGAAGTAACAAGTTTATGGCAAAATAAATTAAATTTCCCCAGTGTATCTATACAATCGTAGAAGCGAAACCGAATAAGATGCTGCACACCTATGACGAATGTGTAAAATGAGGAAAATACGATTAATTGGATGAAATTTTTGACACAAAAGAAAATTAGTGAATGGCTGTGGGGTGTGGATAGAATATTATCGAAAGCAAATGACATGCTGGTTATACAACTGGGAAGACTGCGAGTTCCAAAACTATCCATTCATCCAAACAAAGGAAAATGCCATTGTACTATACTTCAACAGCAGCAGCAGCAACAACAACTACGCTAACGTCCGGAACATCAGATACTGAGGGTGATTATGAAGAAGCCCAAACTTTAGTTGAACCTTCCATAAGGACAAGGAAGAAGTATAACAAAACCAAAACTGCAACAAATTTAGTAACATCTTCCAATGTTATCAACCAGTAAAGCAGCAACAATTTGCCGGCAGTTATCTCAAGATGGAATCGGCATTGAGACGCCTTCACAATCTGGTATTTACAAGTCTACTATTAAAGAAGAAGAAATGAACAAAACACTACATTTAGAAAACTGGGCGTTGCATTTTGATGGTAAGCGCATTGGTGGCCAAGAATATAAAGTGCTATTGTTGAAGAATGAACGAAGAGAAGTTAAGTTAGAAGCGCTAGATCTACCAAACGGAAAAGCAGATACGGTGGTTAAAGGAATATCATACTTTCTCTATGAATACAATTTATGGGATAGTATAAAGATGATTATTGCGGACACTACTAATGTGAACACTGGAAGAATGAATGGGATTGTACTTCAATTACAAAGCCTGTTTGCTAAAAAGAAACTGGAAGTACCACAATTCATTGGTTGTCAACACCATGTTTTTGACCGAGTGATTCGCGTTGTGATGGATGAGGAATTTGGAGGAAACAACACATTGGCCAATAAACTATATCCATTTATTATGGAGCTTGTAAAGAACTACGGTCAGCTTAAGATTAATTTTGATACTGTTGAAGAATAAATAACAGAAACAGCTGAATGGTGTGATGACATGAAATTTCTGTTTTGTTTAACTCGAGTTTTCCGGTATTTTGAAGCAACTGGAAGATATCCTAAAGTGAAGTTTCAGAAAATACCGAAATTGAGTAATGCAAGATGGAATAATCGAGCAATACTAGCTGTAATGACATTTATTTTTCTAGCAGAGAGAAGAGACTCTCTGCTCGAAATTTGTAGATTCATCTTTTACAAATGAGCAGACCATTGGTTTACTGACCAAATCTACAGTGTGGGTGATTATCAGAAGTTATGCAGCAGCTTGCGAGTTCATAAAAAAGCATTAAACTGTGTGAAAAAGTTTTGGAATCAAGAGTCATCGAGACTAAGAATTCCCAGAACAAATCAATGTCCAGAACGAGCTATCAAGTGTCTCAAGATCTTAGTGACGTCTGTAAAATGAAGGATAAACTTAAGTTTATATCTACAACAACAAAACATAATAATTGTTCATTATGCTATAAATATGCTGTCCATACTTGTAGAATTGATATGTAAGATTGTAATTTTCAATTTATTTAAATGGTTTATGTTATGCAATAACAATAAACAATCCCTATACAATACAATAAATAATGCAGAATGAATAATATATAGAATAAACAATACAATACAAATACAAAATAACTTTAAACTACATATACAAAATGCTCCCTCGTGGCGAAATGGTTAGCACGCTCACATCTGGTGCGCGTGTTCCCGGGTTCGATTCCCGGTGGGAGCACAGTGGTTCCGACTCCACGTTAAACTGTAGGTCCTGTCCTTAGGGCGTCATCATCCCACAGAAGGCAATGAGAAACCACCATCGGTTCATCTTGCCCAGGGATCTTCGGGTCAAGGTCCTGCCTTAGGGCAGAACACCAAATCACCATTGCCACAATATACGCGTATATTGGGAAATCGTTTTTTGGTTTGGGGTGACCTTTTTCAACAACAAAATCGAATTAATGCCATTTTCGTTAGTTTTGAACAAATGTTCATCGATTTGTGACAAAGGAACATAAGGTTCCAAATAAGACATAACCCTAATATATATTGCATGAAGGAGGACTGAACTTGATACATGTTGAAAGTAAAATGAAAGCTTTATTTTACCACAGAGGATTTCAAAACATTCCAAGGCATCGGATTTCATCTCACCACTACATTACTTCATCTCATGTCGCTACTAATGATAAACATTACCACTGTCTTTGCCTTTCATTCCTCCCGAATTTTGCTATTGTACCGACGTCATATGTACTTACTTTTATTTGTCTGCCAATGGCGCCAAATATCTTCCTCAAAGTGTGAAACTTATTTATACTCTGCTTTTACAACAACAAAACAGCCACTGTCATCGCATAACCTTCACATTACTAAATGCAAATTGGAAACAGATTTGTAGGAACGTTTCCTTCAATTTTATATCAACTTATGCTCGTTCGTTATGGTACAGGGTTGTTAATAACATTATAGACAAGTAGTAGAAAAACCAGGCTTCTGCGCCACTGACCCTCTACCCACTTTCTCAGTCCCGCCTGAAGCAGACAATGAATTTCCCAGTGCCGCCTGACACACTATGCCGGAAGACACAGGGAGGATACGAGAAATCGAGCATCTTGAACCGTCCACCCACGGTCTTTTACGACCTCCATTTTAGGGATGTATTTGTTCCCTTTTATGAACACTTTTTAGGGGGTGTATTCATTCCCTTTTATGAGCATATTTTAGGGGTGGACTCATTCTCTTTTAAGATCACTTTTTCCATCCCATAGCAGAGACTACGAACACATAGCAGAGCAGATAATACATAAGACTAGCAGGTGTGAACTCGTTCTCTTTTATGATCACTTTTTCAACCTCTATGAACATAGCAGAGCTAATAACCACTATTTAACATAGCACAGAACACATAGCAGAGCAAATAATACATAATATTCATTCCCTTTTATAAGCATATTTTCCAACACCTATTTTAATATAGCAGAAATTACATAAGACTACGAACACATAGCAGGGGGTGTATTCATTCCCTTTTATCAGCATTTTTTACTATTTTAAGACAATGAATACATAAGATTACGAACACACATAGCAGAGTTGTTCAACCCCCTATTTTAACATAGTCCATTTTAGGGGTGTGTTCATTCCCTTTTATGATTGGAAGCAGGGTTGTTCCTACATTTTCTCAAAAATAAGGTAACATTCCTAGGAAGATGTTTCATTATGGCACGGTCGCGAAGGTACTATCTCATAAGTTGGAATGACAAATTGTGCAGAACGCATCTCCTTCCAACTACTTTGTCTGGGTGGTTACTGTAAAAAAATACCTGAGCTTTTATCCTGGCGAGGTCGAGAAAGCGAAGAAAACACCCTGCCATGGCACTTCGCTTTGTAATCCTGGGTGTAAAGTGGGATGCACACAAATTATCGACTGTATCCACTCCCCCTTTAGTACAGTTATAATCACGATCTATGTCCGATTTGTCACTTGCCTCATTAACCTCATGTGAAACAGCAGCAAAACAAGGTGGATTTATAGGAATTGCAACTAAATTATTATTTACAAGCTTTCTTAAACATGTATTATTTTCGCTGAATATATTGCGTTCGTCATCACAGAAACAAGTGTCATATCATATTGAAGTGTATAAAGGCACGCGTTTACCACTCTTGACTTCATTGGCAACAACTCCGGAGGTATTTCTTTCTTGTTCGTTTTTCAGAGTAGCCAGGAAAGTAATTTCGTTTTTAAACAAGTAAGTAGCTAAGGAGTAACTAACTATCTCTATAGCCTATGGAAGCCAGAGGTTCAATATTGTGTTCTCAAAGCTTTGTATTGACTTCTGTCCTTAAACAATTGGATGCAATTTCCATTTTCAACTCCCTCTTTCCGAGATCCATCTTTATATTGTCCTATTGTACACCTTGAAGCAGAAGATAAACTCAAATGACTAAGATTGAACAGAGAGTTTACGGCGTATTCCGTCATTCACTTTTGACTGCAACCCTGTTGGTAGATAAGGGAGAATGAAACATAAATGATTTCTTGGAGCACGTAGCAATAATTCACACTTTAAATTCAAAGTACATCTTAAATACGCATCAGAGTGTTTCACACGCTCAAGAGTGTCCGAAGCAAATATCACTTTTATTTAAATAATTAATACTTTTCTGATCAGAGTATGAACTTCTTTATTAAAAATGAAAATAGTTCGTAACAGTTTCCATAACGTAACGTTATCTTCCTCAAACGTTAATATGTGTGTTTATATTAATGTGGGTAACAGAGGCATCATAACCTTTATACATACAATTAGCTTACAATTTCATTATTATATTCACAGACATGGGATAAGGAGTTAGAAGAACTGTCTCAAAGATGGGCTGATCAGTGCACTTTCGGACATGACAAGTGTAGAATCAATTCAAGTGAGTAAGTATGTTCTGATTCTTACCTTTACTTAGAATCTTAAATCTAACTTTCAAGTGTTACGTCCTTTGGCCTAAAAAGACAACGTAACAGGAGAATAAATTATGGAGTACTGTAAGAAAGATCAGGGAAACAGCAGTTCTCAATACCTCTCCCGAAAATAAAACAAAAATTTGAATAAAAATCGCTGTACTGTTTAAAATTCTGTATTTGAGGGACACTTCTGTAATTATGTTGTTTCCGTTTAGTTCTATATATAGTATTACTACATTAGTTTTCGAAGTTGTAGCTGCAAAGCATTTTTGCAATTACACAATTTTAGACAGTGTTACCAACTTTGCAAATGTTTACCATATCATTACATCGATTTGAAATACTAAATTGTTGTAAACGGTATTATAATTACTATGTCTATTAAAAACAACCTTCGTGATTTAACGTGATACTTACCTCAGAAATTTTTCGAAACAAAACTTTCTGATGAAAGGAAAATTTCCAATCTCTTGTAAATTTATTTCCATTTCTTCGAAGTACGTCATATTATAATCATAGTACTTGATGATACCATATTAAAATACGTTTTGTCCTGTCTGCCTATGTTCTACTATTACTGTAGTAGAGAAATCAAAATTTTGTGAAAATTTATTGATGTTACTATATCGGCCTCCGTTTGTAACACTGAAGGTAAGTGTGGTGTTTTAAGTTATAGTTTAATATTTAGATTTAAAGAATAATCTATGATAAATTATATAGTATAATTTAAAATAAACTTTCTATTGAGGTTGTCACAATACTTATCTAGTTGTAATCTATTTGTTTGAAAGTGACAACGACGTTTCAAGGAGAATGTTAAGATCGAATTTGTGTAAATATCAGAGCGAAATACAGTCTTAAAATTCCTAGAAATTGAAAGTTTTAGGATATACTTCAAACTACTGTAGATCAACAATACTTATTTTATCTAATGTATATTTTAAATTAATGTATTTATTTATTTATCATTCAGCTACAGCAGAAGTATAACTTCTATTAGAACAGGCTTTACAATAATTAAGATTGAAATATATCAATATCAATATTTAAAGCGAAAATGGAAAAGTGGAATAATTTTTGGAATACAATGAATCAAAAAGACACTGAGTGTTCACTGAATTGTGACCACCCACACAAGAAAGTGTGGCCAGCAGACGAGCTGATTATATGACCATCCCGAATAGTAGTATTGCAGAGAAAAAACATACTCCAGGCTACGCGTTCGCAGACACCACACTGTTATAGTGGAACTAGGCAGGATTTATCCGCATTCCAGTAGGACATGATTGTGGATACCCGAGCAAAAGGTTCGTTAATAACCCAGATAGCGATACTTGTCGGATGAGCCCGTTCCTATGTAGTGAAGGTATACAAGGAGTTGGAAGAAAATGGTGTAACAGTCTGCAAGAGACGAAACAGTAGGGGCGTACGAAAGTTCCAAACGTGGGGCGAGTGTCGCGTCAAACAGATAGCGACAGCCAAATGAACCATCACTGTTCGGGAATTACGTAACCAATACAATGATGGATGCACAGCACCCATTTCGCACGAAAATATACAGCGTTCACTGGCACGCATGAAGTTCCACAGCAGACGACCCACTCGTCACCCACTCCTTTCGACTTGTCACCGCCGACTTCTAATACAAAATTCTTCTGTTGACCAATTTGGTGAATATACCTTCTAAAACAAACCTTCAGAGTTAGTTATACGAACTTAATCACCAATTTTATATTTAGCTTTAACATGTTATGCTATTTCTTATATGCTATTTCCAATATCATTTGCTCATTTTCTTATTAGCTTTTACAGTCTGTATACAAATCGTACTATGTACTTTATTATTGTACTCAAAAACCATTTCTTCCAATATCTCTACCCATTTATAATTTCCTTGCGCTGTGAATTTTTCAACATATTTTGTTCAAGCATTCTATAAAACCTCCCCACAAGAAAAGCTTTTGTAACATTATATGTTGAGTAATGATTAATTACATTTCTTCATCAAATCTTGAAAATCTTTGTTATAAAATTCTTTTCCTTGATAAGTTTGTAAATTAGACGGTTTTCGTTTTTTCTTTCAATATTTCTTTAAACACTTTCGAAACATTTACACTAGTCTTATCCTTAACCGAAACACCGAAAGCAAAATTAGAAAAGTCGCTACTGTTAGCACATACTTAATACATTTCAGGAATTTTGATATACCTCTCATTTTACTACTATCTATTTCCACAAGATCTACTTGCCATAAATCGTCCATTCCTCTTTTTACAATATTTAATCTTACAAAGGTTTTGTTCCTGGTTTCTGAATTGCTTCAATATCTTCTCTATAATGTTTACCTTCCTCGGATCAATCTTTCTTTTTAAAAGTTGTGTTTTATTAATAGCACATACATTATATACACCTCTTTAGATATCTTCCATTCTTTGTTTGCTATATTCTATTGATATCTTCCTTTGTATTAGTATGCTCTTTACACTTAACACAATACATCATCATTACTATTTAGCTAATAAAAAATATAAAAGTTAATTATTCTCATTATCTAATATTACATCAAACAAATTTCTATGTTTACTTGAGGTATCTAGATCTTTCTTACTAAATTGATCTACATTTTCTCTTTCTATACACCTAACAAAAAATAATAACTTCCTTTCATTTTAGCATTTTTATCTGGTTGATATATCAATATAACATTTGTGTTAAAGTTTAAAGGAAATCTTTCTATAGAAAAATTGTTTAAAAAAATATATATCTATAGGATTTATTGAGACTTCATTCCATCTGCATTACCTTACTGTTATAAAGAAATCTACTGCCAACATATACATTAAATATGCAGCTTCTGAGATTGGTTTTCAATACTTTCACTCAATAAATGACATGGTAAGTTTATAGTCCTTTTCGTATAAATTAATTAATTATTTCTTTCATTATTTTGATATCTTTTCTCGTAGCAATTGTACAATAATATTATCTAAAGACGGCGCGTTACCAGATACATCCATATTTTATTATATGCCAAACAATAATTTTTAATTTAATTTATCATGAAAGTTTTCTTTCTATATACATAATACACAACATATGCATATATATTAACAACAACAACATACATACATAATGAAAGTTTCTATATACATAATAACAAAGGGAGTGATTGTCCTTCTTCCATAGCTGAATTTTCATCTGCTGGAAGCATAACTACATCCACGTTTTTAATGTCATAAGGGAATATTTTCCAGTAGAGTACTGTTTAAAAAATATCTAGGTAATATTTATTAAGTCGTACTTTCATTTGCATTATTTTACATTATAGAGAAATTTGTGCCAGTTCGATATATGAAATATTCTGAAGATTGGATCTCATAATTTTTGCTTCTCAATCGACATAACAAGTTTATGGTTTCTTCCTGAATAATTAATTTAAAAATAATTTTCTTCATCAATTGAAAGTCTTATTTGTAACAAGCATCTCAGTATCAATATGGTCTTTTTGGTATATGAGTCTTGTAATAATTTTCATACATCATGAACTTTTTTCTATCACTTTCTAATTGTTTATTAACATTACTATTTATTGATTCAAGCTGTTCTAAAGTTTCTACATCCTGTTGGTCAATACTGTTAGCTGCATTAACAATTCTACTGTTTTTGAAATTAACACATTAGTTGTATTCAGTAGATTATATCTAGTTTCAAATAAAGGCAAAACGAGTCATATAATAAAAATCTAGAATCAGTTTTTTCCTTACATATGTTAAATTCTTCTTTCTTCACAACATTGCCTAAATTGTTAAATAGCTTTAATTGCTCCTCCCTAATGTTAATCTTTGCAACATCACGTTTCCTATCTATAACATTACCAAAGATTCATATTTGTTATTTAGTAAATGGTAATATTCAACCTAACTTCTCAAACGTTAGATACACAGTATCATTCTTCTTTCATTTTTAAATATCAATATGAATATATATATATATATATATATATATATATATATATATATATATATATACACTATGTTTCCTTAATAACAAATACTAATCATACTTCATATTTACCGTTTGCCAAACTAAACTTCACAAAATCAGAAGAACAATCTCTAAAGCTCATATACAGAATTGGCTCCATATGTCGTAAACTTATTAGTTTTTGATTTCTAATACGGTGGTGTATTAAATAAATATGATCATAGTACTTTAAATATTTATGTTCTTCTAAAACGCTTAATACATTATGAACAATCTCACCATCGGCGCAAATCTGTCTTCAACATTGAGGGGGACGTGTAAGACTGTTCCCATATATATATATATATATATATATATATATATATATATATATATATATATATATATATAAGCAATGTTCAAAATATTTATGAAGTAGAAAAACAATGTTGGGAAGGATCAGGGGAGCAGAATTGTCATCAGTGGCGTATTTAGGAGGCTGTCGGGCTCAAGCTCCCCCCGGAATAATTTTGTTAGTTTTGCGCGTTCCATGTACAACAATAATCCTTCTTAGCATTTCTAAGAATGTCATTGACTTTCCATTTTCTTATGCTCTTTGTTCAGAAATAATACTGTATTTATAAAATTTAATTCCATGTAAGAACTGCGTCCTTTTGTTCTTTCTT
Organism: Thermobia domestica; assembly: GCF_964235325.1. Taxonomy (NCBI): domain Eukaryota; kingdom Metazoa; phylum Arthropoda; class Insecta; order Zygentoma; family Lepismatidae; genus Thermobia; species Thermobia domestica. Next base: position 176,664,049 of record NC_137458.1, read on the forward strand.
TCGTCCTTTCTACTTTCCTGTTTCTTTTTCTTCACGATACTTTCTTTCATTTCGCCTATCATACTTCATCGACCGTTGTCAGGTGTGATTCAAGTCGGCCGTCATCAGTAACACAAAGACTAAGAGGAGTTGATAAGCGAAACTGGTGTTCCACACCAACTTGCGCGGATATCAACATGACAGGACTTTAGTTATTATAACAAAGGAAAAATTACAGTATATCTTTTAGTTATTTTTAAAAGAAGGAAATGTTTGAATTAAAGAAAATCAAAACGGGGTAATAATTTACCCGAGATACTAGGAAGGGCAAGAGGATGCTTCCTTTTTCTTGTATGAATAGAATAAAGGGTTAGATTCACTCCTAAATTTTTGTATCATATCATATAGGATTTATCGGTCTGCAATTCTTGCCATTATAACTTCAATTTATGCATAAATTAAAATATATTTAATTCTCAAACTCAGGTGGGCAATTGCCCACTTCCTTCCTTGTGTTGGGCATAGCCCCTCAAAAAATCCTAAATACACCATTGGTTGTCTTCAACATTGGGAGGTGGGTAGATTTGAGACTTATTCTAGAGAAGGGAGATGAAAGTCATATTACGGTAGATGAATCTGATCAACTGTTGTAGAGTATATTATATATTAGGCGATGTAGATGAAGTATTAGTACATATCAGTATTATAAATCACTGCCATGAACACATTCTGAAATCTGAATACATGCATTTTTATAATTGGTATTTTTCTAATAGGCATCCACAAAGATCAACGTTAAAATTGCTTTATAATAATATTATAATATAAATAATGACCTCCCCAAAACTATGAAGAAAGAATATCAATTATGTTATGACGCAACAATACTCTTTGAGCTAAATGATGATAATCTCAATAATATTACAGGAATCATTATAGAAATCTAACGCATATCATATATTCTTTACTTAACAGATGTAACCTTAAGATTATGGAGAAAAATATTCCAGCAATTGAATTCTTTTCTTTGCTTACGAAGCATCCTCTCTCAGAAGAAAAATTGGGATAAGCGGAAATACGTAGGAACAAACCATGGTTCGAACTAGCAGAGAAGAGAAAACAGGCAAAATTACGTTGGCTACAAAATCCGAATGAAATAGCTACACAAAATTTCGTAGACATCAGGCGGTAAACTTCCAAAACTCTTAGAACAAAGAAACATGATTTTTTGAAAGCTAAAATTTAGGAACTTGAAGATAATAGTAAAAATAAAAACATTCGGGACATATATAAAGGGATCAACGAATTTAAGAAAGGCTATCAACCTCGTGCTTATTTACATTAAAGGAAGCTGATGGAACAGTTCTCACTGATACAGATAGCATTTTAAATAGATGGAAAGATTTCTTTGACGATTTGCTTAACACACAGCCAAAAATTGATGTGCGTGGAGAAAAGGAGATACACACCGCAGAACCATATATTTCAGAACCCAACAGAATACAAGTAGAAACCGCTATAAAGAAATTAAAGAAACACAAATCTTCGGGTGCAGACGAAATTCCGGCTGAGTTAATTTTAGCTGGAGGGGAAAAATTGTGGAACAAGGTACACAAACTCATTCTCCTTATCTACAACAAGGAAGAACTGCCACAAGAGTGGAAAGAATCAATCATTGTTCCAATCCACAAGAGAGACGACAAAACTGACTAATAATTATCGAGTCATCTCTCTTCTGTCAACATCCTATAAAATCCTTTCAAACATTCTATAAGCAAGATTGACCCGATATGCAGGTGAAATTATTAGAGATTATCAGTGTGGATTTAGACAAAATCGATCAACTATCGACCAAATATTTACCATTAGCTAAATACTCGAAAAGAAGTGGGAATACAGCAGCCCGGTACATCAACTATTTATTGATTTTAGAAAGGTTTGCGACTCTTTGAAATACCGGAAAAGCTAATTAGATCAATTAAGGCATGTTTAAATGAATCCCAAAGTAAAGTCCGGAGAGGAAAATTTTTGTCCACGAGCTTTCACATCGAGAATGGCCCGAAACAAGGAGATGCATTGTCGCCATTATTATTCAACTTTATCCTGGAATACGCTATAAGGAAAATAGAAGATAGTAACCAGAGCTTAGAGCTGAACGGTGTTCACCAGGTTATGCTTACGCTGATGATGTACATTTAATAGGGGATGATAGGAGAACAATAGAAAGAAATGCAGAGGTCTTATTAAATGCTTGCAGGGACAAGGGCTTAGAAGTAAATGCAGAGAAAACTAAATACATGGAAGTTCGTCGGGACTACACGGGAGTTCATAGGCTATAGAGTGAGTTAGCTTACGAAGCATGAGTAGATGCCTAGGCTGATACTACAAATAGATGAAATACGCATTTACTGAAAAAATGGGTTCTACTGACATTGGGTAGTCTATATACTCTTCGTGTGCTAGGGCCTAGGAAAGAGGAGGAGATAAGATTTCATATCAGGTTACGTCACGCACAGTCGCACCCCTTCATTTTCATTAAAAATGGAAGAGTCAAGAGAAACAAATCTCATCTCACTTTCCTTTGTGGCAGTCGGACACAAATCATCACACTTATCTGCAAAAAGCACTTTTCAAATCGGAGTATTGGGAGAGCCTCCAGTTCCAATGTTGGGGGGCATGTCTCCCATTTTCCCCGGAATTTGTGCCCGTACCTACAGCTGAGACAACTTTCCAGCATAAGGAGAGGGGCATGTCCTCCTGTGGCATTTATTACAATTTGTGCCCAAGTAGCGGAAGTGGAATTCATAGATATTGATGAAACTACTAAACGCACTACAGCACGAAATTCAGTTTGAAATACTACAGAATACGATTCTTTTTTTAAAAAATGAAAAGTCAAGATAAATCAATTTCATCTCACATTCCTTTGTGGCAGTCGGTCACAAATCATCACACTTATCCCAAAAAGCACTTTTTAAGTCAGATTATTGGGGGGACAGTCCCCTCCAGGTCCAAGATTGGAGGGGACATGTCCCCCTCATCCCACCGGGATTTGCGCCAGTGAATCTCACCATGGTGTTCTTATGTCAGAAGCTCTTATTCTTTCATCCATATAGTCAGAGTGGTACCTAATATCATATTATTTTATCAAGTCTGCTAATGTCATCTTTGAAAGTAATTTATGATGCACATCTTTATAAACTGACCATGGAATATATCGAGTATTATTACTCAAATTTACTTAGGTTGTTTTCATCCTTTAAATCTATATCTCTAACGTATATAAAATACCTATCATATTTGGGATCTTTACATCAGCATTTTTCTAATGTCTTTTAATCTCATTATTATCATCTCTTATGCTTACGGAAAACTTTTATGGTAATTATCAATGAAAAGCAATTGAAGACATATTTTATTCATTTTATTAAATATATGACCTCATTATAAGGACAACGTTCACTTAATAATTTCTAAATCGTTCACAAAAGATTACGAATATCTTTTAATGAAAGTCTTTTATACGATTATCATTATAAAATAGGTTTCTGATTCCAATTTATTGTATAAACGCTTTTGTTGGAATACCTCCATAAAAATAAAAAACACACCTAACATCTTTATCTTTCGAACAAGATATCCAACGCATTCCAATATTTCTGATTTAACTAAATTTGCAACTCCACACTATTTTTGGCTTTTCTAGGTAATTCATCATAAGCACACCTCTAAAATGATTTATCTTCATTCTTTACCAACCTGTCTAGTCGAAGTTCGTTAATGGTTTTAGTTTGTTTTTTTGTATTTTCAACCTCTAATTTTTCCACCGGGCTTTGCTTCTATTGCTAAGTTGTGTCTTTGTTGTTATTCCATTTCTTGTTTATTCTTTTTCGCATCAATTGCAGCTTTCGCTACACCTACTGTTCCTGGCAAACAACCCAAAGCACTTACTGATGCAATAATAGCTGGGATCGGTAAATAAAACCGCCAAGATGTTCTTTAGGAGATATTTTAAACCATTTTATTTTGGAGTGTGTTTAAAGTTGATTCATTTCTTTAACTTGTTTGATTTTCTTGTTTTTATTATTGAGTTCCTCCTTTGTTGATGCATGATTATTTTGTAAAGTAAATAACTCGTTATGGGGAATAGAAAACGTAGTTCCTTTAATCGACCACATTCTATATTTATTATAAAGAACATATTCTCGAGCCTCATTCAGATTTTAAAACCATATCTAAATTATCTTTTCCCTTCATCCCAAATCATGTCCCTCAAGCTGATAATTTTCAGTAATTAATGATTCATTTTTAATTAAAAAAAACTCTTTTCCATGTATTATTTTCTAATTCTTTGTCTGAAATGTTTAGAAGCAGTGTCTTTATTATCTCTGTATTTATACCAAGTTCCTCACAAGCTTCATCTAATGGATTTATACCTGTATCCCCTCTTTCTAATCATTCTTCTAGCTTGGTTCTCGGACCACAAATTCTAATATGAATCTCAAATGTGAGTTGCATCTCTTTAACTATAAGTTGTTTTATTAAATTTTTGGTTTGTTTTGTTACTTCTGTAATCTCATTTCGTAAAACATGCATAGTGTCTATTACTGGTAATTACAAATAAATTCTTTCAAAGTTGATATTACATGATTAATGTTGATGTTAGACTTTAACGTTTGTGTTTGTATGTTTGACTTTAATGTTGGCCGTTAAGGTTTGAAGTTAATGTTGATACTAAACGTTAATGTTTAACGTTTGATGTTGATGTGGGGTATGCTTCTTACTAAATATCTATACAAACCCACTAAATTTGAAAGGACCTGTTAAATGTTTATAAAATTCTTAGATTTAATCCTTTACTTTTTATTACTTATTTTTCGTTGTATCAATTACTCTAAGACGCAAGAAAGAATAATTCCTTCAGTTTATCATAAGACTAATCTCCTACGAACTCATTATACACATGTTTAATATCATATCGACGAAATATCCGTAAGAAATTAACATTATATGATATTAATTGTTTTTGTACTTTGTAGTATCCTTGTGCAAGATATAAACATAAATGCTTAATTCTTCCGCTTGTAAAATAATCTCTAATATTGTTCTGGTTTTCTAACAAAAAATCGTCAATCATATCTATAGAATAATCTTTACATTCATCAATTGGAATAATACAATTATTACTGAATAAAAATGTAATTTCATCTTCAAATCAAACTTTCTGCTTCCTTAAATCACTGTTGTTGATATTTAGGCTGATTCATGCTTTTGGAATATATATAAAAGTAATTATTAGCTAACCAACCTAACAGGATTAGAACTTAGGTAAGAGTAAGATTTACAACGTCCAAGTGAAGCTATAATGAGACATCATATCGATGGGTATACGGACAAAGGTGATATGTCCATGCCGTAATTTTTGCAGGTGACAACATTCAATGCATCTCACAAATCAGAGGTTCATGCAAAACTTTGTTTTTATTAATGGAATATTTACTGGAGGTTCTCTTGTTTTAATGTAATGTGCACCAATTGCAAAAATACTTCGAGCATTATCCACATCAGCCAAGACCTGACTTTCGAAGAAAAATGGACATATCACCTTTGTGCAGATACCCATCGATATATAATCAGGTAATAATTCTCTGTTTCTCTATTTAACAGATTTTTCTTTAATCGTTTCTTCTGCATTTCAATTAACTGTTTCTTAGGCTTTCTCAGTTATTATAGAGAAAATGTTTTGAGTGTTTTTAATTTTAATGACAATATCTTTAATATATTCTTTTTCTCTCTCAATTTAATGTTTAATCATTTTAGTTGTTCTTCAAATGTGATAATATAATAAACAACCTTTTTATATTCATCTTTCCTCTTCCGAATTTTTAATATAGAAGATAAACCGATTATTACAGCGTTTTCTGTTGCTAGGGATGTTGTTATAATTGAACAGTAACGCTAGTAAATACATTAATAAAACCAGATATGCGTATAATAGTACTGATTAATTGATGGATTAAGCTGTAATAAAGGTATCTAAGAAATGGTAGTTGCTTCTGTTTCTTTTTGAATTGTATTTTAATTTTAGTATGATGTCTTCTCTTGATCTTATTACTTTAACTCTTAAAATTTCTTAGGTAAATCAAACTCACTCATTTGATATATAATAAACGAATAGGGTACTTAAATGGACTGGTGATACTTCCTTACTAAAAACAAGAGGCTTAATTATGATTTAGAAAATAGTAATTATAATTTAAGCATAGGTTTAATCGTTTTTATAGCTCTTACATAACCCGAAATCTAAAGGAGGAAAGAAACCAATTTAAGTATGGAGATAGAGAAATTTTTGTTCCAGAAGGGCAATATACTGTAAAATATTTTAACAATTACTGAGGTTCTGAATCCGTAAGCGCTACACTATTAGAAAATCTTTTAAAATATCGTGGAAATAAAAACAAATAGTGAAGATCTAACAATTGGAAACACATAAACTCGTCTTGGTTTCGACCATAGAAAGGTTTTAGAAAAGAATAAATTACATTTTGGTGATAAACTATCAAAGGCACTATTTTGACATAATCAATGTTCATTACAATTTAGCTGATGGGATAAAAGAGAGTGTTATACTCACAGAGACAGGTGTTATAGCAACATGTACTGTAAAATTAATAAAGAGTTTAAGCATAGTATTGAATGTGAATCTCCTTACCTTTTATATTATCCTGTTACAAAAGATGAAATTAATATAAAAGTAATAGGTGAGTACGATAAATTGATTGATTAACAAGAGTACATTCCAAAACAAAGATATTCTGTATAATAAACGGATAGTATTGAAAATTGTGAGTTGCAAAGTTTTACAGCATACAGAAGAATATTTAATTATTTGAATGAGTGTAACAAGATATAACAAGATGTAACAAAGATATTGATTTTGTGCTTGATGTGAGAGATGGATTTATTTACCTTCACAGAGCAGATTGTTAGATGAAGATTAAAGTTACAAATACTCAAGTTGAACAAACGTTTCTGCAAATGATATAATAAAATTTGTAGATAAACGTTTGGCGCAAATGATATGATAAAACTTGTAGATAATATCTTTCCATTCCCCTAGTCGCAAATGAAAATTAGAAAGCATTTAAGTTGTTATAGATAAGATTGACCTACCAGGAATAACTTCAACAAAGATTGAAACTTTAAAATTATCTAAATCCTAAGCATACCTGAAACAGACTGGTTTCGAAGCAGATAATCAACTTAGTTTAAGAAAAAATTAGTACCGAGACTTTTAAGTGATTATAAAGAGATTATATGGAAAAGAAAAATAGAGAATTACGTGTACGTATGCTAACAATATTAACGATATTTTATATAAATGGGCGGTGACAGAAGCAGGTGCAGATGCGCTTCGTGATGGAAAATAGAAATATAGAGTATGAAGGTAAGAATGCCAATAATAGAATATGAGTCTAATTATGTGAGTAAATTGAAATTGAATATATTAAAAGAGTCAAAAATTGTGCATTCATTTAATATGTATCAATGCATTCAACAAGTAGTAACAAGTGTGTTCTTTCAGCTTGATGTAACAACACAATTTACCTCGTGACTATTTGATATATCCGAATTTGCAATTGTGACATTTCAAACTGGTAGAAGCCTATATCAAACAAATATAATTTTAAATTTGATCGTTGTAAGGTAAAAAATATATATCTAAAGAGTGATCTAATGAGGTGTTTCCAAAAGAAAATAAAAATTTAGAAAATATAGAGAGTATAGGAAAAGATTGTTTTATGATGTGCGAAAAACACAGCATTTAAAAGAATAACATGTAGAAATACGATAATGTACTATTACGTTGACGAATGTATTAAAGACAGACGATGTATGTGATTAATCGCAGTAGAAGAACGAATGTATCTCTAAATGAAAGAACAAATATAAAGAACGTTGTAGATTTTACGGAAGCTGTAGCTGATAATAAAATTTATTATGCAGTTTTAATTGGTCGAACGAATTTTACATATAACACAGAGAAAGAGAAAGTTATTAAAGGGCTTTTAATATATTGTATTATAATATGTCTATATGTATTGACTTTTATGGACTATTATCCATAAAAACGTATATAAAGATTTCTTTATGTAATAAAAGTTGACAAGTCATATTGAATTTTTAAATAATCTTGGAAACGGAGAACAGAAATAAGTTATTGGCACAAAAGAATTAGATTTAGATACAGGATGTGAGATTGTAAAGATGAAAAAATAAAGACTAATTATCCATTTGAATATGCCGCAAGTCAATAAACATAACTAACAGAATATTAGTGATTTTCCCTTTACATTCTCTTCCTTGCCTGATTCTTTGATGATTATATTCTTAAATTTACTGCGATGTTTTTGGTGTCTATAATAAAAATATTTCGATGCTTTAAATCTGTGATATATCTTTAGAAACTATTCCAATTTGGATACTCTTTACAACATAAATGTGTTCTCGCATTTGAATCAGAGTATGTACTTTCTGCAGGCCTACCAGACTATTCTCAGTGGTAAGGGTTGAGAATATAGAAATAATATAATGACCGTTTTATTCTTGCGTAATGATTCTTTATGTAAAATATTGAAGAACTAGATTAACACTTTCTATGTTACTTTCGGCTCAGGAATGTACCGAAATTGTTTCGGCTTTGATTTCGTTAACATATGTGATGTACTATATTACATAGTTGTGTCACATTTGTAATTTTCTTACATACATAAACTTTACAGTAGAATGCAAATACAATGTTTAAAACACAAGTTTTCTTAAACAGGATTGGAATCTATGCTAAAACGAAGTTCTGCAAGCAACCCGACTCCATTATGCTAATCACTACACAAACAAGATTTCACTCTAGAAATTGTTCATCTCTGTACGTTATTACTTTGGTGATCTACGTCCCGTAGAAGCATAAATTCTGTGTCACCCACTAAGCTAGATTCTGATGTCATTTGTCTTTTCAATCATATTTTATGACTTATGACTTTTTCGTATATGACAATTACACATTTACTTGACGGCAACGTCTCGAGATGGTTATGATACTCTGTAGCAGAATGGAGGGATAATAGGTTTCCTTGTAAACACAGAACTGAGAGACAAAAGAATGTAGGATATTTTCCCGAACTTAGTTTTTTCGACTTCTAGGTTTCTGTGACCAGCAGTGTACCGAGATTATTGTGATTCGAGTACGGTAGGTTGACACCTATGATAAAATATCCAAAAATTTAGTTAATCATAAATTTTCTTTTCAGTTAACTAATTAATTCTTCATAACATAAAAATCACTTTAAGAGGATGGTAGTGCAGATATAAAGGTGTATGCCAGGCCATGAAGTTATATTGAGATTCTTTTGATTCGACGGGGATAAGTTGAAACATATGATAGGATACTCATAAATATAGTTAGTTTTGACTTTTCCTTACAATTAGTAATTTAATTATTCATTAGGTAAGATTCACTTCGATAAATCAAAATGGTAAAGATGTAAATCGGAAGTTAAATTTCCATCAAGATTATTTTAATTCTAGGGTGTAACATGAGATACATATGATAAGATACTCAATAATTTAGTCATTTTTATTTCTCCTTTAAATTAATTAATTCATTTTTCAAACGTAAAGCGGCTGTAACACGGTGATAATACGGATATGGTAGTCTATACCTATAAATATAATGATATCGATATAATTATGATACAAAACGGGTAACTCGAGATAAACGAATTAGCATTTAGAAATATAGTCTATTTTAAGTTTCCCTTTCAATTGATTAATTAATTGTTCATAAGGTAAGTTACGTTTTAATGTGCTGAAAATGTGTTGTAAAGATGTATGTTTGGAGAATAATTGATACAGAGATCACTATCATTCATTATATACATATATATATGTTACTTACAAATATAGTTAAGTTTGAGTTCTCCTTTCTATTAAAAAAATTATTACCCAAAAATTTGAGTTGCTTCAGCATGACGTTTTAGTAGATTATTCGGATTTTTGCATATTTGCGTGTATTTTTCCTAATGTGATATTGATATGCTCTTTAAACAGAAATTCGTTTCAGCTGTTTTGGGGTAAAATAGTAGAGTTTTATAGTGCATGTATTTGCATATTTCGGGGGTTAGTGCATGTTTATGTCGTTATTGTATATAAATGCATATTTAAAGAAACGACCAAATTGATAATTTTTAATGTACAATAACTTTCGTAATAAATGGAATTCTAAGTTTATGATATAAATAGACTCAAGACCTTCAAATGGTTCAATGCTATCGGTTTCGAATATCTTCCAAGGTCATGTGAAAGGAGAATAAGAAAGGGGTGAGTGATTCATCCTCTCGGCAATGATGCACGATTGACACTTTTTTAAAATACAAGATATAAATAACGGTGTCAAATCACCTACAACAAAATTTCCACGTTACCCATCTCGGAAGTTAAAGTTGCTACCGTTGTGTGTGTGTGTGGATTTGAAATTGTGTGGTCCTGTGGCAGAACAAAAATACCGAAAGAAAAATCTAGAAATTATCTCCTGAAACAGGGTCCATTTAGTTGTAGTGCGACATCTTCAAATCTGAAATTTAACTACGTCAGAATTTAGTTCATTTTTGTCCACCCAAGATTTTTTTTGTAAAATTCAAGTAAACGAGGGAGGGCCATTTTAAAATTTGGCCACTTTGATGACCTGTAGTGCAATATCTTCAAATTCGAAATTTAACTAGCTCATAATTTTGTACAATTTTCGTTCATTTTTATCCACCCAAGAAAAAAATTTTGAAAATTCAAATAAACGAGGGAGGGACATTTAAAAATTTGGCCAATTTGATGACCTGTAGTGCAACATCTTCAAATCTGAAATTTAACTACCTTAGAAATTTGTCCAATTTTTGTCCATTTTTGTCCACCTAAGAAAAAAATTGTAGAATTCAACTAAAAGAGAGAGGGCCATTTCAAAATTAGGGCACTTCGATCACCTGTAGTGAGAGATCTTTAAATTTGAAATTTAACTAGCTCACAATTTTGTCCAATGTTCGTCTATTTTTGTTCACCCAAGAAAAAAATTTGTACCATTCAAATAAACGAGGGTGACCTACTTCAAGATTTGACCACTTGAATCGCCTGTAGTGCGACATGTTCAAAATCGGAATTTTAAATAGTTCATAATTTTGTGAGATTTTAGTACATTTTTGAACCACCAAGAAAAATTATGTAAAATTGAAATAAACGAGAAGGGCCATTTGAAATTTTGTCCACATCGATCAGCGTGACATGCACAAATTCGCATTTTAACAAGCTTAGCATTTTGTCCAAACCTTGTACCACAAACAAAACATTTTGTACCATCCAAATAAACGAGGAAGGTCATTTCAAAATTTGTCTACTTCGATCATCTGTAGTGTGACATTTTCAAATTCGAATTTTAATTAGCTCAGGATTTTGTCAAGTTTTCTACGTTTTTGTACCACCAACAAAAAATTTTGAACGCTCAAAGTAACAAAGGAGAGTCATTTCAAAATTTTGGCTACTTCGTTCACCAGTAGTGTATCATCTTTAAATTCTAATTCTAACCAGCTTAGAATTTTCACTGTTTTTTGTAGACTTTTGTAACATCAAGCTAGTTAAAATTCAAATTTGAAATGTCTCACTACAGGTGAACGAAGTGGCCAAAATTTTAAAAGTCCGTCCCTGTTTATGTGAATGGTACGAAATTTTTACCTAGTTGTAAAAAATGTTCAAATATTCAACAAAATTCTGAGCTATTTAAAATTCGAATTTGAAGATGTCGTACGACAGATGATCGAAGTGGCCCAAATTTTGAAATGTCCCTCCCTCGTTTATTTGAATTTTCAAAATTTTTTTCTTGGGTGGATAAAAATGAACGAAAATTGTACAAAATTATGAGCTAGTTAAATTTCGAATTTGAAGATATTGCACTACAGGTCATCAAAGTGGCCAAATTTTAAAATGGCCCTCCCTCGTTTACTTGAATTTTACAAAAAAAATCTTGGGTGGACAAAAATGAACTAAATTCTGACGTAGTTAAATTTCAGGTTTGAAGATGTCGTTTATTTAAATGGCACAAAATTTTGTTTGGAAAAAAAAATGGACAGAATTCTGAGAGCTAGTTAAAATTGAAATTTGAAGATGTAGCGCTAGAACTAATGGACCTTCTGAAACAATGAATTGAAGTTGAGAGACGTTAATAATTCAAGGAGAAAATATATTTTACAAAGTGTGTGCTAAACAAGTAATATTTTCAAACTAAATATACCGGTACTTGTTTTCAGGAAGAACATTTCCATTTTGTTCGACAGGAAAAGCTTACACTTCAGCAGCGCCCTATTTTTTTTAACTTCTTATATTTTCATAACAGTTTCAAGTCTGGTAAGGAGTTCTACAAGTATGAAACAACCCAGTTGTGGCTCTTTTTTTTGCATACTCGGCAGAGATTATCCCAAAGAAACCCTTTAAAAAGTTTTCGGGAAGAAATGAATAACCCTTTTGAAAATATTCTCTACAATTAATTAAAATATTTGTTTTACAAGATCTAAAACTTGTCGCAGCAGTTACTTTTTGAGATAAGTTACCGAGTTTTCGTTTAAGGAGTTTATGAGATTATTTAAATATAAGGTTGTGTTGCGTTGATATGCACCTCAGTCTCTCGAAACGTAACTTTCCTACTAAGTATTCTGTTATGTTTTCATAACTTCACTTTCTTCCTAATCATGCTCCATGTCTCGCTCAAATCAGTTTATTCCATTTAAAGCAGGCACGTAGCCAAGGGGGGGGGTCCGGGGGGTCCGGACCCCTCTCTTCGAGACCAGAAAATGAAAAAAATAAGGAAGATGAAAAAATGAAATGAGAAAAAGAAGGATCGCGTAAAAAATTTTTAAAAATCAGGAAGCTTTTGGTTACTCTTTCTTATGAGGAGATTTGTATTACTTGAAATACATGGTGGCGAGGTGAGCGAGATATCTTGGAAGAGTCAAGGAATTTGAAATTTCTAGAGAAGTTACGGAATTCTCAGAATTTCTGGAAGAGTTGCGGAATTCTCAGAATTTCTGCTACTAGTTAGGGGGATTTCAAGGGAGATTTCAAGCTTCCGAAAGTATAGTACCGTTGTGTTACAACGTGGATATTTTTTATCAAAAATTTTCGTCATCGCATCCTTGCAGTATCAAACATATTATTTCAGAAACAAATTTTCTACTGCTCCTTTAATGTCATTGGAACAGACAGTAGCTGAAGGAATAATAATAAAAAAAATATATGGAAAGAAAGTTCTGTTAACATTTGATTCAACAGAGAAAGGAACGCAGATATTGTAAAATATTTTACAAGACATTATTGAGTATGTACTTTTTATAATAGTGAATATGTACTTTTTATAATAGTTGGGGTCATAATGAAAGGAAAATTGTTACATTTGAATGAAGAGAGGAAGGATGTAAATATTGTAAAATCTTTTCAGCACGTTATTTTTTGATTATTTTACTCGAGATTTCTTCATAGTTTGTTTTTAAAATACTTACCAACCAGGGGCATTTCATACTTCGCTTGGGGGGGGGGCAAGAGCACCACCGACATAAGACTTTCACGTTTTGTACTAGTATATTAGTGGGCAATCTGTTAAAGTACATGTATTCCTCAAACTCTTGGGGGGGCAATTGGCCCCTCCTGCCCCCCCCTAAATGACGCCCCTGTTACCAACATATCCTCATTTTATTCTCCTCAGTAAAGTAGCTTAGATAGATCGAGCTCCTTTGCATTCAGAAATTCATGCCACCCCCCCCCCCCCCGTTGGGAAATCCTGGCTGAACGAACGAATATATGTTCCAGTAAAATAGTTTAGAATGATCGAGCCCCTGTTGTGATGACCACACTATTTCATGTCACGGACCCCCCCCCCCCTTCACGAAATTCTGGCTACGTGCCTGATTTAAAGTATCAATATTATACATTGTAAATTCTTACTGTTTTAAACGGACAATTCCACGCTAGCAGAAAATATACTAGGATTAACACATAATTGGATACAAAAAGTAATTTGAAGTGGATTTATTTTCTTTTAAACAAGAACATAAGGTTTTGAATGCAGGCTTTTAATACAGTAAAAAGTCCCCTTAATAAACGGAAATATTTCACGGTCCCATGAATTTAAAGGTACAATAAGTGTTAAATTTTCTTGATTAGTCGGAACCTGTGTTGCGAACAACGGATGTTAAAATATATTTTTTAACGGAAATTTTCAAGTTCTGGAATACAGTGTTTAGAAAAATTTTAGACATTCTGTGAGAGATTAGGTATATGAACTACGTTGTTTGTAAAGGTCTTCATTTACTTGTTACCCTAAACATTTAATCTATAGTCTAGCGCCATATAAGGCCCTAGATATTGTGCAACTTTTTGAACGAAGTGCAATTTATATAGTAATTTTCAAACCGGTAAATATTTCTCTAGCTGGTCTAGAAACATGGAACAAGGAGCGTAATATACATAATAGATCAAAGGGAGCCAAAAGTAGAGAGAGAAGCGCTGGAAAGGGCATATCATCTACTTTTTGCCTTGGCCTTGGAAAATGTATGTAGGCTTTTTTCTTTTTTTCTTTTTTTCTTGTTCACTGTAAGTTTTATGTGTATGAATTTGTAGCATAACTAAATACTGTAATTTTATGGGGTATGTATAACATTTTATTTTTTCTCCCTATGTCCATTATTTATTTTATTGCATAGATCTATCTCCGTTAACTTTAAAACCTTTAAGGGAAATTTTTACGAGTCCTGTTCAATTTCACTAGTCAGGTTTTACTATATGCTTATGCCAGAAATGTTTATTTACTTCTCTGAGGATATTTATTCTTTATACACAAATACATGGCGCATTCTATATATATATATATATATATATATATATATATATATATATATATATATAGATAGATATAGATGTATTTCAATTTCACATACTGAGCTGTTTGAACCCGAAGAAACCAAATATATTCAAGAAGCCGTGGACACTGAAAACCTTTAAATGGAACTTCCGTTTATCAATACTCATTTCAGTTCAATTTCAAAGAACATAACGAGATAAGAAGAGCGATGATTGGGACATTGTAGTGCATTTGAGCTGTTTGATTCAATAACGAAACAGGCTCCGCCAAGACCAATCAGACAAACATTTTTTCGAAAAGCACAGTCAATAGACGCGAAAAAACCTGGCATAAAATTATTGTCTAATGCAAATAAAGAATTCCTGGGAACAACGATGCACGAATTACAGATTTATTGGCAAGTAACATTGTTTCTTTGAAATACTGTCCCTTAACGACCTGTGACACGGAAGGAACATTTTCGATGTACACTAATGTTTTGACTGACAAATACCGAAAAGTATATAGTTGTCTATTGTAGCATGAATGCATCATAGTTGTACACCAAGTATGTGTAGTTCAAGTAATACCTAATAATAGAACTACTTTCCTATACATAGAACTCATTTCTTCCTACATCCAAAGTCAAGGGTAATTTACTGTAGGTTGAAAATTGAAAATTGCGATTTTCTCTAAAACGGATTCGGCGATTTTGCTTAAATTTCACACATCAAAATTTATTAAGAAATCTATATTATCGTTAAGTAATTTCTCCTGGAAATACCCAGAAAAGGTAGTTTACACTTATTGGTGTTCTTTTACTATGGCGTTCTTAAAAATGACTGAAGCAATTCTGTTCATATGTTACAAATAAATATTTTGTTAGTAATCTGACAATGTGGCATAACTCATTTGTGCTGAAAATATACAAAAGGGTTGTTTAGTCAACTGTGAAATTTTTTGAGCGATTCTCTCAAAAAGTAACTCTAGCGATTTCACTCATATTTTATAAATACATATTTCTTAATAAGCTCACAATATAACATAACACATTTTTTCTGATGAATTTCACAAGAGGTAATTTACTGTAGGAAACATTTTCGGACGATATTCTTAAAAGAATTCACCCAATTTGGTTCATATTTCATAAATAAATATTCCATTAATAGCCTGATAATATAGCATTATTAATTTCTCCTGAAAAATTCACCATGTGGTTTTTTACTCTTGGGATGACGTTTTCCGGGTGATTTTCTTAACATAATTCACGAAATTTCATAAATAAACATTCCATTAAAACATTAGTAATCTCATAATGCGGTATAACTCCTTTCTCCTGAAACAATTCCAAAATATGTTGTCTGGTCATGGCAATGGCTTGGGTTTTTCTGGCAATTTTCTCAAAAGCGTCTCACGTAATTTTCTTCACATTTCATAATAAAAATTGCATTAATAACTCGACAGTATGGCATAACTTGTCCCAAAAGAAACTGTAAAAGATAGTTTAATTTTACAATGACCTTTCCAGACGATTTTGTTCATACATCATAAACTAGCAGCGTTCACCCCGCTTCGCTGGGGTCACCCCGGAACGCAATAAACTTTGTTACTTAGATAATTTTTACTTTTTCGCTTTCAAGTGATATGATAAAAACCATAGAAGATAGGAGTAAATGTTAACATTATATCGCCTGTCATTTATGTTAACCCGCCGAGTGACACGGTCATGTGGGTTGCATATAAATACGGTTAGATTTAGCTATGATGAGCTAACAAAGGATTTGTACGTTATGGACACTTGAATGGTCAATTATCTCAAGACACTGGTAATTGAAAATTAAAGTGATATGATAAAAACCATCTAGGGTCCAAATCTTAATAACCCCCCAAAAATGAAAGAAATTGGTTCAGCCGTATTAGCGTGATGAGCTAACAAAGGATTTGTACGTTCTCTTTTATATATATAGATAAATATTTCGGTTAATATCCTGTTAATATGCTTTGACTCATTTCTCATAAAAAATCAAGAAAGATAGTTTACTCTTGGGGATATTTTCGGGTGATTTTCTCATAAATGTCTCAGTCAAAATATTTCACTATATCCTCGCTATACACGGTAATTCATTTCTAATGAAACAATCAACAGAGGGTAGGTGACTCGCAGAGTTGAATTCTTTTCCGGACGTTTTTTTAAAAACATACTCAGATCACTTTCTTCATAACTCATAAATAAGTGTTTCATTAGTGATCTATAATGTTGCGTAAATTATTTCTTAGAAAAATATCAACAAGGAGTAGTTTTCCTAGGATATTTTTCACGCTAGGTCCTAGGCATAGGAACTAAATACACGTTTCTGATTGGTTGCAGTTTGTGATTGTCTAAACCTTCTGATGTATGTATTGTGTATTACAGTAATAGAAGAAAATTGAAGAAGCAGCTGAAGTTAAATTTATATCATGGGAGCCAAGGTGGAACAAAACGAGCCCTGCGGGGCTTCTAACCCGTTCCTACTACTACTACTGCTACTACTAGTTTTACTATGGATTCATATAGCAAAACTGCACGCGTAACGTAAGTAAGTCACTTCTTTGAGTATTATTTTCATTTTATTTTAATGGAAAAAAGTGTTATAAAAATTAAAAACATTTTCATTGGGCAGGGTTTGAACCCACGTCAAAAGCGTTACTCTTGCTAATCCGTTTCGCTAGCACGCTCAGTCACGGGGGCGACACCAACAGGCGTTTAATTTCTGCTATATGTATGATACCTGGAGAGAAACGGATAACTTCAACCAATCTGAGCCGCGTATTTAGCTCCTATGGCTAGAGTCAAGTGTAATTACAAAATTATGAGTTTCCTTATGAGTAAAAGTTTTCTTCGGTCGAAATTTCACGATTTTGTTCGTATTTCGCTAATAAATCTCTTAATTATAACTGTAGCATAATGTAATTTGGTTTATGAAATTGCAGCAAGAAAGTTCAGTCTGGTGTTCCTTAACTTTTTGTGTATTAGAAGAAATTTTAAACTTTAAATACCCCATCATAAATATAAATTTCTTCTATGCTAACAATGTTTCTAATAATACGATAATCTTGCAGTAAGTACAGCGCAAACTTTTCGTTGCATCGTAGATAGAGAGATTTTTGTCTCTATGCACAGAGCTATGCACTATCTCCTAGAACAAGTAATACTTATTTGTATTCATGCTCAGAAATAACATTTTGTTTCATTGAAGGAGAACAAAATATATATTTGTTCCTACACAGTTTACTACTTTACTGAAATGTACTTTATTACAACATTTCTGAACTTCATAAGACAGCAGATATATTCATTAAATTGATTTCAAAATGTAATTTACATTAAGCTTCAAGAATCTGAAAATCACATAAGAAATGTTCAAATATAATCTCATATATTAAACTAACACCTTTATTTTGTACACTATTTAAATGATAAATATACAGATTATAATACTGTAGAACTTATTATTACAGCAGTTATATGTAGAAGTTATGGATGATTGATTATTTCTTCCATTTCTTAATATTATAGTTGTTTCCCTGGCTTGTTATTGAAATTTTGTTTCAGGAGGAAAATCTCTGGGACAGTGCGCATCGCTTCATTATAGTACTAGAGCAATTAATGAAATACAAGCTTTGTCGGACATGATAGAAGGTTTCTACAAAGAAGTTGAAAATTATACTTATTCCCAACAATATGTATTTAAGTAAGTACGGGATTGGATGGCTTTTTTAATAACAGGAATTATTTTACATTAGATGGAACAGATGCTGATTTTTAATAGAAACATAAATTTATACAAAATCAATTCTTTCTGCTATATGAATAATTTAGTAAAATGTATCTAGATTATTAACGAATAGCTACTTGTTACATTTTGCATTTAGAACTGGCTTACATTCCTGTCGCATCATGACGTCAAATCTACGGTTAATAAGAAAATCAATCAGCATCCATAAGCTATCGGTTGCCTCTTAATATACATTCTGGCCGATCTGTAACCTCATAATTTTATTTTAATCATCCAATCCAATGTGATCTCTCCAAGTGGAAGTTAATAGAGAGATATTACCAAATTTTTGTTAATTATAAATAAATCGAAGCTGATAATTAATATTTCCCTACGTAAACAAGGAGTTAGATTCTTATCCAACAATATTAGTCAATGTTGTACAGAATGGTTAAGCCTCACTTTGAGTTAAATGTGAGTTGCAAGTTTTGAAACCTAGGACATTACATAGCGATTAAATATCAACAAAGCTTTATTTTGTATCCTGAAAAGAAGGCGCTAAAACATTTGTAATCTTTCAGCGATTACATAGTGTGTCTGGCGTGATTGCAGAATCAAAAATGTAGTTTATTTTTGAGTTGGTTGATTTAAAGCTGGCAAAATATCCATAGATGACGATCCCTGTACTAGATGCACAAACATAGCTGAAAAAGAAGTTAACGTTGAAACTTGCAGAGAGCTTGTTATAAGAACTATTTTCATAAATTTCACGAGATTAATGCAAGCATAGGTTCAAGATATTGTCCAAAAGCATTTGGAAAGTAGCAAGGTCTTAACTTACTAAGTACAAGAAGAGTAGGAACTTCTGCAAATACGATACTTGCCATTTACTCCAAGAGCTATTATATAATTACGGGAACCAATTCTGACAATAATGGCATGATAGAACATACTATATCACACACTAATTTGGAAGCCAAAAGTTAGTCCATTGTAGGGATAGGGTACCTGTGCCTTTAAGACTGTATGCAATTTTTAGACTCATGTAGTATACCATTCTTGGGATGTTTTAAAATCAGCTAACTTATATAAAACATGAAATATACGAGCAAGAAACAAATAAACTATAAATTTTCTTAATTTATCTTTTAATATGTTATAGTGTTTTACCTTTCATGTAAATTATTAATGTAACTACATAACTAATAACTACATAAGTTTAGTCTGTTAAAAATCATCATATGCAACCTTCCTCGGAAAGGGGCACTCTGAATATGGCCTCTAAAAAGAAACAAGATTCTCTATCCCTGGTTTGGAGAACAGCATAAACCAAAGGCATGTTTTATTTTTGGTAAGTAACGTTAGCAGTTTTCTAGGATTGTAATGGAATAATATGGTAGACTACTGCGTAAAGATAACTACACATAACACAACTTTCTTGTAGCCTTTTGTTCAATTCAGCGCGTCCAGTTCTATCAATCACTAATTTATATAACGCCATAACTGAGTATTGTTGGAATATGATAATGCAAACCACATATTAATTGTGGAAGGAAGGAAATTTTAAAACAGCTGCTCAGCGACATATACCAACATCATCAACTTCATTCCCCTAATCTATCTCCTAGAGCTACCCAGGACTGGACAAACATGTGTTTGTGTGATTTCATGGCAACAAACGTGTTGCACAGAAGACTAACGCAAAAAATGATTCCAAAAAGTTCCTTTGAAGATAGTCAGATGACAAGGGGACACTTTTGAACTATGATATACTAATTTGCCATGTCTAGCCGGTCATACGGTCCTATTAGGCGAATCTATTTCATACGGATAAAAATGTAATATCAACCCAACGGTCCGGTGCGCGAGCAGTCCAGAATCGATTCAACGTTCTGAGCACTAGTTTAGACTGAGCCTCATAGGACCAAGACAGAACGAGAGTTTCAATCTACGGACCTGATAGAACCGAAGGACCGTTTAAAGTCGTTTGGATCGTTTGACCTATTTAGACCGTTTGACACGATTTGACCGGTTGAACCCGTTTGACTTATTTAAGCTGTTGACCCGAGAGACCTGGTAAACAGAATAGAAGATGTAAACCTTGTGAATGCTTCGGATAAACGCAAACAAAAATGAAGGATAATTGTATTCTTAATATTTGTAACTGTTGCTTAAGGACAGTTGGCTGTGGTCCTAATTAGACAATTGTTACACAAAAGTCTGTGTGTTTTTTTCGCAACTGTTGCTTTGTTTTACATCTGGTTTACATGTCCAGTGCTGACTCAAAATGCTTGCCACTTCCTGTACTAGTAGTCAGAGACTTATGTACGGGGTGAACACCGAGGGTCCTTCCCCCGAAATCGATATTTTTGTGCAAATTTAGTCTAAGTTAAAGGTTATTTTATAAATTTTAATATAATGTGTACTCATTTTGAATTTGGACCGAAGCAAAAAGCTTTGGATTCCCCTTCCGCCCGAAATAAATTCCTGCGTAATTCCTCCATATAGCCATTTTCTAGTGAACAAATGGCACAAGAAATGGGCAGAAACATGTTTTCCACCTCCCTTGGGCCGAGAACTCTGACACATGACGAAGATAGGGTATCAGAGCTAGATTGACCATTGCACTTTCATTTTTGTTGCAGATTCAAGAGAAACATTTTCTATCTAATAAGTAGAAAGAAAAGAAAGTGAGTGTTTTCAAAAGTTTTATTTGTTTATCTTTTATTTATCTAGATTTATTTATTTGCTTCGTCACATTAGCCATTGAAGTAAGAAACTGAAGACGTAATTGGGCCTACTACCATAAAAAAGAATGTTTATATGTATTATACAGTCAACTGCAAAAGAATATACTAGCCCAATAAAGTTGTCTTACAATAATTTCTTAATAAGTAGTTGAAATAGAATACAGATATCTTTTACTAGAGGGGAGTTATTAGCTTTATGTGAAAAAAACCGTACTTAAACTGATTTAGCCACAGACTTAGGCTTCCAACCTATTCCATGTGTAAGCGTAATCATCATCATTATCATCATAGATATTCTGCCAATATTGGCAGGTCATTTACCGCAACTGAGAAGCTTCCAAGCATCACCAACTTCAACTAATCTCTTTGGCTCTCATACGATTTGTTTTGTTTCAATGCTATCCATCAACTGTAACCTCTATTACCACATCCCTCTTTCTCCAGTTAGCATACCTTCTAGCTAGTCCCTGGTGATACAGTCTCTTTCAAGAAATTGTCCCAATTAGTTTCTTTTTCTCTTCTCAAGCACATGTAAATGTGTTCTTTTCTTCCCCACTACTCTAACATTTGTTTCATGGTCGATCACGCTAATTCTATCCATTCTTCTCCATACCCACATTACGAAACCTTTCAGTTGTATTGTATCACTTTTGCGTAATTCCCATGTTTTTGCCTCATAGAGTAAAATACTCCACACGGAATACTTTATGAGTCTTTTTCTTAACTCTATTCAACTACCTACAAAATAGACTTTTATTCCTCCTAAAGGCTTCTTTCAAAGATTTCTATCCTTGCCTTTATTTCACGTTCGGACTTCATGTCATCACTTTTAATACTAAACCTAGTCACCGATTTTATTTTCTCCCCTCCTACTTCTACTGCGTAAGCGTAGGTAGTCTTATAGCATGGCTATGTCCATCCGTCCGTGTAACAGTCGGAAAATATCAGAGCCGAAATGACAAAGATAACTTGAAACAATTACTTAGAATCGGTTCAGTGTTCCTGAAATAGATTTCTTCTACTCCACTAACCCTCTATTCAAACTAGAAGTGGTATAAATAAATCATTTCTTGTGTTAACGTTGACAGTCATCTCCTTCTTTCTCTCTTCAACCATAATTTGGTGGGCAACATGGGCAGTTTAAAACTTGTCTTTCCCTTGGGAGAGCTGTTTTATACTTTGATAAGGTATCTTTTTCGTAACAGCATCTACATATTCTATACTTGGTCTTCCTCTTCCTGGTTTTCCTTCTGCCTTTCCCTCTATCAACACGGTGATCCAATCAGAGAGCCGAATAAGATGGCAAAACATGCTGTTTCTTCTTTCTCCTGTTATCTTCATGATTTGTCGTCCTTCATTAGCTTCCTATAGTACGTTTTCCTTCCTTTTCTTTTCGATCCATGATATGCGCAGCATTCTATAGAATGAACGTTCATATATAACGAGAAGCGGTTTGCTGCAATCGATTCACTTCCCAAAGAATAGGATACATTTCGTTCCTTATATACTTGTATTCACTTAAACCGGAAGTGGTAGAAAACTTAATGTTCAATAAAAATCTCCAAAGCGTAAAACATTAAGAGATAGTGAGATAAGAGATAGATTCTGGTATGGATTCAGCGACCCGAGGGTAAGTTTAATCTCTATTCAAACTAAAAATGAGCACTGTTGGGATTTAGTATAGCATTGATGAGTTCCATCTCTGACTTTATTCCTCTATTGCAAATGGTAGTGGTAGAAACTGTTTCCATTTCCGGTTTCGCTATTGATCTCCGAAATCCAAAAGCGGTCAGAGATAGAGAGATATGGTTTCACTATCTCAAACCGGACATAAAAAAATAAGTTACATCTCGATCTTTATGCCTCTACACAGATCGGAAGTGCTAAACATTAGCAACTTTTTAAGGGAAATTCGAATCACCTTAATGTGATCAGAGTTCAATGCTCTCTCACAGGATCGAGCTCGGGACCCCTGGAGCAAAAATGTGCACGCTAGCCACTACATCAGCAGAAAGGGCTGGTAATAGACAGTCAAAAGGATTTTTTCTTTACAAAGTCTATGTACTGCATGGATAGGTTCCGTCTTCGTTTTTAATCGATTTTAATCCTCTATTGCAATCTAGGAGATGCAAATCTACCGTAATTTAAAGTTTCACTATTAATAAAAGAGCAAAAATTGTAAGAGAGCGAAAAGTAAATCTTTTATATGGGTTTAATGTCCCAAGCATAGGCCTTCCTTAAATATATATCGGGTGTTCTATAGAATTATATATGTATGTAGTGATAATACATTTTTATATGGATCAGGTTTCCAAGAAACGATTTCATTTCAGCTATTACTGTTCTACTGCAACCAGAAATAATTTAAAACTAGTACAATATATGATTTTAATAGTACTTCATACATTAATAATTGTAAAGAGAGGAGATTCAGATGACTCAGCAGTGTAGTTCTCATCTCTAGTACATGAGTTCCGTGGTTCGATTGCAGCTTGTTCGAAGTTAACTTACTGCTGGATTAACATCCTGTACGTGAGTTTTCTCGTGGATTCTCTGTTTCCCCCCACTTTCTTCATTCATTACCGGCTCTCTTAACCTCGAAGCATAATTGTGGAAAGTTAAGCTAGAAATTTCATTTTATTTTATCCTCGCAAGAGTAGCAAGAAGTCGGTTTTGATATAGAGTCAGCGTCTGAAGAAAAAAATCCGTCTCTGACTTTCTTCCATTATTGCAACCAGAAATTATATATCTACAGTTCCCTGTATTAGTATCGAATACATAAGTTGATCAGGTGCCGAAATTATCCCAGCTTTCGTCAAGTTGGTTTTTGAGATAGATAAACGCCATTTGAGTTTGATTTCTTAGGTTCTCCCGCTTCCTCCCACTTTTCTAACCCTACATTTTGTTCGTTATCATCATCACTATCCCTTATCCTCAGAGCATAAGCGTGGAACGTTAAAATACATTACTCGCCACTAAAAATGCTTATCAAGAAGAAGATATAGTAGGACATCTAAATTTGCAGCATAGAAGGATAAACAATTGATTAGCATGATAACGCCGTGAAGAAGTAGACGCGCCAAGTAAGCAATCCACTAACATTAAGCAGAAGCCGGCCAGAGCCAGAGTTCACGAGTACAATATGGTTAGTATGACGTGTGTGTATAAAATCAAAAAATACCGAGTCATTGAATGTTGCGGTCCTTGCAGCACGTTTCGGCCTTTGATCGCGGACGAATACTGGGATATCACGAGTGTGGGTTATGATTTCGCGACACAGTGGTAACCGTATTGGATGTTATGCGTCCACAGTGAAGCACATATAGACTCGATAGTTCCACGAAGAGACTATGCAGCGACACGTCGATAACAAAGACCACACCATACCACGGGCCGTGAGAAAAGGCGTCTTTTTGGTATGGCTTTGGCGGATGAGACTGCGACGTGCCGAACACTGGCTCAAGCACTCCAGACTGTTTCACAGCGCCCAGTGTTCCCGCGAAAAGTTCCAAGTCGTCTGGTATAGAGGGCCGTATTTGCATTGCTACAATATGGTCATATTGCCCATTTTTGTTGTTTAAGTTGACTACATAGCTTAGATATTGGAGATAATAATGGTGTAGCGAACGTCACGCTCGAGAGACGAATCTCAGGACATCTGTTTTCTGACGAATCCCCCTTATCTGTAGCGCCATAAGGACCGCATCCGTATCTGGCTACCGTGGCAACAGACTAGATAAAGTCTGATTTTTGCATCGTTACGTTGGGCGACACCGAGCTTTGTGCGTGTAGTTCACCTGAAATCTGTGCATGTCCTTTCCTTCCACGCTTTGAGGGACATTTCACCAACAACAGTATTGACGAAGTGTTCAATCGGTTGTGATCCCTTTAGTATAGATTTTTTGCCTGGGACTACATTCCAGTGGGATAACGCACGCTTTTACGTTGCACATACTGTGCTATATTTCGAGACAGATCACAATTTTCTCTCGTCATCAGCACATATGTGTTCTACATTACACAACGCCTCTCACACCTGAAAACTTCCCCACTCTTTATCAAGCGTCGCACAGAATAGTATGTTCTATCATTTGCCAGCTGTAGCACTAGGTCTCTACCTCCTAACTTTGGTTCTGCTATCTTGTCCTATTCTTGGTGTCTATTCAAATGGCAATCAGCAATAAAAACAAATAACATAATTTAGGAATGTACAGTTCGCGGTATAGAAATCGTTACACAAATTCTAAGTCCAAAATAATAACAAACTCTTGCCCCGTTTTCTTATGCATCCAGAAATATATGTCTCAATCGATTAGTTGCTTCTAGTATTCATTCCAACTCCACCCTCTCCTCCACTTGTCCTTGTCTAAAGCAGTGTGTGTGACGTAGTACACTCTTTCCAATTCAGATTTCAAAAACGGAGGTCTACTTTAAAATGTTATAGCTCTAAAACAGTCTTTTTCATTCGTTTGTTCTGAAATATCTTTTAAGAGCCTAAATTTTTCAAAAATCACCCAATGTTCTCATAGCTTCATAAATGCCTTTAGTTTCATTCTTTCCCTTCTTTAAAGACTGCAAACAAGTAAGGTGTTCTCTAAGAAATCTATGGAAATTGCCAATTACAGCAGTAGGTTTTGTGCTTCATAAGTCTGTAATGCACGCACAGAGCTCGAGAATATCTACTGACAGAAATGAGTGTTATTCAATGATTCATTTAATTTCTTTAAAGTAATAGCAAGCAAATGTTCCAGGGGCGTCATTTGAGCCGGACAAGAGGGTGCAATTTGACCTCCCTTGAGCTTCATAAATACATATTGTTTGATCAAATGTATAGTAATGCACTAATACAAAGTGAAAATCTTATGTCGGCGGAGAATGCCCCCCCCCCCCGGATAAAATCTTAAATGACACTGCTTTGAGCAATAGATTTATAGAGTTACGATAGCACATTGCTAGAGAGCTTACATTTGATTTCAAGAGTCGAAGGTTTGATCTCAAGCCATACGAGTTCCTGGGTGACATTGAGAGAGAGAGAGAGAGAGGGGAGAGAGAAAGAGGGATGATTTATATGCACAGATTTAGAATTGGGGGAAATGATCGGACAGCATTCGTATTACGACAAAAATTGTGATTTTATGAAACAGAAGAAGGGAGGGTTTCGAACTGCGAGTATCACATTAGGCAGTTGTCGAATTAAGGTGGAGAACTCTTTTTAAAGCATCAGATGGTTCCGAAGGGAAAGAAAGATCTTGAGAACAGAGGAATTAAGGATTTAAAAAATCTCAAGTTTCTGAGACGGGTTTCGAACCACGAACCTTGTGGTTATCGAACAATGACTTGAACCATTCTGCTACGGACAACTCTATGTACTTTTTCACATACGTTTCCTTTAACTACGTAGAAAGATGGGATATTGCAAAAGTTGACTTGGTGGATGCGCCATTCAGATAGGACATAAACTTCTTTAAGTTAGTTACAATGTTCATAATGAACTTCTCTCGTTCAGAACACTTTTTAAACCAGCGAAATTTCTTACTATTGTGTTAATTAACTTATATTTGATAACACAATCTGATAAAGTAGACCCAAACCCTGTGCGTCATTATCTGTTAGGTGAACGGCTAATGTAAGTTATACCTACGTGGATGGTCCGAGCTTCGAATCAAGACCCTTCTTATTGATTATTTCCTTTCAGCTACGCTCATACTGTGCATTCCACAAGTTCAACTTTGAAGTAATATAGTCACAGCTTTTAACTCGAAATTCTTTTCAAATATGATATTGTTATTACATACGTTTCTTTAACTTGCGATGTTTCAAACTTCATTTTAAATCTTAAAACCTTAATGTAATTCATTTCCCTACGGCATATCATTATGCATGTTTGCACAACGACGACAGTCAGGCGTTAATACAAAATTCAGTTCTTATTGTAATGCGCGTATATATATTTACGTTTAACTCAGAAAAAAAACGTACAGTGGATCGTAGGATGCAACATCGACCCTTGAAAGAATTGCAAATGAATTTGCTATACGTATAAATTACAATCTTAAGAATTTACTGTGGGAGTAAGACACCATTCCAGAGAGGGGAATGGGTTACAAGTAAAAAGTAATAGAATTTGAAAAATATTAGTGTCATATTCATAGTTTTCTAGCTCGAAGAAATGAATAGTGGCTACCAGATAGCACTCCTCACTTGCTTGTATCCTTGCATAAAAAGAAAACTATTTTAAAAGTATATTTTACTTTCAAGTATGATTATTAAAAAAAACTTGTCCTTCAACTTTATTTTTTAATTATTTTCTACTGTATTTATTATTTATCACAACACATTTTCTATTTATATTTTATTCTATGTTATGGTTTATTATTTACATTTTAGGTCTTACATTTGAAGAGCAGCTTATGACAATTCAGAGCAGCAAGGCCAAGACAGAATACAGGCCTTGGCAATCCAGAGCTCCTGCCCCACAAAATCACTACTTTTCTGTAAATTATATCTAATTTTAGATATGATGATAGACATTTTCGTGAAATATGCTCTCAGACTTTTTAGTGTAATATGCCCTCAAAAAGCCTTCGATCACTGAAATAAATTCCTGTCTACGCCCCTGCAAAGCAGTGATGATTTTAGGGAGTGATCAGTTAGTAATGCCTCACTGGAGCAACGACACTTCCCCAGAAGTATATCTCCGATAATTCCGAATGTGATATCAGTATTTGTGCATTATCACTTTTCGCTCGCAGTGCATTGAAACGCACCAAAAAGGAACTGTTCTGAAATCTCCACTGGTTCCTCCTATGACCACATGCCAATAAGATCAACATTGGACATATCTACATCTGAAATATCACCTTTTATCACCTCAATGATCCCGAAAACTATCCATTCGACAAAAATATAGGATATTTTCGATTTCTTTTGCCTGTCATCCCCCCATTGTCAAAACCATGCTAAGGCCTAATTTGGACTTACGCAACATCCACAGTGACACTATTCATTTTTGCACATGAATTCTACACTAATATCGTTCGTATTTGACTACTTTTACATTTCACCTTCACCTCTTGGTAGGGGTGGTTTCAATGTCTCGCCCCCATAACTATAGAGGAATTTAACCAACGTAAGTATAATTATATAATTACCATTTGAAAAACAATTGTAAGGATGATCTTTTGCGGAGAAGATTTCGTTAACTACTTCTTCAATATCAATGTATTGCCTTTTTTGCTTTCCATGCTGAGGATTGCCAAAGGGCTCAACTTCATCTGCCCCTTTGCGCTATGAATGTAGCTTTTAGTGGTTTAATTCACTGAAATCTCGCTTAGATGTTGCTCTGGTCACAGGAAAAGTGAGATACAGTTATAAAAGAAAAATGAAATATTTAAGTTCTACGTCCCACGATTATGTCGATTACGCTAATCGAGACAGTTTTGCTGAGAAATGAATGAAATCATGGAATGAAGAAGTGGGAGGAAACGGGAGAAATCTGAGAAAACTCATGCACACGGTGTTTGTCCATAATAAAGTTCATTCGGCGCGGGCTGGGATCGAACCAAGTACCCCATGCACCATAGGTAAAGTTATAAAAGAATTGACGTCTAGACAAATACGAAACACTAGTATCAATGAGAGATATACTGTATAATATTAGATTTTTAGTTATTTCATTCTAAGTTAAAATTTCAATCAATCTTCATTTTCAGTACTGTTCGGAAAATTAGAGTTGTTGCTGTAAGGACGTGATGAATCTTTTCAGTAGTTTTCACAGTCCATAGCTCCTTCACAACTTCTGTTTCTTCTAAGGCTAAAGTGTGAAAGTGTGAAGGCATTTTAGACATTGAGGAAAAAGTGTGAAATGATATAAAAACCTCCAAAGTGGAATTAGAAAACTTCCATTGGCCCCTTTTGTGTGGGTCTCCCTCACCGCACTCCCGTTAGATACGCCACCGTTCAGGGTGCGTGATGCAGTTTTCCCCTTTTATGAATATTTTCTAAGGCGACGAGTTATGTTTTACTGCTGTGTGAATTGAGGTGTATTTGTTTTGACTGTCAGTTGTGGGAGACGAAAGATCTTATACTCAAACACATATAATCTCTTTGGAAGCTTTAATGGAAATCGAAACGAATCGTCGTAAACATGTTACGTTTTTGAAGAGAAAATGAGCAAAGTAGTTGTTGCACGTACGCGTAATGGTGTCACTTGGATGCAAATTTAGAACTTACAAAGAGTCATGTTCACGTCATGGCTTGATAGAGGAAGGGTTAGTGAAAGAATTCTTACGCTGGTGGTCGTGGGTTCGAATATCTGCCATTGTTGTTACTTTTTTCTTTTAGCTACACTTAGTTTATGCATTCCAAACCTTCAACTTTGGTTTGGATTATTTATGAAAGCAGGTAGTGAATTAATTGTATTCTAAATTAGTTTCAAATATGAGATTATGATTACATGTTTTTCTTTAAGTTACTACGTTTCAATTTTTATATCAAATTTGCCAGTTTAATTTAATTCATCTTCCGTCGTCATTGAATGCTGAACATTTGCAGAGCGACTTCAGTCGGATAAAAGTACTATATTCCATTGTTAATCTAATATACCTAGGTATTTCTTCATATATTTATAAATAGTTTACTAATTAAAAACGTATGGCGGTCCACATTATGTATCGAAGACCGTACGAAGGCGGACATAGCAGGAGGCGTATTGCAAAAATCCATCGTGATAAAAAGTAAGTGTCTTCTTCGCAAGAATCGAGCCACTACCACAGGTGGTTTTAATTTACATAGGAAGCACAATACCACTCGGCCACCAAGTCTCACACGTTAGTCTGATTATTAGTGCAGAACATACCGAGACATGTACATTCAATGATGTTACGTAATGTATTTGATAAAATTTTGCTAATACGTGGATCAAATTAGGTAGCCTTCGAGAGGGCTGATGGTGTTGTGGGCGAGCATTTTTAATAGTGTATATAGTCCCCTTGGGACTCGATCACAACTGCCATACGCCGTGGCATTGAATCCACCAGGCGAGAGATATAGCATTGTTTGCAACAGAACGACCACGCATCTTCAACACGCTCCCAAAGCTCATCAGATGTTTGTGGAGGATTGTTCGACCAGGTTTCCCGTAATGTTCTTGCAACAGAGGCCCACATATTTTCAATAGGGTTCACATCTGATCTATGAGGAATTCAGTCAAATATTTCGACATCAGGTTGCCTTTGCAACTATGTCTGAACCACATTTGAATTATATATCGAGCTATTGTCCTGTTGCAAATATAATATGCCGCCAACTACATTAGCTTTTATTTCCCGAAGCGTTTGATTCAGATGTTCGACAAACTTGTGGGCGTTTAGGAGGCCAGGAATCCTGTAGATTCCACCGAAATTTGCAGCCATGCATATCCATGCCTAGCAGTGGACAGTTACATGTCGCATTCGACCAGAACGGGAAACATATTCAGAGGCATACCTTTTTCCAGGGGGGCGATAAACACGCTTCGGCCCGAAGTTTGCACTGGAAAATATTTTTTCGTCTGTATAAACGAACTCATGCCACACATGTGCAATATTTAATTGTACAAACGCCAGGCCGTAAATTATGTGGTCGTCTGTTAGTCGCTCCTTACCAGCTGCCCTGTATGATCTCAAACTAAAGGATTTGAGTGTACGACGGACAGTTGTAACATCGCCTAGGAAATTGGTTTCCTCTCGTAACTGTCGGACAGACATGAAAGGGTGCTCACGGTATTGGGCAATTAAGCTCTGATCTTCTTCGGCAGAGGAAATTCTTTGTCGCAAAGTTTCTCTTTTACGTCTTACATCTCATGTTTCCTCATATCTGCTCCACCACCTCCGAGCTGTAGTACGGTTAATGCCATATCTCGCGCCTGCCTTGCTATAGTTCATGCCCGCATGCTCAATTAAAGCAATTACGCTGCTTTTAACAGAAGCTACGTAGTGAGCCATTTTCAGGCCAGAAGCAAAATGATAGCGTTACTTAGGTGTTTGAACGCAACGTGCTTCATGTGACGTCACGTAAGGAGTTGGGGTTTCCTCCCGTTGCTGTAGACAATATCGTACGCCCTCTGCTAGATGTTTCGTGGCGGAAAAATTGCTTTAGCAGTTCATGGTGACTGCTTTGAAACCAAATGCAAAGTAAGAGAATTGAATTTGTCATATCTGTAGTTTGGTGTGGAGAAGAAAGAAAATTGTGAACCACAGGTTTAAGAACAACTCAGATTATTCATATAAAAAAGTCAGAGATTATTAACTTATATCATCATAAAAGCAATATGAAAGTTTTGAAACAAAGAAAATTAAGAGAAATTTGCAACTGAAGACAAAGAAACCTAACTTAAACACTAGAGACGAACCATTTACCGTATAGTACTCGTGGTTCAAAGATTAAGGTGCTCGGCCAGTAATCTGGAGGTACTCTGATCGGAACCACGGTGTAAATATTTTTTACTATACAAGTTTTGATGGGGATTGATCGGCGATGACATACGTTTTATTATCTTAAAATATTTGAATATTTGGATATTTCAATATTTGAATTTTCAAATCTTCAGTAATAATAATAATAATAATAATAATAATAATAATAATAATAATAATAATAATAATAATAATAATAATAATCATCATCATCATCATCTAAATATTAATAGCGGTGTCTGAACAAAAAATTTAAGATCCAAATTGAAAGTGACTATGTTTCTGACTCTTAATCTCTTGAATCACCCGACCGATCTCGATTAAATTTTGACGTAGATTCAGTTCTGGCCTGGGAGTGTTTGTAACTATTCACTTTGACGGCAGAACTTTGGGGGAGGGAAGGAATTATAAAAAATAAATAAAACTTAATAACTCTTGAACCAAACGAACAATCTCGATCAAATTTTCAACATAGATGACGTTCGTGCCTGCGAATGAATTTTAGAAATATGAGTAGGGGGAATAATGGGGACGTCAGCAACGAGGCTATATGTTCCCGTCTCGATTAACGCGAGTGATTGATTTTACCATTTCACATTGACGGAATAATGTAGGGGATGGGGAAGAGTGGGAGATATACAAAAAGCAATAAATATAAAAATAAAAGTGACCATGTTCGTGAGTGAATAACTCTTGAACTACCCGATCGATCTCCATCACATTTTCAACATAAATGAAGTTCGAACCTGGGAAGCATTTTATTATTTCATTTTGATATTAGAATTTGCGCAAGAGGAGCGGAGGAACGTAAATATATGAGAATGTATAAAACTTAATAACTCTTGAACCACCTGACCGATCTCGATCAAATTTTCGACATAGATGACGTTCCAACCAAGAAAGGTTTGTTTTAATATTTTCACTTTGACGGTAGAATCTAAGGCAGGGGAGGAGAGGGGAGATTAATATATAAATAAATAGAACAACTCCTGAACTACCCAACAGATCTCTATCAAATTTTCAACTTACATGGCATTCGTGCCTATGATAATTTTTATCATACCGTGCCCGCAACATGGGGAGGGGACAGGGATACATAAAAATCAGCGAAAATGACCAATATCAAAGAGCGCTTTAGTAATAGTAAAAACGGAACATATTACTATTTTTCTTTAATTTAACACAGCGAAATCGGGGTGCGACTTAGATTTGAGAACGTCTTAAATTCGAGTAATTGTCGAGAAATTCTTAATTAAAGATATTAACGTGCTACTAAAACTGCTTTGCTAATAATAATAATAATAATAATAACGTTATTATTATTATTATTATTATTATTATTATTATTATTATTATTATTATTATTATTATTATTATTGTAGCCATAAACAATTTGTAGCTGTTTATCATAAAGATGAAATTAATGTGAGTGACGATAATGTTACTTTTATGTCCAGTCAATTTTGTAGTATTCAAATATCTTTAGGCACTTCATGCTATTAAAACTTTAAATGTTAAAGCTTCTGTAGGTTTTGATCAAATTGTGAGTTTTATAATTAAAGATATATCTAAAATAATTGCACCAATTCTGACATCATTGTTTAATTGGAGTTTTGCATCTCATTTTTGTCATTTTTGCATGGAAAACTGTTGTTGTAGCTTCAATTCCGAAAACTGATGGAAGGTCCGTAACTGATTATAGACCTATGTCTATTCTTGATGTAATACCTAAAATTTTGGATCAACTTATTTACAATTATCTTTATAGTTCTGTCGAGCATTGTATTATTTCTGAACAGTATGGTCTTATGAAGGGTAAATCAACTGATCTAAATTTGAATAACTTTTTGACATTGATTTCTCCTGTTCTTCATAATCGTGGTCAAGTCGATACAATCTATTTTGACTTTGCTAAAGCTTTTGACAAAATATCTCATTATATTCTTCTAAAGAAACGTGATCCTTTTGAAATTCCTAAATCTTTGATACTCTGGTTCGCTTCCTACTTGCTTGATCGTAAATTTGTAGTTACATATATGTGTTGCAAGTCATCTGTGTACAAGATTTCTTCGGGTGTACCACAAGGATCCAATTTGGGTCCGCTATTGTTTATAATATATTTCAATGACATTGGTAAATATTTGAAGTGTCCCTTTTTATTCTACGCGGATGATTTGAAGATCTTTTCCGAAATAGTAAGTAATCAGGATCACCTTAGATTACAAGCAGATATTAATTCAGTTTATCAATGATCCATACAAAATTTACTTCCCTTGAATATGAACAAAATAAAATTTATATCGTTCTCTAGGAAAAAGAATATATCCTATCATTCATACCCAATAAATCAGCATACAATTCAAGCTGTTTCAATCAACAAAGACTTAGGTGTTATGATGGATTACAAGTTGTTATTTGATCATCATGTTTCTACCATCGTATCTAAAGCTAGAAGGAATCTGTGACTGATCAAATGGGAGGCCAAAGATTTTAAAGACATTGCAACATGTAAAATCTTATATTGCGCTTATGTTCGATCCCACTTAGAATTTGCTAGTTTAATTTGGAATCGAAATCTAACTAGTATTACTCAAATTCTTGAGTCAGTCCAGATTTCTTTCCTGGCTTGGCTAAAATATAAATTCAAATTACATGAAATGACTAATAGAGAGATTCTTGCTAAGCTTCATTTATTAGTTCTTGAAGTTAGGAGAAATCTAAGACTAATAAGATTTATTCATGATATAATACATGCTAGAGTGAATTTAATTGAATATTTATATATTAAAGTTCCTCCGTATAATTCTAGGGTTTACCGATCTATATTATGTAACAATAAATTGCTTGGTTCTCCATTATTTATTTGTGTTGATAATGTAAATAAAAAAATCTCTCAAAATTGATCATTTTGATCCGAATTTTTCTTTACTAGAAAAAGCAATATTTGGAATCCTTTACCTAGTAAATATATAACATTCATTATGGTTTGGTATATTGTCTGTTGAATTCTTATTGTCTTTGTTTCATGTACCTTGTTATATCTATTTATATGCATTTTTATATATATTTTTTGCAATGTGTTCATTCTTATATTATTTTCATTATATTTTACTTCTTAACCTTATATCAAGCTCATGTGCTAATCTTTTATTTTGTTTCGTCGAGATGATTTGATGTATTTTTAATTTACCTATTTTGTTTTTTTGTATTTCCTCTGTAATTCTTCATTGTATATTATTGTACATTATGACCATTTTGGCTTCGGCTGTGGTCTTTACAATCAATGAATTCAAATTCAAATTTCAAATTTCATATTATTATTATTATTATTATTATTATTATTATTATTATTATTATTATTATTATTATTATTATTATTATTATTATAGAATATTTGATCATTCAAATATTGAAAGATCCAAATATTCAAATACTTTAAGACAATGAGACGTGTGTGAACGATGAGCAATCGGGATCAAAAATTCTAAATTAAAAGAAAATGTTTACACGATGGTTCCGACCTGAGAACCTCCAGATTACTGGCATGCGCCTTTACCACTGATCCACGTTCTCTATACACTAAATGCTTCGTCTTTAGTGTGTTTAAACTAGATTTCTTTGCCTCCACTTACAAATTTCTAAGTTAATTTTCTTTGTTTGAAAATTTATTTCGTATTTTTTTTTTTTTTTTTTTGGGTGATGATGTAAGTCAGTAATCTTTTGCATAGTTTATATTAATAACGTGAGTTGTTCTTAAAGCTTTCGTTCCTAATATTGTTTCTTCTCCACACAAAAATAGCAGATATGACAAATTTAATTCTCATACTTTGCATTTCGTTTGAAAGCAGTCACCATTAACTGGTATAGCAATTTTTCCGCCACGATTCATCCATTTTGTAACAAAACACGTTAAGAAATGAGTTAAAGGAAGGATGCAAGAGTTAATATCATAGTTGAGTACTGTAAACTAATGACAAGCATGTAATAACGTTTCGTATTTGAAAATAATGTCAGCTAGTTTTAATTCACTAATTGGTATTAGAATTGATTCAAGCTTGAAAATCTGGAATGCACAAACTCAGTGTAACTAAAAGAAAAAAGCAACAAGAATGTAAGAGCTTCGAACCTAGGACCACCAGCAGAAGAATCCCGTTCTCCAACCCCTCATCTAACAAGCCATCACATTTTATAAGTTATAAATTTGCATGCAAATGAATCCATTATACGTTTTTGCAATCAATGTTTTGCTCTTTTTCTTTTCAAAAACGTAACATGTCTACGACGATTCGTTTCGCTTTACATTAGGGTCCTGAAAGACATGATTTGTGTTTCGGTATAGGATCTATCTTCTCCTTTAACCAACACTTCTAGCAAATAGAACTCAATTCACACAGCAGTTAAAAAAGAAAAAAACTCTTACTGCCTTAGAAAATATTAGTAAAAGGGCGAAACTGCATCATGCACCCTGAACGGTGGCGTAACTAACGGGAATGTGGTGATGGAGGTCCATTAAAAAAAGGGACCCAATGAAGTTTCGTAATTCAACTTTGGAGGTTTTTATATCATTTCACACTTTTTCCTCAATGTCTAAAATACAAGTACTTTAGCCTTAGATGAAACAGAAGTTGTGAGGGTGCTATAACTGTAAAACTTACTGGAAAGTTTTATCATGTCCTTGCAGCAACAACTTTAAGTTTTGGAACAGTAATGAAGAACAAGATTGATTGAAATTTTAACTTAGAATGGAATAGCTAAAGATCTAATATTATACAGTATATCTCTCATTGATACTAGTGTTCCATATTTATTTAGACGCCAATTCTTTTATAACTTTACCTATGGTGCATGGGGTACTTGGTTCGATCCCAGCCCGCGCCGAATGAACTTTATTATTGACAAACACCGTGTGCATGAGTTTTCTCGGATTTTCCCCGTTTCCTCCCACTTCTTCACTCCACGATTTCATTCATTTTTCAGCAAAACTGTCTCGATTAGCATAATCGGCATTATCGTGGGACGTAAAACTTAAATATTTCAGTTTTCTTTTATAACTGTATCTCACTTTTCCTGTGAGAGAAACATCTAAGTGAGAATTCAGTGAATTAAACCACTCAAACCTATATTCATAGTACAAAAGTGCAGATGAAGTTGAGCCCTTTGGTAATCTTCAGCATGGAAAGCAAAAAAGGCAATACATTGATATCGAAAAAGTAGTTAACGAATTCTTCTCCGAAAGAGATCATCCTTACAATAGTTTTTCAAATGGCAATTTATAATTATACTTACGTTGGTTGAAATACCTCTATAGTTATGGGGGCGAGATACTGAAACCACCCCTACCAAGAGGTGAAGGTGAAATGTAAAAGTAGTCAAATACGAACGATATTAGTGTAGAATTCATGTGCAAAGACGAATGGTGACAGTGTGGATGCTGCGTAAGTCCCAATTAAGCCTTGGTTGGCATGGAGTTGACAATGAGAGAGTGACAGGCAAAAAGAATCGAAAATATTCTATATTTGTGTCAAATGGATAGTTTTCGGGATCATTGAGGTGATAAAAGGTGATATTCTGAGATGAGGATATGTCCAATGTTGATCTTATTGGCATGTGGTCATAGGAGGAACCAGTGGAGATTTCAGAACAGTTCCTTTTTGGTGCGTTTCAATACACTGCGAGCGAAAAGTGATAATGCCCAAATACTGATATCACATTCGGAATTATCGGAGATATGACTTCTGGGGAAGTGTCGTTGCTCCAGTGAGGCATTACTAACTGATCACTCCCTAAAATCATCACTGCTTTGCAGGGGCGTAGACAGGAATTTATTTCAGCGATCGAAGGCTTTTTGAGGGCATATTTTACTAAAATGTCTATCATCATGTCTAAACTAGATATAATTTACAGAAACGTAGTGATTTCGTGGGGAAGAAACTCTGGATTACCAAGGCCTGCATCCTGTGTATGTCCCTGCTGCTCTGAATTGTCATAAGCTGCTCTTCAAATGTAAGACCTAAAATGTAGATAATAAACGTATAACATAGAATACAATATAAATAGAAAATATGTTATTATAAATAATAAATACAGTAGAAAATAATTATAAAATAAAGTTGAAGAACAAGTTTTTTTTAAAAAAAAAATAATCATACTTGAAAGTAAAATATACTTTTAAAATAGTTTTCTTTTTATGCAAGGATACAAGCAAGTGAGGAGTGCCATCTGGTAGCCACTATTCATCTCTTCGAACCAGAAAACTATGAATTTGACACCAATATTTTTCGCATTCTATTACTTTTTTTTATCGTATTGGATGTTGCATCGTACGATCCACTGTACGTTTTTTTTTCTGAGTTAAAGTTTGTAAATATATATACGCGCATTACAACAAGAACTGAATTTTGTATTAACACCTGACTGTCGTCGTTGTGCAAACATTCATGATGATATGCCGTAGGGAAATGAATTACATTAAGGTTGTAAGATTTAATATCAAGTTTGAAACATCCCAAGTGAAAGTAACGCATGTAATAACAAATATCATATTTGCAAAGAATTTCGAATTAAACTAGCTAAGACTACATTACTTCAAAATTGAACTTGTGGAATGCACAGTATGAGCGTAGCTCAAAGGAAATAATCAATAAGAATGGTCTTGATTCGAAGCTCGGACCATCCATGTATGAGTAACTTACATTAACCATTCACCCAACAGACAAGGATGCACAGGGTTTGGCACTACTTTATCAGATGGTTCTATCAAATGTAACTTAATTAACAGAATAGTAACAAATTTTACTGCCTTAAAAAGTTTTCTGAACAAGAGGAAGTTCATTGTGCACATTGTAGGTAAGTTACAAGATGTTTATGTCCTTAATGAATGACACATCCACCGAGTCAACTTTTGGGATACCCCATTAAGTTAGCTTTCAACGTAGATAAAGGAAACATATGTAAAGGAGTACATAGAGTTGTCCGTAGCAGAATAGATAAAGTCATGGTTCTATAACTACAAGGTTCGTGGTTCGAAACCTGTCTCGGAAGCTGCAGATTTTTAAAATTCTTAATTCCTCAGTTTTCAAGATCTTTCTCTTCCTTCGTAATAATCTGATGCTCTAGAAAGAGTTCTCCACCTTAATTCGACAACTGCCTAACGTGGTCCTCGCAGTTCGAAACCTTTCCTTCTTCTGTTTCTTAAAATCACA
This sequence comes from Thermobia domestica, assembly GCF_964235325.1. Classification (NCBI taxonomy): domain Eukaryota; kingdom Metazoa; phylum Arthropoda; class Insecta; order Zygentoma; family Lepismatidae; genus Thermobia; species Thermobia domestica. The sequence goes on from NC_137458.1 coordinate 176,703,115, forward strand.
ATTATCGTCATAATATGAATGCTGTCCGATCATTTTTCCCCAATTCTAAATCTGTGTATATAAATCATCCCTGTCTGTCTCCATACTTAAATCTCTCTCTCTCTCTCTCTCTCTCTCTCTCTCTCCCCTCTCTCTCTCAATGTCGGCCAGGAACTCGTATGGCTTGAGATCAAACCTTCGATTCTTGAAATCAAATGTAAGCTCTCTAGCAATGTGCTATCGTAACTCTATAAATCTGTTGCTCAAAGCAGTGTCATTTAAGTTTTTATCCGGGGGGGGGGCATTCTCCGCCAACATAAGATTTTCACTTTGTATTAGTGCATTACTATACATTTGATCAAACAATATGTATTTATGAAGCTCAAGGGAGGTCAAATCGCACCCTCTTGTCCTGCCCAAATGGCGCCCCTGGAACATTTGCTTGCTATTACTTTAAAGAAATTAAATGAATCATTGAATAACACTCATTTCTGTCAGTAGATATTCTCGAGCTCTGTGCGCGCATTACAGACTGTAGGAAACACAGTCCCTGCTGCTGTAATTCGCAAAGTTCCATAGTTTTCTTAGAGAGCATCTTACTATCTTGCTGTCTATAAAGAAGGGAAAGAATGAACTAAAAGTATTTATGAAGTTATGGGAACATTGTGTGATTTTTTTTTAAATAGCTTCTTAAAAGATATTTCAGAACAAACGAATGAAAAAGACTGTTTTAGAGCTAGAACATTTTAAACTTGATTCCTGTTTTTTTCTCATCTGAATGGAAAGGGTGTACTACGTCACACACACTGCTTTAGACAAGGAGAGGTGTGGGGAGGAGTTGGATTGAATACTAGAAGCAACTAATCGATTGAGACATGTATTTCTGGATGCATAAGAAAACGATGCAAGAGTTTATTCATTTAGACTTAGAATTCTTTTTTACATTTATTTACAATATGTTATAGCATATTTGTTCCAAAATAAACATCGGACAGCTTGACAACAATATCTTTCGGGTCTTTAACGATTTTGAGCAACAAAGTAAAATCTGTAGATAATGTTGCTACCACTCCCAAATTTACCGGCATTAGCCATGACTTCTTAGAATTTATATTTATCCAAACTGGATTCAAAACATTCTTCATGAACATAGTAAAAGTGATTGTCAGCCTCCTAGGATGTCTCTACTTCCGTCTTATTGTGTGTTATAGAAGAAAAATCTCGTCCAGTTTTTTACCAGGAGGTAATGTGCCTAAGATCGATGACACATTCCCGCGCTGGATGGCGATGCTGATACGTTGGAAAAGGAATGCAGTAGCTCGGGGGTCACCAGTTTTGATTGCTATTCGATGACCAACCTCAAATGAAATTAGATCCTTCGTGACCCCAAGACCCACTAGTTTCTATTGCTACTGTTACAAACCAATATTTGTCCAATATGTTTGAGTATTTTAGTCTTTTGTCTGATTCTCTGTGAGCGGCGACGAGACCTGCCTGAATTGAAGAATGGGATAAGTTGGAAGGAGCAAACGTATCGGAACATGTGAAATCCCAGACTAGTGCCTTTCCATTTTTCCACGGTACCAAAGTCATGCCATCAGGCCTTTTACCATCAGAGCGGCAACAACCATTTGGTTCTTTTATTGAAGGAACTCCCGCTGAAACGAGGGCTCTACAAATAATGTCGTTTACAATATGATGTCGAGATTGTCTTCCCGCACTTTTTTTACATGAAAGACCATGTAATCCTTTATTATCAACATATGCGTTGCAAGCAGGACAAAAGTGAGGCTCACAGATATTAGCACCTAAGCGCAGAGCTGTAGCAATACGAAAGCTCTCATTAGAAAGGTGTAGGCCGAGTGTGTGAGAAGGTAGGGCTTGAAGCCATGCTCCGTTTTTGGAGGAGGAGACAGCTAACAGCCTGGCTTTGTCATCTGGGTTATTGGTTGATGATAGGAGTGAAGATAAATGAAGCTTGACTATAGGTTCATCCCAAACAGACTGAACATGTCTTTTGTCGTTAGGTGGGGGATCCATTCCAACCAGACTAGTCCATTTATCGATGCATTCTTGTACATCTCGAATCGAGTCTAAGTCAACCTCCTGTTGAAGAAGAGATCCAATTAGTTCTCGTGAGCCATAGAATGATGCGAGGAAAGAAGGTATGGCGATATCCATGGCTCGACGAATCCCAAGGCCCCCATTCTCCACTGGTAAGGAAGCTTGTAACCATGAACTGTCTTTCAAAGAACAGTTTAGGATGGATTCCAGTCCTGTTCTAAGAGTGTGGTCGAAATTGTCAAGTAATTTATCATCCTGCCAAGAAGGGGAACAACGAAGGAAATACAGTAATCTTGGAAGTGAGAGTGAAGCTCGCAGTAAATAATAGGCGGAGTGTGCAGAAAGCTTTGATAATTGAGAAAAAAAGAATTCTAATTTTGATATCTTGTCCAATAAAATTTTGCTCCTTGATTCGGTAGAGATGGCAGCCCCTAAAAGTTCCGCATTGGTAGGAGATAAGAGTTTGATACCAGGTGCTACTTCATTAAACCTTTCATAAAGGTCATGGATTTCATCAACTCTGGCGCTCAGAAAACTCACTTCACATTTGGCAGAGTTAAGAAACAATCCAATAGATGAAGCTTCTAGACGAATTTTATTAAAAGCGCATAGTACTACGTCGATATTTCCAGCTATGGTACCGTCGTCTAAGTACCAGATATTTAAATCTGTGTTAATATCCTTAACAATGTGATGGATGGTTAGGGCGAACAGTGCTGGTCCAAGTGGGTCACCTTGCTGTACTCCACGTTGTGAGTGAATTATGTTATCACTTATAAAAAGATTGCTTGGTTCGGAGTAGCATTGGTAGATGTATGGATAGTAAGTTGGAAAGTTAGTTTTAACAGATTGTAACATTGAGTCGCGGTTGAGTTCATTGAAGGCGTTGCGGAAGTCAATTTTCAAAAATGCTTTCACTTCAGTATGGGAAGATGAGTAGTACATTCTGGCAGCATGTACGGCAGATTCTGCTCCGAATGGTATACAGACCCCTAGTTGGTGTGGTGATAGAATCTTAATTAAAGAATCTCGTATCCGGAAGCAGATAATTTTTGCTGATAAGCGTCTCCAAACATTGCCAACAGCTATTGGGCGAATTCCACCGCTTTTCTTCTTCAGTGCTATAAGTGAAGCACCAAAAAAAATTGGTCGTAAAATGGTCGGCACTTTCCCAGATATAATTAAGTGCATAAATTCACAAATGGCTGTGGTTAAGCGTTCCCTTGAATCAAAACTTAGAATTTGTGTAACGATTTCTATGCCGCGAAATGTACCTTAGTTCGACAATCTGAAACGAAACTCACTTTGTTGGGAGTAAATATCAATCTGGGTGGAAAGGGTAATGGAAGTTAGCGCATACACGGGAAATGAAGATCTTGTAGAAAGTTCTCAGCCTAAAACAGTTGGATAGGTATTAGAATGAAAGGTTGGAATATAATTTTGGAGCTTAATGTACATTCCCGAAATACAGAAAAATAAAAAGGCAGATCAGAGGTAGAGCAACTCCAATGAAAGAAGAATAGTACAGATGTTAGAGCGCCAATTCAATTGGCCAGATGGAAGTGTATCGAAAACAACTTACGCTCTTGAGATTAATTTCCCAATGACCCATTAATCCACCAAATACATTAACACCAAGTACATATTTATTTATTTATTTATTTAACAATCACCAGATACAGCTCAGAGGCCATTTTACAGAGGATAACAACAACAACAATAACAATGGAAAGGATTTGGGAAGGTGTCGGCCAGGGCTTGTTTACTAGGTACCATCCCGGCATTTGCCTGGTAGGACTGAGGGAATTCCTGTAAAACCTCAGTCAGGATGGTCGGCAGCGGGATTCGAACCCACAACCTCCCGAATGCGAAGCCAACGCTCTACCACTTGAGATCTTATTCTAACTTGTTAGGTGAATTTAACTACATTAAACTTTCTGATAGATGTATTATTGCACAAGAAGTATGTCTGCACAAAATAGCAAATGGCTTTTATTTGATAATAGTGAATTTTTACAATACATCAGGGACATACCTAAGGGTGAGACGGGGGGCACCAACCTCTCCAAATCTTGGGTTGGTCCCCTCAAATATTTATTTAAAGTTATATGTTACAAATTGCTTTTAATCCGACAATAATGAAAAAATTATCCACAGTAAACTGAAATTATTCATGCTTGTAAGAAAAGCTTACTTTTTAAATTCATTTACGGGCTATTCCTTAAACGCTAAATAAACAGTAATAAGAGTATAAGATCAGAATTTTGGGGGCCGGGAGTTATCTTCGTTAATATTGCGAGGTTCTTCCTGTCCTTGTAGTCGCCTTGAGATACTAAAGGTTAAAAATCTATACGAATGCACTTTTTGTAAAGAACTAACAAGGAGAAAGCATAGTTTTGTAAATGAACTTCGAGGCTATTTTTTTTCAAGATAATAGTGTACATTTAAAGTGTTCATATTACAAACTGGGAGAGCGCAATGTCTTTATAAAGCAGAGAAAAAGCGTCTTAAAGTTTTCAATTCGTCCCATATGTCGTACGTTGCGCAAGTTTACGAAGTGACTGTGTGGCAGAATAAGTAACATCTGTGACTCACGTGCCAAGGGTCCCGGGTGCGTCTCCCGCTGGAATCAACTTTTTCGTTTTATGCTTGAACCAATAAAGTAGTCACTTGTAACTACAAGTAAAATGTTAATTCACTATTTGTTTATAATGAATTAAAACAATAGAACTATTCAAATCAGTTGTAAAATGTTTCAATGTTTTACTTAACTATCAACGGAATGTAATCTATTTCGTAAAAATATTGATATCACGAGTTACATTATGGTTACCACAGTCGTTGTGTAAAAAGTGTTCTTGACGCTTCGTGTCTACATCTGTTGAAAGTTTGAAAATTACAAGAAAGATGAGAAGGAAATACCCTTTGGTAATACTGGATGTTACTATAAACAAGGAGTTTTCCTCTTATTCCCCTTGCAAAAAGCGGCGAAAATCTGTTTCCAATATCGAGGGAGGACGGGTAAGACCTTTCCCATATTTTAAAGCGATATTCAAAATATTTAAGAAGGTGAAAAACAGTACTGTGGAGGATCATGAAGCAGAGTTGTCTTCAAAATTGCGAGGCGGGCAGATTTGAGGCCTATTCTTTGGGATATTAATTTCATCATATTTTACTTTGTGGCAATCGGACACAAATCATCACATTTCTCCCCAAAACTCACATTTCAAGTCGGATTATTAGGAGCACAGTCTATCAATTTCAAGATTGCAGGGGACATGTCCCCCTCATCCCCCCGTGCAATCTGCGCCAGTGCTTGTAATACACACAACGTCAACAGATGTAGACACGAAGCGTCAAGAAGATTTTTTACACAACGACTGTGGTAACCATATTATAACTCGTGATATCAAAATATTTACGAAACAAATTACATTTCGTTGGTAGTTAACAGGGAAGATTGAGAGATTTTACAACTGATTTGAATATCTATATTGTTTAAATTCATTATAAACATATGATTTTCATTCATTATTCACAAATTTTTATTATAAATTTCATTATAAAAATATTATAATGAAAAATGTGAACAAACATTCATGATTCATTATAAACATTTTAATTCATTATTAACAATTTACTTGTAGCTACAAGTGGCTACCTGAGTGGTTCAAGCAAAAAACAAAAAAAGTTGAATCCATGGGAATAGAACCCGGACCCTTGGCATGTGAGTCACAGATGCTACTGATCCTGCCACGACGTCACTTGATAAATATGCGCAACGCACGACATATGCGTCGAGTCGAAAACTTAAAGACGCTTTTTATCTGCTATATTAGGCCATTGTGCTCTCCCAGTTTGTAATATGAACATTAAATGTGCACTATCACCTTGCAGAAAATGGCCCCGAAGTTAATTTACCAAAGTCTGCTTTCTCCTTGTAAGTCAAAATGTCGATTCGACTCAGAGGGTAGGAGAATGCTCCTCCATTGCTGGGTTTTGCAACATAGTACTTTGTTTTAATTGTCTTATGAGAAAGCATTGAATGTAGATTTACTTTCTTATTTTTATTATTATGTTCAACAAAGATTCTGGCAAAACTGAGAATAGAATATCAACTCTTTAGACCCTTATCTATGCTGGCAATACTGTAGCTGAGCGGGAAAGAGTCTGCAAATTATCAAGAAAACACTATATACTCAGCACTCGTAGAAGCTAGAATTGTGAAATTTACAGATAGGTAAGAGGAAGTTCGTAAGATTTGTTTCATAGCAAAACAAGGTAACAGATGTTAGAGCCTGCGGGGTTACAGGTTCAAAGGTCAAAATGCAATTTTTTCCTTATGGGATTTCAATGTTAAATAGTAGTCTCACATGCCATTTTTTGAATATCCATTTCTGGTAGTGAATTTTTTTTTAAAAGTTAGCTAGCTATGGAGTAGCTAGCACCCATTGCGAGGGCTACACCCTCTATTTGGGAAAGAGATTTAACATATTTGTGTCGGAAAAAATATTTTATGTTGGGCAAAGAGACATTTATGAACTGTATTAAACCTCCATAAGTTTTATTTATTTTATTATACATGAGGAGGTCCTGTTAGTGACAAGCGGGTTTACTGTGCATGATATGAAGGTGAGATATGGGCCGGTACGTGTGATGTGCTGAGGATACTGATGATGTTATAGTCCGGATGATTTGGAGGTACGGTATATTTATATAATGCGAAAAGCAGTGAGAGAGGTGTAGACGTGTGGTGATGGCTGTGAGTGTAGGGAGCGTCGCTGTAAACGGTTTCAAAAAATAAAGCGTGTTCGCTGTCATACCGTTGAGTTATATATTTAATACGAAGAGCTTCAATATGATAAAGTAGGTGAGGAAATGTGATGCGGTCGTACAATTCACGGGTTGGACTTGGTAATTTAATGCGGTAGGCTAGGCGGAGAGCATGTCGTTCCATTATTAACAGCTTTTCGTAATGTTTTGCGCTTGCTGATATCCAGGAGGTAAAACCATATGTAAGTACGGGACGGAGGAAGACCTTGTAGGTGTTGATGAGCGTAGAAGAATGGAGACCCCACGTTGTACCTATGAGACATTTAAGTAAATTTAATCTATTTTTGGCTTTGCTTACAACGGTAGCGAGGTGTGGACGCCATGTAAGATGATGATCAAATGTTATACCCAAGTATTTCACTGTCTTTGAGTGCTGTATGGCAGCATCATTGACGGTAAGGGCAAGACGAGCTGGGTTTCGATGAACTCGTGATCGACGTTTCGGTGGAATAAAGACTATGGCCTGAGTTTTGGTAGCGTTTATTGTTAAGCGCCACGTCCGACACCAGTCGCTAAAGCGACGGATAGCTTCATTCATCGCAGTGTTTATTTGAGAGATAGTCTTTGTTAACGCCAGGAAAGCCGTGTCATCGGCGTACTGAAATGTATGAATATTTTGCGGTAAGGACGGCATGTCAGCGACATAAAGCAGATACAGCAGTGGGGACAAGGCAGAGCCTTGCGGAACGCCGCTATGAAGAAAAACAGGATAAGAGACACTGCCATTGATGTAAATGTAAGCCAGGCGGTTTGAAAGAAAATTAAAAATGAAGCGGATGTACGTGATTGGAAGACGGAAAAACAAAAGCTTGAATAAAAGTCCCAGGTGCCATACTTTATCAAATGCCTTTTCGAGATCGAATAAAACTAAACAGGCAGGCTTGGAAGAATTGTAATGATTAGTGATCATGTTGGTGAGGCGAAGTAACTGATCGTTAATACTATATCCTGGTCGGAAACCAGCTTGATGTAAAGGTAGCAAATTTTTCGCTGTTAAGTGAGTGTGAAGTCTTTTGACAAGGATGCGTTCCAATATTTTGCTGAAAGTCGGAGTTAATTGTATGGGCCTGTAAGATGATACGGAATTTATTGGTTTGTGTGGCTTAGCAAACATGAGTGTTTTGGAAGTCTTCCACTGAGGGGGAAGATAACCTGTGCGGAGAATAAACGTAAATATAGTTGCTAAAAGGTGTAGTAAGGCGAGAGGCGCTTCTTTGACATGACGATAAGTGATTGAGTCCAGACCAGGGGCAGTATTGCGTTTGCGAGCCGTGACGGAGTTTATATCTGTTACAGTGATAGGCGTAGTAAGAGGATGTTCGGGTAAAACATGAGATGTGCTGAGTTGAAGTTCTGGTGAATTTATGTTAAAGGTATGTGTGGGATGCCTGCGAGGAATGGCTGCTTCAGACGGAGTGAAAATAGATTGTAGATAGGTTGCGAAGGCGTCTGCTTTTTCTTTATCTGTGTGAAGAGGATTTTCATTCTCTAGAAGAGGATAGGTAGTGTGGGTCTTGCGACCAGTGAGCATGTTGAAACGGTTCCAGTATCTGGATGGGTGTGCATCGTCTGCCAAATTATTGCAAGCTTTTATCCATTGACGGAGTTTATATGCTTTAACATAATTGTGAACTGTGCGTTGAAATTGACGATGTAAGTGCAATGACTCTAGATTTCCTGTACGTTTGTAATCTTTGTAGAGCGATCGTGAACGTCTGATAAGTGGTAAATAATGGGGTGGGAGCGTTGGGTGATAACTATGGGATGTACTAGTCGGTATAAAACGGCTGGTAGCGTCATGGAGTGCTGTAGTTATTCTATCCAAAGAGTTATTAAGATCTTCCTCCGTTTCTGATAAAGTTGAGTTTGCAAAAATGCTACTGAGGTAATTTCGATATCCTGGCCAGTCGGCTTTGTCGAAGCGCAACGTGGTACGAGTGACAGGAGGTAAGTGGGGTGCTGGACGGTGTGAAGAAGTGAGTGATAATTTAACGGGAACATGATCACTACCAAGCGGATCGAGTACTGTGAGAGTACACCGTGCAGAGATACTGGCTGAAGTAATGACAACGTCTGGAGTGGTATCCGAGATCGGTCGGGTAGAATGAGGCAGGGTATGGAATGTGCCGAATGTTTCAGTTGCAATGAAATCTAGAAATTCTTCCTTTTGGCGGGCTGTTCGACTGTGAAAATTTATGTCTGCCATAGTGATGTAGGTGCGGAACGTGTCTGAGATATACTGAAAATTTTTTAGAGGTATGGCATGACCAGGGCGGATGTAAATGGTAGCCAAAGTGACATATATATCTTTGTAGTATAGAGTGGTAGTGATGTATTCCGGGATGTTTGGTATTGACAGTAAATGTTGGCGATAGGCGATTGATGGAGAGAACCCAAGGACGACTCCGCCATTTGCACGGCACATGGGTATGGTTGTGTCATGTCTGAGCAGTGTGTATCGTGAAAATTTGCAGCTTTGTTTAGGCTTCAGATGAGTTTCGTTAAGGAGAAATGCATTGACTTGTTCTTCTACTAGTAGTTGTTCAAACAGTGGTTTATGTGATTGAAGAGACCGGATATTCAGAAATAGAAATATTAAAGCCATAATGATCGGTATACAGTAAGTGAGGTGTTTAAGAGCTAGGTGGAACCGCAGTAGCATGGAAATAAGCATACGGACCTGAATATGTAGCATGTAATGTGACGTTAAGAGTTGCCTGAGCTGCAAGTTGGATTTGTTGGAGTACATATTGTCTTTGAAATGGATGAATGTTTTGCAGAGCTACGGTGAAAAATGCAAGAAGTTGTTCGATCGTGATAGGTTGATATACTGAAGTGATAGGCGGAGATTCAGATTTAGTTTCGGGCGTTCTGATAGGCACCACAAGTTCAGGTTTAGTCTCGTCCACTGGTGGCCTGGCTTTGCATTTGTAACTGAACGTTGGGTGTTGTTCAGGACATGTGGTACATTTAGGATGTTGGTGGGTATTTGGACAGACCTTAGTGAAGTGAGATCCGGAGCAAAAGCCACACGTTGGTTGATTGGGACATTTTGATGTTGGATGCGAATTATATTTTTGACACTTTTCGCATCGGAGCGGGAGAGGTTGTGGAGTGCGAGATGCCTCGACCCGGTGTCGACGTTTGAAGATAAATGCTCCTGAAGTTAGAAGTTCATCGATAGTTTCTTGGTGCGAAGTAAGAACACGCATCATATATGTCGGGCCCATATTGTTCTTAATGCGGATGCATTTCGTAATGACATGGCCTTCCTGTTTGAGCTCTTCAGCAACCTCTTCGTCTGTAATCGACGGGTCCACACCACGTATAACTACAGACAAGGCAGGCGATTTCCGTGGTGGTGGTGGTTGTTTGGCTCTTTTGTCGGTTAATTTTGTCATAGTGGCTGTTTTGCCAAAGACTTCATAGCTGCAGCGGTTCAGAATTTTAAAGGGCAGTTTCTTATCTTTGGATTTGATGATGATGCCATTGCGAGTAGGTATTAGCTCAGAAATTGACGTACGAGGTACGTACTTACAGAATTGATGGAGCAGAATCTTGAGATTGGCGAATTTTGGATCAAACTGTTGAAGGAGAAAGCTGTATACCGGTGGACGTTGCGGTGGTTGTAATGGGGGAAATTGCCGGTCGTCTCCTAGATCTATCTGAAGTTCAGATTCAGAATCGCTAATGGTGTGTGCTTTCTTTGATGGCTGGGACAGAGTTTGTCGTGAAACAGCTGGCGAACGTGAGCGAGATCGGGATCCAGATGGAGATCGACTATTGCCTTGAGCACGTTTGTGGCTTTCCCTGCGTTGCCTGTCAAGAGCAGCAGCGTCAGCTGGACCTGGGATGATCTGTGGTAATCCGCAATGATGATAGGAGGGTTGTGTAGAAGCAGCCATGGTACTGTGTTAGGAAAAGTACCTCGTTAGCCGATAGGTATGCCAAGGTCGTCAACTGTGTCCAGGTGTTTCAGCCTCCGAAGAGGAGAGTATCAAATAAATCGAGAAGCCAAAAACAATAGCAAGGGTCGTCAACTATTAGGATCAATTTAGTTTGTTTGCCTCCGTGGAGGCTTATAATTAATTCGACAGTTGTTTCCTTGGACCTCGAGGAGGCAAGTAATCCAACCGTATACAGAAGATCGCGATTAAAATTCAAACAATGGGGATGGAAACACCAAATGACTTGTTTATTTTTCTCCGCCAGCTACGGATACCCTATTTTTTTTACCTGGTTAGAGATTCCAGGTGGCCAGTTCGTAGTAAAAATTGGTATATCGACATAAAGTCTGATCTGAAAAAAAAAGTGATAACGAGAAATGTGGTCAATCGTGACCCGGTGACCTCTAGCAGGCCACCTGTGGCCTTTGCGGAAAAACTCCCTTTTCAACAGTTTATTGTACAAAATAAATTCAGTTGAAGATGATGTTAAAGAGCATACGCATAAATTATATACCGAACGCCCTTTTTTTGGAAAGCGAAGAGGTCCGCAATATCGTCAAATGTCAAAGGTCACGCAGTTAAATTTCACATTTGATGAGCTAGCAAGCGTGAAACTGTGACGTTTGAAAGAATAATTCGAAAAAATGAAATGAAATTAAATCTTTCTTTTACGTCCCATGTATATGCTGGTTAGGTTAAGGAGACGGTGATGATGAGAAATAAATGAAATGGTGGAATGAAGAAAGTGAGAGGAAACGGGAGAACCCGAGAAAACCCACGAGCACGGTGTTTGTCCACCACAAAGTCAACACGGTGTGAGCTGGGATCGAACCATGGATCCCAAACACCGGAGGTGAACGCTCAACCACTGATATACGTACAGTCTACTACAGTTAAGGCTTACAAGGGCACTGCTTTGCATTCACCTAATCAAAATGTTCGTAGTTTAAACACCATACCTTCTAAATTTGTTTTCAAATATTGCCGTCACATACTTACTAATATACGAACTATGAACTTTTTTATTTTGTGCCCTTTGACCTTTTATGACATTGTTGACCTATTTCTCATGCATGTACTCTATAGCCACTTTTGTGAATGTATTCCACAGCAAGTCAAGACATTTTTCAAACTCCACACTTTCTTACTTGATGACAAATCAAAATGACATTTTAACTGCTTTATATCTCACTTTCATGACACTGCTGACATTTTCTTTATGCTCATACACACACGTCTTGAAAGCACCTTTATGCATGTTTTCTACGACAGCTCAAATCATTCTTTCCAACGTCGCAGGTTACTTACTTACTAACACACCAAACATGAAATTTTAACTGCGTGACTTTTGATCTTTAAAGACATTATTGACCTTTTCCTATGCTTATACACACTCCCTGGAAAGAACACTTATGCATGTTTTCTATGGCAGCTCAAATAATTCTTTCCAAAGTCACAGTTTCTAACACTACTTGCTAACACATTAAACATAAAATTTTAACTGCGTGACTTTCAAACTTTGAAGACATTATTCACCATTTCCTGTGTTCATACACACTCCCTGAAAGGAGCTTTATTCATGCTTTTTATGGCACCTCAAATCATTCTTTCCAACGCCGCAGTTTCTAACACTACTTACTAACACATTACACATGAAATTTTAACTGCGTAACTTTTGACCTTTGAAGACATTATTGATCTTCTCTTATGTTTATACACACTCCTTGGAAGGACCTTAATGCATGTTTTCTATTGCAGCTCAAAGCATTCTTTCCAGCGTCACAGCTTGTAACATTAGTTCCTAACACATTAAATATTAAATTTTTACTGCGTGATCTCTGACCTTTTATGACATTGTTGAACTTTCTCCAATGCTCATGCAGACTTCTCGGTAGGACCTTTATGCACATACTATATAGCGGGTCAAATCATTTTTTCCAACGTAGCAGTTTCATAGTTACTAAAACGTTGAACAGCAAATTTTAACTGTGTGATCTCTGACCTTTAATGACATTATTGACCTTCTCCTCTGCTCATACACACTCCTTGGAAGGACCTTTATGGCAGCTGAAATCGTTCTTTCGAACGTCGAAGTTTCGTATTTGCTAACACACCAGACATGAAATTTAAACTGCGTGACTTGATCTTTGAAGACATTATTGACCCTTTCCTATGCTCATACACACTCCTTGGAAAGACCTTTATGCATGTTTCTATGGCAGCTCAAATCATTCTTTCCAACATCGCAGTTTCTAACAGTACTTGAAAACAACTTAAACATGAAATTTTGACTTGGTGACCTTTGACCTATTATGACATTATTGACCATTTTTCTATGCTCATACAGCTTTCTTGGAAGGATCTTTATGCATGTTTTCTATGGCACCTCAAATCATTCTTTCGAGCGTCGCCGTTTCTATCACTACTTGTTAACACTTTAAACATGAAATTTTAACTTCGTGACTTTTGAACTTTGAAGAAATTATTCCCACTTCCTATGCTCATAAACACTCTTTGAAAAGAACTTTATGCATATTCTCTATGGCAGCTCAAATCATTCTTTCCAACGTTGCAGTTTCTAGCAATATTTGCTAACAAATTAAACATGAAATTTTAACTGCTGGACTTCCGACCTTTTATGATATTATTGACCTTTCTGCTATGCTCCTGCAGATTTCTTGGGAAGATCTTTATATACATGTTATATAGCAGCTCGAATTCTTTTTTCCAACGTAGCAGTTTCATTGTTGCTAACACATTGAACATGAAAATTTAACTGCGTGATATCTGACCTTTCATGACATTGTTGATCTTTTCTCTGCTCATTCACACTCCATGGAAGGACCTTTATGCATGTTTTCTATGGCACCTCAAATCATTCTTTCCAACGTCGCAGTTTCTATCAGTACTTGCTAGCAATAAACATGAAATTTTAACTGCGTGGCTTTCGAACTTTTGAAGACATCAATGACCTATTTCTGTGCTCATACACGCTCCTTGGAAGGAATTTTAGCATGTTTTCTATGGCACCTCAAATAATTCTTTCCAACGTCGCAGTTTCATACTTGCTAACACAACAAAGATAAAATTTTAGTTGCCTGACGTTTGAACTTTGAAGACATTATTGACCTTTTCCTATGCTCATACACATTCCTTGGAAGGACCTTAATGCATGTTTTGTATGGCAAGTGGAATTATTCTTTCGAACGTCGCAGTTTCTAACACTACTTGCCAACACATCAAACATGAAATATTAACTGGGTAATCTTTGACCTTTTATGACATTGCTGACCTTTTAATATGCTTATACACACTGTTTGGAAGGACGTTTATGCGCATTTTATATGGCAGCTCAAATCTTTTTTTCCAACGTAGCAGTTTCGTACTTCCTAACACACCAAACATGAAATTTTAACTGCGTGATCTTTGACATTTCATGACATTGTTTACTTTCCCTATGCTCATACACACCCCTTGAAAGGACCTTTATGCATGTTTTCTATGGCAGCTCAAATTATTCTTTCAAATGTCACAGTGTCACAATTGCTAGCTCATCAAGTATGAAATTTAACTGCATGAGTTTTGACTTCTGATGATATTGCGGACCTCTTTGATTTGGTAGGAAAAAGGGCATTCGGAAAACCCTTTATGCATATGGTATTTAATATTTTTTAAAAAATTTAGTTTCTTGTGTACAATAGACTGTTAAAAAGCTAGTTTTTTCCGCAAAAGTCACAGGTGGCCTGCTAGAGGTCACAGATTCACGATTGACCACATTTCTTGTTGTCACATTGTTTTGGATCAGAATTTATGTCGATATACCAATTTTTGCTACCAGAAATGGATATTCAAAAAATGGCATAGGAGACTGCTATTTAACATTGAAATCCCATAAGGAAAAAAATGTATTTTGATCTTTGAACCTTCAACTCCACAGGATCTAACATTTGTGACCTCGTTTGCTACCAAACAAATCGTACGAGTTTCCTCTAAACTTTCTGGAAATTTCACAATTTTAGCCTTTACGAGTGCTGAGTATTGTGAAAGTAAATTTACAGACGAATTTTGGGACAGTCTATATATATATATATATATATATATATATATATATATATATATATATATATATATATATATATATACAGTTAGATAGATATATGTATATGAGGGTTATTCCATTTGCAAATATGCCCCTCCCCCAACTCAGAATCCTCTCTAAGTCCCTGCAATACATTAAATTTAATATCAGTGACAGAACGTTGAGAACAAAAAGTCGACTGTGGTACTAAACATTTAAAACAAATTCATACAATAATTAACCGTTGGTCGGAATGTGTAAGCTATATAACAATATAGGGTAAACGAATTTGATCCTAATCAGTAAGAATTTATAAAATTAATCAAAAATCGATTTTTACTGAATAATGATACAGAATAAATAAATAACTATAGGCGCAATTATGGACTTCACCTATGTATTCATGTTTTCTTCTTGCTGGCATATATATAATATGTGTGTGTGTGTGTGTGCCTAAATATGTAAACATATTTGTAAAATCTATGCACGTATATAGTATGTACTTAAGTATGTGTATGTGGAAATATTCAGAAGCATATATCGACTAAAAACAGGGAATTCGTGTTATTATTCGATTCAAAATCTCTTGTCGTCGCGAATTTGAAGCTTAAAATATACAAAACCATATTCATGCCTGTTGTTCTGTATGGTTGCGAAACATGGTCACTTACTCTGAGGGAAGAACATAGACTGAAAGTATTTGAGAACAAGATCCTGAGACGAACATTCGGACCCAACAGGAATGTGAATGGGGAATGGCGGAAACTTCATAACGAGGAACTACATAAGTTATATGATTTACCCAACATTGTTAGGGTCGTCAAGTCTAGGAGGCTTAGGTGGGCGGGTCATGTAGCTAGAATGGTAGAAAGTAGAAAAGCTTTCAAAGTCTTGACTGGAAGACCAATCGGAAAAAGACCATTAGGAAAAACCTAGACGCAGATGGGAGGACAATATTAAGATGGACCTCGCCGAGATTGGAATACAGAGTAGAAACTGGATGCAGTTATCTAAGGATAGAAGTCAGTGGAGAGCTTTTGTGAACGCGGCATTGAACCTCCGGGTTCCATAAGCTATAGAGTTAGTTAGTTTGCTGGCTTAGTTATATATCTAAATGTAGTTTATAGTGATATATATTATCTAATCTTGTGTATGAGATGAATGTTTCTGGACTGTATTTTTTTATTTTGAACTTTTTTCTTTCTTTACTACTATCATTTTTTCTTATACTTTTATGTTTCTTTTTATTACTTAGTAATATAGCAATGGTTTCCTTAATGTGTAATAGATTGCAAGAGCCTTCTGTAAATGGATAATTGTTCTCTGCTGAAGGTAAATAAATGAATAAATAATTACAAATTCAGACCCAAAATTATTGTTGTAACATCAGGTTAGCAAGCCTAACACCCGCCTTCAAAAGTTTATACACTCCGCATAAAAAAAAAAAAAATACGACATCTCATGCCGTGCAGCTAGGCCACACATAATACACCTTCTTAACCCATAATCGTGTCTGGTAAAAAGAACCCCCGCTCTCCTCCTTTCTTCTCTCCATAACTAAAATTAGCTAACAACATGAACGCAATTCTAATTTTAAACTACACATGCATGAGTATCGATAAAATGAAATAACAAAAACCGACACAAATCAAGATTCATAAGTTGATTTAGGGAGAAACTGAATCACACACAATGAAAAATTGAAACCAATGGATGTATATTACACAGAGGTTCAGAAATGAGCTAGAGAGAAAGAGCAGGCGAGAGAAGAAGAAAAAGAAAAGGTATAACAAATAAAAATGTGGTATTTTAAACTTAGAAAGAAAATAACTTAACATTCTGGTAAAGTCCCGTTACCAGAAATTCAACAGTAATATAGAAATAACGTTTCTTTTATATATATATATATATATATATATATATATATATATATATATATATATATATATATATTAAGAACTATTCGAATATATAAAGGATACTTGAAACATCCATTAAACCACTTTCAAAAAGGATAGCATACTCAATTTCCAGTAGAATTGTAGATCTCACAGACACATCTAAGGTAATGTCAACAGTCTAATACATGCTTTGTTTCCGCGTAGTTCGGTTGCAAATTCGGTAGTGTTCAATGGACGTACCGATGCAAACCACATTCTAATAAACCCAGTAGGTAGTGTAGATAATATCTTCCATTCCTGACTACTAATGCAAAGTGAAGAAAAAACAGAAAAAACGAAAAAAAGGAAGAAAGAAAGAAAGATAAAATTGAATGAGTGCTATTTAACTGGTAATTTTTTATCAGAAATATCCTATATTAAAAGTACAAACCGTATCATTATGAAAAATTAGAAATGTTCAAATGGAAAATTGGATGTTCCTTATAGATGTAGCAAACCTTGTGTGTTTCATATTTCAACGTGAATAAATCACATTGAATTATAGGAGGAAACAAATTTGTATCGAACTAGTATAAATAAAATTTTGTTTTCAAATAACCAAAGAGGTTGCCATTTTCTAGTCTTTTCCGAAGATTTATCTGTTCCGAACATCCAGCATCACTTTCATCTCTTGCGGATATAACGTTGTAATTTGCACATATAGAATGAACACGCTAAAGCTCAAACGGATCATAGTGTCAGTCGGATGATGTTGGTTAGCTTATGGACCACCACTTGGTCGAGGATACAAAGCCGTAGTGACCCGGTAATTCGACTGAGACTTGGTAACCCAGATGATAAAAAAGGTATTTTGCTTAGTCCTTTGCGTATAAACAGTATTTCTTTCAGAGATGACCAGAACTGAAAATGTTTACCCCAGAGCACAAAAACTCGACGCTGAAGTTGGCAGTTAATTACATTTTCCAGACAATGTTTATCGGTCTCTTGCTCCGTTTTAACTTTGGACAGGCGCACGCACATGAAGTACGTGTGTACGTGAGAGAGATGGGAGAGAAGTGGAAGATGCAAAAACAGGATAGGGAAACGTCAAGAAAAAGAGCGAGAGAGACGAATATAAATATGAAACATACTTAATCATTACGGTGTATGATGAAGAACATACACACTGTTTATTCGAATTCTCGCCAGTGATGCTTTGTAAGTTCTCCAGCAGAAGATAAATCTCCCTTTGCAGCCATTATTTTATGCGAAAAATTTATATTACCTAACGAGGAATCGAACCTAGATTTTTCCCTTGAAAGTCTGGTACTTTAGCACTACACCACCGATTACTGTACACAAATTTTCTCCAACAATTCTGTAATATTTGTATCTGAGAACGACAAAACGAAAAGTGTTTACTGCAGATCAATGTAGTGTTTCGAATACCCTGGTAAATCCCTTTCCCTTTCCCAACCAACATTCGTAAATCGTCTCTATCATGATAAAGGTGTTTGCTTCCACATTCTTAATCATTGCACGTCTAATATGAGAAATTTATTCTTCACTATCACTTTGTAAAAAATACAATTGTGGCGTGAACAAGATTTGAAGCTATGCTGGACAGCTGTACTAATCGTAACTCCATTACGTTACCGCTACACTATCATGCCACCTGAAACTAGAAGCCAAATATTACTTACTTTAGCGTTGATCATTGGAACGATCAAGCTTCTTCCTGTATTTTTTTTGCACCTAAGTGCACAACGAAATTCATTTATTCGACGACCTAGAGAGAAATTAGTGCCCAATAATAAAGAAAATCACATTCAACCCTGAAAAAGATACAGAAATAAAAACATATTATGCAGTAATTTCACCGTGCAAATTCAAAAGGACGCGAATAATAATAATAATAATAATAATAATAATAATAATAATAATAATAATAATAATAATAATAATAATAATAATAATAATAATAATAATAACCTATATTATAAATTTAAAGTGACTGTGACTTATAGTCTCCTGAACCACCCGACCGATCTCGATCAAGTATTCAACATGTTCGGACCTCCGAGTATTTTTATCTATTCGTTTGGATGGTGTTACTTAGAGGAGGGGGAGAATGAAAAATATAAAAATAAAGAAAACTGAATAAGTTTTGAATCAAACGACCAATCTGGATGAAATTTGCAACATAGCTTACGTTTGTGCATGGAATGCTTTTAATCATTTCACCTTGATGGAGGAGTGTAGGGAAGGGGGAGGACGGGGAGATATACAAAAATCAATGCAAATAAAAATAAATGTGACTATGTTAATTAGTTAATAAGTCTTAAACCATCTGACAGATCTGCATCAAACTTTCAACATGGATGAAGTTCGAGCCTGGAGTAGATTTAATCGTATCACTTTGACGGTAAAACTTAGGGGATGAGGAGGGGAGGGGAAAGATATATAAAAATAAATAAAACTTAATAACTCGAACCACCGCACCAATCTCGATAAAATTTTCAACCTAGATGAAGTTCGAACTCGAGATGGTTTTCCTCATGTTATTTTGATGGTGTAGCTAAAGGAAGGGGGAAGAAGAGCAACATTTAAAAGAGAACGAAAAATGACCGATATTAGTATCGAATCTATAATTTTTGGAGTCGCTGAGATGAACAGTGACACATCTGATTCCGCTTAAATCCAAATTCCGCCCACAACATGGAGGAGGGGAAGACATATAAAAATGATCGAAATAACCAATATCATTGTCGAATTCATAGTTTTCCGGGTGGCTGAGATGAACAATGACACTCAAGATGCCGTGCTCCGCAACATGAGAAATATAAAACTCATCGAAAATGACCGATATCAAAGAGTGCTTTAGTAATAGAAGAAGTGACTGAGTAACGGAGCATATTAATATTTTTTCTCAATTTAGCCCAGCAAAGCGGCCAATTGATGCTAATAATAATAATAATAATAATAATAATAATAATAATAATAATAATAATAATAATAATAATAATAATAATAATAATTATTATTATTATTATTATTATTATTATTATTATTATTATTATTATTATTATTACTTTTGAACTTGCAGGGCGAAATTAATTCATAATATGTTTTTATTTCTGTAATTTTTCCTGGATTTTATGTTGTTTCCTTTACTAGTGGGCACTAATTTCTCTCTAGGTCATCGAATAAATGAATTTCGTTGTGCACTTAGGTGCAAATAACCTTACAGGAAGAAGCTTGATCGTTCCAAAGATCAACGTTAAGTAAGTAATATTTCGGTTTCAGTTTCAGGTGCCAAGATAGTGTAGCGGTAACATAATGGAGTTACGATTAATAAAGCAGTCAGGCATAGCTTCAAATCCTGTCCACGCCAAGCTTGAATTTTTTACAAAGTGATAGTGAAGAATCCATTTCTCATATTAGATGTGCAATGCTTAAGAATGTGGAAGCAAACACCTTTATCATGACAGAGACGACTTACGAATGTTGGTTGGGAAAGGGCAAGGGATTTACCAGGATATTCCAAACACTTCATTGATCTGCAGTAAACACTTCTCGTGTTGTCGTTCTCAGAAAGAAATATTACAGCATTTGTTGGAGAAAGTTTGGGTAAAGTAATCGGTGGTGTAGTGCTAAAGTACCAGACTTTCAATAGAAAAATCTATGTTCGATTCCCAGTCAGGTAATAAAATCTTTTCGCATAAAATAATGGCTGCAAACAGAGTTTTATCTTCTGTTGGAGAACTTACAAAGTATCACTGGCGAGAATTCGAATAAAGAGTGTGTGTGTTCTTTATCATGCACTGTAATGATAAGTATGTTTCATATTTATATTCGTCTCTCTCTCTCTTTCTCTTGACGTTTCCCTATCCTGTTTTTGCATCTTCCACTTCTCTCCCATCTCTCTCACGTACACACGTACTTCATGTGCGTGCGCCTGTCCAAAGTTAAAACGAAGCAAGAGACCGATATACCTGGTCTGCAAAATGTAATTAACTGGCAACTTCAGTGTTGAGTTTTTGTACTCTGGGGTAAATATCTGCAGTCCTGGTCATCTCTGAAAGAAATACTGTTCATACGCAAAGGACTAAGCAAAATACCTTTTTTATCATCTGGGTTACCGAGTCCCACTCGAATTACCTGGTCACTACGGCTTTGAATCCTCGACCAAGTGGTGGCCCATAAGCTAACCAACATCATCCGACTGACACTATGATCCGTTTGAGCTTTAGCGTGTTCATTCTATATGTGCAAATTACAACGTTATATCCGCAAGAGATGAAAGTGATGCTGGATGTTCGGAACAGATAAATCTTCGGAAAAGACTAGAAAATGGCAACCTCTTTGGTTATTTGAAAACAAAATTTTATTTATACTAGTTCGATACAAATTTGTTTCCTCCTATAATTCAATGCGATTTTTTCACGTTGAAATTTGGAACATGAAAGTCTGCTACATCAATAAGGAACATCCAATTTTCCATTTGAACATTTGTAACTTTTCATCATGATACGGTTTGTACTTTTAATATAGGATATTTCTGATAAAAAATTACCAGTTAAATAGCACTCATTCAATTTTATCTTTCTTTCTTTCTTCCTCTTTTTTCGTTTTTTCTTTTTTTTTCTTCACTTTGCATTAGTAGTCAGGAATGGAAGATATTATCTACACTACCTACTGGGTTTATTAGAATGTGGTTTGCATCGGTACGTCCATTGAACACTATCGAATTTGCAACCGAACTACGCGGAAACAAAGCATGTATTAAACTGTTGACATTACCTTAGATGTGTCTGTGAGATCTACAATTCTACTGGAAATTGAGTATGCTATCCTTTTTGAAAGTGGTTTAATGGATGTTTCAAGTATTCTTTATATATTCGAATAGTTCTTAATATATATATATATATATATATATATATATATATATATATATATATATATATAAAAGAAACGTTATTTCTATATTACTGTTGAATTTCTGGTAACGGGACTTTATAATGTTAAGTTATTTTCTTTCTAAGTTTAAAATACCACATTTTTATTTGTTATATCTTTTCTTTTTCTTCTTCTCTCGCCTGCTCTTTCTCTCTGGCTCATTTCTGAACCTCTGTGTAATATACATCCATTGGTTTCAATTTTTCATTGTGCGTGTTTCAGTTTCTCCCTAAATCAACTTACGAGTCTTTTTTCGTCTCGGTTTTGTTATTTCATTTTATCGATACTAATGCATGTGTAGTATGAAATTAGAATTGCGTTCATGTTGTTAGCTAACTTTAGTATGGGAGATAAGAAAGGAAGAGAGAGAGGGGTTCTCTTTACTTGACACGACTACGGGATAAGAAGGTGTATATTGGGTGCCCTAGCTGCACGGCGTTAGGTGCCGCAATTTTTTTATATGCGGAATGTACCAAAAAGATTCAGAATATACAGAAATTATTTTGTGTATTATTCCAGAAAAATATGTAATTATTTCAGGGAAATTTGTTCATATTATTATAGTTATTAAATAGACTTTTTGCAGGATTCGCCGTAAAGGGAAAGTCGCACTTCCTGGTTTCCCAGCGAGCCAGTCCACCCCTGCTCCTGATACTTTGAAAATTGAACATTTCAATTTTTTTTCAGCACCGAGACTGTGTGAAAAAGAAGCTTTTTGTTTAAAGGACACAAAATAAAACTTCGGAGTAGGATTACCCGGGAGACGAGATGAGACAGAATTTTGTAATAAATGAGAGTCAGAGATCTTCGAATACAAACAGGTACATTTTCCGAGGCGATACATTACTTTCACGACACCGTATCAAGAAGAGGCACCCTAAATTCTTGTTTCGTAGGCAAGTCCATTCGGGAGCTTTATTCGAGACTCTATGATCCACCTAAAATTAAGACCAGGATGACACGTACATGATTCGTTCAGGTCTACTACTTATTGTTAGTTCCGGAAGTACACTTCCAATATTTGTTAAAACATCACTGACACTACCGAGGAGTAACGTGTGAAATTTTCATTTTGTATGTTTTTCTTTCCTTCTTCTTTTTCCTCTACTTTAAGCGGGCATAATCCTACCATATGTTAAAAGTTAGTGTGAAAACAACATATGTTGTCATTAATCTAAAAAAAATAAACGAAAAAGTTCTTAAATTGATCTTTATAACAAAAAATTGTGCGTTTTACATGTGAAAATTCATAATGAGTCCATTAGGTATAAGGGTTTAAACAGGTTCTAACGGGTGCAAAATGCCAATCGGTTCTAACGGGTCAAATGAGTCATTCGGGTCACAGTCTAAACGCTTTATATAGGCGAAACGGGTCAAATGATCCTGAGCTCGCATTTCACCAGGAAAACCAAATGCACGTTGTAACGAGTGGACGGCCGGGTACTCGTTTATCCGAAAATAGCAAGCACTAGTTCAAACAACGTCTGCCAAATGGGCACCTGAGAGAACATGGTGGGCGAAGATGGCCAGTTGACCACATGTCGACGTCACATATAATGGAATACTACCTATAAAACCACTGTAGGCCAAAGCCCCAGTTTCTGTTTAGGGATGTACAGTACCTTTACTTTTAGCCATTGCTTTCATAATGTTTATTCTTCTTTCTACTTTCGAGTAAAAATAGGAGAAAGGAAAGAATGATGAAAGAAGAAAAATAATCAAATTCGAGATTTCAACGGATTTAGACATTTCATGTCCCTTACATACCGAAAAGTTGATTATTTATGTCTGGCCGTTGGTCCCGATATAAGTGTGTTAACTCTCGTAGAGGCCGTATCGTTCAATGTATACGCACCATTTTTTTTGGGGGGGAGGGGAGGTCATGACGTTAACTAAGATCATTTCTCGAGTTTTCTTCGTATTCCAATATTAAGAGTAGTTTAAAAAGGGACAAAACGGGAAATTGATATTTTCCCGAAAATGAATAACAATTTTGTTTAAATTTCATACATCAATATTTTAATATACTATGGTGCCAACCATTTGTGTGAGAAAAATTCAAAAGGTGTAGTTTGCTCTTAGATGTGACTTATTTAAGAACGAATTTCTCAAAAACGACTGAAGCGATCGTATTCATATTTCATAAATAAATACTGTATTTCTTCAGTAAACTAAAAATATCGTATAATTCATTGTCTTGAAAATATTCACAAGAGGTAATTTACTCTTGGAGATAACTTTTTCTGAGTTATTTTCTAAAAACAAATTCGGGTGAAACTCTAAAAAGAAACCCAGGTGATAAATAAAAAATCAACTACTAACCTGATAATATGGCACAAATAATTTATTGTGGAAACACATGCAAGGAGTAGTTTAATCTTGAGAATTAGTTCTTTCTGGGTGATTTTCTAAAAACAACTCTAGCGATCTTGTTCGCATTTTATAAATAGATATTTTGTTAGTGACCTGACAATATGGCATAACTCACTTCTGAAATATAGTCAACGGATAGCATAATCATGAGGACAGTTTTTCTCGAGCGATTTTCTCAAGAACGGCTCTAGCGATTTTGTTCATATTTCAGAACTAAACATTTTATTACTAAGCTGACAACATGGCATAAGAAACTTATTCTGAGAAAATACACAAGGGTAGATTAATGTTGGAGTGTATATTTCCGAGGAATTTTCTCAAAATCGTTTTAGGTGATTTTGTTCATATTTGACAAATTTGGCAAAAATTATTTATACTGAAAAATACAAAATAGATACTTTTAGCATTTTAAAAATTATATAGTGAAAATCTCCTTTAGGGGAGACCGGGGTATTTACAAACACATAAGCTTTGATTATAAATAGCTCTTTTGTTCTTAGAGTTAAAATTAAGATTCCTTGTGTATAGAAGGTTTGTTTTTTGTGTTGTTTACTAAAGTGGAGATGAAAGTCAAAAGTTGCATTTTTCAAAAAAACAGTGAGGTGCTTTAAAAAGTGTGCCTATGTTCGGGATTGCCCCAGTGGTCGGGGTAATCCCGAACATACTGTTTACTTTAAACTTTCCTTTACGAAATAAGCAAAATGCATTAAAATACATTAAAATTAAACCGTAATTTAGTATTTAAATCTTTAATAAGAATTATAATTACAAACATAACTTAAGTTAATGAAAAACATGACCAGATCTCATCATCTTTGAAACTATTATAAATGAAAGCTAACAGATAATAGGCTAAACAAAATGTACACATATGAAACAAATTCAGAAATAACGGTGCAGTAAGCAAAATATTCATTACAATGAAAATATTATTTTGAACTGTAGAAATCACAGATATACGCATTAATGTTTTGCTCCTAAAGACAGTATTCTTTATTAGTCCAATGTTTAAATGTGGTTAATAGGCTGAACAAAATTGGCTAACTGCTAATGGATGCTACTAGGCTAAATAAATGTGTAAAAGCGTTGTGAATCACACACAGAAAAAGGGCAGCCTATGATGAAGGATCAGATGTCTAAAATAGGGTTGCTGATTATAGAATAATGAAGTAGGTTAGTAATGGCTTAAAATAATAAATGTAGCAAACTATTCTAATTCATAAAACTAATAAAGCTTATTACCAAGACATGATCTATTTACAATACCAATTTCATTAACTTATTACTTTCTTTTCAATTTTAAAAACTATTAAAACATTTTTGATAATTTGTTTCATACCATGGGGCAATCCCGAACTCTCCGGGGTAAAGGCAAACATTTTGTCAGGCATTTCCCCATAAGACACCATTTTATTGCAAAAGTTAAAATTAATTATTGACTGCATACAGGCTAGTAAGATTACAAAGAACTAATGCTCATCTATAGGGGAATATACAGTCTTATCTATAACAAAATAGATAACAGTCAACTACCTTGCCGAAATTGTTGAATCAACGTTAAAAAAGAATCGGCAAAAACAACAAAACGTCTATTTCCCGGCAATCCACTTAACTGACTGTCACCAAATTTATACTCACTTTTTTCGTCTCTCTGCTAGCGTCCAGTAAAATCGTCTGTTTTCTGACAAGCTTCTTTGGGCATAAACTTGGATGTACTGCATTACCCCAGTGTTCGCGAATTCCCCAGTTTCCCCTATGTCTTCATTACTTTTAACAAAATGTTTACTCCAAGATATTTCAAATACTCCAAGATATTTCAGATATTTCATAGCATAATGACCACTGCATATTATTTTTGTGTTTTTTAACAAACCTAGGTTCCTCAAGTTGGAGTGATTCCTGAAAAAATGTACGGGAATGTAATAATGTTATAAGGGTAATACTTCTTACATGTACGCATATGAAGTCCCTTTATCCCAATATAGAACATAAATGACCTGTTAGAATTTGACAAATTATATGTCGGAAAATTCACCATGGACAAAAGTGCTATTGAGTAAACACAATTTTGTTAATTCACGTGTGTATTTGCATGTTCTCTATTTTCACATAGGGCTAAATATCTTGATAAAATGTGATCAATGAAATGTTAATCCATTCACCATAATACAGAAGTGACACTGAGTTGATGACGTAATATAAAATTATTTGGTGGATATTAATATCCATATTCACAGGAGAAGAAGTCAAATGTTGCTGAAACATTTGTGTGTAGGGTATCAAAATAACTGAAAAGTAGTTTTGTGATAATTTTATTAAGTAAAACGAAATTAATAAATTAATAAATGATTAAATAAATGAATAGAAATTTCTAGAGCCGTATTTTATCAATATTTTAACGAGCTTTCCTGTTGAAATAAAAACACAGCTTTTGAACATAATATGTTGTTATTTTCCCTATATACTCATATTTTTTTTTAAACACATTAAACTAACGTATTTATGAATACAATACAGCGGCTGATAGACTCCATTCAGACAAAAAGGAAAGTTTACGGTACAGAACTGGAGCACCGGAAAAACGTCAAAGTTGAATGGCGGAAGCAATAGTATGATTGTGTCTGTTAAGAAAATATTTTTGTTGTGCGAGGTCTTATGGTACCTAAAGTTACTCGAATTTAGAAAGCTACATTGTAACAGTTTCGTTATACACTTCAGTTGCTTCATCATATTTAAACGATGCCATGGACACAGATTTGTTGTTGGGCTGTGAATACTCTAGTGTGGCAAAATGTAGCATAACTGCTTCCGAACTGTCTATCACTAACTAAGTCTCATCCGCTACGAACTCTTGTGAAGCTGACATCATCGGCACTGCGCGAAATTAAGTCATTGATGCCATCAGATAATGCACAGATACAACGTGCTATGACCATCCGATTTCATATGTAGCAATCAACCATTTACAAAAAAGTAAAACTCAAGGTAGCGATCGATAAGGTTCATACCCTTTTGCCAGCTATGTCATGCAACGGGAAACCAGCTGCAGAAAGCTGTGCGTGCGCCATATGGTGGACATTAGTGGAAATTTACAGTCACTATTACGAGATGTAGATATATCTCACAAATTGTGAGAAAGATGAAGGAATTTCATACGTTCGTCCACCGAAAACTAACCAAGTAATTTAGTAGTTTTATCTGTATTATCTTAGATAATTACAGTTATGATCGTCGCCAACGAATGTGAAAACGAATGTTACTACCAGGAAAATATTTTGACGGATATTTAAAATAACAACATACCCATATCATATGCAGTCAACTTCAACAGGGTGAAATCGTTGAGTTGAATTTGAGTTTAACGTCCATTTTAGCACCGATGATACATGAGACGGGATCTACTGATAAGCATAGAATCCGAATCACATGAGCTCCCGCCGAGAATCGAACCCGGGTCTCCCACGCCAAAGGTGCGTACGCTAACCACTTAGCCACCGAGGAGCTGAGTGTGAAATCGTATAACGCAAGACATAATACCGGAATTAATACTCTTCCCTTTATCGACATCCTAGTGAGGATACTCGATGTCAATCCAATGCATTATTATGCCAAAGGATTTCTGATATATCGTCTTTCTTCTCGTAAGGTGTGCACAGTTTCCATCCTCTGAAAAGTTCTAAGGAACAACAGGATAAAATATCCTTGTATACTTACAAAGCAGTCTTCCCTAGTGCAAGATGTGCTGTAGAGCAATTGTCAAGAGTATTATTCATCATCAAATACAACCGGTGTTGAAGGGCAGACTATCATATGTATTTTAACACCTCAAATGTATGTATACTGAAGTTTATATGTGTCTGCATTTCACCACAGATTTGCATATAACTAAGAATATTTTGTTCAATAATAAGATTTTAATCAAACTATTAAATAATTTAAAAAGTGATCAAATAATAGTTCCTTTTCATACTATTTTTCTTTCTGGTCGCGACTGAATATAGTTACATCACTGGCCATTACACGCAAATCATGTGGGCTGACACTTATAAATTAGGTTGTGGAATATCCAAGTATTACTCACCTACAGATAGAAACAACGTGATGCTATTGATCTGCAACTACTATCCCCACGGAAATGTGCAAGATGAAACAATTTACGTGAAAGGAAAACCTTGCAGTGATTGTCCAAATGGTGGAGTATGCCATGATGAATATCATGGTCTCTGTGGTAAGGTATCATTTATGATTATTACTTTTATTTGTATAAACAAGATATATACGGAAATTTCTAGTTTTTAATTATATTCATTAAGTACAGGAACAAATCAATTACAATATTTAAACAAATATGTAATTGACGAATCCATAACATACTACATTTTATGATAGAATTTCAAATTTAGTTTAAGGAATTTCTAACTATTCACTACAATTAAACTCATCTCAACATTTATTGCTCAAGATTGTATTGTAAAATATATTTGTCGCGCGATCTTCTACATATCCCCAACGATGAGTTACTATGACCTTAATGAAAATTTCTATGTGGGATATGGAACATGTAAGTAGTGAATTAAAATAAGCTGTTCTTATAAAGGCTTACATTACAAAATACATATGTATGGAAAGTAATTGGTAAGATATATTATTTACAACTTTATTGTATGAAAACAGTTTATTAAGAAGAATTAGTACCGTGATTAATATAATTATAGGAACGTGATACACAGACCAGGACGGTAAAGCGTTAAATTTTATCCGGTTTTCAACTGTTCAATCAACAAAATAAACTCTTCCCAAGTATTGGATAACACTAATTATCTTAGACTACATATTGCGACTAAAATTCAATTGTTTAAAGTGTAAAGTTGTATGGTTAACTGATTTTAGAAATTGCCTATTATGTTTTAAGTCTAAAATTTGAAAAATGGCTGATTTTCCAATGAAATTAGAGTACGTGCAGACATTAAAATACAATACCATGTTTAAGTTCACAGAATTTCTCATAAGGGGACTTAAATTTTGTTCATAAATTTTGGTAGATGGTACCTGGACCAGATATGTATGAAATACCTAAACCTTCATAATGTTGTTATATCTTCCCTAGGTTAAGTTTTAACACGATGTCAATCAAGTAAATGGGTGCCAAATTTTGTATATATTAATTTTGATTTATAAATATTGAGAGAGATATCACGGAAGAGAAGTTAAACCGTGATAGAATTGATGCACTTCTCGTAAACTTTTATCTTCTAGGGATCTATTAGTTACATCTATTATAAGCTATAATATAGGTCCAATTTAAAGAGTGAATAATAGCGTATATCCTTTAAATACATTTTAGCAGTTGTTTATTCATGAAAGAAATTCTGTTTGTGTAAATACTTCTAATAAATAAAAACTTTTAAAAAGTATTAGCTCATAAAAATGTTAGATTTCTTCAATGATAACTTTCCACCAATGACTTCAGACTACTAGCCCTGAATACACTCCTAAGATTCATGGTGACAACTGATCAATCAATCATATTTCAACAAAAATATTTCTCATCAATGGTCTTAAACTATGAATTGTGACGGCAAATTCTAAAGTTCAAAGTACGAAACAACTGCCACATATCAACAGGTTTTAATAATTACTTATTAGGTTTCAAGTTAAAATTTTAAATGCGAAATTAATGTCTCCCAAATTGGGTTTCTAAGTTTTCTGAGGAATACTAGACTCAAAGCATTAAGTAATTGCACTAAAAATTTTAAACAAATATTTTCGAACTAAAAATTTTGAAACAAAAAAATTCAGACAATAATAAAAATATTTTCATATTTGTATTTTTAAAAAATTCAAAAACGATAAAATTTAAAAATTTGATAATGATCGGCCAATCAGATTGCAAAGACCATAACTTTCTACCAACGACCTTAGACTATCAGTTGTGACTAAAGTTGCAATGTCCAAATTTGTTGATGCATGTCAATAAATGAATGCAAATTTTTAAATACGTTTTAATTATTCAAAAAAAATCACGTTAAACACTTTTAAAAAATCACCAAAAATTATTTTAAACATTCAAATACCGATTTCAAACATGAAATCTCAAAAAATTAAAACAAAATTTCAAATAAAATTATACTAAAAAATACTTAGAGATATACGAATTTCAAAATAACAATATTAAACCATTTTTAGAAAACGTTAAAAATTTGAACAACGTATTTTAATGAAAAATTTTAACGACTTTTAAACAAAAGCATTTTAGAAAAAAAATAGATTTAAAATTTTAAATTTTAAACAATTTTAGAAGGAACTCTTTTTAAAAATTAAACAAATAGTTTTAAACTAAAAATTTTAAAATTATCTTTTAAGGAACAAAATTTTTGAACTAAAAATTTTTAAACCACATTTGAAACAAAATTTTAAAATATGTTTAAAAATTAATGATTAAAAGATTTGCAGAAACAAATTCAAACTAAATTTTTAAATAAGAAGATTAAACAAAAATATCAGTCAAAAATAAAAAAATAAAATTATGTAAACGAAGAAGTTTCAAATAATAAGTTAAAACAGAAGCTTTGAATATGATTGAAAATATTTAACGAATGTTTTAAAACCCTTTAAAAATTTTAAAGAATTTTCTACCAAAACAATTCATAATAAAGATCTTAAATTCAAACATTTCAAGTCTTTGAATTTTTTTGGGGGGGGGGAATAAAAATTTAAAATAGGCTATTTAAAACTTTTGAATTCATTTTAAATAAAACTTTCAATAATCAGTTAATCTGACAGCTTCAAAAATAATTTTCCACCAATGTTCCTAGATTATGAGTCATGACTAGAAATCTTAAGATTCAAAGTATCAACAGATATTAATCAGTACGATTTCACAAATGGGTAAGGTTTCATGAATGACTTTAGGTGAATGAATCACGTGTACAAACTTTAAAGTTAAAATGCTGTGAATGTGACATCAGAACATATGCATCACATTACAAAAAATGGCAATTCTCTGTTTTATATTTCAGATCTTCAGATGGAAAGTATAAGTTAGTAAGATTATTATTTTTACGTTAAAAGCAAGAAATGTGTGCATATGACATCAAAATATTTTCTGTTAAACAAGTATCTAGTATCTGTAAAAGTATTATTGTTGTTGGTGTTACTATTACTCAATGCCTACCAAAGTTGATTTTTGAAATGTTATGAGGGTAAGTTGTACCCGATAACACCTAACAGATAATATTCTCATAGATCACATAAGACTTCATCTAAGTGGATTGCAATTAAATAAGTATTTCCTAAGTTCATATCTACAAAGTTTGATTCCAAAAGTATCGAAGAAGTATCTTGATCTGAATATATGAAGCACTCTGAGCATGTAAACATTTGAAATACACAGTGGTACGTACTTCATCAGACTTTATCTAGGGCGACTGAAATGGGAAAAAGTATTTACAGAATTAATATTTACTAAATGAAGTTCCTAAATTTTAAACAGTTACTCAGATCCAAGTGTATATATAACCCAATCCTTGATTAGATTATGGCACTCATAACAAAGTAAAACAATAACATCTAAGATAATTTCGGATGCACAAAATATCTCCGGAAAATAATTATTCTTAGTTTTTAAAAATTCCAAATTTTAGGGGTGGTTAAATGTACCCATGTTCAAGTTTGGAAGTACTCATCACTGCACCCATATTATAAAAATGTACGCTGTACTCACTCATATAACCGCAGCTTAATGAACCTTCATCGAAGTGGATAAATTAAGTAAATAAACTACCACATGGTAATACGTATTAATTGCATTTATCTTTCACAAGTTTTACCTATTGGACAAGATAACCAGAACAAACGAAATTCATCAAAACATATATTCTATTTTGAGACAACAGTCATAAAATTTTATTTTATGAGAATTCCTAAATCTAAAGGATAAACTGATGTATACATGTCTTATAAAAGCGACTGGTCCTCTTTGCTCATCCAAATAATCATATAAGTGATAAACTCTCACCTTAGAGATTAAATTTGGTCGATACCCTACCACGTGATAATACGAATATGTGTTAACTACATTTATTTTGACACTTTTATCCATAGAAGGGCATAAACACGACCAAACTAATATACAGAAATATGTATGTTATAGTCCTAGAGAAGAGTTACCAAATTTAGATTTTTGTTAGTCCCTAAGTTTAAGAAGTGAGCCAATATATCTTTCCCAAAATTAAGAGCGATGCATTATCGTACCAATGTGTTATGAAAGGGACTGGATATCTGTATTTATTCATATAATCATATAAGGTAACAGAAAGGATAAATTAGGTGAATACTCTCCGAAATTTGATTTTCTGGCAAGATTTATCCATAGAAAAAGCGAGACAAAGCAGCTAAATTTGCAGAGGTACACCTTTACTCATTGAATTTTGTGAGTATATTGTAGTTCACTACTTTTCTCATTTATTAGATTTTGCCGTTCGTCTTCAACTAAAGTTGAGTAATTAGTAAATGGAGATGATATATATCATTCATTGCAAAAATATTTCCCCAAAATATTAAAAAAAAATAATAAAATTAAGAGCAAAAACCAGAATTAAGCTAGTTTGAATGAATTCTGGCAATCGTGATTTTCGTAGTAGCGAAGGAAAATCAAACATTTCCACTAAAGGAGCTGGATAAGGGACAGAAGGAGTCCGTTTTTGATGAACTCCTTCCGAGGGAGTCGAAGAAAATGAGTCTGTTGATTTAAACTTAGCATCTGGATTGTCTACCGAAAATATATATATTCTTCTTTCAAGATTACGTACGCAAATATAGAAACAAAAAAAAACTATTTTGCTTAAGCTCGATGCGACGTGCTATGACTGTGTGGTAGGAAATCCTTTCAAGAAAGTTCCTATGGGTGAAAGTGTAGAGTGAAAATCTACAAACGCCGATATCATTCTGACACCGGATGGAATTTCATTCCTCTTCTTTATTTATTTTACTTTATTTATTTATTTTTATTTTTCAGAATAAGATGATTTTCATATTCAGATGCCTGTAAGATTTTCATATGCATAAGAAGTGAAACAAGATAATAAGACTTTTGTTAACTTTGTCTTTTAAACTATGTATCTACTCAGAGTATTATCGGTGACACATCATCCAACCCGCAGAGCAGAGAGATCCACTTCGTGCTCAGATTGGTATGAAGAAACTGGAAGGTGGAAATCTAGAACACAATTTTCGAGATGCTTCAGCAAGCTGTATACGAAATAAAAAATAATTTATGCGGAATGAATACCAATTGCAAGGAAACAAAAGGCATAATGCCTAGGCATGAAAATGAAGATGAAAACAAAAGGAACAGTAAGATAGAGTATACGAGTACACGCTTTCCCCTCATATCTATTCTGTCTATCAATACAAAACTTGGTACACATATTTCTTATCAACTATAGTAGTTTTCGAGGTACATGTGGATTGCATGCTTTTGCTCGGAGCTACTCCAGAAAGGCCAAAAGTTGATGGGAGGGATTTCTGGAAGGAATTTTCCCGACATTCTCCCAATAAACTTTATGATCCCCAATACATAGCACCTCTGGAATGCTTGTTTCATGCTGAAGAGAATGACTATAAACCATGACTTTCCACTGAAGAGTGTTGATGCAATAGCTATTTGGCCGTGGGTCTATGATTTTTTTTATACTAAAAGGGTTAGTGGGCCCCAAGGATTTACTCCGTTGTCCATGGCACCTAATTTTTTGTGCATGAACATATCTTTGTTATGTTTATCGAATGGGCTAGGTTTGGTTTGGATATCCGAATGACAGGTTCATGTCCATTCCTTGTGAGAATGTTGATGAAAGAGGAGCAGAGCCAGAATTTTTGGAAGATTTTTTCATTACTGCTATTGACGTTCTTGGCTCCATGGCTCCATAATTTATTAGTACTTCTCTCTATTACTCCACCTTTGAACCCAACTCATGTACATCGTCATGTGCGCCCAGGTACTATTTTAGTAATATCGTTGGGATCAATACTGTTTATACTACTGAACATCTCCTGGATACTTGTCTACTCTACCTAAGTCTTCACACGCTCTGACTGACTTGGTGCCTCACTGATCATGCAGTTCTGAGAGGTGTCAAGCAATAGTCCAGACTTCCTTTCACCAACTCACGTCCTCGTTCTTCACCGCTCACACGAATATTAAACTGAATTTCGCCACATATGACCACCTATTACTTCTTGTGCATCGCCAATTTTAACGTATGGTTAAGGACTATATCGTAGCAACCAAAACCTTGACTGGCGCATCTCCTGTAATGCCTTATATCATGAAGTGAGTCCAAGTACAGTGTTGAAAAATTTTAACCGTCCTACTTTTCTAGTTCTGATGATGTCCAGATACCAATAACCAATGCAGAAAATGCGACTATCTTTGCTGATTAACTTGAAAAAGTACTTACTCCACGTACTACTCACTTGTTCAATTTTTCTTCAGACAATCGTATATTACAGAATGGTTCCCTTGAGCAACCTTCATTTCATCCTGCTATTAATACCAGCTTGATACCACATACTAGACTACTGCTTTCATCACATCTAATAACAACAATGATGTTCTACATAATGACATAACACTGCTCAAAGAGCGGATTCTATTTACAACATTTTCTAACACCTCGGGCGTTTCTAGTTCCCCTTGCTTTACTGTCCACAACTGTTTTTTTTTCTACGGTCAATTATGCACTGCAACAGCAATTTGCAAATTGTGTTTTTTTAAAACCTCGTCAAGTTCCAATTGGTATATCTGTAATTTCCTCTCCCAATCAGACTTATTAACATCTTTAGCAAGACACTTGTACACATTTTATGAGACGGCTACACAACTACATAAGACAGGAATGCATTGGCAATCTCTCAAGTTGGATTTCAAACAGCCTATAGCAACACTGGTCAGTTACTTAGGTTTTCCCCTCTTCATGTCAACCATTTTAATAACGTAGTTTTAATCTCATTTGACCTCGGAAAAGCATTTGATAGAGTATGGGATGGAAGCTTTATTATTATTTAAACTGAAGTGTGCTCTTCTACTTCTTTGGGTACATCTGATTGTAAATTTTCTGTATCAGCGCCTGGCTTTCGTTCGGATCAACATGTCACTCTCTCGCCTTTTTCAACACCATGTCATTTTACAGTAAGTTTTTTAATGCCTCCTTTTTTGTATAATCTTTATGTCGCAGACATACCTCAACCTCATCCATATGATATGCATGACAACTTCCTGATGACGACACTTACCTTGCCTTGGTATCATCTGTTAACCGTATTCATCAACATCTACAACCAACCTTGCACAAACCCATAATCTGGTGCTTTAAGTGGAAGACAAGTGCTGGACCAACCATTTTTGGCTCTCTAATACTCATTCAAAACAAAACAATACCTATGTGTAACTTCAAATACCTATGTGTATTCTTAAATACTTATATGTAATTTATGACAAACAAATCATCTGGATACCTAATCTCAATTGAAAACTGATATGTGTCGTCATTTGAACGTTTTTTGAAACCTTAAAGACATAACAGTTATAACACCAAACTTCTATAGCTTACTTATGAGAATTTTGTAAGCACATCATTTACATACAACTTTCCTGGTTATCAATACCAGTGAATTTTTAAGAGCTCAAAGTTTTAAAAATAAACGCATTACATGTGATTTACTCCCTTGTTGTTGATATTGTTAACTGTGAAAATCTATCATCGTGCGCAATTTTCAACTCTCTTGCCGCACCTCTGCCATCGATACCCACGTTATATCACATGAAATCGATCTCAACCATTCAACAGTACCTAAACGTTTAGACCAAACTGCAACTGTACCTTGCAAAGCGTATCCACAGTTTGACCACCTTCCTGCTCTGTACGAAAGCTATACTAACGTAGAGGGTTATACCTCTGACCACCGTACATACTAATGACATCCATATAAAAATTACTGCTTATAACCTCTCTGCTCATCTGGAATACTCCTTATTCACTCTTCTGTCACTAGCCTTTTATAACCGCCAGTAATATACAGCCAGCATCAATTCTCCACTCAATAATTTAATAAACTTATAAGTTCCCTGTCCAAAGAGTAAGTATTGTTAAAAAAGAAGAAAAGTCGTATTTTAAAAGAAATGCACAATAAAAATTACAACGTAGATATATAAACATGATTTCGGAACTACTGTATTGCCTTTGCTAGGTAATTGTTTTTAGCAGATAAACGACTTCACTGATCACTGATTAATAATAAAGCTACCATATTAATAATCAATGGTTTGTGCTCATTATGCGAGCTAGAAAACTACTAACAACTCACAACACAGTATATATATTAAAAGTAGCCCATGACGATGTCCCTATTTCGACTTTACCTCCTTCATTGAACTAGTTCTTTCGCATTGCCACGGTAAAATTCTCATACTGCAAAATGTATAGGGACATTCCATGTGAAATTAACCAATGAACTGACAAAATCTGCCCTGACGACCTTATATTTTTTGTAATAATTGGTGCACAGCTTTATTACAGTGGGAGATGAAAAATCCCAAATATTATCCCTCTCCTTCTCAAAGTGTCCCCATACAGGGTGTTCAAAAATTACGTAAAAGAGCATTTTTTCAGTTACAGTGATTATTAAAAATTGTCATAGAATGGTTAATATGTGCACCAGAGACATGGCACAAACACTATTGGAAAGCCTAATTATTGCTCTACAAGTTGTACTATATTGAAAAAATCTGTGTAATAAAAATAACACTTCAAAAATTAAAATTAAATTTGAATTTTGAATTTCGCTCAGGAATGTCCCAGTGAATTTGTTCAAAATTGCTCAGGTTATAGTCTCATATGTGTAGTAAAACACCACAAAGTTTCACTTTAGGCACTCAATGGGATCCGATTCTTAATTAAACATAAACCAAACATTGCAAGATATTGACCGTGTGAATATCTGGGTTCAGATCGATAACCATCTACCTGTAGCTATTTATCTTCAGCATGAAAGAAATTTATATTCAACTTTATTTGTTTTTTGATGTATTCACTTGAGTTTACACAATTATCCACCTTTCGAGTTATTTAGACAGGTATTACGTTTCCGAACATTACTCAATAGAGGTCATTATTCTTGTTAGTCAGTGTGGATGTTTATAAGTTTATATTGGCTACATTGATACATGTTATTTTCATTCTTTTGTTTCCAGATTTCTGTGACAGAACTTATTATGAAAGGGAGGGATATATTTCCCTCCCTTTCACAATTTTTGTATCGAATGTATTATGAAACACTGTGGCCCTCTTCATAATCACTTCACACACTTTCAGCACAAACAATTAGTCAACAAATTATTTTTCCTATTTCAGTGATGCACTTCCACATGTCCGTAACAGAAATCCTGAAACATAGAAATGAAAATGAAACCAATATAAATGTATCGATGTAGCCAATATAAATGTACAAACATCCGTACTGACTAACAAGAATAATGATCTCTGTTGAGTAATGTTCGGAAACGTAATACCTGTCTAAGTAACTCGAAAGGTGGATAATTGTGTAAATTAAAATGAATACATTAAGAAACAAATAAAGTTGCATATAAATTCCTTTGGTGTTGCAGATAAATATCGACAGGCAAATGGTTATCGATCTGAAACCAGATGTTCACATGGTCAGTATCTTGCAATGTTCGGTTTATGTCGAATTTTGAACCAGATCCCACTGAGTAAACAAAATGAAACTTACACACATACGAGACTACAATCAGGACAACTTTGAACACATTCACTAGGACATTTCTGTACGAAATGTAAAATGCAAATTTTAATTTTAATTTTTGAAGTTACTGTTTATTATACAGGTTTTTCAATATAGTACAACTTATAAAGCAATTATTTAGCTTTCTAGTGGTGTTTGTTCCATGTCTCTACTGCATATATTAATCATTTTATGACAATTTTTAATAATCAGTGTAACTGAAAAATGTTCTTTTTTGCAATTTTTGAATACTCTGTATGGGGACACTTTCAGGAGGAGAGGGGTAATATTTGGGATTTTTTCATCTCCCACTGTAATAAAGCTGTGCACCAATGTTTACAAAAATCTAAGATGGTCAAGTCTGATGACTTGTTGATTTCACATGGAATGTCATATCCCATCTTTTACAACTACTCATCAGCAGCTTTGTTTTTAACCGGCATCACAAGATCTGTGTTTAACTACAACTCCTACTTTTGAAGTTCAAATAATACCCTAGTAGTAGTCACGCTTCGTCCACTGGCTTATGTTAAGATTGAGTTATACAATATTAACATTATCGATTCTTTGCTGTGTAGTAAAATAAAGTCACTCTATTACATTTACATCTGATGAGCTATGAAGTTCATTTATCAGTACCATCCTTGATACTAGTTTCAACTCTTTGTTTACTTCCTCTCCAAAACTCATGTATCCCAAATTGAAGAAATCGGTACTACTCATCTCTGTAGTTTCTATTAAAGTTTATTAACGTGATGTAGCCAACTTCATGATTAAAGTAAAGACTAGTTTACACATAAAGTACACCAAAATGAGTGTATCATTGGCGTTCCTAGTATGTAGATAATATTAAAGTTATTGTATTTACGCACGTAGAACCTCACTATCAGCAGAATGTATGAGCAAAAGAAATAGACAAATGATATCTCTTCAGATATATTAGAGTTAGAATACCTTTTACAGAAGAAAAATACGCATTAATTACCATTTTGTTGCTTTCAATAAACATAATATGTATTTATTTATATATATAAAATATATTTCTTCCTTTTTCAGTTGAATCATCCAATTGTCCCAAGGATAATTTATTAACTTCTGTATCGACGGTTTCGGATGCTTTACGGAGTCCTATTAAAAGTATTCCTGACACGCAACAGAACTCTCTAATATTAGACAAGTATGAAACTGAAGAAACAAAGGTACTGACGACTCTACAACTCCAGCGTTACGTCCTTCTCCAACAACTTCGATTCTTTCGAAATTTGTCGTTGAATAATAATTGATATGGTTAATACGAGCACATACATATTATGTTAATTGTAAATTACCTTGTTATAGTCACATTTGGATATTAATGTGTTTCAAATTATTTCTCAATGTGTGAATAGAAAATTGAATAAAAGAAACCAATATAAAAATTGAAATACAGACAAGTGTTTTAGATATTGTACTTCCTAATAAACATGGCCAGTGGCGTAACTAGTTTTGCTGCGCCCTGAATCAATTCATCATCGATTTACTCATACCCGCCCAATGCCCCACGCATTTCAGCTGCTGTGTTGTATACAGTATATATTCTAACAGTTATTTTTATTAAGAAACCTACAGATTTTAGTTATCTTTTTCCTAAATCAGCAGTGCATACTTAATATGAACTATGTTAACAGAAAATTAAAAATGATTTACGTAATTAATCCAATTTAATAAAAAAATAACGATAATAATAAAATAAAATAATGCAATAATAAAAAGATGGTAATAAAAACTGAGTTTTCATGGTAATCTTGGATTCTCTCTTGTTGAACAACATAGCTTTCCTCATTGCAGCCTACAGAAGGGCGGAGATAAATAGGTATTATGAAGGACTGCAGTCCACACTTTTAGTTAACGAACCAAATATCGAAAAATGTCTCATGTTTATTTTTCAGACCTGCGCCCCCTCCCTTGAAAATTCCTAGATTTGTCCACAGTATCGGCTGTTGCCAATTAACTGCTAAGAATCATAGTGTACCTTTTGAAATGTTTTCAAATGTTCTTTGCGTAAGGAACATTTCTCCGTATTCTTTTTTTCGCCCTTGCGCCCTATTACTGTGCGCCCTGGAGCAAGAGCTCCACTCGCTCCATTGTATGAAATGAAATGAAATCTGTGAGTTTTACGTCCCACGGTTATGCCGGTTAGGCTAAAGGAGACGGTGATGATGAGTAATGAATGAAATGGTGAAATGAAGAATGTGGGAGGAAACGGGAGAACCCCGAGAAAACCCACGCACACGGTGTTTGTCCATCACAAAGTTCACTTGGCGGGGGCTGGGATCGAACCCGGGACCCCAAGCACCAGAGGTGAACGCTCTACCACTGAGCCACCGCGGCCCCTCGCTCCATTGTAGTTACGGCACTGAACATGGGTCAAAAATGTGTTCATTTTAAATATAACCAAGTACGAGATATTAGTTATTGAAATACTCTCACTCGAAAATTGATAAATAGTTTTAAGTATAAAGATTATGAACAAACCGATACATAATAAATCTAACAAGGGAGGGTCTTGAAGTGGATCCGCTGAGATCTGAACGAGATAATTGGATTTGCATTTGATATGTTATAACTAGACGAAATCCAAAGCTATACCTGCCACAGAGCGCGATATCATGAGTTACAACATATTTTGTGATGTAAAAGTACAAAGCTGGCAAAATAGTTCGAACCGGGTCATTTGTTCGGAAACGGTTGGGTAAATGGAAAGCTCGTCGAGCATGTGTTCCATCATTTTCAAGGGTTCACTTTTTGGGGTAAAAACGTTTGCCCCAGGGTTCACCACAGGATCCCAGACAATGTCCAACTCAAAATTTTCAAATGGCAAGGGAGGTTAAGTGACACATGGTTTGAAAGCTGTTTTGAAATGAAAGAAAATGGTACAAGTCCTGACTCACTACGACAACCCTCTACAAAATGGCGGTGGGTCAAAATGTAAACAAAAACTTAATTTGAAAGTCCATGGCCACCCGCATCAATCGTATACGGTGGGACAAATGTGAAAACAGCAAAAATGCATGGCATTATTTTCAAAGTACAATGATTTAAGTTAAAACGCCTTGTCCCAGGGCCTCAGCAGGCCCAGGTGGGGTCTAACTCAAAATTTCAAATGGCCAGAGGAGTTAAGTAGCGCATCGTTTGAAAGCTGATGTTAAATGAAAGAAGATGGATCATGTATAGACTATATCGGTGGGTCAAAGTGTAAACGCAAACTAAATTGAAAAGTCTATGGCCACCTTGAATCCAAAATAGCCGCTTACAAGCTGTCATTCATAATGGTACAAATGTAAATGTCTATTTTTCTTTATTATGTATTTAGAAACATCAGGAAGACTAAAAAGCAATTGAAGTTCGATTCACTTCAACTATTATTTCATTCCGTTGTTCCTAATGCACGTTCGTCACTGTTCTCTCGATATCATTTACGTGAATATAACGAATATGTAATGAACGCAATGCTAACCAGAAGTTGAATACTTTCGGAAATTTTGTAATTTTATCATGCGTAATTCGTACATAAAGGACTTGCTGTGCCAATCAGGATGGGGATTCTATTGTAACATATTTCTTGATGGTTACACACACACACACACACACACACACACACATATATATATATATATATATATATATATATATATATATATATATATATATATATGGATTACAGGTGATACGTTTTTGATATTTTCTGGATATCTACTATCGACCATAAGCGTTAATACCACATTTCTTCAAATGATCGATATAGAGTAGAATGTCCTCTTTTCGTTGACATCAAAATCAGTTCTGTATCTTAAAAACTAAGCGAGCTAGACCATTTTATGTGGCGAGAGTATTGCAACTCTGCCATGTATGGCAACATGCCTTTTCTTTAAATAATGTAATACTGTAATTTTATAAAGAGAAGTATCTAATACGTCCATTTAGACAGCCTCCCCACCATTTCAGATTCAATCGGAAATGGTCTCAATCGTTTGTACGCAGGTGAAATTTTCGTTTGTACGCAATTAAGGAT
The DNA here is from genome assembly GCF_964235325.1 of Thermobia domestica. Lineage (NCBI taxonomy): Eukaryota > Metazoa > Arthropoda > Insecta > Zygentoma > Lepismatidae > Thermobia > Thermobia domestica. The sequence goes on from NC_137458.1 coordinate 176,745,079, forward strand.
GCCGCCAGAACGAAAACAAAGTGGGGGCTGTCTAAATGGTAGCCCCGCACCTTTTCAGATTCAATCGGAAATGGTCTCAATCGTTTATACATCGTTTGTACAGAAATGTGCAGGCGAAATTTTCGTTTGCACACAATTAGGGGCGCCGCCAGAACGAAAACAAAGTGGGGGCTGTCTAAATGGTAGCCCCCACCTTTTCAGATTCAATCGGAAATGGTCTCAATCGTTTGTACATCGTTTGTACAGAAATGTGCAGGCGAAATTTTCGTTTGTACACAATTAGGGGCGACGCCATAACGAAAACAATGTGGGGGGCTGTCTAAATGGTAGCCCCCCACCTTTTCAGATTCAATCGGAAATGGTCTCAATCGTTTGTACATCGTTTGTGCAGAAATGTGCAGGCAAAATTTTCGTTTGTACACAATTAGGGGCAACGCAACAACAAAAAAAATGGGGTTTGCCTAAATGGTAGCCCCCCAAAGTCCAATTCAATCACAAATTGTCGGAATCGTTAGTACATCGTTTGTACGGAAATCTGCAAGCGAAATTTTCGTTTGTACACAATTAGGAGCGCCGACAGAACGAAAACAAAGTGGGGCATGTCTAAATGGTAGTCCCCCAACATGTCCAATTTTATCAAAAATTTTCGCAATTGTTTGTACATCCTTTGTACAGAAATGTGCATGTGAAATTTTCGTTTGTATACAATTAGGGGCGCCGCCACAACGAAAACAATTTGGGGGCTGTCTAAATGGTAGCCCCCACCATGTCCAAATCAATAACAAATTGTCGCAATCGTTTGTACATCCTTTGTACAAAAATGTGCAGGTAAAAGTTTCATTTGCACACAAATAGGGGCGCACCCAGAACGAAAACAATGTGTGGGCTGTCTAAATGGTAGCCCCCACCATGTCCAATTCAATCAAAAATTGTCGGAATCGTTTGTACATCGTTTGTACAGAAATATGCATGTGAAATTTTCGTTTCTACACAGTGAGGGGCGCCGCCAGAACGAAAACAAAGTGAGGGCTGTCTAAATGGTAGCCCCCCGCCATGTCCAATTCAATCACAAATTGTCGCAATCGTTTGTACACCGTTTGTACAGAAATGTGCAGGTGAAATTTTTGTTTGTACACAATTAGGGGCACCGCCAGAATGAAAAACAAAGTGGGGGCTGTCTAAATTTTAGCCCCACAAAATCCAATTCAATAACAAATTGTCGCAATCGTTTGTACATCCTTTGTACAAAAATGTGGAGGTAAAATTTTCATTTGTACACAATTAGGGGCGCACCCAGAACGAAAACAGTGGGGGCTGTCTAAATGTCAGCCCCTACCATATCGAATTGAATTAAGAATTGTGGGAATCGTTTGTACATCGTTTGTACAGAAATGTGCAGGTGAAATTTTCGTTTGTACACAATTAGTAGCGCCGCCAGAACGAAAACACAGTGGGGGATGTCTTAATGGTAGCCGCCCACCTTTTCAGAATCAGTCGGAAATGGTCTTAATCGTTTGTACATCGTTTGTACAGAAATATGCATGTGCAATTTTCGTTTGTACGATATTTGGGGCTACGCCAGAAAGAAAAGAAAGTGGAGAGTAGCCCCCCACCATCGTGTCCAATAAAATCAAAAATTGTCGGAATCGTTTGTACATCGTTTGTACAGAAATGTGCAGGCGATATTTTCGTTTGTACTGAAATTTCACCTGCACGGGCAACAATTGCAAAATGCCAGTTGGAATCTTAAAACGTGCGGTGAAAATTAGGAGTGAGTAGGGAGGGGACACCTTGGGGTGCTTTTTACTACTGCGCATGCGCAACCAAGCCACGCCCCCTTCACGCTGATTGGCTGGCGCCGATAACGTGACCCCGCCCTTGGCCACGCCCACTTGGCCCTGCCCACGTTTGGACAGATGGCAGTAAAATACAGACAGAAAATAATGATTGATAGTTTTGCAAATAGATGGCATCTCAATATGTAGAAGATGGCCGTAAAATACAGACAGAAAATAATGATTGATAGTTTTGCTAATAGATGGCATCTCAGTATGTGGCAGGCAGAAGAGAATGATTAATAATTCTGCTAATAGCTCTACTTAAATATATTTTTATTCAGAGATTTTTTGCCTTTCCAATTGTGGCGCAATTGGTAAAGGCAGTAATCTAAAGAACGGAGATTTGACCGATTTGACCGATAACGTACGTTCAAATCCTGTTAGGAGCCGTAATAATTTATAACTTTGGCCGGGTTATAAAGGATTACATCTCCATAGATCGTAGAATAAAAAACTATATCTCTCAATTGCGAGATGAAGAACTCCAATGCTGTGCCATGGCAGGGGGTTTCAGTGCCATAGTTGCAATCTGGCCACCAGGCAATCATCTCCCAGTTATGAGAGATAGCGTTTCTCCGAGAGGAGTTTTTCAAAAATTTACAATAATTAATTATTATTATTATTATTATTATAAGATATTAGGAAAAAGACATTTTATTATAGTATACTTAGAAATTCCATTTACAAAAATAATAAGGGACAGAGAGAGAGCGGCTTTGATCCAGTAGAAATTCTATAAGCATTGCTTTCAATATAGCGTAAACGTTATTACAGAAGACACTATTTGGATTTCTTAGTGATCTACAGTGAATGATTGTTGATCGTTGTAAAATAGTGAGCGTTAAGAATAATAGGATTTTAGAAAAAATACTTTTTGGCGTTCTATAGTTGGAAGACCCCAATTATGATGAAAGAGCAAACATTAACGCTAATACAATATTACAAAAAACATTACTTGGTGATCTACAGCGAATGATTGTTGATCGTTGTAAAACAGCGAGCGTTATTAGAGAAAAACATTACTTGGTAATCTATAGTTGGAAGACCCCAATTAAGATAAAACAGCAAGCATTAACGGTAATACAATATTACAAAAAACATTACTTGGTGATCTACAGCGAATGATTGTTGATCGTTGTAAAACAGCGAGCGTTATTAGAAAAAAACATTACTTGGTAATCTATAGTTGGAAGACCCCAATTAAGATAAAACAGCAAGCATTAACGGTAATACAATATTACAAAAAACATTACTTGGTGATCTACAGCGAATGATTGTTGATCGTTGTAAAACAGCGGGCGTTATTACAAAAACATTATTTGTTAATCTATAGTTGGAAAAGACCCCAGTATAGTAAAAAACGCAAACATTAACGATTTTACAATATTCTTTCAAAAAATTGCTTGGTATTCTATAGTTAGAAAAACGGCAAATATTAACGATTTTACAAAAAAATGGAGATATTTAGTATAGTATCTAAATCACGTCAATATTATAGACAATTTAAGGATAATGGAAATTTATTGACAATTGAATTAACTCCTGCCTCAGAGGGAGAAAACCCCCTTGAATGGGTAGAAAATGGTATTCGTGATTTGGTACAGTATGTAATGAGAGGTGTGCTCCCTCATCATCGTGTAGGGTTGACTTTCATAAATCAAAATCATCCCGATAAGCCATTTTATCTGTCTTTTCGGACTGCTAATAATATGAGTGCTGAAAATGTTCGGGGGGCGTTAGAAAAAGTAATTCAATCAAATGCATCATTCCTATATCAAGATGGTTTTATTCTTTATTTTCACCACGTCAAATTACCTATTGGTAGGGGACGGGTGAAACAGAATTTCTTTGATATAAACGAATATATAAAACGTAACAAAGGTATTATGGTTATTAAAAACCCTGATTATTATTGTCTAGCCCAAGCTCTGGTTGTAGCTATATCGCTTATTGAACTTAAAGGTAATCGAAAAGAAAGAGATAGATATCGCAATCAATACTCAACAAATATGTTTAAAAAGGTATCTGAATTAAGTGAAAAGGCTGGTGTTAGCTTAGAGAATGGCGAAGAGATACCGCAATTTAAAAAAAATTCAGGCGGGTTTATCGGCATATAAAATCACGGAGTATGACGGGTTGTCGGGCGAAAAAATATTTTTTGATGGTCGCGGTCATGGTAAACCAACTAATATACTATATATTAACAATCATTATAAGGTCATCACTAATCTAACAGCTACATTTTCATGCGGTTACTATTGCAAAGAATGTCATAAAAAATTCCAAACTGAAGACAGGCATGCGGTGAAGTATAAGCTTTGTGTAATAAATACCGGAATAGACCACCATGCACCATTACAGAAAGTGTAATATATTGCAAGGAATGCAATAGATGCTTTTATGGGGCTCAGTGATAGAAAAACCATAAGGCCTCATCATGTGATATCCTGAAAGTGTGTCCTCAATGTCGTAAAGCGTACGCGGTGAAAAAAGGGCGGAATCCACATGTCTGTGGGGAAGTATTCTGCACAGTGTGTAATAGTATGACGCCGTCAGGGCATTTATGTTACATTCAACTGTGCCGAACGTGTACTCCACAGAAATGACTATTAGTGTTTTGTGACATTGAGTGCCGCCTGGATAAAGAAGTAGCAGGTGGTATTTTTGAGCATGAGCCAAACCTGTTAGTTGGTCAACCGATATGTTATTATTGTAGAAACAGTGTCAGTGAACGGGGTGTTGTATGCGGTATTAGAGAACGTGTATTTTATGGGGACAAATGCATTGTAGAGTTTCTAGATTATTTAGCACAAAGGCGTACTGGAATAAAAAAATAGTCGCTGTAGCTCATAACGCAAAGAGGTATGACGCCCATTTTGTTTTACGCGCGATGATGATTGATAAAGAGTGGACGCCACGAATAATTATGCGTGGGTGCAAAATTTTAGCGATGGAATATTTATATTTAAAATTTACTGATAGTCTAAATTTCTAAACTTCTTCAATGCCTTTGCCCAAATTTAGCGATGCGTTCGATTTGCCCGTCTCGAAGGGTCATTTCCCTCATTTATTCAACACAAAGGCTAATCAGGAGTATAGGGGTGCTTTACCCAGCATTGAGTATTACGATGTGGGGGGCTTAAAAAAGAAACAGAAAGAGAAGTTTTTGCGTTGGTATAATGAGGGAAAAGAAATTTTTGGAGAGACAGGCTTCATTTGAAAGAACAGCTCATTAAATACTGTGCAAACGATGTAAACGTGCTGCGCAATGCGTGCATAAATTTTTGAATGAATTTGAAGTTATATCGGGTGTCATCCCGTTCCTAGAAAGTATAAGCATTTGCCAGCGCGTGCAATTTAATGTATAGAAAAAAGTTCTTGCGAACAGACACCATTGGTATTATCCCATATAGTGGGTACAGGTGGCGTGATAAGCAATCTGTCGGTGCCGTTCAGTGGCTCGTGTACGAGGCCGACCAATTAAAAACACAAATCCAGCATTCTGGTAACGGACGAGAGATTGTGGTGCGTGGTGGGTATAAAGTGGATCGTTATGCGCACTATAATGGCACATAACATGTTTGGGAGTATCAGGGTTGTCTATTCCACGGGTGTCAGGTTTGTTACCCCACAGGTCGTGATAAAACCATATATAACGATGCATACACTACTTTTTATATGCGTTATGAGAAAACTGTAAACAAAATTAATAGATTAAAAGAACTGGGGTATATAGTACATGAAATGTGGGAATACCAATGACGCGAGTTTCTGAAAGAACATCCGACAGTGAATATATTTGTAAAAAACCATTGCATGGCTAAGAAATGCCCAATTCATCCGCGGGATGCCCTGTATGGTGGCAGGGTCGACGCCATGAAACTTTACAAAAAGTGAAAGAGGGAGAATGTATCATAGTTACCGATATAATCTCCCTTTATCCTTATTGTTGTAAGGTGAAAAAATATCCTGTGGGTCATCCGAAATATTATGTGGGAGATGACGAGTGTCCTGATATTTGGGAATTTGAGGGAATAATAAAGTGCACGGTATTAGCCCCGGACAATCTCTACCACACAGTGCTGCCCTATCGGAGTGGTGAAAAGTTATTATTCCCCTAATGCCGTACATGCGCGGACACTCTTAATGAAGAAGAATGCACGCATTCGGATGTGGAGAGAGCTTTGCCTGGAGTATGGGTTGTAGACGAAGTGCGGGTAGCTGTTCGAAAAACATGCGGTATGGAGCTATGAGGTTGTAATGTATGACGCTGAAAAGAAAGAGCGCGGTCTTTTCACGGACTACATTAACCTGTTTATGAAGATCAAGACTGATTGTAACGGTTGGCCTGCAGGATGCGTCACTGAACAACAAAAAGACCTGTTCATACACGAGTATTATGAGAAAGAGGGTATCGAATTAGACAGAGAAAAGATTATGCGCAACAAACCTAAGAAACGAATTTCAAAGCTAGGGGTAAACAGCTTGTGGGGTAAGTTCGCACAAAGAGAAAACATGGAGCAAATCGCTATCATTAAAACTCCCGAGGAGTATTTCGATAAATTAACAAATCCGAATATTGAAGATAAATCATGTATTCCAATCGGCGACAAAATCTGTGTGCTCAACTGGAGTGTTAATGAGAGCGTAATTGCTCCTGCTAAAAATATTAACGTGATAATTGCCGCATACGCCACGACACACGCACGCCTCGAGTTATTTCGTTATTTGGACTTACTTGGCGAGCGTGTATTATATTATGATACCGACAGTATTATTTACACTCAATAACATGGTGAGCCACAGTTAAAAATAGGAGTGTATTTAGGGTAATGGAAGAATGAGTTAGCAGAATATGGTCAGGATGCATATATCGAAGAATTTTGTGCTGGTGGTCCCAAATGTTACGGCTATACCGTTGTTAACACTCTTAATGGTAAAACAAAGAGAATATGTAAAATCTAGGGAATCACACTGAATAATAAAACATTAAAATATGTTAACTTTGAACAGATGAAAGATATGATTTTAAATAATTCACCATCCATTAGCGTTCCTCTCGTTCGACAAATTGTACGTACCAAAGATTATAAATTGATTACTAAGCCCGAGGCGCATAAAATCTATCAGGTTACTGCTAGTAAAAGAAAATGAATAGAAAATTTTGACACACTTCCATACGGGTATAAAAGAAAACAAATAGGGTAAATACAGTATTAGTAGAAACGAAAGTTTTTAATTAAGTAGAGAGAGAGAGAGAGTGGTGAGTAAAAATATGGATAATCAAATTTTAAATCATTATTGTTATTTTAATGAAATCGAGGTATGTGTTGGTCTAGCATACGATGATGGGAGAGAATTTTCTGTTATTATCACTTTACATAATTACTATGATCGTATTCGTCTTTCACCTGAGGAGTGGTATACTTTTCAATCACATTATTTATATATTGAAAACTACTTTAATGCTGTTACAAATTCTTCATTGCCTACACAATTTTCCGTTACTGAAAATTATGAAATACCATTGTCAGATACTCTTAAAGCTATTCGTCAGTGTTTTATTCTCTCGTCAGATGACGATAGTAATGGTCAGGTAAATTTTTGTGTTTATACATGGAGAAAACTCCAGCTTTATTTGCCATGCATTCAGCAGGCCATAATTACTTGTTCTCAATTATGTAAAGATGTAACAAAGTATGCTCAAGCATGTCTGAAAGAGAGTACTAGTGCTACTACTACTACTAGTACCATTCCAAAATTTACTACTACTATTACCACCAATCTACCGTCTGAACGTATTGCACTAGAAGTATTCACATTTTTGAATCGTAATAATAATAACATGTTATTATATTCATAATTATTTTGTGGTGTATTAGAATATGGAGTTTCAACATCCATTTACTTGTATTATAGCTGGTCCCACTGGGTGTGGTAAATCATATTTTGTAAAAGAGTTTTAAAAACATTATGCCGAAAAATGGAAAAATATAGTATGGTGTTATGGTGAGTGGCAACCTCTGTATGAAACTCTATCCTCAGGTTGTACATTTAAAGAAGGGGTCCCCAAAGTAGATGGTTTTTCAGCACAAGCTGGCCCATATCTGTAATTATTGATGATTTAATTCGAGAGTGTGATACACGAATTGTTGACTTTTATACTAAAGATAGCCACCACCGAAATTTAAGTGTTATTTTTATAACGCAAACTATTTTTCACCAAGCTAAAGGTATGCGAGACATATCATTAAATTGCCATTATATAATATGTTTTAAAAATCCCAGAGACCAGGCTCAAATTAATTATCTAGCACGCCAATTATATCCTGGTAACACAAAATTTGTGCAGGAGGCCTATCAGGACGCAACTCGAGATCCTCATAGTTATTTGGTGTTTGATTTAAAACCTAATAACTCGAAAACGGAGCCACATATTGAGGTGGTGTTTCCACATTTAGTAATTGGTCATCAATTACTGACCATCGAGATCAAAGGTTAAAATACTTAAATTGAGAGGGAGTTTCCACACAATTGGAAAGGCAAAAAATCTCTGAACAAAAAGATATTTAAGTAGAACTATTAACAGAATTATTAATCATTCTTTTCTGCCTGCCACATATTGAGATGCCATCTATTAGGAAAACTATCAATCATTATTTTCTGTCTGTATTTTACGGCCATCTGCTACATAATGAGATGCCATCTATTAGCAAAACCATCAATCATTATTTTCTGTCTGTATTTTGCTGCCATCTTTTGGGCTGATTTATAATTACCAACAGCGCTAATAGCATCGGAACTCTTGTGCAAGTGGCCAACATAAGACAACATCACTCCTGGATTTGCCAAATTTAACATTGCCACGACAGGGCTGGACCATTCTTTGCTCCAATTTCTCGAGAACGCTTGGGTATATGGTTTTCAAAGTTGACATTCTACGACCATGGGTGGACCATTTTTTCCCGCCAAAATTTCAAATAATCGACAATTGTTCGCGCACGGATACAGCTAGGGGTATACGGTTTCCAAAACCCGAAGATACTTAAACCCTAATAACTCGAAAACGGAGTCACACATTGAGGTAGTGTTTTGGTCATCAACCACCACATGACCCAAAACCCAAAGGTCAAAATACCTAAAACCTAATAACTTGAAAACGGAGCCACATATCGAGGTGCCGTTTCCACATTTAGTAATTGGTCATCAACAACCACAAGACCCAAAGGTTAAAGATCAAAATACTTAAAACCTAATAGTCCCTGGCAAGTTATATTTTAATATATTATAGTTGTAGTAATATTATAATCTGTTTAAAACGTGATAAGAATTAAAGTCAGAAAATGACAGAGTCAAACAACAATAATAGGAAGCTATGCTTGCAGGTGTAGTGGGTAGGGCTTACCTTTGCTGCACATGGAGCATGTTTGATTCCCGATGGGAGAAATAATTGAACCTATTACAGTGGTTCCGATTCCACCTTAAATTGTATATGTAGGTCCACGCCTCATACTACCTTGGTGTACAAAGTGGTCACTACGCGTATCTGCTTTTAGGTACTTATTTTTGTATTTCATATTTATTTCATGAACATTATTTTTCAACTTTAATTTGTTGTACTTCGGAGACGTATTTTCCAATATAATAGAAACACAAATAACATTATATACTCACAAGTAAACCTTACGTTTGGGTGAATCGAGTTGCTGACTGAGACACATATGAAAAAGTAGTACTACATGTGGTCAGTATTTCAGTGAAGTTATAGGTGCGAAGCTCCAGGGGTTTAGAAGATACAGCTACCAGAACATCACATGCAAGTACAGAATAGTTGTCATACAGTTGGAGGTAAAAGCTCTGTAAGACCTCTTGTAACGACAAAAGGTGAATAACAAATATATGGGTACATATTAGAACTAGGGGGAAGTCATATAGTGAGGGTATACCTGACGGCGGCCATCTTGAAATCCGCCATTTTGAATTAAGGTTAAGTTTTTAAAATATGAATAGGGTCATATGATACATGATTTAAGGCGCAAACTTAATCAGAATAACAATGGTGACGTTAATTTTGAATTACGTGCAATTGGTAAAAAGTTACAGGGAAATTAAATATTGTTGCAGCATATGTATTAGTCCTTTACCCCACCTTGTAAATTTTGTGTTAATGATAAGAATTAAATAAAAAGCAGGTGGATAAATATTAGGTCTATGGTAAGAGTTGCCTTGCTGGCGGCCATGTTCAAATCCGCCATTTTGAATTAGACAAAAGTTTTAAGCAAAACGCATAACATTGACACCTTATTAATAGCAAATTTTACCGTAAATCTAACGGTATAACCATTTTTGCTTTATCATTCACCAGCATTTGTTATCGCATAAACAAGTTGCTAATTGAAGGAAAAATGACCAAACTGGAATTGAGGCATAATTGAACTTGGGTCTTTCTTCCAGAAAAGTCCTCAGTTAGTACAATCAATATGTAGTTCAGAAAAGAGTGAATGACTTGCACAAATGCTATGCTCACAGTGAGCACACCTGACAAAGGCAGTCGAGTTACATTCGAGGAGTGACACATTTGTCCTTAACAATTCTGTCAAAGCAGTAGTCGTAAGGAGCGATCCATTTAATTTTGTGCTGGTTAATGATAAAACAAAAATGGTTATACCGTTGGAGTTATGGTAAAATTTGCTATTAATAAGGTGTCACTGTTATGCGTTTTGTTTATAACCTTTGTCTGATTCAAAATGGCGGATTTGAACATGGCCGCCATCAAGGCAACTCTTACCATAGACCTAATATTTATCCACCTGCTTTTTATTTAATTCTTATCATTAACACAAAATTTGCAAGGTGGGGTAAAGGACTAATATATATGCTGCAACAATATTTAATTTCCCTGTAACGTTTTACCAATTGCGCGTAAATCAAAATTAACGTCATCATTGTTCTTCTGATTAAATTTGCGCCTTAAATCATGTATCATATGACCCTATTCATATTTTAAAAACTTAACCTTAATTCAAAATGGCGGATTTCAAGATGGCCGCCGTCAGGTATACCCTCACTATATGACTTCCCTCTAGTCCTAATATGTACCCATATATTTGTTATTCACCTTTTGTCGTTACAAGAGGTCTTACAGAGCTTTTACCTCCAACTGTATGACAACTATTCTGTACTTGCATGTGATGTTCTGGTAGCTGTATCTTCTAAACCCCTGGAGCTTCGCACCTATAACTTCACTGAAATACTGACCACATGTAGTACTACTTTTTCATATGTGTCTCAGTCAGCAACTCGATTCACCCAAACGTAAGGTTTACTTGTCAGATAGATAAAACAGATACATATTGTATTAGTTATAAGGAAGGTTTCCTATAATACTTTTGGTTATTTATCGAACAGCTTAAGTACTAAAATGAAAATCAAGAAAGTCTTTTGATTCCGTATTTAAATAGAGTGTAGGCACTGTTTATTTGTTGTGCCTAAAAAATCAAAATTTATTATAAAGAAACTATTTTTTAAAGTAAACCTATCATCACCACAGCAAGTTTTATGTGGTGCCTGTTCATTGCAGACATTCACTGTGCCTCTGTGTGGTACCCAGCAATCATCGACTACCCATTCCGAAGCATATATATCATGGTCGAGTTGAAACTTTGAAAATGTGTTACAGCAGTTCAATTATACTTTTATGTAATGGAAGCACGTAAACTTGATGTTCGAAATACCACTAACAAGGAAACTGATTCAAATGTGACGCAAAATTGAGGACGAGTGTATGCGTAATCAAAATGTTTTTGTAAACAATGAATTCCATTAGAGGGAAAAGCCCTCAATCTCAACCGTTCTGTAGATATAGAGGGACAAGGGGAAAGCTTGTGCTCTGATATTTTGTGAATTTTCGGCCATGTTGCGTGTGGATATGTTCAAAAATTGCATTTAAACGTTAAGAAAGATGCACCAGCGTGAACAAAACTGGTGTTGAATGCTGAGGAATGCGGTGTAGCTTTTACCCAGCTCCAGAAAAAGCAAGAGCTATGGGGAATAACAAACGCCATTGGCAAGAAGAACAAAATTGTATGATATCACTTGCTAATATATCATGTATTTACTTCGTAGAAAATGAAAAAGTGAAATGAAAATGTATTAATTATACTGCCGAAGGAAAAGAGACGTTATTATGTGAACAAAAATACAAAGTTATATTCTGTGCAAAAACGCTATAGAAAAACGAATCACAAATATGAATTACAAACATTTTTGCAAACGTAAGTATGGCAGTGCGTATGTATATGACATATTAAAACGCTAACTTTGGATCACTAAACAAAAGTAGTATCTTCCAGTTAAAGAACGAAAACTTGTACACTAATATACTGTATATCACATCAAGTTGTTGCATCTAAATAACACTGACGTCACACGTAAAGTAGTTCCTCATACCATCTTACGTAAGAACACTTGTGAAACGATATGAAGTTGTAAGCGCTAGATCAATAGAAGCACTCTCTTTAAAAAATGTCTGACACACAATGCTTTATGGCAATAAGCCCATACCTAAGACATATTGTTCGTCCACACAGTCTCTACTCTGACAGTTAACGCCGTCACGGATTTCAGAAAAGCACATTTCATTGACGTTAAGAAAGAAATAACTACTTGCGCTAATATTGTACCCTACCTTTGGGCATGCGTACAGAATCATATTACTGAAGATAGGAGCTTGCAATTGGTTATGTAGTAAAGAAAGTAAATTATGATATAGCAATCCAATAGTACTCCTATATCACAAGGGCATACAGAGCCATATTGCGGAAGATAGGAGCTTGCAATTGGTTATGTATTTGGTCTAGGAATTAATTCGTGCGGTTTTACAAAAGATGGCGTAACTAGCTTATTGTCCCATAGTTTCGTTGATCCAAACATGCGTTAAAAACTACTGTCATTTTGCATCTTGTTTAGTATATGTCAGTTGCTTGAAGCGGAAACAACAACATTTTTTCTTCAACTGAAAATGGCGCATTTTGTGCCTGATAAAGTGTTTTTGCGGGGAGTTATTCTTCATTGCTTTAACATGAAGAAAAGTGCTACCGCAAGTCATCATATTTTAGTGGAAGTGTTTGGTGACCATGCTCTAGCTGAGCGAACGTGTCAGAAGTGGTTTGCACGGTTTAAAGGTGGTGATTTCAGCTTGGAAGACCAAAAGCAATTTGGACAGCCAAAAGAATTTGAAGATGAAGAATTGAGAGCATTGCTTGATCAGGATTCGTGTCAAACGCAGGACGAACTTGCAGAAGCATTTGGAGTTGAGCAAACAACAGTTTCCAAACGTCTCAAAGCCATAGGAATGATTCAAAAGATGTCTTATTGGGTTTCACATGAATTGAAAAGAAAGACGTTGAAAGAAGAAAAACCGTTTGCGAATTGCTGCTTCAAAGACAGAAAAGAAAGGGATTTTTGCATCGAATTGTAACTGGTGATGAGAAGTGGATTCATTACGAGAATCCTAAACGAAAAAAGGCCAGGGTGAAGCAAGGTGAACCAGGTCTTTCACAACCGAAACGAGATATTCATTGTGCAAAGGTTATGCTGTATATATGGTGGGATTTGAAACGTGTGGTGTACTATGAACTTCTGAAACTTGGTGAAACTATTAATGGACACCGCTATCGACAACAATTAATGCGTTTGAAGCAAGCTCTGGCCTGAAAACGACCAGAATGGAATAACAGGCATAATAAACTTATTTATCAAGATGATAACGCTCGACCACATGTCGCAAAACCGGTCAAAACCTATTTGGAAAATGTCGGATGGAAAGTGTTACTCCACCCGCGATATTCACCAGACACTGCTCCGTCTGACTACTACTTGATCGATTGCATGAATAACGATTTGATTGGACAGCGGTTCACTTCTTCAGAAAATATCGAAAAATGGATCTTTGATTAGATTGCGTCAAAAGATGAGGAATTCTTTCGACACGGAATCCGTAAATTGCCTGAAAGATGGGAGAAAGTAGTGGCTAGCGATGGACAATATTTTTGTTAACGTATTCATTTACTTTGTTTTTGAAATAAAGCTTCAATTTTTATTAAAAACCGCACGAATTAATTCCTAGACCAAATAGTAAAGAATGTAAATTATGATAGCAATCCGATATTACTCCTATATCATCAAGCGCGATCGTACAATTTTCACCTAAACAATTTCCACTGGCACACAAAATAAACACCATTGGGTTGTCACATAGTGGTGCAAGGAGGAATAGTAATCAGCGTAAACGCATTGTCGTCTACACAGTTACAATTAGGAGGATGATCGTCATCATCTACAGGAATTTTTCTATCCGAAATTTCCATAAGAAGTTGTTACACATAGTCTTCACTTTGCCCTGACCAGTTGTCTAACAGAAATATGGTAAAATATGGTTCTTCCTTCAAGATGTTGCTCGATGCAGTTCTCCATCCATTCTCTGACTTGCGCTTTCGTCATTTTACGAAACTTGCTGCAGGATACAAAAACATTTGGAGAAGTGTGTCCAGCAAATTGAATAGAAACTAGCGAACTAAACGTATTGCTAATTGTCTCCTGTACACATATGTACAACGGATTCAATAAATGACTAACGGACGTGATCGCAGGCATTACGACGTAGGTCTGTGTAGTTTTTTTGAGACTGTTCGCTCTAATAAACACTTTATTCTCACCGATATTGGACAGTGTGCCCAGGTCCGCGACTAGGGTTTTTGTAACCCCGGGCGAACACACAATTCGGTGCCCCCAGGTTTAGTCGAAAAGTATCACTTACTTATGGATTGCAACTGTAAATAACACTCTTAATGAAACCAGTTATATCGATTTTTAAGTAATTTAATCAAACTTACTTTAGCCACAAATTGCATTCGTTATGTATTCAGAAGTTTTAAGAATAATTTTGTACATACCGTTTGTTTTAATGTTGTATGAAGAAATCAATACAAAACGAACTAGAAAATATCTGCCACATTATACAGTTATTAATTGAAATAACACATCTAGTTTTAATAACCCGAAGAATAATTACGTGCATACGTTTTCATATTAAAATAAGAAACTAATACAAACTAAACTGGAAAATATCTGGTACATCATAAAGTTATAATTGAAATAACATTTAGTTCTAATAACCCCAAAAATAACTTTGTATACATGATTCCAAAACTGCATTACCACCTGCAGTTCTACTTTTCCTGCAGTAGCAGCCAACCCAAAAATCTCGGCGGTTGGGTTGGTTGCGAATTCGAAAGGCGTTGGACCAAACCTCAATTTTGTTACAAATATAACAGTGTGGCAAACTGCAAATAAGAGAATAAAATAAATTGTTAAGACTTAACATTTTATTATCGTAAGGGCAATGGATGACATAGAAGTTACAAAATCATCTTACTTAAGCAGTTCAAACAAAGCGAATGGTAAGAAACAGAAAAAAGAGGAAAGCAGTTTGGTAAGACTTAACATTTTATTATCGTAAGGGCAATGGATGACATAAAAGTTACAAAATCATCTTGCTTAAGCAGTTCAAACAAGGCGAATGGTAAGAAACAGACAAAAGAGGAAAACAGTTTCTTTCCTTTTTCCAAAAGAAAATCTCGTAAAAAAAGAAAAAGGTTACATGATGTAAAGGTTTAATATAAAAGCCTAACAGCACAAAAACAAATATCCACACAACACGGAAAGAGAAACAAACACAGACTAAGGAACACCAGTGGCTTAGCTGACCAGTAGGCCTCTCATGCAAGATAAAGAGATGGGATCCTACTTGTAAACCTAATTGTTATAAGAATAATATTATTAATAATAATAATAACAATTATTATTATTATTTTATTAATAATAATAATAACAATTATTATTATTATTATTAACAACAATAATAATAAATCGTTTACTTTCCAAATCTCTGACCCTACCTAAGAGCACCTCTCATAAAGCGATGCATCTTTTATCAAAGAATGGCGCTAAAGGCCAAAAGGGATGCAAATCTCTGAGAGAGAGGAACAAAATACTTTCTTATGATAAATTCTAGGAGAAATTTTGAAGAATTGACAGGTGCTTTCTTGTTTTTCAGAATATTGCATATTGCATCGGCTAAGAATTACAATATATAATATTGCAAATTTGCAAGTGCGTTTAATTAGAATGCAGTTTGAGGTAATAAAGAAATTGAAGTCTGCAGCAAACAACCTGTCAGGTCCAAAAAGTGAAAGTATAAAGGAGATAGCTTCACAAGGGTTTCTCTTCATCCGATTTTTTTCAAACTTGGCACATATATATTAGAACAAAAATAAATGCACACGTGTTTCTTGTTTCTTTCGGAGAAAAGGTTTAGGGTGGGCAAAGGGTTCCTTTTCATAAAAGGGTCCCCTTGATTTAAAAGGGCCACATTAAAGAAAGAAACTCTGTCGATGCAAAGATGACTTCAAAGTACAAAATACAGGTTTTGTCGTTTTTAAAAGAAAAGTTTTGCAGAGGCATTGCTCCTTCGAAATGACAACCTTTTAAAAAATTGGATTTCGGTGGAATTGCTTGAAACCGTGATATGTTGTAAATATGATGTTCCTGAGAAAAAGTTTCAATGAGCACAACCGCAAATCATTGGACGTTTGGCCACCACCTTGCTTCTTAAAAAAAAAACGGACGAACACGACATTCGAGATTTCGGACAAAATGACTAAAACCGTGATGTTGTATATAATGTGATTCCGAAAAATGTTTTAATGGGCATAATCATCAATCACTGATTATTTGGCCACTACAGGGCCACTTTCTGAAAACAGCCAAAGATAGTGATAACCAGGATTTCAATGAAAATTACTAAAACTGTGATACGTTGTAGATGTCGAAAACCCGAGGAAAGGTATCAATAAGCACAACCACCAATCTTTGACCGATTGGCAACTGCAGAGCAACATTTTTGCAAACTGAAGAACTTAATGTTATTTTGTATTTCATTGGAATTGCTTGAAACCGTGATAAGTTATAGATATTGTGATTCTGAGAAAAGTTCTTAATGGGCACAACCACTAATCATTGACCATTTGGCCACTACGAGGCCACTTTTTGGAAAGTAATCGAAAATATTGATGTTTGGATTTCAGTAAAATGACTGAAACTATGATATGTAGTAGATACTGTGATTCTGAGAAAAGCTTTTAATGGTCATAACCACTAATCACTGACTATTGGCCACTACGAGGTTACTTTATGAAAGTAACCAAAAATGGTCATGTTGTGCATTTCGGTAAAAATGACTGAAACTGTTCTATGTTGAAGATATTATGATTCTGAGTAAAGATCTTGACGGGTGCAACCCATATTTGCTGGCGGTTTGGTCAATACGAGGCCACTTTTTGGAAAGTAATCGAAAATGTTGGTGTCCTGGATTTCGGTAAAAATGACTGAAACTATGATATGTTGTAGATATTGCGATTCTCAAAAAAGTTTTTAATGGGCATAACCACTAACTACTGACCGTTTGGCCAATACGAGGCCACTTTTTGTAAGTAAAAAAATGGTCATGTTCAAGATTTCGGTAAAGTGACTGAAACTGTGATTTGTTGTAGATATTGTGATTCTGAGAAAAAGTCATAACGGGCGCAACCACTAATTGGTGGAAGTTTTGGACACTATGAGGTCACTTTCTTGAAAGTAACCGAAAATGCTGATATTCTGGATGTAGATAAGAATGACTAAAAATGTGATATGTTGT
This sequence comes from Thermobia domestica, assembly GCF_964235325.1. Classification (NCBI taxonomy): domain Eukaryota; kingdom Metazoa; phylum Arthropoda; class Insecta; order Zygentoma; family Lepismatidae; genus Thermobia; species Thermobia domestica. The sequence continues at coordinate 176,762,674 of NC_137458.1, forward strand.
AGATATTATGATTCTCAGAGAAGGTCTTATTGGACAAGCCAATAATCACTGGTCGTTTGGATACTACATGGCCACTTTTTTGAAAGTAACCGAAGATGGTAATGTTCTGGATTTAGGTAAAAATAACTGATACTCTGATATGTTGTAGATATTGTGATTGAGAGAAAACGTCTTAATAGATACAACCACTAATCACTGACCCTTTGCCCATAACGAGGCTACTTTCTTGAAAGTAAGCGAAGATGGTGATGTTCTGGATTTCGGTAAAAATTACTGAAAATGTGTTACGTTATAGATGCTGTGATTCTGAGATAAGGAGTTCGTAGGAACAATCTCTAATCATTGACCGTTTGATCACTTTCTTGAAATTAACCGAAAATGTTGATATTCTGGATGTAGATAAGACTAACTGAAAATGTGATATGTTGTATATATTTTGATTCTAAGAAAAGTTTTTAATGGGGCTATCCACTAATAAAAGACCGTTTGGCCACTACGAGGCCACTTTTTGAATGTAAAAAAAGGTAATGTTCTGGATTTCGGTAAAAGTGATTGAAACTGTGATATATTGTAGATATTGTAATTCTGAGAAAAGTTTTATGTGGGCATAACAACTAACCTTTAACCGTTTGGCCACAATGAGGCTACTTTTTTGAAAGTAACCGAAAATGGTGATATTATGGATTTAGGTGACAAGAACTCAAACTGTGATATGTTGTAGATACTGAGATTCTGAGAAAAGGTCTTAATAGGCACAACCACTTATCACTGACCGTTTGGCCACAACGAGGCTAGTTTCTTGAAAGTAAGCAAAGATGGTGATGCTCTGAATTTCGTTAAAAATGACTGAAATTGTGATGTGTTGTTGATATTGTGATTCTGAGAGAAGGTCTTATTGGACACAGTCAATAATCACTGGTCGTTTGGCCACTACTAGGCCACATTTTTGAAAGTAAGCGAAGATGTTGATGTTCTGGATTGCGGTAAAAGTGACTGAAACTGTGATATGTTCTAAATATTGTGATTCTGAGAAAAGATCGTAACGGCCGCAACCACTAATTGCTGCCCGTTTGGCCACTACGAGGTAACTTTCTGGAAAGCAATTGAAAATATTGGTGTTCTGGATTTCGGTGAAATGAATGAAACTATGATATGTTGTAGATATTGTGATTCCGAGGAAAGTTTTTAATGGCATAATCACTAATTACTGACCGTTTGGCCACTCCGAGGCCACTTTGGAAACTAAAAGAATGGTCGTGTTGTGCATTCCGGTAAAATTGACTGAAGCTGAAATATGTTGTAGATACTGTGATTCTGAGATAAGGACTTAATAGGCACAACCTCTAATCACTGACCGTTTGCCCACTTTTTTCAAAAAACCGAAAACGTTGATATTCTGGGTGTAGATAAGACAAAATTAAAATGTGATATGTTGAAGATATTGAGATTCTGAGAAAAGTTTTTAATAGCAAAACCACAAATCACTGACCGTTTGGCCACTACGAGGCCACTTTTTGAAATTAAAAAAATGGTCATATTGTGCATTATAATAAAATTGACTGAATCTGTGATATGTTGTAGATAATGTGATTCTGAGATAAGGACTTACCAGGCACAACCACTAATCACTGACCGTATGGCTATAACCAGGCACTTTCTTAAAAGTAAGCGAAGATGTTGATGTTCTGGATTTCGGTAAAAGTGACTGAAACTGCGATATGGTCTAAATATTGTGATTCTGAGAAAAAATGGTAACGGGGCGCTACTACTAATTGCTGCCCGTTTGGCCACTACGAGGTAAATTTCTGGAAAGTAATCGAAAATATTAGTGTTCTGGATTTCGGTGAAATGACTGAAACTATGATATGTTGTAGATATTGTGATTCTGAGGAAAGTTTTTAATGGCATAATCACTAATTACTGACCGTTTGGCCACCACGAGGCCAATTTGGAAAGTAAAAAAAATGGTCGTGTTGTGCACTTCGGTAAAATTGACTGATACTGTGATATGTTGTAGATAATTTGATTCTGAGATAAGGACTTACCAGGCACAACCACTAATCACTGACCGTATGGCCACAACCAGGCCACTTTCTTGAAAGTAACCGAAGATGCTTGTGTTCTGGATTTCGGTAAAAGTGACTGAAACTGTGATATGTTGTAGACATTGTGATCCTGAGAAAACGTCTTAACGGGCGCAACCACTAATTGCTGGCCGTTTGGCCACTACGAGGCAACTTTCTTGACAGTAAGCAAAAATGATGATGTTCTGGATTCGGCAAAAATGACTTAAAATCTGATATATTGTAGATACTGTGATTCTGAGATAGGGACTTAATAGGCAAATCCACCAATCAGTGGCCGTTTGGCCACTACGAGGCCACTTTTCGAAAGTAAACAAAAATGTTCGTCTTGTGCATTTCGGTAAAAGTGACTGAAACTGTGAAATGTTGTAGAAGGTGTGTTTCTGAAATAAGGACATAATAGGCACAAGCACTAATCGCTGACCGTTTGGCCACAACCAGGCCACTTTGTTGAAAGATACCGAAGATGGTGATTTTCAGGATTTACATAAAAATCACTGAAACTCTGATATGTTAAAGATATTGTGATTTTGAGGAAAGGTCTTAACGGGTGGAACCACTAATTGCTGGGAGTTTGGCCACTATTACGCCACTTTTTGCAAAGTACCCGAAAATGGTGTTTTGGATTTCGGTAAAAATAACTGTTAACTGAAACTATGATATTGTTTAGATATTGTGACTTTGAGAATAGTTTTTAATAGGTATAACCATTAATAACTGACTGCTTGGCCACTCCGAAGTCACTTTTTTAAAGTAACCGAAAATTGTCATGTTTGAGTTTCGGTAAATATGACTGAAACTGTGATATGTTGTAGATACTGTGATTCTGATAAGAACTTAATAGCAACAACCAATAATCACTGACCGTTTGGCCACAACCAGACCACATTCTTGAAAGTAACCGAAGATGCTTGTGTTCTCGATTTCGGTAAAAGTGACTGAAACTGTGATATGTTGTATATACTGTGATTCTGAGATAAGGACTTAAGAGCAAAAAGCACTAATAACTGACCGCTTGCCTACAAGCAAGTCACTTTCTTCAAAGTAACCAAGGTAGGGATGTTCTGGATTTCGGTAAAAATTGACTGAAACTGTGATATGTTACAGGTTTTGTGATTCAGAGAAAAGTTCTTAATGGGCACAACCACTAATCACTGACCGTTTGACCACCTTCCTTAAAGTAACCGAAAATGTTGATCTTCTGTATTTAGATAGGAATGACTGAAAATATGATACGTTGTAGATATTGTTATTCTGAAAAAGTTTTAATGGGCACAACAAATAATCTCTGACTTTTTGGCCACTACGAGGCTACTTTTTTAAAGTAATCGAAAACGGTGATATTATGGACTTATCTAACAATAACTGAAACTGTGATATGTTCTAGACATTGTGATTCAGACGAAAGGTATTAATCGACGCAGCCAATAATCACTGGCCGTTTGTCCACTACGAGGCCACTTTCTTAAAAGTAAGCGAAATTGCTGATGTTCTGGATTTCGTTAAAATCACTGAAACAATGACTTGTTGTACATACTGTGATTCTAAGATAAGGACTTAATAGGCTCAACCTGTAGTTACTGACCGTTTGCCTACTCTTAAAATTAACCGAAAATGTTGATATTCTGGATGTAGATAAGACTAACGTAAAATGTGATATGTTGTAGATATTGTGATTCTGAGAAAACTTTTTAATAGCATAGCCACAAATCAGTGACCGTTTGATCTCTATGAGGAAACTTTTTGAAAGTAAAGGAATGGTCATATTGTGCATTTCAATAAAATTGACTAAAACTGTTGTAGATAATGTGGATCTGAGATAAGGACTTCCAAGCACAACCACTAATAACTGACCGTTTGGCCAGAACCAGACCACTTTGCTGAATGTACCCAAAGATGCTTGTGTTCTGGATTTCGGTAAAAATGACTGAAACTTTGATATGTTGTAGATATTGTGATTCTGAGAAAAGGTCTTAATGGGCGCAACCACTAATTGCTGGCCGTTTGTCCACTGCGAGGCCACTTTCTTGAAAGTAAGCGAAAATTGTGATGTTCTGGATTCGGCAAAAATGACTTAAAGTGTGATATGTTGTAGATATTGTGATTCTGAGATAAGGGCATAATAGGCACAAGCACTTATCGCTGACCGTTTGGCCGCTACCAGGCCAAGTTCTTGAAAGAACCCGAAGATGGTGATGTTCAGGATTTCCGTAAAAAAAGACTGAAACTGTGATATGTTGTAGATATTGAGATTCGGAGAAGGAGGTTTTCATGGGCATACCCAAAAGATCACTGACCGTTTGGCCAGCTTCCTGAAAGTAACCGAAAATGTTGATATTCTGGATTTTGATACGAATGACTGAAAATGTGATATGTTATTGATATTGTTATTCTGAAAGAATGGGTATAACAACTAATCTCTGACTCTTTGGCCACTACGAGTAACAGAAAATGGTGTTATTATGGATTTAGGTAACAATTACTGAAACTGTGATGTTTCAGATATTGTGATTTTGAGAAATTGTCTTTATAGGCACACTCACTAATCACTGGCCTTTTGGCCACATCGATTCTACCTTTTTGAAAGTAAGCGAAGATGGTGATGTTCTGAATGTAGGTAGAAATAACAAACTGTGATATGTTGTAGATATTGTGATTCAGACGAAAGGTCTTAATGGGCGCAACCAATAATCACTGGTCGTTTGCCCATTACGAGGCCAGTTTTCTGAAAGTAAGCGAAATTGCTGATATTGTGGATTTCGGTAAAATGACTGAAACTGTGATATGTTGTATATACTGTGATTCTGAGACAAGGACTTAATAGCAACAACCACTAATCACTGACCGTTTGGCTACAAGCAGGTCACTTTCTTGAAAGTAACCGAAGGTGGTGATGTTCTCGATTTCAGTAAAAATGACTAAAACTGTGATATCTTGCAGGTCTTGTGATTCAAAGAAAAGATCTTAATAGGCACACCCACTAATAATTTACCGTTTAGCCATCTTCCTGAAAGTAACCGAAAATGTTGATATTCTGGATTTAGATAAGAATGACTGAAAATATGATATGTTGTTGATATTGTAAAACTTTGTGTATTTTGTCTCATATATAAGGAAGAGGTAGAACTGTTAATAATAAGAGCGTCCGGAATCGAACTCCCACTATCAGTTTTATTATAAAATCCACTATAAAGTATTTGTACAGAATACTATACAATCTGATCTCTATTTCGAAAGGTAAGTAAAAGGTAGTCTTTGACCGAGTTGTCGCAGACAGGATCTCCAACAGAGCCCCGTAGCAGGCTAGGAGGAGCGGAATTAATGAATCAATGCTCCGTAGCAAGCAGAGGGAGGTTAAATTGCCAACAGAGCCCCGTAGCAGGCTAAGCGGCTGAGGTTGGGATTTCCAGACAGAGCCCCGTAGCAGGCTAAGCCAGGAGATAGGAGAGGCGTAGTCCCGTAGCAGACTAGAGGTCTGGGGTTACGTTACTCCAAGAGTCCCGTAGCAGACTAAAGGAGGGTCACCAGAAAACTGGTACTGAGCTGGATTCTTTTGTCCAATTTATAGCGTCCCTTGGGTGGCGGTGGCGCTGCTGCTTCAATTTCGTCTTCTGCTCCGTGGGAGGGACTAAACGTCGTCTGCATGTGATTGCAGGTCCCCCTGGTGGAAGTTCCTCTTGATGAAGCACAAGGTAGTGTTTATAAACACTAGATGCGTGGATTTGTTTGTAAACAATTTCACCAGGGGGAGGTTGACACGGAGCAATAAAACTACCACACGTCTTGACCACAAATTATCTTTGGTGAAGACGGTAAGAGAGGAAAAATTGGCACGCGACACATTGACAGGTAATAAACCAACCGCTCAATGCGGAGAATCGGTCTCTTATAAAATCTTCTAAATTAATCAATACATTTTACTTTTTGTAAAATATTAATGCTTTCACATGATAAATAAAACTGTCACTGTTCATTGGATCAGCCATAAGCATATATGTTTTTTAAATCAATTGATCAGTGTTGACAAATTATGTTCCAGACTGCAAATGTTATCTTTCTTTATTATTAAAATTAAGTTACTTGAAATGAAATTTAGTAATTTAATCAGGGGTGTCATTTATTTGTTCATGCTCCCTAAGCTTGAAATGTATAATGAAATACTAATGGAAAACGTTCATTAGTAGATAACATTACTCCAGAGTCCCAATTGAAACCTGAAATGTAACTCCAGAATATATTTCAATTAAATTTAATTTCTTTAGTCATTACGCAACACCAAAGTTATGAAGGACGGAACGTGGGCCTTGAACATTAGTAAATAACATTAGTCCAGAGTCCCAATTGAAACCTGAAATGTTACTCCAGAATATGTTTCAATTAAATTCAATTTCTTTAGTCATTACGCAACACCAATGTTATGAAGGACGGAACGTGGGCCTTGAACCACAACCGGAGCTTGAACCAACTGTAGTTGGCGGGTGTACAGACAATCATATAAGATCAACTTTCTCAGAATAAGCTATTTCCCACTACACTGTCTCACTTTCCAGAGAGTTGGATTGCAGGATGACGCAACTGTCTTCACCAACTCAAATAATCTAAATTAAAAATATATCGAGTACTTAAGTCTTTCAAAAATAAATAAATGAATAACCTAGCCATTCTTTCTGAGTTTCATAAGTTTCTGTTGTAGGGGCATATATCTCATACGTGCTCGCTTCTTGTTTAAGAGCAGCGAGACATTATTTTGGCGTTACTTTTTGATTAATTTTGAAAATGCCTTCAAAATGATTCGTTTCTTGGCCTGTTTGTCATTACTGATATACACAGGTGCGTATTTAGGTTAGGGTAACCGGTTCCCCAATTGATGCAGACGCTTAAATTAATTATCGTTTTAGGCCTTAGGATTGCAGCCATTGGGTACATGGAGGGAGCAGAGTTGAGTAATGTTACGTATAGGGTCTATATGCAGGGACATAACATGGCTGGTACAATAGTAGGACGTAGAGCAAAGAATGGGTAATGACATCACTGGCGTAACTTCTGTGTAGACAGGGTGGACCAAGGATCTTATAAAATAAAGGATCCGCCCTTACAACAAAATCTTGAAGCCATACGTAACAGTTTCGTCCCCCCTACTCTGCCCACTCCGCCCAATAGGATCGTAATGTTTTGAGCCAACGATCATGGCGGAAACGAAAGTAGCCTATCAGACTATGGTGGAAACTAAAGTAGCCAATCAGACGGGCCGATGCTCGGTTGTTTTTTGACTTCATCGATTTAATAGGATGACGATATATATGGGCAGATCCTCTGTTTATAACATCCTTGGGGTGGACAAAGTAGGGATGGCCATATCCGGATATTTTTGGATCCGGATATCCGGATCCACTTGGGTCCGGATCCGAAATTTCGGATCTTGGATCCGGATCCGGATCCGAAAATCCGGATCTTGGATCCGGAACGGAAAAAATGGATCTTGAATCAAGATCCGAAAAAACGGATCTTGGATCCGGATCCGAAAAACGGATCTTGGATCCGGATCCGAAGAAACGGATCTTGGATCCGGATCCGAAATTTCGGATCCTGGATCTGGATTCAAGAAACTGAATCTTGGATCCGGATCCGAAATTTCGGATCTTGGATCCAGACCTGAAAACCGGATCTTGGATCCGGATTCGAAACTCCGTGTCAGAAAATTCGGGTGTTCCGAATCAGCAAAATTTTCGAAATTATTGACAAAGTGATTTTCATTCCTATGCTTAAAATAAGATTTTAAGACACTTTTGGTATCTGATCGTGTGACAGTCTTGCGTTCTCTTCATTCTGTTTATTTTTGGTTTTCGTGCCTTAATATGTCACAATTACTCCAAATTTGATTAAGTAAAACTGTCGACTTAGGTGAGAGCAATCTCATTGTCAGATTCGATTCTAGTGGAAATACTTGACCGAAAAGGTAGTAAATCTTTTTTAAAGCGGTCGTCCTGATGGAAATTTGTCCTTTGTTTTCTGTAAAACTAGTCAAATGCTCGGATGAAACAGTCTCAAGCCCAAGCTTCTTCATTAGACTCAGGCTGCTTACTTTTTTAATTCTTTCTGAGTTATTGTGGTTACTGAATGAGGCCATTTCCTAGTCGTGATGGGCTAGGCCATTGCTAATAGAACAGCCCATAAAATCTAGATCAAATCAAATTAAGGAGCAACTTCCTTTTCTTGCTCTTGATGAGCTTTTTTTCTTTCTTTAAAAATACGTTTCTCTGTGACCGTACCACTCCAGTTAGAATTAAGAATTGTAGTAGAGATGAAGTTCTAAATGGCAATTAATGTATCAAAATCAATGTATTAATGTACTGTATGTGTATACAAAATAACATATGGAGCCTCGAGCAGTAACACGTATCTTTGTAATTAGTAATCCACTACTATTAACTCTGCATAGGTTGTATAAGGAGCTATATAATTCATGTAAACACATAGGCGGATGCAGGGGGAGGACGAAAAGTCGTTCGCCCCTACCCAGTGCCACCATTAACAGTGTACTTTAGTAGTAATTTGTGGCAATTTCAGATCATCTAAGTAATTTTTCACTGCTAGCATCCCCAACCGCCCCCTAAGAATCCATCCTCTCATAATCACCGTCTCCTTTAGCCTAACCGACATAAGCGTGGGGCGTAAAACTCAAGGATTTCATTTCATAACGAATTTTTGTTCAAATAACAAGTTTCATTTCTCTAACATTCCAGGATTCCGAGATATAAAAGTTTTCTCCCCGCCCCTTTTCTTCCCCTCTAAGACATACATCAAAAAACGCTTAAGTACATACCTAATTATTTCAAATGTAAAGTCCAAATACCAAATTCTATGCTCCTAACCTTCAGAGGTTCCCAGATATCGACATGTTATTATAATAATTACAATCCCCACCCTCTTTCCTTTCCATCTCTTTTCTTTTCCTTTTTACTAAAACGTCAAAAACACTGAAACACGTGTCAAATTATTTTCAATGAGAAATGCAAATACCAAATTTCAAGTCTCTAACCTTAAAGGATTCAACATATTAATACAATAATTGTAATCCCCACTTAATTTTCTTCTCGCCCTTTTTCTTCCCTTCTGGGCCACATATCAAAAAAACGTTGAAATACGTATCTAATTATTTTAAGTGAGAAGTCCAAATACCAAATTCCATGTTTCTAACCTTTTAAGTTTCCGAGATATAGGCATATTATTATACTAATTGCAATAATTACAATTACCACCCGTTCTTTTACTTTCTACATCTTCCCTGCCCCTTCTAATATAAATATCAAAAAGCACTTAAACAAGTATCAAATTATTTTCAATGAGAAACCCAAATACCAAATTTGAAGTATCTAACGTCAAGAATCATCAATATTTTCCACCCCATTTCCCCCCTTCCTCGTCGAATTTCCCAAAGTCCTTCCTTAGTGGTATCCTACGTCACAAAGCCTATAAACTGTCCAAATTTCAAGTTTGTAGCTTAAGCGATTTCGCCTGTACGGTGATCTGTCACTCACTCACTCAGCCACTCAGGACTTTGCCCTTTTTATATAGAGAGATTTAAGATTTTATGGGAAAGCCATGGATTTTGTCCTAAGGCCGCCAGTGTCTTAGAAATGTAATAGCTTTGCTATAAACCTTAAGCAATCAACTGACTGATCTGCGTCTATATGTATTATGCAAAATGCCGCTTATGATATTTATTTTGCTCGTAATAAAAAAATAGAAATGATGACGAAAATTCAAAGACATCCAAGATTTTAGCGTAATGCTGCAGGAGTTCAGATCATTGAATTAATCATAAGAGCCGACTGTATAAGATAGACTACATTAAATTCCAATGTGGCACAAAGAAAATATGCAGCATTACTATGCAGTTTTTCAACGTTATAACTCATTCTGAAAATATCATCATAGGTCTCACAAACAATCGAATTTTAATCCTAACTCGATTAACATATAACAAAAGACAGATCTATACAACTACTGACTTGAGATGAAAGTGGCATACTTGTAGTACGTTTAAAGATATACTAAAGACTAAATGATGGGGTGTGCGCAACAGTGGTCTAACCCCGAAAAATGTGAAAATGAGATTTTCATGTAATCTTTTGTCATTTAAATTGAATTGTCTTCCCACTGAGTTAGATAAAATTCACCTAATAAATTTTATACATATGGATATTTTAGTTCTGGGTCTCAATCTAAGGCCTAAAATATTCAAAACAGGAGTCCGAATCTGAACTTCGAAATTTCGGGTGTGGATCCAGGAACCGAATATCCGGATCCGGATCCAATATTCGAAACTTCGGATCCGGATTCAAGATCCGAAACTTCGGATCCGGATCCAAAATCCGAAATTCCGGATCCGGATCTAAGATCCGAAATTTCGGATCCGGATCCAGGAACCGGATATCCGGATCCAGATCCGAGATCCGGATCTTATAGGATCCGGATATCCGAGATCCGGATCCGTCTGGCCATCCCTAGGACAAAGGTCACGGGCTCCGAGTCCCGTTCAGATGGTGAGGGGACCCAAGGTAAGCAGGTACACCTATTAAAATAAACGACTGGATCACTTCTAACCTACATACTAAGTTTCATTCAGCCATGGGTCTTTATAAGTAAAAATAGCCAAGTAGTCACTGCCAAGGGCGCCGACCTGGGGGCCGAAGGGGACCGGGCCCCCCAAAGCTTACGTAACCCCCCTGTATTTTATGAATATGTATTTTTATGTGTACTTTTTATTGTTATATGTATTCTTATATGTATTTTTTTTATAAATGCCGCCCTCCAAAGTTACAGAGAAATCGGCGCCCTTGGTTACTGCGGCAATTTTTCTGCTATCTTCTACATTGTATATGTTATTCTTGGATTTTCTATACTTTGTTCATAATCACAAGTGTTCGAACTGAGTTCATCCTATACTGTGAAGGGAATTAGACTACAGAAGGGGGGAGCGTATTCATACAAGGCGGCAAAGTTGTAATCTCTGTATACTGTTTCAATATAATTTTCACATTAAAGACTGATAATATACTAAGGTAAGAAATATAATTAAGGGGAATTCATATAAATTGTTAAAGTAAGCGTACTATAGCGAGATATTTGCTTTACATATATTTGGCAGGAAATCCATTCACAAGTCAGGAAGGAACTGACACTCCAGAATTGAGTTTTCTTATTGATAGGAGAAATCAACATATATTTGAGAGAATTCATTTCCTGGAAAGTCAGTTTCCTCGAAACTTGTCCTCTGGGAGGAAGGCGGGGCAACGGTCTAGAACCCTGCCCACATGTAATGTTCAAGGCACAGACAGATGGTTAGAACGGTTCAAATAGTTCATAACGGATTAGAGTCAAATATGTCACACAGCATGCGAAATCGTCCCAACCTAGGCGGGGGCAAATACTCCTTCTCAAATGTGAAAAAGGAAAATTAAAATTTCACTTTTTCGGAGTCTCTAGTGGTGGTGGTGGGGAATCCGCATTGCTCCGTGATTTCTCACCCTGATGTCACAATATAAGACTAATTACTAATAACTACATATTCCGTCATTTATTTGTGTACGACAGTGAAGTTAACTGGAAATTAACTTATTATCCCACAGTCATCTCCTAGCAACAGAAAGTGCAAATATATATAGCAGAAGCCTCCCGCGTGTTCTTCAAGGAAAAAAAAAATAAATAAAATAAAAGGGGCAATGAAAAAAATATCTTTGTTTTAATAGCCTATTTTACACTATTACACTTGAATTTAGGTTAGGTTGGGTTTCGGCTGACTTTTACTACCCTCCCACAAATTGTTTAGTATTGTTGGTACCTCTGAATAGAACACTGCTAGGAACAGATTCACATTTGGTTTTGCTGCGTTTTTATACAGTATATAAAGAGATAAATAGAACTATGCATACTAAATACACAAATGAGTTCAATAGTTTTTAACAGAAATATTCCATTATTATAGTGTTTATCTCAAAATCTTTATTTGTTAAATACAACCCTTAGAAAGATTCCTTGCACTTTTCAAGCTGAGAGCCCACCACCTTCATTGTCTAGGGGCCTCACCTGTTCTTGTTACGCCACTGAATGACACTTATAAATTTCACCTAGTACAGGTAATTAAAGTGGTCTGGTCCAAAGTGTGTATGCTGCACTACAAATCACATCTTTGATTTATCCCTCTAATTTCTCTATACCTATTTCATTCGCTTTAGTCTTCCTCTCTTCTCTATTTTCACGCTCGTTATCACATTTCTCCGGGAGGGCTCGTGCCCTACTAACCTTTTTTCCGTATACAATTAAAAAGTATATATTCGTTTATTCGTGTACTGTCTCTGTGACCATTTTGGTTGCAATTCTGTGTGGATTTAGATACTTTTGAAATATCTTTAATTAAAAGTTTTGATATTTCGTGGTCATAAACTCGGAGGGACCTGCGCCTCACCAAACGATTTGTCAAGGAAAATAAGAGTCGTATTCCCTCATTTTAAGTTTACTATATTTGTGTGCAAGTTCATTTGAATCGGTTTACATTTTCCTGTGCTCTTGGCGCCTACTTTCACACTTTTGGGTGGGAGTTTTCACTTCAAGAACCAGTTTTTTTTTCGCAGAAAATAAACCCATATTCCCTTATTTTATATGTACTCTTTCTGTACACAGTTTTGTAACAGTGCTCCATGTACGTTACAATCCTCCATTTTTCAACTACCGTCATTAGAAATTTCGATATTTCCTAGTTATAAGTTTGTAGAGCCTGAGGTATTTAAAACCATTTGCCAAGGAAAATGCCAAACATGTATTCCCTAATTGTACGTCTACTATCTAACTGTTCGTAATTTAATTTGCCACGGTCTACTTCTTCCTGCATTTTGAAGCCTACTCTCAATTTTTTTTGAATGGTGTTTTGCAGAGATGGAGTGGGTCAGTGGGTAGGAGGGTCAGTGGATCAAGTACGTCAAGTTTTCTGAGTGGGTCAGTACTCTTGGGTCAACAGCATGTGACCCATTGTGACACATCACCCACTGCAACCCACCACGACCCACTGTGACCCACCACCCACCGTGACCCACTGCGACCCGCCTACTCAGTATGACCTACCGACTCACTCCTGCTCACTGCATTGTAGACAGTATCTTCTGGTAAGTTTGTCTGCGTTTTACTTTCAAGACCTTCATTTCCCTTCCTTTACCATTTGTTTCTGTCTACTTACCTGAGATGAGTATATCTAACCAAGTGAAAAAAAAAAAAAAAAACTTCAGACACTTTTGGATATTGATATTTTTAATTGAAATAATAGCAATAGGATTTAGACTACTACTTGGCTTTTAAGACCTGTGAGTTTTTAGAGGAGCTAACTACTGGAAAAAATACATTTTTGAATCACTAATATATAAATTATTATATAAAAAAATGAATGTAACCAGGGCTGCATCCTGGATTGTCTGAGGGGGGGCACCAATAACTACCAAAATAACCAATCACACTGAAACTTCAAAGTATCATGTGACAATATTCTTTATGCCTGACAACGATGATACATAGAACGAAGGGAGGGGAGAATTTTAAAGAGGATCGCAAGTGTTATGCAGGAAAAAAATTCTTCTCTCCTCCTGGTTTCTGTTTTCTTCCCTACTTGACAAATGCTATATCTTTTTGCTTGGTGAATCCTTTTCCTTCAACCTTTTGACAATCGACTTAAACTATTACTTTTGCAAAACTCTGCTTTCTTTTAAGCAAGCTTCTCATTTTAGATAGTGCATATTTACAACGAATGAGGGGAGCACGTGCACCTTTGCACCCCTCCCTAAATCTGGCTCTGAATGTAACTATGTGTGTCTAATCATTACGACCAAATTGCAAAGTCAAATGAAATGCGGTTTCTTAGTGGTAGAGCTTTCACTTCCGGTGCTTGGGGTCCCTGATTCGATCCCAACTCGCGCCGTGTGGACTTGTGGTGGACAAACATCGTGCTCGTGGGTTTTCTCGGGGTTCTCCCGTTTCCCCCCACTTTATTCATTCCACCATTTCATTCATTTACCATCATCACCGTCTCGTTTAGCCTAACCGGCATAATCGTGGAACGTAAAACTTAAAGATTTCATTTCATTTCATTTTACTTCTTACTGAGTATTTCAAAACTGACCGAGAAAAATCGTTATCAGACTTAAGTTTAACAAGCAGATTGTCGATGAGGAGTTGCAGAAATCGGGTAGAAGTATTATCGATTTCCACAACAGAGTGCGAATGGGGATTTCCCCTTATGAATTTACAGATGACATATAAGAAATAGACTAAGTGCTCAAACATTGTGTAACTTGTTGTTCATCAATGTTAATGGCCCACCGCTAGGCAAGCTCAAAGTAAACGAGCTAGTTATTTCTTGGCTGAAGGATGGACATCATTCACTGCGGATGATTTACCACGAAAAAGTTTTGGAAGCCAACAGCAAATTATCCCGATTTCAGATTTGTTTTAAGGTGGCAAATTACGAGTAAGGAAAAATGTATACCTGTATTACTAATGGCTTATTCGTGTTATTCAACTTTGTACCTAATTTTAATAAGTCTCTTCTTTGCTTTTTATAAACTAGAAGGTAAACTACTTTGAATAAATATTCATAATAATTGCAATTATGCATATTTGTAACTTACATTTAATGTGGTGTTTTAGTGATTACACAAATTACAATTATAAGCATACTTTATGGAGATGCTCTTACAGAGGGTAACCGAGCATCTTTATACGCTATGAAAAACTGATTTTTCAAGTCTTTTGTGAGAAAAATACTGTGAACTGAGAAATCATAATCTTTTCTCTAGTGTACAGCCGGGTATTTTCCTGCGAATAGAAGTTTCTTTTGGAATGCGTTGAGAAATTAACACTTGGAAGAATACTCTCTTAGTACAAGTATATTTTAGGCACACACTAATTTCCCCCCACCTCTAAGTGCTTCAATTTCCTTACTGACAAAACTATACCATTTTATATCGTAAAGGTCATATCCACAGTTATTGTAACAGAGTAGTTCTTGAACGTTGACCGTAGAAATTCAAACTCCGATTAGTGACAATTTCACAGTCTTGTTTTATTACAAGTATAAACTCTCTAGTCAGTAGAGAAGAGGCCGTGAATCATGTGACAGAGTTGATGACGATGGATTTTGGTGAGTCAGAGTGGGTCACAGTGGAAGAGAATGGTTTATGGTGGATGGTGGGTCACAGTGGGTCACGGTGGATGGTGGGTCAGAGTGGGTCACGGTGGGTGGTGGGTCAGTGGGTCGTGGGTCAAATTTTCATTGACCCACGCCAACTCTGGAGTTTTGGCCCCGAGAACCGCTTCTCCACAGATTTTTTTTTTTTCATTTTTGTATCTACATTCGAAGTTTCATCGAAATCACCAGCGATCATTAAGTTGATGGAGCAAGAACAGATCATAGAGCATATTTAAGATAAAACGTGCAGTGCTTACAAATTATAGACAATTGGAGATAAAAGACTGAAACAAGAAGCGATATAGGAAAACGTTATAGGGCCCACTGATTGGAGCCAGTTGCTTACCCCACAGCGTCTCCTATCATGGGGCTCAATACGGGGTCACCCAAAAATTTCAAATAACAAGGTACGAATCTTTTATATCATTGAAAAGATCATGGAAAAATAAATAACTTTTTAAGGAAAAATATTTCCGTGTCGGTTACCGTTTACGAAATGGTCATCAATTAATCAGTTCTTACATATTCATATGAGAAGTCCAATATTATAAATCACAAAAGGATAAGATGAAAGAAAAGTTAGATAATGACAGGAGAAGAATTGAAGCCGTGACTTCCATAACCGCACAAGTCTAGCTGAAGGGACATTGAGAAAGTCAATAAAAACTGAATATTTGTTGGAAAAGTGAACTTGAGAATCAGACTTAATAATATATATAATTTCCAAGTTCGCATTTCCAGCATATATTAAGTTTTTGTTGAGTTTCTCAATCTCTTCAGCTGGACTTGTGCGGTTATGGAAGTCACGGCTTCAATTGAATGGCGCTCTCCCATCAGGGTTATCTGTCATCATACCCTAAAGGACCATCCGAAAGTTTTAAGTGATGTGTAATTTGATACATCATTGAAAGAATCATAGAGAAATAAATAACTTTTGTAGGATAAATCTTTTCGAATCGGTTTTGCACAGTGTAAAACTGTCGTGAACTATGCCCACAAGATAAAACTTTTCCTATATAAATTTTATTTTTGTCCTTATCTTTTCAATGACGTATCAAATTACATACTTTATCATGTTAGATTTTCGGATAGCCACAGCAATAGGTTACCCAGTGACACAGGCAAAGCACTCCATGAAAATATTGTTTTCAAAAAGATTGGAGACATCATCGAAAGGTTCTGTTGTTCTTCCTGCTATCAATAATTTTTTGTTAAAAATGGTTTGTCCTGGAACAGAGTTGTAGAAATGTGTACTGATGGAGCTCCAGTGATGTTAGGTTCGCAGTCTGGATTTATAAAGCTGGCAAAGAACAAAAATTCTACAGTTATTGGTTTGCACTACTTAATTCACACACAAGCCTTAATTTAAAAAAAAAAAAAAAAAAAAAAGCAAGCTTGTTCAGAAAACCTGAAGCAGGCATTATCATCGGTTATTAAAGTTGTTAATTTTGTCAAGTGCTCCGAATGCTCGCCTCTTTGAGATTTTGTGTGATATCCATATTGAAGTTCGTTGATTGTCGAAAGGTAATACGTTAAGTAGGCTGTGCGAGCTTAAGTTAGATGTACAAATATTTCTCCCTAGTGTAGGAAAAGATGGATTTTATACTTTTTCACTAATGACATATTTGTAGTTTTCTCTTTTATGTCGAAATATTAAATAATCTCAATCTCAAACTCCAAGGTAGAAACACGAACATACTAACTTCTTATGTCGTGATAAGAGCTTTCATGGAAAAGATCCTACTACGGAAAGCCATCTGAATGTTTCTACTCCCAACTTTTCATCTTTTCCTTGATTAAATGAACTTCTTAACCAGCGGCGACAATTAGGGGGGACAAGAAGGGGCAGTTGCAACCATTTTCTAAGGGTAATAACATGCATTTAATGACATGTGTGGAATGATAACAATACACAATGATATTTGTGGAATGACATGTGTAAATGACATTATGATAACAATCTGTATTGAAACTATCTACGTGCTTGGATGTAATACTTATCTAAGTACCTTTTAGAAAAGTGTCAAGTTTTCAATTCTTTGTAACTTTGATTATATTCATTCAAAATATGATATATCATGATCGTAGAATTCGATTCTAAGGTACTTTCGATATGAATGGCCCCGTACGTCTCATTAGCGTTATTACTGTTCCAGTGGTGCCCCCCCCTTATGTCCATGACGCACCCCCCCTCAATTGCCTATCGGTAGGTGTTCTTCCATGAAAAAAAAATCTTTTCGATTAATTTTTACACCCTCTCAAACATGTTTATATAGATTTTTACCCCCCCAATGTTTATATAGATTTCAATGACGCAGTTTGCGTCATAGCCCCCCCCCCTTGTGGGCACCCCTGACTGTTCTTTTTTAGGAAAAAAAAAGAAACGAATTTCGATTCTTTTTTGATGTTTGTGATACTGTAGCTTCCTTAGTTTGTAACACAGAATGATATGTGTGGTACTGTAAGTTTTTGTTTAACACGTAGATTTGAAATATGTAATATACTGATGAAGTGCCATTTGAAAAAATATATAACTTTATGTTGGCTTTGCAACACTGTTAAGATAGCGGTACTGTTGAGTATGTCAAACAATGTCACCCTGTCGTTATTTAAATGGTTCACCGTATATATACATTAATAGTCTTCGCCTACCTGGTGCATACAGTAATAATATAGTATAGTCAGTAATGATATAGCAATCAGTGACCTTGTGATTTCACCAGAAATCCGTCGTATTTGCTGGGCCTATGAATTCGCACTTCCTGCTTGAGCCTTTGCCTTCGTCGTTCGCATCGCGAGAATACGACTATGGCATTATTCTTTCCGGAAAAATTCTTTCCCCTTAAAATACGTATTTCAATCAAGCTGAAATGATAAAACAACCCATCTCGGTCAAAGTGCTAACCGTGTTCGAAAATTCATTTCAAGGGAGTGGTTTATCCGTTTTACCCTGCTCATTAGATTGCCTAGTGAGGCTCTCGAAATCACTACAACTAATTAAAAAACAAAACATAAACACACACACACACAGAGAGAGAGAGAGAGAGAGAGAGAGAGAGAAATTGCTCCCCTTGTCGTTAGAAGGGGAAATTCTTGAAAACGATGTGACTTATTCCGAATTGTTTTGATTAAGGAGTTTAAATACCAAGTTTGATATCCCTCATATGTCTCTAATTTTTAGGTATTTCGAGATATGGCCATCTTATTATAACAGTTGCAAACCAATCCCTTTTTCCTCCCACCTTTCTCTTCCCCTTCTAAGGAAATCCAGAAAATGCAGAAACAATTCTTTAACTATTTTAAATGAAAAGTCTAAATAATAAAAAAAATATGACTCTAAGCTTTAGGAATTTCGAGATATGGCTATCTTATTTTAACAATTGCAACATCCACCAATTTTCTTCCCGGTTTTATCACTTTCTGCTTTTCTCTTCCCTTCTAAGGGAAATATCTAAATCGCTGAAACACATCTTTAATTATTTTAAATGGAAAGTCTAAATACCAAATTTCATGTCTCTAACCTTAAAGAATTTCGAGTTATTTTAATTTTGTTATAACAATTGTAACCCCCACCCATTTTCTTCCCCTTCTTCCTCTCTTTTAGGGGAAATACCAAAAACCGACGAAACATGTGTATAATTATTTTAAATGGCAAGTCTATGTACCAAATTTCATATCTCTACCTTCACAGATTCGGAGATATGGAAATTTTAGTATAATTATTCCCAGCATCCTTTACTTCCTTCCATATCGAATTTCTAAAAATCTCTCCTTAATGGTATCCCACATTACAAATCCCATTCACTGTCTAAATTTAAAGTTTCCAGGTTAAGAAATTTGACCTTTGAGTTGATCAGCCATGTAGAACTTACTGTGTCCAGTGGTGCGATGTGTCCGTGGTTCGATCTCAGCTCTAAGCAAGTGAGTTTAGTGACTGACAAGTTGTGTGCGCGAGTTTCCTCGGTATTCTGTTTCCTTCGACTTTCTTTATTCAATCATTATCATCAACAGAGCCCGGATTTCCATGCATAAACAAACCCGAAAATATCCATGCAAACATGCACGAAAAATACAGTATAAAAAATATGCATTTAAAAATTTAATATATGCACTGAAATATACACTAAGAAAATAAAATGTCATTTTCTTACAAAAATATCTGATCTTAACGATCTCTCTTGCAATGAACTACTATCTTCCTTAGTTTTTTTTCTGTCAACCCTCTGTGTTTATCAGTAAGAAACGTTTTGTAGGTCGAAAAGTTTCTTTCTAAATCAGAAGAAGTCACTCGCACATGTGAAATAATACATGAAAGTCTTGCTGTGTTACATTCTCTTCCCATTCCATGTTTTCGTCATTAAGTGCATTTGTAATGGCACAGATTGTTTTGCACCTGGATTTTTTGCCAAATACTTTGCAAAGTTTATCTGACGTTATTTTGGCAAGACCATGAATTGTTTCACTGGACAAAGTCTGCGATAATTCGCCCAATAAGGAGAGTGAATGATGCAAAGCCTTCTTACAGGATTCCATCTGTCTGATAATTTCAGGTATTCTCGAGAAGTGGCTGTGTATGTACTTAATTTTGTTCTCAATGCCACTTGTAGAGAAACATTTTTGAGACACATAAATAGCGGCTGCATCATCGGGACTTAATGAGTCTACAGCTGTCTTAATTGATTTTAAGTTATCTGTATAATACGGCACAGTTTGCAGCCACGAGCTTTTCACTGGTTGAGAAGGTACTGGAACATTTGTCGCAATTTCGCGAAAAATACGTATGCGCGATGGAGCTTTCACAAATAATTTATTTACATTTAATACTATCGCGTCTACTGCTAGATATTAGCATCTGATTGTTTCAGTTACGCAACACTTTCTTCTATTATTCTGTACATTTTGTTCTACACTGCGTTTACAAACTGTCAGTTCACTTTAAATATAGCCTACTTTCATGTGATATACTCTCAAATATGCTAGTATGCAGCAATAAAATTCGGGAATATACAGTATCCTGCAAAGTTTACGAAATATGCATAGCATCGAAAATCACTCAAAATATACACTTACATGCACCATCACATGCATCTCAAACGAATCCTTGCAAGTCCGTCGGAAAGAAGAAAACATTTTCCATACGTTCTTGCATGTTACTATAAACATGCATTTCGCATACAAATCCGGGCTGTAATCATCAACGTCTCCCTTAACCTCAGTGCATAATCATGGGACGCAAAACTAATAATAATATCTAATAATAATAATAATAATAATAATAATAATAATAATAATAATAATAATAATAATAATAATAATAATAATAATAATAATGATAATAATAATAATAATAATAATAATAATAGGGTCGCATTATAGTTTTATAACGAACATTACACATCCGATTCATAACAATAAACTTTCTCTTCTGCTGAGCTCTAGGGCTTAGTACTTCAGTGATTATGCATAGTTATCATTCAATTTTAAAATAGTTTTTAGTGTACCATTTGTTCCGCTAGTCCGTGGAATATTTAATAAACATATTTAAATATTGATTCTCACATAGGATACTTTATTATTATTATTATTTGCTTTTTTACTATCTACATGAATTACTTTTCTGTTTATCTATACTAATACAATAAAATATCGTTTGTGTGTGTCTGTTTGTCTCTCATCGGCTTTCCGCAGAAAAAGAAGTGACCTAGAGCTATAAAATTTGATACACGGGTAAATCTTCACTAGAGCTAATTGTATATGAAGCACTTTTTTCTTTTTAATTTCAGCACTGAAGACATTATAGAGGACTCGAAATTTCTGCATAAAGGGAAATTAATAATACCCGGGAAGCCGGATATTAGTGTCTAATTCATAGTTTTCGGTGTCACTTAGACGAATAATAACACTCCTGAAGCCGTTCAAGTTATATTTTCTACTCATCATCATCGAGTTGGACGGAGAGAAAAACAGTACATCCAAAATCACCGATATTAGTATCAAATTAACAAGCTGATTGGTGCCAGTTATGATGACATTCAAGCCCAAGTTTAGGCAGAAAGGGGTATGTCAGTTGGTCCGGAAATGGACAGGTACAACCTGGCGCGTACCAAGGCGAAATTTTCACCCGAGCAAAGTGACATTCTGGCACCTTCTCCTAGTTTTAGACTATATTTTACATTTTATTAGAGCGATTTTAATATTTTAAATCCATTGTTCAAAAAGAAAAATTAATATTCAAATACATGATATAGATATATTTAGCACTTAAAAAATGAATATGGTATCAAATATATTGTGTTTCTTCTTCTTCTTCTTCTTCTTCTTCTTCTTCTTATTATTATTATTATTATTATTATTATTATTATTATTATTATTATTATTATTATTATTATTATTATTTATGTACTGATATCTAACAACAAAAACAATATCGAACACCATTTATTGAATACTACTAATGCTGACATGATTAGTGCTATATTGTCAATTGTTTTGTTATCAATAACATCAGTAGTCATGCTACCATAAATCCCAAACAATCTATTCTAATAACGTGAAATACCAATAAAGACATTTCACATATGTTGAATGTCTTTTACGCACAGCAATATAAACAACCCTTTTTAAGTAGGTCCTAGTAGTTGAAGTCCATAGCATTCATAAAACGTATCTCATGAATTTGTACAAAAGATTAACACTTTTACAAGACTAATGCTTAATAACAAGTTTTATCAAGTATTAGAAATCCTCTAACTTTCGTAAGTTTGATAAGTAAAGAAACCATATCAAAGTCAGTTTAGGGAACTTTGAGAAAGCATCCATGTCTTTTTCTTCCATAAAAACAGTACCTTAAAATTTAGAATAATTTACTCAAATTAGTTTCCTAATTTTGCAACGTTTAGCCTCAGACGTGATAATTAATAGCGTAACAAAATTTAAAAACTAAATAAAAAGTTAAACTTCCCTATTACTGAAAAGTAACAACAAATTAAAGAATTTTAAATACATACAATGACATCTCTGTCAATGTCTTCAAGAATGTCAAACTCAATCGGCATCATGGCGATCCCCACGAGGCGCTCCTGGCACATGGTAGATCTCAAATAATTTTTAATTAATTTTAATTTCGCCTGAAGTCACGCTGACAAGAAGAGTGAAGGCAATTCTGAGTGCAATTGATACATTAGGGAAATTTTCAGAAAGCTGGTTACTCCTCAAGTATTTTAATACTTCAAACCAAGGCCACCGTTTTCGTTGTAACTTTGGGAGGGTGGGGGGCATTTAGATGTGTTTGGTTGCAAATAAGTGTCTAAGAAGGCATATATGAGGATTTAAGACAAATTAAATTCAAATTATGCAAAATATTGTATATTCATAAAAAATATAACAAAAAATATTCATAAAAATACATGGGGGGGCACATAAGCATTGGAAGGTCCGGGCCCCCACGCCCTCCAGGATCGGAGACCTTGCTTCAAGGGGGCTTTTAGCATTTTCATCTGGTAGTAGGAGGAGTAAAACCAATAGTTCCTGTTGAAGTTGGACACCCTCAATATCACAATGCTCTAATCCTGTATAAGAACGCAAATACGTCATGATGTTGGGTCGAAATGAATGATTTGGCAAGAACTGTGCATAGCGATACAATAACATCTCCCATACACTACTTTCAACAAAGGCCGACAGTTTGGTGCGGCGGTATCGGGGTTTCTAAGAAAACAAAAATAAATGGTGCCTGTTCCCCCTCCACTACCACTTTAAATGAGTAACACATATAAACTCCAATAACATTCATTGCCTGGGTAAAGTTTACAAAGAAAATGGCCCGCTATAAACAATATTAACTTCCGCTCCATCTCTCTTGTAGATGCCATGTCTCTATTTGTCGATACAGCCCCCTAATAATATGAAACTCTCTTTTTCCATGGTGGAATGAAAAAAGATTATGTAATTGACGCTAGTTTACAAGAATATAAACAAAAAAAATCAGTAGAAAACACGTTATAAAATTTACTTTTTGAGACTCGTTTTGGCACCCCCTGACTGTGACGCCCCGTGCAGTTGCCCGGGTTGCCTGGCCTTGGTCAGCCCCTGGGTACAACACCTAGGGGCTACTCTTCCTTGTTTATTCATTTAACATATTCTTTTTTTCAAATCTATCTATATTATACAAATAAAAATGAAAATGACTATGTTGTGATTTATTAACTCTTCAACCACAAGGCTGATCTCGATCAAATTTTCAACATAAATGAGGTTCTGATCTGGGATGATTTTCATAATTTCATTTTGATGGTGCAATTTGGCGGAGGGGAAAATGTGTAAAAATGAGCGAAAATTATCGATATTAGTACCGAATCCATAGTTTTCGGTGTATGTGAGATCAACAGTGACACTTCGATGCAGTTTCAGTTCCCATTAGTACTTCTAAGAGAAGATGGTGACATAAAAATAATTGAAAATGACCGATATTAGTGTTAAATTCATATTTTTTGCGGTTCCTGAGTATATTGGGGACAGTTTTGGCACTTTTTATGTCCAACATGAAACGCATTCTCCCCGTGCGAAGAACGGATATTTAAGGTAATATGTATAAATCCAATGGCTCATTCACTGAGTCATTCATAAACAAATCTTTCTGTTGGACATAAAATTATGTTTTAGTGCAGTTCCTGTTTCTGTATCACTATATACAAATAGCAAGTTAAGACAAAAAATCTTATAAACTACTTTATGGAAGGAATTTCCCACAAAATCCCTCTAGAAATTCCCTCATACGAAAGACGGTGACACGGTATATACATAAGTGAAAATGTGTTTTATTTCAAATCCAATGAGGTATAAACCGTGCTTATGTTGTAATTTTCGTGTAAGTTATATGTGATTTTATCTGCACTAATGAATATGGTAAAATGAACAGTACACATAGCATATTTTTATATAAATATGTTTATTTCTCTAGAAAGAATAATGCGATTCTTATGAAACTTAGAGGGCTTACAAAGTATAAATCAAGCTAACATACAATATAATTTGTGTGTTTATATACCTAAGGGTACCCGAGCTACAGGTATGAAAATCGTAAAAATAGGGAAATTTGCTGAAAATCCCTCTGTCACGGGAAAACTGAGGGTGATGGAGAAAAACTGATTGCAGATTCGAATTCTACGTGAAAAGTTCTATTAGAATCGGGTCAAGTTTGGGAACTGAGGAAAGACATTTAAGGGTGCTTTACGAAAAATTAATTTCGATGAATATGAGATTTAGTAACAATTTCCGTTGACACAGTGAAAATGATTTCCGGTGCAAGAAAGTGATTCACCTCAGTCTCAACTCAAAAATGCATTTTAAAAAATGGATTTTGGGATTATGGGTATCGCCTAAAGATTTTGTCTAACGATTTACGTAGATTTTGGTGAATCCGCCATTTTGTGCTGCTAAAAACGGTCTGACCCAGCCTTGATGTTGCGAAAAGTTATTTAGGAGCTGTTGTGTGAAGTTTTACGTAATTCCAGTGAAATCAAAATTCTATTAACAAGTGTTTTAAATGAAGAAAATTTGCACATATATAAAATATTTTTCATAAACCTATCTTTTTCTTGCGAAGAACGGACATTTTGCTAGTAATTTACTAAATTACTTGCTTGATTTGTCGAAAGAAGATATCAGAAGAAAGAGAACATATGTTTACTTTAAGAGTAAAATTGAGTAAGACATGATGAAAAAATAAATATTTACTATATTGAGATATGTGCCTGAAATTATATGAACTTGAAAGCATGAGTCCCCATTGCCTTAAATATGTCTTCTGTGACAATGAACTTTCTGCCCTCTTAAGACACAAGACTATTTACTTTGATTCATGTTACATGTCATTTGAAGCTTACATCTTGTACTATACTTGATTTTGATTGAAAATGCTGTGTGTTATTTGATAGGAAGTCTGATAACATTTTATATTAAAACAGAAAACTTATTTTTATGCCAGTTTCAGTATGTCCAGACGTGATTGACATTGTCTTTATTGAAGCGGGCGAGGTTCAGCCATGGCTGCTCTACCACCTAACCCTTGACATTATAGTTTGTCTTGAAAATAAAGAAAAGCGCCTTTATCTCTCCGAGACGAACATACTGCTTATTTCACAGATGTTCATACAACAGATGAGTACCTGGTTGATCGTTTTTACACTACACAGCATGCGACTTGGTCCCATGAGGATCTTCGGCCTTCTTGTTCCTAATCCGCTAGAACAAGACCTCGTGAGAAACGCAAGTAGACAACTCACCTTGTACTACACATCCTTTGTATGTAAAGGACAACATACACTAGTGTATTTTTCAGCGCGTAATTTCAGTGCTTTCCTAAAGTAATACATCTTGACCACCGCCTCCTACATCCGATCTCTTCCCACTAGGTGAATCGAGGAGGCAGTGATTTTGATATTACCACTTTGCCTTGCGCCTTAAGCATCGTGGGACACATTCTCATTGAGGAACAATGTTTCAAAGAACAAGTGCTTCGTGAAATAATAGCTGACTCATATTGATAAGAGAGGAACTGGAAGAAAAGAAAGGTTACCTTTCCCACAAGACACAGCTTGAAGAATACGAATCTATAAATACCGCATCCGAAAAATATCGTATTCATCTGAAAGAAACCATAATACTCTTTCCCACGGTACCAGATCTATCGCCGGCTACTATTTGAAGTAGTGTGGAAAGAGCGTGAGAGGAATATAGGAAAATGGGCTATTAGTCTATTTTAAGTGGTGCATACCAATCTACAACTATGTGCGGTCAATATGCCATGAAAAATATAAGAATTCGTTCTCAGAATGTTAGGCGAAAATACAAAATAAGCATAAAATATGATGAAAATCTATTAAGCAGAAAAGTGGTGAAACGAAGTATTCAGACTCTTATACACTATTTTACACCACAATGATATACAGTACAGTACAATGATAATAGCCACGATCGGAAGAGAAATGATTATGATCGATCATATAATTGAGGAATAATCCTCGAAACAATACTGTAATTAATCAGAAGAAAATATTTCCCCAAATGAATATATATATATTTTTTTCTTTTCTGACTAGAGAAATAGTGATAAACGTTCACACTTGCAATGGTACCTAAGGCACGCCCACTCGGCCAAATTTTGCATGTTGACTAAGTTTATCCCTGAGTAATTTATAATATTCCTCAAATTCATAATTTGAAATTGAAATGCTAAATCGTATTCCTCTGTGTATCTTTTTCAAATAATTCCTTGTCTTCATCCCTTACAAAGTTCATATGCACTCCTTGCACCGCATTGATTCCCTCATAAAACACCTGCTCATTTTTTAGAATATTCGACTGTTGCCTTTTATTTCCATTAAGCAATATTGTACTGGAATGTACGACTTTAGTGTATTGCTCTTATGCCAATTTGTTTCATTTTCGTGCATTTGCACATTATGTTTCTTATTCTTTTCCTTGGTTTGCTCTGCTCTGAATTTCTGGATTTCCTGTACTCTACTTCAATAATGTGTATTCTGTCTTATATTTTCTGTGTGTATTCTGTCTTATATTTTCTAAGTTCAATATTTCCTCTGTTGTCGAAGCCTTTTCGGCATATTCTCTTCTTTACCTACACACTCGTTAAGGAAGACATTCAAATGTACTGTACAAGACCTGAATAACAGAAGTGATGCTGGATTTGGTTTCCAGTCAAAGGCGCCGATCCTGGGGGGAAGGGGGCAAAGCTCATGTGGGCCCCCTGTATTTTTATGAATATGTATTTTATATGTATTTTCTCTTCTTATATGTACTTTTATATGAATGAGCCCCCCAAGTTAGAGAGAAGTCGGCGCCCTTGTTCCCAGTAGGGCTTGCCTGAGATACAGACTTCAAAAGCAATTTGGATTCCATTTTAAATAGTATGTCGCGTAACGTATAGCCTCTGTGTTGAAAAGAATATTTAGCTCCTATCAATAAATCGGTTTTTTTAATTGCATATATTAATTATTTTAGATTTTGATGTAATGATTCTTTATGGTGTTTCTAGGTTGCTTGTCTCTCTTCCTATCTCTGTCTGAATTTCATTCAAGATGTTGTATTATTTTTCAGCTTCTCAAAATCCCGTGGTCAATATAAATTTGAATCTTTCGATTACTATGTCAAATGTAACTGACATTTCATTAGCACTATGTTATTATTTCAATCAACTTTAAAGAACCTTTGATTATTCTTACTTCAATCACACAATTTCGTCCAAGACAGCATTTCCCAACCCAACAGCGACCCCTTCGTGAATCCTCCTGCCGCTCATTGATCTGACCCTTTTTGCGATTTCAGACACTGCATTGAATTATTAAATCTTCCATAATAATAATAATAATAATAATAATAATAATAATAATAATAATAATAATAATAATAATAATAATAATAATAATAATAATAATAATCTTTAAATTACATTTATTTCCAGCAAGACATCTACAAACTTTTCTATGTTACAACATTCGTAATGTTTGTAACCAGGTGAAATGCTTTTAGGCTTGAAAAGACGGTGATGATGAGAATGAATAAAATGATTCAATGAAGACAGTGGGAGGAAACGGAAGAACCCCGAGAACATCCATTCCCATGGTGTTTATTTATCATAAAACTCAATTGGCACGAGCTGGGACCGAATCATAGACCCCGCGCAGAAGAGGTAAACGACCTACCGATAATCCACCGCGGTTCCAGACCCATCCATAAAAGTGTAGTGATAATTACAACACTTTATTTTTGACATATTTTTTAAATCCACCATCCTCCTTAGGATATACCCTTTAATAAAAGCGAGATGATAAAAAGCACCTTAAAGTAGGTGGGCAAAATCTGAATCACATATGATCCAACCGGGAATTGAACCCTTTTATCTTATGCCGCAGTCACATTTGCAGATCATATCCACGAGGAAGCTTCAATTTACGCGAATTTTCGCAATTCTATCGGGACCGAATTTACTGAGCTTCCACTAGAGTTCCAAGCCTTGAACATAACCTATATAAATTGACAATTGACTATTCTCTCTTGTTGGTATTCTTTAATTATTTATTTCAATTAAAAACAAAGAAAATTAATAAAAAGTACGATCAATAAAATAATAAATAATAACTATTCTTCTTTTTAAAGCCACATTTTTTTACAAAGTAACTCTCGATAAAAGAAATTATTTTAAAAATAACACGCCTTGCAAATAAAACAAAGCAAAGAAAATCACAAAACAAATATATATTTACAATAATGTTATGGAAATTTTCCTACTTTAAAATAAGACAAATAAAATTAACATGAAACGCAAGAAGGAATAGACATCATAGCTTCAATAAATTTGTAAGCATTGCAGCAGGTAAGAAATATGACAATTATTTGAGCTCACTTTCATAAGTCTCTTCGTTGGCTTTTGCCCCTCGTAACTTATGTCACTCATTACAAACGGATACACAAAAGTTTCTCACACAAGTGTTACTCCAAGGGTGGAGTTGAGGAGAGTTTGACATTAGACACTGGAATCGTATTGGCTAAAAAGGCCGAAGAATTTAGGGATGTGGCTATGAATCGAATAAAGTCTTTTGACGCCAACAAGAGACCCGATGACCGCGTGAGCATGTAGAGAGGATTAAACTTCCTTATTCTTTCCTCCCTCTTACACCGGCCATACACTGACGTATTTTTCAGTCGTAGCCATAAAATTTCATGCGCTAGTCTTGTTAGCAGCTGTCAATACGTTAGTGTATGGGACCTGGCGTACGTTTACGGACCGAATTTTTATACGCTGGAAAAGTCTGGCTGCTTTTAACTTCGAGCGTAAATACGGCGCGTAAAAACGGCTCAGATGAAAGGGTTTTCGAGCAGCAGGTGGTCTCTTGGCCTTTCCACGGCCTTCTCCCGGGTCTGGTCTTATTGTTTTCAGAAGAGAAAACCTGTTCTTGTGTTGTCCTCGCGAATCGTTGCTGAGGTTTGCTGGTAGACTCACCAGAAATCATCATTCCAATCTAGTTTCAGTCTTTCCATAGAATATACGATTTTGGCTAAACTAAAGGCCAACATACACTAGCGTATTTTCAGCGCGCATTTTCGGTCCGTAAAATGATGTCGTAAATTTCGGTCCGTAAGTTGGCCCATACACCTAGCGTAAAAATAGGCGCGTAAAAGAAGAAGAAAAAGAAGCGGTCATTTTTCGCTCTTCCTCTTGCCTGTTGTTTGAGCACGTGGTCGTTTTCCAGTTTACTCAAGTTGCTTGAACAAGATCTGGTGCTATCTGACGCCATGGTTTTAAGTGCAGGTGCTATAAACATTGTGTTGTTAAGTAAGTAAAAAAAAAAAAAAAAAAAAAAAAAAAAAAAAAAAAAAAAAAGCATAGAAGAAACAGACCGGGAGCCACGTCGAAGAGGATTAAAAATTCACATTTATCTATTACGTCCAAGCAGCTCAATCCATTTTTGGTACAATCTTAGATCATTGTACTTACTGATCTGAGATCACTAAATATTTATATAAATCGTACCTCGAAGGAGGAGGACACGGGACGGGAAAAAGTTATATTCAATTTTTTACGTTGTAGATTGCAAACATTTAAATTTCTAAACAGACACAATGATGATTTAATACAATCTGAACGAGCTTGTTGTGTGGTTTCCCCTTACCTTCCGAAATAAGCCTATTTTTTGGAACTGCAGTTTACAAAGAATAAGGGAGTAAAGGAGTGTTCCGATAGTTGAATAATTGATTGATTTTTTTGTTATACAATGTTTTAGACTGTTGACTTTGGTCGTTAAAAAGTGGGCTACTGAATGATAAAATCAATTTAAAGAAAATATGATTTATTAATGGTTGCAGCTTTCGTTTTTTTTTCTTTCTTACAAAATTAACGAAGAATATAGTAGTAACAAATATAATAAATTATCCCCTCACGGGATACCAATTTTTACTACCTTATCCACAGCTCAAAAATAGGCCAGAAAGGAAAAACAAGACTTATACAACTACCTCCAGCCCCATTCTTTAGAAATAGTTTGATCCTTGTTACCTCGGCTGTTGTAAGTTGAAGGGATCCTCTCCGCTGCTTCCCTACCTTTTTTTAGTTCAAAGTTTATCTTGCCATTTAGTTTTCATCTAACTAACTAACTAACTAACTCTATGGCCTATGGAACCCGGAGGTTCAATGCCGCGTTCACAAAAGCTCTCCACTGACTTCTATCCTTAGCTAACTGCATCCAGTTTCTACTATGTATTCCAATCTCTGCGAGATCCATCTTAATATTGTCCTCCCATCTGCGCCTAGGTCTTCCTAATGGTCGTTTTCCGATTGGTCTTCCTGTCAAGACTTTGAAAGCGTTTCTACTTTCTTCCATTCTAGCTAAATGACCCGCCCACCTAAGCCTCCTAGGCTTGACGACCCTAACAATGTTGGGTAAACCATATAAATTATGT
The DNA here is from genome assembly GCF_964235325.1 of Thermobia domestica. Classification (NCBI taxonomy): domain Eukaryota; kingdom Metazoa; phylum Arthropoda; class Insecta; order Zygentoma; family Lepismatidae; genus Thermobia; species Thermobia domestica. Next base: position 176,793,466 of record NC_137458.1, read on the forward strand.
AGTTCCTCGTTATGAAGTTTCCACCATTCCCCATTCCCGTTCCTCTTGGGTCCGAATATTCGTCTCAGGATCTTGTTCTCAAATACTTTCAGTCTATGTTCTTCCCTCAGAGTAAGTGACCATGTTTCGCAGCCATACAGAACAACAGGCATTATTATCGTTTTGTATATTTTAAGCTTCAAATTCCTCGACAGAATTCGCGACGACAAGAGATTTTGAACCGAATAGTAACACGAATTCCCTGCTTTGAGTCGACATTTAATTTCTTCGTGAATATGATTTCCCTCTCTTAATATTGATCCTAGATATTTGAAACTATCCACTTTACCAAAAGAATTATTTAATATTTTAACGCATCCATAATTTGCTGTATTCCGGTCCCGACGCACTTCCATGTATTTAGTTTTCTCTGCATTTACTTCTAAACCCATGTCCCTGGAAGCGGTTAATAAGATCTCTGCATTTCTTTCTATTGTTCTCCTATCATCCCCTATTAAATTTACATCATCAACATATGCCATAACCTGGTGAATACCGTTCAACTGTAGGCCCTGGTTGATATCTTTGATTTTCCTTATAGCGTATTCCAGAACGAAGTTAAATAATAATGGCGACAACGCATCTCCTTGTTTCAGGCCATTTTCGACGTAAAAGCTCGTGGACAAAAATTTTCCTACCCGGACTTTACTTTGGGATTCATTTAAACATATCTTAATTAATCTAATTAGCTTTCTCGGTATTCCAAATTCTGTAAGAACGTTGTATAATGTTTCTCTTCTAACCGAGTCGTACGCCTTTCTAAAATCAATAAATAGTTGATGTATTTAGTTTTTATCTAGTTGTTGAAAATCATTTAAATATTTATTTATTGAAAGGTTGGGTGTTAGCACAGGCAAAATGGATTTATATATCACTATTTACAAATATTAAGTTTTGGCAATATTAAAATTTCAGAACAGAAAATTAGCAAACAAAATATAACTTGTATTAATGTAATAAATGGTTTACATGTTCATTTTCTACTATTCATAACATTATAGGAAACAACAAGCAAATTTTTTTTTCAAACATTTAGTTCCAGTGTTATACGTTAAGCACAAAGACTAGAGCCGTTTCTGAAAAATCTGAAACACTCTTCTAGTTTTCTGTTTGGGTGGTTGCCCCACAGCATCTTGATGAAGCACAGCTGAAACCGTTGCTTCAACTTGTTGAATTTCATGAATAAGCTTCCAAATGGTTGCGTGGGACATTCCTACTAGATGATGAAACTTCCAGTTCCACAATTCACAAATATTATTTATCCTAGAATTGCTGTTAAAGGTAGCTTGGTGAACATTCCAATTGTCTGGGGGATATAGACTAGGGATGGCCGGATCCGGATCTGGCCGGATCCGAAGATCCAGATCTGATTGGGTCCGGATCCTTTGGATCTGGATCCGGAACTCAGATTTCGGATCTGGATACGGAACTCGGATTTCGGATCTGGATCCGGATCTCGAAACTGGGTCCGGATCTCGGATTTCGGATCTGGGTCCGGATCTCGGATTTCGGATGTGGATCCGGATCTCGGATCTGGGTTCGAAACTCATATCTGGATCCGAAATCCGGATCTCAGATCTTGATTCTTATCCAAACCCACATCCCACCCAAATTGTGATAAACTTGAATATCTGAAATTCGCCGAAAGTAATTTCACGAAGTCCTGACAGTGAAGAAGAAAACAGAAAATTAAGACGAATATTGACAAGTCTATTTGTCTATTTCTACACTAAAGATCATATGTTTGCCTTAGTTTAAAAAAAAAATCTGATTTGATCCGGATGAGAGTTCGAATGTCGAATCTAGGTCCACCTGGTTGCAGGACCGAGATGAAATACACACATATTTATATTTGAAACCGGAATACAAAACTCGAATATTTAAAATTTTTCAATACACCTATTTCATTGACAGTTAAGAAAACATAAACAGTTATGACAAGTATTGACTAGTTTTTACGTATATTTATCTTGCTCAGTCTGCCCAAAATATCAAATGTATACCTTACAATTAGATTTAATAATTATTTAGTAAATCACAATATGAGCACCGAGAATAAACTACAACCTTGACTATCACTATCAGCAGCTATTAGAGAAACAGAACTTATTTCTGTATTAGATAATGTGGGTAACTATAGCTTTTCGTCTATAGAAGACGGAGAGTGTATGGTATTATCACAGGAAATATTTGATACATAAGACTTAGGTTGTCAGTATTTAGGAGCAACTTTTAAAATAATCAGTTACTTTAAATATGCTACGGATTAGCCGAGTCGAGGGGTCTGCGGCATTAGGCTGTGGATCGTTTGCTGTGAATGTCTTGGATTCAAATCCCGCTTCGGGCATAGGTGTTTTTAACTGTCCTCGTTTACTTCTATGTCTGTGTGGTGTCATAATGGTTACAGTGTAATCCTTGCAAATCGTTCAACAGGTTAAATAATCTGATAAAAAGCTGTTAGCTTTTTATGTATAAAAAAAACAGAGGTTAGCGCGTGCCTTCGGTGCCCGTAGTCATGGGTTCAATTTCCGGAGAGACACTCAACAATTTCGATGTTGACCCAGCATCGTGAGGACAACTGGGGAGTTATCTTAAGTAAGAGGTAGCAGACTCCAATCTAGAGAGTCTGCATTAGGGATTTCGGGTGTCGATGCGTTGACTACACATCTCCACTTTGAACGTAAGCCCGCTGGTAGGAACCAAAGCACTGTCGTGCCAAGAATTTAGTTTCCTTTATCATAAATGCCTTCTTTATTATTAAATTTTATCCAGTATTTTCTTTTCAACTAGTTTGCGAAGCTCAGAGCTAGCTACTTGTTTTCTTTATAATTCATGTTCATAGTTAGCACAACTAATCACTAATGAAAAACAATCTTTTCAATAAAATTCGCCTCGCGTCTTTCGTAGCTCTAAGTTTAGTTATTTTTAGCCTTTTTTTTTAAGTTGAAGGGCGGTTTATCATTTTCCCCTCAATTTCCCTATTTTTTTTCTAGTTTTACCTATGTTTCTTTGCACGGACATTGCGCCTATACACACGTGCTTAGTGTGTTCATTTACAAAAGCGGGCCATTTTTCTGCCACTATAGAAAGTAAGAGTGTTCTGTATCAGAGAAATATTAATTGACGTATGTAAGTGAATATATCTGTGATGAAGTCATAATTACTCAGTTTTTGCATCGTACATAGTTTCCTCATCCTCATTAATCTCTTCACCCCCGCTTCCTGAATTCCAGTTTTAGTATTCTTTCTTGATGGGGGACTGATGTCTCATGTAGGCTTATTAACTATAACATCAGCAATAAAGAGAGTAGGGTTTAATTTGCACTAATTTTAAAACATTACGTTAATTAAATAATAATAATAATACGGAGCGAGTTCAGGCTACTTGTTAGGATTCTTGCTTCGCAATTGGTTAATACCGGGTTCGAATTCGGAGACCAGCCATCCTGACTGAGAATTTTCCAGGGTTGTTCCTCAGTTATACTGGGCAAATGCTAGGTTAGTACCTTGATCTAAGGCTCTGGAGACCTTCCATTCCTTTTCCAATGTTGTTTGCATCTGTTGATTACTACATTATAAAGTGGTCTCTTTGGATGTATCTAGTAGCTTATAGTAAATAAACAATAACGACGTAATATATCTTCACGAAACGTGTGGGTTAATTTAACTACAGCCTAAAAGTCCCAATAGATAGCTAAAGTTTTAATATCAATTTCCTGACTATTAAATACTATTTTCATGTTTCAGCTTTCAAATTTTCTTGTATGTTCGCACCGAGAACTGAACCTGAGATCACATGAACAAATGCGAATATGTTAAATATTTTTGAACACTTTAATACACAAAACACAAAACGCTTCAATGATACGATGCATGGATATGTTTTGGTTACGTCCTGCAATATATGATTAAAGAAACCTGGAGGGTGAAGAAAAAAATAAAAGAAATCTCTTTTATATTTACTCCGACAAACTCCCGACCTCAGAAGGGCAAACACGAGTTAGGTATTAAAGTCATACAACGAACACAACCATATCACTCTCCTGAATTTCTCGTGTGTATGTTTAAAAGTCTACTGTTGTTCACGCCAACCAGTCTATATTATTTGTTGTATATACCTTCGAAGTGATATTCATTATTACATTTGTTGATGGTTGGACTCTAGTAAGTCAGAAACTACTATTAATAAAGAGTAGGTTTTGTCTAGTATTCCTGCGATTAGAAGGGCCTTATCTAAAAGATATTTCATTTGTATATGAGAAAATAAGAAAGTTTATTTTCTAAAGAATAAAATAAATATTTTCAATGTGAAGCTAACATTAAGTTTTGAAGAGGAACTAAACAGAAGAATTTGTTACCATTTACATCAGTTTTCAGACAGTTCAATATACTCTAAAATGGGCAGAAGTCAAACTTGGAAACATTTTACTAAAGCGACTTCGACAGAAAGTGCAACATGTAAATATTGCAAGGTTAAAATAAAATAAAGAACAAAGGTAGCACAAACGTGTTAAGGAAACATTTAAAAGCACAGCAACCTACTATATTAGTGAATCCGAAAAAAGTTTTGACGAATTTTAGATATTCAATTTTATCATAACAATTTCAGATGTAGGTTTGGATACGAATCAAGATCTGAGATTCGAATTTCGGATCCAGATCCGAGATTCGAATTTCGTATCAAGATCCGAGATCCAGATCCAGGTCCGAGATCCGAATTTCGGATCCAGATCCGAGAATCGAATTTCGGATCCAAATCCGAGATCCGAATTTCGGATCCGGATCTGAGATTCGGATCAGAGATCCTTATCTAGGTCCGCATCCGGCAAGATCCGGATCCGAAAATTTTTGGCCATCCCTAATATAGACGGGCACATTACGCAAACAAATATTCCCAGACCGAGCTTTAACACGGCGGTTCGTATTTGACACGTAGGTGCTATCAAAATAGTCCAGAAGTTCCAGCTCTTCCTCCGAAGTCACTTGTATTAATTGATGCACATCTGCTATTGGAAGAAATGCAAATCTGTTTATTTTCTCGCAAAATAGACGAAAATTTTCATTGCTCTCGTACCGTTCTAAGAGTCCAAGCTCTTGGACCTTCCTCCATGTTGACTGAGTCAGATGAAAAAAGTAACTCTATAAACGAGTTGAATCTCCAAAAGTTGCATTTACAGCCAGCATTTACGCTATATCAATATCCATTACCATAGTTACAGGTCCGGATATTCACTAAATTCACTGCACTGATGCACCACCGCACGAAACAGTTCTTCATATGAATTTTGTGTCTTGGTCTACATCAGGGCGTATACCTAGTAAAGGAAGTCTCTCCTCAAATAACATATACTTTTTTTTTTTTTTTTTTTTTTGAGCCATTGAAAAGTTGGCGTTCACCATCCATGTTTCACTTTTTAATAGCTTCATAAGGCTATATTTAAAGGAAACATCCAGAAATATTTATACGTTTTTCTTCCTTTATAGAAATTTGTTCTCTTCACATATATCCAACAACAATTTGCCAATGTTTACTCAGATTTGAAATATAATATAATTCTTTTAATAGCTCCTAAAAAAGGCCACTCTTTTCAAATGACTCTGTTAACTTGGAAGGTCCAAGAGTTTGGGCTCAGAGAATGGTACTAGAACGTTTTCGTTTTTGTAAATAGCGTGGCATCATTTATTTATTTATTTATTTATTTATTTATTTATTTATTTATTTATAACAGGTTTCAGATACAGCACTAGGCCATTTTACTCTGAAACATTTTAACAATTTGAGGTCAAGATGGTACAAGACAACAGCGACATTACAACAATAGCTTATTTATAGATGATCTGAAAGTATACTCACTTGAAAAAACGTCTACAGTTTCTGGTAACTGATTATAGGTACTGATAATTTTGTTTAGAAGGGACCTTTGGAAAATATTAACTCTCACCGCTCGAGTGTAAAAGAAATCACTAGACCGTGTTGTTCTAGCGGGTACGCGAAAATTGATCTGACTTAACGATTGTTCATATGATATGCGGCCATTTACAATTTTTTGCAAAAATATTAGGTCAGAAATTTTGTTTCTCACTAGGGGAGGTTTGATATTGAGGGATTTTAAAACGTTATTTTTTGGAAGTGTTCGGAGGTGAGGTACTCAGTAGGATACAATGGCTAAAAAGAAATTAATTACGGAATTTAATTTTTTAAATGAGTAGGGCAGGCCATAGACCAGATAGGAGAAAAGTACTCAATAGTGGGAGCAACATATGATTTATAGATAATTTTCAATTCGGCAAGAATTAGTCAAATGCTATTGGCAGTCATACTTTTTTTTTTTAAATATCACAACAGAGGGCCAGAGCGACTAAGTGCTAAAGCACTTATCTCTGGTGCGTGGTGTCCCTGGTTCAATCCCCGTGCAAATAAGTTTGTGTGGGCAACATCATGTCCGTGGGTTTTCTCAGGATACTCTCGTTTCCTCCCACATTTCATTCCACCAATTCTCTCATCATCATTCACTTGCCTTAATTATTGTATCCTTTAGTCTAAAGGGCATAATCGTGGGAAGTTAAACTCAAAGATTTCAGTTTAGTATCACAACGTGGATAACTCTGAAGGTATGACTTCATCTTTATATGCGCCTTTACCTGTGTGAAAAAAAAACTAATGTCCAAATATTAAATTAAATCTTAAATTCCTAGTCGAAAGGCATCAGGTTCGATAAGTTTAACGAGCCTATATGAGAAGTAGAACCCGAACCGCATGAGAAAAAAATGAAATGAAATCTTTAAGTTTAACGTCCCACGGTTATGCCGGTTAGGCTAAAGGAGACGGTGATAATGAGAAATGAGTGAAATGGTGGAATGAAGAAAGTGGGAGGAAACGGGAGAACCCCGAGAAAACCCACGAGCACGGTGTTTGTCCACCAGAAAGTCCACACGGCGCGAACTGGGATCGAACCAGGGACCCCAAGCACCGGAGGTGAACGCTCTACCACTGAGCCACCGCGCCCCCACCGAACCGCATGAGCTCTCGCCTAGAATCGAACAGGGTGCCCCGCACCGAGGACGCGTACGCTGACAATATAGCCACGGAGGAGCTCTCATAATTTGCGAATTCAGATTAGGAAGTATTGGATTTAAATACCTTTTTCTCTGTGCACTCAAAATTAATTATGAATTTTAATTAGGAAATAATGTCTCGTTTTGTGCAATAGGAAATATTAGTTTAGCCAAAATCGTATATTCTATGGAAAGACTGAAACTAGATTGGAATGATGATTTCTGGTGAGTCTACCAGCAAACCTCAGCAACGATTCGCGAGGACAACACAAGAACAGGTTTTCTCTTCTGAAAACAATAAGACCAGACCCGGGAGAAGGCCGTGGAAAGGCCAAGAGACCACCTGCTGCTCGAAAACCCTTTCATCTGAGCCGTTTTTACGCGCCGTATTTACGCTCGAAGTTAAAAGCAGCCAGACTTTTCCAGCGTATAAAAATTCGGTCCGTAAACGTACGCCAGGTGCCATACACTAACGTATTGACAGCTGCTAACAAGACTAGCGCATGAAATTTTATGGCTACGACTGAAAAATACGTCAGTGTATGGCCGGTGTAATATTTCCTATTGCACAAAACGAGACATTATTTCCTAATTAAAATTCATAATTAACTTTGAGTGCACAGAGAAAAAGGTATTTAATTTAAATCCAATACTTCCTAATCTGAATTCGCAAATTATGAGAGCTCCTCCGTGGCTATATTGTCAGCGTACGCGTCCTCGGTGCGGGGCGCCCTGTTCGATTCTAGGCGGGAGCTCATGTGGTTCGGTGGGGGCGCGGTGGCTCAGTGGTAGTGCGTTCACCTCCGGTGCTTGGGGTCCCTGGTTCGATCCCAGTTCGCGCCGTGTGGACTTTGTGGTGGACAAACACCGTGCTCGTGGGTTTTCTCGGGGTTCTCCCGTTTCCTCCCACTTTCTTCATTCCACCATTTCACTCATTTCTCATTATCACCGTCTCCTTTAGCCTAACCGGCATAACCGTGGGACGTTAAACTTTCATTTCATTTTTTTCTCATGCGGTTCGGGTTCTACTTCTCATATAGGCTCGTTAAACTTATCGAACCTGATGCCTTTCGACTAGGAATTTAAGATTTAATTTAATATTTGGACATTAGTTTTTTTTTTTTCACACAGGTAAAGGCGCATATAAAGATGAAGTCACACCTTCAGAGTTATCCACGTTGTGATACTAAACTGAAATCTTTGAGTTTAACTTCCCACGATTATGCCCTTTAGACTAAAGGATACAATAATTAAGGCAAGTGAATGATGATGAGAGAATTGGTGGAATGAAATGTGGGAGGAAACGAGAGTACCCTGAGAAAACCCACGGACATGATGTTGCCCACACAAACTTATTTGCACGGGGATTGAACCAGGGACACCACGCACCAGAGATAAGTGCTTTAGCACTTAGTCGCTCTGGCCCTCTGTTGTGATATTTAAAAAAAAAAGTATGACTGCCAATAGCATTTGACTAATTCTTGCCGAATTGAAAATTATCTATAAATCATATGTTGCTCCCACTATTGAGTACTTTTCTCCTATCTGGTCTATGGTCTGCCCTACTCATTTAAAAAATTAAATTCCGTAATTAATTTCTTTTTAGCCATTGTATCCTACTGAGTACCTCACCTCCGAACACTTCCAAAAAATAACGTTTTAAAATCCCTCAATATCAAACCTCCCCTAGTGAGAAACAAAATTTCTGACCTAATATTTTTGCAAAAAATTGTAAATGGCCGCATATCATATGAACAATTGTTAAGTCAGATCAATTTTCGCGTACCCGCTAGAACAACACGGTCTAGTGATTTCTTTTACACTCGAGCGGTGAGAGTTAATATTGCCCAAAGGTCCCTTCTAAACAAAATTATCAGTACCTATAATCAGTTACCAGAAACTGTAGACGTTTTTTCAAGTGAGTATACTTTCAGATCATCTATAAATAAGCTATTTTTGTAATGTCGCTGTTGTCTTGTACCATCTTGACCTCAAATTGTTAAAATGTTTCAGAGTAAAATGGCCTAGTGCTGTATCTGAAACCTGTTATAAATAAATAAATAAATAAATAAATAAATAAATAAATAAATAAATAAATAAATAAATGATGCCACGCTATTTACAAAAACGAAAACGTTCTAGTACCATTCTCTGAGCCCAAACTCTTGGACCTTCCAAGTTAACAGAGTCATTTGAAAAGAGTGGCCTTGTTTTTAGGAGCTATTAAAAGAATTATATTATATTTCAAATCTGAGTAAACATTGGCAAATTGTTGTTGGATATATGTGAAGAGAACAAATTTCTATAAAGGAAGAAAAACGTATAAATATTTCTGGATGTTTCCTTTAAATATAGCCTTATGAAGCTATTAAAAAGTGAAACATGGATGATGAACGCCAACTTTTCAATGGCTCAAAAAAAAAAAAAAAAAAAAAAAGTATATGTTATTTGAGGAGAGACTTCCTTTACTAGGTATACACCCTAATGTAGACCAAGACACAAAATTCATATGAAGAACTGTTTCGTGCGGTGGTGCATCAGTGCAGTGAACTTAGTGAATATCCGGACCTGTAACTATGGTAATGGATTTTGATATAGCGTAAATGCTGGCTGTAAATGCAACTTTTCGAGATTCAACTCGTTTATAGGGTTACTTTTTTCATCTGACTCAGTCAACATGGAGGAAGGTCCAAGAGCTTGGACTCTTAGAACGGTACAAGAGCAATGAAAATTTTCGTCTATTTTGCGAGAAAATAAACAGATTTGCATTTCTTCCAATAGCAGATGTGCATCAATTAATTCAAGTGACTTCGGAGGAAGAGCTGGAACTTCTGGACTATTTTGATAGCACCTACGTGTCAAATACGAACCGCCGTGTTAAAGCTCGGTCTGGGAATATTTGTTTGCGTAATGTGCCCGTCTATATTAGGGATGGCCAAAAATGTTCGGATCCGGATCTTGCCGGATGCGGACCTAGATAAGGATCTCTGATCCGAATCTCAGATCCGGATCCGAAAATCGGATCTCGGATTTGGATCCGAAATTCGATTCTCGGATCTGGGTCCGGATCTCGGATCTGGATCCGAAATTCGGATCTCGGACCTGGATCTGGATCCGAAATTCGAATCTCAGATCTTGATTCGTATCCAAACCTACATCTGAAATTGTGATGATAAAATTGAATATCTAAAATTCGTCAAAACTTTTTTCGGATTCACTAATATAGTAGGTTGCTGTGCTTTTAAATGTTTCCTTAACACGTTTGTGCTACCTTTGTTCTTTATTTTATTTTAACCTTGCAATATTTACATGTTGCACTTTCTGTCGAAGTCGCTTTAGTAAAATGTTTCCAAGTTTGACTTCTGCCCATTTCAGAGTATATTGAACTGTCTGAAAACTGATGTAAATGGTAACAAATTCTTCTGTTTAGTTCCTCTTCAAAACTTAATGTTAGCTTCACATTAAAAATATTTATTTTATTCTTTAGAAAATAAACTTTCTTATTTTCTCATATACAAATGAAATATCTTTTAGATAAGGCCCTTCTAATCGCAGGAATACTAGACAAAACCAACTCTTTATTAATAGTAGTTTCTGACTTACTAGAGTCCAACCATCAACAAATGTAATAATGAATATCACTTCGAAGGTATATACAACAAAAAATATAGACTGGTTGGCGTGGAACAACAGTAGACTTTTAAACATACACACGAGAAATTCAGGAGAGTGATATGGTTGTGTTCGTTGTATGACTTTAATACCTAACTCATGTTTGCCCTTCTGAGGTCGGGAGTTTGTCGGAGTAAATATAAAAGAGATTTCTTTTATTTTTTTCTTCACCCTCCAGGTTTCTTTAATCATATATTGCAGGACGTAACCAAAACATATCCATGCATCGTATCATTGAAGCGTTTTGTGTTTTGTGTATTAAAGTGTTCAAAAATATTTAACATATTCGCATTTGTTCATGTGATCTCAGGTTCAGTTCTCGGTGCGAACATACAAGAAAATTTGAAAGCTGAAACATGAAAATAGTATTTAAAAGTCAGGAAATTGATATTAAAACTTTAGCTATCTATTGGGACTTTTAGGCTGTAGTTAAATTAACCCACACGTTTCGTGAAGATATATTACGTCGTTATTGTTTATTTACTATAAGCTACTAGATACATCCAAAGAGACCACTTTATACTGTAGTAATCAACAGATGCAAACAACATTGGAAAAGGAATGGAAGGTCTCCAGAGCCTTAGATCAAGGTACTAACCTAGCATTTGCCCAGTATAACTGAGGAACAACCCTGGAAAATTCTCAGTCAGGATGGCTGGTCTCCGAATTCGAACCCAGTATTAACCAATTGCGAAGCAAGAATCCTAACAAGTAGCCTGAACTCGCTCCGTATTATTATTATTATTATTTAATTAACGTAATGTTTTAAAATTAGTGCAAATTAAACCCTACTCTCTTTATTGCTGATGTTATAGTTAATAAGCCTACATGAGACATCAGTCCCCCATCAAGAAAGAATACTAAAACTGGAATTCAGGAAGCGGGGGTGAAGAGATTAATGAGGATGAGGAAACTATGTACGATGCAAAAACTGAGTAATTATGACTTCATCACAGATATATTCACTTACATACGTCAATTAATATTTCTCTGATACAGGGCACTCTTACTTTCTATAGTGGCAGAAAAATGGCCCGCTTTTGTAAAAGAAAACACTAAGCACGTGCGTATAGGCGCAATGTCCGTGCAAAGAAACATGGGTAAAACTAGAAAAAAAATAGGGAAATTGAGGGGAAAATGATAAACCGCCCTTCAACTTAAAAAAAAAAGGCTAAAAATAACTAAACTTAGAGCTACGAAAGACGCGAGGCGAATTTTATTGAAAAGATTGTTTTTCATTAGTGATTAGTTGTGCTAACTATGAACATGAATTATAAAGAAAACAAGTAGCTAGCTCTGAGCTTCGCAAACTAGTTGAAAAGAAAATACTGGATAAAATTTAATAATAAAGAAGGCATTTATGATAAAGGAAACTAAATTCTTGGCACGACAGTGCTTTGGTTCCTACCAGCGGGCTTACGTTCAAAGTGGAGATGTGTAGTCAACGCATCGACACCCGAAGCCCCTAATGCAGACTCTCTAGATTGGAGTCCGCTACCTCTTACTTAAGATAACTCCCCAATTGTCGTCACGATGCTGGGTCAACATCGAAATTGTTGAGTGTCTCTCCGGAAATTGAACCCATGACTACGGGCACCGAAGGCACGCGCTAACCTCTGTTTTTTTTTAATATATAAAAAGCTAACAGCTTTTTATCAGATTATTTAACCTGTTGAACGATTTGCAAGGATTACACTGTAACCATTATGACACCACACAGACATAGAAGTAAACGAGGACAGTTAAAAACACCTATGCCCGAAGCGGGATTTGAATCCAAGACATTCACAGCAAACGATCCACAGCCTAATGCCGCAGACCCCTCGACTCGGCTAATCCGTAGCACATTTAAGGTAACTGATTATTTTAAAAGTTGCTCCTAAATACTGACAATCTAAGTCTTATGTATCAAATATTTCCTGTGATAATACCATACACTCTCCGTCTTCTATAGACGAAAAGCTATAGTTACCCACATTATCTAATACAGAAATAAGTTCTGTTTCTCTAATAGCTGCTGATAGTGATAGTCAAGGTTGTAGTTTATTCTCGGTGCTCATATTGTGATTTACTAAATAATTATTAAATCTAATTGTAAGGTATACATTTGATATTTTGAGCAGACTGAGCAAGATAAATATACGTAAAAACTGGTCAATACTTGTCATAACTGTTTATGTTTTCTTAACTGTCAATGAAATAGGTGTATTGAAAAATTTTAAATATTCGAGTTTTGTATTCCGGTTTCAAATATAAATATGTGTGTGTTTCATCTCGGTCCTGCAACCAGGTGGACCTAGATTCGACATTCGAACTCTCATCCGGATCAAATCAGATTTTTTTTTAAACTAAGGCAAACATATGATTTTTAGTGTAGAAATAGACAAATAGACTTGTCAATATTCGTCTCAATTTTCTGTTTTCTTCTTCACTGTCAGGACTTCGTGAAATTACTTTCGGCGAATTTCAGATATTCAAGTTTATCACAATTTGGGTGGGATGTGGGTTTGGATAAGAATCAAGATCTGATATCCGGATTTCGGATCCAGATATGAGTTTCGAACCCAGATCCGAGATCCGGATCCAGATCCGAAATCCGAGATCCGGATCCAGATCCGAAATCCGAGTTCCGGATCCAGATCCGAAATCCGAGTTCCGGATCCAGATCCAAAGGATCCGGACCCAATCAGATCTGGATCTTCGGATCCGGCCAGATCCGGATCCGGCCATCCCTAGTCTATATCTCCCAGACAATTGGAATGTTCACCAAGCTACCTTTAACAGCAATTCTAGGATAAATAATATTTGTGAATTGTGGAACTGGAAGTTTCATCATCTAGTAGGAATGTCCCACGCAACTATTTGGAAGCTTATTCATGAAATTCAACAAGTTGAAGCAACGGTTTCAGCTGTGCTTCATCAAGATGCTGTGGGGCAACCACCCAAACAGAAAACTAGAAGAGTTTTTCAGATTTTTCAGAAACGGCTCTAGTCTTTGTGCTTAACGTATAACACTGGAACTAAATGTTTGAAAAAAAATTTGCTTGTTGTTTCCTATAATGTTATGAATAGTAGAAAATGAACATGTAAACCATTTATTACATTAATACAAGTTATATTTTATTTGCTAATTTTCTGTTCTGAAATTTTAATATTGCCAAAACTTAATATTTGTAAATAGTGATATACAAATCCATTTTGCCTGTGCTAACACCCAACCTTTCAATAAATAAATATTTAAATGATTTTTAACAACTAGACAAAAACTAAATACATCAACTATTTATTGATTTTAGAAAGGCGTACGACTCGGTTAGGAGAGAAATATTATACAACGTTCTTACAGAATTTGGAATACCGAGAAAGCTAATTAGATTAATTAAGATATGTTTAAATGAATCCCAAAGTAAAGTCCGGGTAGGAAAATTTTTGTCCACGAGCTTTCACGTCGAAAATGGCCTGAAACAAGGAGATGCGTTGTCGCCATTATTATTTAACTTCGTTCTGGAATACGCTATAAGGAAAATCAAAGATAGCAACCAGGGCCAACAGTTGAACGGTATTCACCATGTTATGGCATATGCTGATGATGTAAATTTAATAGGGGATGATAGGAGAACAATAGAAAGAAATGCAGAGATCTTATTAACCGCTTCCAGGGACATGGGTTTAGAAGTAAATGTAGAGAAAACTAAATACATGGAAGTGCGTCGGGACCGGAATACAGCAAATTATGGATGCGTTAAAATATTAAATAATACTTTTGATAAAGTGGATAGTTTCAAATATCTAGGATCAATATTAACAGAGCAAAATCATATTCACGAAGAAATTAAATGTCGACTAAAATCAGGGAATTCGTATTACTATTCGGTTCAAAATCTCTTGTCGTCGCGAATTCTGTCGAGGAATTTGAAGCTTAAAATATACAAAACGATAATAATCCCTGTTGTTCTGTATGGCTGCGAAACATGGTCACTTACTCTGAGGGAAGAACATAGACTGAAAGTATTTGAGAACAAGATCCTGAGACGAATATTCGGACCCAAGAGGAACGGGAATGGGGAATGGCGGAAACTTCATAACGAGGAACTACATAATTTATATGGTTTACCCAACATTGTTAGGGTCGTCAAGCCTAGGAGGCTTAGGTGGGCGGGTCATTTAGCTAGAATGGAAGAAAGTAGAAACGCTTTCAAAGTCTTGACAGGAAGACCAATCGGAAAACGACCATTAGGAAGACCTAGACGCAGATGGGAGGACAATATTAAGATGGATCTCGCAG
Organism: Thermobia domestica; assembly: GCF_964235325.1. Lineage (NCBI taxonomy): Eukaryota > Metazoa > Arthropoda > Insecta > Zygentoma > Lepismatidae > Thermobia > Thermobia domestica. The sequence goes on from NC_137458.1 coordinate 176,808,518, forward strand.
AGATTGGAATACATAGTAGAAACTGGATGCAGTTAGCTAAGGATAGAAGTCAGTGGAGAGCTTTTGTGAACGCGGCATTGAACCTCCGGGTTCCATAGGCCATAGAGTTAGTTAGTTAGTTAGTTAGATAAAAACTAAATGGCAAGATAAACTTTGAAATAAAAAAAGGTAGGGAAGCAGCGGAGAGGATCCCTTCAACTTACAACAGTCGAGGTAACAAGGATCAAACTATTTCTAAAGAATGGGGCTGGAGGTAGTTGTATAAGTCTTGTTTTTCCTTTCTAGCCTATTTTTGAGCTGTGGATAAGGTAGTAAAAATTGGTATCCCGTGAGGGGATAATTTATTATATTTGTTACTACTATATTCTTCGTTAATTTTGTAAGAAAGAAAAAAAAACGAAAGCTGCAACCATTAATAAATCATATTTTCTTTAAATTGATTTTATCATTCAGTAGCCCACTTTTTAATGACCAAAGTCAACAGTCTAAAACATCGTATAACAAAAAAATCAATCAATTATTCAACTATCGGAACACTCCTTTACTCCCTTATTCTTTGTAAACTGCAGTTCCAAACAATAGGCTTATTTCGGAAGGTAAGGGGAAACCACACAACAAGCTCGTTCAGATTGTATTAAATCATCATTGTGTCTGTTTAGAAATTTAAATGTTTGCAATCTACAACGTAAAAAATTGAATATAACTTTTTCCCGTCCCGTGTCCTCCTCCTTCGAGGTACGATTTATATAAATATTTAGTGATCTCAGATCAGTAAGTACAATGATCTAAGATTGTACCAAAAATGAATTGAGCTGCTTGGACGTAATAGATAAATGTGAATTTTTAATCCTCTTCGACGTGGCTCCCGGTCTGTTTCTTCTATGCTTTTTTTTTTTTTTTTAACTTAACAACACAATGTTTATAGCACCTGCACTTAAAACCATGGCCTCAGATAGATCCATCTTGTTCAAGCAACTTGAGTAAACTGGAAAACGACCACGTGCTCAAACAACAGGCAAGAGGAAGAGCGAAAAATGTCCGCTTCTTTTTCTTCTTCTTTTACGCGCCTATTTTTACGCTAGGTGTATGGGCCAACTTACGGACCGAAATTTACGACATCATTTTACGGACCGAAAATGCGCGCTGAAAATACGCTAGTGTATGTTGGCCTTTACTCGTACCTCTATATTACTGGCAACACGGTATCCTTTTGGTAATATATCTGGTTTCACAAGAAGGAAAGAATAAAAGCGGATGTCAATATGATTTATTGGGGGGTAGTTTATGGCTGTTCATTTTGTAACCCCCTGGTAATGCATGGATAGATTTAACCGTGGGCAGGACACCGGATCGGGTCGAGCCGGACACATAATACAGATCCATCCGGGGCGTCTTCGGGCCTGGCTTTGCAGGGCTCCTGTCTACAGACACACGGATAAAACCGTTCTATAAGACTTCCAGCATTTATGCACAGCATAGGTTTGAAGATCATTTCTATATTAACTTTATGAATTAAAGGGAACTTGTATTCCTCGAAAGGCATTTGTTGGTCCTTCAAGGTCAATCGAACAATGCAAAAACTGATATTAGGAGTATTTTAACACGCCACTCACTACAACGATATAACAGAATGGTGCCTCCGGCTGTTAATAAAAGGCTTAACTAGCTGGAACTCGCTAGTACAGTAGCAACGTTCTATGCCAAACAACGTTGTGCTGTGTAAGAAATGCTAGGGGTTGTTCTGTCCATGTGCGCCGCCTCCTTGGTGTTCCCTGGTTCCAGCACTCACACAAATAATCTTGTCAGGGCGCTGCAGGCAAGATTTTTAGTTTCGAAACATAATAAACATAAAATAAATATTTCTCGCTTGACACTATCAAAAAATAAACAATTAAAACATAGAGATGGGAGTTAAAATTTCTAACCTCTAAAACATAATTGTTTGTTTCAAATGTGTTTGTGCAAAGGCAACCAAGGAACACACTAAGTTAGTTACTTTATACTTTATGTCCACAACAAAATCCTTGCAAATTCTTTTTGCAATACCATTAAAATTATTTTCTTTTATGATGATGTTTTCATTTTAATTTGTATGAATATAGTATTTTCTTTTAGTAACGTGTTAATAATATCACTGCCTCTTGCACTCATTGTGCATCATGTAAGTTGTTGAAAATATACACAAAATACCACGATTATATATGTTGGGAATATGCATTACAGTAATTAAACTTGAATCCGGGTTTAAACTCGTTTCTTTATGTTTAAGTCAGCCGTGTTACCGACTGAGCTAAAACAGTCCCAACTTATCCTTATATTACCGGTATATTTTACTTTATCACAGCACAGCCCTTCATGACAGTGTTCATAAAAGATTTTAACTAAAAAGAAATAAATAAAAAATCGAGACCCCTGAAAACATATAACACGTCCCGCCATTTATATGCACCCACATACATTTTGGAAAGTCGGCGTCGTTGGTTCTATCTGTTGTGTTTGAAATCAGTGTTTCTTTCAGAAACTATGTTCCGGGGGGGAAGGGGGGCACAGCACAATTCGTATTCAGGGGGCACTATTGATAACTTTCTATTTTTTATTATATTATAGACGTATTATTTTGGTCTCTTCCGGGGGGCACTCTCAGAGCTCAGGGAGGGCAGTACCCCCTAAGAACACTTCTGGAAGAAACACTGTTTGAAATACACATAGTCTAATATAAATAAAATAAAAAGTTTGTTTGTGTGTCTGTCTGTCTGTATGTGTGGTGCCTGGAGACCAGACGAGAGGACCGAGAGTTATCAAATTTTGATCTTGGGTACCTTGGCCCAGGTTCCAGATCAAGACGAAGCGTTTTCTTTTAATCGAACCAGGGGGGTCTTAGGAGACGTTTACAGGGACATGTAAAAGTAGGAGAAGATAACCGATATTAGTGTCGAATTCAAAGGTTTGGTGGTCGCTGAGATCAATGGTGAAACTCCGATTGCATTAACTTCCAAATTAACCCAACTTAGTTGCGTGTCAGGGTACCGGAGGGGATACCTGACATAAATAATCCATAAAAATAATCCAAAATGGCCGATATTAATGTCAAATCCATAGTTTTCGCACTCGCTGAAATCAACGGTGATACTAATACAGGTGTTGACTTCCAAATACAGCCACCATGCGAATAATGGGTTATTCTGATAGTTAATAAATGCAAGAAATAAATTATTATTAATAAATCGGAACAGATAGAAATGCATTTTGAAAGAAAGAAACGAAAGTTTAAACATACATAACCATGTCTGACTTTACATAATCTATCCTAAACCACGATCACTAATCTAACAACAAGAAAGTAGACTTTGGTAAATAAACTTCGGGGTCATTTTTCGCGAGGTAGTATTGCACATTTAAAATATGAATATTTAGGGATGCGCACGAATCGAGACATGTCTCGAATCTGGACTGGAATTCGAGTTCAGCACACTTTGTAAAATTCGAGATGAGTTAAGACAAACTTATTTCTCGACTCTAATTTTCGAGCCGAGACACGAGTCGAGTCGAGACTGTTCGTAAAAATGTCGACTCGACTCGAATGTCTCGAAAATCTTTCTATAATTTTTAATATTATTTTGAAGAAAGTATTCAGTCAGAAACAGCTTTGAAACCAATTCCATCATTTATTACTTTAGAAAGGTACCGAACGCATGAACTTAAAGGTTAATCTTTCGAAATCAAGATTTAATTTTCAGATCAATTCAGTTAATTAAAACTAATAATTAATGTCGTGGTATTTGATTGTACTTCAAATATAATAATAATAATAATAATAATAATAATAATAATAATAATAATAATAATAATAATAATAATAATAATAATAATAATAATAATCATCATCATCATAATGCTCTGGGGGACATACACGTGAGCATCTATCTAGTATAGCTCGAGCAAGGCACAAGAACGGCCGACGCGTATCGCACACTGCTTGCAGACTACGTACACCCCTTAATGACGACCACGTTTCCCAACGGTAGTAGCATTTTTCGACAAAATAATGCACCATGTCACAAGGCCAAGAGTGTGATGAAGTGGTTCGAAAAATGTTCAACAATGTTCTATATCTGTTGGCGGTGTGCGAATTACAAGGAGGATGAGGGAAATCCCCATTGTCAATACTAGATGTTCCTATAACCAAAGGAGATTTCCCTCCATGTCAAAGAACTATGTGCTGTGTAATTAAAATGTATGAGTTGTTTTATCTGTTGTGTGTATGAAATAAATTATTAAAAAACGCAACAAATAAATTATTAACAATACATGTGATCAGATAGGAATGTATTTTGAAAAAAAGAAACGAAACGGTAAACATACATGACCGTATTTAATTATACATAATCTGACTAAACTAACCGATGGTAACTAAACTAGAATAATGTAGGAAAGATGCAAGAAAGCAATTAATACTAATAAATATCAACATATAGAAATATATTTTGAAAGAACAATGTTCCCCAGAAGCAATATTGTAAATTTAGGATTTAGGATTTAGATTTCTGGGCTTACGACATCTGAGACCATTTAGCCCGTCACGTTCGAGGGATGACGTCTCTAGGCGAGCACACTTTCCGGGGAAAGGTAAGGAAGGAAGGATTGGGGAAGAAAGGAAGCGATCTGAAACCTAAGGTATCACCCTGGCATCTGCCTGGTGTGAATGTGGAAAACCAAGGAAAATCTCATTCATGGTGGCTTGCCTGAAAACTTTTAAATTTTTCGACCGAGTGCCCCCACCAGGAATCGAACACGGGACCGCCTTCACGTAACCATATAATCGTATGTTTGTCTATTCCATTACATTGCGAATAGGCGAAATTGGAACAATGTTGCATCGGAGTCGGTCAATTAGTTCGAATAAAATCTGTTATTCGTAGCACAATCCCTTCGAGGACATTTCCAAGATCGGGGCAGTAACCCACATTGTCGAAAGCAGTGTTTCCACCAGATGAGACGAGAGGAGACTTCAAGCTGTCTCGTCTCGTCTGATATCTCGTCTCGTGAGACGAAACACGAGAAATGTCTCGTCTCGTGGCAACATTAGAGCGGACGAGGCCCACAAAAAGGAGCTGTTATACAAAATCGTTAAAATTACAGCTTTTAACCACAGTTAACAAAGGTTTTGTTACATAAAAGGAAATACCTGTTCTTAAAGGAACGTTTTGCGCTGAATTCGAATATGCACTCGGTTTTTCTCCATCACGTACGATTTTCCCGTAACAGAGGGATTTTCGGGAAAATCCCTCAAAAATTTCCCTTTTCGTTTATTTTACACCCCAAGATCTTGTCCCCTTGCATATACTAACATAGAAATTATACCTAAGTATACTTTGATTCATATTTAACAAACCCTCCAAGTTTCGTAATAATCACTTTATTCTTTCTAGAGAAATAAATATGTTTGTATGTATACTGTGTGTACTGTTTATTGCACCTTATAGTAATGCTTTCAGATCTCTTAAGTTGAGGTAAAACGTTTTGCTTTATTACCACAAACACATATATAAAATATAATACAATATAATTTACAAGTGTGACAATTTACAATAAACAATAATACAAATGTTCCAAAAGGTCATGAAAAGACAATCATAACTATCACAATATATGAAACTTCCATTGGGTTACAAAAACGTACACTACTTCCTTTTTTTGTAAGAAATGTTGCATTCTCCAACAAGACCCCAACAATAGTCCCCAATCATTGAAGGATCCCATCGTCCCGGGTACCTTTTCTCCATTGCCATTATATCTTGGTGGAATCTTTCCCCCTGTTCGTCGCTGAGAGCACCTAGGTTAGCAGGAAAGAAGCTGAGGTGGGAGTGCAAAAAGTGGATTTTTAAAGACATCCTACAACCCAACTCTTTGTATTTCTGTATCATGTCCTGTACGATTTCTGTGTAACTCTCAGCTTTGTTATTGCCCAGAAATTTGCGCACAACACACTTAAATGCTGTCCAGGCAGCTAGCTCAGCACTGTTTAACTTGCTATCAAAGCTATCATCAAGCATTAATTTCCTAATTTGGGGACCAATAAACACTCCCGCTGAAATCTTAGCATCACTCAGGTTAGGGAACTTATCTCGCAAATACTTGATACCTTCACCAGATGTGTCCATGGCTTTGACAAAAGTTTTTCATAAGTCCTAACTTGATATGAAGTGGCGGTAGTAATATCTTATTAGGATCTACCAAAGGAGCGTATTTGACGTTGTATTCTCCAGGTACGTAATTCACTCTAGGTTCCCATTCCTTCACTTCATAATATTTGTCATCAGCTTCTTTCTTTCTTTTGCATTCTGTTACATTTGATAACAAATATTGATAACCATTTCATGAACAAAACGAAAAAACTTGGAGAATTGTATATATATGTATTAAGATATACTGTACGTTTTAAAAAAAAATATGCGTTGGAAGTACATTCTATTTTTATACACGTTTCTAATTTACAGAGAGCAATACAATAGGGTGGTCCTTAGGTATATGGGAAAAAATAAATTTTCGAATTTCTTCCGCCGCACCCCCTCTTTCTTTTCCTTTTGTAATAGAAACATCATACACAAAATTTCACAAAAATCCATCAACGTTAACCCGTGCCGCAAAGCAGTTGAATTTTGTGAAAAGAAATCCATTTGAATTTCAATGACACTCGATTTACTATTTGTCAATAAACATATAATAATTATCACAAATGTAAATAGGACAATGTAAAGCTTTCCTCTGTAATTCAGAATTGACTGGGTTTCAAATACAGTCGGTTGGTTATCAGGCAACAAGCTACAAGCATCACGATCATCGTCCGTATATATAGTACTTATGGTAATGCACAGTGTTATGAACCACTGTCGAAAAGATATTTAGATCTGTTTCTCATGCCACTTGCTTCGTTAGTAAAATTTACATGAGTTAGAAATCAATCAGAGTAAAAAAATAATGATAATGGCTGATATTCCAAAAAATGGACAAAGAATATATTTGAATTGTAGATCGACTTAATGATAACTTTTACTTTTTACGTAAGGTAGCTTTTCCACATCCTGGAAACAAGTTTCTATAGTCTTTCACCACTTACAAAAGAAATTGTTTCTGATCTTCATTTTTAGTTAGAACTGCATTGTGATTTTCCATTTACTTTCCGCTCTTTCCGCTGCGTCATTTGTAACATGCAGCTTATCAACTACTTTTTTCCGGAAAAGAAATTCATCATTTGTCGACCAACAAACCGGATCAAGATCTCGAAAACCTGTAGAAATCCGAAACCTTTCGAAGAACTTCTTCGTGTTTCCTATCACAAAATCAGCAATTTCTTTTTCTTCAAAATCATCTATTTCACTAGCGTGCAGTTCAAATCGCTTCATCGTTTCATATGAACTGTCACTATTTTCAATTTTTTCTGCTATTTTGTGTTTTGTTCATTATTGATATTCTCGTCAAAAAATAAAAGAGCCAGTGTTGCCAATTTGGGGGAAAAGTCGCTAAATCTAGGGGATTTGACCACCAAGATAGCGACAAAAAATCATTTTTCCGATTGGCGACTTTTTTGGTGATTTTTAAATAACGATTTAGCGACTTAGTTACAAATCTAGCGACTTTTGCGCAACCAACAATCTGTTCATCTGTAGTTAAGCACTGTTAGTTCACATTAAATTGTATTTTTCTTTTCTTCCTTTTTGTTTGTTTAAATCACCACAAGCGGTGTCGAGTTTCAGAGTGCAGCCTAGCACGCCTCCGCATCTCTGCATTGTTTTCTGTTACCCTTGCCCTCTAACGGAGAACAATTCCAACCTTCACGTCCTTTAGTTAGCAGAGCTTTCGTTGAGAGGCACAAGTAATGCAGCATTACCGATATTAACGAGATTAGTTGAAGAGTGAATATAAGCGAAGGGGTGTGTTTGTTGTATTCGTCCTTGACCTGTGCGACTTTTTTTAATTATTGTGCACATTTCCAAACGCGTGTAACGTAAGTACTGTATTTTTTTTTAACTATTTCGCAACTATCATGGCTCCAAAATATGAACAGAAATACCGGAAACAATGGGAAACAATCCCTGAATTTAAAGATTGGTTGCGTCCTGTTGACAAAGACGTGACTAGAGCATATTGTTTATTTTGCAAGTGTGAGGTGTACGCAAAGTTAACAGACTTAAGAAAACATGCTGCTACACAAAAGCATAAAAAATGTGCGGATCCTTTTTGCAGCAGTCGTCAACTGAAATTGGATTTTAAAGTTGAAGAACCAAGGCGCCATTCAAGCGCAGTAGAAGCCAGTATAGCTATGTTTGTTGCGGAACATTGTTCATTGTTGTCTTCCGACCATTTATCTCAGTTGTGTCAGAAACATTTTCCTGATAGCAAAGCTGCTTCAGAACTACGAATGCATCGTACAAAGTGTACAGAAATTATAAATAATGTTCTTTCTCCTCATTTCTGTGATGTCTTGCGTAAAGATATTGGTGATAAGTGTTATAGTTTGATTATTGATGAGTGTACAGACATATCCGTAACAAAGATGCTCGGTGTTTGTGTACGATATTTTAGTATGACGTCACAAAAAATAATTTCTACCCATTTAGGGCTACTTGAAATTGAATCCGGTACTGCTATTGCTATTGTGTCCGCAATAACGAGTTTGTTAAAGTGTATAAATCTGAAACCTGAGAACCTGACAGGGTTAGGGGTTGACAACGCATCAGTAAATACAGGTGTAAATAAAGGGGTTTATGAACTACTAAAACAAGAACTTAACATCCCACATTTAATCATGGTACGATGCACGTGTCATTCGTTGCAGCTTGCAGTTTCCCATGCAAGTGAAGAAACTGTTCCAAGAAACATTGAATTCCTAATCCGCGAAACGTATAATTGGTTTCAACATTCATCCAAACGTCAGTTGCAATATAAGAACTTATATAATACAATCAACGATGGAGAGGAGCCATTGAAAATTACGAGGGTGTGTGATACTCGATGGCTTTCAATCGAACCCGCAGTGACCAGAATTCTCGCTCAATGGGATGAATTAAAGCTCCATTTTGAAATTGCAAGATCAAAAGAGAATTGTTACACGGCAGAAGTGCTCTATAACATGTATTCTGATGTTACAAATAGGTTATATATTCAATTTTTGAAATCAATTGTTAGTGAAATTCAAAAAGTGACAAAGGCTTTGGAAAGCGAAAATTGTGATCCAACGAAACTGTTAAACGATCTGATCAATCTCATAGTTTCAGTGTGTAGGAGGGTGATGATTCCAACAGCTAAAATAAATCCTTTAACAGACGATATTGATTCACATCTTGACCCAAAACCTTATTTAGGATACGAATTTGAAAATATGTTGAGTAAATCAAATCTGAATATCGACTGTGAGAACAACTTGCGACGCCGTTGTATTTCCTTCGTTGTAAAATTATCGAAAGAACTAAAGAACCGTTTACCTTATAATCTAGACATACTACAAAAAATGTCAATGCTTTCTGTAAGTGAATGCCTTAAAGCTGTCAGGCCTTCGATTGTGGAACTTGCTGAACTTTTGTCATATGAGGCAGCGGTAATTGATGCTATAGTTAATCAGTGGCGAAATATTAACTTCGTCAAGTGGAGTAACACTGCAAATACAATCGAATTTTGGGTTGAAGTTGGAAATTATCGTGATTCAACAGGTGAAAATACATTTTACGAATTGTGGTGTCTTGCAATAAAAGTTCTCAGTCTTCCATATTCAAACGCTGAAGTAGAGAGGCTGTTTAGCCAAGTGCACATTGTAAAATCCAAGCTGCGTAACAGAATGCATATTCGTACATTAAATGCCATCCTTACTGTTAGGAGTGGTCTAAGACGTCTAGGTACCAATTGCTTCTCATACGAACTGCCTAAATCTGTTTTGAGTGTTATTGGTACAACCAGTTGTTACACTAAAAGTGCAACTATCCAAGGGGAAGCAGGCTGCAGTGCTAGTGCTGACACAGAAACTGAGATGTTTGAATTTTTAGATGACGATTGACTGGTAAGTAAAAACTACTTATTGCTATATATTTTGAACTTATTTTTATCTCATTAAAATGAAATTGATCGCTAAGTGAAAATCTATATTGTACTAAAAAGGAAAATATAGTTATTGTATTTAAGTGCAATATTAATGTTAATTACATGTGATTCTTTCGATTACGATTTTACTTATGTTTCTGTAGTGTATGTAGGGCTATGACTTAAAACTGATCGCAGAACTGTTATAGACAAACACACACACACTATATATATATATATATATATATATATATATATATATATATATATATATATATATATGAAACTTTAAATTAATGTATACAGACAACGGATTTCACTAATAATTTTTTTAGCGACTTTTCATCCAAAATTGGAGTCATTTTATATCTCATTTAGCGACTTTTTGTGTCCAACTTTTGGCAACACTGAAAAGAGCTCACACTCCTCTGAGTGGTACCAAAGATGTTAGGAAAACTTCAATAAAGTCACTCTCGAGACATCAGAGTTTATGAGTTTGTACGTTTAAAGGCTCTTGAAAAATTGTAAATCTTGATGTGGTGAACGAGATGCACTGGGACAAGAAAACCAAGTAAACCAAGCTTTTTAGAACAGGAAAAGTGCACACCTGACGCAGTCCTTCTTCTTCCCGCTCATTTAATTTAAACTGATTACTAAAAAGAAATATTTTTAAACATCATAAGGTTTTTCCCATCCACCTTGCCTGATGTACAGCTCCAGGAAAACGGAAAGAAATACCTCAAGGAGGCGTACTTCCTAGAAAAAATTACTGTAAGCTCCAAAAGTTCTCTGTACTCTTCTCTGCATTTCCAAATTTTGAACAGCAAAAACTAGCTTATCTTTCTTCATATTGCAAAGAACTGAATTAACACTTCGATTGGAAATTCATATAAGAAAATTGTTGTGTTGAAATCTCGGCCACTCTTTCTGGAAACTTTTAAAAATTGGCACCTCTGGACAGGAAGAAACTGAAACACATTCTTCAAATACACACTTTAATATCAATTCAAAAATGTGATGCCTACACAGAAGATATAAAAGATCTTTTTCCAATTTTTGTTCAAGAAAAATACAAGCTCCATTGATACGTCCAGTATTAGAAGAAGTAGTGTCCCAATGCCTCTGCTGTTGCGATTAATATGTGCATGGAGCTCTATCAATCAATTTATAGCGATCAAAAGCCGCAACGAGTCGTGGAGTAATAAAACGTACTTTCCCTCTTCTTCTTGAAGATCCTGTCACTATCTCATCAGAATCTACTCCTTCCGTTGGAATTGTATTTTCTGTGCTGTGGTGAGTATCCTTGATCGGTATTCTTGCTTTAGACCAAAACATTTCTGTTTCACGAATTGCTAATTTCACATTCGTATGTTATAAAAGAATGCACCAAGTACTTGTCTGTTGGACAGTAACTTACAGCCCAATATCTGTTCACTCATATTACCAACGAGGTAAATACCACTCCGATAACTGATTTCACTAGACACCGAACACATAATGATCACTTTGTTCATTTAATTACGTGTGATGATACAAGACCCACCACAATGAAACTTCAATTTCCTAAAAATAACAATCATATCAAAAGATCATAAATGCAAAACGATAAAGCTCAAATACATGGTACAAGTAGTCTAAAACTAATTTATTTACAATAACAATTGTAATTAAGAACAAAGGGGAGAACGATTTAGTTGTAAACGGTCGTAAAAAACAATTGTTTGGCATTCATTTATTATTTCCAATTTAATTTTGTTCATGAATCTGCTCCAAATTACTTAAAAAGTGGGATTAAATAGAATAATCTAAGTCTATAATTGTATTGCCATCTATTTAGCAACATAGGAAACTACTGTTTTCTAAACCTTATTCCTATAAAGATTAAAATGTCTTTGGGGCAGGTGCATTTCGCAATCGCACCTTGGTGTTTCGAAACAAAACCTATGGCAATCGTTTGTGCTACGTTTGTGCCGGAATGTACCGCAAAAATTTTCGTTTGTACCACTTCCGGTACGAAGTTAAAAGGGTTTTAAGTGGGGGGGCTGGAGAAACGGCAGCCTCCAACCTTGGAATTTCGAAACAAAACCTATGGCAATCGTTTGTACTACGTTTGTGCCGGAATGTACCGCAAAAATATTTGTCTGTACCACTTCCGGTACGAAGTTATAAGGGTTTTGAAGTGGGGGGCTAGGGAAACGGCAGCCTCCAACCTAGGAATTTCAAAACAAAACCTATGCCAATCGTTTGTGCTACATTTGTGCCGGAATGTACCGCAAAAATTTTCGTTTGTACCACTTCCGGTACGAAGTTATAAGGGTTTTGAAGTGGAGAGGCTGCAGAAACGGAAGCCTGCAACCTTGGAATTTCGAAACAAAAACTATGCTAATCGCTTGTGCTACGTTTGTGCCGGAATGTACCGCAAAAATTTTCGGTTGTACCACTTCCGGTACGAAATTGTAAGGGTTTTGAAGTGGCGGGTCGGGGAAACGGCAGCCCCCCCACCTAGGAATTTAAAAGCAAAATTTATGTCAATCGTTTGTGCTAGGTTTGTGCCTGAATGTACCGCAAAAATTTTCGTTTGTACTACTTCCGGTACGAAGTTATAAGGGTTTAAAAGTGGGGGCTGGGGAAACGGCAGCCCCCCACCTAAAAATTTCAAAACAAAACCTATGGCAATCGTTTGTGCTACGTTTGTGCCGGAATGTACCGCAAAAATTTTCGTTTATACCACTTCCGGTACGAAGTTATAAGGGTTTTAAAGTGGGGGACTGGAGAAATGGCAGACTCGAACCTTGGAATTTCGAAACAAAACCTATGCCAATCGTTTGTGCTACGTTTGTGCCGGAATGTACCGCAAACATTTTCGTTTGTACCACTTCCGGTACGAAGTTTTAGGAGTTTTAATGTGGGGGCTGGGGAAACGGCAACCCCCTACCTTGGAATTTCGAAACAAAACCTATGGCAATCGTTTGTGCTATGTTTGTGCCGGAATTTACCGCAAAAAGTTTCGTTTGTACCACTTCCGGTACGAAGTTATAAGGGTTTTAATGTGGGGGGCTGGAGAAACGGCAGCCTCCAAACTTGGAATTTCGAAACAAAACCTATGGCAATCGTTTGTGCTACCTTTGTGCCGGAATGTACCGCAAAAATTTTCGTTTGTACCACTTCCGGTACGAAGTTATAAGAGTTTTAAATTGGGTGCCTGGAGAAACGGCAGCCTCCAAACTTGGAATTTCGAAACAAAACCTATGGCAATCGTTTGTGCTATGTTTGTGCTGGAATGTACCGCAAAAATTTTCGTTTGTACCACTTCCGGTACGAAGTTATAAGGGTTTTAAAGTGGGGGACTGGAGAAACGGCAACCCCCTACCTTGGAATTTCGAAACAAAACCTATGCCAATCGTTTGTGCTAAGTTTGTGCCGGAATGTACCGCAAAAATTTTCGTTTGTACCACTTCCGGTACGAAGTTATAATAGTTTTAAAGTGGGGGGCAAATTTCAGAAACATCAAATTCAATACAAATAGAGATAGAAACATTGAGTTAACGGGAATCGTTAGTGCACTTATAAGCACTAAGCACTAACGTTAGTGCTATCATATTTTGGGATTTATTCAAGATTTTTGGTGGGGGGGGCAAACTTCAGAAATATCAAATTGTATACAAATAAAGGTAGAAACATAGTGTTAACAGCAATCATTAGTGCATCATTAGTGCACTTAAACGCACTAAGCACTAACGTTAGCGCTACTATATTTTGAGATTTATTCAAAAAATTTGGTGGGGTGGTCAACTTCAGAAATATCAAATTCTATACAAATAGGGATAGAAACATGTGGTTAATGGCAAACGTTAGTGCATCGTTAGTGCACTTAAACGTACTAAGCACTATCGTTGGTGCTACCATATTTTGGAATTCATTCAAGATTTTCGGTGGGATGGGCAACTTCAGTAATTTCAAATTCTATACAAATAGAGATAGGAACATAGAGTTAACGGCAATCGTTAGTGCACTTAAAATACTAAACACTGACGTTAGTGCTACGATATTTTGGGATTTATTTAAGATTTTAGATGGGGGGCCAACTTCAGAAATATCAAATTCTATACAAATAGAGATAGAAACATGCAGTTAAAGACAATCGTTATTGCATCGTTAGTGCACTTAAATGCACTAAGCATTAAGGTTAGCATTACCATATTTTGGGATTTATTCAAGATTTCTGGTGGGACCAACTTAAGAAATATCAAATTTCATACAAACATTTAGTGCTTTCTAGAAGCACTAACGATACACTAATGAATGGCATTAATTTTTTGTTAGTGCTTGAAGTTGACGCAAGTTTACCGTGCCCTCCAAAGATATTGTACCTGTAGCACCTACACTAATGAAGTACTAACGTTAGGGGTTGGTGCACTAAGAACCACTAACAATTGCACTAGAAGATATCATTAGTGCTTTTGAATATGGCGGAAATTTGATGCAATTAAAAATTCCCAATAAATGTCTTATAGGAGTTTAGTGACATGTAATTGTCCATAACTACACTAATATTGAAGGACAAACGAAACTGTTAGTGTTTTCTAGAAGCACTAACGATGCACTAACGATTGGACTAGAATAGATCATTAGTACTCTTGAATTTGACGGAAATTTGACGCAATGAAAAATTTCCCATAAATTTATTATGTGTTTCGTTACATGTAATTGGCCATAAGTAAACTAATATTGAAGCTCTAACTAAATTGTTAGTGTTTTCCAGAAGCACTACCAATGCACTAACGAATGGCATTAAGTTTTAGTTAGTGCTTGAAGTGGGGGCGCTAAGTTCACTCTGGCCTCAAAAGGTATTTTAATTGTAGCACATTTACTAATGAAGCACTAACCTTAGGTGTAGATGCGCTAAGAAGCACTAACAATGCACTAACGATCGCTCTAGAAGAGATCATTAGTGATTTTGAATTTGGCGGAAATTTGATTCAATGAAAAATTTGCCTAAATTTCTTGTGAGTCTCGTGATATGTAATTGGCCATAACTACACTAATAGTGAAGCACTAACGAAATTGTTAGTGCTTTATAGAAGCACTAACGAATTGGACTATTTTTTCCGTTAGTACTTAAAGTGTCGGTGCGAAATTCACGCTGACTTCTCCATAGGTTTTTTTACTTGTAACACCTACACTAATGAAGCACTAACGTTAGGTGTTTGTGCTCTAAGAAGCAATTACGATGCACTAACAATTGCACTAACAGAGGTAATTAGTGCTTTTGAATGAGATGGGAATTTGATACAATGAATAATTCCCCATGTGTTTCTTATGGGAGTTTTGAGACTTATAATTGGCCATTTCTACACTAATGATGAAACACTAACGAAACTACTTGTATCTTCTAGAAGTACTAACAATGCACTAACGTATAAAACTAATTTTTTCGTTAGTACTTGTAGTGGGGGCTAAGTTCACGATAAATTCGAAAGTTTTCTTTCCTTGTAATATTAGTGCTTCCTAGTGCACCAACACCTAAGTTTCGTGCTTCATTAGTGTAGGTGCTACAAGTAAGAAACCTTTGCGGGCCAGCGTGAACTTGGTTCCCACTTCAAGCAGTAACGAAAAATAAGTCAATTCGTTAATGTATCGTTAGCGCTTCTGCAAAACACTCATAGTTCCGTTAATGCTTAACTATTGATGTAGATATGGCCAATTATATGCCACAAAAATCCCATAAGAGATTCATGTGGAATTTTTCATTGCGTCAAATTTCCGCCAAAATCAAAAGCACTAATGACCTCTTCTACTGAAATCGTTAGTGTTTCTTAGTGCATTAACACCTAACGTTAGTTCTTCATTAATGTAGGTCCTACAAGTAAAAAAACCTTTGGAAGCTTTCATGAACTTGGCGCCCCACTTCAACCAATAATGAAAAATTAGAGCTGTTTTCGTTAGTGCTTCACTATTAGTGTAGTTATGGCCAGTTACATCTCAGGAAACTCACATAAGAAATTTAAGGGGAGTTTTTCACTGTGTCAAATTTCTGCCAAATTAAAAAGCACTAATGATCATTTCCAGTACAATCCTTAGTGCATCGTTAGTGCTTCTTCGTGCACCAACCCCTAACTTTAGTACTTAATTAGTGTAGGTGCTACAAGTAAAATATCTTTGGTGGTCAGCGTGAATTTGCGCCCTCTTCAAGCACTAACAAAGTAATTAGTGCATTCGTTACTGATTCCTGAAAATACTGACACTTTGTATGGAATTTGATATTTCTGAAGTTGCCCCCCACCAAAAATTTTGAATAAATTTCAAAATGTGGTAACACTAACGTTAGTGCTTAGTGCATTTAAGTGCACTAATCACGCTCTAGCGATTGCCGTTAACTCCATGTTTCTACCTCTATTTGTATAAAATTTGATATTTTTGAAGTTGGCCCCCCACCAAAGATCTTGAATAAATCCCAAAATATGGTAGCACTAATGTTAATGCTTATTGCGTTTAAGTGCACTAACAATGCACTAACGATTACCGTCAACCCCATATTTCTACCTCTATTTGTATAGAATTTGATATTTCTGAAGTTGGCCCCCCACCGAAAATCTTGCATAATCCCAAAATATGGTAGCACTTACGGTAGTGCTTAGTGTGTTTAAGTGCACTAACGATGCACTAACGATGCGCTAAGTTTAGTGAAAATCTGTCTGCATAAAGATGGGTGGGGGGCTAACTTCATATGAAGTAGGTCCCCAAAAAAAATTTCAATATCTCGTAAACGCTGATAGCACTAACATTAGTTCTAAATTAACTAACGTGCACTAACGATGCATTAACGATGTGCAACGTTTGGTGTGATTTGGGAGAGGTGGGGGGCCAACTTCAGGCACGTAATTTTTTTTGCGGTACATTCCGGTAAAAACGTATCACAAACGATTGACATAGTCTTATCTGGAAATTCCAAGATGAGGGGTTCTGGAAACGGCAGCCCCCTAGTAAAAACTAGTCATACTTTTGTACTGGAAGTGATACATACAAAAATGTTTGCGATACATTCCGACACAAATGTTGTTAAACGATTTGCATAGGTCTCGTTTCGAAATTCCGAGGGGGCATCAAAACGGCAGCCCCGTAGCTTGAAACTCTCGTATCTTTGTACCGGAAGTGGTACAGAAAAGAGTTTAGCGAAACGTTCCTGTTCAAAAGTAGTGCAAAGAGTGGGCAGAGGTTTCATTTCGAAATTACTGGGTGCGGGGCTGCCTTTACCACAGCCCCTCTTGAAAACTCATATAACTTCGTACCGAAAGTGGAACAAACGAAAATTTTTGCGGTACATTCCGGCACAAACGTAGCACACACGATTGGCATAGGTTTTGTTTCGAAATTCCAAGGTTGGAGGCTGCCGTTTCTTCAGCCCCCCCACTTTGAAACCCTTATAACTTTGTACCGGAAGTGGTACAACCGAAAATTTTTGCGGTACATTCCGGCACAAACGTAGCACAAACGATTGGCATAGTTTTTGTTTCGAAATTCCAAGTTTGGAGGCTGCCGTTTCTCCAGCCCCCCCAATTTAAAACCTTATAACTTCATACCGGAAGTGGTACAAACGAAAATTTTTGCGGTACATTCCGGCACAAACGATTGGCATAGGTTTTGTTTTGAAATTATTAGGTGGGGGGCTGCCGTTTCTCCAGCCCCCACTTTTAAACCCTTATAACTTCGTACCGGAAGTGGTACAAACGAAAATTTTTGCGGTAGATTTCGACACAAACGTAGCACAAACAATTGCCATAAGTTTTGTTTCGAAATTCCAAGCTAGGAGTTTCCGTTTCTCCAGCCACCAACTTTAAAACCCTTATAACTTCGTACCGAAAATGGTACAAACGAAAATTTTTGCGGTACATTCCGGCACAAACGTATCACAAACGATTGGCATAGGTTTTGTTTTGAAATTCCTAGGTTGGAGGCTGCCGTTTAACCAGCCCCCACTTTAAACTCTTATAACTTCGTACCGGAAGAGGTACAAACGAAAATTTCTGCGGTACATTCAGGCACAAACCTAGCACAAACGAGTGACATAAATTTTGCTTTGAAATTCCTAGGTGGGGGAGCTGCCGTTTCCCCAGCCCGCCACTTCAAAACCCTTACAATTTCGTACCGGAAGTGGTACAACCGAAAATTTTTGCAGTACATTCCGGCACAAACGTAGCACAAACGATTAGCATAGTTTTTGTTTCGAAGTTCCAAGGTTGCAGGCTTCCGTTTCTGCAGCCCCTCCACTTCAAAACCTTTATAACTTCGTACCGGAAGTGGTACAAACGAAAATTTTTGCGGTACATTCCGGCACAAACGTAGCACAAACGATTGGCATAGGTTTTGTTTCGAAATTCCAAGTTTGGAGGCTGCCGCTTCTCCAGCCTCCCCACTTTAAAACCCTTATAACTTCGTACCGGAAGTGGTACAAATGAAAATTTTTGCGGTACATTCCGCACAAACGATTGCCATAGTTTTTGTTTCGAAATTCCAAGTTTTGAGGCTGCCGTTTCTCCAGCCCCCCCACTTTAAAACCCTTATAACTTCGTACCGGAAGTGGTATAAACGAAAATGTTTATGGTACATTCCGGCACTAACGTAGCACAAACGATTGCCATAGGTTTTGTTTCGAAATTCAAAGGTTGGAGGCTTCCGTTTCTCCAGCCCCCCCCCCCACTTTGAAACCCTGATAACTTCATACCGGAAGTGGTACAAACGAAAATTTTTGCGGTACATTCCGGCACAAACGTAGCACAAACGATTAGCATAGTTTTTCTTTCGAAATTCCAAGGTTGCAGGCTTCCGTTTCTGCAGCCTCTCCACTTCAAAACCCTTATAACTTCGTACCGAAAGTGGTACAAACGAAAATTTTTGCGGTACATTCCGGCACAAACGTAGCACAAACGAATGCCATAGTTTTTGTTTCGAAATTCCAAGTTTTGAGGCTGCCGTTTCTCCAGCCCCCCCCACTTTAAAACCCTTATAACTTCGTACCGGAAGTGGTACAAACGAAAATGTTTACGGTACATTCCGGCACAAACGTAGCACAAACGATTGCCATAGGTTTTGTTTCGAAATTCCAAGTTTGGAGGCTGCCGTTTCTCCAGCCCCCCAGTTTAAAACCCTTTTAACTTCGTACCGAAAGTGGTACAAACGAAAATTTTTGCGGTACATTCCGGCACAAAGGTAGCACAAACGATTGGCATACCTTTTGTTTCGAAATTCCAAGGTTGGAGGCTTCCGTTTCTCCAGCCCCCCCACTTTGAAACCCTTATAACTTCGTACCGGAAGTGGTACAAACGAAAATGTTTACGGTACATTCCGGCACAAACGTAGCACAAACGATTGGCATAGGTTTTGTTTTGAAATTCCAAGGTGGGGGGCTGCCGTTTCCCCAGCCCCCCACTTTAAAACTATTATAACTTCGTACCGGAAGTGGTACAAACGAAAATTTTTGCGGTACATTCCGGCACAAACGTAGCACAAACGATTGGCATAGGTTTTTTTTTCGAAACTCCAAGTTGGGGGGGCTGGCGAAATGCACCTCTTTGCGGCACCATTTATCGTTGTCATAAGGAACTCAAATTTACAGATAACACTTTTCTCATTAAAAGGAAAAAGATTAAGGGGTGCGGTCTCAGATACACACAACTTGAGAAGTAAGGACCACCGTAGCAATACAAGTGTGTTGTTGACTGTTGTAAATATTCATTTTTATGTCTGTGTTTGTAGTAATAAAGCAAATTGTTTTTACCCCAACTCAGGAGATCTGAAAGCATTACTATCAGGTGCAATAAACAGTGCACACAGTATACATACAAATATATTTATTTCTCTAGAAAGAACAAAGCGATTTTTACGAAACTTTTAGGGTTTATTAAATATAAATCAAGGTATACTTAGGTATAATTTCTATGTTACTATATATAAGTTACAGGAGCTAGGGGAATAAAATATCTGAAAAAGGGAAATTTTTGAGGGAATTTCCCGAAAATCCCTCTGTTACGGGAAAACTGTACGTGATGGAGAGAAACCGAGTGCATATTCGAATTCAGCGCAAAAAGTTCCTTTAAGATCAGATGATTTTTCTCATGTAACAAACAAAAAGTTTAAATTTGTTAACTAGTGTATCAGCATAACACACAACACGACTACAATCTTGCAATCACTGTTTCATTAAAAAAAATGTTCTTGGGGGGTACATTTAGGATTCCGGGGGTACTGCTGGTATTATTCTATTTATTATTATATTATAGATGTATTATTTTGGTCTCCCCGTGGGGGGCACTCTCAGAGTTCCAGGGGGCAGCACCCCAAAAACATGTCTGGAAGAAACACTGCTTAAAACAACGATTACTTAGTTTCTACCACGGGCGCCCGAAGGGAGGGGGAAGGGGCCCGTCCCCCCTTGCTCACGAAAATGTATGCGTAATATAGCAAACTACGTATATTAAATACCAGACGTAATATACCAATCAAGGAGATGACCCCTTTAAAAATTTCTTCGGGCGCCAATGGTTTCTAGTAATGAATTATTACGACAGGAATATTTGTCAATATCGTCGGTACAGTCGAAAGGCAAGCCTTCTCCACTTATTCTTAAATCCTTTTTTCAAAACCTCTGGCACCACTTCAAAAAATAAGAAGGCCTATGTGACTTTCTGATTTCAAAAATGACTTTGGTTCGAATAACATCATAAAACAATAAAAAGAAACTAAATTTTATTGTCAAACCAGCATCCTTTCAAATTCAGTACAGAAAAAGGCCTACACGTTTCTGTCTTTCTTCGGAACGAGAAAACTTATGAAACAATAGTTAGTTGCTGATGAAACTGGCATTAAGATAACTTGTATTTCTATAAAGGATTTTTATACATAGATATAACCAACAGCCCTCGGAATGAAATCTTCTGAAACACTGATCTCAAAGAATGGTTTAACATTTTACTTGAATCTGGAACAGTATCACTAAATATTTAAACTTGAATCGGTTGGAAAATGGAAATGAAAACTGTTTGTAAGAATTATTTAAAAAAATGAATTTAGGTCTTCCTTTTTCTTTTAGGATAGTCCTCATTTGAAATAATAAACGCTGGTATACTTTCGAAGGCAATAATTTATTCCGAGTCAATACATTTTTAAACAATTTCAAAAACTGTCAAGACATGAGACGATACGAGGCATTTCAAGAGACGTCTTGTCTCGTCTCGGAAACGAGACGGGACAAGTAGTCTGTCTCGTCTCGTATCAAATGTTTCTGTCTCGTCTCGTAGCAACACTAGTTGAAAGAAAGAAACAAATGAAATCTTTGAGTTTTACGTCGCACGATTATGCCGGTTAGGCTAAAGGGGACGGTGATGATGAGTAGTGAATAAGATGGTAAAATGAACAAAGTGGGAGCTCCCTGAGAAAACCCACGCACACGGTGTTTGTCCACCACAAAGTTCACTTGTCGGGGACTGGGATCGAACCCGGGACCCCAAGCACCACAGTTGAACGCTCTACCACTGAGCCACCGTGGCCCCAAGAAAGAAACAAATATGTAAAGGTACATATATGACTACACACACGGATAAAGTAGTCATACATGTATTTTAATCTTCTGACTACTTAACCCCGACTAATTTAAGATTGCAAGAAAGTAATTATTAAGAAGAAATATAAACATATAGAAAAGTATTTTGAAAGGGAAAAAAAAGCAAACCGTACCAGCCGTGATGTGAATCTGTGTTGCCCACTCAACAAGCAGACACCTTACCGAATTATCTGCGGCAAAACTTGCAATTTGTGGTTTCGAAGCTTTATTTATACTGTGTGTGTTACGTAACGACGCTACGGGATGTCATTACTAGTATGACCACCTCATTCAAGATCCGTTTTGTAAATTGATTGAGGAAAAAAGAGTGATTTCGTAAATCTACAAAACGGATCTTGTATATAGAGGGTGTAACTAAAAGGTACGGCAAAACTTCATGGGCGGATTCCTTATGGGTAGACAAGCAAAAAAGTTCAGATGACCATATGTCGGGAAATGCATCGTTCCAGAGTTACGGCCTTTGAGCTGACTAATGGTGTGAAATAGTCACATTCTGGTCGCTCCTTAATGTGTCTCAATTTAAACCTCAATATATCAAACTCTGATTGAGATAGGAAGATAATTTTAGTAGCACTGTGTTCTGCAAAAATTAAGCTTTCCGCTGATATGCATTTTATGAGTGTATCCCCAAGGAATGCTCTCTCCAAAATGCTGATGCAAAAAACAAACAAAAAACAAGCAATTACCCTCTTATGTCCACCGTGGTACTCCCACACATACATAAAACATACAGGGTGAGTCAAAAGTTCTTGGACACCTGCATAAGTTTGAAAATCGACGGGAAAAGTAAAATGAATGATGGGAACAGAGGTTTGATGAGGGGCCGCAACTTTTGAAGTGTATGTCATTCATGGCCGCCATTTTAAAATCCGCCATTTTGAATTCAAGTCATTTTTTTAATGGGAAGCGGATGTATGACCCATCAAGTAACACTAGCTTGAGCTCAGGAATTTAGTGGTGTAATTTGTTTTTCCTATCTAGTACAGTTTAGAAGTTATTAATGTTCAAAAGAGGGAAATTATCTTGATACTGAATGCTACAACACATCTTCTACGTGTTGTCCATCCCGTGCAATGCACAACTGTAGTCGCCGCAACCACTCTCACTGCACACGGAGATGTCTCCTGAAATTTGGTCACAGGCTTGTTGGATGCGTTCCTCCAGGTGTCTCAAATCACGGATTGTCTCAGCATACACTATCTGCTTAAGATGTCCCCATACATAATAATCAAGGGGCGTTAAGTCAGGGGATCTGGGCGGCCACTCCACGGAACCACGGCGACCAAATCACTTCCCTGGCAGTTCTTCATCCAACCATTGGCGGACACCAAGTCCATAGTGTGGACGGGCTCCATCGTGCTGAAAATAAGATGGGAAAATTTCGTCACCTTTCAGTGTGGCAGGGAACACAAGGTCCTGCAACAGCATCAGATACTGTGGTGCAGTTAAGGTGTTATAAATGAAAAATGGTCCAATGATGCGGGGTCTGTTGTAGTCAGCTTCTATTGTTCGGTAGCTGCGTTCCACTGATATAAGGATGCTTTCGATCTTCTGTTTACGTGTCAGACCTATTTTAGATCACCTGGAAGAAAGAGAGAACTAGGTCAGTATCAAGGTAATTTCTCACCTTACAACGGTATGTTGTATGTGTTGTACTGTTGTACTATTATTTATCTGTACAGGTCTTAAAAAGACGATCAGAGGTGCGACAATGGAGCATATTTTGTAAAGAAAAAGAAAAAGGAAATTGTAAATATTATTATTACTCCTTAGTTACAGTAAAATAAATATAAATAAAAATTGATGTTCAAGAAATTAATGGTTTGTAATAGGAATATTAAACGAAGGTATAAATAAATAATATTTACGTTTCAGTGTTCTGTTATAGATATTGTGGCTCAAGAGATATTTATTAAGAACCAGCAGTTACATAATTAAATGGTGCCTTCATACCGGGAGTTAGTGTATCGTTCCGAAGTAGAGTAACAACGAACACAATTGAGCCCAATATTTATGTTACTATACTAAGAAGTGGTAAACGAATAAACCGAGGTATGTCGGAAACTGAAGGTATCCAAGACAGACTTATGCAAACTGGTAGTCCTGCTCCTGAAATCGTGACAGATCTTTTAAAGCAGATATCATGCCAAATGAACCAACTTCAACAGAATCAACAGGAGTTCCAGCAAAATATGGTGACTCATCAGCCGTTTGAGGAGTTCCAGCAAAAAATGGTTACTTAACAACAATTTGAGGAATTCCAGAATGTAACCCATCAACAATTGGAGGACTCCCTAAAGCAATTGCAACTTAAAATTGAGGAACGACTGGAAGATAAAATGGACCAATTACAATGCAAAATAGAAGGTCAATTGGACGAACAAATTTCTACGAGATTTAAGCAATATGACCAAAAGATGGAAAGAGTATCCCAAAATTATACTGAGATGCAGGATGTGGTTAAAGTAATGGAATCGGTAATTAACGAACACACTCTTCACATCCGAGAACTTCGAGAGGATATGAATTGTTTCCAAGAGTGGTACCATGCTACTAAGGAAGAGCACGACGGTGGACATAGACATCAGTCCCACAGTGGACATAGAAATCAGGCTGCGTACAATGGATTAGAACCAGTAATCCCTCATGATGGTGGATATAGAAATCAGTCTCCATTTAAGGAACCAGAACCAGTAACACCTCATCGAGTTTTGGAGGATAGTGAGTCTTCGGGATATAGTGAAGGAAGTACCGAAGTTGGAAGAAGAAGGAAATATTCATACTATAGGAATTCAAAATATTATGGTAAATATTTAAAATCCCATAATAATGACAAACCTTTGCGATTTAGCGAGGTAAAATCATTGACCAAATTTAGCGGTGGACTTGATGATATTCCTGCACGGGTATTTATCGAGAAGTTTGAGGACGAATGTGAATTAATAGGAATAAAAGAGTCAAAATTCTTGAAGATACTTCCACACGTCCTACAGCCTCCGTGTTTAACGTGGTTCAAAGCAATCCGAGAAAATCTTCATGCTTATTCAGATTTTAAAGCTGCCCTATTATCCAATTATGAAAACGACTTTATGCTTGCCAACAGAGATGCTTTATTACGTACCAAAGTTTTCGATCCCCGAAGCCACAAGAATGTCACGGAATTTGTAGTATCGACATATAATGAATTAAAAGCTCTAAATCCTAATCATCCTGAATCGCGTATAATTGCTTCTATTCGCATCCTATTGCCGTTCCGATTGCAACAAATGTTAATGTCTGCACAATGTGTCAATTTTAGTCATATGGTCATGCTAGTGCAGAACTTTGAGAGTCAATATTTGATGCAGAAGAAAAATAAAAATCCCAATAGAGGTCAGGGTAATGTTAGCCGCAATCCTATTAATTATGCTCAGGTTCGCAATATAAGTGTACAGAATGAAAATAGCTCCCACACACAAGGAAATGGCAATCGTCGTTATAATGAACGAGCGTGTAATCTAAATAATACCGGTAATTCAACTCAACCTAATGGTAGAAATAGTAATAGGAATTTCAGAAATAATCACCGAAATTATAATCGAAGTAACAACAATTATCGTAATTATGCACAAAATCGATTCAAAGGTGGTAGCAATTATAATAACAGAAATCCAAATTCTGTGTATACATACAATCGATCAGATTCTACTCAAGAATGCGGAATACAATGTGAGTTAATAGAACCAACTAATCACCATAATTTAAACTAGGTGGTGCTGATATGGAAGGGGTTAAACCCATGTCAGCGTTAAGTTTATCTAATCAATTATCTGATAATGAAACTAAATTAAAATGTTTGCATACTAATATTGCGTACCAATATATACCGATTGCTAACTGTTTTTGGCGATTTGATGATGAGATGGAAGCAAAAGATAATAGTGAAAAGGAGTTTGTTTTCTTGAAAACCTTTTGCACTGCCCGAATTAATATAAAAATTAACGATATTCCTATTCGTGCTTTAATTGATACAGGGTCTACAGTTTCGCTTTTATCTTATACTTTTTGGCAGGAAATTACTAAGAATTATTCTAGTCCCAGTTTACAAAAGGTGGATAATTTAGTATTGATAGATTATACTGGTAAACACAAAAAGAGAGTCATGGGGAAAACACAAGTTGAAATTGATATGCAAGGCTATAAAATTAATATTCCTATCTTAGTTATAAATGAACTTAATGAAAAGGCTTTAATTGGAATGGACTTTCTAACCCAGCTACGCGCTATCCTGGATTTTGAAAATAAAACATTTACCGTGCACACTATAGATGATGCAGTGGTTCAAAAATTAATACCTGCTAATGACGATATAGCTTGTCAATGTCAACCTTTTGTGGACAATGTTTCAAAAATTAATTTTTGTAAGGTGGAAGAAGTTAATATCATAGAAATGGAAAAGGAAATACTTTCAAACAACAATGATGATTTTACATTCTCAAAATGCGTGGATAATATTGTAGATTCTTTGGATTTTATGGATGAAAATGCAATCGCATTATTCAAAGAAATTATTTATAGACATAGAAAGGCTTTTTCATCTAAACCCGGATGTTGTATAGATTTTGTATATACCATAGAAGTAGACTGTAAAGATCCTATAGTGTCTAAATCCTACATTATTCCGTATCGTTTTAGAGAAAACGTACGCCAGCAAATTGCAGATATGCTAAAACAAGGAATAATACGACCGTCACAAAGTGTGCATCTTAACCCTTTGCATGTTGTGCCCAAGAAAGACGGTAAACATCTAAGATTGGTCCTGGATCTGCGTAAATTAAACTCACATATAAAATTACAACAAGTGCGATATCCTCCTGTTGATGAAATTCTGGGTTCTTTGCAAGGACATACGATATTTGGAAATCTGAATTTAGTCATGGCTTACAACCAAATCTTGTTGGATGAAAATTCGAAACCTTTCACAGCTTTCTTATTCGAGGGGCACTTATATGAATATAATCGTGTTGTTTTCGGACTGATAAATGGTAGTGCCGCTTAGGATCTTGTTTAAATCGTGTATTGGGCCAAGATTTACCAAGTAATGTAGTCTATTATGCGGACGACATCCTAATCATGGGAAAAACTCCGGAGGATTATTTAAAAAATCCAGACATTGTGCTCGGACGTCTGGAGAAAGCAGGTCTTACAATAAATATCGAAAAATCGAAGTTTTTCAGTAGGTCAATTGAATTTTTGGGGTATTCCATCGATGCTAATGGTATGTGCTACAGTGAAGCCAAAGTTCAAGCGATTCGAGATTTACCAACCCCCATTAATTTAAAGGAAACTCGACAAGTACTCGGACTTTTTAATTGGTTCAGAAGATCAATTCGTAAATTTGCCGAAATAGCTGAACCTCTATTTTCTATAACAAAGAAAGGAACTTTATGGCATTGGGGGGAATCTCAAGAACAAAGTTTTCAACGTTTGAAAATGTGTATAATGAAAAATATACGTTTAAATCATCCCGACTATGAACGTCCTTTCTTCGTTCAGTGTGATGGCGCCCTCTCTGGAATCTCGGGAATCCTCTGGCAACCTGCAGTTGATTCTAGTGTACCATCAGTAATTTATTGTGTGAGTCGTACGCTGAAAAATGCGGAAAAGGGATATGCGATCACTGAAATTGAACTTCTAGCTGTGAGGTTTTCATTGCAGAAATTTGCACCGTATCTGACTGGATGTCACTTTACAATCCTTACCGACCATAGTTCCTTATGTCATTTAAGGAAAATACAAGACTATAATAGCCGCTTATGAAGATGGTCGCTGGAGTTACAATCTTTCGACTTTGAAGTTAAGCATATAAAACGAAGAGAGAACATTCCAGTAGATACCTTATCTAGACTATTCCCTAGTGAAAACCATCGTGTACTAACAATAAATGCTTTTAAGGTTTTACAGGAAGAAATTTCTAACATTTCATTGGATGATTTACAAAAGTCTCAACGGGATCACGAACCTTATGCCAGGATTATACAACATTTGACAACATGTTCGAAAGGATGTGATTGTCCCCATTCGTTGAATTCCTTGTATCGAATGGCTAATAATGTGTTGGTAATTAAAGACTTCAAGTATGATCATAGAACTAAAATCTGTGTACCTCCAAAATTGGTTCCTCTAATATTAAAAGCTTATCACGATAATTTTGGACACTTTGGATATTCAAAAGTGTATTCATTGATTAACAAATCGTTTTATTGGAAATCGGTTAGGTCCCAAATTAAAAATTATATTAAAGATTGCGAGGAATGTATGAGAATTAAACATAATTATCGAGCTATCTATAAACCTATGTTGTCAACAATACCGGAACGTCCACACTCCTTCATTTCTATAGTTCTGTATGGTCCACTTCCGAGAGCAGCTTCTGGTGAAACATATCTTCTTACTGTGTTGGATATTTTTACGCGATATGTGGTAGCCTACCCGCTACGTAAAGCTACTTCATCAGCAATAGTTCATCGTATTCTAAATGTATATATACCACACTGCGGACCTATAGAACACATCTTGTGTGATAACGGTGGACAATTTCGGAGTGATGTGTTTCTTCGTGCCATGAATAACGCCAATATTAAGGTTCATTTTGTAACCCCATATCATCCCAGCAATTCAATAGTGGAAAATATCCATCGAAATCTTGGGATGTTATTTCGACATTGCTGTCGTAACAAACATAATGAATGGATCAAATATGTTACGGAAATTACGTATTTCTTAAACCATTCAGTGTCGGATACATTAGGAGTAGCACCCGCTAATATACATAATGGAACCGATTATATGTCGCCAATTGAACGACATTTTGGAATCCGACTGGATGATAAAAACGAAGTAGATTATTCTCATCTTGTAAGTATGATTCACTTTCGTAGGATTCGAAAATTCAATTCTGGAAACAGAAAACCGAGGAGCAACAGAAAGGTAAAGTTAAAATTAAGTCTAATGATCTGGTGTTTGTGAGATTACATCCACAAAGTGACGCTTCATTAAAAAGAATCTATAAATTCTGTGACTTGTATACTGGACCATATTTGTGTACGAAGCAAATTAACCCTAAAGTATTTGAATTAATGGACTTGAAAACAGAAAAAGTTTTAGGATTACGAAATGTCGATGAAATAAAATTATGGCAGCCTACCGAAAATACTACAAAGAAATGGATGGACTTAGTCAAAAATGTAGTCCCTCCTGGGATTATAAGTAAAGTTAATATTAATAATGTATAAAAGAGGGAAATTAATCTCAAATGAGATAAACACAGTATTTTATAGTTATATAATTTAGTTATTGTATTTTTCCTCTTGTTATTTTATTTTCAACTATTTTTCTACTGTAACAATTATTTTCTTCAATGTTAATGTATGCTATATTGTTTTATTGCGTTCACAACACTATAATTACTCCATAAGCTCTTTATGTGTTCTATATGTATATTCACGTAGAATGTTTATTTCGTGTTTATATCCTAACGTTTTAATGTTCTGTTATTTAAAAGAAAAAATGGATTAATTTTAATAGAAAATATATTTATATTTAACACTTCGCAGTTATGCTAAATTTCATGAATTAAACTATATACATTATATTAAATATATCCCAATGAATGTACAAATAAGTGTGGACCGTATTATTATAGTTATTTTTCTGTTGATGCACCTTGTTATTTATATTATAATGTGAGGCCAAAGAATCTGCTTAACTATGCGATTAATATATGATATTGATATAAAATGTAATCTTATATATATACAAGGGTTGTTCAAAATGTGTATTCTCGTACGGTCTAGGTGTCTTTTTATTTATTGTTAATAAATAAATGAAATCCATGTTCGTGACGCCAGAGATACAACGGTATGTTGTATGTGTTGTACTGTTATACTATTATTTATCTGTACAGGTCTTAGAAAGACGATCAGAGGTGCGACAACGGAGCATATTTTGTAAAGAAAAAGAAAAAGGAAATTGTAAAGATTATTATTGCTCCTTAGTTACAGTAAAATAAATATAAATAAGAGAGGTTGTAGAGTGAAAGATTACGAAGTTCTCAGAAGAATTGATGTTCAAGAAATTAATGGTTTGTAATAGGAATATTAAACGAAGGTATAAATAAATAATAGTTGTTTCAGTGTTCTGTTATAGATATTGTGGCTCAGGAGATATTTATTAAGAACCAGCAGTTACAACCTTTGAACATTAATAACTTCTAAACTGTACAACATAGAAAGAAACAAATCACACCACTAAATTTCTGAGCTCAAGCTAGTGTTATTTGATGTGACATACACCCCCTTCCCATTTAAAAAATGACTTGAATCCAAAATGGCGCATTTTTAAATGGCGGCCATGAATGACATACACTCCAAAAGTTGCAGCCTCTCATCAAACCTCTTTTCCCATCATCACTTTTTACTTTTCCAGTCGATTTTAAAACTTATGTAGGTGTCCAAAGACTTTTGACTCACCCTGTATATATAGGCGGAAAGCATCGTCCTTTAGAAATACATAGATATCAAAAATATCTTCCTAGGTTAATTAGGGTCTGAGTTATTGAGGTTTAAATTGAGTCACATTAGGGAGCGACCAGGATATGACTATTTCCACCATTAGGCGGCTCAATGGCCGTAACTCTGTAACGATACATTTCCCGACATATGGTCATATGAACGATTTTGCTTGTCTACCCATGAGGAATACACCCGTGAAATTTTGCCGTACTTTTGTTACATCCTGTATATATATGTGTTGGTGAATATAGATTAATTCATTTTTGATTATAATCTACACAACAAATGCTTTTTATGAAAGCAAGAAGCCTGCGAGTTAAAGATGGTTAAAGACCGTAAACAAAATTGAAGATCTGAATTGGAAAACATCCGAAATCCACCGGAGTACTTTTTTTGTTTTTAGAAGAAAGACAAGAAGATTATACTTGGAATGCTATTCTGTTTAGCTTAAATTATTTTTAATTTTTTAAAAAAGTTTTGATTTGGATTTACATATTATGCAAGTCAATAGCCCTGAAACATAGATGCTAACATAAAAAACAAAAACCGAAAAATACGAAGAAATAGGGTGGACTTGGGATGTTTTGCAATTCAGGTCTTCAATTCAAACTTCAAATGGAACTGGGGTAACTCGAAGACAATGGCTGATTTAACACTTTAATAATAGCGGGTGTAATGGCTGATTTAAGAACACAATTGATATGGCCTGTGTAGCTAAGTAGACTCCCACCCTTCCCCCTCAACATTGGATACGGAAATGGAAAACTTACTTAGAATTTGATTGTTGATTCCAGTATATTTCAAGCATCACTCGGAATCTGAGCCTGTGATATGTCCATATACCGCTATCACCGATATTTATAATATCATATATCAGCATTCGATATCGCAAATATATGGACATAAATATATCATTCTAAATTTCCGATATCGATATTCGGGGGGTGGTTAGGCGAGGTATAAAGGTCCGCTAAGACTTGCAGTGGATGAAGAAATTAAATTTACTTTTTGCAAGATTGTTTTCTAATCATAATATCTTTGTTGCCAAACATTGCAATGGAAATACATCCACTTGCAATTTTGCAATATTATATGATGTAATTTCTTAGGCGCCAGAACTTTTTTGTTCCCTGGAAAAAGAAACAAAAAATCACGTGCAAAAGCAAGTACTTCGAACTTTGAACTAGAATTTACCATAAGAAAGTTTTTTGTTTCTCTCTCTTGGAGATTTCCATCCCTTTTGCCCTTTGGGACCGCTAATTGACAAAAGGTACACACATGATCGCTATATGCATTCATGCTCCGAAGCAGAGTCAGAGATTTTGAAAAGGAAACGACTTTTTAATAATAATAATAATAATAATAATAATAATAATTATTATTATTATTATTATTATTATTATAACAATGGGGTTTACAACTAGGGTCCTGTCTCTTTATCTTGCATGGGAGGGCCGCAAGTCTGCTACGCCACTGGTGTTCCCTATTCTGTTTGTCTCTTTTTCGTTTCGTGTAGATATTTGTTTTTGTGCTGTTAGGCTTTTATATGAAACTTTTATATTATGTAACTTTTTATTTTTATAAGTTTCTTTTTTTGGGTGGGGTGGGGGGAGAGAAATGCTTTCTTTTTATATCTGTTTCTTACCATTCATCTTGTTTGAACTGCTTAACTAAGTCATTTTGTAACTTTTGATGTCATCCAACTCCGTCACAATAATAAAATTGTTATTCTTAACAATTTGTTTTATTCCCTTATTTGCAGTTTGCCACACTGATATATTTGTGACAAAATTGAGGTTTAGTCCAACGCCTTTTGATTTTGCAAGCAACACAACCGCCGAGCTTATTGGGTTGCCTGCTATTGCAGGAAAAGGGGAATTGCAGGTTGTATTGCACTTTTGGAGTCGTGTATACATAAAAATGGACTCGTTTCTAATGGAACAAACACAAACTTAAAAAAGAAATTGTCTCCGCTGGAACCAGAAGCACGAAAAAATGACGAGCTTTGAGAAGTGAAAAACAAAATATATGGGTCACGAAGAGAGACTACCTCCGCATGGTGTTACCTGGAAACGACATTTGACGGCCGAAAGTCTCTTTCCGGGCAAGTGTCACATGGCAATTTGTGAATCATCCAAGATCGCTGAAAATTAAAATCATTGAGCTTTACGTCCCACGGTTATGGCGTTTAGGCCAAAAGGAGACGATCAAAGGTCGTTGAGTATAGGACAACTGTCCGGCAACTGTCACTCCGGTCAAGTATCCCACACCCGTTTTCGATTTATCTATACGTTCCTTTAAGTATATAAAAGCCGGTTAGTCCAGGAAATCTAGAGCAATTTTACCCTCAACGTGGGCAAAATTGCAACACAAGCTTTTTAAACAATTTTCGATTCAGGAATTACTACTGAATAACATATTCAAAATCCGATAAAATCGGACCACGGGAACACCCCCAAAAACGGTTTTCAAAATGGCGGACAATTGTTTTTTGAAAAAATCGTAGACCTTTACGTTAGCGGCTCTAGTAGCCCTCTTAATTGACACAGAGACATGAATGATACCTCGTTGGAACGCTCATAGACCACAAATTCCAACGAAGTCATTTTTGTACCCATCATGCCCAACCCGTAGAAGAAGAAGAAGAAGAAATTCGATTTTTATTTTTTAATTGATATTTCTTAGACACTGGCAACACTGTACATCCTCATACGCCGGCGGAAAAATTCCCACGCATAGACCAGACACTGGTAACAATAATATAAAGAAATGAAGGACGTAGGTTCAACAGTAAGGGAGATAAAAATTCGGAACCGTGGACCAAGGAGGGTCACACTGAATATTTTCTACTGTGGTCTAACTTCTGTTTCACTTGCCAACGACGTATCGTTTGTGTCCCCTGTACCCAACCTATAGAAAAAGAAGAAGAAGAAACCTTGAAAAAATTGGGAAAATCTACACTTTTACCTTTCTTGGGCTCTGGCAACGCTGATAATCGTTGGGTACAGGGGGCACAAAGGATACGTCGTTGGAAATGGGGTTTCGTAAGCTTTTCTATATGTTGTAGTCTTGCATGAACCTAGGCACTGAAGAACCATGGCTGATTCCCTTACACGTTTGTGTATCATCTGCAGAAGCCTAGATCGTGACGATAACCTCATCACACTTCAAGAAAAGGGAACTGAAGGAGTGAACAATGCCAGTAAGGCTCGCGGTAGTAACATTCTCGCCGCTGCAGGTATGGTGGTTCATGTCTCTTGTCGCAAACGTTACATTGATAAAGAAAGAAAAAGATATTGCGATTGCCCTAAAAAGAAAAACGTCATCGCCGATTCAAAAACGAGTTACTCGCTCGTCGGTTGGGTCCTTCAATGGTGACTGCCTGTTTTGCTTAGCGTTTGTCTTACTTGATGACCGTCACGTGTTGAAATCAGAAAATGTGCGAGTGAAAACAAAAGCATTTCCACACAGCATTTTAAAGTGTTGCAATGAACGAAATCATACCTGGTCTCAAACTGTCCGAGGTCGAATTGAGTACTTCTCATCTGATCTTCATGCAGCAGATTGTGTCTATCACAGATCATGTAGTATCAACTTTCGAACAGGTAGAGCAATTCCTCAACAATACTGCACCGATAGTCAGTCAGCGTCAAAACAATTCCGGGCTGGGCGACCTACAAATGATGAGAGAATCCGAGCATTTCAGTGCATCTGTAGTTATTTGGAAGAGCACGATGATGAGCAACTAACTGTGGGAGAACTTGCTA
This sequence comes from Thermobia domestica, assembly GCF_964235325.1. Lineage (NCBI taxonomy): Eukaryota > Metazoa > Arthropoda > Insecta > Zygentoma > Lepismatidae > Thermobia > Thermobia domestica. The sequence continues at coordinate 176,842,525 of NC_137458.1, forward strand.
CAAAAATGGGCACATTTCTCGAAGGGACTGATCACGTTGCATATGACAGACGGCAAATAAAGCGTCAACTAATGGAGTACTTCGGTGAAAAAATTATAATTTCAAGTGACAGTTGAAAAAACGACTTCATTACACTTCGAGAAACTGCCAATCATATTCTACGGGCATATCGTGATTTACCACGGGGGTATGATCAAGAAAAGGAAAAACAGAATAATAGAAACCGTAGCTCGACTGATCAAAAGCGACATAAAATCCAAACTACAAACTGGAAGTAAAACATATCCTTCACCGCAGCGACTTGACCATTCAGGAAGCCCTTCAGTACTTTCCACCCTTCCTTAAACTATTCTGTTCCACACTTTTTGCCGGAAAGGACAATGAAACCAAAATAGCATCGATTGGCCAGTGTTTGATGCAAGCAGCCAGACCAAGAGCTATATTATCTCCTCTGCAGTTAGATGTTGCTTTGCAGCTGCACCACCACTATCGATCGAAACATCTGATTGACACGCTGAATCACCTGGGATTTTGCTTTTCATACGCGGAAGTGCAGCGGTTTGAACGCTGTGCTGCATGTACATTTGGTACTCATGTGATAGAAATGTCAGCAGACCAGACTTTCCTCTTTGCAGTGGATAATGTAGACCATAATCTCCAAACGCTGAGTGGTTTAGGCACATTCCATGGTATGGGGATGTTGGCGGCCATTACTCCATCCACCATTACCAGTCTAACCATTCTTCGGAAGCCCGTCTCTGATGCTGATGTGAAGTCCATTGCCAGTGTTCCCATTCATGCATACACTGAAGCCAAAGCTATTCTTGAAAAGGTGAACTGTGAACTGGTAACAGCACCATCACCGAACGAAAGCTCCCAGGATATTTTTTGGAAACTTTCCTGGCACTTTCCGTCACGCACACCAAACTGGTCAGGAATGATGCAAGCCATTCACGCAGATCCATCTCTTCATCATCTAGGGAAATCCACTGTTCTCTGCTTACAGATTATTGACCTCCATCCTGCTGATATGTCATGCATCTATTCCACTTTAGTGTACCTGAATAATCTTGCGAGAAAATATAAAGTCACACCAATCATCACCTTAGACCAACCACTGTTTTGGAAAGTTACACGTATCCTGCATCAGATAGCACATAACTCCAGTATTAAGGACATGGTTCTCCTGTTGGGCTTATTTCATACTCTGATGAACCTTCTAGGAGCAATTGGTTCCCTGATGAATAGTATAGGCTTACGTGAAATCTTCCATGAGGTTTATGGAGAAAATTCAGTTGTGCATATGTTAAGTGGCAAGTCCGTAGCAAGAGCCTTCCTTGCGCGCATGATGGTTGGCCTTGCATTAAGTGCATTGCTTATGGAGAATGTTTTTCTGGAGACCGATAACGGAACACACAGAACTATCAACGATACTTACTCTCTCTACCAGAGCCTAATGTCGGGTGAGATTATTGTTCCTCACCCTTCTGGAGCTAGTTCTTCACCTCTTCTTCAAGAAGCCCGAGAAAAAATAGAAGAACGAAAGTCAAAACGTATTAACACATCAAAACAAGTCAGTTGTGGCTTGCATATCAGGGCATGTTGACTACAGCAAGGAAACTTGTGGCAGCAGACCGAACAGGAAGCTGGGAGGATCATCTTGATGCTATAGCAGAGTGCATTCCCATATTCGCTGCAGCAGGACACTTCAATTATTTGAAGTCGACGTGCTTGTACCTGCAAACAATGTTAACGCTGTCATCGGTTAATCCAACAGTTCGCGAAAGCTTTCAAAATAGGTTCGGAGTTATTAGAAGAAGCAACGGTAATTGGGCTGGGTTGTCCTCTGATCTAGTCATAGAGCAGGTTCTGATGAGATCGCTAAAATCTACTGGGGGTCTAACCCATGGGAGTGGAATGTCGGAGATGCAACGATCTTTGTGTGTGCTCTCAATGCCAGCATTCTCCGAGTACAATCTGGCGATGCAAACTCTTACTCACACAGCATATGTCACTAGCGAACAACATAAAGAAGCCAAAACGTCAAGAATGTCACGTGATATCAGTGACACACGTCGCATTCTTGCACGACTACAGCCCATCTCACCATTTGACGGAGACAAATCGTTGAGAAACATTGCCACTGGCGTCACAGCGGATTCCTCGGTCAACGTCCATAATTTATTTTCAGTTGGGGCAGAGCTTGCGAAGAAACTATCTGGCAAAGACCTGTTCACTGTGAAGTGGAAACGTGAAGATAAAGTCAAAGCTCTAGCATCTTGGAGTAGTGTTAATATCAGCAGCAATATCTCCATCGATTCGAAAATTTTGTTTCAAAGACTGTTAGTTGCCGCTAATGCAGGCAGCACATCTTTAGAGGAGACCTTAGCGCATGAATTATGTGCCTACCCTTCAGCTTTATTTGAGTCACCCAGCATGATTCGTAAGGCAGACAAAGCCCTACTGGCCCATGCGATACTAGAGTTCAGCAAGCAGCAGACCGCACAATTTGAGAAAACGGAGCCAGAAAATATTCTGTATGTCTTAGACGGAGGATCTGTTACATAGACTACCATGGTGTAAAGGCAGTTCGTACGACAATATCGCTACATCATTTGCTGAGTATGCGGTTCGTAAATATGGCACATCAACCATCGTGTTTGATGGGTATGGAATTTGCTCACCATTGTTCATTGCAACTGTGCTACCAGGTGTGCAAGAACGTATTGTACTTGCAGAAAGCATGGCCTTCCATGTGCTATTGCTTGTGGTGTGTGCCAACAAACTGGATATTTTAACTGTTTAAATGAATATGGTGAGGACAGTGTTAGCGTAGGCGATGACGAAGTGTATGTGTAATTTGCCTCTCAAAGTCTTTCGTCTTCCCATTCTTTTGCTTTAGAATATTTTTGCTTTATATATAGGTGTTATGTTTCTATAAAACGAATTGTCTTGTACACTGTATTATGGTATGATCTTCTATTTCCTATTGCTTGTGGTGTGTGCCAAGAAACTGAATGTTTTAACTGTTTAAATGAATATGGTGAGGACAGTGTTAGCGTAGGCAATGACAATGTAGATGTGTAATTTGCCTCCCAAAGACGTTTTATGTATAGTACTTATATTAAAGCGACCTTTGATTTAAAAAAAGAAACAAGATCTTTTCATGCGTAGAACGATTATCAGGGTTGCCAGAGCCCAAGAAAGGTAAAAGTGTAGATTTTCCTAATTTTTTTCAAGGTTTCTTCTTCTTCTTTTTCTACAGGTTGGGAACAGGGGGCACAAACGATACGTCGTTGGCAAGTGGATACTATAAGCTTTCCAATGCGGTATGCTTCATGTTTCTGTGACAATTAGGGAGGATGCTAGATCTAAGAAACAGAAGTTAGACCACAGTAGAAAATATTCAGAGTGACCCACCTTGGTCCGCGGTTCCGAATTTTTATCTCCCTTACTGTTGAACCTCCGTCCTTCATTTTTTTATATTGTTGTTACCAATGTCTGATCTACGCGCGGGAATTTTTCTGCTGGCGTATGAGGATGTACAGTGTTGCCAGGGTCCAAGAAATATCAATTAAAAAAACAAAAATCGACTTACTTCTTCTTCTTCTTCTACGGGTTGGGCATGATGGGTACAAAAGTGACTTCGTTGGAATTTGTGGTCTATGAGCGTTCCAACGAGGTATCATTTATGTCTCTGTGTCAATTAGGAGGGCTACTAGAGCCGCTAACGTAAAGGTCTACGATTTTTTCGAAAAAAAACATGGTCCGTCATTTTGAAAACCGTTTTTGGGGTGTTCCCGTGGTCCGATTTTGTCGGATTTTGGATATTTTCATCAGGTGAGGTACCTAAACAAAATACAGATGTAAAACTAAAGGTTGCAATTTTGCCCAGGTCAAACCGTATTTTGACTCGACTAGGTTCTTAAGTTGCACAATATAACGGAAAAACACTACATTATATAAAATGAGTTAACATAAAGGATTCCCGTAAAAGATTAATGCAATTTTCAATTTACGAATCTATCGTGAAATTTAGGATTTTTCGTGTTCATTTTGAGCTAAATATTTTTGCAGCAGCGAAATTGTATGAGACTTATCTCGTCCCGAAGGCGAGAAAACTCACCACTTATTCGCAAGGGATCAATACGGAATATAAGTCCCTGGCAACATTTAGCTGTTTCGTCAGGTATGTGTTAATCTTTACTGGAATAGGCACTGAAATATCCTCAATAAAAATATTGTGACAAACAGCAGCAATATCGAGTTGTGACAAACGACACACCGTTGTTTCAATGTGTGTTTTCTTGAATGTCTACTTGCAACTTTTTTTCCTAGCCTATTGCTTTATATGAGAAAGCATTCGTTTTTTAATGAACGGGTTTTAAATTGTTTGATTTTACTGATTTCTCCTTCTGGCCTATTTTAGTGTCCCTTGCTTTAAAAGTATTCTTATATGTAATGTAATGTTGCTTTAGTTTTTATTTATAAATATTAAAATTACATAATGCAGTAGTAAAATTTTGCATAGTATACATTTAAAGATCTCAAGAAGAAATCAGTAACATTAACTTGCCAAAATTCTCGTTTATTTCAAAGAATAAATATAATGTTTCAGCATATAGATTAATGGCCTGAGAAACCATGATGGTGTCGACATTCAACACACTAAAGTGCTACTCTTGTTTGTTGAGATTTATAAAACCTGCAATTAAAATAATACACATTTCGCCAGATAGTTGTATGAACACACGGGTTCATTAGTTGTTAGTATATAAATTTCCTACGTTGGAAACTTAACAGGTTTCCTTAGTATATGATGTTTATGTAAAAAAAAAAATGTCATGAAATTTGTTACTAAAACAACAAATACAAATGCCAGCCTCAAACACCACTCATGAAAATCTATGAACCAGCCTCAAATGTCACACACTCTTCAAGTGGATAAATATAACACATTACAAATAGTACATCGACTCTCTCGCCTGACTCCCGACACAATCGACTTCCTCACCTTCAATCTCCCTCACCCTCAATCGAACATCCTCACCCTCAGCCACCCTCACCGTCAAACGACTCCACCACACTCACAGTTACCTTCATGTACTTAATAAACAATAAATAAGGTTAAATATGATTCTCATTCAAGTGATTGAAATTTATGTATTATAATATACATAGAAATACATTATATCTTCTGTATATTATTATTTATTTTACATATATATATATATATATATATATATATATATATATATATATATATATATATATATATATATATATATATATATATCCGCACGGCATTGTCAAGACTCTATATTGGTATTTTACATTTTAAATTGCAACCGGGTGTTTCTGGCTGCCCTATACGGTTGCCCGATCATCACCTTTGTTCTTCGCGAGCAGAGTCATTCGAAGAACTGAAAACGTAATCTGTACATTAAAAGTTTATGGTTGTGAACTCGGAAAGCCTGGTACTTCTGCTTGTCAAGGTCAAAAAGTGCGAGAAAAAAGGATGTGTAGAATGTAAAGAGGGTGCAACAGTGACTGATACTTGTAAGAAACATATTCATTTGTAGTTCGTGCACATTCCGCCTGTAGCGCTACTGTGGCACAACGTATATTGTAACTGTATAACTCTTGTACACCGCTTGTAGGTCTATTGCGTAAGTGACGACCGAAAGTATGTTGTCAGCTCTGACTGCGATAAGGCACTGCTGTGCTGCTTTTGCTTTTCTTTTTTCTCCTTTGTCATTTATGAGACGCCAAACGTTGTTTTTAGTTGTTGCAGGCGCTAAACGGGTTCCTGCGGAGCGAAGTATTTAAGAAGTTGACTACGTATTCTTGTTTACGATAGAAATATGATAAGTACTTTGAATTATAATACGATTTGAAATTGGTTAACTGTTGAAAAAAATGCAAAAATAAAGCTATATTTGTAAATGTATATTAGTCGAGGACGTAGCTACTGACAGTGTTGATTACAGATATTCTCGTGGAAGAATTTCATTACACTAGAGGTGAAAAGCAGACGTCCATTTATATAGCCCCCCTCCACCTTTTCAGACTCAATCGGAAATGGTTTCAATCGTTTGTACAGAAATATGCAGGCGAAATTTTTGTTTGTACACAATTAGGGGCGCCGCCAGAACGAAAACAAAGTATGGGGCTGTCTAAATGGTAGCCCCCACCATGTCCAATTAAATCACAAATCATCGCAATCGTTTGTACATCGTTTGTATAGAAATGTGCAGGCGAAATTTTCGTTTGTACAGAATTAGGGGCGCCGCCAGAAAGAAAACTAAGTGGGGGCTGTCTAATTGGTAGCCCCCCACCATGTCCAATTTAATCACAAATTGTCGCAATCGTTTGTACATATTTTGTACAGAAATGTGCAGGCGAAATTTTCGCTTGTAAACAATTAGGAGCGCCGCCAGAACGAAAACAAAGTGCAGGCTGTCTAAGTGGTAGCCCCCCACCATGTACAATTCAATCACAAAGTCTCGCAATCGTTTGTACATAGTTTGTACAGAAATATGCAGGCGAAATTTTCGTTTGTACACAATTAGGGGCGCCGCCAGAACGAAAACAAAGTGGGGGGCTGTCTAATTGGTAGCCCCCCACCATGTCCAATTTAATCACAAATTGTCGCAATCGTTTGTACATCGTTTGTACAGAAATGTGCAGGCGAAATTTTCGTTTGTACATAATTAGAGGCGCATCCAGAACCAAAACAAAGTGGGGGTTGTCTAAATGGTAGCCCTACCATGTCCAGTTCAATCATAAATAGTCGTAATCGTTTGTACATCGTTTGTACAAAAATGTGCAGGCGAAAGTTTCGTTTGTACAGTATTAGGGGCGCTGCCAGAACGAAAACAAAGTGGGGGCTGTCTAAATGGTAGCCCTTCCACCATGTTCAATTCAACCACAAACTGTCGCACTTGTTTGTACGTCTTCGTACATAAATGTGCAGCTGAAATTTTCGTTTGCATCCTCGTCGCCAAAAGTGCCTTTACATCGCCGTAACGGGTATGTGACAGCGCAGTACTCTAAGGAAGGGATGGTTGCATAAGAATTTGTGATTAATTTTGAAGAGTTTTTATTTTGACTAGGGAAATAACGTAGGTATAGGGAGTAAAGGCACAAATTTGAAGCATCAGTGCACTGTCATCTCTGAAAAGATTCATATTATTGCCTTATATGTTAAGTTAATCACCACAACATCTGTCACTGATAGCATAGATCATCTTACTTTTTAAAATTGCCTCTGCAGCCTATTTGTGCATAAATTAATCTCCAGACATGATGTATAGAGAGGAGAAAGAAAGAGATACAACATATGCAAGATTTATGTAATTCACTAAGGAACTATAGGAAACGACTGAGCTAATTACTGCTACTAGCGCTTTTTACTCTTCAGCGATTTACTATGACATGTTAGCAAGACACTATTCTAAATACTAAATCTGTACGTGAATTATTTCATTCGCCTCACTGTAACTATTTGAGAATGGAAACTGATTACGCTGAACTTGAATATGTTTCTCGTAAAGCAAGGGCCGTAATAAATGTAAATAAGGTTCTCATTATTATATAAAACACATAAGTATTTATTCTGTGTATAGAACAATATAATACAGTAACTAAGCAACATCATAATTACTAACGCCCACAGGATTTTTTCCAACGGGGGAGGGGAAGTCCTATATAGAGTTTTTCGTTTTATTTCCTATATATATTAAGTTAACAGTCATAACATTTATCATTGATAGCGTATATCCTCTTTCGCCACTGCAGCCTATTAGTCAGAACATTCATCTCCAGACATGATTACGAGAGAATATAAAGAAATAGATATGAACAGTGGTGTAAGTAATTTTACTGCGCCCTAGGTCGATCGATCATCGATTTACTCATACTCCCCCAGGCCTCCTGCCCCAGGTATTTCAGCTGCAGCGTTATATATATATATGGTTCCATGTCAGAAGGGCCAGACAAAAGGGCAAAGCAGAAAGACCCGAGTCAAAATGGCCCTGAGTCAAACGGGCCCGGGTCGGAAGGGGCCCCGCTACAAAAGGACGCGAGTGAAATCGGCCTACGTCAAAAGGGTCCGAGTCAAAATATCTCCACAACAAAAGGGCCCGAGTCAAAAGGCCCTGCGTCAAACGGGCTCGGGTAACAAGGGCCCGAATCAAAACGCCCCTCACGAAAAGGACTCGGGTCGAAAGGTCTCCGCAACAAAAGGGCCCGAGACAAAAAGCCCCGAATCAAATCGACCCTCATAAAAAGGGCCCGAGTCAAAAGGGACTCCGCTACTAAAGAGCCAGAGTCAAACGACCCTGCGTCAAAAGGGACCCAGTCAAAAGTGGCCGAATTAAAATGCCCCTCATAAAAAGAGCCATAGTCGAAAGGAGCCCACGAGAAAAGGATCCGAGTTAAAGGGCCCTGCGTCGAATGAGCCCGGGTCAAAAGGGGCTCCTTTACAAAAGGATCCGAATGAAAACGGACCCAGTCAAAAGTGGCCGAATTAAAATGCCCCTCATAAAAAGAGCCATAGTTGAAAGGAGCCCACGAGAAAAGGATCCGAGTTAAAGGGCCCTGCGTCGAATGAGCCCGGGTCAAATGGGGCTCCGCTGCAAAAGGATCCGAGTGAAAACGGCCCCACATCAAAAGGGACCGGGTCAAAAGGTCTCCACAACATAAGGGCCCGAGTCAAAAGTGCCCGAATCAAAACGACCTTTATAAAAAGGAGCAGAGTCAAAAGGGGCCCCGCTACAAAAGGGCCCGAGTCAAACGGACGTACGTCAAAAGGTCGCGGGTTAAAAAGGTTCTAGTCAAAAGGGGCCAAATCAAAACGCACCTCATAAAAAGAGCCCGGGTCAAAAGGGTTCCACGACAAAGTTACCTGAGTCAAAAGACTCTGCGTCAAATGGACCCGGGTCAAATAAAGCCGGAGTCAAACGGCCCCGCGTCAAAAGGGCACGGGTCGAAAGGTCTCCTCAACAAAAGGGCCCGAGCCAGAAGGACCGAATCAAAACGCCCTTCATCAAAAGGACCATAGTCAAAAGAGTCCCGCGTCAAATGGACCCGAGTCAAAAGGCCCTGCATTAAACGGGCCTGTGTCGAAATGGGCCCCGCTACAGAAGGGCCCGAGTGAAATCGGCCCCACATCAAAAGGGACCGGTTCAAAAGGTCTCCACAACAAAAGGGCCCGAATCATAACGCCCCTCATAAAAAGGGGCCGAGTCCAAAGGGGTGCCCCTACAAAAATGCCCGAGTCAAACGGCCGTGCGTCAAAAGGGTGCGGGTTTAAAGGGCTGGAGTCAAAAGGGGCCGAATCAAAACGCCCCTCATAAAAAGAACCCTGGTCAAAAGTGTTCCACGACAAAGGGACCCGAGTCAAAAGGCCCTGCGTCAAACGGACCCGGGTCAAATAAAGCCGGAGTCAAACGGGTCCGCATCAAAAGGGCCCAGGTCGAAATGTTTCATCAACAAAAGGGCCCGAGCCAGAAGGCCCGAATCAAAACGCCCCTCATCAAAAGGGCCCGGGTCGAAAGGTCTCCGCAACAAAAGGGCCCGAGAATCGTTTGTTAATACAACACAAAAATTTGAGATTTAGATAGCAATAATAAACATAACAATTATAATGATGTCTGCAGAATTTTTGTGTAGACTGGTACGGAATGACAACCAACGTCAGTAACAGAGGTGACTCTTGAGGGAAGTGACATTGATAAAAATTAACATCTTACGAACGCAATCCACAAGAAGTTAACTGCACAAATGTATGATGGAATTTCATTTACGGTGGAAAACATTAACGGTCTCAAAACAAAAAATCAAACAAAACACATCAACCACTTTTTGTTCATTGTTATGCATATTGTGATTATTATTATTATTATTATATTACTTTTATTATTATTGCTATTTTTATTAATAATAATAATATGCAAGGTCAGTGGTAGCCCATGCATTCAAACCACTGTTTGAAACTATGAACTCTACAGTAGAGATGCAAGGGCTCGGAAAAAAACCGGCTTTTTTTGGAAAAAAACTCGGTTTTTTCTGCTTCGCTTTTTTGCTTGTGAAATTTTGGGCTTTTTTCAAATTTCTGCTTTAAATTGATAAAGCAGACTTTGTTTCGCTTCTCTATAACACAAAAAGTCATTTAAATAGTGGTTGATGCTGATAATAATATAAAACCTCGAAAATAAACTATGAATTTCGAAAAGATATTTCAAACTATTTTTCTTCAATATATTTACATTATGAATTCCAAAGGATTAACCAATGTATATAATAAGAATTTTTTAACCTCCTATATACAAATGTAAGCAGAGTTGGCAAGAACCATGGTTTGTTTTGAAAATGCCAAAAACCCGTTTTTTTGGGGGGGATGTTTAAACCAGGCTTTTTTGGTTTAAACCAGGTTTTTTGATTTAGATTCTTTGCTTTATGTATTTGTATTACATATTCACAGAAATAAGTTTGTTTCGCCTTGGTGTTATTATGCAACAGCGGGGTTATGCCGGAAGAACTCCCATAAGCTTAAAGAAGTCCGGTCAGTAAATTTCTTAAATTGAGAACCTCCCGCCCTAACCATCGGGAAAATCCCGTCATTACTTGAAATGTAAGACAATAACGGAAAATCCTTTTATTGCTTTGCATATAAAATTTAAAGGTCAACGTATCATAATCACTACGCTAAAACTGAGGTATTAAATTACAAATTTAGTGCGTAGATATCACTGAAAGTCCAATCCAAGCTGATGTTGGAAGCTACGTAGGCAATCGATAAATTTTGCCAATTTCTATCAATATATTTAAGCAACCTTGGCTTCTTTATAAAACAACAGGCATTTAGGCATGCAGGAATATACAATTTGGTTTCGTTTCGTATGTTTAGGATTAACATCCTTACAAAATACCGAGGTTATCAAGGAGAAGACTTTCGCTTAAACTGACATCTGAACCGCTACTTGGTTTACTCATGAAAGAAGGGTTATGGTTCGACCGAGAATTGAACAGGGACACCTTGATTAAAAGGTGAAATTGAAATAAAACTATTGCAGGTGGTTTGATATCTGGAAACGTCACCATGAAGTTCACACGATTCGCATTTAACGTTATTTTTATTTTTATTTTTATTTTTTTTTTGGTTTAAAGCAGTTATTAAAAAAATGTTGGGGTATATCAGCCAACCCTAAAAGTAAACACTTCTTTTTAAAAAATACACAAATAACTAGCAAAATTGTATGTAGTATTTTCACTTCAAAATATTCCATACCCTCTTTTTGAAACAAAATAATATTAAAATAAAACATAAAAGAAATACTTAGATTTATATGATACACTTAAAAGCTGCATATCTAGAGCTTTTGGTTCTGTATATTCTTGAAATTCTACAGTTAAGTTTTACATAACCACCATCATGGTTTACCCAATCTTCAAGTTTTCTGAATTTTTAACAAGAGGGATTCAACATATCATTACGAAGCTCCTCCTCCCCCCAAAAGGACTACGGAATATATTTAAGTTAAGCTAAATACAAGTGCACAACAAACATGAGTGAGTGATTAGCTTTTGCGCTTCTATCGGGAAGTCCGGTATACAATCCAGCATTCGACCATTCTGAAAAAGCTTTTCTTCATTCCATCTGTGAAGTAGAAATAGTGCGTGTACTGTGAGTTGGCCGACTTCCTTTCTTATTGTTTTCAAATCGTTATTATTACTAATTACCAGCAGTGACAGTTTTGCGAAGGTTAGGAAGCGGTCTTTCGGACTGAAACCTGTACCCCAAAGTTACGGAATGTTTGCAACAAACGACATATCTATTAGTTATGCCTTTACTCATAAACTTTAAGCTACCGTCAAATAAAAATTACAAATGTTTAGAAAAACTAAACATTAGTAAGAAAAACCCTTCCCAAAATACTTTTCTAAATCCGCCACTGATTCTCAGTATAAAATGATCTTTAAGGTTGTATCCGGAAGATTATTGCTAAACATATAAACGAAACGAAATATTAGTTATGCCTGTACTCATAAACTTCAAGCACATCAAAAATAAAATTAGGAGTTTTTAGGAAACGAAACAATAAGAAAAAACCCTCCTAAAGTAATTTTATAAATCCGCTTCTGATTATTTGTATAAATTGGTATTCAAGGTTGTGTCCGGAAAATTATTGCTAAATCACTTCACAACTACAGTATAACAGAAATGTGGAAGTACGGTTTGACGGATATATTGAAAAACATACGCTTTGACGCATAAATAGAAAAACGGGCAAGTTTAACTTTGACGCTAGAAGCTAGAGTACTAAGCTCTTAGAAATGAAACACGGATGACAAACTAGAGAAGAAAAAAGATGTCGATAACTCAAAAGTTAAAATAAAGTTAAATAGCGTCTAAAATTGCCCTCAAATACTACATTCTTCATGTTAGCTTTAATTCGTAAAACATGTGCTCCATCCATCTTGATGGTGAATTTCAGAGCGAAATATCGCATTTAGGTCATGGAATACTTATCTAACTATAGAATATACTATAAGAAAGCTATTTAGCTAGAAAAATCATGAAAATGAAAAAAGCCAAAATTTCCAAAATTCTCGTTTTTTTCCCAAAAAGCCGGCTTTTTATGTGAAAAAAACCATCGATTTAAAAAAGCCGGCTTTTTGCATCTCTACTCTACAGTAATATCGGTCGTCTTTCGGTCATTTTATGTTCGAAGGTGTGCAAGGGTGTCTTACCCCTTCCCCCAAAGCATGGAAAGCAAACAATATTTTCGCGAACACAGCCAAAGGCAGAGAGGGAGTGACACAGAACACACACAGCTCGCTGTGTTGCTGCAAGAGACCTATGAGTAATTATAGTTGCCCTCTTGTTACAAGGCGTTCAGTCAAGTAATAGGCATCAAGGTCAGTTCCTGCAGTTGAACACGAAGTTGACTGTTAGAAAACAAAAGTATACAACTAGTCTCCTCTGTTTACTTTTCACGAATATTTTTCACCTTCATTCGTACAGGTCACGTCTGGCGTACATTTAAAAGGCATGCTATGTCAAGTATATATTCCCAAAAAGATATGAGTACTCAAAAGGCAAAAACCTGTAGCTACTTTTGTTTTCCTTTTTCTATTAGCCAGTGGAAGCATTGTTTCAATATCCTTCTTGTAGCTTGCTTAGCATTTACTTCCTCTTTTTAGTTGAGCTTTCGGCTATAAATATTAGGGGTGGCCACATTTTTTCGAAAAATACTTTTTCGAAAAGTGGATTTTTCGAAAACGAAAAATGGAAAACGAAATTTTTTGCAAATATGAAATTTTTTTCGAGAAACGAAAAACAATTTTTTTTCGAAAAAACGAAGAACGAAATTTTTTTCGAAAAACGGAAAACGAAAACTACCAAGAAACGGAAAACGGATAATTTTTGTAAAACAAACTGAATTTATTTCATTTGTTAGTACTTCCAAACTATAGTATACTATGCATACGTATAGGAAGTCTTATAGAACGGCTATGTTTATCTGTCTGTCTATCCATCCGTTCGTCTGTCGGCTCGCATCAGAGCAAGAACGGTAAGAAATAGCGATAAGCATACATAGTTTTGCAACACGAATAGATTCATCTAATCCATTTGACTTTTATTTAATCCAAAAGTGGTAGAGATCTATCGCTTTCTGCTACATTGTTGATCAACACAGAACACAAACAGTAACATATAGAAAGACGCGGTTTTCCAGAACCAATTCAGTGTCCCAAGAATATATTCAATGTTCGCCCGTATTACACTTGCAGCTTAAGCTATGCATAAGTGTCGGAAGTCTTTAGAATGGCTTTGTCCGTCTGTCTGTCGAGAGGTGTCAGAGCAAAACAGTAACAAATATTGAGAAGTTGTTTCTTGCGGTCGATTTAGAGCCCCTAAAATAGGTTCGATCTCCTAAATTAACCCTCCATTTAAAACCGTAAGTGGTTCAAATACCAATTTTGGTTTCAATTTGTATCGCTATAGAACAAAAAGAGTAATAGATAGCGAGAAGCGATTTATTGCAAACAATTTAGCGTCTTAAGACAACATACAACTATCCGCAACATTGAATCAAAACCAGAAATTGTTTATATTTACTATTATTTCCGGTTTCAATACTGAATTACGAGATATCGAGATGTCGATTTTTGCAATCGATTTAACTATCTAGAATTAGCTCTATCTTTTCCATTAATCCTCTATTCAGATCGGAAGTTGTTTAAAATAATCATTTTCGGTTTAACATTGATCGATATAGAACAAAAATAGTAATAGATAGCCACAAGGGTGTGTGTGTGTGTTTTTTTAAACGAATCGATACAGCTATATATAAGCTATATATCAATATAAGCTAGGAGTATATAAGCTATATATCATCTCAACGCACAATACTATCGAAATTGAAAGTGGCTGAATTTACTAGTATATTCAATAGGGATTCAATACGGATTTTTATAAAGCAAAAGCTTGAAGAAATGATGATGCGGTATTTTGCGATCGTCTAAGCGTTCTAAGAATAGGCTGTACCTTCTCTCTTGATCTCTATTCACACCAGAAGTGGTTCAAATTAACGATTAGAAATTTCAACATTAATCGCTACAGAACAAAATTGGTAATAGATAGCGACAAGTGGTTCACCTACAATCGATTCAGGTTCTCAAGAGGAAATACAATTACAATCCGCAACACTTCACAAGGGCAGAAATGGTTGAAGTTTATTACTATTTTTGATTTTATAGGTAATACTAAAATTTCCATAGAGCAAAATCGGTCAGATATATCGAGATGCATTTTTTTATAAAAAATGAAACCTGCATCCCAAGAATAGATTCCACCTTCTTCGTTAACACTTTATTTGAACCGAAAGTGTTCAAATTAACCATTCCCGGTGTTAACACTTGTCGCGACAAAACAAAAATTGTAATAGATAGCGACAAGTAATTTTCTGGAATCAATTCAGGGTTTTAAGAGAACACATCGCCATAACTTGCTTCACTCAGTTGTAACCGGAAATGCTTAAAATTTACTACTACTTTGGGTTCCAATACTTATATTCATAGAACAAAAACTATGAAAGATATCGAGAAGTTTTCTTAAATCGATTTAGCATCCTAAAAATAGATTCCGTCTCCTCCCTTAACCCTCTATTCAAGCCGGAAGTGGTTCAAATTAGCCATTCCTGCTTTCAATATTTATCGCCATAGAACAAAAACGATAAGTGATAGCTAATAATGGCTTTTTGATACGGATTCAGCATCCGAGGAACAGATTCTATCTTTGATCTTATTAATCTATTCCAACCATGAGTTTTAGTTGTGCTACTTGTTGTACTGAAGTTTGAATATTCAATTCGCATGGATTGCAAGTCTGTCGTAGTTTTACACTGTGAAACGAAACTCATTTGCTTCTCTACAAAAACAGGAAGTAGGAAAAATGTATCACAATCAGGGGGGATCCAGGGGTCGATCGCCCCCAGAAGAGAACACTCTTATTTTATATATAAATAAAACCCATCCCAGACTCGGAGCTCGTAAAAATAGCTCTAAGTAGCAGTATTACAACCCCCCCCCCCTTAGAAGTACGTCCTGGATCCGCCCCTGATCACAACTCCCGCTTTCAGCATTGATCACCATGATAATAGCGAGAAGCATCTCCAAGTTTTATCCTGTGGTAGAAATTTACTATCTCTTCTAATTTCAATAGTGATCACCATAGAGCAAAAATAATAAGAGATAATGAGATATGTTTATATATATGAATCCAGGATTCGAAGATTGTCGTATCGATCGCTATCCCTCTATGTAAACCGGAAATAGTGAGAAACTACCATTTCCGATTTCATAGTAAAGAAAAGATGATAGTCGGAAGCAGTTTTTGATATGGATTCTGTGCCACAATGGTAGTTTCCATCTCTAAGTTTAATGCAACCGAAAGTGATAAATACTTACTATATCTCTGGTTACAATCTTTTTTTCTCATAGAACGAGAGAAGTGCTAGGAAGCGACAAACGTTTCTTTTAAATATATAATTATAATATAATTCCAAGAAAAGATTTCAAGCCCTGTAACTGGTCTAGTGGCTAGTGCATATTCCTTTGATGCACAGGGTCCCGAGTGGGAAAACATTAAACGTGTTATGGTGGTTCGGATTCCACTTTAAAATGTAGGTCCACGTCTTGTATAGTCTTGCTCGATTCTGAAATGGGACGCTGAACTTCAACAAACAACCAAATAAAAAAAATATTTCTTCTTAGTAGTATTCTTCTACTGAAGTTAGTGGCAGTAAAAACTAACAGAAAACGAAGACTCACCTATTTAAAATTTGAATTCTCGTTTGATGAGATTATTATAGTCAGATACTTAGTTCTTCGTCCTACCGTATATAAAACATCTTTAGAACAAATAAACCATTCAATAGTATTTTGTTAGTATTAAATTGCCTATTTTTGAAAGAATCAAATTGTTTTTGATACTGACTTAATTAGTTATAGAAAATAAGAGAAATGAATGGGGATCTTAGTGAGAAGTCTTTAGTATCAGTACATATAATCACTTCATTTTTCATATTTTGTTAAAATCAATTGTTAAAAGTCATTTTATTACAGAGTTGCCTGATACTATCACGATCAGTTTATACAGGATCCTTCTATTTGGTAATTTGTTAGTCTTTTTTACATTATAAAATATATTGTCGGGCTAATTGCTGTATCGCCGGACTACTTTTAGGAAATTTACCGGGTCAATTGGAGAATTTATTTAAGTTTATGAGGTAGAGTGATTGAAAGTCAGGTAAGGGGAATAGTAAAAGCTCAGATAGTGATTGTATTTGCTGGTTGATTTTGATGTTGTAAGCGGCACTGTATGTGCAGGCGGATGGACTATTTCGCGGAGAGGTACACTTGTTTTAATATACGGATCCATAGATTGTAAAATGTTTAGATAAATTTGAGCAAATCTTTAATTTGCTCATTTCATGTCGAGAACAGAAACCAACAAACCCCTGTGGGGCTTCTAACCCGTTCCTACTACTATCACTACCCCTACTCCTCCTTCTCCTCCTCCTCCTACTACTACTGCTACTCCTACTCCTACTTATACTATGGATCCGTATAGAAAAAATGCGCACCTAATAACATAATCTAACGTAACGTAATCCAACCAAATATAACCGAATGCAGTATATTTTGCTCCACATTTTCGATTTTCAAATTGGTCCATATTGTCGATAACACATTAATAATCACTATTAGTAAATAATTATTTTTTAATATTATGTAAAATATAAATTTTACACTGTTTATGAATTATTATTTCTAATTTATATCCCTCAAGAACCGAGAACCAAGGGTCTGTGGATCACAATATTTCATGCTGAGCTCGCACGCGTACCAGGCTCGTTAAATTATATGACCATATCAACGTTAGACAATATCGGATAAGATTAACGCGTTTTAATGAAATGTATTCATTTAACTAAGTTCAAGTCCTTTTCTGGACAGTATTTTGAGAAAAAAATATACTGCTACAGGTTAGTCAGAGCATCAATGCAACTCTGTACTGTCAGCAGTTGAGCCGTGTTCAAGACTCTGGAGCCAGCACTTCTGAATCGCAAAGGGGTCCTCCTGTTACAAAACAACGCTAAGCCCCACGTGGCTAGGATGACCCGGGACACCATTCTTCACTTTGGATGAGAAACACTATTGCATCCGCCATACTCCTTGGACATTGCACCGTCCGATCACCACCTGTTCCATTCCTTAGACAATCAGCTTAGAGGACGCCAGTTCAAATTCCTAGTAGAGGTGCAAAATGCACTTGATACCTTCTTCAATTCACAGCCCACCAAGTTCTACAGCGATGGAATACATGGCCTTCCAAAACGTTGGCAGAAGGAGACTATTTTTGATCTTCCAGGTATGTCTTAGGTTAAATATCGATGTTTGAAGGTGTTGGGTGAAAAAGCGACAGATCTTTCTTGGTTACCTTTATAGTTACTAAGCTCGTCAAGTTTGGTAAAAAATGGATGAGTTCCATCTTTCGCGCTTTAATGAAATTTCTTGATTTCACTGATTCCAAACCTAACATTGATAGCTAATAACTCAGGAACAAAAAGTCTGTACAACGTAATATTTTATATGAGCTTCCATGTATACCAAGCTTGTCAATATTTACGATCCTACCAACTTTCGTAAAGATCATTTGAGTTTTATCAAATGCGACTTAGTGAAATTTCTTGATATCACTAACTTAAAACACAAATTTCATTAGCAATAACCCTGGAACCAAAGTCCCAAACACCATAATATTTAACGTGTGTACTAAATACATTGGAGTCCATAACCATACTAATTTTGGCCCTGATTGGATGAGTTTCGTCAATAGTAGGCACTACACACTATCCTTTCATTAGATCCAAATCCAAGGAGCACGGTAGCTCAGTGTTAGAACGCTTTCCTCTTGTGCATTTGATCCCAGGCCAAGTAAGTTCGTGGCAGACAACATCGTGTCCGTGTATTTTCCCGGGGTACTACCATTTCCTCCCACATTATCATTCCACGAATTCCGAAAACTTTTCGAGAAACGAAAAATCGTCGAAAAAGGGAAACCGAATTTTTCGAAAAAAGTTTTTTTTTTCGAAAAAATGAAAAACAATTAATTTTTCGAAAAACGAAAAACGAAAGATCTTTCGAAAAAACGGAAAACAATTTTTTTCGAAAAATGAAAGAAGAAGAAAATTCCGAAAAACGAAACACAATTTTTTTCGAAAAACGAACGAAAAAACGAGAAATGAAATTTCCGAAAATCGAAAAACAGATTTTTTGGAAAAGGCTTTCCGTAATCAATACCACCGCGACAAGTCGTGGTTCTTATGATAGTGGCGTATTTTCGTTCCGTGAAATTATGAAAATAATAAATAATGTAAACTACGATGCGTAGTTTGTACGAAGATTCTAGCATCAATTAATGTAACACACATACCTCTTTTCACATAACATCGCTGCTGAACGGGACGTTAAACTCTAAATCAAAGCTCAACACATACCTCTTTCTATTTAAAAATATTGTGTGGTATACAATATTCGGAATTCAAGATGGCTGCCATGATGTGCACTAAATCATTTAACGCAGTTTATAAACCAATGCCAAATTGTAACATTTGCTTTTCCTCCGTCTATGCGTCTCTTTGTTACAGCCCTGTCATAATACTTTCCCTATTTCATACATATGTAAAATATAGCACACCCTGTCTCAAACAGATGAAGTGTCAAAAATGATTTCACATTCTCATTTGTGGGAATATTCAAGTCTAAGTTGAAGTATAAAATCATAACCTTTTACATTGTGATATGTAATATGGCGGAATTCAAGATGCCTTCCATGGTGACCACACTCCAAGTCAATGCAATTGACACGTAGTTATTATTGTTGTCCCAATACTTTTCAGTAACCCTGTATACAGATCCACATATGTCTTCTCACAGCAAAATTAAACTAATGTTTTCCACAGAATATTTTTCATAATAATATGTATTTTTATACTTTGATCTAGGAGTAGAAATGGAATTTTAGAAGGGGAAAAGTCAGCAATAAATAAAGTTTGATTGGGATATGTCACGAGAATACAAACTCAGAAAGACGGTAGTTAGGGGCGGACTGGCCAGGGCCCTTAGGTCGAAATCGCGGCCTAGGCCCTCTAAGAAACCAATGATGAAGGAATAAAGAAAGAGAAAGAGAGAAAAGCTAAAACAGAAGAAAGCTAAATAATTCGGTAGTTCAGTGTTATTATGCTACTCACACACACTCCTCTTCCATCCTTCCATCAATCAGTAAGTTATCTTTTTAATAGGGTCCCTTTGTTACTAGATTTGTGGCTAGGTCCATCTTTCACTATGGTCTTTTATTATCAGAAACTGTGATTTAGTTTGTACCTGGGGTCTTGGGCCCTTCGTTCAATATGTTGGACAGTTGGGGCCTTCTTTCATTACATTGAGAAGTTGGGGCTCTGAGCCCTTTATTCATTATATTGGGCAGTTTTGACCCTTCTTTTATTTCATTGAGCAGTTGCGGTCCTAGGCATGTTTTTCATCATGTTGAGCTGTTGGGACCTGGGACCTTTTTTCATAATGTTGGGTAGTTGCGGCCTTTTCAAGGTTGAAGACTGGTGCCTGGTTTGTAGCTGGGTTCATATTTAACCACAGGCTGATTGGTTCATTATGGATGTTAATACATCTTGTCGGTCTATATTTGATAATTCAAATATGGAAAAACAGCGCATTTTTAAAAATTTATTTTCTATCAAAAAGTTTACAAAATAACAGAAGGAAACAGTGGGAGACGCCAAGAAAGCGGGCATTTTCAACATAATGGTCGATTCTATCCAAGATGTTTCAGGGCTTAATCAGCTGGCTATAGTAATTCTCTACGTTATAAACGGTCAAGTAATTGAGCTGCTATCAGCAGTTGTCGTAAACAGCTTGGGCGTCTCTGGCGAAGGGACGAAGGGAACGCGTCCCCCCTATATTTTGAAGTACAAAATATTCAATATTTTGTTCTAATTTAATTTATTTACTAACGACAGAATAACATATAAATAATAATAATTATATTTATTTGTCATATAATAGTCAGGCTGTGTAACAACTATAACAGAGTTCTTGATATGACTCACGGGGTCCGTGAAGGTAGGCAGAAATGTAATAAATGTAATAAAGGCTTTCTTTGATATCCTCCCCAAATTGTATATGCCAGAGACGCCAGTGGTAAACAGTGACACTACAAGACAAGTAACTTATAATGAAATCAAAAAGAGTACTTTGTGACAAAAATGTTTTAATGTCTGATATTGTAAGTTGCTCTTTTGATGGAGCTGGTAATTTCAGTGGATGCTATTAAGGAATTAAAGCATTACTAGAGAATGATAATCCTGAAATCATTTACACCCAATGCATGGCTTATGCTCTTAATTTGGTTATGACAAATTCGACTGAGTAGATCCCTGAAGCTGCAAATTTATTTGAAACCAGTGCCGTGTTCTGTCTGAATACTACAAAAGAAAGGATGTTTGTAAGAAAATGATTGATGCAAGCCACGAGGAACATGACAGACTACAGAAAGTTTAAAAAGCTGGTACAAGACGATGATGGAGCAGAAACAAGGCACTGAATGCAGTAGTGGATACTAACGAGTTTCGCTACGAAACATGAAGGCAAGACGAGGACGACTGTCTATCATCAAGATTTTTTTCATTTTTATTGTTCCTCAATGATGATGTACAGGACAGGGGTTTTAATGCGAAATCAAAATTTTAAGATAAAGTTTGCTGAATAAATGGGCAGATTTTAACACTGTAATGAGGACTTCTGCGTTTCAGGACTTATTTACGGAAACGGAGCCTGTTTCAAAATACCTGCAATCTCCCGGATTGGACTATCTTACAACCTGGAGACTTCTAGACAATTTGCAGCAGCAGCTTCAGAAGAAAATAGAGGCAAAAGATGTCTGTTTAATGCTTTACGAAAATACAAAAATATTTTGTGTGAAAATAAATCAACAGCTTGCGCAATCTGGTGTAGAGATAGCAATGGAAAAAGACTTTCTGCACAGAAGAAACTTAAAGAAGAAGAAAATGCCAGGAGAGCAGGTGAACTGGAAAAGAACTTAAATATAAGTGAAAATGATTTATTCAGAATAAAAACCTTGAACGAAAATTGTGAATCCCGCTGTTACATGTGTCAGTGATAGATTTCAGCAGCCAAACGAACTCCAAATACTGTAACCCAAGCACTTTTTAGAAATAAAGAAGAATGGTGTATCTGCAAGAGCTTTCAGAGTTCTTGCGAAAAAAAAACTAAATATAAAACAGGAGAAAATATACAAAGAGCTCCAGCAGTTCTCTGTCGTGTATTTCACTGTCACAAAACGTTCTGGTTTTTGATGATACTGAAAAGAATGATGCCCCTGAATCCGTAGAAGATGATGATAATTTTGCATCTGAGCATGCTATGGGAGGTGGAACATCTTTGGATGGGATTCACGGTAAGAGTGATAATGATGCTGGAAACACCTTGTCTAAAAATTGTCATGTGCAAGGAAAATTTTGTACCAGTTTCTGTCAGTCTAGTTGCTTTAATAATGTATACATTGTATACAAACATGCGTTGTCTCTACCATGCACACAAGTGACATGTGGAAGGCGCTTCTCAAAGTTAAAATTGGAGTAAACAAATTTTAGAGTTAGTTTGTGTGAAGACATTTTGGATACATTTTTGCTAATGAATATGGAAAGAGATATGTTAAATTTAGTGTCTGTGAACGAAGTTATTCAAGAACTCCGCAATTTATAAGCTGAACTGCAAAGAATCTTAAATTTTTAAAATTATTAGTTGTTTAGTGGTTCAGCAGTGTTTATCATTTTCAGTAAAACTGTCGTGTTCATTCCACAGACAAAAGTTATTACTAGTTGTTTAGTGTTACAATTTTTAGTAAGCTGTCCTGTTCATTCCATAGTAAAAGTTATTCGCTATTATGTTTTAGTGTTTCAGCTACTATACAGAGTGTCTCAAAAGTCCCATGACATACGGTAACTCTCTTATTATCAGAGTTACAACAAAATATAGGGGAGGAAACGGTCTCCAAATATGATGTTTTCAATCTAAAGTGAAAGAATTTTTTAAATCGGACAAGCCGATTGGGCTGTACACTCTATATGCGTCCAATGTTACATGAAAATGCAACGTTACCATTTACCCGGACCCACAACATAAATGAATGAAGTTACTGTCTATTAAAAACATTATATTTGTAGACGGTTTCTCCTCTTACATTTAGTTGTAACTCTGATAATAACAGAGTTATCCATGTCAGGGGACCTTTTAGACACCCCGTGTGGCAATACAATAACAATTATAAAATATTCTCTTGAAAGTTTGTTTCTGGAAATCCTGTGCTTGCTGTGATATCAAATTTGGAATGACCAATGATAAATTAAAGCTTGAAAAAATATCAAGTAACAACGAATTTACAACTGCATAACGCGATGGCTCATCGCAGATGTTCATTGTACGCAGTGGCGCAACCATGATTTTATTTCGGAAGGGGCCAAGAATATCCAGTACAGTAGCCTGCAAACGACGTGCTGCATCATTTGATGTGGACAAAATTAAAATTTTGAATTCTTCTCATTTGAAGCAATTTACTTATCCTTATTATTAACATGCTAAAAAACCTTAAAATGAAAATTCCAATTCACAAATTTCCTATTATTAACGGTTACAAGTTTTAAAATTTGCGCTATAATAATTATTTTGAACATCTTTATTTTTGCATAAAATGACACTCTTTACTAACATTTATTATTCTAAGAAATTAATGTACGGGTCTTCACTGGGTATTTCTCCTTTCATACAGTGCTTTGACTTAATTCAATATTCATTTACGCATTGATTTATTTTGAAATTTCACCAAAATTTGTCTGAAGCGCTACTGTATAAGATAAACCTGGTTTGTTTCGGAGAGGGGATGGGCCCCCTAGTTCATAGCTAGTTGCACCACTGATTGTACGTTATTTTAGAAATTGGTGTTATAGTCTGAGAGCCCTCCATAGTAACCACGGCCTAGGCCCTAATACACCCCGTCCGCCTATGACGGGAGTGCAAGCAAACGTTCATGGAGAACGACTTAAGCGATAGCGATTGTTCCAAAACAATCAACAAGAAAACAAAACTAATATTACCATTCAAATTTCCTATTTGTTACTAATAACTACAAATATATTTCCTTTATTTGCACAAATACTTCAACTTACTAAGGGGACACAATCCTCTTGTGCATGCCTGATCTCCACCCTTGCTTTGATCACAAGCTTTTTACCCGTGGAACCTTATTTACCGGGCCCTTTTGTAGTGGTGCCCCATTTGTTCAGGGCCCATTTGACGAAGTTTCTTGTTGACTCTTGCCCTTTTGTCGCAGAAGCCTTTGGTGCCGGACCCTTTTGACGCAGCGTCCGTATGACTCGGCTCCTTTTGTCGCGGATCCCTTTTGAACCGGTCCTTTTAACGCAGGGCCATTTTGTCGCGGAGACCTTTTACCTGGGCACTTTTGACGCGGGGCTGTTTTGACTCGGGCATTTTGTAGCGGGTCCCCTTTTGACTCGGGTCCGTTTAACGCAGAGCCCTTTTGACTCGGACCGTTTTGTCGTGGGACTCTTGACCCAGGCCCTTTTCATGAGGAGCGTTTTCATTGGGCCCCTTTTGACTCGGAGCTCCTTGTTGCGTAGACCTTTCGACCCAGGCCCTTTTGACAGTGGGCCATTTGACTCGGGTCCTTTTGTAACGGGCCCCCGTTTAACTCGGGTCCGTTTGACGGAGAGCCCTTGCGAATCAAGCCCCTTTGTATTGGGAACCTTTTTACCCGGGCCCTTTTGATGAGGGTGTTTTGATTCGGGCCTCTTTGACACGGGGAATTCTGACTCAGGTCATTTTGTCGTGGGACCCTCTTGACATGAGTCCTTTAAATGAGGGGCGTTTTGATTCAGGTATTTTTGACTCAAACCCCTTTGTTGCGGAGAGGTTTTGACACGGGCAATTTTGACGAGGGGCATTTTGACTCGGGCCCTCTTCTAGCAGGGCACCTTATGCCCCGGGTTTGTTTCAGGCAGGTCTCTTTTGACTCGGGCTCTTTTGTCGTGGGACTCTTTTGACTCTTCCCTTTTCTTGCGGAGTATTTGACCCAAGCCCTTTTTTTCGCGGGTCCGTTTTTACTCGTGCCCTTTGTAGAGGGGCCACTTTTGACTTCTGCCCTTTTGTTGTAGAGACCGTTTGACCCGGGCCCATTTGACGTTGGAAAGTTTTGACTCGGGTTCTTTTGTAGCGGGACTCTTTTGATCCTGGCAATTTTCATGAGGCACTTTTCGTTTCGGCCCATTTTGACTCGGGCCCTTTTGTTGCGGAGACCTTTTGAACCGGGCCAGTTTGACGCAGGTTCCTTGGGACTCGAGCCCTTTTGTCGTGGGACCATTTAACTCGGGTCATTTTGATGAAAGGTGTTTTGAAACGTGCCCATTTTTACGGAGTCCTTTTGAACCGGGCCATTTTGACGCCGGGCCATTTGACTCGAGCCATTCTGCAGCGATGCCCCTTTTTGACCCAGGGTCTTTCGTCTCGGGCTATTTTGTCGTGGATCCCTTTTGACCCGGGCTCTTTTTATGAGGATCGTTTTGATTCGGCCCCTTTTGACGCGTGCCCTTTTGTTGCGGAGGCTTTTTATCCCGGGAAGTTTGATTCGGGCTCTTTTGTATCAGAGCTCTTTTTTAGCCGGGCTCGTTTCAGGCAAGTCCCTTTTATTCGGGCCCTTTTGTCAGGGACCCTTTTCATGAGGGTCGTTTTGATTCGGGCCCTTTTGACTCCTGCCCTTTTGTTGCGGACACCTTTTGACTCGAACACTTTTGTTGCAGGGCCATTGTGGTCTGGCTCTTTTGCAGCGTGGTCCCTTTATCACGGGCTCTTTTGATTTGGGCCCCTTTTGTTGCGGAGACGTTTCGACCCGGGTCCTTTGCACATGGGCCATTTTGACTCGGGCCCCTTTGTAGCGGGGCTCTTTTAACTCGGGTCCGTTTGAAGCAGGGCCGTCTTGACTCGGGTCCTTTTGTCGCGGGCCATTTTGACTCTGGCCTTTCGGTTTTTCCCTTTTGTCGGGTCCTTCTGACATGGAACCATATATATAAAGCAGCAGCTAAAATATCTGGGGCAGGGGGACTGGGGGAGTATGAGTAAATCGAAGGTATATCGATCCAGGGCGCATAAAATTAATCACATCACTGTTCATATCAATTTATTTTTTTCTTTCGACATCATATCTGGAGATGAATGTTCTAACTAATAGGCTACAGCGGCGAAAGACGATATACGCTATCAATGATAAATGTTATGACTGTTAATATATATAGGGAATAAAACGAAAAACTCTATATCGGTCTTCCCCCCCCCCCGTTGGAAAAAATCCTGCGGGCGTTAGTGATTATGATGTTGCCTAGTTACTGTATTATATTATTCTATACACGGAATAAATACTTATGTGTTTTATATAATACTAAGAACCTTATCTACATTTATTACGGCCCTCTCTTTACGACAACGAAACATATTCATGTTCAACGTAATCAGTTTCCATTCTCAAATAATTACAGTGAGGCGAATGAAATAATTCAAGCCCGAACATGTCGTAGTAAATTCCTGAAGAGTGAAAAGCGCTAGTAGCAGTTGTTAGCAGTTTTTAATGTAACATATAAGACAATAATTTGAAAAACTGAGAATACAAATCTTTTCAGAGATGACAGTGCACTGATGCTTTAAATCTATTCGCTTACTCCCTATACCTACGTTATTTCCCTAGTCAAAATAAAAACTCTTTAAAATTAATCACAATTTGTTATGCAACCATCCCTTCCTTAGAGTAATGCGTGGTCACATACCCGTCATAGTGATGTAAAGGCACTTTTGGCGACGAGCATACATAAATGGGGCGCCGCCAAAACGATAACAAACTATGGGCTGTGTAATTGATATCCCTCCCACCATATCGAATTAAACCACAAACTGTCGCATTTGTTTTTACGTCTTTGTACACAAATTTGGAGGCGAAATTTTCGTTTGTACACAAATAGGGGCACACCAAAGCGATAACAAAGTATAGGCTGTCTAATTGGTAGCACCTCCCCACGCCCGATTAAAAAGAAAATTATCTCAATTCTTTGTATACACGACTCCAAAATTGCATTACAACCTGCAATTCCCCTTTTCTTGCAATAGCACGCAACCCAAAAATCTCGGCGGTTGGGTTGGTTGCAAATTCGAAAGACGTTGGAATAAACCTCAATTTTGTCACAAATATATCAGTGTGCAAACTGCAAATAAGAGAATAAAACACATTGTTAAGAATAACAATTTTATTATTGTGACGGAGTTGGATGACATCAAAAAATTACAAAATTACTTAGTTAAGCAGTTCAAACAAGATGAACGGTAAGAAGCAGATATAAGAAGAAAGCATTTCTTTCTTTCCCCTTCCCCACCCAAAAAAGAAACTCATAAAAAGAAAAAGTTATATAATATAAAGGTTTTATATAAAAGCCTAACAGCACAAAAACAAATAGCTAAACGAAACGAAGAAGATACAAACACAGAATAGGGGACACCAGTGGCGTAGCACACTTGCGGCCCTCCAATGCAAGATAAAGAGACAGGACCGTAGTTGTAAACCCCATTATAATAATAATAATAATAATAACGATAATAATAATAATAATTATTATTATTATAAAAAAGTCGTTTCCTTTTCAAAATCTCTGACTCTTCCTAAGAGCATGAATGCATATAGCGATCATGTGTGCACCTTTTGTCAATAAGCGTTCCCAAAGACCAAAAGGGGTGGAAATCTCCAAGAGAAAAAAATAAAAAAAAAACTTTCTTATAGTAAATTCTAGTTCAAAGTTCCAAGCACTTGCGTTTGCACGTGATTTTTTGTTTCTTTTTTCATGGAACAGAAAAGTTCTGGCGCCTAAGAAATTATACCATATAATATTGCAAATTTGCACGTGGATATATTTACATTGCAATTTGTGGTAATAAAGATATTATGATTAGAAATCAATATTTTATAAAGTAAGTTAAGTTTCTTCATCAATCGCAAGTCTTAGGGATCCCTTATACATCGCCGCCCTCCGAATATCGATATCGAGGATTTAGAATGATATATTCATGTCCATAAATTCGCGATATCGAATGTTGATATATGATAATAATATAGATATCGACGATAGCGATGTATCGACATATCACAGGCCCAGGTCCGAGAAGTGATACTAGAAATATACTGGAATCAACAATCAAATTCTAAATAAGTTCTTCATTTCCGTATTGAATGTTGAGAGGGAAGGGTGTGAACCCGAATAGAAATTTTAAGAAAAACAAATGTTAAGATAAAAGTAGGTTTTCCGCCTCCTCTTGAATATAAAACTTAACAGAAAACTATTACTGTAATTTACCTTTTACTTCTGTTTCTGATTGTTATCACAAATCAGCGACAGTACACATATTTTACATAGTATACCAATACACTATACAACTTTTCACAACCAAGCAAGCCGGAAGATGAATTTCCGGTGATGTTAAAGTGGAATGTTCTACAAAATAGTCATAATTCATTGGCCATATTTCTATCAGTACTTTGGTACGGACTAAGAGCTACAAGACTAACGGAACTAGAAATTAGAGATTTCATTCCTTCCTTCTCTCAGACTAAAAGACTTCTGTATTTTCCTGAGATTTTCATTTTATTAATATAAGTCCCCTATCCTGGGCTAATTCTGGCTACCGCAGTTTCGAGGTAATCGGTAAAAGAAAAAGTAGAGTTTGTCGACACTCAACTCTCGACAGTTTGTGAGAATATATTTCACAGTTCATGTTGTTATTTCTTCGTTACAAAAACACTTCTAGTTGACTCTATTCATGGTAAATTATTGAACTTATAAACATTTACAATTATTGAAAAATGAATAATTATTTTTAAACATAAAAAGTCGTTACAGCTCACTAGAATGCAGTAGTAGATGGAAGTGAATGAAAATATTGTTTATTTGTTGAGATGTGCAAACTGAAGGTGAATAATAAATGTTTCCCATTCTCTTGTGCAGAGGCGATCTACGATGGACTTCTAGGGCTCGGTGGTTGATAATACTCCTACTTAGAGTTACTTTTAATAGCTCCAAAATCTGGAATGGGTTTTATTTATATATAAAATAAGAAAGATTCCCTTTCTGGGAGGCAATCGCCATAATCGCACCCTGGATCCGCCCCTGCTCTTGTGTAGCTAATTTGAAGACATTTAGTTCATGTATGCTTCTAAAGATGCTGATTAGGGATGGCCACAACTGGATATTTTCTTATTCTGATATCGGATAGAAACTTATCCGGATTTGCAATATCCGGTTGACGGATAACAAAACGGATGACGGACAACGGATGACGGATAAGATCCGGATAAAGGATGATATTCGGATGACGGATAACGGATATCTGAATGTCGGGTAATATGGGGATAATGGATTTATCCGGATAATATATAAAATTAAGACAACGGATAATGTCTGGATAATAGAACATTCGGATAACTGATTACATCCGGATGACGAATAAAGGATAATATCCGGATAACGTATATGGTTTTAAAAAGGCATAATAGCAGAGGGACGTATCAGTCTTTTCTGCTCATGGAGTTATTAAAAGACGGTCATCGGGCAGTGGTCTTTACCGTTGAAAGATATTGCTTCTTAAAATGTTTCCTAGTAAATTCCAATTTTCTTGTTCTTGTTGAGGGTTCGGTGGCTCAATGGCAGACCGCTTATTCTGGTGCATGGGGACCTTATTGTTTTGATACCCGGCCAAGTAAGTTTGAGGAGGACAAGATCGTATCCGTAACTTCTCTCAAGGCACTCCCGCTTCTTGCCACTTTCATTCCATCAATTCTTTTATTATCGTTGACTTGCTGTAATCATTGGGCGCGGAGGTTCAGTGGCAGAGCGCATCTTCTGATGCGTGGGATCCTTATTATTTCGATCTCCGGCCAAGTAAGTTTGGGTTTTATCAGGGTACTGCCGATTCTTCCCACTTCTCATTCCACCAAATTCCTCTATTATCATTGACCTGCTTTAATCATTGGGCGCGGTGGCTCAGTGGTAGAGCGCTTCCTCTCGTGCGTGTGGTCCTTATTTTTCGAACCCCAGCCAAGTAAGTTCTGTGGTAAACAGGATCGTATCAGCAGGTTTTCTCAGGCTACTCCCGCTTGTTCCAACATTTCATTAAACCAATTCCCCTATTATCATTGACTTGCTTTAATAATTGTGCGCGGCGGCTCAGTGGTGTAGCGCTTCCTCTGGTGCGTGGGGTCCTTATTGTTTCGATCCCCACCCAAATAAATTTGTAGACGACAAGATCGTATCCGTGAGTTTGTCAGGGTACTCCCGCTTCCTCCCACATTTTATTCCACCAAATCTTTTATTATCATTTATTTGCTTCAATCATTCGGCGCAGTTGCTCAGTGCCAGAGCGCTTTCTCTCTTGTGTCAAGTAAGTTTGTGGTGCACAAGATCGCATTCGTGGGTTTTGTCGGGGTACTCCCGCTTTCTCCCACATTTCACACCACCAATTTTTCTATTATCATTGAATTACTTTAATCATTAGACATTAGAAATACACTAACAATACCCACGTATATAATCTTGTCCATTAAAAACTTACTTGACCCAACAGAGGAAGCGCTCTACCACTGAGCCACCGCGTCCAATGATTAAGGTAGGTCAATGATAGTAGAGGAATTGGTGGAATGAGAAGCGGGAAGAATCAGTAGTACCCTGAAAAAACCCACGGATACTCTCTTCTCCATTACAAACTTACGTGGCACACCAGACAAAGCGCTCTACCAATGAGCGGCCGCGTCGGATGATTAAAGTAAGTCAATGATAATAGAAAAATTGCTTGAATGAAATGTGGGAGAAGGCGAGAGTACCCTGACAATACCCACGGATACCACCTTGTAAACCACAAACTTACTTGGCACATCAGACAAAGCGCTCTACCACTGAGGCACACCGCCCAATGATGAAACCAATCAATGATAATAGAGGAATTGGTGGAATGAAAAGTAGGAAGAAGCCGGAGTATCTTGAGAAAATCCACGGATACGATCTTGTCAACAACAAACTTAATTAGCCCACCAGAGGAAGCGCTCTACCGCTGAGTCACTTCGCCCAATGATTGAAGCAAGTCTATAATAATAGAAGAATTGGCGGAATGAAATGTGGGAGGAAGCGGGAGTACCCTAACAAAACCCACGGATTGGGTCTTGTACACCACAAACTTGCTTGCCCCACCAGAGGAAAACGCTCTACCAGTGAGCCACTGCGCCCAGTGATTCAAGCGAGCCAATAATAATAGAAGAATTGGCGGAATGAAATATGGGAGGAAGCGGGAGTACCCTCACAAAGCCCACGGATACCGTCTTGTACACCAGAAAGAGGTGCAATCAATACAGTTGTTTATTTAATACGTAGTCACTGTTGATCAAAGTTCTCAGTTTTATATCTGGCAATAAGATCTCCTCTCTTCTGTTTCTAGGTCCAGTCATATTACTTTTTATAAAAGCCAAATTACGATTCTCATCAACAAAGAGAAGCTGTTCTACTAACTCTGGTAAATAATAATAATAATAATAATAATAATAATAATAATAATAATAATAATAATAATAATAATAATAATAATAATAATAAAGCATCTGAATAATAAAGATACTTTATCACCCTTCTTTAAAATTTTTGTGGGCTTCTCTGAATCTGGATATGTTGTTTTATAGTGTATAATGCAAAATTGCTTCAAACAACAATCTGGCAAAAAGTATTTGTGTAAAAGGCACAAATGTCTTATCAAGCTGTTCTACAAAGAACTAAACAACTGACCTTGTTTCTGTTTGCCTTTAAACACAATGTTACGATTTACAAGGCACAGACAAAAGTAGAGAGCAACGTGATATTTCGCATAAGGGCAGCCTCGTTGCTAAACAGAAGACTAGCCCTCTGTCAATATATTGCATAGCTATCAATAATTCACACTCGCAGGTTCTTTCCAAACGTTTTGTATAACAGGTTAATCAAACTAGGTTGTTGTGGGTAAGGGATGAGACTCTGTAAGACCGATAAGTGTTGGATCTCAGAGACGTAGGTAGAAATTTCGTTCCCCGGGGCGAAGTAGAATTCGACGTCAATGACAGTCACCTTACCAAGCTTTGACTTTCCGTGTGCTTTTATTTTTAACTACTGTATAAGAGAAACACCTTTTTGTTGTTATGCAACGCAGATTTTTTTACCAACCCGATTGGACAGACCATTGTTGAAGCCAAAAACGTTCGCTATGTTTCCTTTAAAAAATAAGAGCCGCTCTCAAGAGGCTTATTTTAGACTTGCTGCTAAAATTGACAGATCTCTCATGTATACAAATCCATTTGGAGAATAATTATGATAAAAGTATGGAGTCGATTCTCCTACGTCAGGGGGACAATGTTATACATGGAGTTGGTGAACGCGAGTGGTAGCGTTGGAAAGATCCTTGTCATCTGAGTGCAGTAATAATGTCAGAAATCAGGCCCAGGCCACGAAGCTCAAGGAATGGGGTTCTGACGTTATGCGTTCGAATCCCTTCTATTCACCTATTAAATATGAAGTTGTTGGACAGCGTTGGCGGCATTTGAAAGGTTTTGATCCGTTGAGCACAATTGTGATGTCAGAAATCGATCCCTAGCCTTGAATCTCAAGAAACTGGGTCCCGAAGTTATAGACGCGGGTCATTTCTATTCTCCTTTTAAACACAGGGTTGTCGGACGCGGATGGTAATATTGGAAAGATCCTAGTCGTTTGAGGACAACATGATGTCAGAAATTGATTCATGGCCTCAAAGAGCCAGAAATGAGTTTCCGAATCGCTCAATCTCATTACCTTCTTGTGCAAGATTGAACCACATTTATAGCTGTATGGATGGCTTCATCTTGTTTAATAAAATACTGATATTGAACCACAGCAAAGGTTTACATCACAACCCAAATGTTTGAAACCGAATCTGATTTCTGACACCACCTCAATGCTCAAAGGTCCAAGACCTCTCCAACGATTAAAGCAAGTGAATGATGATAGAACAATTGGTTGAATGAAATATGGGAGGAAGCGGGAGTACCCTGAGAAAAACTACGGATACGACCTTGTCCACCACAATGTTACTAGGCCTGAAATCGAAACAATAAAGTCGCCAAGTTCCAGAGAAACGACTCAACCACTGAGTTACCGCGCCCATTAATCAAAGCGCCAATGATAATATAGAAATTGGTGGAATGAAAAGTGGGAAGAAGCGGGAGCACCCTTAGATAAACTACGGATATGATATTGTCCACCACAAACTTATTTCACCGGGATCAAAACAATAAGGACCGCATGCACCAAAAGAAGCGTTCCACTACTGAGCCACGGCTCCCAACGATTAAAGCAAGTAAATGATAAAAGAGGTATTGTTGGAATGAAAAGAGGAAAGAAGCCAGAGTACCCTGAGAAAATCCTCGGATACGATCTTGTTCACTAGAAGATGCGCTCTGCCACTGAACCACCCCGCCCAATGATTAAAGAAAGTCAATGATATTAGAGGAATTGGTGGAATGAAATGTGGGATGAGAGGAAAGTACCCTGAGAAAACCCAGGGATACGATGTTGCCCACCACAAGCTTACTTTGCCCACCAGAGGAAGCGCTCTCCCACTGAACCATTGCTCCCAATGATTAAAGTAAGTCAATGATAATAGAGGTATTGTTGAAATGAAATGTGGAAGGAAGATTGAGTACCCTGACAAAACCCACTTCATGTTGTTCACTTCAAACTTACTTAGTCCACCAGAGAAAGCGCCATACCACTGAGCCACTGCGCTAATTGATTAAAGTAAGTCAATGATAATACAGGAATTGGTGGAATGAAAAGTAGGAAGAAGCGGGAGTACTCTGAGAAAACCCACGTATACGATGTTGTCCACCACAAACTTACTTGGCCTACCAGAGGAAGCGCTCCACCACTGAGCCACTTCGCCCAATGTTTGAAGCAATTCAACAATAATAGAAGAACTGGTTTAATGAAATTTTTGAGGAAGGGGATGTACCCTGACAAAACCCACGGATACCAAGTTGTTCACTTCAAACTTACTTAGTCCACCAGAGAAAGCGCTCTACCACTGAGCCACTGCGCCAATTGATTAAAGTAAGTCAATGTTAATACAGGAATTGGTGGAATGAAAAGTAGGAAGAAGCGGCAGTACTCTGAGAAAACCCACGGATACGATCTTGTCCACCACAAACTTACTTGGCCCACCAGATTAAGCGCTCTCTCAATGAAGCACCGCGCCCAGTGATTAAGGTAGGTCAATAATAATAGAAGAATTGGTGGAATGAAAAACAAAAAGAATCGGGACCACCCTGACAAAACCCACGAATGCGATCTTGTCCATTACAAATTTACATGGTGGGTCAAATAAGTTTGTGGTGTACAAGATCGCATCCGTGAGTTTTTTCAGAGTTCTCCCGCTTCCTCCCACATTTTATTCCACCAATTATTCGATTATCATTAACTTGCTTTAATCATTGGGCGCGGTGGCTCAGTGATAGATCTCTTCCTCTGGGGGCCTATTAAGTTTGTAGTGGACAAGATCGTATTCATGGTTTTTTTCAGGGTACTCCCGCTTCCTCCCACATTTCATTCCAACAATTCTTCTATTATTGTTGGCTTGCTTCAATCACTGGGCGTAGTGGCTCAGTGGTAGAGCGTTTCCTCCGGTAGGCTAATTAAGTTTGTGGTTTCAAGATTGTATCCGTGGGTTTACTCACGGCACTCCCATTTCTTTCCACTTTTTATTACACCAATTCCTTTGTTATCATTGATTTGGTTTAATCATTGGACGCCGTGGCTCACTGGTAGAGCGCTTCGTCTTGTGTGCCATGTTTTATTGTAATGGACAAGATCGCATTCGTTGGTTTTCGCAGGGTACTCTTGCATCTTCCCACTCTTCATTTGACCATTTCCTCTATTATCATTGACCTACGTTAATCACTGGGCGCGGTTATACATTGGGAGAGTGCTTCCTCTGGTGGGCCAAGTAAGTTTGTAGTCGACAAGATCGTATCCGTGGGTTTTGTCAGGATACTCAAGCTTCCTCCACATTTCATTCCACCAATTTATCTATTATTCATTAACTTACTTTAATCATTGGACGCGGTGGCTCAGTAGTAGAGCGCTTCGTCTGGTGTGCCAAGTAAGTTTGTAATGGACAAGATCGCATTAGTGGGTTTTGTCAGGGTACTCCCGCTTCCTCCCACATTTCATTAAACCAATTCTTCTATTATGATTGACTTGCTTCATTCATTGGGCGCAGTGGCTCTGTGGTAGAGCGTTTCCTCTGGTGGGTCAAGTAAGTTTGTGGTGGACAAGATCATATCCGTGGGTACTGCTTCTTCCCACTTTTCATTCCAGCAACTCCTCTATTATCATTGAATTCGTTTAATCACTGGGCGCGGTGGCTCAGTGGAATAGCACTTCCTCTGGGGAGCCAAGTAAGGTTGTGGTTTAAAAGATCGTATCCGTTGGTTTTTTCAGGGTACTCCCGCTTAGTTCCACATTTCATTCCACGAATTCTCCTATTATCATTGACTTACGATAATCATTGGGCGCGGTGGCACAGTGGTAAAACGTTTGCCTTGGTGGGCCAAGTAAGTTTGTGGTGGACAAGAACGTATCCGTGAGTTTGTGAGGGTACTCCCGCTTCCTCCCACATTTAATCCACCATTTTTTCTATTATCATTGAGTTGCTTCAATCATTCGGCGCAGTTGCTCAGTGCTAGAGTGCTTTCTCTGGTGGGTCAAGTAAGTTTGTGGTGCACAAGATCACATTGGTAGAATTTTTCAGGGTACTCCCGCTTTCTCCCACATTTTATTCCACCAATTTTTCTATTATCATTGAATTACTTTAATCATTGGACGCGGTGGCTCATTGGTAGTGTGCTTTGTCTGATGTGCCAAGTAAGTTTGTAATGGACAAGATTGTCACCGTGTTTTTTTGGCGGTACTACTGATTCTTGCCACTTCTTACTCCACCAATTCCTCTATTATCATTGACCTACCTTAATCACTGGCCCCACCAGAGGACGTGCTCTACCACTGAGCTATCGCGCCCAATGATTGAAGCAAATCAATAATAATAGAGGAATTGGTGGAGTGAAATGTGCGAAGAAGCGGGAGTACCCCGTCAAAACCCACAGATACGATCTTGTCCACCACAAACTTAATTAGCTTACCTGTGGAAGCGCTCTACCGCTGAACCACTGCGCCCAACGATTGAAGCAAGTCAATGATAATAGAGGAATAGTTTAAATGAAAAGTAGTAAGAATCGGGAATACCCTGACAAAACCCATGGATTCGATCTTGTGCATTACAAACTTAACTGGCACACCAGACGAAGAGCTCTGCCACTCAGCCACCGCGCCCAATGATTAATGTAAGTCAATGATAATAGAGGAATTGCTGGAATGAAAAGTGGAAAGAAGCGGGAGCACCCTCAGAAAACCATGTATACGATCTTATACATCGCAAACTTACTTGGCCCACCAGAGGAAGTGCTTTACCACTGACCCACTTCGCCCAATGATTGAAGCAAGTCAATGATAATAGAAGAATTGGTGGAATGAAATGTACGAGGAAGCGGGATTACCGTGAGAAAACCCACGGATACGACATTGTCCACCACAAATTTATCAGGCAGGGACTCGAAACAGTAAGGACACCAGCACTAGAAGAAGCGTTCTGCCACTAAGCAACCGTGCCCAATGATTGAATCAAGTCAATGATAAAAGAGGAATTGGTGGAGTCAAAGGTAGGAAGAAGCAGGAGTACCCTGAGAAAACTCACGGATACGATCTTGTGCACCACAATCTTACTTGGCCCACCAGAAGAAGCGTTCTACCTCTGAGCCTCCGCGCCCAACCATTAAACCAATTCAACGATAATAGAGGAGTTTTTGGAATCAAAAGCGGGAAGAAGCAGGTGTGCACTGAGGAAACCCACGGATACGATCTTGTCCACCACAAACTTACCTGGCCCACCACAGGAAGCGCTCTACCACCGAGCAACTGCACCCAGTGATTGAAGGAAGTCAGTAATAATAGAAGATTTGGTGGAACGAAATGTGGGAGGAAGCGAGAGTACCCTGACAAAACCCATGGATACGATCTTGTCCTTTATTTTGACAAAGAAAGTCTTCACATTTCGTGTTTTCTGTCACTTACAAGGAGACTTACGGTAGTGTCACTCACCAATCTGAACGAAACTTTGTATACTTGTAGAACATCGAAAAATAATCGACACCTATTTTTTTTTCGGCAATGGTGAAGATTTAAGGGTAGAAACTACCCTTCCAACGTTAGGAGTGGTCTCCAAGCATAGACAGAAAACAGTCATGAAATATAGAAGGAAACATATGAAAGAGGGATTTTAGGACAGCTGATTCAGAATCTGACATCAAAATTACAAAATTCAAAATGGGAGATCCAATATAGTGATTAATATTAAATGTCTTCTGGTTTGAAATTCTCTGTAGTTAGCGTAGAACAATTATAGTTAGCGGAGATTAGTGCGAGGAGGTTGCAGACCAATTTGAATCCCCTTTCTGTAGTTATTTTAATGGGTCGATTGATAAAAGTGGGTCTCTGCACCTCTCACTATATCGTTTAAAGGGACACAAATAGTAGAAAGTGTGGCTCAAGCAAGCAATAAATCTATGACTCATACGTACACTATATATCCTTTTATTATAATAAAAGCGTGACCTTGGTACCGTGGAAAAATGGAAAGGCACTAGTCTGGGATTTCACACGTTCCGATACGTTTTCTCCTTCCAACGTATCCCATTCTTCAATTCAGGCAGGTCTCGTCGCCGCTCACAGAGAATCAGACAAAAGGCTAAAATACTCAAACCTATTGGACAAATATTGGTTTGTAACAGTAGCAATAGAAACCAGTGGGTCTTGCGGTCACGAAGGATCTAATTTCCTTAATGAAGTTAGTCATCGAATAGCAATCAAAACTAGTGACCCCC
Organism: Thermobia domestica; assembly: GCF_964235325.1. Lineage (NCBI taxonomy): Eukaryota > Metazoa > Arthropoda > Insecta > Zygentoma > Lepismatidae > Thermobia > Thermobia domestica. The sequence goes on from NC_137458.1 coordinate 176,880,275, forward strand.
GAGCTACTGCATTCCTTTTCCAACGTATCAGCTTCGCCATCCAGCGCGGGAATGTGTCATCGATCTTAGGCATATTACCTCCTGGTAAAGAACTGGACGAGATTTTTCTTCTATAACACACAATAAGACGGAAGTAGAGACATCCTAGGAGGCTGCCAACCACTTTGACTATGTTCATGAACAATGTTTTGAATACAGTTTGGATAAATATAGATTCTTGGAAGTCATGGCTAATACCGGTAAATTTGGTAGTGGTAGCAACATTATCTACAGATTTTACTTTGTTGCTCAAAATCGTTAAAGACCCGAAAGATATTCTTGTCAAGCTGTCCGATGTTTATTTTGGAACAAATATGCTATAACTAATGTTTAAGAAAATATGTCATACTTTTTATCATGTAACTTTAGTTTTGGTTAATGGTTGTCAAAATAAATTAAGACAGTATCGTTTATCTTCAAAAAATAAATAAATAAAGATTAATCTATATATTGCTGTGAATAAAGATTAAATAAAAAGATAATATCCTTTAATTTCTAAAATGGTGTTGTTATCACCGTTGTCAATTATTTTGCAGGAAAAGAATGAAACCTTTTATCCTATAGTCAATAACAAACAATCCCTTTTAATCTGAAAATGTCCTTGTGAAAGCATCAAATTCGGAAAATTAACACCAGGTTTTGTGATATCATGGTTTCAAGGGGTTTTCCTCATACTGTCTAATGTAAAATTCATTTTGTTATTAGATTCGTGGAATGGTCACAATTAATTAACTTTTCAACCTATTTTACTAACAAAAGATTACCTCAAAAACGAAACCATTCTGCACTTACTGGTAGGATTCAACCTCTTGATGTGTTCGTCTTTGGGTCGTGGAGAAACTTCTTGAGACATTTTATTGATATTGTCTTCTACAACTACAACATAAATTTACATCTCCGTAAAATATAATTTAGATCCAAATCACTGATTCATAATCAGTTTTCTTCTCCCGATTCGCAAATCTTATCAGATATGCTTGATACAGAAACAGTTATTTGGAAAAAGATTGTGCTGCATTTTGCGATTTGTCACAGTTATTGCTGTAATAAGGAGAGCTTGGTCAAAACAATGTTTATGCATCATACATTTTTTGAACGAAATATCATTACTGTCAAATGATTTCTCAATAAATTCATAATTATAACAATCGAGGATATATGAAGATCTGACATAATAGGCGAGGAAACTTACTATACATAAGCACACCAAATAGGGAGAGGTGCAGAGACGCATTTTAATTAAGCACTCCGTTAAAATAAAGGGGTTTTAAATCAGCTTGCAACCTCTGGTAGTAACCCCTGCCAACTATAACTGTTCTTGGGTAACTGCAGAAAATTTCAAACCAAAATACATTTTGTACTTGTAATCACTATATTGGATCCGCCATTTTGATTTTGTAATTTTAATGTCAGATTATGAATCAGCTGTCCTAAAATCCCCCTTTCAGTATGTGACAACTATTTTCGTGTGAAACAAACTGCGCAGCCCTGTGATTTTAGGCAGACACCATTCCTATTGAACACTGGTCGCCAGCTCTAAATTTCTAGTCACAAATGGCGACCTGGGGACCGGAAATTTTGCACCCTGGCTTAGATGAACAGTGATACTTTCTATCAAGTTTAAATTCAAATTCAACCCCGCGACTTGAGGGAAGGGGAGAAACAGATTTTTAAAACTGATCGAAAATGACCGATATTAGTGCTGAATCCACATTTTTTGGGGTCGCTGAAATGAACGGTGACACTTCTGATGCCATGGCCCGCAGCATAGGGGAGGGTATATATATATAATGATCGAAAATGACCCATATTAGTGTCGAATCCATGGTTTTCGGGGCCGCCGAGTTGATCAATGATCTTTCCGGTGCTGTTTAAATCAATGTTAAACAACGAAAACAGCATATTTCACGGGTACTAAACACATGAAATACGTAGTGCATTTAAATTTTCATTTCAACCCAGCGAAGCGGGTAATATATACTAGTCCGAACTAATTGTGACCAAACCCTGTTCGGATTAGCAGAAATAAGAGTTAAATCGCGGTTTGAAGCGAGTGAACAAATCTATTGTGGTATAATACATAGCTTATAGTATTTGAAAAACACATTTTCTGACTACAGTATATGTACTGTACTGGAAAAATGTTTAAAATGTTGGAAAAACTTCATGCTTTTAATCACTCTGTGTAATTGTCGTAATGTGGCTTAAGACCTAAATACATGTATTAATGAAACAACTCTATTTAACGAAAGTTAACTTTGTTTTCATCCTTTTAATGGTATTAGTTAACTAAAACTGCGTATTTTCGCCACAAAAAATTCTCCCAGACCTGTTCGGATTACCAGGACTCCATTGTGTATACGTAAATGACGACAAAGATATCATGTACACTACATCACCACGTAATGCACGGCCACACACAGCACCTAGAATTTCGGAATTTCTACAAGAAAATGGAGTCCGGACCTTACCACAGCAGGTTTGTTCTTCAGATATAGCTCGGTGTAACATTGTACTCTTCTCAAAACGTAAGAGAACGTTTCGAGGACGTCGTTTTCAAACAAGTGAAGAGGCTATCACAGCATACAACAATGAAACTTCTGATATTCATAAAAACAAATTTTTAAAAATATTTGACTCACGGTTTTTAAGAATGCAAATGTGTGATGGTTGATGGGACTATGTTGAGAAATTCTAAAATGTTTTATATTAATAAAGTGATTTTTTGGAGTATGTAAAATCTTTCGGCATGCTTACAACTTTCGCACTTAATGTGCTTCTAAATAAATAAGTAGAGTGTATTTGCAAATACCAATAAATATATTCCTGTGTATCTATGTAACAAGCAGCATAATTGTGCATCTCTTTCTCTCGCCTCTTTTATCTCTTTCTCTCTCTTGCTGTGGCATTTTTAAATAGTCATACGTTATTAGAGATTTTTCCAACGGAAGCACCTTGGAGCTAATTAAAATAGACCACACATCATCAACTTAGTTTATAAAAATTGTTTACTTGACTTGTGCAAACGAATTGTGAATGTGTCTTCTTCCATGTATCTATCAACATGATTTAAAATTGAACTCTAGTCTGGACTTAAACTTACTCAATAAAAATGTATTTCTTTTCAGCAAAATGTATTTTTCAGAATATAATTTGTTTTACTGTTTTACTGTTCTAATCTGGATATTTTCAAACGAAGTAATATGCTTTGACTATTGTTCTCTAAAATGTGGAAAAGAAGAACATACTATGTGCAGATACAAAGTAAGTGAAAAAAGAAACATTATAAATTTTATCTTTTAATTATTTATAAGTTAATAATACTATAGATTAATAAGCTATATCTTCCAATAATTCTTCATTCGGGAAGCAAATACAATTTTTGGTCTCAAATATATTTTTAAATAAGAAATAAAACTGTTGTCTCAGAAACTGAATTTATCTACTCATCAATTACATCGAGTATATATTAACTTCAAAACATTTACTTTTAAACAATTATTTTGATGTTCATGATATATACTAATAATTTGTCACTTCCTTATCAACATTTCAATTTCGAAAAATGAGTGAGTGAGTATATCAATTCAAAATTACAGTTGCTGAGTACTAGTGCTCTCACCCTACCCGAGTCGGGTCGGGTCAGGTCAACTCGGGTCGGGTTGTCGGGTCGGGTCAGTCGGGTCAGCTCGGGTCGGGTTGTCGGGTCAGGCTACTCGGGTCGGGTTGTCGGGTCGGGTCAATCGGATCAGCTCGGGTCGGGTTGTCGGGTCGGGTCAGTAGGGTCAGTTCACTTTGATCAACTGAGCTTAGGTTGAGCTTAAACTCGGCTGGAGTCGAAAGCTGCTGTTTTTTACTACCTGCCTAATTAAAATTAGCAATTTTCAATTGATTTTATAGAAACCATAAATCTATTTTGAACACTTGCAGCTAGTGTTTTTATGGTAAATGCTTATTTTTTGTACTTGTGTGTACTTTAATTTTTAAATGTAGAAGATTGATTTTACCAATCGACTGTAATATTAATATCTACGCCAATATGGTGTCTGGATTTAGAATAAAACTAGAAGTTGTTAAGCAAGGCCAAAAGAAAGATTGGTTATGAACGACCAAGCCCAAGCAGGGCCGCGGTGGCTCAGTGGTAGAGAATTCATCTCTGGTGCATGGTGTCCGTGGTTCGATCCCAGCTTGTGCTAAGTGGGCTTTGTGGTGTAGAAACACCGTGTAGTGGGTTTTCTCGGGATTCTTCTGTTTTCTCCCACTTTCTTCATTCCGCCATTTCATTCATTTCTCATGGTCACCATATCTCTTAGCCTCGGTCCAGAATCGAGGGACCTTAAACTGAATATTTCATTTTATTTCACCAAGCCCAAGGACACCGATACAAGAACAAGATTAAGATTGGATATGCAAGACGAATTGCATAGCAATCTTGCTCTTGGCCTTGTTTTGGTGATCACCAAGTAGCGATGAGCGTATTTTCTTGCTTTCCGTATAGTATGAAAGACCATAATCAAAATCACACTTGGTCTTCATTTGTACCGATGAGGCGAGCAATCTTGGCTCTTGTATAGCACGAGAGACCACCAAGACTACGAAATGTAGGACCAAGACTTGACTGCAAGACAAAGAATAAGACGCAGTATTGATGACCAAGACCCAGGGAGCGAATTGTTTGAATTTCATTTGTTGGGCTGAAAGTGATGAAATAAAATTAGTACTTTATAATTAAATATCATGCTAGATTTTTAAATTATAATTACAAAATTCATATTATGTATCTTCTTACGTGCAACTATATATACTGTAAAACACGTTTTAATTACCGAGAAAGAAAAATCAAAGGGGCACGTGTCCCGAAATAATAAGAATCTATTTTGGAATGGAAGTTGAAGGGTTGGAAAAAATCACAGGTGTTCTCCTGTTTCCTCAATCCTTATCATTGTAGTTAAACGATTGACTTTTGTCTCCGCCAAGAGAGTCTTGCTACTGCCTTCCGAGAAGACCCCCTGCCGTCCGAGCAGGTGGGGACACTGACGTTGAAGAAAAATTTCGTCACATAGAAGTAAAGCAAGAAAAAAAAATTCCCACGTCGGACATTGGTATCAGTTATAGAAAGAAATAACCAAACCTCAAAAGTGCCAAATATTCATTAAGATGCATATACAAATCCCCCGCTTGATCTACCTAGTGGTTAACGTGTAAGACTTCGGTACACGTGGTACGGGTTTAATTCCCAATGGGAGTGCATTTTGGTGTTCACCCAGTTTCGTGACCATAGTGCTCTCAAACGGATCGGGTTGACCCGACCCGATCCGTGACTCGACCCGCCCCGACTCGGGTCGGGTTGTCGGATCAAGTCAGTCGGGTCAGCTCGAGTCGGGTTGTCGGGTCTGGCTACTCGGGTCGGGTTATCGGGTCGGGTCAGTCGGGTCAGCTTGGGTCGGGTTGTTAGGTCAGGTCAATCAGGTCGGATCACGCTTCGGGTCAGTCAATTCGAGTCACGGGTCGGGTCGGGTCGGTCTTCAACCCGAACCGACCCTACCCCTTGAGAGTACTACTGAGTACTATTTGTACTACTACAAAGAACTCGAATTATTGGTTGTAAACTTTTCAGACATAAACTTTTCTGATTATTTAATTTCTTTCAAAATTTCTACTAGCAAATTCAACACAATGCAGTACACATTTGGCTTGAACGTATTTTGAAAATGGTGAGATGTTGACTCCGTGGAAAGATTTAACCATGGTGATGACTAGCAAATGTCGCCAAGAAGTCAACTTTGGGTGCGTACAGTTATAGGTTTTGAACTATTGTTTCTATCTAGATTATGAGTGTTATAAATTCACATTTCAAACTTATTTGGCTCCGTTCTGAGAGCACAAAATTGATAAAGTGTTTGCATTGTTCGAACGAATTTACCTTATGATTGGCATTTAGTTCAGAAATGTTTTGCTTGAATCTAAATAATTGTTACCCAAATAACATTTTATCATTAAAAGTGGAACATTTTATCATTAATATGTATACTCTCACTGTTCATTAGTAAGTTTAATTAATACGATTCTCTTTTAATTTGATTGAAATTAAGATTATAAATCTTAGGAAGTTATTGAACACACATATGCATCTCTCTCTCTCTCTCTCTCTCTCTCTATATATATATATATATATATATATATATATATATATATATATATATATATATATACATACGTGTTTTCATTTCACTATCCTATAATTTCGTAACTATTTTCGCGGAATACTTCAGTCTTCAACGGTACTAAATGTGGGGTGTGTTCTGTAGTTACGAGCGGTTGTGTATTTAGAAATACCTTAACACACTTTACAGTGGGAAGAAAGAGCATTCCAGGTAGTTACCAATAAATTTCAAGTTCGAAATTTTAATAGAATTTTCACTTATTTCGTAATCTCTTACACATTATTTTACACTTTGCTGGTAAAATACAAATACCATAAATACGCAGAAAACACAATAACACAGTACATAAATTATTTTAATGTAATAGTAATGATTTTACGTAATTTTAGTGTAAAAGTAAATTCATCATATCCGACAAAGTTCACCGTTTTAATTAACCAAAGTACTATTATGAACGTTAAGATCTCATTATGTTCTATCTAGGTAGCAGAAGTTGTGAAACAGGTCAGGGCTGTTGTAAGTCCCGTAATTTCCGGAATCGGCTTCTGTGTTCCGATGTCCTGAAAATAAATTTCGAAATGCATGAATGTCCCGATTTGTTGCGAACAAGTGAAAGTACATTTGCTTTCTACACAGCAAACATAATCACAGTTTTAGTTCTATCAATTGCACCTCTGAAATTTTTAAAGAACTATTCACAAACAAGAAGTTCAAATGCGCCAGTCAAATAATCAGTAACATTGTTCTCAATGAATTAGCGTCTTACAGTAAGGGCATAAAGTTGGCTCATGTTCTCATTCGTTATTTTGTACCGAAATTCGGAATTAAGATTAGGATGTTGAAGATAGAAATTCTTCTGAGCGACACTAACTTAAGCATGGATGTTTTCAACAAGTGTAGGTTGGCCTACAAGATAATTGTGTTATCAGTTGACAACACAAATACCAATTTTGGAGGAATCAATTGAGCAGCAAAGATTTTTCTCTAAACTAAAATCCAATCTAAAGCAAGCTATTGGGTTTGGGCTGTTTCGCGCAGATTCTACACAATAGTATTCAAAGTGAAAATGACCTGTTAGCAGTAGATACTGAGAGATCGCGTGTAAGATATTTTAATATTTTCATCTATACATTGTCCTTGTGTCACATTTGCACAAATTTTGGGTTTTTGTAGTTGTTCAATACTAAACAATTCTTGAACATTTGAAACCAGATGATTATCATCAGCACCGGCAATTGGTAGGATCATTTATAAGTTTCCTGGTTTGAATCCTACTTATCTTCTCAAGAATCATGTCCTACAATACCGAAAAATTATTTGACGTCTATTAAAAATGTACAACTGAATCAAGAAAATTAGCCGTTAACTCCTCTTTGACCTACATCAATTATTGATAGAATCGGAAATCGAAAAACTGAACACTGAACATTTTCTGCCTAGAGAAACAGAATCATTACTACATACATTGCAAAAAGAAGGTAATATTAGGGAAGGACTTTTCACCAGAAGTGTGACAAGTTCTATGAAATTTATATTGGTTTCCTTGAAAAATGGGTCTTAAAAAGTCCTGTAGAAAATCTTACATATTTAGTTTTACTGGCTTACTTTGACTGAAATGGAAATGGGTTGCAGCTAAATCATCGTTGTGGGTTGTTTTAAACAATTTGGTCATTCATATAGATGACGGCCAATATGCTGAGCAGTATAAACCCATCAAATAAGTAATACTATCCAAGAGGCTGACATGAAGTACCCGTTCAAATCATTTATCTATGAAATATAACTGGGTACATATTTTAAAGAAATTTCATGAGGAAGAAATCGATGTTTTAGAATTATTGTCTCTGGTAGAATCCGTCCTTCCTATTCCCAAGAACAACAGTTCCCTGGAGCATATGTTGCCAATTATAAATCCATCACCTACATAAACTTGACATCGACATCATTAAAGCATGTGTAAGGCTCTACGCAGACTACGACACTTAGTGTGTCGAAGAAGAGCGCCAGGCTCTGTTGTCGATTCAATGATATTCGACACACACCCACGACGGGACAGACGCTAGATATTACTTCACGTATTGCGGGAATCTGTTACTTTTTTATACAGAAAAATGGGCAATGCACTTTATGTAGTTTGTTATATGTAATTCTTAAATTGCCGTAATACTAAAAAATCTGTTATATTTTTAACGACAAAATGCAAGCACATCCACACTGAGAAAAACAAGCGGTAACCTAGTGGAGATTAATGGACAATTTGGCTGCTAGAACCAGTTAGTAATTTGCAACAACCCTTCTCAAACAAAAACGGGTTAATTTTACGAGATCACCGGTAATCAGTTGTAAAGTGTTACTGAAAAATGCGTAGAAACAATACAGTGTTTGGTTGTTATTAACCTATAAAGTAGGTTAGAAGAAGGTAACCAATTCAAGAAGGTTAATTTAATTTAAAAGACTCTGTTTTTACTAACCAATTTTCACAAAGATAAATTTAACCCTCCAGAACTTGTTTACTGGTAACACTGCATTACTAGAAGCACAAACAGCAAAGTCGCCATTTGCAACTTTAAGAACGAAAAGTTTTAACAATTATGAATACATCCGAAGGAATAGGAAAACAGTTATTAAAATATGGATTCCACATAAATTAGTAGAAAAATTTGAAGGAAAATTTATTTACGGAGGTTTGTTTATACATTTTCTGAGATTGAGCTTAATAAAATGTCATGGACATGTTTTTAGTACAAACAATCACACTAGATGGTAACACAACTAATCATGTAACTGTCTTAAAATAATTCATACACTCCTAAAAATAATTTTATGAAGTTTACAGAAAACATAAAACGTTGTACTTTGCTTTACGTTACAAATACCAAAAACCTTCTACATCTTTGCTTATACAAAAGAGTATCACCCACACAAGTTCTCACTGTTAGTTGTCAGATACTACTTATATGGACAGCGTACAAGGGAAGTCCATACTCCTCTATGATCTAGCTATCGACATCGCTTCAAACCAACCTCCAGCCACCTTAAATTATCTTCTCACTAAGGCTGACACCAAATACTCTCATTCTAAACATATCCTACTTCAACTTATGAAAAACTATCCGCGAGCTAATGTATCAGAAATCATCTTCACTAGAAACGGAATCATCATCAAATCTCCAGACCAAAACTTCGCTACTACATTCACGAACAAAGCAGGCTTTCACATTTTTGGCGACAAAGCTAACATACAAGCTCTCTCTCAAGCCAGAGAAAAGCAACCACCGCCACCTCGACGCCAACTTATGTTCTCAGTGGTGATAAAAGGCGTTCCATCAGCATATTCCGACGAAGAAATCCTTGACGAATTACGACTCGAATGCCATGAAGTACACAAATGCATTCACATCAAGTGTCAGTCAGGTCCCACCTATCTCATTCGAGTTCTCACAGCATCCAAGCAAACAGTAGATGATCTGCTTCGACATGGTGCCTATGTCTATCGCAGACGCCATACAGTAGAACCATCCCGCACTTCACCACCACTTGCTATCCGCTGCGAAAGATGTCAAATATATGCCTCCCACTTGACTAAAAACTGTCCAAACTCACCCCGATGTGGACACTGCAATGAGGACCATACCACTAACAACTGTCTTAACCTCGAAAAACCACCTCTATGCAACATCTGCCATCAACAACACCCAACCTATAGCTATAAATGCCATCAAAAACCTGCTCCACCAACTGATAAACCTGAACTACCCGTTCCCATCCGCACGACCAATTCCGCTACACCACGTACTTACTCCTTACGAGAACCCATCACGGCAGAAGACTTACTCCTCTTCATCACTCTTATTCTTCAAAATATCCACCCCTTCTTACTCCCACACATTCTTATGCAGGTCGATCACATTGCCAAACAATTATTTGACCTACAACTTTCTGCCACTTACACCGATCCACATGCTCACTTTTCCATCACATCTACTAAAACAGATCCAGAATGGCAATCTCTATAATTCACAACCATCGCCAAACAACTTCTAAAACACTGTCAATGTTCATGGTAGTCATTTTCCTCTCCTTAATATCCGATCTCTTCTCACTCACAAAGCAGTTTTTGAACAACTCCTAAGGGAGGAACAAATACAGGCTTTTGCTCTGAACGAAACCTATCTCAAACCTACACATCATATCCGGTTTCCACAGTTTCAACTACATCGTCATGATTGCTCTAGACCATACCAACGAAAAAATGGAGACACTGCAATTGGAACATATCACAATATTCCTGTACGCACTCATTCTTTTCCAAAGCCACATAACCTTCCCGTGTATTCTATACGCTATATTTTCGCACCAAAATCATCACTCTATGCACTATCTACATTCGACCAGGCCACCCCATACCATATGAATTTTTTCAATACATTGTCAATACTTTTAGGCATTACATCATCATGGCAGACATAAATATTCATAGGCGCCCGCAGGCTGACAAACAACAGTTTCACAACTACATTTCTAATATTCTTGCCGCCGATTTTCATCATCTCCCATCGCCATCTCGCCCCATCAGCAACACCTCCCCAGACATAGTTATCAGTTCTGTGTCTCTGAATATTCAAAATCTTTGGGTTTTTCACCTTGGGCAGCGATCATGCTCTGATACTACTTGATATTATTCTCACCCACTCAGCTCAATCATAACCACCGTCCATTCACTACTTTCATTATAATCATGCAAATTGGGCTAATTTCCAAGCGGATCTCACCAATTCGATACAACATCTTCAAAAGCCTACCTCAGAGCACGAACTCTATGACCTTGTTGACCAACTCTCAGTATCTCTTGACACAGCCACCCACAATAACATACACCTACGTATACGTCATCCACACAAACCTCCGATCCCAACGCAATACGTATCACTCCATCCTTGCTGCTTCTCTCCGCTCTTTCCGCGACTTTCAACGTACTCATAAACCTATATCCTTAGCACAGCATCGTCGTTGTACTCGCACGCTTCATAATTACCTCACTGCCTATAAAAGAAAACGTTGGATCTCCACCTGCAACTACCTCTCAACTACATCACATCCTACCAAATTCTGGCAAAATTCCATCTGTTAACTGGTCAACCTCGACATACATCATACCCTATCATTTCACATAATGATCCTCTTCAAACCGATAGTGATAAAACAAATGATTTTGCCTTCTTCTTCCAAGAAATATTTACCCCTACCGTACAACTACCACACCCACCTATCACCCAACGTGTCAAACGCCTTGCAAATCCGCACTCCCCCCTCCTACAACCAAACATTCACCATCAACTAACCGATTCACCTCTTAATGATCCCATTACTCCTGCACATATCTCTTCCTCCATTAGATCGAAACGTACCACGGCGCCTGGCTTTGACCATATCACTTATAAACTCATAAAAGCCTCTCCTCCCGTCTTATATACATTTCTTGCAGCCATATATAACTTCATTCTCCGCACGGCTTTTATCTACCACAATGGAAAATATCAAAAACTCTGCTTTTCACCAAACCCAATAAATCTCCTACAGAACTCACATCTTACCGTCCTATACAATTGACATCAGTACTCACCAAAACCTTTGAGCGCATTCTTGTCAGTTGCCTTCATACCCATCTTTCTGAACGAAACCTCATTCTTCTTCATCAACCTGATTTTCGCCCCAACATCAGTATTTCCGATCAACTCTTACGCCTCACGACCAATAGAACTAATCATTACAATACCTTCAAACCTTCCTGCCTGTTACTGTTTGATCTTGAAAAGGCTTTCGAAAATTTTGGCATGCCGGCCTCATCACAAAAACTTCACTTTTTTCATCTTCCTTTCTCCTACATCAGATGTATCCATTCTTTCCTTTCAAATTATATGACTTACATTACCATCAACCAATCACTTTCACATCCAATCTTTCTTCACTGTACGGTTCCTCAAGGCTCTGTTCTTTCACCCCTTCTTTATATATTATACGTAGCAGACATGCCCGCTCTAACACAAAATGTCTCATTATATGAATATGCCGACGGTACAGCTTTCTTCACCACATCCAACACTGTTCAACACACAAATTGAACACTCCAACAAGCAATAGATGCCTTTACCTCCTGGTGTGACATGTGGTGCCTAACCATACATCTCCTCAAAACACATGCTATCATCATTTTTCTTCCATCTCGCTGCCGATTACGAATTTATCGCAATCCTGCTCTTCTTCATATTCACATCATGGCACTTTCATACGCCCATCATCACAAGTAACATACCTCGGAATCATCTTTAACTCAAAACTCAGCTGGAAACGCCACTTACAGAAAAACCGATCGCAGGCTACAAATCGATTACACCTTCTCTGGCGGCTAGTGGGCACCACTTGGGGCTTAAATACTGACACTGTTATTAAGACTTATAAGGTTTTCCTTCGACCTGCTCTCACATGTGGCCATATATACTGGATCTCTCCCTCTGACGCAGTATATACTAGACTTGCAATATCCGAACGTCATGCTCTCCGCCTTACTTATCGCATAAGACTACCAGCACCAACTACCGATCTGTATCGCCGTATCAACTTTCCCACATCTCACAACACTTGGAAACACTCCGCATAAAATACATTACAAAAGTCGTTATCGAAGGTAATTCGCTCTTCCTTGACACCTTTCACCAGGATAGCATTCATGTTACTTCTCCTCCTCATCAAGCCACACCTATTCAACATCATCTTACTTTTTACCATAACACTTTAGACGATAATGACCCCCACAAGGGCGATTTTGCTATATACCGCCCACCTCATCTTAGTCCATGCATTTATCCATCTCTACACTAGTGTTAGATTTAGTTGAGTCGAGCAGAAAACAAATGAGAGAGTGTATGAAATGGTGATTGAGAAAAGAACACTTTTAGATATTATTAGGAAGAGGAAGAGAAAATGGTTGGGACATTGCCTAAGAAGAGATTGTATCATGAGGGATGTCCTAGAGGGTATGGTGGAGGGAAAGAGGGGGAGGGGGCGTAGAAAGATTATACGCGAAGACGAAGTTTGCGGAGGACCGTGGAGCATGGAATCTTCTCAGCTGCGGCAAGTGACCTGCCAATAAAGGCAGAATACCTATGATGATAATGATGATGATGCACTAGTGTTTCATCAATGTTAGCAGCGGGCTTCATCTATCATCATCAGCCCTGTGACGCCCCAGGGCAGAATATAACCATTCATTCGTAGAGATGCAAAAAAGCCGGCTTTTTTGAATCGATGGTTTTTTTCACATAAAAAGCCGGCTTTTTTGGGAAAAAAACGAGAATTTTGGAAATTTTGGCTTTTTTCAACTTCATGATTTTTCTATCTAAATAGCTTTCTTATAGTATATTCTATAGTTAGATAAAAATTCCATGACCTGAATGTGATATTTCGCTCTGAAATTCACCATCAAGATGGATGGAGCACATATTTTACGAATTAAAGCTAACATGAAGAATGTAGTATTTGAGGGTAATTTTAGAGGCTATTTAACTTTATTTTAACTTTTGAGTTATCGACATCTTTTTTCTTTTCTAGTTTGTCATCCGTGTTTCATTTCTAAGAGCTTTTAGTACGCTAGCTTCTAGCGCAAAAGTTAAACTTGCCCGTTTTTCTATTTATTCGTCAAAGCTTACGTTTTTCAATATATCCGTCAAACCGTACTTCCACATTTCTGTTATACTGTAGCTGTGAAGTGATTTAGCAATAATTTTCCGGACACAACCTTGAATACCAATTTATACAAATAATCAGTAGCGGATTTAGAAAAGTACTTTAGGATGTTTTTTTCTGATTGTTTCGTTTCCTAAAAAGTCCTAATTTTATTTGGGAAGTGCTTGAAGTTTATGAGTACAGGCATAACTAATATTTCGTTTCGTTTATATGTTTAGCAATAATCTTCCGGATACAACTTTAAAAATCATTTTATACTGAGAATCAGTGGCGGATTTAGAAAAGTATTTTGGGAAGGGTTTCTTACTAATGTTTAGTTTTTTTAAACATTCGTAATTTTTATTTGACGGGAGCTTAAAGTTTATGAGTAAAGGCATAAATAATAGATATTTCGTTTGTTGCAGACATTCCGTAACTTTGGGGAACGGGCTTCAGTCCGAAAGACCGCCCCCCTAACCTTCGCAAAACCGTCACTGCTGGTAATTAGTAATAATAACGATTTAAAAACAATAAAAAAGGAAGTCGCCCAACTCACAGTACACGCACTATTTCTACATTCACAGATGGAATGAAGAAAAGCTTTGTCAGAATGGTCGAATGCTGGTTGAATCCCGGACTTCCCGATAGAAGCGCAAAAGCTAATCACTCAGTCATGTTTGTTGTGCAGTTGTATTTAGCTTAACTTAAATATATTCCGTAGTCTTTTTTTTTTTGGGGGGGGGGGGAGTTCCGTAATGATATGTTGAATCCCTCTTGTTAAAAATTCAGAAAACTTGAGCATTGGGTAAACTGTGATGGTGGTTCTGTAAAACTTAACTGTAGAATTTCAAGAATATACAGAATCAAAAGCTCTAAATGTGCAGCCTTTAAGTGTATCATATAAATCTAAGTATTTTTCTTATGTTTTATTTTAATTTTATTTTGTTTCAAAAAGAGGGTATGGAATATTTTGAAGTAAAAATACTACATACTATTTTGCTAGTTATTTGTGTATTCTTTAAAAAGAAGTGTTTACTTTTAGGGTTGGCTGATTTACACCAACTTTTTTTTTTAATAACTGGTTTAAACCACAAAAATAAAAAGAATGAAAAATGCGAATCGTGTGAACTTCATGGTAACGTTTCCAGATATCAAACTACCTGCAATAGTTTTATTTCCCTTTCACCTTTTAATCAAGGTGTCCCATGTTTCAATTCTCGGTCGAACCAAAATCCTTCTTTCATGCGTAACCCAAGTAGCGGTTCGTATGTCAGTTTAAGCGAAAGTCTTCTCCTTGATAACCTCGGTATTTCGTAAGGATGTTAAGCCTAAATATACGAAACAAACCAAATTGTATATTTCTACATGCCTAAATGCGTGTTGTTTTATAAAAAAGCCAATATTGCTTAAATATATTGATAGAAATTGGCAAAATTTATCGATTGCCTACGTAGCTTCCAACATTAGCTTGGATTGGACTTTCAATGATATCTACGTACCGGTACTAAATTTGTAATTTAATACCTCAGTTTTAGCGTACTGATTATGGTACGTTGACCTTTAAATTTTACATGCAAAGCAATAACAGGATTTTCCCGTTATTGTCTTACATTTCAAGTAATGACGGGATTTTCCCAATGGCTAGGGCGGGAGATTCTCAACTTAAGAAATTTACTGACCGGACATCTTTAATCTTATGGGAGTTCTTCCGGCATAACCCCGCTGTTGCATAATAACATCAAGGCGAAACAAACTTAGGCTATTTCTGTGAATATGTAATACAAATACATAAAGCAAAAAATCTAAGTCAAAAAAGCCTGGTTTAAACCAAAAAAGCCTGGTTTAAACATCCCCCAAAAAACGGGTTTTTGGCATTTTCAAAAACAACCACGGTTCTTGCCAACTCTGCTTACTTTTGTATATAGGAGGTTAAAAAATTCTTATTATATACATTGGTTAATCCTGTGGAATTCATAATGTAAATATGTTGAAGAAAAATTGTTTGAAATATTTTTTCGAAATTCATAGTTTATTTTCGATGTTTTATATTATTATCAGCATCAACCACTAACTAAATGATTTTTTGTGTTATAGAGAAGCGATACAAAGTCTGTTTTATCAATTTAAAGCAGTATTTTGAAAAAAAGCCCAAAATTTCCGAAGCAAAAAAGCAAAGCAGAAAAAACCGAGTTTTTTTTCCAAAAAAGCCGTTTTTTTCAAGCCCTTGCATCTCTATTCATTCGTCTATACTAACCATATCCCTGTGTTTGTTGTGGCGTCTATCAGCACTTCACCTTATCCCTCATTCCACATCCATAGCCCGCCGACTTGAGGCAATAGTGAATAATAAATGGAACCTACGCAAACTGATGCCTTCCTTATACACAACTGATGCCTCTAAAGCCAAATGATGAACACAAATTAATAAAATAATTTAATGCTCCTCAAACTCTCAATGCCCAACTATCAATGAAAGTAAAACCCTATCCCTAGAATTAATCCTACCGAAAAAAGAGTGTAACCCTTTGATATAGTTAACTTAAAAAAATAAAATAAAATAAATTAAAAAAGAAGTCCATACTACAAATGAACAATAGGTTTAAATAGTTGTTACCTATTTTAATATTGCAATTTTTGATGTTCTCACATCATGAGAGATGTGACTGAAAGAATAATACCAATTTCTGGAAATAACTAAATATGATATATTTGGTGGAAATTTTACGACAAAAACATTAAATAAAATACTTGAGTGTCTTACCTCAGATTCCGCAAGCGTGGTTTTCGTTCGTCGTCTTGGATAATAAAAATAAATACTTCACTTATAGGTAACTGCGCCCCTTGATCTTCCTATCTTCTAGAAGATTCGACGTGATTTTTACACTGTCTGTCAATCCTGTGCACAGGCCGGATTCCAATATTAATTCGATATACACGTCCCAACTTCCTCCAGCACTAACTTCCAGTAGCTATAAAACTCACGCCGGAGCACGTAATTATACTTCACTTAATATTAAACTCACTTATGTGTTAGACAGGTACACGATCTGTGTTGACCGCACTCGACGATAGTTGCATACGACTGCTTCCTACAGAACAGCAACTTCCAGCTCACAGCACTCACACTAAACTCGAACTGTAACAGTGTGTGTCTGTGTATATTCGTAGTCCCCCGCTCGCTACTACAACTGCACTTACGTATTGTCACTAGAAGGCGTAAGGTAATACACGTCACTTACTCTGACGTCACTAAACGAAAACCTGATAAACCTGTCTTTCTTCTGACTAAAACCTTTCGCCACTAGTCTCGCGTTGTATTTATCAATACTACCATCTGGGTTATTCTTAATCTTGTACACCCATTTACAGGGAATTGCCTTTTTTCCTTGTGATAAATCGCAAAGTTCCCATGTCTCATTCTCGCGAAACGACTCCATTTCCTTGCCCATTGCCTTCTTCCATTCAAAACGTTCCTTGCTTTGTATGGCTTCGTCATAGGAACTGGGACTGTCTAAGGCATTAACTAACTCTTCTACGGCCATCACATAATCCTCGTATTTTGCAGATTTCTTCAGAGTTTCTCGGTCTCGCAACACTATGCCCTGACGATTAAGTTTCTCTTCCGTACTCGACTTGGAAAACACGAGCGATTTATTTTCTTTTATTTTTACCGGTTCTTGCCTGACTGTAGGTTTTGAGTCCTCTTCTGGTTCTTTACTCTGAACGCCCCTTGTTCGTAGTTGTACTTCTTCTCTAGAAGTTTCTTCAAACGTGTTCTCTTTGAAAATGGCGTCTCTGGATATAAGAACTCTTCTTTCTTCTTTAATCCAGACTCGATATGCTTCATCTCCATTGTAACTAATGAGATATCCTTGCTTGGCTTTCTTGTCCATCTTTCTTCTTTTTTGTACTGGAATGTGCACATAACACTTGCAATACACTCGATCTGTCTCATATGCTTAATCCTTGGTCTCTTCTCCTTCCAAAGTTCATATGGACTGACATCTTTTTGTGAAGATTTTCTGGTCCTGTTAAGAATGTAGATCACTGGTGAGGCCATTTCTGCCCACATGTCTTGCAGAAATTGCACTTCTTGGTTAAAGGAATGTTCTTGCCATTTCCACAATGGTTCTATTCTCACGCTCACTACCACCATTTTGTTCCGGTGTATAAGGCGCTGTGTACCGTTGATGGATGCCATACTCCTTGAGTATTTTCCGTACTTCGGCATTATCGAACTCTGCTCCGACGTCGCTAAGAAACTCTGTAATGGTGTGTCCTTCTGCCTTGACACTGGCTAATACCTGTTTCAAGGTATCTTTCACTTCTGACTTTTGATGTAGAAAAACACCAAACCTGTACTTTGAATAATCGTCTCTGAATACAGCTAAGTACTTGTACTTCTAGAATGATTCACTAAAGAGACCACAGACAACGGCTGATTTAACTGTCCTACTGAAGATGAAGGCTTTCTACTACTAAACGGTAGTTTGTGCGCTTTCCCGTAAACGCAAGAGTCACATAGAACATTTTCATCTTTCACAGAAATATTCAACACTTTCTTCATTAATTCTTTGATATGTTGCTTGTCCTGAAGTCCCCATCTGCTATGGTACAATTGTAAAAGAGCTTAATCAGACATCACAACATTCACTTCTTCACAATTTCTTGAGAGTACTGGTTCTAACTGCGCTTTGAACAATGCCCCCTGTACTTTTCTTTTGCCATGAACGATAGCAACTCCGTCCACTTCTAACAGACACTCTGTAATAGAAGACGTAAATTTACTATTCCTATTCCTAACCTGTGCGGCCAAAACTGAGAACAGATTTCAGTAATATTCGGAACGTACCACACATCCGTAAGGATTAAGTCCACTTTCTTGCCTTTCACTTTCAAAAGTACTTTGACATCACCTTTCCCTAATGCAAGCAGCTTCTCTTTACCCGCTGCTGAAATACTACTCGGGTTCTCAAACTTCTGATAATTGAGAAGGAATTCGAATTTGTGTGTTACATGCTTCGTTGCACCATTGTCAATCCACCAAACGAAAGGCCCATTTTCTTCTGTAGAACACTCTTCGTTTGCAGAATAGACAATTGTCAACTTGGTTTCACTAGATTTCTGATTCTTCTTCGAATTCTTAGGCGGTTTCCCATCTGCAATCAGCTTTTTGCATGTTCGAACCCAACTTCCTTTACGTCTGCAGTAATTACAAATATCGCCTTTCTTCACCTTCTTCTGTAATTGCTTCGGCTGATTCACTACTAATGTCTCTTGCTCTGAAGGCTCACCTTTGTACTTGCCTACTGGTGACCGCTGCACAAAGTTCCTTTCGAACATACTCAATTGTGTACTCAATTTGTCAAAAGTACGTTGTACTTCTTTGGTCAGCAACATCCAATTTGATTTGAGTGTTTCAAAAGTACTGGATACGATATGTAACACTTTACAGATCAACAAAAGATCCTTTAATGAAGTATGTCCTTTGTCCTTCAATCCACTGTTAACTTCCATCCACAAACTGTTCAATTTAACTATATGTGTGGAAACATCTTCACTTTCACTCTAAGAAAAGGCGAAAAGTCCATACAAATCTTGAACAATTGATCTGTGGAACTTGCCTCAAAAAGCTTCTTTAAAGCTAACTACATTTCTTCAGCCGTATCTTTCTCCATTATCTTCTGGTAGACTTCGTCCGTTACTGCACTAGTTATCATTGACTTGGCACAACAATTAGCTTTCCGGTAAACGTCAGCCTCTGCTCTGTATTTCTTCTTTTGAGCTTCTGAAACGGAATCTTCTAACGGTTCCCGTTCTCGTAACTTGCCATCGATAACTTCTAGTGTTCCTTCATGGTATTCTAATAAATCCCTAATTTTCCCTTTCTATGCGGGCCACTCTTTCTCACACGATAATGGCTTTATATTCTTTAACAAATCCATCTTCGTGTCTAAAGAAAGGAAAGAAACTAAAACTGAAACAGACCCACATATCCTACTAGGTTTATTTGCATTAACAGTTCACTCCCTGTACAATGCACTCTCAATAGCATTTGGTTGACGTACTATAACTGTCTCGACTTTCACTACTAGGAAACGTAAAATGCAATAAATCTATTTGCACTTCACACCACAACAGTTGCATTTCACTTGGAATATGCATATGTCTCTAGCATACCTAAAATAGTGCGTAAGATGTTCGTCGCACTATTTAAGCACTTAACACCAGGCAATGCAGTTTCGGAAATGTCAGTAAGCACACTGGGCCCATAATCAGTAATATGTTGGAAATTTTACGACAAAAAACATTAAATAAAATACTTGAGTGTCTTACCTCAGTTTCCGCAAGCGTGGTTTTCGTTCGTCGTCTTGGATAATAAAAATAATACTTCACTTATAGGTAACTGCTCCCCTTGATCTTCCTATCTTCTAGATGATTCGACGTGATTTTCACACTGTCTGTCAATCCTGTGCACAGGCTGGAGTCCAATATTAATTCGATATACACGTCCCAACTTCCTGCAGCACTAACTTCCAGTAGCTATAAAACTCACGCAGGAGCACGTAATTATACTTCACTTAATATTAAACTCACTTTTGTGTTAGACAGGTACACGATCTGTGTTAACCGCACTCGACGATAGTTGCATAAGACTGCTTCCTACAGAACAGCAACTTCCAGCTCACAGCACTCACACTAAACTTGAACTGTAACCGTGTGTGTCTGTGTATATTCGTAGTCTCCCGCTCGCTACTACAACTGCACTTACGTATTGTCACTAGAAGGCGTAAGGTAATACACGTCACTTACTCTGACGTCACTAAACGAAAACCTGATAAACAACTGCACGTAAAAAAAGGTCTGTATGTGCAACAATATTAATCAAAGTATGCAGCTAGAACGTTGTCGAACCCTGTTTCGCTTACTGAGCCGTCAGTTGTTCTAACATGCTAACTAGGTTACCGATTACAGGCTATGATCGATAGTGGTAACTATGTGACCGTTTAACGTACCCCTGTGAGTTATTACACTGTAACCTAGCAATATTAACCTGCAACGCAAGATTGCAGTCACATTCTTTCTTAACCTTTTTGGCTTGGTTGCTGGGACACACGGCTTTGTTGTCCATATATTGACAAACTAACTTGGTTACTGTCCACCTTTTTCTTGTTTACTAGTAACCTTACTTTTTTGTGTGTGTGCATAAGGAGTGCGTATGTAGCCTGGAGTTGGCGGTTCCATTTGAGCCGCGGACTAAATCCGGGGCCTAGTTAGTATATTGCTAGATCCGCCATTGAATACATGAGGTATTACCTTTATGCCTCGCGACTTCTCCTTATAAATTTCATTATAGAGTGCCACGAGGCATCAGCGTTATGCCTAAGTGCTTATAAAACATTATGTTTCATATTTTAGTACCGAATAGTGTTGTAAAATTTCAGGAAATTTTGAAACTGCTGGTAAAAATCCGTTTTCTTCCGGTTTCTTTCCGAAAAAATTGGGCAAAAACAAAAATCTTTGTATTAGGTTATTTTTACTAGTAAAGGAACCTTTTTTTTTTTTTTTGAAGGCGTGAAAAATGTAAATTGAGAAATTTCAGTGTTGTGAATATTTAAAAAAGAAGCATTTGAAAATAAAACAGTTGTAATTATTCTTGAAAATTAATAGTCTGCGCTCATTTCCTTTATGCGTCTTGTAGTCGTTTAATCCTGGTTGTGCATTAATTACAGAAATTTTACAATTGCATACACATCTGCCATCATGAAGCGTTTCTGTTGTAACAAATAGGGCTCTTGAATGAAACTGAATTCTTAATGTGCTCTTTGATCTGGTGAAATTTTGTTAATCTTAACCAAATTACTTCTTAAAAGAAAGAGCAGTATGCAAATTTCACTAATACTCATGCACTAAGACATATAATTACTATTAAGTAATATTCAAATACAGACTTTATATAAACTTTATGCACAAAATTTTGTATGTAAACAAATACCTGTTTTTCAATGCGAAAATTAATCTACATATATAAAATGAAAGTGCCTATATTATTTGTAACTTAACAACTCTTGAACCACCAGATTGATCTCGATAAAAGTTTCAACAGAGATGAGGTTCGGGCCTGGGATGAATTTTACCATTTCACTTTAAAAGTGCAACTTGGAGGAAGGCAGTACTGATATACATTGAAAATTACTCGATCTTAGTGTCGAACTCATGGTTTTCGGAGTTGCTGAGATGAACAGTGACATTTTCTATGCTGTTTAAATAAAAATTAAGGTCCACAACTTAGGGGAGGGGGAAGAACAGATATATAAAAGTGATTGAAAATAGCCGATATCAGTGTCGAATCCATGGTTTTCGGGATCGCTGAGATGAACAGTGACACTTCTAATGTCATTTAAATCCAAATTCAGAGTCGTGACCTAGGGGCAGGGGAGAGGGGAGATATACAAATGATCGAAATACCAATAGTCGTGTCGAATTCACAAATTTGGTGTTGCTGTGATGAACACTAACACTTCCGATGCTGCTTAAATCCAAATGCAAGCCCGCAGCTTGGATAGGAAGATATATATATATATATATATATATATATATATATATATAAATGACTGAAAATGGCCGATATTCATGTCAAATCCATAGTTTCCGGCGTCGCTGAGATGAACAATGACATTTCCTATTCTGTTTAAATCCTAATTCATCCACGCAACTTAAGGGCGGGGAGATATATAAATATGACCGACAATGGCCGATATTAGTGTCAAATTCATAGTTTTTGGGGTCGCTGGAATGAATAGTACCACTTCCGATGCCGTTTAAATCAAAATTCATCCTCGTAACTTGGGGGCGGGGAAGAAGGGAAAATATTTTTAAAATGATCGAAAATGACCAATATTAGCGACCAATCCATGGTTTTTGGGGTC
The DNA here is from genome assembly GCF_964235325.1 of Thermobia domestica. Lineage (NCBI taxonomy): Eukaryota > Metazoa > Arthropoda > Insecta > Zygentoma > Lepismatidae > Thermobia > Thermobia domestica. The sequence goes on from NC_137458.1 coordinate 176,903,130, forward strand.
CTGAGATGAACATTTAACATTTCCGATGCTCTTTAAATCCAAATTCAGTGCCGCAACTTGGGGGAAGGAGGAGTGGTAGATATATAAGAATGATCGAAAACGACCGATATTAGTGTCGAATCCATAGTTTTCGGGGTGCCTGAGATGAACTGTGAGATTTCCGATGCCGTTTAAATCTAAATTCAGCCCCCATTAGTTACTCCTAAAGGGGAAAGTGGCATGTAGAAGTAAATAAAAATGACTGATACTAGTGTCGAATTCATAGTTTTTGGGGTCCGTAAGTTCATTGGTGACAGTTTATGCCTTTTATACCCAAAATGAAACGTATTTTCCCCGTGCAAAGAACGGGTATTCTGTTAGTCTTTAATAATAACGAACGGAAAATTTACATGTTAAATTCTTTAATATATTTGTCGCTGCTCAAATTTACTCACTTGTACGGTGTATGTGTGTATATGTAAATAAGATAATATCTCTTTCTGAGTTGTTCGAAAAATATACAAATAATATAGAGGAATTTTTGCCAGAAATAAAAAAAACTAAAGAGTAAATTTAAAAGCTGTTGTTTTAAGTATTTCTCCTGCTAGCTAAATACGTTGTATATATGCTGCAGACACGTTACAGCAAATAAGATTAGTATCAGGCAAAGAAATAGTTCTCAAATTATATTTTCCGTGTTTAGTCAATATTTCTGAACAAAAGGTTTTTTCCAATGGGTTCAAAATGTCCGGAAATTTTACACAGCACAAGGACAATACGTATCTCCATAAAATATATACTATATTTGATTTTAACATACTGGTATCAACTAAAATGATTCTGGCCCTGTTATTTAACACTTCCCTGCATAAAACGCTAACTTTATAAGATTAGTTAAGATAATTTAAATGCGTCTATATTAATTAATCTAACTAGGATTATATTTTAGGATCTTTTGTAGTCATAACTCTATACTATCACGGTGCTAACGTTGAAAGAGTGGTACAAACATATTTGTTGCCACAAAATTTGCCTATTCTAATAGAAGAAATATAACTACTCAATGATATACTTAATAAACTGTATACTATAAACTAGTAAATATAAAATAGTTTTCATTTTAAAGGCATAATGTAGCAAAATATTCGAAAATTTCAATTTTTCCCAATATTTCCGTTTTTTTATAAGCTCGGGAAAAAACGGTAAAACACTGTTTTTTTTTACCCAAAATTTCCGTTATTTTTCCAGGCCTTTACAACACTAGTACCGAATGCGTATTAAATACACAGAATAACAAAATGTCATACAAAAAATAACAAAATGTTGTAAAATTACATATTAGCCTGGGGGTGGCAATTTCTGAATGTGTAAAATATATTTGGGAATATCTGGTTGTTTCTACTATCTTTTAAAGTCTAATTTGAAGAAGCAAAGTGAAGCGATAAACAATGTAGTTTTATGTTGCAATTTCCACCAAACAGTTCATTAGTTTGGTACCAAATTTCGGAAAACGTAGGAAATAAAAAAAAGGGCGACATCCAGTGTACTTGCCAATACGATTCTTCTCTTCCGATGGCATATCCGTGAATCCACTATGGAATGCACAACACACTTTTCCCCATGTTTTCGTCCTTTCAATTCTGTTGCTATAGGAATCACTGCTGAAGTTCCGTATACTAGGTTGTGCCTAAATTTCTGCATTGAAAGCGTCTGTATCGAAAGCTTCCATTGAGCTCATCTTTCATGGTTGCTGCAAAGATAAATTGTGGAGTTGTGGCGTGGTCGGTACTGTGCGAAGGTCTTAGCTTGTGTCAGGTGGCAGGTTCCCACGACAAGCTTGCCACAGTAAAAAAAAAAAAAAAAAAAAAAAAAAAATGTCGTGTGTCTTTGACACACGACATGTCCAGTGTACGGAAGACCTAGAGTGAAGACTCATTGGATTGATTTGTCATATGTGTCGTGGCGGAAGTAAATCCTTGACCAGGTAATGGTGACTGCTTTGGAACCAAATGCAGAGTGTGAGAATTAAATCTGTCATATCAGTAGTTTGGTGTAGAGAAGAAACTAAATTGTGATCCAAAGTTTAATATCAATACAAAATATTAATACAAACTCTGCAAAACATTATTGACTTATATCATCATAAAAAAAAATACGAAATACATTTTGAAAGGAAGAAAAATAACGTATAACTTTGTAAATGGAAGTAAAGAAATCTACCATATACACACTAGAGACGAATCACTTACCCCGTAGTGATCGTGGCTCAGTGATGAAGGCACTCGGCCAGTAATCGGAGGTCCTTGTATAGAATCAACGGCGGGTAAGGTTTTTTTTTTAATTAACTTTACAATGTTTGATGGCGATTGATCGGCGAGACATTCGCTTTATTATCTTCAGATATTTGAACACTTGAATGTTTCAATACCTGAATTATCAAATCTTCAGAAATAATAATAGTAATCATAATAAACTAATAGGGCTAATAATTATTTTTATCTCGTATAAAATTAAAAGTTTAAAACCTATTATTGCTCAAGTCATACCATTACAAGCAGAAACGTGACATTTGGCAAGAATATTGCTATTTTGTTTAGTGTTAATCCACATTAAGAGGAAATTCTCATCTCGTTTCAAAAACAAAACAAACAAAATCGAGACGAATATTAACATTTTACATTTGAGACGGGACAAGGCTAATTCAAATTACGGTCTCGCTTTGGAGATAAATCAAGACAAGACGAAAAGTATCGTAAACATTTCTCGGCTTATCTCGATCCCCGAAATAGTGTACGTACATTCTTTAAGTAATAACTGTAATAACTGCTCTATAGACCAAATGTTCTATGCTATTTTTTTACTTTGTATTCCGGAACTCTGTGTAGGTATTTGTAGCAAAGCTTTTATAATTATTTCTGCATATCAAAAAGTTGGTTTATTATGTGCCTTACTGTTCAGTGATATTCAGTTATTTTTATTACAGTTATTTTCCTTAAAACATATAGTAGAATACTTTCTATATGAAACTTTAGTGGAACACTTTTGTTTAATATTTGGGTGAATACAGAGGTGTGTTCTGGAGGTCCAGAACCCCATCCTGAAATCCTGACTTTTCTGAAAGTGTCTTGCCTAATTCTAGGGAACCTTTAAAAATCTTAATGCAATTATTATTATTATTATTATTATTATTATTATTATTATTATTATTATTATTATTATTATTATTACTGAAGATATGTGAATTTAATGGTTCACCCTGTTCTAAAAAGGGTTAAGCGCTTTCCTTACGGTTGTTTCAGTCGTACCCCGTTCAGCTCTGGAGCTTGTGTTCATGCATATATCCCAACTCCCGCCCAATGTGCATCATGCTGGAAAAACGCCGTGTGTGTAGGTTTCCATGGGATTCTCCTCCCATTTTCTTCATTCCACTATTTCTTCCATTCTCATGATCGACGTCTCCTTTAGCTTAGAAGGCATAAGGATTGAAAATAAAACATAAAAGCATAATTTTTCGTAGAGCCCTTGTGAGTTTAGTAGCCCTACTTTCTATATGAAACTTTCCTAGAAACCTTTCGTTTAGCTAGTTGCAGGGATGTACGCAAGGGGCATGTCCTCATGTTCCGGATATTTCTCTCCAATCCTGACTATTTTGTAACCTTTGCCTAATATTAGGGGCGATCTTACAGATTTTAATACAGTCTGTCCTCATACGGAATTTTTCTTCTATATTATTATTATTATTTAGAGGGAATTGCATTTTCCCTCTGTTTTATATAAAGACACTAGCTGCAAGCCGTGCATGTGCCAGTAGTCAATTGTGTTTAGCCGTTCAGTCTTCGTAAAGAACTTATGAAACTTAAAGAACGAGAGTTCGAAACTCGGTCTCAGATGTTTTATTTATTCTTTTATCATGAACATATGATAAAATAATTAAAAGTGTAATACTTTTTACATATCTAAATTGCAAATGTAATTATTTGATATAAAAATTGGTGTTTACTGCCTGTATTACATATTTGTTTACTTTTAGTTCAAACAAATCTTATAAGACTTCTCAGTTTAAAATCTCTAGAATAATCAGTGACACTTGGATGGGTTAAATTAGACTGTAATAAACGCAAATAAGCATACTGATGTTGATAGGAAAAAGGAAAAAAAATTCACACCGTCTAAGGGCGAATTGCCTTACAAGAGATACTTTGGAAGGATTAATGTCTACCAGGAAAAGAGGGGAGGAAGGGTGTGAGGTACTGGACAATATGAAGATCAAAACTTCGAATACCATAACAGAAACTAAGTAGGATTTGTCTTCATTACGATACATAGTAATGCCCTTTCTTTGGGTGAAACAATCTGGACTACGTATGCGTTATATTGATATTTTAACTTCATACGAGTATAAAAAGAATAGTTCTTATTCACAAATTTTGGGTGAACAGATATATGGAACGTGTTGGAAATCGCGAACGAAAATATTATTTCTAGCAGTAGTAGTAATAGTGGAAGAAGTACGAATAATTGCACCATTGGTAGGAAACAATAACGCTTGCTTTTGATCAGATGCATTTATTAGTCATACTAGGCTATAAGGATAAGACTTAGTTATTCATGAGTTCCTTGCTAAATACGTTACTTTCTCAGGCAGTACGAATCAAGGTTGTAGACATGTGACGTTATGTTGTTACTATTTTCTCTGTGAAGAAAGTCGTTTCGACTCTAAGACCGGAGAAAATTGAATATTTTTCATGTTATTATACATCAGAAGTATCAATATTTCAAATGATAAAAATACCTTAATTATCACAGCGGGGATCGAAATCCGAGCCCCTAAATTACGAAACGAATGCTCAGGCCACTACTCTAAGATGGCTCTGTTAATTAAGAGGAAAAACACTTGTGTATGTGGCAAATTGCACACATTTTCGGTTCAAATGTTTTAATAAGCACGAAACATTCTGATTTCGGTCATGATAAAATACTATAGTCCACAGAATTGAAATTTAAATCAGAAAACAAATGACATACAACTCAAGGACATGAAGGAGAAAGTGGTCTTAAGGGTCATTCAAACTCTTAACTGGAATCTGGTGCCTCAGACCACTTTTTTGTTTTCTCATTCACCTAAAGTATCTACATAACTTGTCTCTATTTCCTACTCGTTGTGCAGTTATTTCCAGTTGTCTTGAACAACAGGGATAGGAACACAGACATCGAGGACATTTAAAATTTCAAAGGCTCTCCCATGAGAAATCGAAGCGGGGATCCCGACCACTGAACTATTTGATGGCTTGGGTACCTGGTTAGTTTCAAGGCAAATAAGCTTGTATAGACAATATCGTGCTCATGGGTTTTTCCGGGACACTCCCTTTTCCTCCAACTTTCCCATTCCAAGAATTCGTACATTATCATTCACTTGCTTTAATCATGGTCTCCCTTAACCTATCATGTATAACCGTGGGACATTTAACGCAAAGATTACATTTCATTTCATTTTCAAACGGTTAATCGAAACCAAAGCGAACCGAAAAATAGTTGTATTTTCTGTTCCTCCTTAAGATGTTCTCACATACAGAGAAAAAACCATGTTGAATCGTAAATCTATTCAAAAGTGAAACAGCAGATTCATAATACCTTAACCGAAATCGAAGGCATTTCTTTCGGAAATTTTCCAAAATGTATATGGATATTCTGAAAAGTGGCAATATAATGTATGTTTTGAAACAAAACATCCAAATTACAGTTCGGCTTCTGAAATAAACCGACACATTCTGTTTCAACCTTAAACCGAACCGAAACATGTAAACCGTGTTTTGTAACATGTCTAATGCCTAGGTTGTAGTTGATGTTTCTATTGTTTCGTAAAATCAACTGCCATTATGTAGTATAAATTTGGAGATAAAGTCCCTATAAGACGCTTTAAAACTTTGTAGACGAAAAAACAATAACGGGAAAACATTGTAATAGTAGTCGATACGTTTGGCAAGTGGTGAACCAATTACGAGTATTGTGCCATCACCTGAATGCAATGTAAGATTTGCTATGAATTCCTGTTGCTATGAAGAGATTTACGTTAAAAAAATATATGGATGTCTTGTAAATATTGGCTAAGATTAGAGATAAGATTTGAATTCATTACTACGGTTTGAATTGTTGTTTGTACCTGTGTTATAAAGCAATATCTTGAGTGTTTAGAACATGGTTACATCACACGATACTACAAATTAAATGATAATTTCAAGAAGTCATGACACAATTGGACACTGGATTTAATTAGTTTTATTCTTGATAAGCGTGTTACAAGTGAAATGTTATCTCGTATTATAAAAAGAAAATCACGCCATAGTAAAGCGTCTATCAGAGCAATATGTTCAAGTATGAGTGTTCCGCTAAGTTATCAGTAAACAATGGTCAATTGCTAATAGTATACCTTGTGTCCTATATATCATTGTTGACGTGCACTGAACATATACAACGAGCGATGCGAATGAGGATTTGATTTGGATGAGGATGTCATGGAACCATCACAACTCTGGAGAAGGGGATGAAACTTACGAGGAATATGTGCGGAGGATACCATCGGGAACCTGCAGTGATATGAGTGGATAATCCGTGAACTTGGAATTCAAGAGGGAAAAAAAGTGAACTACGAAAAAGTGGAAAACAAAAGAGATTGTCGTCACAGTCCGTTATGTGACACTACAAGAGAGCAATTTCCTGGAAATAGTTGCACCGTTGACAAAAAACAAGTCTCTTCAGGTGGAACACGCAAAGACAAATTTGCGTGGGGTGTCGCTCACCATACTTCAGAACTTTCAAACTGCCGTCTAGACCTGCAGCGGTGGGCTTTCAAGCAAGTCAGGAGCATAGCCTCGCTTCATTTACGGCATGAAAAGCGTGGTTGTGGGCAATTAAGCTGGTGCAAAATATTGTTTCACGTAAAGTGACCAAACTCATAGCCAATTTCTAACATTAGTCAATGTGTATCTCTAACGGCGTAACTAGTTATAGTCTTCTTAGCAGAGGTGGTATTGAGTATGTTCGCAGATTAGGCGGGTGTTTACCCCTTCATGCCCCACGTTGGCCGATATAAAAAACAATTAAAGTTCTACTTTTATTCACTTCGGGAGTTTCAAGGAAATCTGCAATGTATGTTATAAGTTATGGTCTTGCTACAAGGTGTCATATTCCCTATGTTCGTATTTTAGGGAGGTATTTACTCAATTCATCCCGCACATTGCAGGATATAAAAATTACGTATGTCCTACTTTTGATTCCTTTATTCATTGCAGGAGTTTCAAGCGAATTCCTATTGTGCGTTGCTAGTTATGGCTTTGCTAAAAGGTGTCATATTGCACTATGTTCGCAGTTTAGGGGAGTAACACTTGAAGATCTAGGCCAAATCAATCCAGTGTAAACTAACGTATCAGTTTCAATAAGGGAGCAGAAATTGTTATATGGCAAATGGAAAGGAGTGGATAGTCTTCCAGGTTGGAATGGGTACATAGAGAAATGCACTGCAAATTTAAGTTTCGCAACATCCCAAGCTTTATATCTTCTGTTTACCAACTCACTATCTATTTGAGTGATTATAATAGACATGATTACTTAACTTAGTCACACCTGGAATGAATGAAAAATATATAAATTTATATTTTATAAAAAAATCACTGAAACAAAATAGTTCAGGAAATTTTCATTAAGAGGCCTAATCACTGTGAAATTAAAATACAGCTAATTTTATAGTAATTATGTGATATCTTCAAATAGATGGAAGATAATCCAAATGTGGAACAAGAGCGCCCTAGACAATATTATTATCCATGAGGTACCGGTATCACGAGTTAGCTAGTAGTTTTCCGTTTGCAGCCATTTAGGAACGCGAAAATAAATGCATACTTTCTAAATGGCTGGAAATCGAAAACAGATAAGTGAGTCGTGATAACGGTATCTCATGTAAAATAACATTGTCTAGAGACATCTTGTTCCATTTTTCGAATATCGTTTATCTATTTGAAGATATCGCGTAACTACTGTAAAATTAGCGGTATTTTAATTTCGCCGTGACGGGGCCTCTTAAGTTTTTGTTAGAAAGTGAGGTTCAGAGAAATGCGTAACAAGCCACGCCTATAGCATCTAACTGGTGTATCCTAGAGCAAAATGAATAGAATATTTCTTGTAGGAAATTTAATATAGATTATTCTTGTAGTGACATGTTTTGCTCTAAAATTCTTTCCATACGAGCTATTTACAAAAATAAAAATAATTTTTGGCACCACTTTTCCAAGATGGTGGCTAAATCCGGGATGGAAAAGGAATGTAAAATAAATATGTTGTTACAGACACTTGTAATATACCATTACAGTTGAAAGTAATGGCAATTTTTTTTTACGCACCCTGTACCTAGTAATTTTTTTTTTTAATTCAATTTCGGTTTAGTTACACAATTTATTTACTCTCTCTACTTCGAATTAAATATAATGAACCCAAAGGTTTCGTTAGTAACCATATTCCCACTGTATAATATATTTATTTATATTTTGATTAAGTGTAAATCCCATTTCCGGATATATAATTTGAATAGTTACAAGGTTTACCATTCTGACGTCATACCGAAACATAGTTCCGTTATTGGATATAAATTTCCTTAATTTCAGACCAATGTAGATTTTGGCCAGGTACCTAATCTTTCCCTCACCCCCTCTCACTAGTCCATAGTCACTTTCAGATCCGGTTATATCTGGATTTGCCAAATTTCTATTTGCTTTGTAATTTCCGCGGCTAAAGTTTTCGTTCTGATTGGAGGAATTCTCCTACCTCTGGCTTTTTCGGCGCAATATTATCAGAACAATCGAAGACACCTTACAAGGAGCAGCTTGTGAATTTTGTGCTACATATTTTTCGGGAAGAATTCCAATTTCCAAGGACAACTAAGGTAACATATAATGTAATTCAATAGTTAAAGATTTACAACGGAATAGGAGCCCGGAAAATCCACAAATTTTGGTAAAGAAGCTGCAATTCAGTGAAATAACAAATTCCAGTTCTGTTTACTAGGAAGCCATGTTTGCTGCCTATCGAGAATAGACAACAGTGAAAGAGTGACTTTATTTTTTTTTATTTCAAACTCAAGTAGGGATTAGGGAAATTACGACCTGTTAGTGCATGTTGTTCGTGTATTAAGTAAAAGTGACTTTCTATTATTTATTCAGTAATCGCATGTACGTAGGTTTGATGGTTGTAAAGTGAATAATCATAATGGCAGCTTAAGTTAGCTTAAAAGGGCTCCTATCCCCTTTTCCAAATTGAACCAGTTCTAGCGGGGGAATGGGTTAGTTATTGTTCGTTTTAGGGCCTTTTCCCCTTTCAGGGGAAGGGTCCCTCCATAAAACCTCGTTAAGGTGCCCCCCCGGGCATCAACTTTTGGTAGTCATTATGTAAACAATTGGTCAGGTCAATTGGACCTAGTGGTTATCTTTCTCATTTTGCCCCCACTAAATTAAATAGAGCCGACGGTATATATCAGAAGGGAGTATTTATTTTGTCAACATGCATGTAACTAAATGGTGCATGTTTAGTTTAGTTAGTTGTCTTTATGTATAGTACTAACAGTGGTGTATGTAGTTAGTAGTTTTGTGTGAGTGTGTGAATTTTCGATTTGGACAGTGTATAAATATGCTTTAATTTAGTACCATTTTTCTAACATAAATAAACCAGAGTAAATATTAAATCTCTGATTAATGAGTACAAGTATACATTTCAGTACACGGTAAATTATGCCTCCACTACAGCGCCATAGCGTCGGTTTTCGGTAGCCAATTGTTTGTTGACAGTACGACATCGCATGACTTAGTGATTTAGATTGTTTGATTTTGGACAGTTATTCTCAAATTACTTCCCGTGGACATGGTTTTCGGTTCGGATGAGTATACCTTCGTATAAAATAGCATGAGATCTTACTGTACTGAAAATTTCAGCTTGCTAGGTCCAGTAGTTAATGAATAATCCGCTGAAATAAAGAACACCTATTTTCTTAATAGAAGTAAAGCCCATATGCTGTTACTGTTTGTTTGAAAATGTAGTATTAAATTCTCTTTTCCCGTGGCTGTAGAAAATTCCATTGTTGCTTCAGTTTTATCAACAAATCAGAAATAGATTAATCATTGACAATTTAACTTTCCGTAAATACATGTATGATTTTTTTTTTTTTAAACCTGCAAGGTAAATACAATTTGGGTGCTTCGAAATAAAGAGTACGTGGTTCGATGAATGTGATCGTGTGGTGGTTTGAGCGTGATAGATTGTGATAGTTATATATATATATATATATTTATTACTGCGTAATGTAAATATGTGTATGGCCTGCGTGTAAAATGTACGAAATAGGGTGTTTATAAAATATTACTTCGTGCGAAAATTAGTAGATAATGAATGAATGTAATGATATGTTAATAATATGATATATAATATGAACGAGATGACGACCCCTATATTTAAATGGATAGGCCTAGTGAATTTTATATAGTGAAAATATGAATATGTTTACGAAGAAAGAAAGAAAGAAAAAAAAATCTCTCGCGTTTTGACTTCTACACCAGTGCATTCATCCAACCGAGTTTGCTACTTGGATAGTAAATTATAGTTGGGAATTGTGTGTTACTTTGCATTTATGTACCTCATAATAACAGCCCCAGATCTTAAGCCTTTCAATAGATAGAGTAGCATCATGTGGGAATTACTTCTAAAGGTTGACAGAAATGATAATTAAGAAAACCAACTGCTATATCCTGTGATCATCGAAAAGTACAGGTTTCGGTCATTTGTACCTTTAACATTCATTGCCTCTCCGAGATTTTTTTTTTGTTGCTTACCTTATTTATTTATTGTGCAGTGTTCATATAACTCAGTTCGGACTATCCGATTAAATTAACTGCTACTGAATTAATATTTATGTTATAGCGTACCCGGATGTCGACCCCTAGTCCCTTAAGTATTTTCGTTTCTTTTCTTAGTTTAATTAGATGAGGGAAATTAACGACATCCCAGACTGTGGCGTGTCTGCGCAGGGTAGCTATCGGTGATGTTTTGGTTATTGAAATCACCGATCCAAAATTCAGTTTATTTAATTTTTTTTTTATTTTGGCAAATTCTCGTTAGGGATATCTTAGCTATTACTTTAATTTCATTACTATTCTGGAATCTTCTAGTTTCCAAGTGGTCGGATGATTTTTTTTTCTTTTGAAATTCTAAATTAAGACTCTACTCCAACCTTCCGGACGATTTCCGGGACCCTGTTGGTTTGGGCCGGATACGGTTACTAGATAATAATTTTACAAGCAATAACTTGTGAAGTTATTATTTACAAGACACAGACTTGCTCCTTGGCAGCAGGGCGCTCCTTGAGTCTACGTATTTGAGTAGACCACCCTTTTGGCATTTTAATAATATTTTGGCTAAGGATTTGTTGAGAGTGAAATTCGACTTCTGTCTTTGTAGCGTTAGTTATTTCTCACTTAAGTCTTTGGCGCCCCTATTCTTCGTCTTCTTTCTTTTCTATCTCTCTCTCTGTCTTCATTACTTAGAGATTTTTTTTTTCAAATTTTTCAACCTTGCCCCCCCCCGGTTTCTGAAACTCATAAAACACAATATTCATTTCACTTATTTCGATCGTATGTACTAACTGAGACATCGAGGGATGCAATTCGTGGAGGTATTGCAGCACAACTCAGGACCATTTTCGCGATATTCAATCCACCACGGGAGAAATTGACGAGAAGGTACACTATGCTTTCAGATTCCTAGAAACCTTTGTTATTCATTGATCATACAACTTATATCAATTGATTACTGATTTCTGGTTTTTATTTCTATTGATTGGTCATATAGTGTGTATGTATTAATAGTTTGGGCCCACTAGTTTCGAATAACATTGATTTTTTTTCTGTATATACATCTATATATGTACTTACATAGTGTTAAAAGTTACGTGCCTGCTCTATTTGTTGCATTTTCCACCTCTTATGTCAACTCATTAAATAACACCAGCTATTTTTTTTTGTATATATACGCGGATCTTTAGTAAATTGAAAATGATTATTGATTATCGGGTTTATTCATATGAAATACAATGTTGCAACCTTATGAAGGAAAAAAGTGAATTTTGATAGTCAGGGTTTTTGTTTTGTCTTTGAGCCAAATAAATATAAATATTTATAAAATATGAATACTTGTCGAATATGAACGGTGATGTAGAATTTAAACGTCGACGAAATATTAAGATAGATATTAAAGTGAAAGTTATTGTATTGATTAATATGAATACATATATATATATGCGAGTATGTATGTAATGGGCTCGATATTTACCCTGGTCTTGTTAGGTTGCCATAGATTTTTGACACCCGGTATTAACTAACTATTTGTGATATATAGTATTCCCGCGTAAATTGTCATAAATTACTTTTTGTTGAGTTGTTATTAATTTTTGTAACTATTAAAGTGGAATATAATGTTAACTACTGCATGTGAATAAAACAATTAGCGGGTCGTAAGATAAATAAGAATAACCCTAATCCTTACTCAAATTTACTTTGCGAGTGAAATTAGCAACCTACGAAACAGTGCGCCCCTCCAACGACTTTTTCCATCAGTAAACATGAAACAAATCCTTCCCCTGCGATCAGAAACCAAACTATTCAATATTTAGAATCTTTTGACTACAAGATCTATACTAAAAAAAAAAAAAATTAGTGATCTTAAATTCAACGAACTGAAATCTGTTTAATAATTTAATGTGAATACCGGAATATGGAAATATGTTCCCAATATCTGTGACTGGATTTGATAAATTTTCTTTAATATTGACAAACTTTGAAATTTTAGATCAAGTGCGTCGAGTGACGAAATGAGAAATATAGATATACATATATGTGATATGAAGCAATTAGTTGTCTATAGTTAAAACAAAAACAATTGAATACTCTCATGGACACAAGCCACAGTGCGTGAAGGGAGAGTTGGAAAAAGAAGCTATTATCGACGTAAAAACAAAGACTCATAAAACTGTCGATATGTCTCCTATTGAGACAAAGACTAAATAAAATATTATTAAAGTGTTTTTTTTTTTTTTGAATGATTAACCAATTATTTTTTCTCCTCTGCCTGCAACGATATGTATTCATTGCACTGAATTTTAAATATATCTTGACCCTTGAAGTTTTTTTTTTCTTCTTTTTTCTTGTTTTGTCTTTGGTTTAATTCTTTTTCATGTAATTCAACTTTTAATATATATATATAAAAGGGAAATGTGTTATTTGATCTTGTTGCAAGTAGCGAATTTCTGTGCATGTTTATGAAACATTCTTTTCATGTATTAAATTTTTTTCTGTTATGTCAAACTAAATCTTCTTCTATTGAAATGTAATAAATGTCTATAGCATTGTAGTTAGGTTAGTTTAATTCAACCAAATACAACCCGAAGTATACATTGTCCTGTATGAATGTGTGTGTGGGTGAAATGTAGGTTTAGTATTAAGTGCACCAATTATCTTGTCATACATGTGTAATTTATTATAATTATTGGTAGTTATCAATTGAACTCATTGAATGTTAATATTAATTTAAGTTGGCTCTATGAAGGAAGTAAAAAGGACTGAAGTAGCCTGAACGAATGATCATCATGAGAGAACTGTGAAAGTAAAAATCTTCGACACATATGTGATACTCTGATTTTTTTTTTTCTGTGGTCGTTTCTAACATGCCATCAACTTCGTCGTTCATTTTTCAAATATTGAATATTAGTCTAAAACTTCTGGAAATATTGAATAAACGGTAAAATTAAACTTTCTCATCTATCTCAGAGCTAGATTGGGATAATTCGGTAGTTGGGGTCAAATGGATCTAGATCGGGGATGTATGGGTTAACATGTGTCTACCTTTGATCACCCTAATACCAGACATTCACCCAATAGCTATTGGAAATGATCACAATTAGATAATTATTCACTTTCCTTTACCATATTCCTCAAAATATCTAGTAACAGCTTCCCCTTTATCACCTTCTTACTTTACATCTTTCCTCTTCTATCTTCTTTTTCTTTTCTTCATCTTCTTCTCCTTCTTCTAATTTCTTTTTAATAAAACTGAAAGGGGGGGTCGTGACTGGGAATTCTATATGTAATAAACACGGTCATGTATTTATTTGATTTTATTTTCTTTAGAAGTCCGATAAAAGGTTTTCTCTTTTCGATCGAACCTAGTATGTTCGAAATTAAGAAATTAAGAAATGGAAATTATATTCCGATATAATTAGGCATAAGCTGATAGCTTCATGAACATCCCCACCAGGGGTGAAGGGTTCCCACTCACGACTTATTCTGTGCATCACATTTGTTGCAGCTTCCTTTTTCCTCAATCAGTTTTAGATTGACGAGCGGTGACAGGATTCGTTGTTATGGCAACAGTGGTTGCTGTGGCAACGGGCCCCCTTTTTCCAGTTTTAGAGTGGCGACCGTGACAGGATTGTTGCCATGGTAACCATGTTTACTGTGGTAACGGATCTGAAAATGCTTATTGAATAATACCAGTTATCATGCCAATCAGTTTGAATTGGTGAACCGCGACAAGAATGTTTGTCATGGCAACGTTTGTTCCCATGGCAACGGATCTCCGTTTAAATGGCGACCGATAGATTTGAAATTTTTTTTTAAGAATGTCAAAGAGTGAGGTTGAAGGCATGTTGAATTGATTACAACATTGAAATTAATACGAGAAATTTTATAGTCAAGTGAAACAAGTAGAGTCGTTGGCTACTTTGTCATTTTTGTTTCCTTTTCTAAGGGGGAAAAAGAGAAGGAGTGTCAAAATTTTTCTAAAATAGAACTAAACGCTAGAAGGGTTTCAAGGAAGGAAAGAGAATGGGAGTCCTTTAATTTATGAATAATACTTGTCTGGATAGCGAATAAGTATTTTATAGTATATGTGTATTTTTGATATATATCTTGTCTTTTGTAAAGTGTAAAGTGTCTCAAAGCTATGGCAACAAAAAAGGTTGTTGTGTCACAGGACGAGTGTGAAGTCACGTGCACTCAATGTACGTTAGACGAAAAAGAGAAAAGATCTCGCGCCCCGCGGAGACTTATAAGATGTACCGGTTGTGGACTAAAATGGATCCACTTTGCTTGCTCCAATTTGGACGATACTGCTGAAAATGCAGAAAAAGTTCAAACCGGCGAAATAATGAAATATTGTGAGGAGTGTGAAAAGGACCGAGGCCAAATATCTCCAGCGGAGATATCTGACCTCGACGATGAGGAAAAGAGTGGAAATCAAAGTGATTCTCGGGATCAGACGGCAAACCCGAAGGAAGGAATGTCATCTGGAGGGTCTGACACGTCTGCATTAATTCGCCAGATGATGGAGATGATGAACGAAAGATTCACGATGATGGAACAAAATAATGCAGAAATGAGACGTGAAATAAATGAAAAGTTTGATACCTCGAAACGAGAGACCGACGCTCGATTCGAGGTATTAAACAATAAATTTGACCAGATTTGTTTAGACTTTGCTTCTTCGATGAGCAAATTGAAAGAGCAAACGTCTACGGAATTAGAGCAGGTTAGATACCGGGCCCAACAGTCTACCGAGCAGCTCAGAGACGAAACAAATAAAAAATTAAACGAAATAGATGTAAGGTTTGAGAGTACGAACAAAAGATTTGGTGACATCGAACAAAAAGTTGAACAGCAGCAGGCTGAAATAAGTAGATTGAATGTTGTAATATCCGACCTATCAATAGAAACTAAACTAGAGTCGGTTGATCAAAGAATTAGTCGAATTCAAACCGAAGTAGACAGTATTAAGGGGAATATTACTAAACTGGAAATCGTCAAGTCTGATATCTCCTATCCTTTTCCTGATGGCGATTCTCCAGGGAAAATTCTCCCAGAAACAAGTAACGTCCTCCCGGGAAAGAGTCAAGTGTTGCCTGATGCACGGGACACAGCAATGTATTGCTCCCCGCATCAGCCAACCTCGAAATCATGGTTGAGTAATTTCGATGTACCGATGCAGTCGAGTGTTGTGACTACAACAGTCACTAGCGTAAATGCTCACTCTACCTTTGGAATGGTACAATCGTACAGCGTGCTGCCAGGAGGGGAAAGGAGATGTGCCGGACCGTCGGTTACTACCGTGGTGGGTCCTAAGTTTGAACCTTACATGGTCAACACAAATTACAAAACCTCTCTTGGTCATATGGGAGCGTTCAGTTCAGTGACCACTCCGTCGGTGGCAAATCCGGTGACAACCCCAACTGCTCAGGATAATGCGTTGATTCCACTGGATTCTTTTCCTGCCCCGCATAGTATGAGCTCTAAAGTTTCCCTCCGGGATATTGAACGTTTTCCCACTTTCGATGGGAACATTACTAACGGGTTACCTCGAGTTTTCCTGCGGAGACTGCAGCAATATTTAGACATGTACAAACTTACAGATGGGGAACGCCTACAGATAGTTGAAAAATGTTTGATCGCCGCTTCGGGCGCATGGTTTGCTTCGGTTAAATACCAAATCCGGACGTTTAGTGATTTTTTGATTCTTTTCAAAGAAGAATATTGTAATGAGCACATCGAACGGCTCCAAAAGAGAAACTTACAATCACTCCGGTATGATCGCTCCAAGTATGGGTCCCTCTTGGACTATGCTTGGAAAATTATCGAACTATATTATCAGATAGCTGAACATCCCTCTCAGGCTGAACTTGTAGATATTATAGTTAACGCTCTTCCACCCGATGAGTCCCGGGCCATAGCGTCCCACTTGTGCCAAACGGTACGAGAAGTCACCTCACGTTTAGCTGCCTTGTGCGGTAAGGAAGTTGGTGGTCCACCAAAACGATACTTCGCCCGACAGGCAAAAATTCTAAAACCGACGAAGACGAAGGTAACGGCAAGTTGCCAGACAGATTTCCTGAGTTATACCCAAGCTGGATCTCGTTATCCTAGTGGGTATGGCTCAGAAAACAACAATAATGGCCGGCGACTATTTAGGAATCGGCCCATGTCTAACAATCGCCGGAGTTATCGTCCCTATGACCGTACCAACATGGAATCGAACCCAGGTAGGGGCGATAACACCAGGAGGAATTTTAACAGGGCGTACGGAAGAAGGGAGAACGGTAATAGTCAGAATAATAGTAACAATAATGTAAATCGACCCCAGAATTCAGTCCCTTCGCAAGCGCGTGGTAACGGTGAGCCTAGAACAATATTAACTGGCAGTGATAGTCGAGAAACTAGATCCTAATGTCATCAGATATACTAGTCGACGAGTGAAGCCTTACGAATTGTCTCTGTCGATTTCTCAGTTAGAACTTCTGTCCGTTCTATTGCTATATGAACACTGCTGAAAAAAAAAAAAAGTATCGGAACTCACAATTTTCGAAATTTAAAGATTTTCAATTGTACAGAAGATAAACGTAGTGAATTACTTGCGCAATACTCCAAGTAGATATAATACACTGTCCTAGTGTGACTGGTAATGTTTGAATGAGATGAATGAGTGTGTTAATTTAACAAGCATCAGTAGTTAGTATTCCCAATTAGCAAAATTTTGTTATTCTAACAAAATTTTGTTAATGGGCCGGGGAAAACTGTAATATACCATTACAGTTGAAAGTAATGGCAATTTTTTTTTTACGCACCCTGTACCTAGTAATTTTTTTTTAAATTCAATTTCGGTTTAGTTACACAATTTATTTACTCTCTCTACTTCGAATTAAATATAATGAACCCAAAGGTTTCGTTAGTAACCATATTCCCACTGTATAATATATTTATTTATATTTTGATTAAGTGTAAATCCCATTTCCGGATATATAATTTGAATAGTTACAAGGTTTACCATTCTGACGTCATACCGAAACATAGTTCCGTTATTGGATATAAATTTCCTTAATTTCAGACCAATGTAGATTTTGGCCAGGTACCTAATCTTTCCCTCACCCCCTCTCACTAGTCCATAGTCACTTTCAGATCCGGTTATATCTGGATTTGCCAAATTTCTATTTGCTTTGTAATTTCCGCGGCTAAAGTTTTCGTTCTGATTGGAGGAATTCTCCTACCTCTGGCTTTTTCGGCGCAATATTATCAGAACAATCGAAGACACCTTACAAGGAGCAGCTTGTGAATTTTGTGCTACATATTTTTCGGGAAGAATTCCAATTTCCAAGGACAACTAAGGTAACATATAATGTAATTCAATAGTTAAAGATTTACAACGGAATAGGAGCCCGGAAAATCCACAAATTTTGGTAAAGAAGCTGCAATTCAGTGAAATAACAAATTCCAGTTCTGTTTACTAGGAAGCCATGTTTGCTGCCTATCGAGAATAGACAACAGTGAAAGAGTGACTTTATTTTTTTTTTATTTCAAACTCAAGTAGGGATTAGGGAAATTACGACCTGTTAGTGCATGTTGTTCGTGTATTAAGTAAAAGTGACTTTCTATTATTTATTCAGTAATCGCATGTACGTAGGTTTGATGGTTGTAAAGTGAATAATCATAATGGCAGCTTAAGTTAGCTTAAAAGGGCTCCTATCCCCTTTTCCAAATTGAACCAGTTCTAGCGGGGGAATGGGTTAGTTATTGTTCGTTTTAGGGCCTTTTCCCCTTTCAGGGGAAGGGTCCCTCCATAAAACCTCGTTAAGGTGCCCCCCCGGGCATCAACTTTTGGTAGTCATTATGTAAACAATTGGTCAGGTCAATTGGACCTAGTGGTTATCTTTCTCATTTTGCCCCCACTAAATTAAATAGAGCCGACGGTATATATCAGAAGGGAGTATTTATTTTGTCAACATGCATGTAACTAAATGGTGCATGTTTAGTTTAGTTAGTTGTCTTTATGTATAGTACTAACAGTGGTGTATGTAGTTAGTAGTTTTGTGTGAGTGTGTGAATTTTCGATTTGGACAGTGTATAAATATGCTTTAATTTAGTACCATTTTTCTAACATAAATAAACCAGAGTAAATATTAAATCTCTGATTAATGAGTACAAGTATACATTTCAGTACACGGTAAATTATGCCTCCACTACAGCGCCATAGCGTCGGTTTTCGGTAGCCAATTGTTTGTTGACAGTACGACATCGCATGACTTAGTGATTTAGATTGTTTGATTTTGGACAGTTATTCTCAAATTACTTCCCGTGGACATGGTTTTCGGTTCGGATGAGTATACCTTCGTATAAAATAGCATGAGATCTTACTGTACTGAAAATTTCAGCTTGCTAGGTCCAGTAGTTAATGAATAATCCGCTGAAATAAAGAACACCTATTTTCTTAATAGAAGTAAAGCCCATATGCTGTTACTGTTTGTTTGAAAATGTAGTATTAAATTCTCTTTTCCCGTGGCTGTAGAAAATTCCATTGTTGCTTCAGTTTTATCAACAAATCAGAAATAGATTAATCATTGACAATTTAACTTTCCGTAAATACATGTATGATTTTTTTTTAAACCTGCAAGGTAAATACAATTTGGGTGCTTCGAAATAAAGAGTACGTGGTTCGATGAATGTGATCGTGTGGTGGTTTGAGCGTGATAGATTGTGATAGTTATATATATATATATATATTTATTACTGCGTAATGTAAATATGTGTATGGCCTGCGTGTAAAATGTACGAAATAGGGTGTTTATAAAATATTACTTCGTGCGAAAATTAGTAGATAATGAATGAATGTAATGATATGTTAATAATATGATATATAATATGAACGAGATGACGACCCCTATATTTAAATGGATAGGCCTAGTGAATTTTATATAGTGAAAATATGAATATGTTTACGAAGAAAGAAGGAAAGAAAGAAAAAAAATCTCTCGCGTTTTGACTTCTACACCAGTGCATTCATCCAACCGAGTTTGCTACTTGGATAGTAAATTATAGTTGGGAATTGTGTGTTACTTTGCATTTATGTACCTCATAATAACAGCCCCAGATCTTAAGCCTTTCAATAGATAGAGTAGCATCATGTGGGAATTACTTCTAAAGGTTGACAGAAATGATAATTAAGAAAACCAACTGCTATATCCTGTGATCATCGAAAAGTACAGGTTTCGGTCATTTGTACCTTTAACATTCATTGCCTCTCCGAGATTTTTTTTTTGTTGCTTACCTTATTTATTTATTGTGCAGTGTTCATATAACTCAGTTCGGACTATCCGATTAAATTAACTGCTACTGAATTAATATTTATGTTATAGCGTACCCGGATGTCGACCCCTAGTCCCTTAAGTATTTTCGTTTCTTTTCTTAGTTTAATTAGATGAGGGAAATTAACGACATCCCAGACTGTGGCGTGTCTGCGCAGGGTAGCTATCGGTGATGTTTTGGTTATTGAAATCACCGATCCAAAATTCAGTTTATTTAATTTTTTTTTTATTTTGGCAAATTCTCGTTAGGGATATCTTAGCTATTACTTTAATTTCATTACTATTCTGGAATCTTCTAGTTTCCAAGTGGTCGGATGATTTTTTTTTCTTTTGAAATTCTAAATTAAGACTCTACTCCAACCTTCCGGACGATTTCCGGGACCCTGTTGGTTTGGGCCGGATACGGTTACTAGATAATAATTTTACAAGCAATAACTTGTGAAGTTATTATTTACAAGACACAGACTTGCTCCTTGGCAGCAGGGCGCTCCTTGAGTCTACGTATTTGAGTAGACCACCCTTTTGGCATTTTAATAATATTTTGGCTAAGGATTTGTTGAGAGTGAAATTCGACTTCTGTCTTTGTAGCGTTAGTTA
Organism: Thermobia domestica; assembly: GCF_964235325.1. Lineage (NCBI taxonomy): Eukaryota > Metazoa > Arthropoda > Insecta > Zygentoma > Lepismatidae > Thermobia > Thermobia domestica. Next base: position 176,923,918 of record NC_137458.1, read on the forward strand.
TTTCTCACTTAAGTCTTTGGCGCCCCTATTCTTCGTCTTCTTTCTTTTCTATCTCTCTCTCTGTCTTCATTACTTAGAGATTTTTTTTTCTTCAAATTTTTCAACCTTGCCCCCCCCCCCGGTTTCTGAAACTCATAAAACACAATATTCATTTCACTTATTTCGATCGTATGTACTAACTGAGACATCGAGGGATGCAATTCGTGGAGGTATTGCAGCACAACTCAGGACCATTTTCGCGATATTCAATCCACCACGGGAGAAATTGACGAGAAGGTACACTATGCTTTCAGATTCCTAGAAACCTTTGTTATTCATTGATCATACAACTTATATCAATTGATTACTGATTTCTGGTTTTTATTTCTATTGATTGGTCATATAGTGTGTATGTATTAATAGTTTGGCCCACTAGTTTCGAATAACATTGATTTTTTTTTCTGTATATACATCTATATATGTACTTACATAGTGTTAAAAGTTACGTGCCTGCTCTATTTGTTGCATTTTCCACCTCTTATGTCAACTCATTAAATAACACCAGCTATTTTTTTTTGTATATATACGCGGATCTTTAGTAAATTGAAAATGATTATTGATTATCGGGTTTATTCATATGAAATACAATGTTGCAACCTTATGAAGGAAAAAAGTGAATTTTGATAGTCAGGGTTTTTGTTTTGTCTTTGAGCCAAATAAATATAAATATTTATAAAATATGAATACTTGTCGAATATGAACGGTGATGTAGAATTTAAACGTCGACGAAATATTAAGATAGATATTAAAGTGAAAGTTATTGTATTGATTAATATGAATACATATATATATATGCGAGTATGTATGTAATGGGCTCGATATTTACCCTGGTCTTGTTAGGTTGCCATAGATTTTTGACACCCGGTATTAACTAACTATTTGTGATATATAGTATTCCCGCGTAAATTGTCATAAATTACTTTTTGTTGAGTTGTTATTAATTTTTGTAACTATTAAAGTGGAATATAATGTTAACTACTGCATGTGAATAAAACAATTAGCGGGTCGTAAGATAAATAAGAATAACCCTAATCCTTACTCAAATTTACTTTGCGAGTGAAATTAGCAACCTACGAAACAGTGCGCCCCTCCAACGACTTTTTCCATCAGTAAACATGAAACAAATCCTTCCCCTGCGATCAGAAACCAAACTATTCAATATTTAGAATCTTTTGACTACAAGACCTATACTAAAAAAAAAAAAAAATTAGTGATCTTAAATTCAACGAACTGAAATCTGTTTAATAATTTAATGTGAATACCGGAATATGGAAATATGTTCCCAATATCTGTGACTGGATTTGATAAATTTTCTTTAATATTGACAAACTTTGAAATTTTAGATCAAGTGCGTCGAGTGACGAAATGAGAAATATAGATATACATATATGTGATATGAAGCAATTAGTTGTCTATAGTTAAAACAAAAACAATTGAATACTCTCATGGACACAAGCTACAGTGCGTGAAGGGAGAGTTGGAAAAAGAAGCTATTATCGACGTAAAAACAAAGACTCATAAAACTGTCGATATGTCTCCTATTGAGACAAAGACTAAATAAAATATTACTAAAGTGTTTTTTTTTTTGAATGATTAACCAATTATTTTTTCTCTTCTGCCTGCAACGATATGTATTCATTGCACTGAATTTTAAATATATCTTGACCCTTGAAGTTTTTTTTTCTTCTTTTTTCTTGTTTTGTCTTTGGTTTAATTCTTTTTCATGTAATTCAACTTTTAATATATATATATAAAAGGGAAATGTGTTATTTGATCTTGTTGCAAGTAGCGAATTTCTGTGCATGTTTATGAAACATTCTTTTCATGTATTAAATTTTTTTCTGTTATGTCAAACTAAATCTTCTTCTATTGAAATGTAATAAATGTCTATAGCATTGTAGTTAGGTTAGTTTAATTCAACCAAATACAACCCGAAGTATACATTGTCCTGTATGAATGTGTGTGTGGGTGAAATGTAGGTTTAGTATTAAGTGCACCAATTATCTTGTCATACATGTGTAATTTATTATAATTATTGGTAGTTATCAATTGAACTCATTGAATGTTAATATTAATTTAAGTTGGCTCTATGAAGGAAGTAAAAAGGACTGAAGTAGCCTGAACGAATGATCATCATGAGAGAACTGTGAAAGTAAAAATCTTCGACACATATGTGATACTCTGATTTTTTTTTCTGTGGTCGTTTCTAACATGCCATCAACTTCGTCGTTCATTTTTCAAATATTGAATATTAGTCTAAAACTTCTGGAAATATTGAATAAACGGTAAAATTAAACTTTCTCATCTATCTCAGAGCTAGATTGGGATAATTCGGTAGTTGGGGTCAAATGGATCTAGATCGGGGATGTATGGGTTAACATGTGTCTACCTTTGATCACCCTAATACCAGACATTCACCCAATAGCTATTGGAAATGATCACAATTAGATAATTATTCACTTTCCTTTACCATATTCCTCAAAATATCTAGTAACAGCTTCCCCTTTATCACCTTCTTACTTTACATCTTTCCTCTTCTATCTTCTTTTTCTTTTCTTCATCTTCTTCTCCTTCTTCTAATTTCTTTTTAATAAAACTGAAAGGGGGGGTCGTGACTGGGAATTCTATATGTAATAAACACGGTCATGTATTTATTTGATTTTATTTTCTTTAGAAGTCCGATAAAAGGTTTTCTCTTTTCGATCGAACCTAGTATGTTCGAAATTAAGAAATTAAGAAATGGAAATTATATTCCGATATAATTAGGCATAAGCTGATAGCTTCATGAACATCCCCACCAGGGGTGAAGGGTTCCCACTCACGACTTATTCTGTGCATCACATTTGTTGCAGCTTCCTTTTTCCTCAATCAGTTTTAGATTGACGAGCGGTGACAGGATTCGTTGTTATGGCAACAGTGGTTGCTGTGGCAACGGGCCCCCTTTTTCCAGTTTTACACTTATGTGAAGAAAATAAAATTTGTTCCAGATTTCCACCATTATTTCTTTATTCGACCCTTCAATGATTGGCCTAGCTATATGACAGCATTCAGGAGCAGCGCAGGTAGACAATCACGACACTTAAGCGTGAAAGATATCAGTTTGAGAGCTCACACATCTGCATTCTGCAGGCGTCCCATCGTACGAGAGCGAAACGGATGCAAACGTTCAGACGAAAAAAGACAAGACAGAATGACTAAATATTGGTTTATTCCAATTGCCATAAAAACAAGAGTACATGGGGTATTCTTTTTGATGAAATAGGCTATCGTATATCACTGCCTCTCGCCAACACTATTTAATGTCTATCTAGAAGAGATAGTGAAAAAGAGTTTACATGATGATGATGGTATTTCGGTAGGAGGTAGAATGATTAGATGCATAAGATTTGCAGATGATATGGCGCTTGTTGCAGAATCTGAAAAGAAAATCAATAAAATGTTAGAAAAAATGAGAAAAGGCTTTGAAGAATATGAGATGAAAATAAATGTTAGAAACACAAAAGCCATGGTGATTGGAACAAAGGGGTCTGTGTCAAATATAAAAGTAGGAGGGGAGAAAATAAAACAAGTGAATAGTTTTCGATATATGGGTAGTATTCTTAGTAATAACATAAAGTGCAAACGTGAAATAAAAGCAAGGATAGGAATGGCGAAAGAAGCCTTTAGGAGGAAGAAAAGTCTGTTTTGTGGGACCTTGAAGAAAAAAAGATATCACTTATATCTGGATATAAACAATCTAAATCACTCCTCATTCAATGGATCAGCATCGCCGTTCAACGAGACATCATTTCAGTCATTTTGGGTACTTTACGTATTAGAGGCGTTTTTTTCTCATTTAAAGAACACAATACTTCAGAAAAAATTCTATTTTTTCATTTTTATATTACTATTTAGTGAAACTGCCTGCAACGTTAAAACTTGAACATGAAATAAGAAATAAAATTCACAAATAAGTTTTAATTTTTATACATTATTTACATTACAAAGCAAATATGTTGTCGAACATTCACTCGTACACAGTCCTTATTGTCTTTAATTTTATTTTGGGATTATGTTCGCAAATTTCAGTCATTGTAAAATTATATTAACATTGTTAAACTTTCTAAAACATTTTCTTTTGGGAAAAATGTCTTATTGACGAATCGTACGTTGAAGAAAATATCATATGGATGAATTGTACTTCAAAAAAATTGTTCCTAATATTATGGATATCATTGATATGAAGTACAATATGTATGTACACAAATATATTTTAATATACAGTTTGGTTGGTATATATATATATATATATATATATATATATATATATATATATATATATATATATATATATATATAAGATAGATACGTATACAACGTTCTTTGAGTGCATGAATATTCGGTTTGCGGAAGTATGACATATTTTTGTAGGAATAATAATATGGAAAATTGTGATTTTCCTATTGTCAAACACTAGCATTATCCAAACATAAAATAACATAAACGTCTCAGTCATGTGTGAAAAAACTTGAAACACTATAATTTGAAGTCTCATATAGACACACACACACACATACATACACACACACACACACACACACACACACACACACACGGTCCAAGTAGTACCGAAAGCTTTTCATATCACTCATCGCTGATTGGTGGATATTGATCACGTAATGATTTCTATTGGTTGTTAGGGATCACGTGGTCTCAGGTTACACCCTTCTCTTTTGGCAGCAATTTCAAACTAGCTTCGTTCACTTGTGCCACGATGTATGACATTATTGATGCGGGAATTTTGGGAAGCATTGATAGCGCTACAATTAAAATATTTAGTCTGCTTTTGTGGTTCAACCATGTCTTCCTGATCATAATTTCGTAATTTTTAAAGTATTTTTGTACTTTGGTTACAAAATACAGGGTGTTTATTTCAAAGAAACATTAAAATAAAATAGACCTTAAGTGTAGCTACTGAGCAGCATTGCCTTATTATAGTAAAATATCATAAGAATACTCTCAGTAATTAGCAGCAGTTTCGTTGAAATATTTTCCTACAGAGCAAGAAACCAGAAATAAAAAATAACAAACGAACTTCCGCGGAACGTAGGACATAAAGCATCTACAATACTAAATTTGACTGTCACCTGTTGAGAAAGATTAGAAGTATCTAAAGAAGTGACGTATATGAATATTATATTCAAGTCGTGTATATGAATATTGTATGAAAGCAATAATGCCAATTAAATGATCACTGAAGTTATAATTCGTGCGGATAACGCAGTAGTATGTGATGTTGCTTGAGGGCGACAGTGCCAAATAAATGGTTAAATTTTTAGACCATCTCGTTCCTTTGATGGGTAAAAAATGTAAAGTCTGTAAATTTGATAAGTTTCTGATCTAATGTTAATAGATTCTTTAATCTATTAATAGCTGTTAATAGCTCTTTAATTCTACATAATCACGTTATATCATTGAGAATGATGATAGAGGGTCTTATGAAAAGAGGGGTTTATTCTCTTTCATAGGACATGGGTAAACAGATGCTCTCATTTCAAATTTCAGAAAGGGCCCATCTTAAGTTTCGAAAATTGCAGAATTAAAATTTTGGTATGGTAGTATGGAATCTATGTATCTTTATAGGTTTGTTTGGTTTATCTTGTTCCTTTTTGTTGGCAAAAAATTGTTAAAATTTATATATCGGCTGGTGTGTGTTGATTCGCCTCTTAAATTCTGGAAATTACTAAATTAAGATATGCTAAGATAGTACAGTATATTTGTAAGTTTGGACGTCATGCCTTGTTCCCTTTTCTGGGTAAAAATTGTATTTTCTCAGAGAATTTTGATGTAATTTACCTTCTTTAACGTGTTAAGAGTCATCTTAAAATAATCAAATTTGGAGGATAGAATAATTTGTTTTCTATGATAAGGTTTTATATCAACATATGGTTCTGTGGATAAGTATCACTTTCGTTTTTTGTTTTTTTTTTTTTTTTGTAGAACATGAGTAAGTTACATTAATGCACACTTTGAAATTTAGTAATCTTGGTTTTGTCCCCTTAACATTCTTATTTCTTCAGCGGACTTTGATAAATCTATTTTAGTTTATGAAAGGTACTAGATTTGTTGGTGAACATTCTAGAACACTTTAAAGAAAGGACTAGTACGAAAGCACTAGCGGTGGTCACAATGATAATGATTAACTTTGCTTCTTTCTTTTTCCCCACTTGAGCGCGCAAAATTTATAAACAGCAGAAGTGCTACAGAATACAAATAATCAGTACGTGCTTAAATTATCCACAAGCATTGTTTAGATATCTGATAGAACATAACAATTCAGATTGTAAGCAGAGCCTGAATACCGAGTAATTCATTCTTCGTGAACAAACACAACTATAAAGTATTTAAAGCAGTTTGAGTTGAATTAAATGAAAAGATGAACATGTATTCTAACTGCGCAATGTGTCATTTATTTATTATTATGAATTAGAAGCAACTCCCAAACGGCTAAAGCTTTTAGTTACATCAAACTATGAATACTCACAAGGGGGGACGAAAACTTGTGGCTCCAACCTCCTCCCCAATCCTAGCATAGAGCAAGAAATGTAAAACCATTAAATTTACAATGTTGATGTTAAAAAAGAAAACCTTCGTTTCCACGTCTCACTTAAACAACACATATGTACATTTTCAGAGGACATGTAGGCTCTATATATTAAATTCATCAGAAATGGGCAAAGAAATTTTAGTATTAATTTTAAATTTCACACTCTCTTGAGGAGTGTAGAAAAGTGGGGCGCGACGGATTAGGACCAAAGCATCAAAATTTCAGAAGGCATAAAATATGTGCTGATCTAATAGTCGAACAGTTTAAAAGAGAAAAATATTTTAATTTCCATCACTATATTAAGATGTTGTTTTCACTTTCTTTTCGTAGAGAGTAAACCAAGATAATGCTTGCGTAAACATCACTACTGGAATAAATGATGAGCAAAGGAGCATTCTTTTGAGGAAACACAACGAACTACGGGATAAGGTGGCTAAAGGCGAAGTACAATGTCAACCATCAGCAGCAAATATGATGTTAATGGTAAGAAAATAGGAGCATAACAACCATAGGAAAGATTGAAAACTTAATAAGAAATTTCCACCTTTTTCACAAATCAAATTACGAAGTATGGCTCTTGAAAGCAAATTTTGGAAGACTTTCATAGCTTGTTAAAATACGGAATATTTAATTACATTCTATCGAGTAGCTGACTTCTATTTAAATACAATGAAATAACATTTCTTGATAAAACAGAATTGTAATAAAGAACGTTACACAATGCAAATGCTCTTAAAAGTTCAATTTACATTTAATTATTTGAAATCTGTAACAATAACAAATCGGAAAGTACGTATCAACATTTCTATCAACCATTTGTTAGTGAAACTGAAAACATTTTAAAAAATAGAAATAAAAACATCCTTAAATAACTGACACGATAATCATCTACGCTCGAACTCTAGAGGCAATGCGAATTAAATAGAAATACCAAAAAAAAAAAAAAAAGTCATTTCACAAAGAACTAAAAGGTACCACTGATTTCACATTGCATAATCGATGCGATTCTGGAAATATCCACGTGGCATTGAACTTGTACCATTATTTCCTTTATTAATTAATTAGGTCGCCTATAGTTTTTTCTCCTTTTGGCACACTACAGAATTTTGCCCATCACTGCCCTAGACACAACAAAGTACAAGAATTACTATTTGTGCTTTTTACTGCCTGCTTCAAAATATTCAGTACCATTCATTTTCAATATAACTTAAATGGGAAAATGTGTAGGCACACCAGGTGTCCAGGTGTACACCCAATTTTTTTTTTAGAGAGGTCCAAAATTTGTGGAAGGAGGGAGTGTCCTAAACCACAAGACTCTGATCTATGGAGTATTAAATGAGTGTTATTCTACACCTGAGAACATAATAATTGATTGTTAAATACTACCAAGTATGTACTTAGAAAGATGTACCAAACTAGATTGTTTTTATAAGAAAAGAATGAGTACTGATTATGTGTCAGATCAAATCATTAGACTGCATCCATCATTTGTTTGATAAAACAAGTACAGTTATACCAAGAAAATGTACAAATATATGTCGAGTTTTGAATTTGGGGGTCGGGGGCAGGACACGGTGGAACACTCGCCTGAATGCCCCTCTGAAGGTGTCTGAAGGTACCCCCAGCAATATACAATATACACACCCTTTGTGTCCTATGAACATGGGGAAACGGTGGCTAAGTGGGAGAGTTACGAAGGGTCCATTAGTCAGTGAGCGTCGCGCAAGATTATGGTGAACATCGTATTCGTGTTTTTTTCGGCGTCACTGTTCCAATTCTTTCCTAATGATTCACTTTCATTATTCATCCGTCTTCTTTAGTTTAACCCTTAAAGAATCCTGGCTTTTTGGGCTATTTTTTAGACTTTCAGTCAAGCAGCTACTGTATCGTCACTATTTATCCTAGGATCATGGTTCATACCTCATTCTCTTCAGAATAGAGCTGGCTTTCAAATGGTACCACTTACATGCTCATACCATATACTAGAAGCGGGAAAAAAATGTCAAAGTGAAAATTTCGGAGGCAAAAATTTTTTTCTCGAACTTTGCCCCCCCCTGGACCCCCCCGTGTGATCGTAGTCATCTAAAAAATCTGATAAATAGTATTTGGTATACTGAATGTGTGTGCCAAATTTCAAGTTTCTATCTTGAATAGTAAGGGCGGGAGAATTGTTATCAAAAATTCCCACAATGCCCCAAATTACCATAAAACACTATAATCTCAGGGGAAAAAAATCCTGAGACATCCCTAATTACCCTCGGACTATAATCCGCCAATCATTTTCTTCAGAATAGAACTGTCTTTCAGGCAGTAACATTCACATGTCTCCATCATGTATCTAAGACGGGAAATTCCTGAAAAAAGGGATTTTTGGGGCAAAATTTGCCTTTTTTCAACTTTTGCCCCTCTGGACTCCCCCTGTTTTTACGCAGAAATCGAAAAAAAACTTCTGGTAAATACTACTCGGTGGACTGAATGTTTGTGCAAAATTTCAATCTTCTACGTGAAAAAATAGGCCCGCCAGAAAAAATTTCCCTACCATGCCCCACTTTTACCCTATACAAAAGCATATTTGGATAAAAATTCACTGATACGGCCCTAATTACCCTAGAATAATAATTCGACCGTCGTTCTCTTTAGAATGGAACTGCCTTTCAGACGGTATGACTCAAGTGGTCCTATCATGTATGTAAGGCGGAAAAATGACGAAAAACGGGATTTTGGGGGTAAAAAATCCCTTTTTTAACCCCTTTGCCCCTCTGGTTCCCCCCCTGTTTTAGCACTGACATCGGAACAAAAAATCTGGCAAATACTACCCGGTGGACTGAATGTTTGTGCAAAATTTCAATCTTCTACGTGAAAAAATAGGCCCGCCAGAAAAAATTCCCTACTATGCCCCACTTTTACCCTATACAGAAGTATATTTGGATAAAAATTCACTGAGACGGCCCTAATTACCCTAGAATAATAATTCTACCGTCGTTCTCTTCAGAATGGAACTGCCTTTCAGACGGTATGACTCAAGTGGTCCTATCATGTATGTAAGGCGGAAAAATGACGAAAAACGGGATTTTGGGGGTAAAAAATCCCTTTCTTAACCCCTTTGCCCCTCTGGTTCCCCCCCTTTGTTTTAGCACTGACATCGGAACAAAAAATCTGGTAAAACTACTCGGTGGACTGAATGTTTGTGCAAAATTTCAATCTTCTACGTGGAAAAATAAGCCCGCCAAAAAATATTGAACATAGGCTTAGAAAATGAGAAAAGAAATTTTTGACTTATGACGTCATCACCTCCTATGTCTGGACTCAGGACGGTCTGAAACCATACGTAATGTCTTCTACAAGGCTTCTGGACTTGAAAAAAAAAACCCCGGACGAAAAAACTCAAATACAAGAGAAATAACGCAATGTACCATGAAAAACGCGTATGGTACAAATTGTACCATAGGATCCCCAAAGGGTTAAAGGGCATATTACAATGAGACATAAACCTGGCAAATAATTTAATTTCAGTTTTATCTCTTATGCATGTTGCAATTGGAAGTTCCGGGATCGCAATTGGATTGTACGCTACATACTCATCACAAAGATGGAGAAATGGCAATGTGTGATCACTGGGAATGTCCAAATAGGCGTGCTACTTCAACTAAAAATTCATCTATGTAAGAGGACCAAACTCATGGTAGGATAAATTTCCTCAACTTATGGCAGAAACCCCGTCAGCCTTAATCACATCTTCTACATGTTGTAGGTACATACTGCATTATACTTTGTCTTGGGACGATGTCTTGCATCATTAGAATACATATAAAATAGCGATTAATGTGAATTAACGCTGCTGTTCGTTGTAAGACTTCAAACGTTCATTGATGAATCTCTTCCCATGTTTTAAATATTTCTTTGGGATGAAGCTGCATTCACGCACTCTAAAAATTTCTTCCGGAATTGAAAACAATTTTCTTTTAGCAGAAATCGTCTATGGTCCCTTTCACAAATTCCCGGTTAGTTTGTTTTTGTTTTGTTCGTTTCTTGAAATTCAGCATCCGTTTTCAGTACCGAGGATATATGACATGCTTAACTTCAGTTTAAGGTAGAATTCGAATCATTTAAATGCGTCCAATATATTTACACCGGGAATCAAATCTGAAACCCGTGAACCAAAAGCACTCAAGCAGTTCACCAGGTCAGAGGGTAAGGCGATTAAGAAGAGGAATACTACATAGGAAAAAAGAAGTATTTTATAAATTATTATGCGTGGTTATTAAAAGGCTCGTTTTATACAATATTGTTTTGTACAGAGGAGACTAATACACATTACAAAGAAGCTATTGAAAACGAGAACTGTTCAAATTGTGGTTATATCTAAGAATGACAATCACCAGAATGAAAAGTTGAAACTTTTAATAGTGTGAACATAAGTTGGAGACAGAGAAAAATTAAAAAAAAAAAAAATTAAGGCACTAAGAAAATGATTAACTTTGTGGAAATGACACAATATATAATGAAACAAAAGGCGAGGAAGGTGAAAAAATAACTATAATTAACGAACAGTAGGTGAGTTTAAAAGCTCAACTATTAGCTGTAGATGGCAGCAAGCTTGTCCCACACACTTTTCAAGGAGTGACAAGATTCAAAATAATTCAGTCAAATTGAAGTGGTTAATATCCAAACTTTGCCAAAAATCAAATCGAATCACCAATCAATCCTTGCAGGGTTTAATTATTTTATTTTATTCATTGTTCTATGCTTCATGAAAATGCTTCAAATAATGGAATTCAACAAAGGAAAGGGAAAATATTATAAAACCGCTTGGAATATTCCATAATTAACGACTCAACTTGCTCCTGGGCAAGGTTTGAATATTAAGCTTCAATGAATTTAATTAATTTTTCTTAAAAGTGTCGTTTAACACAAAACACATTGGAAAGACAGGGAACATGTGGTGACATCTAATGGTTATTACCTCTAGTTTGAACTCGTCTTAAAACTAATTATTCGAACGTGAGGACGATTAGATTAGCTCCAGAACGTGCGGTATGAAAGCTTTTATTCGACCCGCCAATGATAGAAAAGAACTGGAAATATGCTATACCGGTAGCTTCTCTTACTAGCCTTTGATGTAAGGACAGTAGAAATATATACACCGGAGTATCATAATTTCTGTTTATTTGGAACCCTAATTCTACCACTAATATCCACAATCACTACCACAGATGTCCAAACTCACATTTCTCGGCCTTAGTTGAGGTCGAAATCACTTAATAAGCACGAGTCCTATAAGTGGATAGCAAGCCAAAGCACTTGGTAAATGAAATGAAGTGGAATAGGTAATTTTATGTCAAATATTTATGTCATGTATACTAAAGATAACATAGTTAATGAGAGTGAATGATTAGGAAAGAACTGGTGGCACGTAAATGAGAGCTTTGCCTACCAATTAGATATACATAAAACGTTAAAGCAGTACAACTACCGTGAAAATCCTCTAATTTTTATTGTCATACAATGGTTAATAAAATTTACTGTTGAATTATACAGTATTTTCATAAATCATAAATTTCCTGCATTATTACAGACGGTATTATGGAAAGTTAATCTACATCCTTGATTATAAACACTGTAACATATAACTATGGATATCTTAATAAGATAAATTTAAAAAGTATAATATATTTACAATTTAGTACGAGTATCGACTATCGTAATATGGACTCCTTTTAACCTTCCGGCTGGCGCACCTTTATCAGTTAGCATATTTTTAAATTACACTCGACCCTAACCATAGGAGCTAAATACGCGGTTCTGATTGGTTGAAGTTACCCGTTTCTCGCCACATAGTGTACATATAGCACAAATCAAACGCCTGCTGCTATCGGTCCTCGTGGCCAAGCGATGCTTATCTGTGTTTACTTGTTGAAGTATATAAACGTGTCTTCGCTCTATGCAACAAGCCTTAGCGCTGTTTAACTTCAGCTTTGCCTTCTCTACCAATCAGGTTTGCTATTATTATTTTTTCTGTTTGTTGTTGTGACTAAATTTGTTTTGAATGAACCATGTCGTTAAAAAGGGTAAATAATTTAAAATATGATTTTGGTAATGTTTATCAGCGACAAGTTCTCTGTTGATAATGCCTTAAGCATAGAAATAGATGTTTATCATAAGTTGTTGAATGGGAAACTTCGTACGGAAGACCTATGTGAAAATGTTTTGCGTACTTCTGGTGGAACTGTGTATTATACTGATACAAATGGAAAACTTGCAGTCCCAGTTTTCTGGGTTGTTGTTCAAATTACTACTGTTAAGTTGTTATGTACTCCAATGAAACTTGCAGATTCATAAATTAGAAACGTTTTTGGTGAATATGGTGTTATATTTGACATCTCTAATGAATTGTATTCTGTAGATCATGTGTATCCAATAAGAACGGGTCGTAAGCTAATACTCATGGAAGTTAAAAAAAGAAACCTATTCCACCTTTTGTACTTATGCAAGGGCAAAATGTTGTGTATCCTATCCAAATCAGATACAGACTTGTCTCAGGTGCAGTGGGGCACATATGTATTCGAATTGCCCGCTTCGAGTTCCTAGTGATCCTAACAGTTATGCTGGAAAAGTAGCTCCTACAGTTAGACATAGTGACCCTTCAGCACCTTTTATGCCTAAATTTGATAGCATGCCCGTTCCCCCTCGCAACAGGAATAAAACATCAAATACAGTTTCGTGCCCACCTGATCCTAGTATGCCTACTTTAGACGAAAAAACTTTCAGGAACTATTAAATAATACAATTCTGTGTGCGAACTGAACAATGTTAATTTTCGTTCTTCAGTAGTTCAAATAAGTACATTTAGTGATACTATTACTGAGAAGTTAGATAACTGTGATCATGATCCTCAGTTGTTGTTGTGTAGAATACACCAGATACATACATCAACGGATGTCCCTCCTTCTCATTCAGCAAATGAAATGGATAATATATATGTTGAGCGATGAAATTTCTTCTGGTAAGTTGAATTTTACAGAGAGTAAAGGTTACCTTTGAAATTTCCCTGGTTCCCAAGAGCAAGATAGCTTGCCTGATAAAAAAAATAATAAAAAAAAATAACTCGCCACAGCATATAATCTGTCTAGTGACATACACAATGATTCTCCTATCACAGACTTAAATAGAATTATCGAGTAAGAAATCGCACTCGTCGTAAACGTACCAAACGAAACGAATTAAGTCAAAAACTGTTTTTAAAAAAATCTGAAAGACACAAATATGTCTAGTATTCCTACAAGAGGTGCTGTTATCATGTAATAGTTTCTCTTGTACAATATATTTTTAATGAGTTAAGTTATACTTAGTTCAATTAGGTTAGTTTCTCTTTTATTAATTAGATCAGGTTTACTTTATGATACTTCTATGATGTAATTTTTCCCAAATTCATTTTTACGTTAACTACTATGCTGTTTCTGCTATTTTCTTTGAAGAACTGTATTTTTTCTTATTGATCGTTGTGTTTTCTTGCCAATGTGATGTTTCTTAAAAAAGCTACAATTTAATATTAATAATATACAGAGTCCCCCTCAAGCACTTCGCACTCTTGTGATTTTCTGCGAAATAAAGGAATTTATGTTGCTCTTTTACAAGAACTTGGAATTGCGGAAGTCCATCATACATAGTTGAAAATAATTTTAACAATAGTGGCACAGGTACAGCACGTTTTACTTCTACTGTGTGTCATAAGTCTGCTTGCATATCAAGTGGCAAACTAGGAGATATCAATATTGTCAACCTTTATGCAGCAAGTGGCTCTCAAGCTAGAATCCAGTGAAATCCCTTCTTTTCCCAGGATGTAGCTCTTACGCTAGGACCCAATGTTGAGATTAATTATGGCAGGTGATCATAATTGCGTTCTAACACCTGAAGATCAAAACCTAGGCTTTAATTTTAGTCATGCTCTCCAGGAATTAGTAACTGGACTTCATTTACAAGATATTGGATATGTCTGAGGCCGCAGGCGCGCGATACACTTACTTATTACCACACCAAAGTGCATCACGCCTTGACCGTAGATATGTCTCCCCACCATTGGTGACATGTATTAAACAAGTTGAAATTGTTCATACTTCCTTTTCTGATCACTCTGCTTATATTATAAGTTTTTCTTTAACTCATCTAAATGTTGAACGAGGAAGGGGCTACTGGCAATTAAATACTTCATTCATTCAATGGCCATTCGATCGAAATGGCAATACTGGATTAGGCAAAGGAAATATTTTCATACAATTAATGAGTGGTGGCATAGTTACTTCAAACAACGGTTTGCGATTTTCTGCCGCTGTTAATCCTTTGAAAAATCTTCGCAATTTGCTTTACTTTTATAACAGATGCTTAAGAGGAGCTTGATATACTGCTGTTTCCAACTTGTCCATGTTACCTCAGGTTAAACGTTATCAAGCATTGCTTCTTAATTTGAATCGCCGACGTGCAACTGGAATCAAGATTAGAAGCAAGGTTCCCTCAGTATATGCTCATGAAGAACCGTCACTTCGTGAGATAGAACGATGCCAAAACAAATGGATCCATCACATTCGTGACGAGGAAGAACAACTTCATGAAGATGTTGCTTCCATTAAAAATGTATTTTGGTCTATTATCACAACCTATATGGTCTTTGTGAAGTTAATAAAATGCGTGAAGAATTTTTTACGCCACCTTCTTGTGTTCTTGATGATACAGCACGACAATTTATCATGTGCCCATTGATGATGTACGATAGGCGGTATTGGCAGCACCTAAAGAAAAATCTCCAAGTCTAGATGGAATACCTAGAGAATGGTGTGTTAATTTTTTCCTCTCATCGGTGAAATACTAACTTCTCTTGTTAACGAATATTTTAGTGATAATCAGTAGATTCTATATCGTACTCCTGCTGTTACGGTTTTTATATCTAAACAAGCACACCCTACAAATATTAATCACTATCGACCCATAACTCTTCTCAATTGCGATTACAAATTGCTTGCTCGTTGCTTAAACAATAGGCTACTATCCTATATTTATTTCCCTGCTGGACCATTTCAGTATGCACGAGGAGGTGAAAACAAAATTTACCATGTGCTACGAACTCTGCGTGATGTTATTGCAAATTACCAAGTTTCAAAACACTGGTCATGTTTTGAATCAGGCCTTTAATCGTGTAAATCACAATTATTTATGGTGTTTATTGCAACATATGGGAGTCGAAGACTTATTTATTCGATGAATTCGAGTTTTGTATGATGCAGCACAGTCGAAACTAAAAGTCAATGGGTTTTTGACCACTGCTATTGCTATAAAACGTAGTGTCAGGCAAGGCTGTACATTAAGTATGACTTTATTTATAATTTCTATATGTCCTTTATTGTACAGCATCAATCAAAGTATACAAGGTTTTCATATTTCTACTGTTCCTATCAAAATGTGTAGTTTTTCTAATAACGTAAATGTGTTTTTTCGAGACCCACAGGATTTAGAACTAGTTGAAAATTGTGTTCAAAAATATTTCGAAAATTTAGGTGCATCTTTTAATTGTGTAAAGATTAAACTCATGCCCTTAGGAAATGTTTCTACAAATTCATATGACAATTTTCAGAAAATACTCTCGTTTATGAAAGTATTGTGCATTTATTTCCCCAGCAACTTGCATAATATCATATCAAAAAAATTTAAAGATGTTTTTCTGAGGGCGAGATCTGTTTTACATTCCGTGGTGCTATTCTGCCGGTTCGCACATGTTTGCTAGGACCGGTTGTTAAAATATGTCGATTTTTCAGAATTGTTTGTTACACACAGACATAAAAACACATGTACACATACATGGCCTAGCCAAGAGTGAAATAAAGAAGCTAAAGAAATTATGTGATTGTACCTGACATTACCCATTTTCGGAAATCGAAAATACCATACAGATCATTTGTTCATCGCCTGTTCATGAACGTTTTCATAAAATTTGTTTCTTTAAGGTTTATAAACAATTTATACCAAAAACTAATTGGCCTGTGCCAACTTCACGTAGCAGAGCCCATCTTTGGGAATAGAAATTAAACTATGCAGATAAAATTTCCATATCTTTTGCATTTCTGTTTGCATAGCAAGTGTGTGTATTGCAAATTTCAGCGGAAGGAAGGGATTGTAGAATACAACTTTTCACACTCAAGAATAATTGACCTTTTTGGAGAACATTACTTTGGTTTGTACATACCTGAAGGTTAATGATGGGGGGGACCATCAATTTTATTTTAAGTGTCTTTCTTCTTAGTGATGAGTGAAGTGATGAGAGTTATTTATACATATTTTACACACATACAGACCACTAACAATTGTCAATGGATCCACTGCTGGTTGAAGGTCTTTCCAATATTTTTTGACAACCATCTATCTTGGACATATCTTCTCCAAGATATTCAAAGTGCTTCATAATTTCGTCACACACCCTCGTATTAGTATGCTCTGTAGGTAGCTATATGCCACAAGAGAATTATGTTTATCTATTTACCAACCCGTCAACTATATATATATATATATATATATATATATATATATATATATATATATATATATATATATAGGGTTATGAATTTTTTGACTTTTTGTAAAATAATTGATTTCCTGTATCATAAATCGATGAGCTTTTGTGAAATACTAATAAAAACTGTTTAAGTCTGTTTAGTTTTTAAAGAAAACTCAGCCGCAAAGCAAAATTTCTAAAATAATATATAAGCACTCTATGTATTTTTTATGCAATGTACAAGGCTTAGTACTATAGTTTTCTGTGGTCTTCTAAAGCTCTCTTCTGCCTGTGGCACTTGTTGCCAGACAAGTTAGACACATGTAAAAATAGTGTTAGAAGATTCCAGTACACAGCGCTCATTGTTTGTGTGCCGTGTTGAGGAACAAAAGAATATATACAACTGAAGGAGTGTGTGTAATTGACTAATTTTCTGAGTCGCATTGTGATGTGTTGTGTTGTGTTGTGTTGTATATAACCAAACCATGCAAACTATTCCGCAATAATGCAACCTCCTAGTTCCATTTGTAATCAAAATATCTCATAGGATAATTTTCTGAGTCGTATTGTGATGTGTTGTGTTGTGTTGTGATGTATAACACCAAACCATGCGGCAAACTATTCTGCAATAATTACAACCTCCTAGTTACATTTGTAACCAAAATATCTGATAAGAAAAGTGCTTCTACCACCGAAAGAAACAAGAAGATCTAGACGAAGAATCTAGTGCAATTTCAAGAATCACATAGGAAAAGAAGATATGTTCCACTAGAAGAACAATCACTGGAAAACAAGAGCAAAATACCACTCAAAATCCAAGTCGTTGGTCGCTATTTGTTCCTTGGGGCATCCATCAAGGCAAGGAAGGAGCTTGTAAATGTAATTGCAAAAGAAGTAACAAGTTTATGGCAAAATAAATTAAATTTTCCCAGTGTATCTATACAAGTCGTAGAAGCAAAACTGAATAAGGTGCTGCACACCTATCATGAATGTGTAAAACGAGGAAAATACGATCAATTGGATGAAATTTTTGACACAAAAGAAAATGGTGAATGGCTGTGGGGTGAGGATGGAAGATTATCGAAAGCAAAGGACATGTTGGTTATACAACTGGGAATACTGCAAGTTCCAAAACTATCCATCCATCCAAACGAAGGAAAATGCCAAAGTACTATACTTCAACAGCAGCAGCAACAACTACTACGTCAACTTCCGAAACATCAGATACTGAGAGTGATTATGAAGAAGCCCAAACTTCAGATGAACCCTCCATAAGGACAAGGAAGACGTATAACAGAACCAAAACTGCAACAAATTTAGTAACATCTTCCAATGTTATCAACCAGCAAAGCAGCAACAATTTGCCGCAGTTATCTCAAGATGGAATCGACATTGAGACGCCTTCACAATCTGGTACATACAAGTCTACTATTAAAGAAGCTGTTAAACTTAAAGGAGAAATGAAGAAAGCACTACATTTAGAAAACTGGGTATGATGGTAAGCGCATTTTGATGCATTTTGATGGTAAGCGCATTGGTGGCCAAGAATATCAAGTGCTATTGTTGAAGAACGAACAAAGAGAATTTAAGTTAGAAGCGCTAGGTCTACCGAACGGAAAAGCAGATACTCTGGTTAAAGGAATATCAGATGTTCTCTATGAATACAATTTATGGAATAGTATAAAGGGTGCCTTCCATTTCAATTCAGGCAGAGCATGTACCATCACCATCTCAGATATTGTTGAAACTTTTTTTTATAGCAACTAGACATGTTTTTAAGAGACCCATATTTTTTTGTTTTGTCGAAAAAAATTTTCCCGCCAAGTAACGGGCCACCAAAACGGGGAGTACAATTTATGAATTGTAGAAGACATGGAAAATGGTCAACTTCGGAGCCTCACCATTCGGCTATGGAGACAGATAGAGTTATAATTCTTGTTGTGGTATGTACATAGGGATATAAATAAACTATATTTTATCATAGTTTGGTTTGCGCATGCGTATCTTTTTGTACATAAATTAACAAATGAACGTCAATTTATCTGAAAAGTCGAAGTTTGCGAATTTTTTTCGAGCACTTCCGGTTCCAATTTTAAAATTCTGTTTCCACGGTTGGTAAGACCTAGTTACCCGCTTTCCGAAACAAATTTTGTATCGCTTCTGTGTGCAACCGTTTTGTCGCAAAAAATTCGAGAAATTGTAAAATTTTCAAAAATCGCCATTTTTGGGCGCCATTTTCTCGAAAACACCATCTTTTAAAATTCTGAAATTTTGTCAGATGGTTCAACTTTACATGAATAATAAACACACCAAATACCATTCTCGACCAATGCTTCATGAATTAACTGCATCCTTTTAAAGTTAGCGAAGTTTCGTTAACTTTGATGTCACAGTTAGCAACACTGGTAACAATAAAAGTGCAATGATTTGATTATGTTTGTGGTTCACATTCATTAAATGAAGAATAAAAGGTTTTCTTGACTGTTTTTTTTATTATTTTGATCAAAAAGGCTCTCCGAAATAGTAAAATGAGCCTCCCCCTACTCCTCCGTTTTCTTAAACCGAAGTAATCTGAGGTGGAAATTACGATTACGAAACACAAATTTTAAGTTTACTTGAAATGGCCATCCAATAAATTATGATGATCTATAAAAAGCGTGAACTATTACCTCAGTATGATTTGGAATGCTCCAGACAAAGTCTCAATTAAGTGTTTTGTCATTACAGTGATCGAAAAAGGACAAAAAGTTTAAAAAACCGAAACATTTTCTTACGCGTTTTAAAGAAATTTACTGGCTTTTTAAACAGAACAATCCCAGCATAAGAATGGGTCACTCGGAATTTTATAGTATTCGACTAAAGTGGGTCAGTCCGAAACCTGCGAGGAAAGTGTAGGTGTGTGTATTGTGCAAATTTTAAGTTAGCTGCTACTGAGTTGCTACAAATCAAAGGTGCAGCCTGTATTGAAGCTGTCATGAGTGACCTATTTCCTTTAGTAGTATGATCCGTAGAAAATGACTACTGTCTTCTTCAAGAATGTCCTGGAGTGGAAGGAATAAGTGTAGAGTCTTTAATTATTGATCCTGATGAAAATGAAAGTGTTACGTATGCCATATGGGAGAATAATGATCTCGTTAAAAAACTGTGCCACTTTCTGTTTTCGTATCGTAATTGCTGGTTTAACTGTAAGAATTGTAATTCATGACTACATCAGGAAAATCCAAATAGAATTAATTGCTACCGAAAAGCACCGTATAAAATTTCAAGATACAAATTCTATTTTACTTCATGTGGACTTCGTTGAAAACTGGACTGTTATTCTGCAAAGTGAAATTCAGAGTTATCACCGGAATATGAAACAACTGACAGTTTTGTTTTAATAAACGACGATAAAACGCACGATTCGGCTCACGTATTCATAGTCATAGACAAGATTCTAAAAATACTCGAAGAAATGCGAAAATATATTTTTTAGAAAAAGGTTTGAATACGTGAAAATAGGTGTCTACAAATTCCCAAACCGTGTCAGTGATTTCTGATGGTGCTGCATCCCACTTTAAAAATCGCTTTCAGATGTTCGAGATGCAGACAGGTCCGATAAAGCAGTGGTTTTGCAGTGAAACCGGCCATGCAAGGGTCTCTGCGACGGTATGGGGAAGGGGGGGTGTAAAGAATGTGGCAACGCGGCATAACCTTAGGCTAAAAACAGATACACAGCATTAAAACCGCAGAAGAAAAAAAAATGAAATGAAATCTGTAAGTTTCACCACGTCCCACGGTTATGCCGGTTAGGCTAAAGGAGACGGGGATTATGAGAAATGAATGAAATGATGGAATGCAAAAAGTGGGAGGAAACGGGATAACCCCGAGAAAACCCACAAGCACGGTGTTTTTCCACCACAAAGCTCACACGGCGCAAGCTGGGATCGAACCAGGGCCCGCAAGCACCGGAAGTGAACTCTCTACCACTGAGCCACCGCGTCCCCACTAAAACCGCAGAAGAATTCGTGAGTATAGTGCAAGTACAAACTCCGGGTATTACTCTCGTTTTGTTGCCTGGAACTGAATTCGACGACTTCCGGAAGAAAAAAGGGGAAAGTATGCAACCGGTAACTGTATTCAACGAAGTCATCTTTGGCTTTCGGAAAATTGCGAAGTTTTTATAGCAGTAACGGGTCACCATGAACTAACTTCATGCTTCCCCCAAATTCGAACTTCTGCAATTCAAAGTGTAGATTTAAGAAATCTGCAAAAAGGAACTTTTGTTACATACATATATGTATGGTAACCAGTGGTGCGTAGCAGAAATATGAATAAATCATGAATTATTTGAAGTTAAAATGCTGTTTATGCTTCTACATAGACCTTCAGCAGGATACAGGTTTCCAGAAGAGCATAAGAGAAGTGAAAATAAGTGTTTTCTGACTATCGACTATCTGCTACGCAGGGGTGGATCCAGGACGGACTTCTGGAAGGGGGGGGTTGTAATACTGCTACTTAGAGTTACTTTAAAGAGCTCCAAACTCTGGGATGGGTTTTATTTCTATATAAAATAAGAAAGTTTCTTCTTCTGGGGGGGGGGGGCATCGTGCCCCTAGATCCATTCCTGGATGACTTGTGAGTTAACTAACACCTATTGGAGCACCTGCACGGTTACATGCTATTAGCGAAGAAGACACAAACCAAGCAAATGATTGGTCTATGTAAAAAAAACAGTGAAATTTTGTTTTCGAAGACCATTTTAAGTAAGTGAACTTGAAATTTGTGTTTTTCGTAATCGTAATTTCCACCTCAGATTATTTCGGTTTAAGAAAACAGAGGAGTAGGGGGAGGCTCATTTTACTATTTCGGAGAGCCTTCTTTATCAAAATAATAAAAAAAACAGTCAAGAAAACCTTTTATTCTTCATTTAATGAATGTGAACCACAAACATAATCAAATCATTGCACTTTTATTGTTACCAGTGTTGCTAACTGTGACATCAAAGTTAACGAAACTTCGCTAACTTTAAAAGGATGCAGTTAATTCATGAAGCATTGGTCGAGAATGGTATTTGGTGTGTTTATTATTCATGTAAAGTTGAACCATCTGACAAAATTTCAGAATTTTAAAAGATGGTGTTTTCGAGAAAATGGCGCCCAAAAATGGTGATTTTTGAAAATTTTACAATTTCTCGAATTTTTTGCGACAAACGGTTGCACACAGAAGCGATACAAAATTTGTTTCGGAAAGCGGGTAACTAGGTCTTACCAACCGTGAAAACAGAATTTTAAAATTGGAACCGGAAGTGCTCGAAAAAAATTCGCAAACTTCGACTTTTCAGATAAATTGACGTTCATTTGTTAATTTATGTACAAAAAGATACGCATGCGCAAACCAAACTATAATAAAATATAGTTTATTTATATCCCTATGTACATACCACAACAAGAATTATAACTCTATCTGTCTCCATAGCCGAATGGTGAGGCTCCGAAGTTGACCATTTTCCATGTCTTCTACAATTCATAAATTGTACTCCCCGTCTTTGGTGGCCCGTTACTTGGCGGGAAAATTTTTTTCGACAAAACAAAAAAATATGGGTCTCTTAGAAACATGTCTAGTTGCTATAAAAAAAGTTTCAACAATATCTGAGATGGTGATGGTACAATTTTATATTTTTCTGCCTGAGTTGAAATGGAAGGCACCAAAGATGATTATTGCGGACACTACTACTGTGAACACTGGAAGAAGGAATGGGATTCTAATTCAATTACAAAGGCTGTTTGCTCAAAAGAAACTGGAAGTACCACAATTCATTGGTTGTCAACACCATGTTTTTGACCGAGTGCTTCGCGTTGTGATGGATGAGGAATTTGGAGGAAACAACACATTGCCCAATATCCTATATCCATTTATTCTGGAGCTTGTAAAGAACTACGGTCAGCTTAAAATTAATTTTGAGACTGTTGAAGAATAAATAACAGAAATAGCTGGATGGTCTGATGACATGAAACTTCTATTTTATTTAACTCGACTTTTCCCGTATTTTGACGCAACTGGAAGATATCCTAAAGAGAAATTTCAGAAAATACCGAAAATGAGTAATGCATTATGGAATAATCGAGCAATATTAGCTCTTCTGACATTTATTTTTCTACAAGAGAGAAGAGACTCTCTGCTCGAAATTTGTAGCTTCATCTTTTACAAATGGGCAGACCATTGGTTTACTGACCAAATCGACAGTGTGGGTGATTATCAGAAGTTATGTAACAGCTTGCGAGTTCATAAAAAAGCATTAAATTGTGTGAAAAAGTTTTGGAATCAAGAGCCATCGAGACTAAGAATTCCCAGAACAAATCAATGTCAAGAACGACCTATCAAGTGTCTCCAAGATCTTAATGACGTCTGTAAAATGAAGGATAAACTTAAGCTTAGATAAGTTTTGTCTAACAAAACATAATAATTGTTCATTATGCTATAAATATGCTGTCCATACTTGTAGATTTGATATGTAAGATTGCAATTTTCAATTTATTTAAATGGTTTATGTTATGCAATAACCATAAATAATACATATACAATAAACAATCCCTATACACACAATAAATAATGTAGAATGAATAATATATAAAATAAACAATACAATATAAATACAAAATAACTTTAATCTACATATACAAAATGCTCCCTCGTGGCGGAATGGTTAGCACGCTCACATCTGGTGCGCGTGTTCCCGGGTTCGATTCCCGGTGGGAGCACAGTGGTTCCGACTCCGCGTTAAACTGTAGGTCCTGTCCTTAAGACGTCATCATCCCATAGAAGGCAATGAGAAACCACCATCGGTTCATCTTGCCCAGGGATCTTCGGGTCAAGGTCCTGCCTTAGGGCAGAACACCAAATCACCATTGTCACAATATACGCATATATTGTGAAAGGGTTTGTTTTTTTTTTGGTTTGGGGTGACCTTGTTCAACAACGAAATCGAATTAATGCATTTTTCGTTAGTTTTGAACAAACGTTCATCGATTTGTGACAAAGGAAACATTCAAAGCATTAGATTTCATCTCAGCACTATATTACTTCATCTCATGTCACTACCAATGATAAACATTACCAGTGTCTTTGTCTCTCATTCCTCCCGAATTTTGCTATTTTACCGACGTCATATGTACTTACTTTTATTTATCTCCCACTGGCGCCAAATATCTTCCTCAAAGTGTGAAACTTATTTATACTCTGATTTTACAACAACAAAACAGCCGCTGTCATCGCATAACCTTCACATTACCAAATGATAATTGGAAACAGATCTGGAGGAACGTTTCCTTCAATTTTATATCAACTTATGCTCGTTCGTTATGGTACAGGATTGTTAATAACATCATAGATACAAAGGCAAAACGACATCATCTCCAGATTACTGATGACAATTGATGTGATATCTGTAGAAAAGTAGATACTTTGGAAGATCGTCTCACACTCTGCAACATATCAATACCGGTGTTGAAATGATTCAATATCAGTATAAGATCAGCTTTCACTGTATTACTGTCCAAATGCTCATGTTACCTGATATTAAGTATTTTTCAATACAGAAACATTATTCTGTCATATGAATTATCTTTTCTATGAACAATCTTTACAATTGTCAAGTTTTTTTATTTACATATACTTTACTGAGAATATAATTATAACTGTCAATTACGTAACTTTATCATTCTAATTCGACAATAATGTAAATAAAAAGTGATTTAAAAACGTGCCAAAGCAACGGGCTAGTAATAATAATCGTTTTTGGCATGGGTTCAAACTTGGCCCAAAGATTATTTATTCTTTTTATTTTCATAGCACTTTTATCATTAAAATAAGATAATAATTAATTCTCATTTGCTCTTGTACGTAAAATATAATACATAAAAAGTAATTTGTTTATATTTAGCTGAGCGAGCGGTAGCGAGCGAAGGAGGTTGGAATTTCACAGGGCTCGTTTCGTGCCAGCTTTATCCCCACGATAACACCACGTGACATTACGTCACACTCCAGTGATCTAACTTCGAACTTCAACTGCTACCTTGTGAAGAAAATGCACGTTTTAGGATAGTGCTTGAAAAAAATATATACCTCATGTTCTCGCAAAATGCAACGGAAACATAATCATATTTTTATTTTTATCAACACAGAGAATTAACAAATTTCTTCTATTATTATAATACATAATACATGCACTAGAAAGTTTGGACAATCACAAACAGCAACCAATCAGAAACGTGTATTTAGTTCCTATGGAGAGGGGCGAGCGTGAAGAAATATGCTTACAGTTACACGAGAGGATGCACGCCACACTGTATGCGACATATGAAACAAAACTGGAAAATACATGTTTATTTAGATGAAGAAAGTGATCATCAGAGAATAAATTAGGTTCTTTACTATAATTCTACATTTAATTTGCTGTCTCAATTGTAAGAACATACAGATAGAATTGAATTGTAACAAAAGCTTTGATTTCTCATTAAATGAACGGTAAGATCTGCTATTTTTAATAAAAAAGATCATGAATACAAGAAAGGAACTCACAACTCTTCAGTGTATAATTCATCTTCACATATTATCAAACTATCAGTCACCATCGCACATTATTAAACTACTTTACTGGCCTTGAGTCACACAATTATTGATTGAAAGAAAGTTGCGACCTATTAGCATTTGAGAAAAGCTTTAAAATATGACATATAGCACCATAAAAGAATGGAATGTAGGAGTAAATTGTAAACTAACTATAGATATCACACAATGTAGTATAGGTAGTGTTGCACCGGATGAAACTATAACAAATGTAGCTTTGAAACAAAAATATTACGAGACAGAACAGATTGAAATTTAGAAAAAAATTATTGAAACAAAATAAGGATACAGTACACCTGAAATGTAATTCATTCACATGACTAAGACGTGTTCATGGTCTGACTCAGTCTTGTCCATTAATCTTCATCCTCATTGTCATTATCACTAATTGCAGGTTCAATGCAGTTTTGGCGTAACATTTCCCAAACTGAATGTTTTTTTTAACATATTTGCTGTTGTGTTGTCCCATTTATGTTCTCCCATCTCGTATGACCTCCACATAAATGACAAGGTCTAACTCTTCTCTCAGCTGCTTGATTGGAAGCAGGGTTGTTCCTAAATTTTCTCAAAAATAAGGTAACATTCCTAGGAAGATGTTTCATTATGACACGGTCGCGAAGGTACTATCTCGTAAGTTGGAATGACAAATTGTGTAGAAAGCATCTCCTTTCAACTACTTTGTCTGGGTGGTTACTGTAAAAAATTACCTGAGCTTTTATCCTGGCGAGGTCGAGGAAACGAAAAAAACATGCCATGGTCCATCGCTTTGTAATCCTGGGTGTAAAGTTGGATGCACACAATTTATCGACTGTGTCCACTCCCCCTTTAGTACAGGTATAATCACGATCTATGTCTGATTTGTTACTTGCCTCATCAACCTCATCTGAAACAGCAGGAAAACAAGGTGAATTTATAGGAATTGTAACTAAATTATCATTTACAAACTTTCTTAAGCATGTATTATTTTCGCTGAATATGTTGCGTTCGTCATCACAGAAACAAGTGTCATGTCATATTGATGTGCTTAATGGCACGAGTTTACCTCTCTTGACTTTACTGGAAACAACTCCGGAGGTATTTCTTTCTTGTTCGTTTTTCAGAGTATCCAGAAAAGTAATTTCGTTTTTAAGCAAGTAAGTAGCTAACGGGTAACTAACTATCTCTATGGCCTATGGAAGCCAGAGGTTCAATATTGTGTTCTCAAAGCTTTGTATTGACTTCTGTCCTTAAACAATTGGATGCAGTTTCCATTTTCATCTCTCTCTCTCCGAGATCCATCTTTATATTGTCCTATTGTACACCTGGAAGCAGAAGATAAACTCAAATGACTAAGATTGAACAGAGAGTTTACGGAGTATTCCGTCATTCACTTTTGACTGCAACCCTGTTGGTAGATAAGGGTGAATGAAACATAAATGATTTCTTGGAGCACGTAGCAATTATTCACACTTTAAATTCAAATTACATTTAAATACGCATCAGAGTGTTTCACACGCTCAAGAGAGTCCAAAGCAAATACCATTTTTATTTAAATAATTAATACTTTCTTGATCAGAGTATGAACTTCTTATTAAAAATTAAAATATTTTGTAACAGTTTCCATAACGTAACGTTATTTTCCTCAGACGTTAATATGTATGTTTAAATTAATGTGGGTAACAGAGGCATTATAATTTTTATACATATAATTAGCTTACAATTTCATTATTATATTCACAGATATGGGATAAGGAGTTAGAAGAACTGTCTCAAAGATGGGCTGATCAGTGCACTTTCGGACATGACAAGTGTAGAATCAATTCAAGTGAGTAAGTATGTTCTGATTCTTAGGTTTACATAGAATCTTAAATCTAACTTTCAAGTGTTACGTCCTTTGGCCTAAAGAGACAACGTAACAGGAGAATAAATTATGGAGTACTGTAAGAAAGATCAGGGAAACAGAAGTTTTCCCTACCTCTCCCGAAAATAAAACATAAAAATTTAAATAAAAATCGCTGTACTCTTTAAAATTTTATATTTGAGGGACACTTCTGTTATTATGTAGTTTCCCTTTAGTTCTATATATAGTATTACTACATTAGTTTTCGAAGATGTAGATGCAAAGCGTTTTAGCAATTACTCAATTTTAGACAGTGTTACAAATTTTATAAATGTCTACCATATCATTACATCGATTTCTAATACTAAATTGTTTTAAACGGTATTATAATTACTGTGTCTATTAAAAACAACCTTCGTGATTCAACATGATACTTACCTCAGAAATTTTTCGAAACAAAACTTTCTGATGAAAGGAAAATTTCCAATCTCTTGTAAATTTATTTCCATTTCTTCCAAGTACGTCATATTATAATCATAGTACTTGATGATACGATATTAAAATGCGTTTTGTCCTGTCTACCTGTTCTACTATTACTGTAGTAGAGAAATCAAAATTCCGTGGTGAAAATTTATTGGTGTTACTATATCGGCCTCAGTTTGTAACACTGAAGGTAAGTGTGGTGTTTTAAGTTATCGTTTAACATGTAGATTTAAAGAATAATCTATGATAAATCATGTAGTATAATTTAAAATAAAATTTCTATTGAGGTTGTCACAATACTTATCTAGTGGTAATCTATTTGTTTAAAAATGACGACGTTTCAAGGTGAATGGTTAAGATCGAACTTGTGTAAATAGAGCGAAATACACTTAAAATTTCTAGAACTTGAAATTTTAGGATATACTTGAAACTACTGTAGATCAACAATACTTACTTTATCTAATGTATATTTTAAATTAATGTATTTATTTATTTATCATTCAGCTATAGCAGTAGTATAACTTCTATTAGAACGGGCTTTACAATAATTACGTTTGAAATATATCAATATCAATATTTAAAGCAAAAATGGAAAAGAGAAGTAATTGTGTGGAATACAATGAATCAAAAAGACACTGAGTGTTCATTGAATTGTGGCCACCCACACAAGAAAGTGTGGCCAGCAGCCGAGCTGCTTATATGACCATCCCGAATATTAGTATTGCAGAGAAAAAACACACTCCAGGCTACGCTTTCGCAGACAGCACACTGTTATAATGGGAAGTAGGCAGGATTTATCCGCATTCCAATAGGGCATGATTGTGGATACCCGAGCAATAGGTGCGTTAATAACCCAGATAGCGACATTGGTCGGATGGGCCCGTTCCTATGTAGTGAAGGTATACAAGGAGTTGGAAGAAAATGGTGTAACAGTCTGCAAGAGACGAAACAGCAGGGGCGTACGAAAGTTCCAAACGTGGTGCGAGCGTCGCGTCAAACAGATGGCGACAGCCAAATGAACCATCAGCAGGATCTTCTGTATAACGTTTACCTTCCACGGGTCAATCTTTCTTTTTAAAAGTTGTGTTTTATTAATAGCACATACAGTACATACACCTCTTTAGATATCTTCCATTCTTTGTTTGCTATATTCTATTGATATCTTCCTTGGTATCAGTATGCTCTTTACACTTAACATCATACATCATCATTCCTATTTAGTTAATAAGAAATATAAAAGTTAATTATTCTCATTATATAATATTACATCAAACAAATTTCTATGTTTACTTGAGGTACCTAGATCTTTGTTACTAAATTCATCTACATTTTCTCTTTCTATACACCTAACAACAAATAATAACTTTTCATATTAGCGTTTTTATCTGGTTGATATATCAATATAACATTTGTGTTAAAGTTTAAAGGAAATCTTTCTGTAGAAAAATAGTTTAAAAATATATCTATATAGGATTTATTGAGACTTCATTCCATCTGTATTATCTTACTGTTACAAACAAATCTACTGCCAACATATACATTAAATATGCAGCTTTTAAGATTGGTTTTCAATACTTTCACTCAATAAATGACATGGTAAGTTTATAGCCCTTTTCGTATTATTAATTAATTATTTCTTTCATTATTTCAATATCTTTTCTCGTAACAATTGTACAATAATATTATCTAAAGACTGCACGTTACCAAATATATCCATATTTTATTACATGCCAAATAATAATTTTTAATTTATCATGAAAGTTCTCTTTCTATATACATAATACAAAGTAGTAGGCCCCGACGTTCGCCCGAATGACTCATCCTCACTCTCTTTTATGACCAGGATTTTTGAAATTTGTTCCCTTTTAGTGCTTTGGTACCTCGATCCTGATTGGCTGAGAGAGGTCACGTGACGTTAGGCCCCGCCCACGCGGGAAATTCAAATTTCCAGGTCACGTGGTATGACGTCATGAGTCACCCTGTGGGGAAATCCCTCATTCTCTTTTATGACCAAGATTTTTGAAATTTGTTCCCTTTTACGGGTAAGATGAGTGTTTATGATTGGTTGACAGCTATCACATGATCTTAGACCCTGTGATATTTGAAATTCGTTCCCTTTTACGGGTAAGATGGATGCTTTGGTACCACGATGCTGATTGGCTGATAGAAGTCATGTGATCTTAGGCTCTGGGATTTTTGAAATTCGTTCCCTTTTACGGGTAAGATGAATGTTTTGGTACCTCAATTTTGATTGGTTGATAGAGGCCACATAATCTTTCCCTCACCACAATGCTAGAAATTCAGAGTGCTATGACGGCGATCCTGGATTTTAGAATGTTGTTCCCTTTTTTATGGTTATCCTTAAAGTTCCCATGGAGGGTTCAACCACCTCCTTAAATAACCCTTTTTGGTATCATGATATTGTACTGAAGTTTACCTTAAATATTATCCTTGTCTTTGACAGATAAGATGATTACCAGCTTTCTTACCTTGATGGAGATCCTGTCCTTGAATTAGTAGCCTATGTCTCTGGAAGTAACAATGGTGAAAGAGGGGTCCATCGTTGTCGCTTGTAGATTTCTTATAACATATTGTTGTGAGTTTAAGCATTTTTTTTTAAACGCTCAGTAAGCGCTTCATTAATGGAAACAGTGTTGCCAGATTTTTCTTACCTAAACTGCTCCGATTCTTTTCGAAACGGTTCCGCAGAGTGCAAGAAATTTTAAACTAAAAATTTTTTCGAACTAAAAAATTTTAAACAAAAAGTTTCAAACAAAAAATTTTCGAACTAAAAATTTTAAAACAAAAATTTCAGAAAAATTTCGAACTAAAAATTTGAAACTTAAAAATTTCAAAAAAATTTCGAACTAAAAAGTTTGAAGCAAAATTTTGTCGAACTAAAACATTTTTTAAAAAATAAAAGTTTCGAACTAAAGATGTAAATCACATCTAAAAATTTTCAAATCAAACTTTTTTTCGAACTAAACTTTTAAAATTTTCGAACTAGAAAATTAAACCAAGTTTTAGAAAACTAAAAAGAAAAATCCTAAGAAATGTTTTTCCAGGAATCAAACTCAGGTCTTTCAAACCAAAGACGTGTATCCTAACCACTTAGCTATGAATGAATTCGGTTTTAATCGTGCTTGGTGGGATTCGAACCATGGTTCTTGAAAATGATACACTTATACTTTAAGATAATAAATCTGGCAATGTAACGCGGATTAAAATAAAATGCTGATAGATTTCTTTGTGTGTTGACATAGAAGCACATATGATTGAAAATGCAAACGTCAGCGGATGTTGTATCGTATTACTTTAATTTTACTACGAACGTGTCAGCATGATTCATAATAAAAGCAAACATTGACATTTTCTTACGGACTATGAGGAAAATGAAATGTCGTCACAATTTACGACAGGTAGTGACATGATCCTGACAGAAAGCATTTTGGGATGATGTCATGATCAGAACTGTGATACTAGATGTTGTAACTATTGAGAAACTTGAATGACGTCACGATCGATTGTTACACATCGTTTTGGTTCGTGATTCATGACGAAAAGCAGCGTTTTGATTGGTTCGTTGTGATGTCATTTTATAAATTTCCTCGTTTCTGATTGGTTGATGATGACATCGTTTTCACAACGACCTAAATAAAAATCTAAATTTCATTTTTCAAATCCTACATCGCTCTCAACTATCGAGTGAGAAGGTCTACTTTTAAAAGTGTTTTCATTTAAGCTTCATTGCACCGACTTTTTGTTCATTGAATTTGAGGTAAGTTCAGTGAGATTTTATTTTTCACACAAGATTCGAAAATCATTTTTATTTCATATTTGTGGGGTGGATCACTCATACAATGTTTTACTTTTAGTACGAAATATTTAGACTATGTGGAATTAGTGGAATGGGAAAGTGGGAGTAACGCGAATAAACACACGAGATCGAATCAGGAACTAAGCACGAGAAATGATATGGTTTAGCGTCCCTTCAGCTTAATGTTGAATCTGAGCGTCCGTCGGGAATTGAACCATGGCTAAAAATGTGTGCGCTTGGCTTTGAAAAGAATGCATTCAAAATTTCGAAAACTACACCTGAGAATAACATGGTTCGATTCCTTTGAAAACATTGTTTTAGTTTAGCGTCCCTTCAGCTTAACGTGATATTCGAGCAACCGTCCGGTGTTGAATCAGGGCCAGAGGTGTGTACGTCAACCACTTAGCTTAGTTTTGAAAAGAATGTATGATAACGTGAGAATAATACATTTCAGAAAAGTTTTGACAGCGATCCGACGTGGAAAGCAAACCCACTGAGGATTGAACCAGGACCTTCCACGTTAGAAGCATGTACGCTAATCACGTAGCCACGAGTGCATGAATATTTGGTTAAAAGTTTTACGCTATACAGATTTTGTTTTGACAATTACGTATGCGTAACGTTAATGTTTGGTGAATCTCTTCAACTTGCAAGCGCATCATTTAAAGGTCGTTGTGAGTGGAAAAAAAATGCTGACGCGTATTTTGTCACGTCTCAGCACTGTTAAAACATTCATTCATGCATTCTTTTTATCACTATAGAATGGTAGGTCAGTTAAATGCTGATGCAATGGTCTCGAGTTTGACAGCAATAAAACACTCATTTCAGTAACATAATTATTTTAAAAGAAAAACTTTAATTTCTAGTACGTGTGCTTTCATAATGTGATTCTGAACACCACCGCCAGGGAATCAAACTCAGGACCTTTACATGAATTGCTTAGTTAAGAATTTATCATGAATGTTATGATATCCTGTTTATCTGATGATTAAGATTTTTCTTTCTTCTTTTCTTTTGTAGTAAACTCACACTGCTCAATTCCTTTTTTTCCCATTACATATTTTACCGTGCCTGTTTGTTTGTTTTCCCCTTTTCTAACCATGGCCGAATCGGGTTTTACTGTTCGTAATGAAATCACTCGTCATTATAGACGATTTAACATTGAAGGTAGAATGCTCGAAATTCAATTCAACGCACCACCCGTAGGAACCGATATTATCCAATACGTTCATAACAGTTTCCAAGCAATGCTGAACCATTTATTAGCCAATGTCGACGATGAGGCGATGGTTGGTTTATCAGTAATATCACCACGCAATACCAATAAGCCATTTTGGGTGAGTTTTCGCCAAGCCCGAAACCTGACATTGGAAACGATGTGGGCCTCCTTTGAAAGAGTTTTACAAAGTAACAATGCATTTCTCCTGCACGAACCATTCACCGTTCATTTCCATCGTGTGGATATTCCACGTGGCTATGGTGGTTTGCGGCAAGGCGTACTGGAGAACGAAGAATTGTTACGTACCAAGCGAGGGATTGTACGTGTACAAAATCAAGATTCAAGGTGCCTGGCGTACGCCCTTGTTATTGCTATTGGCCTGAAGGCATACAAGAATGTAGATGTGCAACGTTATAAGCAGTATCAACGCCAATCGAAATGTATTGTGGACGATGAAGTCGATGCGTTATGTGCAAATGCAGGAGTGAATTTGGATCATGGTGCCAGTGTAAATGAAATTCGGCAATTCCAGTCATACCTCAAAGAATATAAAATTACAGTCTACACTAGCTTCACAGGTCATGACATCATGTACGAGGGACCGAACGATGAAAATCGCACTCCCATAAATTTGATTTGTTTGGCTGGCCATTTTGACATCATTCAATCCTTAACTGCTTGTTTTGCAACCAATTTCTACTGTGAAGCGTGCCATAAAAAGTATAGTAAACGTAATGAACATGTAAAAAATTGTCCTGTAACATGCTCCAAATGTTTACAGAGACCTCTATGCGACAAGAACCAAACGCTGATATTATGCAACGACTGCAATCGTCAATTTTACGGCGAAGAATGTTTTAATAATCATCGTAATATTGTATATCATCATGGGGAACCTGTATGCAAAATGGTGAAGCAATGTAGTAAATGCTACAGAGTATATTCTTTTGTGCGAAGTGGACAACGCATTCATGATTGTAATGAGATCTTTTGCAATGTATGTAAGAAGATTGTTCCGGGATCACATCAATGTTTTATGCTTCCTGATCGACAATGCTTGAAACCTGGTGTTCCTTCGCTCATGCATGCAAAGAAAGCATTATTGATTTTTTACGATATAGAATCTATGCAAGACAAGAATATTGGTGATAATATGTATGTACACGTTCCGAATTTATTGGTTGCACAACAAGTATGTTATGCATGTGTTGAAAACGATAATATCCAGCAGTCTTGCAGTACGTGTGGTCAGCGCCAGCATATTTTCCAAGGAGACGATCCAATTTATGATTTTCTCCAGTACTTGCGGGAACGTCGTCCCAATATAAATAGGATTTTCTGTCTTGCTCACAACTCGAAGGGATACGATGGACATTTCATCCTAAAGACCATGGTAGAACAATGCCAATGGAGACCTGACGTCATATTAAATGGGACCAAGATACTGAGTTTAACCTTGAATAATCTGACGTTCATTGACTCTTTGAACTTCCTGCCTATGGCATAAAGCAAATTGTCAAAAGCGTTCAATTTACCCGCAACTAAAGGATACTTTCCGCATTTCTTCAACACCAAGGAGAATCAATCGTATATTGGACCACTTCCAGAAACGAAGTATTATGGTGCAAATGAAATGACCGTCGAAGACAGAAACAAGTTCATGCATTGGTACAACGATCATCGTAATGACACGTTTGATTTCCAGAAGGAAATTATCAACTATTGTATTCAAGATGTCAATGTACTGCGACAAGCATGCGTTTCGTTTATGACGTCATTTGAAGCAGAAACCAAAGTGAATCCCTTCCTGGAGACGATCACGATTGCCAGTGCTTCCAATTTAGTATTCCGCCGGAATTTCCTTAAACCCAATACCATTGGAATTCTACCGGCACATGGCTATCGATGGAGAAGTACCCAATCGATCTCTGCAATGCAATGGCTGGCCTACATTGAAAAAAGCGAAGGAAAACAAATCTTACATGCGGCCCGACAAAAAGAAGTGTTTATTGCGGGATTCCATGTTGATGGCTACTACCAAGATCCTGAGACGTTAGAGGAGCACATCTACGAGCATGCTGGCTGCTTTTATCACGGGTGTAAAGTATGTATTACTACAGGCCGTAATCAGCCCATCTATGGCAATCCAGAAGACACCATGGAATTCCGTTATGAACGAACGCAACGCAAAAATGCAAGACTGCGTGAATTGGGGTACATTGTACATGAAATGTGGGAGTGCGAATTTAATCAGTTCTTGAAACAAAATCCTGCAATGGCGACGTATCTGAAGAATCACCCGTACATGAACCGTAGACCATTAAATCCAAGAGATAGCTTTTTTTGGAGGAAGGACCAATTGTGTGAAATTGTACCACCAAGTCGACGAAAAAGCAGGGGAAGTAATAAAATATTTCGATATTGTTTCGCTTTATCCTTACATAAATAAGTGTGCTAAATACCCTGTAGGCCATCCTAGAATTTATCTACAGGGTGATGAAAATATACCATCAATAAATAAAGTCAATGGTCTGATCAAAATGACGATATTACCAAGTCTCCATCTTTATCATGGTCTCCTGCCTTACCGATGCAACAAGAAACTACTCTTTCCACTGTGTGCTGCGTGTGCCGAAGAAATGAACCCAGACCCTACAGCAACGTGTACGCACAACGATCAGGAGCGGTGCCTCACTGGAACATGGGTATCATATGAAATACAGAAGGCAATAGAATTAGGATATCAACCGGTGGAAATCTTTGAAATTTGGGATTATGACATTGAACAATATGATCCCATCACGAAAACAGGTGGCTTGTTCACGGAATATATCAATACGTTTTTGAAATCAAAAATGGAAGCTTCTGGCTGGCCCAGTTCCTGTGTCACCGAGGAAGACAAATCAAAATTTATACAAACCGTCCTGGAGCGTGAAGGTATTGCATTGGATCCGTCCAAAATTGAAAATAATCCTGCACGAAGAAGTTTATCTAAGCTTTGTGTGAACGCTCTATGGGGAAAACTTTCGCAACGTTCAAACTTTAGCCAGACCACAATTATTGATCGGCCGGAAGAATTTTATGAAAAACTCACTTCCTCCGACATTAAACTCCATCAAATTGTACCCATCAATGATACGATGTTGTATGCGTTCTGGGAGTACAATGAACATGTGCCTGTTCAAAACCGAAACACCAATGTCGTGTTAGGTGCATTTACAACATGTCAGGCACGTCTGGAACTGTACAAGTACCTGGAAATGTTGCAGGAACGTGTTTTATATTTCGACACGGATTTTGTGATTTTTACAGAAAAGCCTGGAGAGCCAACCATTGAACCTTCTACGTACTTGGGATGCTTATCGGATGAGATGGAGTCTTATGGACCACGAGCGTACATCAAGACATTTGTTAGTGGAGAACCAAAAAATTACAGCTTAGAAATATACAATCCAGATACCAACGTCACCAGCTACATATGTAAAATTAGAGGATTTATATTAAACTACAATGCAGGGCAGCAATTAAATTTCAACACGCTAAAAGAAATGATAACAAATCAATGCCGTGGACAAGTCACCATCACTATCCCCCATAAAATATGCAGGACCAAAGACCATACCATCGTCACACGCAAAGAAGAAAAAATGTACAGCATCCGATACACAAAACGTCGATTTAAAGAACTCAATTCTTATGATACGGTTCCGTACGGGTACGTTAAAAAACAGAAGTTGGAACTGGAAAAAGAAGATGAAGAAGAAAAAACTGTAAACACCCAATAAGGCCACCATTTCTTTTTTCCTTTTCCTTTTTTTCCCTCCTTGACCACCAAGCAGTAACACCAAGAAAAAAAATGAAGTACCAACAAGAGTTCATAAACCACCAACACCACCATCAGTGGAAGAAATGTAGTCATCTCGTATCCAAGGAGGAACCTTGACCATAAAAGAGCAACACCTAGAAAAATGCAGTACCCAGAAGAGTTTATAAACCACCAACACCACCATCAGTGGAAGAAATGCTGGTCCCCGAGGAGGAAGATGAGCCTAAACAGATCCATCATTTACGAGTAAGTTTTTTTTTCTCTTACCAATATTGACTCGTTTTTATTGTTTCAGGAAAAAAGAAATTCATAAAGTAATCCATTGTTTCTTCTTTTTCTTTACAGGATACGTCTACAAGATTCGAAGATGATGACACGTCCAACATATTCATTAACTAGATCCTGTATTTATTATGTTAATAAAATTGTATGAGAAGAGCACATACCTTTCGTTAAAATACAAGCTGAAAAAAAATATGTTTTATTATTTCTTGAAACCCTGAACACTTGTTTTCAAATCATGGTAATCTTGAAAATTTAAGGTGAAAAATATATCCAAGATTTGGTTTAAATGATTTTGTTCGAAAAATTAATTAAAGAATTTTTAGTGTCCAAAATTTGGTTTTTAATTAGTTCAAAAAATTGATTTGAAAATATTCAAATGTTTTTTCATGAATCATGCTGACACGTTCGTAGTAAAACAAAAGTAATACGATACAACATCGGCTGACGCTTGCATTTAAATCACATGTGCGAACACACAAAAAAGTCTATCAGCATTTTATTTTAATCCACGTTACACTGCCAATTTATTTTCTTAAAGTATATGTGTATTCTTTTCAAGGATCATGGTTCGAAACCCACCAAGCATGATTAAATCCGATCTCATTTAAGCGGTTAGCATACACATCTTTGGTTTGAAAGACCTGAGTTCGATTCCTGGAAAAAACATTTATTAGGATTTTTCTTTTTAGTTTTCTAAAACTTGGTTTAAATTTCTAGTTCGAAAATTTTAAAAGTTTAGTTCGATAAAAAGTTTGATTTGAAAATTTTTAGATGTGATTTACATCTTTAGTTCGAAACTTTTGTTTTTAAAAAATGTTTTACTTCGACAAAATTTTGTTTCAATTTTTTTTAGTTCGAAATTTTTTTGAAATTTTTAGTTCGAAAATTTTTTGTTTAAAACTTTTTTGTTTCAATTTTTTGGTTCGAAATTTTTTAGTTCGATTTTTTTTTGAAATTTTTGTTTCAAAATTTTTAGTTCGAAAATTTTTTGATTTGAAAATTTATTTCGAAAGTTTTTAGTTTAAAATTATTTTCGAAAAATTTGTGTTTAAATTTTTTAGTTCGAAATTTTTTTTGAAATTTTTGTTTCAAAATTTTTAGTTCGAAAAGTTTTTGTTTCAATTTTTTTGGTTCGAAAATTTTTTAGTTACAAAATTTCTTTAGTTCGAAAAAAATTTTTAGTTTAAAAATTCTTGCACTCTGCCGGAACCGTTTCGAAAAGAATCGAAGCAGTTTAGGTAAGAAAAATCTGGCAACACTGTTTCCATTAATGAAGCGCTTACTGAGCGTTTAAAAAAAATCGCTTAAACTCACAACAATGTGTTATAAGAAATCTACAAGCGACAAGGATTCCCCCCCCTCCCGCTGGTAATCATCTTATCTGTCAAAGAGAAGGATAATATTTAAGGTAAACTTCAGTACAATATCATGATACCAAAAAGGGTTATTTAAGGAGGTGGTTGAACCCTCCATGGGAACTTTAAGGATAACCATAAAAAAGGGAACAACATTCTAAAATCCAGGATCGCCGTCATAGCACTCTGAATTTCTAGCATTGGGGTGAGGGTAAGATTATGCGACTTCTATCAACCAATCCAAATCGTGGTACCAAAGCATTCATCTTACCCGTAAAATGGAAACAAATGAGTGAGGAATTTCCCCACGTTATACCATGTAATCTGTTCACCGTGTGGTAGGTCTAAATAATGTGACTTCTATCAGCCAATCAGAATCGAGGTACCAAAGTATACATCAAAGAGGATACCTGAATTTCAAAAATCTCAGGGTCTAAGATCATGCGACCTCAGGTATCAAAGTACTCATCTTATCCGTAAAAGGGAACGAATTTTTAAAAATCCCAGAGCCTAAGATCATGTGACCTCTATCAACCAATCAGAATCAGGTATCAAAACACTCATCTTAACCGTAAAAGGAAACGGATTTCAAATATCCCACAACCTAAGATCACGTGACCTCTATCAGCCAATCATCATCGTGGTACCAAAGCGTTCATGTTACCCATAAAAGAGAACGAATATCAAATATCCCAGGGTCTAAGATCACGTGACATCTGTCAACCAATCATAAACACTCATCTTACCCATAAAAGGGAACAAATTTCAAAAATCCCTGGTGAGGGATTTCCCCGCGGGGTGACTCATGACGTCATACCACGTGACCTGGAAAATTTGAAATTCCCGCGTGGGCGGGGCCTAACGTCACGTGACCTCTCTCAGCCAATCAGAATCGAGGTACCAAAGCACTAAAAGGGAACAAATTTCAAAAATCCTGGTCATAAAAGAGAGTGAGGATGAGTCATTCGGGCGAACGTCGGGGCCTACTACTTACAAAATATATGCATATATATTAACAACAACAACATACATACATAACAAAAGCTTCTATATACATAATAACAAAAGGAATAATTGTCCTTCCATAGCTGAATTTTCATCTGCTGGAAGCATAACAACATCCACGTTTTTAATGTCAAAAGGGGATATTTTTCAGTAGAGTATTGTTTAAAAAATATCTAGGTAATATTTATTGAGTCGTACTTTCATTTGCATTATTTTACATTATAGAGACCTGCCAATAAAGGCAGAATACCTATGATGATGATGATGATGACATTATAGAGAAATTTGTAGCAGTTCGATATATGAAATATTGGATCTCATTGGATTGGATCTCATAATTTTTACTTTTCAATCGACATAACTAGTTTATAGTTTCTTCCTGCATAATTAATTTAAAAGTAATTTTCTTCATAAATTGAAAGTCTTATTTGTAACTAGCATTTCAGTATCAATATGGTCTTTTTGATATATGAGTCTTGTAATGATTTTCATACATCTTGAACTTTTTTTCTATCACTTTCTAATTGTTTATTAACATTACTATTTATTGATTCAAGCTGTTCTAAAGTTTCTACATCCTGTTGATCAATACTGTTAGCTGCATTAACAAGTCTACTGTTTTTGAAATTAGCACATTAGTCGCATTCAGTAGATTATATCTAGTTGAAAATAAAGGCAAAACCAGTCATATAATAAAAATCTAGAATCGGTTTTTCCTTATATAAGTTAAATTCTTTTTTCTTCACAACATTGTCTAAATTGTTAAATAGCTTTAATTGCTCATCCATAATGTTAATCTTTGCAACATCACATTTCCTATATATAACATTACCAAAGATATTCATATTTATTATTTAGTAAATGGTAATATTCACCCTAACTTCTCCAACGTTTGATATAAAGTATCATTTTTCTTTCATTTTTAAATATCAATATGAATCAATATATATATATATATATATATATATATATATATATATATATATATATATATATATATATATATATATAATGTTTCCTTAATAACTAATACTAATCATACTTCATATTTACCGTTTGCCAAACAAAACTTCACAAAAAACAGCAAAACATTCTTTGAAACTCATATATAGAATTGGCTCCATATGTCGTAAACTTATTAGTTTTTGATCTTTAATACGGTGGTGTATTAAATAAATATCATCATAGTACTTTAAATATTTATGTTCTTCTAAAACGTTTAATACTTTATGTACAATCTCACCATAGTGTTCTTATGTCAGAAGCTCTTATTCTTTCATCCATATAGTCAGAGTGGTGCCCAATATCATTTTACCAAGTCTGCTAATGTCAACTTTGAAAGTAATTTCTTATGCACATCTTTATAAACTGACGATGGAATATATCGAGTATTATTACATCAAATTTACTTAGGTTGTTTTCATCCTTTAAATCTATATCTCTAACGTATATAAAATACGTATCATATTTGGGATCTTTACATCAGCATTTTTCTAATAATGCCTTTTAATCTCATTATTATCATCTCCTATGCTTACGGAAAACTTTTATGGTAATTATCAATGAAAAGCCATTGAAGACATATTTTATTCTTTTCATTAAATATATGACCTCATATAAGGACAACGTTCACTTAATAATTTTTAAATCGTTCACAAAAAGATGTCCACAGGTTACAGATTTTAAGTCTTTTATACGATTATCATTATAAAATAGGTTTCTGATTCCAAGGTATTGTATTACCGCGTTTGTTGGAATACCTCCATTAAAATCAAAAACACACCTAACATCTTTATCTTTCGAACAAGATATCCAACGCATTCCAATATTTCTGATTTATTTAAATTTGCAACTTCACAGTATTTTTGGCTTTTCTAGGTAATTCATCACTCACAAGCACCTCTAAAATGATTTATCTTCATTCATTACCAACCTGTCTATGTCGAAGTTTGTTAATGGTTTTAGTTCTTTTTTAATTTTCAACCTCTAATTTTTCCATCGTGCTTTGCTTCTATTGCTAAGTTGTGTCTTTGTTATTCCATTCTTGTTTACTCTTTTTCGCATCAATTACAGCTTTCGCTACACCTCCTACTGTTCATGCCCAACAACCCAAAGCACTTACCGATGAAATAATAGCTGGTATCGATAAATACAACCTCCAAGATGTCCTTTAGGAGATATTTTAAACCATTTTACTTTGGGGTGTATTGAAAGTTGATTCATTTCTTTAACTTCTTTGATTTTCTTCTTTTTATTATTGAGTTC
The DNA here is from genome assembly GCF_964235325.1 of Thermobia domestica. Classification (NCBI taxonomy): domain Eukaryota; kingdom Metazoa; phylum Arthropoda; class Insecta; order Zygentoma; family Lepismatidae; genus Thermobia; species Thermobia domestica. Next base: position 176,965,761 of record NC_137458.1, read on the forward strand.
CGTCTTTGTTGATGTATGATTATTTTGTAAAGTAAATAGCTCGTTATGGGGAATAGAAAACGTAGTTCCTTTAATCGACCATATTCTATATTTATTATAAAGAACATATTCTCAAGCTTCATTCACATTTTAAAACCATATATAAGTTTACTTTGCCCTTCATCGCAAATCATGTCCCTAAAGCTGATAATTTTTCAGTAATTAATGATTCATTTTTAATAAAAAAACTTTCCCATGTATTATTTTCTAATTCTTTCTCTGTATTCATACCATGTTCTTCACAAGCCTCATCTAATGGATTTATACCTTTATCCCCTCTTTCTAATCATTCTTCTAGCTTGGTTCTCGGACCACAAACTCTAATATGCATCTCAAATGTGAGTTGCATCTCTTTAACTACAAGTTCTTTTATTAAATTTTTGGTTTGTTCTCTTACTTCTGTAATCTCATTTCGTAAAACATGAACAGTGTCTATTACTGGTAATTATAAATAAATTCTTTCAAAAGTTGATATTACTTGTTTAATGTTGATGTTAGACTTTAACGTTTGTGTTTGTATGTTTGACTTTAATGTTGGCCGTTAACGTTTTATGTTAATGTTGATACTGAACGTTAATGTTTAACGTTTGATGTTGATGTGGGATATGCTTCTTACTAAATATCTATACAAACCCACTAAATTTGAAAGGACCTGTTAAATGCTTATAATATTCTTAGATTTAATCCTTTACATTTTATTACTTATTTTTCGTTGTATCAATTACTCTAAGACGCAAGAAAGAATAATTCCTTCAGTTTATCATAAGGCTAATCTCCTACAAACTCATTATACACATGTGTAATATCATATTGACGAAATATCCATAATCATATCATATTAATTGTTTTTGTACTTTGTAGTGTCCTTGTGCAAGATATAAACAACATAAATGCTTCATTCTTCCGCTTGTAAAATAATCTCTAATATTGTTCTGGTTTTCTAACAAAAAATCGTCAATCATATCTATAGAATAATCTTTACATTCATCAAATGGAATAATAGAATCACTACTGAATTAAAATGTAATTTCATCTTCAAATCAAACCTTCTGCTTCTTTAAATCGCTGTTGTTGGTATTTAGGCTGACTCATGCTTTTGGAATATATATAAAAGTAATTATTAGCTAACCAGCCTAGCAGGATTAGAACTTAACCTCCTGAGACCCAAGACAAGACTAAAATGAATTTTGTCATCAAAAATGCATTTCTTAGATGAAAATAAGATGTAATAAGTCAATTCAAGAAAAAATCATCAACTCAGATTTTTTATGCTGTCATAATTGAATGTTCCCTATAGGGAACATTGGGCCTGCAGCTCATGTTTTGTGAGAGTATTTTTTAAAGAATAAGTCAATGTTTATTTCATCTATTTTACTATTCTTTGTCAATTATAAGTGCAATATATCATTACAAGGATTAAGAATAGAATGTAAATTTTATACATACATACATAGTTATAGATACACACTTCAAATACGTACAATAAAATACCTTTTTATGATATCGTTGAAATTTGACCTTTTCGTCTACTTTTGTATATATTGTTCTCAATAATTACAGCATGTTGTGGTACTCTCTAAGCAATTCCTATTAGCTACCAGGCAAAGTGAACATTGCATGCCTTGCACAGAACTCTGGCTTTATTGCTCTTACATCCAGGAAGTCGATACCTATGTGCTTCGTTATCCATAATTTCGGCATATGAAGAGAACCTTTCTTCCTGAACTCAGCTGAGGGATAGGGACTTGTTGCTTGTCGTTTACGTGGATTTCTTGTCATTTCACTTTCTTCATTGGTTTCGTTCTCTGTCTCTGGCTCTCCATAGTCCTTCATTTTCGTTGTACCGTGGAGAAAGGATTCTCCAAGAGATATTTTGAAGTCAAAAAACTGGAATCTGTTCTTTCTAGGTGTCTCTCTTACTATTTCATCTCGCCTCATTTCTAACCAGCTGGCTGCAATGGCAAAGTCATAGAGATGCATAATAACTCTGTTCATTTCTTCGTTCGTGTTTGAATTCTGTAAGATGAGATAACTCTGTACAAAAGATCAACACCTCCTATTTCGGAATTGTAACTTTTTACAACTTTTGGCCTCTGGACAGTCACATACTTTTTTTCTTTCTTACACCATCTCTTATACCCATCGAATGGTAAGCAACCATCTACGGAAGATGCCAAGAGCACAGGCTTATTATCAAACTATTTTGTTATGCATATTTGTCCATCATTTCTAATCACCTGATCAATTAATTCCCTACCTAAGGACTGCAACTCCCTATCAGATTTCAAACGTACAGCTTGGGGAATATTTCATTTTCTTATCGTACCAGTTCCCTGCATCTTGACTTCCGAATGAAGTAAATCAAGGAGTGTAATGGACGTAAAAAATAGATCCATATATATTGTATCCTCGTCGCCATAAGTGCCTTTACATCGCAGTGACGGGTATGTGACCGCGCAGTACTCCAAGGAAGGGATGGTTGTATAAGAATGTTTGATTAATTTTGAAGAGTTTTTATTTTGACTAGGGAATTAACATAGGTATAGGGAGTAAAGACACAGATTTGAAGCATCAGTGCACGAAAAGATTCGTATTCTCAGTTTTTCTATTTATTGTTTTATATGTTAAGTTAAACACCACAATATGTATAACTGATATCGCAGATCGTATTATTTTGTAAAATCGTGTCTGTAACCTATTGTCAAAATATTCATCTCAAGACATGATGTAGAGAAAAGAGAAAGAGATAAGACATCTGTAATATATGTATATGTGACTCAATAAGTAATTGTAGAAATTAGTTAAAGGACACGTAAGAGAGCGAAAAGGAGGTCTAGAAGTCTGAACTTTTTAGAAACGTCCTAGATAGGTGAAAATATAGTTAAAAATTGCAAAAGGTATCATGCAATTTATCTTTCTTTTCTTATATCCTAGTATACTTTTTCTTTCACATCTCTATTCAGAATTACGAGATAAAGGTGAAGAGGGAAACATTTCCATCTCAAGAATTATATCAGAAAAAAATCTTTTGACTTAGGCTAGATTCGAACTCATAACCCTTGAATCCATGAGTCTGCGCTCTACCGATTTTTTTTTTGCTAGCCACTTTTTTTTTAATTTCCGGAAAACAAGTTATATGACCAAGCTATTTAGCATATCTCATTGATGCTTGGTAGACGTGATCTTGTCACGGAACAATGTGAATTTACAAAGAAATTGAATGGTACAATAAAAAGAAAAAATCAATTGTCAAATATTACCTGTAAAAAGTGAGCGAAGAGTTGTTGTTCTTGAGATTGAGTGAAAGTCTTTTTTCTTACCCTGTTAAGATACTCTACATATAGGCGAGGATCACAATAAGGTCTGTATTGGTCTATAAAAAGAATAGTAGTACCAATTAACCAAACTACCGCCCGTCGTTTCATAGGAGGATACCACTGAAAGTCTGGGAAAAAGAGAATAGTATATGTAAAGGCGGACGCTGGACAGCGGCAAATTAGTCCGAGAAAGCTGCATAGCCTCTGCCACACAGGTTGAGTGTCAACACAAGAAGTATAGCGATGCTCCAGAGTATCTATGTGCGAACACAAGTCACAAAGTTCGGATGTGCTGCGGCCTATTTTAGCAAGTCGTACGTTGGTAACTACTAGATTATTCACAATGCCATACCAAACGTCCGTGGCTCGTCCCATGAGGTATGGTGCATGAATTGTTTTCCAAATAATCATCCAATTACGATCTGGTGTTCGTTGCTGGCATAGGGGTATGACACTTTGAATAGTCGGCGCAAGTAACACAGTATAGAGGAGTTTTGGGGTCCAATGTTCCGGCATATCCTCAAAAGGCACTGTGGACCATGCGAGTGCTAACTGTAAAATATACGAAGGACACACATTTGGAAAGCGAACATATGCGGGATTGTTGTTAGGCCAGAGATGAGGCACCCAACAATGAAGCCACTGCGCTGTCTGTGGTGCCAATAGTTCATCATCCATATGCATCTTGGCTGTGGCCATATATAATGCTAGGCATTTGTGTCGGACACTAAAAAGATCAAAACCTCCTTGATTACGTTGAAGATAGAGCACCTGCCTTTTCACACGAAACATGTAAGTTTTCCAAATGAACCATCCATAGAGTGAATCAATTTGGCGCGCATATTTTTGTGGGAATGGAAAAAGTCGGGCAGTGAACCATAACTTTGAGCTGACATACACATTTAAATATTGAATTTTCTGAGCAAGCGTGAGAGAGCGCAGGCGAGTGTCTGCCAGATGCATACGCAAAGTTCGAATTAACGGGCTCCATACGTGATCATAGGAAGGAGTCAGGTCAGCTGTGAAAGGAACACCTAAAATAGTCTTATTAGTTGTGTGATCAAATGCTTGTAACAAATGTTCTGGTAACAAAGTATGAAAGTTGTTTACAGAAAGGATGGTTGTTTTCCGCATGTTGAGATGAAGGCCGCTTGCGCGCGAGAACAGCTCCACTTGCTGTGACGCACACATGAGTTGTTGAGAGGTTGAGCAAGAAATAGTTAGATCATCCATGATGGCAATGGCTGTTAATTGTCGAAAGGGATGAGTGTCGCCCGCATTAAGCGTCGACAATCGATGGAGTAAAGGCTCAAGGGCAAGACAAAACAGAAGACCTGAAAGCGAACATCCTTGACGAACTCCTCGAAGGAGTTCAAACGGTGGAAGAAGATGCCCATTTATTTGTAGCTGCGAGGTCGCTCCTGCTTATAGATGACGTATTACAGATATAATTTGGGCAGGAAAGTTGTATCCTTGCAAGACCCTGTATAAAAAGTCGTGTGACACGGTGTCGAACTCTTTGTGGAAATCGCAAGCTAATAAACCTACTGTGAGTCTTTTAAATTTGAAATAGGCTAGAATATCTCGAATGGTTGCAAGAGCTGTATGGATGTTCCGTTCAGAATGAAGCGCCGTTTGAGCTGAACTGATGTAAGGTTGGACAATCTTCTTGATACGTTGAGTCATGATAGCAGTGAAGATTTTATAGTCTGTATTGAGCAGAGTGATAGGTCGATAGTCAGCAACTCCAGTTTGGTTTCCTCCTTTGGGTATTAAAATAATGATTCCTTCGTGCTGATACATCGGACCACCTTGCAACAAAAAGTTATATATATTGCATAGGGTCGGACCTAGTAAAGGAAAAAATGACACATAAAGCTGGTAGATCAATCCATCTCTTCCAGGCGCCGTGCGTCGCTTGACCGTGCGGAGAACTTCCTGTATTTCTTGAACCGTGACAGGTGTGATAAGTTGTTGTCGTTCTTCATCGGAAAGGCTGTGTGGAATGCTGGCAACAAAGGGATCTGACAACGAGGTATCGCATTGCTGAAGTGAGTACAGTTGGGTATAAAATTCCTGAAAATGGGCGTAGAGGCCATCAGCTGTCGTAAAGGTTGTGCCAGTCGTGGACGTCACCTCTGTGATATATTGTAAGTTTTGGCGTCGTAACCTATGAATGTAATGGTATAAGGAGATAGGTTCCGCAACCATTCTGCATGGTGTCCCTTCGTGAACGCAGACACTGAGAGAATGTTCCAACTGAAGCTGTTTTAAGTGATGTTTCACTCGCATGATGGCGGCCATATTTGAAATACTGCTTGGTTGTTTCCAGAGATCGCATATAAGAATTCAAAAGTTTCTCTATATCTCTGACGTTTTTGTTTGCCCATTCCTTGAAAAAACAAACGAATTTGGGGTTTGACAAAATGACACCACCACATATTTATATTCGGATAAACTGTCTGGGTACGTGTCCACTGTTCCCATCTATCAGCAAAGAGTTTTTGTATTACGTCATCAGTTAAGAACTGACTATTTAATTTCCAAAAAGGACGACCATACAACCGGGGAATGTTCTGAGAAAATCGCAATATGAGCTTTAATGATGAATGATCCGAAAAGCTCAAAGGTAAATTTTGAATGTCAAACACGCTAGAAAGATATTCTTTTGAAATAAAACACATATCTAAGCGAGACTGAACTCGCGCCGACTTATATGTGGCTTGGTGATTATGATGAGTATGTAACCAAATATCAGCGAGACCTAGTTGAGTGACGAACTTTTGGAAAGCTAAACATAAATTAAAAATACCAGTTGTGTCCTGCGGGGACATAATACAGTTTGTGTCCCCGAGAAGATGGAGTGGGTAACGTGTGGTGGGTAACAGTGATACAACCTCTTCCGCATAAAAGCGCTCGCGGGCCACACGTTGAGCTGTTCCAGAAGGCCCGTAAACACAGAGGATACACAACTTGTCGACGACACAACTAATCGCTCTACAAGACGAGGAGAGTTGTACTAGTCCTCGTTTTAATAAAATTGCTGTACCTAATACGTTGGGAGCCACATTCGTTATTGCTGTGTAATTGTAAACAAATGATAGATCACTAAAGGTCAGTTCTTGAAGGCAATATATGTCACAATCTTGCTCGAGTAAAAACTGGGCTAAAACCTGTTTATTGGCCATGCTACTAATAGAATTAATGTTCAAGGTCATATATGAACGTCCGTTAACACTGACTATCATCTTATAAACACATAAGATATAAACAAAAAAAAGTTTTAAAACGCCTATCCAAAGCAGTGACCCTTGTATAGACATAGCACCAAAACGTCCAACCGCCGTAACTGGAGGCGATTAATAGTAATCAGAACACAATCGTAACTCACCTGTTTATGTGTGTGAACAAGGCAAGAAATATTGCTCGGGAGTACAGGCTGTGGACCATGGAACAATCATAACACTAACCCCAAGAATAATAATAATAATAATAACACTGCCACAGTGCGACAAGAAACAGAAGCACGTTATAATCACAAACACCTTGGATTCCTTCTTGTTGTGTAGAGCGCTTATCTAGCCACAACTTCCGTACACCATAGACTCACAGTTAACATCCTGAAGGTCACCTTGAAACTCACGTTCTTTTGTTTTTCGTTTTTTAACATGTTTTACGGATAATATTGGAGAAACACTATGTACGGCACTACTCGCGTCACTAGAAGGTGGAGGGGAGAGAGAACGAGCCGACATATCCGTGTTAACGTCATGCTCATCCGTTAGTGCCACGGTCGTCTGTTCTGGAAGCACGTTAGGAGTAGGAGGCTTCTATCACGAAGGTCGTGGATGCGATCGTCGTTGTTGGTATTTTGCATATTCTGGTTCTTTTCGTCGTTTACTTCCGTGAGTATGGTTCGAGGTTTTAGTACACTAGCCATAGTTTGCGATGTCAACATTAGCGGTGGAAATTCTGTGGCCGTGAGAGCGGGAGGCTCTGGGACGGAGTCCCGCGTATCATCCACACTGGTAACTAGGGAAATGGGATTTCGGGCAGGTCCCGAATTTGTTTCATGTTACGTGGACACTTTCCGAAGATCCGTCATCACTGCTGGTTCGATGTCTGGGTTCATTAGACGAGCTGGACGCCGGCGCTTGAGGCAGAAAGAGATAAGATGTTGCAAAGAACCACAAAAATGGCAAGTTTGAAGTTGACCTCCGTAAGATACACTGCACTTCACAGTATCAATAATAAGTCTGGTAGGAATGTGTTTTTTCAAAGTCATAGAAAACACTCGATTGCCATTATAGATACGTGTAGGAAAGATAGTATTCCATACTTCATGCTCAATTTTGAGTATGTCACCATAGTCACTTAACACTTGAGACACTTTCTCATCGGGAGGGAGGTCCATGATCTTTACACGGGTAACACGTACTTGTGCATCCAGAATGTAGACATCACTGGTGGTCTGATCGAAATGGGTAAAAGACAGTTTTTCCGGTGCGTGGGCGAGAAATTGTTTATGTAAGGCACTAGTTTTGAATTGAATGTACATGCCGTAGTCCTCATTGTGCAATTGTAAGGCTTGAAGATCCTGGAATATATTCTCGAAATGTATACATAACCAGGAATATAAATCGGCTGGCGAAGGTCGTTTACTGCGCGTGGTTTTGTCAAAAACAAATTTGACTGAGTTTTTCCTATGTTCTTGCATTGATGGTATCGAACTTGATTACAGTACTTCTCAAACACAAAACAAAAATCACTGAATTAGAGTGCACACACTAAATGTAAGAAAAACAATTTCACTTGCTTAAACAAACTTAGTAACACAGGTAGTCGGAGCTGTACTTCCACACGTCCGCTCCGTTCAACCGTCTGTAACGAAGTCCCCGATTGAGCTAACAATTGCTGTTGCAAAAGCCTGATTTCTACAACTACCGGCTGCTGAATGGTGTGTATTAACAAAATTGGCCGAGATAATTGCTTCATATAGCTATTGCAATAATAATAATAATAATAATAATAATCATCATCATCATCATAATAATAATAATAATAATAATAATAATAATAATAATAATATTAATAATAAAGATGAACAGAATTTAAAAAGTCGCATTGTTAAAAGTTTGGTGTGCGTAGTTAGTCCTAATATGAGATTTTATTAATTATCTATAATAAATGTAAGCGTGGTTTATTCGTGCGTGCTACTCAAACTGCGCAACTCACTACCGTAGTCTCATAAGGGTTGTACGCGTATGGTACAGTAGCCTTGCGTCCTCCAACCGTGAAGAAAGTTTCGGTTTGAACCTATGCGTGTCCTAAGAGGAAGGAGGAGATTCAAAGAAAGAAAAGTGGTTTTGAAATTATGCAAAAGTAGAATATCTCACGAGGTGAGGTGATATAGAGTTCAGCGTGTCTTTCAGCTGTGATTCTATACAAGATGTGCATCTACGACTTAACGTGGAACCCGAACCACACGACTCCTACCGGAAATCGAAACCCGTATCATCTTTAGCTCTATCATGGGAGACACACAAGGGCGCCCATATTGTGGTTTTCGAAGGGGGCAAGTATAAGCGACATTTCAAATATAGTTGCAAATTTTGGGGTAAATATTCAAACAATTTTTGGGTTTTCGATCTTGCAAAGTATAATTTCCTCTAGAGGGGGCAAGCGCCCCCTCTTACCCCCTTAATGGGCGCCCATGGAGACACAGGGACATGCAAAAATAATCGAAAATAAACGATATTAATGTTAAATCCCTAGCTTTTGAGTACATGAATTATGAAACCTTCTATATCGTTCACATCAAAGTTTAGCATTATCGGCATGGAGGTTTAATGGGAGGGGTGAAAATTTAATAATTCTTAATTAAAAGATATGAGTGTCTATTCAATAGTTTTCGGGGTTGCTAAAATTAATAATTACACTCCAGATACCATTGAAGACCAAAGCTTTACTCTTTCGTTAGCAGGAAGGTTATTCATTTACTTAACTCAGGAGACCTTAAAGTTATGGATATGAAACTCGATGTATATATATTTCTAATTCAAAATTATTAGATACGTATTGTAGCTTAATCTTCTAAGGAGGGGAAGGGTCAATTTATGCAATGATTTCCTTCGAATAAAATACTGTTCCATTATATTGCGAAAACTCATTTCGAGTAGTGTCATTGCTAATAGTTTTCCGTATTTGTTTAGACCCCTACTCATTTATAACAGAATCTCACTTTTCCTGTAACACCTAAGCAAGCACTCAGTAAAGTAAATGCCATTAAAATTTATATTCATAGGACAGTGGTGCAAATGCAGTTGAGCTCTTCGGCAATCTTTAGCATGGAAAGCGAAAAAAGACACCACATTGATATTGGAAAAGTAGCTAATGAATTCCTCCCCGAAAAAGGTCACCCGCATATTTATTTTACAGATGGTGGTTTATAGCTATACGTAAGTTTGTTGAAATTGCTCTATAGTTGTGGGGGCGAGACACTGAAGCCATCCGTAATAAGGGGGGAAGTGGCATGTAAAAGTACTCAATATGAACAATATTAATATTGAAATCGTTATGGTATTAGTTTTCGTGGTCGCAGATGAATAGTGACGCTGTCGATGTTGCTTAAGTTCAAGTTAAGCCTTGTTTGGCATGGAGGTCAGAGTGGGAGGGTGACAGGCAAATAAATAAATAAATAAATAAAATCGAAAACATCCTTTATTTGTGTCGAATATATATTTTTCGGGATCTCTGACATAAACGGTACTATTCCAGATGTGGTATATAACCAAGGTTGGCCCCATTCGCATGCGGTTTCAGAGGAGAGAACCGGTGAAGATTTCAGAACAGTTCCTTTGACTTAAGTTTGAATATACTTAGAGTGAGGAGTGGTAATACACAAATATTGCTGTCACATCCGGACCTATCAGAAGTATGATTTCTGGGGAACTGTCGTTGCTCCAGGGAGGCATTACCCCATGATCAGTCCCAAAAATTCTTACTGCTTAACAGGAGCGTAGGCAGGAATTTATTTCAGTGATCGAAAGCATTTTTAGGGTTAAATTGTTCAGATGGTAATGTATACGTATACTAAATTCGTTTGAAATCCCTCCAGGAGCCCATGTTGCATCGTACGTTCAACTGCACTTTTTTCTGAGTCAAAACTCTCTCTCTCTCTCTCTCTCTCTCTCTATATATATATATATATATATATATATATATATATATATATATATATATATATATATATATATATAAAACAGTAACAGGATCGGTTGTAGACATTTTGTAAGTGTAAATAAACAATATTTAGTCGCCCCCGCCTAAATGATAATAAAAGAATAAAATGCTGTAATGGACAAAAATTCTTCAGATAATTGTTACAATTACAAATTTCTTCAATATATAATAACTCAGTCTTCCTGTGAGTATTAAAGGAAAATGGCGAAATTAAACCTAATTAACTGTGGATGAAACATGACTAAAATTCCAGTTTTAATAATTTATATATTTTTTTATTAAATAAGCACAGGAAACAACTAAAATGTATACCTAAGATGTATTTTGACTAATACAGTTGAAACATAAAAGTCGAAATAGAATAAAACTCATGAGCTTCAAGTCTAAGATTATCACAGGTTTGATTTTGACAAAGAGATATCCTCTTACACTTCATTAAAAGCATATTTAAATTGTGTTCCCTAGTGATACAAATATGGTAATTAGCTTAATTTCTCGTTTTCTTTGTTACTGAAAAGTTCATGTTATAAAGACACTTTTCTGGCTTTCAATTTGGCAAAATCTCTTATTATTGCATCAATATCAATTTCATTCAGAATGTAATTTTCAATGGCCATCAAAGCTAGTCCATTTAATCGTTCTTGAGATATACTTGATTTCAAATAATTCTTTATTAATTTTAGTTAAACTAGTTCAATACACAACAAATGACAAAAGTGTGTGTCTTAATTGATATTTAATTTGTCCTCGATCCAGTGGCAGCACTTTAAAATCAGGTTCCTTCGCAAAAATTCTTTTCAGGGCCCCTTAGGCCTATAGAACAATTCAATTCTTTTATGTTTCTTTCCAACACAAACGTACGAAATCAGACAGTTACACAATGTAAACACGAGCAAAGATGCACCCAAGATTTTTCTTTGGGATCCGAAGATTTTTCGGAATAGCCTACAAATGCAAATAATTTTGTGTACCTGCCCCTTAAATTGTGCTAATTGGGGGATCCAGACTCTCAGACTACCTGTGCAGTGTTTCGTCCACACATATTTTTAGGGGGCCACTTTCTCCCGGGAGGAGATCAAAATAATACGTCTGTAATATAATAAATAAAAGAGTAGCAGCAGTGGCCCTCTGAATACTAAGTGTACCCCCCCGGAAGATTTTTTCTGAAAGGAACACTGCACCTATTAGGGATGCCCACGAGACAAGATGTGTAGCTGTCTCGTCTCGAAAATGTGTTGTAAAAGTGATGTCTCGACTCGAAAAATGCATATTTTCTATTGGAAGAGCCGTGTCTCAACTCGGATTTTGTCAGGAAAATCCTGTCTCAACTCGTATCCCTAGCACCTATGTCGGTGCATCCTTGAACACAAGTAACTAATAATCAAAACTCTACTTTGCATTAGAATTATTACTAATTTAAAATATCGCTCCATCTAAATTTAATAACAGAGAATGGATTAATAATTATTGTTATACTGTTATAATAAAACAAGCATCTGTATATGTTGCTGTGATTGAAAGTGAGAGTACTGAAAAAAAAAACTACTTGTCATCTAAATGACCTTTCATCGCTTTCGATTATATCCTTTCAAGTTATATACTTATATGCCGCCTGAAAACTAATTGTATTAAACATATTTTGATATACATGAAATTTAATTCAGACCCGTAACAGAAATGACCGTATCGTTCCATTTTAATTCAACAATTAAATTACTGCAATCAGGTAAAATAACCTTACACTTTCAAAAGAATGTCGACCTGCAAATGCTTTGTTAACAGTGGCTGGTATTGACAACTTCCCACCTCAACATTTGTATGATTTTGTCCAGAACGCGAAAGAAACCTTTTAGAGCCTTTGGTTGCCTCTTATCTTCTTTCATGTTTTGTAGCTTTCTTTTCCGATAAAATGCTCACTTGGTTTTATATCGTTGCTCATTATTATTACGAGGGCTAGTCAAGAAAGACTTGGACTGATTTTTCTTCTAGGCAATTTATTATTACTCAGCAACAGGCACATGATCCTTTTCAAAGTAGTCCCAGCCCATTTGAATGCACTTTTTTATTCGAGTCTTCCAGTGCTCAAACACGTGTCGGAGGCCATTCTTTGAGAGGTTCCTTCAAAACCGCCTCCGATGCCTTCAGAACCTCGGAATTATCGGAGAAGCGGCGTCCACGCAGTCTGGATTTTAGGGCAATTGACAATTGACTCCATATAGGCGTCTCCACCATCCTTAAACCTTTGCAACAGCTCCCTGCAAGTCTCCACTCGAACGGCCTTCTGCTCTGGTGTCAGGAGTCGCGGAATCCATCGCGCACACACTCGGCTCATGTGGAGGTGGTCATGCAAAATTTTGAAGGCACTGCCATGAGATATGCGTAGTGCGCCTGCCAGATCGTCGATACTGATGCAGCGATCTTCTCTAACAATGACTGCTGCCATGTTAATGTTCCCCTCAGTAACAGCTGACGCTGATACACCTGGTCCACCAGCTTTCGTGATTGTCATTCGGCCCTCTTTAAACTCTTTGAACCACCAGAACACGGTACTTCGTGGCAGAGCGTCATCTTTGTAGGCTGCTCTCAACATTCCTAGAGTTTCTGTTGCACTTTTCCCCAGGCGATAGCAGAACCGTATAGCTGCAAATTGTTGATCTCGTAATGACTCCATTTCTTCTACAGGCGACTTCTAGAGGCGGCGCAGAACATCACCTGCAATAAAAAGTCGTGGTTACCAAACATGCAATGATTCCTTAACAACATTTTATATATATGCACAGCAAGACCCACCCTACTTGTATGCCAAACTATGAAGCTCCAGCGTTAACAGAACTGCCGGGAAAAAAATCACAAGTCTTTCTTGACTTGCCCTCGTACATGAAAAACAAAGTACTATTAAGAAGTGAAAAAATTAAAAAAATAAAACAAAAACGAAATGATTTAGGATAGAAATGAAAATCTTGACGAATGACAAATGAACTAATAGATATTAAACAAAATGAGCATTAAGCAGTGGACAGCGATTTGAGCCATTAGGAACTTAAGTTAAAATTTCCCTCAGAAATGATTTTTAAAAAATCCATTTGTACCGCCCGTCTTTTCTTAGTATTCGCTCCACTCCCTGGGCGAATGGACAAGAAAAGCCTACTTGCTTGCATGGGGGCCCGAAGAATTTTTTAGGGGGGTCATTTTCCTGGTTGGTATATTACGTTTGGTATTTTTATTTGTATTAAGAAAATCTTAAGAAATTATACATATACATTATACTTGTCGTAAGCCAGGTGGGGCCCGGCCCCCTCGTCCTCTTTTGGGCGCCCATGCTTGCTTCAACTTTGATAATGTGAATTTCATTTACGGTGATTTTTCTCAACCCTTAACTGAGGTCATTCAACCAAAGTACTATGCGAAGACACTGTTTAAGACAAGATGGAGAAGCACCCTTGGAGACATTTCTTTCTACTGTGATAATGCCACCCAATCCATAAACAATACTTGCGGTTGAATTCCTTTCGTTTGTTGATCCATTCGCATTTTAAAGACATATTTGGCAATGATATTCTCTAGCAAGGTGTCGGAAGGATTGTTGAGGGAGGAATGAAGAGTCTGTTATATTTGTATTTTGTGCATATGGTGGGATTGTGGAAAGAATACCACTGTCTTTAGCTCTACGGTCATAGTGCTTAATACAACATCTATTGGAAAACTAAATTTACCTTCATTTTATGTCATATTCGTAAAATATCCCTTTTCCCTCTTTAAAAAGGTCTATCCTGTGCCGTGGAAATTTTCCTCAAACTAGCATCACTTGTGCGTGTGGTATTGGCATCAATTGATGTACGAGTCCATTTCATTTGTAAAGGGTGTTTTACAGCCAACCAGGCAAAAACTCGACGTTACTGTCCTTTTGATGTATTTTATCTGTATTTCAGTCTGTACAATATTTATTTGAAGCTATATGAGGAAAATTTTTCATCATAACATTTTTTAAATAAATATTTACCTTTAAAACAAAATTCATTTTTTCTAATTTGGCTCCCTGTTCACCTGGCGCCTCCTGCGAACGCGTAGTTCGCAGGCTTCAAGATCCGGCCCTGCAGTAACAATGAAATTCTGTATTACCGCCCGACTATCGTTCTTGTGAAAACATTCATCATGATATGACGTAGGGAAATGAGTTACATTAGGGTTCTAAGATCTAATATCAAAGTTGAAACATCGCAAGTAAAACAAAAACATGTAATAGCAAATAGTTTTGAAAATAATTTCAGTTTAAACCATAGGTGTCCAAACTCGCGAGCCCGACGCTCGTGAGCTCGGCACTCACGCTCAACCGGGCTCGGGCTCAATAATTGAGCGCGATCCCGAGTGAGCGCGAGCCCACTTGAGATTAGTGAGCGCGAGCCCCAATGAGTGCGAACCCAATCGAGAGAAGTGAGTGCGAGCCCGAGTGAGCGCGATCCCAGTTAACAGAAGTGATCGCGAGCCCAGTTAAGGGAAATGAGCGCGAGCCCAGTTCAGAGAAGTGATCGCGAGCCCGAGTGATCGCGAGCCCAGTTGGGAGAAGTGATCGCGAGCTCAAGCGAGCGCAAGCCCACTTGAGGGAAGTGATCGTGAGCCCAATTAAGAGAAATGAGCGCGAGCCCAGTTCAGAGAAGTGATCGCGAGCCTGAGTGAGCGCGAACCCAGTTGGGAGAAGTGATCGCGAGCTTAAGTGAGCGCGAGCCCGAGTGAGTGCAAGCTCAGTTGACAGAAGTGAGCGTGAGCGAGAGCGAGCGCAAGTTAAATTGAGTGCGAACCCGCGCTCACTTAACACTCACGTGGACTCATTTGCTTTAGAGTAAAAAAAAAAAAAAAATAGGAAACTCATTCCATGTGCAGAATTGTCAAGTAAGAATGAAACAACTTTACAAAAAGAAAAAGCACACTCTTGAGGTCTGAGCTGTCATTTTATTGTCCAGAGGACTTCAAACACCTTTCGATAGAGAACCGACTTTTTTATGATTATTATGAGAGGATGGTATTTGTTTGAGGCAGGTATTTGTTTTTGTTGTTTTAGTAATAACTTCCATGACCCAAACTTTTTTTTTTGTGAGATTATAGAGTAAGAAAACTACTTGACCTTGCGAAGTAGGAAATTTATTTACTAGCAAGTAATGAAGCTGTGCGTTCATAGAAAAGTCGAGCGAAATAATTATGTATTATTTAATTGTAGCTTCTTCAAATCCCAATAAACAAGAGTAGCTCTTAAGAATGTTGATAACTTGCACCATAATGGTTATTCAGCCCATTAATTTATATGAGGAAACATTGTTTTAATTTTTTGAAATAAAAGAATTTTAGCCTGTTAATTTTACTGACTACATCTTCTTAAGATCTTTATATGTATTCTATGCGAAATTTAACTACGGTATTATGTAATTTTAATATATATAAATAAAAACTAAAACCATATTACATTGAATATTTTTAAAGCAAGGAACTCTTAAATAGGCCAGAAAAAAAATTAGTAAAATTGAATGATTAAAATCTCGTCTATTTAAAAGAAAAATACTTCCTCATATAAGTGAATGGGCTATTAAAAAAAGAAAGATAGCAATTCAACATCCAAAAAAATAAGACACACACACACCTCCTTTCAGTCTTTTTTCAAAAGCTACCCTGAAACGATGGCGTGTCGTTTGTTACAGCCAGTGTTAAAAGTGAGGGAAAACACGAGGGACGTCATCTCCCACTTCCAAAAATATCTATGGCGTCCCTTCAATTCCTAAAAAATATAGTGGGCAAAGATAGGCACAGAGGACGGCATAACGTCATGCGTTCCCCAACCTTTTTAGATTCATTTTTACCCTTGGTTACAATTCGATTTTGATGTTATTTGACACAATATTTTCATTGCAGATTTATCAAATCTTATTACCGTGAAGATTAGTACATACCTGACGAAATAGCTAAGGGTTGCCAGGCACTTATTCATATTGATTCACTGTGACTAAGTGGTAAGTATTCTCATCTTCCAGACGAGCGAGATCTCCTATAACCTCACTGATGAAAAAGAATATTAAGCTCCAAACAAACAAACACAATACATTCTAAATTTCACGAAAGCTTCGTAAATTGACATAATTACATTTCCTCTTTTAACGCAGTCCTTATATTACCTCATTTTATATAGGTACTATTTTTCCGTTATATTACGCCATTAAAGAACCGGCTTTTAATATACATAAGGAAATGTAAAGATGAATTGAAAACTAGAAACCCAATATGCTTACCATTTTTGAAAATATCACACATAACTTCTCGATTCAAACAGATGATATGACGTCAATTTCATTCATAAACAGCTTTATTGAGCTTTCATTAACTTCTAAATACTTTCTTTGGTGTGTTTTAACAAAATACAGGCTATAATCAACGCATACTTTCAAATTTTCAGTTTTAATATTCTTAAACTTAGCCTAAATTAAGAAATATTCATATTTAATGTATTGTAGCAGGACAATATGCATTCAAATAGATAATTAAAAGTATAGGTTGCTCCTGAGGAAAGTCACAAAGTTAAAAAATTAAAGTTTTCTTGCTTCAAATTAAGGGGGAAGTAATCTAATGGACTTAGAAGATGCAGGCCCGAACGGGAACGCTATTGCAGCGCTTCAGGTTCCAGAAAAATATGGAAAGAAATCGCATTAAGACTATATCATCCCGGATTTCATGGAGGTGTCATATCACTTAATAGGCCTATTTTTTCATCAGAAGTTGGAAACGTAAAGAAATAAAGAAACTACTGCAGAATTAACTTTAGAAAATATTGCTTGTTTGTTAATACAAACTATTCACTCCCTCAAATTCTAGATAGAGGCCAACAGGCTATACGTTCTCTTGTTTGTCCATTTGTATATGAGATCCTGACCGCCCATATTGTTTTATACGGAAAGTACGTACACATGGAATACTTACAAAAAGTATTATAAAACATGCGTTTTCAGCTATACGTTTGCAGTCCAAAAACTACAGGATTTACAAATGTAACATACGTTTTTACATACGCCACGTTCACTTTTTCTCAGTGTATGGTTTTGAAGCATTGTCTCAGATACATAGTTATTATCTACAGAGCACGACAATGAATGAGCCTCGAGGCTTGGCAATACAATAAAACTTGATTGAAGGTGAAGGTCTGCTTTTAACATGCCTGGGATTTACTAATTTTGTTGTTCTTACTAATTCATGCAGTTCCTGAGCACAAAATTATCATCGCCCAAGATCGATTTCCGCTTCACTGACTTAGGGTTGGATAGTTGGTTTCTTAACATTGGGGATGTGACGGGGGGAGGGTTAACATTCTTCAGAGCACACTTTCACTTTGAATGCCTTGGTGACAGGGGTTCAGAAGGTGTATACTGGATTGTGGACTACATAATGGTTTAATACTTGCACTATCACATTCACATACGCTGACTAAACGGAAAAAAAATTCACCTATAATTTATTCCTAATAAAAATCATTGTACAACAGTTTTACAAGCCCTCCCACTGGTCAAGTGGCTAGCACGCGCGGCTTTGATGATCGATTCCCTGTGGGAAAGTATTGAACGACAGTGGTTCAGATTCCACGTTAAAACTATAAGTCCATGTCTCGTATAGCCTTGCTGATGAAAGGGGACGGTGAAAGATAACCAATTAATCAATCAACAGTATTTCAAATTTCAGCTGCATAAACAGGACTATGACTTGTAGGACTAGTTCATTTTGTTAAAGCAGCTGTTTTAACGAAGTTTAGTATTAACATGTCAGGTATTTCTATGATATAAGAAAAAACATTATTTTGTAACTAAATGATAGCTCTATCCACGTAGATTCTGCAAACAGAAACAATGAAAATCGATATAAAAGTGACTCACATTATTTTAACAAAAATCGATTTAGATAATAGTTTGGGCTGCCGCAAAAATAGGAAAAGTTAGACAACTCCGATTAATTGTAACAACTCCATCAGGGGTTGAAATTGGAGGGGGCATACGCCATTAATCAGCCCATTAAGATGTACAAGCTCGCGAGCATGGCTCTTTCGCTCACTTGGCTCGGGCTCAATAATTGAGCCCGAGTCTCAATGAAACAAGTCAGTGCGAGCCCAATTCAGACAAGTGAGCCCGAGTGCAATTGAGCTCGAGCCCCAGTGAAATACGTGAGCGCGAGCCCAATTGAGGGAACTGAGCCCGAGCACGAATGAGCGCGAGCCCAATTGAGAGAAATGAGCCCGAGCGCGAGCGCAGTCCAGAGAAGGGAGCGTGAGCCCAAGTGAGCGCGAGCCCAGTTAAGACAAGTGAGCGTGAGCCCGAGTGAGCGCGAGCCCAGTTGGGAGAAGTGATCGCGAGCGCTGGTGATCCCGAGCCCAGTTGAGACAGGTGAGCGCGAGCCCGAGTGAGTGCGAGCCCAGATAAGATTTGTGAGTGGGAGCGTGAGTGAGCGCGAGCCCAGTTGGGAGAAGTGATCCCGAGCGCTAGTGATCGCGAGTCCAGTTGAGACAGGTAAGCGCCAGCCCGAGTGAGTGCGAGCCCAGTCGAGAGAGATGAGCGCGAGCCCGAGTGAGTGCGAGCCCAGATAAGATTACTGATTGCGAGCGCGAGTGAGCGCGAGCCCAGTTGGGAGAAGTGATCGCGAGCCCGAGTGAGTGCGAGCCCAGTCCAGAGAGATAAGCGCGAGCCCGAGTGAGTGCGAGCTCAGTTGAGAGAAGTGAGCGGGAGCCCGAGCGAGCCCAGTGGAAAATGGCCATCTATGGTTTAAACTAGCTGCGACCACATTTAATTCGAAATTGAACTTCTGGAGTGCAACATATGAGCGTAGCTAAAAGAAAAAATCAATAAGAACAGTCGGGATTTGAACCTAAGCATGTGGGTAGGAGTCCCTTACACTAAACATTCATCTACTATATTTTGTTTACTAAAAATATTTTCCATGCAGCAAAATGCCATTTCACACTGAAATATTAACAACATAAGAACAAAAATTTCAAGAAAATTTGCCAAAGCTTATGTATTAAAAGTATCCCGGTATTCGCCCAGTGGTACTGCAAAATCACTAGTCAGGATGCCTCGTATCGAAATTTGAACCGGGAGACTCTCAATTACGAAGCGTCAACACTAACCAGTAACCTTCATTCGCTCAGTAAATGTCTTCAAATTACTTTTCTGTAATTATTTTTCAAAAATTTATTATTTTCATGAAGCAAAGAGTGCATGGGTTGAGAACTGTATCTACTATACTTCTAACAGTCAACTAATAGTTGATGTTCATCATTTCTATCGATTTTCTACGTCTACTAAGTTATTTCAATTTTTTATAAGTTTTCCCTTCCGGTTATGACAATGATTAGAAATGAAGACTCCTCTTCTTATACAATTTTTGATCATTGTAACATTTTTTAGTCAAAATTCTGAATTATTGAAAATATTTAAATTAGTTAGAATGAAGAGGATAATACTAAGAAACATGGTTAGAAAAAAAGAAACATTCTTGTTTAACGAATTGATAAAATCAAGCTTATTCAAAACATAAAAAATACTGTATGGTATGGGGTGATCATGGAAAAAGCAAAAATAGCCATCGAGGACACACTAACCAACTACTGTACGCAGATAAGTCAAGGTTCGTTAACTTGGTAGACGTATATGAAGAAACCACTAACAGAAAATAGCTGATAGCTTTACGCCTAATCATCTCAGTGACCTCGAAACTATGAACTCTACATTAACATCGGACAGCCAGGGGCAGGGAGGGAGTAACAGAACGCACACAGCTCGCTGTATAGCTTTAGGGCAAATACCTAAAGGCATAAGCAATAGGCCACTAGACCAAGAGCAATGTTGCCGAACGTAAGACAAGGTAAGCCCACGCGCAGCCTGTCTCTTCGCGTGACATTATCTTCGACACAAAATCACTGACCCTTCGAACAAGATAACATTGTTGCGCTCTCAGAGCCAGGTTTTAATTGCATTTGTGTTGAAGAAATGAAATGAAATCTTTAAGTTTTACGTCCCACGGTTTTGCCGGTTAGGCTAAAGGAGACGGTGATGATGAGTAATGAATGAAATGAAGAGAGTGAGAGGAAATGGGAGAACCCCGAGGAAACCGACGCACACGGTGTTCGTCCGCCACAAAGTTCAATTGGCGGGGGCTGGGATCGAACCCGAGGCCCCAATCACTAGAGGGGAAAGCTCTGCCACTGAACCACCGCGGCCCTAAAGGAAAAGAAAAGAAAAGCGCACCCAAGACAATACCTCTAGAGTTGTCGGGAAACTTGTCCAAATAGACTTTTCTTTTTATTTACATTTAAAAAGAAATAAAATATATTTCCATGATGGAATAAAATTCCACTAATATAATAGACATTTAAATTAGAAATAGCAAAAACAGCTGAAAGTAAGGAGAAAGCAGTAATTTCACATCAGGTTCCAAAGAGAATACACAGTAGCAAGCGAGTAAGCAAACAACAGCGTTACTCTTCCCGTGGTCCTGTCCCAAGCATGTGTCAAAGGTGACGTCATTGCACGATATGACGGAAACGCGTTCAGTGATGAACTTACCAAGCCAATAACTACTGTATTTACGCCACGGAGTCCGACACTCTATAAAGTGCCTTTTACCTATACAGGATTATGCGCGATCAACATTATAACTGTTACATTTTTCATTCTCTGTTGCAAGAAAATAATTGACATAAGGATAGGACCTGTACTTAAACGCAAAATTACATAAACGGTCTGGTAGTTTTAGTTAGAACGATCCGTCAAGTGGAGGTGAGGTAAGTTCTCAAACATTTAAATATACGACGTCTTATATACTGTAGATGCACTACGCAACCAGTTACTAGAGAACAAACCCCGAAGTAGGACTGGCATCAAAACGAGACAATACGAGACTATTTACAGTATTAGTCTCCTTTCAACCGACAAATAGCGGTCTCAGTCTCGTCTCGATAGTTTCGAAATAAATTATTTGAAATTATTCCACACTAAATTCGACAGTTGATAGATAAAATATACCTCCAATAGTTCTCCGTATTGCTTCAGAATATATAATGGATGCACCATTTTCTACTAGATAAAATATGAAGTAGCAATTCATATAAAACATTCAAAAATACATATGTCTGTTTCCATTAAATATACTCATTGTTTCTTAAATTATTTATTTACTAATTGAAATACCCGGCGTTACACGGGAAGAGTAGGTTTATATTTCAAAGATATATTTGAGATTAGTTTTCCCAGTTGTAACATACCATCCTTCTGAGCTCTGAGAAGACGAAGTATCGATGTTTACAAGAAGGAAAAATTGTACACAATTAATTAATATTTCTCTTTATATTAATATTGTTAAGATTTTTCAGTATTTAAAACGATTAGTTCAATGTTGTAAAAAGTTTTCTTTTTAGAAAAATGAAGAGAAAAGAAAAAAGTAGTTAATAAGTTGAAAGGAATATGTAAGGAGGAATTGACTTGAAATGCTTATGCTATGACAACTAGAGAGAAAAAAGAGTTTTGCGCGTGTTGTTCGGTGGGCGTGGCTTGTCTTGCCGATTCTACCTGGCTCGGTGACTCAAAGTTCCGTTATCTAGTTCCTTGTGTTCAGCCAGAGATGGTGGAGTTGTTTGTGGTTACGTGTTCTCGACTTGCTTGTGTGTGGAGTAGGACATGTTGTTGAATACGTCTACGTGGGCAAATCTGAGTTGCGTGCCGGAAAAGTTTTTATTGCTATATATTATTTTTGAATTAAATGAAGTAAAGTATTACGTTTTGTGGAACTAGTTCACAGTTTTTCAAGGAGAAATTGGCAAAGAAAAAGGCTGTTTTTGTGTTTGTGAAAAGTTACAGAGTCAGAGAGGGAAAGTGTGCATTGTAAGTGAACCCTCATTTCGCTCTATTAATCGTTGTCAGAGAGTGAATTAGACTTACAATTTGTGCCTGTTTCATTACTCCTTATCTTTCTGGAATATTTCTTTTTTCAAGAAAAGAAATTTATTAAGGAGAGAATTCATGTAGTGTTGGGCAATTCATATTAGAGTCTGAAGTGATTGCTAGTTTAGACCTCTTTTCTTCTGGCAATCCTAAAGATTTGTCCAATTGTGAATCTCTGTAACAACGTGATCAGATATTTGAATTGGTCAGAATTTTGAAAGTTTGAAGAGCAAAACTTCTCGCATACAACAAAGAATTGCTAACGTGGTTAGTCATTCGTTAGTTAAAGAGGCCAAGTATTCCAACAAGAGGAAGGAAGTCTATAGGTAAACCATTAAGTTTTCCGAAACTGCGTGAGTTGCTACTCTAATTTTTACATAAAGTAGTTGTGTTCGTTGAAAGTGTGGATTGTGCGGTTGTCAGTAGTTTGTCTCCAAAGGGATTAAACTCGCGGGCCTTTGCTTTCCAATAGTAGTAAAATTCCTCCCAGAAATTGTGGCGATATTTATTTCCTACTTTGGCCGTAAACATCGAATTAAGATTTGAACCACCTGCGGATTCAGTATTTCAGTTAATTAAGTATTTTTCTTTTCAGCTATTTAGCTATATGTTTAAAAGGAGAGCGAGATTAGATATTTTTCTCGAAAGTCAAATATACTCATAATTTTTCTCGAAAGTTGTCATAAGCCTTAAAAGTAACATTTTTAATCTAGAACTATTTTGTTTGTTATCTTTTGATTAATAACAATTTAAGAACTGAAAATATTGTCAGAAGTCTATTTAGAAAAAAATTCAATTTTAGAAAGAATTTACTATTGAGTAGTTGATATTCGTAAAAGTGGACATGAGATTTATCATTAATAAAAGTCGAGTTTTTGTGAGAAAAGTAATTATTGACTGTTGATTCTAGTAATAATATTATTGAAATTGAATTGAGAAGAAGATTTGATGTTGCTATTAAAGTTAAAATTGAATTTTCTGAAAAGTATTCAAATTAACCGACAGAGAAAAAGTTGTTACGATAGTTGTTTATTGCACGTTTCATCTGAGTGTATATGCGCTATCCTAACGGTTTAGTGCATATACACCACCCAACATTGTTAATAAAGTTGTTATATTTAAAATTGAAACTTGGTGTACATGTTTATTAAGTTTATGTTCCAGGTGTTTACCTTCCTTAAAAGAGAAATATTGGATCTGCAATTCCAACCAGCACTTGCTAAGTTGATTACGCGATACTGCTCGACTCCCCACTCCCAAGCTCTCTCTGCCAGGCTTTGTTATCTGAGTCCAGATTGACAGTTTGGTTCATTTTTTTTATAAACTCTCAATGTGGTTTCGATTAGGCGAAGCTAGGTGGAAGGGGGCATTACACAGTAGAATACATATTTGAATCGGAATGAAATAGTACGAATCCATTTCCAGCAGGAGCAAATGAATCAACTTGCCGCGAACGAAGAATAAAAACTTGGGCTTTTATGGTATCGGGGGTGTCATTATTCACTTCAGCGACCCGGAAAACTATTGAATAGACACTCATATCTTTCAATTAGAAATTTTTAGGACCTCGAAAGCTATGGATTTAACATTAATATCGTTCATTTTCGATTATTTTTAAAGGTCCCTGTGTCTCCCATGATAGAGCTAGAGGTGATATGGGTTTCGATTCCCGGCAGGAGTCGTGTGGTTTGGGTTCCACGCTACGTCGTAGATGCATATCTTGTATAGAGTCACAGCTGAAAGACACGCTGAACTCTATATCACCTCACCTCGTGAGATATTCTATTTATGCATAATTTCTAAACCACTTTTCTTTCTTTGAATCTCCTCCTTCCTCTTAGGACACGCATAGGTTCAAACCGAAACTTTCTTCACGGTTGGAGGACGCAAGGCTACTGTACCATACGCGTACAACCCTTATGAGACTACGGTAGTGACTTCCGCAGTTTGAGTAGCACGCACGAATAA
Organism: Thermobia domestica; assembly: GCF_964235325.1. NCBI lineage: Eukaryota > Metazoa > Arthropoda > Insecta > Zygentoma > Lepismatidae > Thermobia > Thermobia domestica. The sequence goes on from NC_137458.1 coordinate 176,990,284, forward strand.
ACCACGCTTACATTTATTATAGATAACACTAGTTAACAAAGGTTTTGTTACATAAAAGGAAATACCTGTTCTTAAAGGAACTTTTTGCGCTGAATTCGAATATGCACTCGGTTTTTTTCCATCACGTACGATTTTCCCGTAACAGAGGGATTTTCGGGAAAATCCCTCAAAAATTTCCCTTTTCGTTTATTTTACACCACAAGATCTTGTCCCCTTGCATATACTAACATAGAAATTATACCTAAGTGTACTTTGATTCATATTTAACAAACCCTCCAAGTTTTGTAATAATCGCTTTATTCTTTCTAGAGAAATAAATATGTTTGTATGTATACTGTGTGTACTGTTTATTGCACCTTATAGTAATGCTTTCAGATCTCTTAAGTTGAGGTAAAACGTATTGCTTTATTACCACAAACACATATATAAAATATAATACAATATAATTTACAAGTGTGACAATTTACAATAAACAATAATACAAATGTACCAAAAGGTCATGAAAAGACAATCAAAACTATCACAATATATGAAACTTCCATTGGGTTACAAAAACGTACACTACTTCCTTCTTTTGTAAGAAATGTTGCATTCTCTAACAAGACCCCAACAATAGTCCCCCATCATTGAAGGATCCCATCGTCCCGGGTACCTTTTCTCCATTGCCATTATATCTTGGTGGAATCTTTCCCCCTGTTCGTCGCTGAGAGCACCTAGGTTAGCAGGAAAGAAGCTGAGGTGGGAGTGCAAAAAGTGGATTTTTAAAGACATCCTACAACCCAACACTTTGTATTTCTGTATCATGTCCTGTACGATTTCTGTGTAACTCTCAGCTTTGTTATTGCCCAGAAAGTTGCGCACAACACAATTAAATGCTGTCCAGGCAGCTAGCTCAGCACTGTTTAACTTGCTGTCAAAGCTATCATCAAGCATTAATTTCCTAATTTGGGGACCAATAAACACTCCCGCTGAAATCTTAGCATCACTCAGGTTAGGGAACTTATCTCGCAAATACTTGAATTGAAACCTTCACCAGATGTGTCCATGGCTTTGACAAAGTTTTTCATAAGTCCTAACTTGATATGAAGTGGCGGTAGTAATATCGTATTAGGATCTACCAAAGGAGCGTATTTGACGTTGCATTCTCCAGGTACGTATTTCACTCTAGGTTCCCATTCCTTCACTTCATAATGTTTGTCATCAGCTCGGCTATCCCATAAACATAAAAAACATTGGTACTTCGTGTAACCGCGCTGCAGTCCTATTAAATATCAACTACCTTGAGATCACAACATATTTGCCAACAATGGTCCTTGTAATTTATAAGATTTAGCAAAGTTGACATGGTGTCATAGGATTCTTTAATCTTCACTGAGTGCGCAAATGGTATAGAAGGTTTTTTATTTCCATTATGTAAAAGGACAGCTTTAAGGCTGACCTTTGACGCGTCGATAAATAACCTCCATTCTTCTGGAACGTAAGGAATTCCTAGCTCCGCCATCAACCCATTTATATCCGTACATACGCACACATTATCTTGCATTGAGAAATAGCTTGAAAATTGAACATGCCTTTTCCTGTACACTGATATGTTCGTTTCTGCATCCAATAAGTTCCACTGCTGGAGCCTTGATCCCAGAAGTTCCTCCTCTTGTTTTGTCAGGTGCAAATCACGGACTAGGTCATTAAGTTCACATTGCCGGATGAAATGTGGCTCTCGAACACAGTCAGGGATGAACGTTGGATCCTTGGATGTACATGTTGATGTCGATGGTTCATCAAGGTCATGATCATCATCAGAGTCTTTTGGCCATATCTCTTCCCAGTTGGTAGGGGGCTCGGGAAGTGGAAGTTCTTTTGCATTCTGTTACATTTGATAACAAATATTGATAACCATTTCATGAACAAAACGAAAAAACTTGGAGAATTGTATATATATATATATGTATTAAGATATACATATACTGTACGTTTAAAAAAATATATACGTTGGAAGTACATTCTATTTTTATACACGTTTCTAATTTACAGAGAGCAATACAAGTGTATTGTTGACTATTGTAAATATTCATTTTTATGTCTGTGTTTGTAGTAATAAAGCAAATCGTTTTTACCCCAACTCAGGAGATCTGAAAGCATTACTATCAGGTACATTAAACAGTGCACACAGTATACATACAAATATATTTATTTCTCTAGAAAGAACAAAGCGATTTTTACGAAACTTTTAGGGTTTATTAAATATAAATCAAGGTATACTTAGGTATAATTTCTATGTTACTATATGTAAGGGAACAGGAGCTAGGGGAATAAAATATCTGAAAAAGGGAAATTTTTGAGGGAATTTCCCGAAAATCCCTCTGTTACGGGAAAACTGTACGTGATGGAGAGAAACCGAGTGCATATTCGAATTCAGCGCAAAAAGTTCCTTTAAGATCAGGTGATTTTTCTCATGTAACAAACAAAAAGTTTTAATTTGTTAACTAGTGTAATTAATAAAATCTCATATTAGGACTAACTTCGCACACCAAACTTTTAATAATGCGACTTTTTAAATTCTGTTCATCTTTATTATTATTATTATTATTATTATTATTATTATTATTATTATTATTATTATTATTATTATTGCAATAGCTATATGAAGCAATTATCTCGGCCAATTTTGTTAATACACACCATTCAGCAACCGGTAGTTGTAGAAATCAGGCTTTTGCAACAGCAATTGTTAGCTCAATCGGTCAGTTGCTCGGCAGACGCCGTGCTGTTCACACCGCTGTCTCTGTAGGTGTGCAAGTGGCAGTGTTGAGTGTTTTTTTTCAACACACGCCGTATTGTCAAGTGGAGTATTTTCTACTATCAAGTACTTAGTGTTTGCTATTTGCTAATTTCATCATATAGTCTAGTGCGAAGTACTGTTTTCCAGTGAACCATGTCAGTTATTCGAGTGAATACTTTACGTTTATCATTTCAAGATGTAGTGAACAAGCCTAATACATTAGTGTTACATGAATGGATTCGTAATACTTTTCATTTGCTTCCAGATCAAGTTGTCAGTATTGAGTTCGATTACAGTCGCAAACAGTTATATCTAAAGTTAATATCGCAAGTGATTTGTGAACAAATTCTCTTTCGAGTGAATGGAAAGGTCACTTATTCAGATGAGCTTGGTACATACAATATTTTAATAGATTCCGCAAGTTCCAATGTAGTGACAGTTCGTTTACATTTGGTACCCACCGAATTAGAAGATCAACATATTTCCCGTGTCCTATCTCAGTATGGTGATATCAAATCCATTACAGATGAAATGTATTCTACTGGCCATATCTACGAAGTCCGAACTGGTAGAAAGATAATACGTATGTGTATTAAGCGCCCTATACCTTCTTATGTGACTATATGTGGTTTACGATTGTGGTTAACGTATGGAGGCCAAGTTAAAACCTGCGCTATCTGTGACTCCCCGAATCATTTTTTGATGGAATGTGCGAAGCGCCGTCTCCCACCAGACGTATCGGCTTCCCTCACCAGTGCTCCAACTTCCAGGTCACCGCCCATGCCCGGTTCTTTGAACAAAGTGGATACTTTACCGGATGTTCATTCATTTACCAGCTTTCCCGTATTAAGTGAGAAACGTCCTCCGACTTTACAGGAAAACCTTCCATCGCCAACTATAACTTGTGATCCAACTCTTCCAAGTGCACTCACTATAAATGAACCTACTTGTCAACTCGATGTCCCCAAGAGTTTTACCATTGCACCTATCAGTAATACTCCCGCTACTGTCTCCCAGAGAAACCTTGCATCCAATACAACATCTCAGAGTGACTCATCAACCTCCAGTACCATTGTGACGACTTCTCCGGATCTTCCACAACAAAGTCCTCCTGCTCCAGAATTTCCAAAATCGGAAGAGGATCAGTTACCTGAAACCGCCGTAAATACTCCGTTGTCAGCGATCCCGGATGACTCCCGCCAGGAAATGAGTGTTTCATCTGAGATGGATTCTCCAACTATAGAAGCATCCCAGTTTCCCGCTCTACCCGAAAAGAGGCGTAGAAAAGGCCGATCTCAGTCCTCACCTCGTGATAAACCCAATCGAGCCAATAAACATCAGAAAACTAAAAGTGTTCTCCCTGAGAACCATAATTGTGTGTCTGTTTTCACAAGGTCACGAGCAGATCCCCATCAAAGTGAACCGAGTACTAAGGTAAACGATGTTGCTGCCCCTCCAGACAAGTGATCATTTCACCTCCCAATTTAGGTTGGGAATATGTGCGAGAGATATTACCCGTCTTTGTTGTGACAAGTGCATTATGCCATTTCTTGGTGCAGTGTTTATTTGGTGTATTTTTCTTCTTTTGTGGCCATTACCTATGTTTGCAACGCGTATAGCCACAATTAATATCAACGGTATTTCAAGTCTTACTAAGCAAAAAGCATTAGCCGATTACATCAACAAATCAGATCTGGACATAATTTTCCTTCAAGAGTGCAATATTGATCATTTCTCCTATCTCTTTAATCACATGTGGGAAATCAATCCTTCCGAAACTGGTTCTGGCACTGCTATTTTATATCGTAAGGATATTTCTTTAACCGACTTTTCTAAATTTCCGTCAGGTCGCATTATTACAGCCAATTATGAAAATATACATTTTTGTAACTTATATTCACCTTCAGGCAATAATAATCGTTCCGAGCGCAACTCTTTCTATCTCACCGACGTTCCCACGGAGTTACATTCTGGTACACGAGATTTGATCTGTGTAGGAGACTACAACGCAGTGTTAGATCCTATAGACTCAAGTTTTGGTTACAATACTTCTCTTACACTGCGTAAATTGGTTCAAGACTTTAAGTTAGTTGACGTATGGCGTCATTATAAAGGTAACACCCCAGGGCACACTTTCTTTAGACAAAATGGATCCTCACGTTTGGATAGGATCTATGTCAGTACCACCTTAATTAATTTTGTGCGCTCCATAAACGTTCAACCAGTATGCTTTTCTGATCACTGTGCTGTGGTTTGCACCATTGATTTACCCATCCGTAAGTACTTAAAGTCATCCTTTGTTTGGTCGCTCAATAACAGCATTTTAACTGACGAGGATCTTCAGTTGCTCATTGCCAATAGATGGAATTATTTAATGCATTTTAAACCTCACAAGAAAAGTTTGTTTTCATGGTGGTTATATCAACTTAAGCCTTCTTTTCAGTCTATCTGTAAACAACACAGTAAAGACAGATCCTCTCTTCTTAAAGAGAAATATAATTACTACTATAACTTATTATGTGAATACTATAAAGAACTAGCTCAAGGAGTAGACGTACTTCCTCGTATTAAGGAAATTAAGGCACTCTTACTCACTTTACATCGTAAAAAAAATCAAGGTTTTTTCACGAGAGGCAAAACGACGATGCTTCAACATGAAGTTGCCTCTTTACATACAGTTAGCCGTGAAAGGCGAAGAGGTAAACAAAACCTTATTTCCAAGGTCACCTTTCCTAACGGTGACGTTCACGAGCATGATCGCGTACTCTCAGCTCTGTATGATGCATACCAGAACCTATATTCCCCGCTCCAACCCAATCCTCTGAATCCTGCTTCGAACATCCGATCGGTTCTATCACCCCGGAGGCTCGTAACACCCTCAATGAGCCCTTTACAGAACGCGAAGTTCGCCAAGCTATTTTTGCGGGGAAGTTAAACAAATCTCCGGGACCTGATGGTCTTACACTAGAATTTTACCGCCAATTTCACGGCATTCTCACGCCTTTTCTCACAGAAATGTATAACGAACTCCGAGTCACACCCACGTGGAGCTCTTCTTTTACGGCTGGCATCATGGTTCTTGTACCTAAAAATGCAGGTGTGCATGATTTTGATAATTTTAGACCGATTACCCTCCTTAATGTTGATCAGAAAATTTTGTCACGTTGTCTTGCCTCTCGTTTAGAACCGTTTTTAAATCAGGTCTTACATAATGATCAGTATGGCTTAAAGCATACCAAACCTATGTATTTAGCATTAAGTAATATACGAGAAGGTATTCATTGGTGTCAGAAAACTAGTTCTCCGCAGGCAGCTATATTAGCTCTTGATTTCCATAAGGCATTTGATAGGTTGTCACATGATTATATGTTTACAGTACTTGCAAAATATGGTTTCGGAGACAGTTTTCTTAATTTGATTAAATTTCTTTATACTCAACGATACGTAAAATTAAAAATTAATGGTGTACTTACAAAACCCATCAATGTACGTCGAGGTATTGCACAAGGCTGCCCCCTGTCTTCCATCCTGTATAGCTTGGTTCTCGTGCCCTTTCTTTTAAAACTGGAACAACACATTCAAGGTATACAGATTGGTGGAACAACCTTAAAATTACAAGCATTCGTCGATGATATACATTGTTTTCTTAACAGTCCACAAGAACTGTCACGTTTTGAAAACCTCATATCGCACTATGAGCGCATTTCAGGTGCTGTTCTGAATAAACAAAAGTCACGCCTGATGTGTATAAATCCGGCTGACCAACACGTGTATTTTTCTACGATTTCTTGTACTGATCGCATCAAAATCTTAGGTGTAACTTGGCAACGTCGCATAGCAGACACTATATACTACAATTTTCATACCACAACATGTACTTTGGTTGCACTCATTCACCAAAGTAAAGCCCGGCATGTAAGTCTTGCAGGCCGAGTTTACCTTTTAAATGTTTTTATTTTTAGTCGTCTTTGGTTTTGACGCAATTATTTTCCTTGCCGAAGAAATACCTCAGTGTGATACGAAAACACACAGGGCAACTGCTGTGGCAAAATCACTGCCTAAGAGTAAGTCACGAGACCTTGTGTTTATCAAAAGGTGCTGGCGGCCTCGGTCTTAAAAATATACAACTTCAGAGCTACTCGCTGTTACTGCATCGCGTATGTCAAACATTATGTTCATATTCCGACTCCCTTTCCAGCAAGGCTTTGTGTGTAACATTACGTCATATTGAGCTACAAGCTCCCCTGCATACACAGCCATGGGCTAGCATTGTGCCATACCTCAAGGACGTATTTATTGATATTAGTTACTCGCTTATTGCACGGAGTCACCTTGAAGACCTTTCCGTAAAGCAATTATATAATCAATTTCACTCTATCACAGTTTCTGTTCCCCGTATAGCAGAACATTACCCACTGAAAAACTGGACGCAAATCTGGGCGAACATTCATGCACCGATATTGTCCCCTGCCCTGCAATCTCTGTGGTACAGTGTTGTTCATAATATATACCCTACAAACGGGAGACTCTATGAATTGGGTATCCGCAGTCTCTCTTTCTGCGGTACCTGTCATGCTCTCGATACTTTACAACAACGGCTCGATAGTTGTTCAAAGAACGTTACAATTTGGTCTTACTATCAAAAAATTATTGCCCGTATATCCCGAACAACTCCTTCTACTATCACTTGTCCGTCACTAATGTTATTTCCTGATTATCAATTTTATCCCTGTACTAAACATAATGCAATTCTGTGGATCACGTCCCATACTATAGATATTCTTTTATGTAATGATTTTAATGATAATGTGACATTGTACATCCACCAACTTTTGTTACGCATGCACACTATTGCATTTCCAATTCGTAAACAAAAGTTTGCTAATTTTCTTGCAGCAATTTATTGATGTGTCCATTGTATGTTTGTTTGTTTATGCTTTCTGATGTAATTGGCTGCTAAAAGTACAACTTTTGTTTGTTTATTGATTCTGATGTAATCGACCGATAACAGTACAATAAAGTATTTAAAAAAAATCGGTAGAGCGCAGACTCATGGATTCAAGGGTTATGAGTTCGAATCTAGCCTAAGTCAAAAGATTTTTTTTCTGATATAATTCTTGAGATGGAAATGTTTCTCTCTTCACCTTTATCTCGTAATTCTGAATAGAGATGTGAAAGAAAAAGTATACTAGGATATAAGAAAGGAAAGATAAATTGCATGATACCTTTTGCAATTTTTAACTATATTTTCACCTATCTAGGACGTTTCTAAAAAGTTCAGACTTCTAGACCTCCTTTTCGCTCTCTTACGTGTCCTTTAACTAATTTCTACAATTACTTATTGAGTCACATATACATATATTACAGATGTCTTATCTCTTTCTCTTTTCTCTACATCATGTCTTGAGATGAATGTTTTGACAATAGGTTACAGACACGATTTTACAAAATAATACGATCTGCGATATCAGTGATACATATTGTGGTGTTTAACTTAACATATAAAACAATAAATAGAAAAACTGAGAATACGAATCTTTTCGTGCACTGATGCTTCAAATCTGTGTCTTTACTCCCTATACCTATGTTAATTCCCTAGTCAAAATAAAAACTCTTCAAAATTAATCAAAAATTCTTATACAACCATCCCTTCCTTGGAATACTGCGCGGTCACACACCCGTCACTGCCATGTAAAGGCACTTATGGCGACGAGGATACAACCTTCCGGAAGAGATGAAGATAGTTTCATAACAGCCTCTTCACCGATGGTCAGATTCTTCATTTCAGGATTATCTGACTTTAAAATTGTGTCCAGTGAAGGATACTTCAAATACGACATCATAACTATAACTCCAAATAATTTTTTGATCTCCTTAGGCGTAGCGTTTAAGATCCTACCAGTCTTAACATGATATATTTTGTTAGTTGCTTTACTAACGTCTTCTTTTTTAAAAACCACCAGGAAAGTACTTTTCAAAATGTTGGATCGAGTGACATTTTCTTACATCGGAGACGCCATGTTGAATATCAGGAGCAGGGGGCAAAGGTTGGAAAACATCTGTATGCTTCCGCCGTGTAAGACGTCTTATACCTTGTAGGTGAACTGGAGAGACTTTTTTTCAAATTCTGATTCATCTTGATTTACAAATTGAATGCTGTCCTCTACATAATCCCGTGGAATCAGGCCCAACTACTCCTCTTCATCTTCATCATAGGGATCCAAAGTTGAGTAATTTCCATCGAACAATAGTTCCTCTTGAATTTCTTTGTCTGTCAGACCTACGAAATAAAAAAAAATTACAATTTATTAGGTCTGATATACTCGAAACGCGTTAGATTAATTTACAAAATATTTTTTTCAAATCCTAGGAGCTCAGTTTCCATTACTATGCATCTTAATTTGAATTCATTGTGTATTTTCTTAGCTGCGTAAAGACAAAATACGGAAAAATAAGCCTTGAATTATAATCAAAGAGTAAGGAACGCCGAATTGACTAGAATAGGGATTTCCGCTCAGATATGGATTTTGGGATCAATTTTTAAAAATTATCCTAAAACAATAATACAAAATGTCTCACAAAATATTTATTTCACGTTCGAAGAAATAAGTGAGATATTTTAATTTTGAAACAACGTATGCAACAAACACTGAAAACGACCCCTCATTGATTTGTGTGAACTTAAAAATATAGATATATTTATTTATTCCAGAGACTTCCAAATTGAAATAAAATTTTAAATCACTATTTTAGGTTAATCTTATGCACGATATTCTATCATCATTTCTTTCAATTCATGCACTAAGCTTGCTTATCCCAGATAGGAGGACATTTCTCTTGGTTGCAATCGTCGTCTCTGGTTACAGAATTAGACCATGTGGAAACAGCGGAAATTTACCATTTACTAGAAAGGCATTTTGGCTATAAGAGTTCTTTAATTAGATAAATTTTAAATAGTTTAAAACATAGCATGAATTTAGACCATTACTTACGTAAATTAACGTATTGCATAGAGGTAGGCTAAATATTTATCAAGGACATACACATTACTTCCAGGAAATGTACTCTATCATCTATATGTACTTTCGTCAATTTGGTGACCCAATGTTCCCTATAGGGAACTTCGAAAATAAGGACTCGTTTTTTACATTTTGGTAAGTCGTAAGAAATGACTGTTACGATAATTCAACAATACACTACTTATGGGTACTAAAGCAACAATACATAAAATCATATGAAAGAATCATATTTCTAAACAAATATTTACCTTTACGAGATGGAGCCGCGAAGTTTTCTGGCATCTTCGTAGACTTTCCACTGTGTGATGTCCTAAGAAAACAGATGAAGCTCGATATTCGCTATGCTGTCACATAGTTGCAAGCTTTTAGTATACGTTCAAGAAAAATACCCGCCTTCCTATTACTGCTATAAAGAAAACACCAAACATATAGATGTTCCCTATAGGGAACGCTGGGTCTCAGGAGGTTAAGTAAGAGTAAGATTTACAACGTCCAAATGGAGATATAATGAGACACCATATATAATCAGGTAATAATTCCCTATTTCCCATTTTAACAGATTTTTCTTTAATCGTTTCTTCTGCATTCCAATTAGCTGTTTCTTAGGCTTACTCAGTTATTATAGAGAAAATGTTTTGAGTGTTTTTAATTTTAATGACATCTTTAATATATTCTTTTCCTGTCTCAATTTAATGTTTAATCTTTTAGTTGTTCTTCAAATGTGATAATATAATAAACAATCTTTTTATATTCATCTTTCCTCTTCCGAATTTTTAATATAGAAGATAAACCGATTATTACAGCGTTTTCTGTAGCTAGAGATGTTGTTATAATTGAACAGTAACGCTAGTAAATACATTAATAAAATCAGATATGCGTATAATAGTACTGATTAATTGATGGATTAAGCTGTAATAAAGATATTTAAGAAATGGTAGTTGCTTCTGTTTCTTTTTTAATTGTATTTTAATTTTAGTATGATGTCTTCTCTTGATCCAATTACTTTAACTCTTGAAATTTCTTAGGTAAATCAAACTCACTCATTTGTTATATAATAAACGAATAGGGTACTTAAATGGACTGGTGATACTTCCTTACTAAAAAAGAGGCTTAATTATGATTTAGAAAATAGTATATAGCTCTTATATAACCCGAAATATAAAGGAGGAAAGAAACCAATTTAAGTATGGAGATAGAGAAATTTTTGTTCCAGAAGGGCAATATACTATAAAATATTCAACAATTACTTAGGATCTGAATCCGTAAACGCTACACTATTAGAAAATAGTTTAAAATATAGTGGAAATAAAAACAAATAGTGAAGATCTAACAATTAGAAACATAAACTCGTCTTGGTTTCGAGCATAGAAAAGATTTAGAAAAGAACAAATTACACATTGGTGATAAACTATCAAAGGCACTATTTTGACATAATCAATGTTCATTACAATTTAGCTGATGAGATATTTATTAAAGAGAGTGTTATACTCACAGAGACGGGTGTTATTGCAACATGTACTGTAAAGTTAATAAAAAGTTTAAGCATAGTATTGTATGTGAATCTGCTTACCTTTTATATTATCCTGTTACAAGAGATGAAATTAAAATAAAAGTAACTTGTGAGTACGATAAATTGATTGATTAACGAGAGTAAATTCCAAAACGAAGATATTCTGTATAATAAACGGATAGTATTGAAAATTGTGAGTAGCAAAGTTTTACAGCATACAGAAGAATATATAATTATTTGAATGAGTGTAACAAAGATATTGAGTTTGTGTTTGATGTGAGAGATGGATTTATTTATCTCCACAGAGCAGATTGTTAGATGAAGATTAAAGTTACAGGTACTCAAGTTGAACAAACGTTTTGCGCAAATGATATAGTAAAATTTATAGATAAACATTTGGCGCAAATGATATAATAAAACTTGTAGATAATATCTTTCCATTCCCCTAGTCGCAAATAAAAATTAGAAAGCATTTAATTTGTTATAGGTAAGAATGACCTACCAGGAATAACTTCAACAAAGATTGAAACTAAAAGTATCTAAATCCTAAGCATACCTGAACCACACTGGTTTCGAAGTAGATAATCAACTTGGTTTAAGAAAAAAATTAGTACCGAGACTTTTAAGTGATTATAAAGAGATTATATGGAAAAGAAAATAGAGAATTACGTGTACATATGATAACAATATCAACGATATTTTATACAAGTGGGCGGTGACAGAAGCAGGTGCAGATGCGCTTTGTGATGGAAAATAGAAATAGAGTGTATAGAGGTAAGAATGCTAATAATAGAATATGAGTTTAGTTATGTGAATAAATTGAAATTGATTATATTAAGAGTCAAAAATTGTACATTCATTTAATATGTATCAATGCATTCAACAGGTAGTAACAGGTGTATTCTTTGAGCTTGATGTAACAACACAATTCACCTCGTGACAATTTGATATATCCGAATTTATAATTGTGACATTTCAAACTGGTAGAAGCCTATATCAAACAAAAGATAATTTTAAATTTGATCATTGTAAGGAAAAAAATATATGTCTAAAGAGTGGCCTAATGAGGTGTTTCCGAAAGAAAATAAAAATTTAGAAATTATAGAGCGTATAGGAAAAGATTGTTTTAGGATGTACGAAAAACACAGCATTTAAGAGAATAACATGTAGAAATAGATAATGAACTATTACGTTGACGAATGTATTAAAGACAGACAATGTATGTAATTAGTCACAGTAGAAGAACGAATGTATCTCTAAATGAAAGAACAAATATAAAGAACGTTGTAGATTTTACGGAAGCTGTAGCAAATAATAAAATTTGTTATGCAGTTTTAGTTGGTCGAAAAAAATTTACATATAACAGAGAATGAGAAAGTTATTAAAGGGCTTTTAATATCTTGTATTATAATATGTCTATATGTATTGACTTTTATGGACTATTATCCATAAAAAACGCATATAAAGATTTCTTTATGTAATAAAAGTTGACAAGTCATATTGAATTTTTCAATAATCTTGGAAACGTAGTACAGAAATAAGTTATTGGCACAAAAGAATTAGATTTAGATACACGATGTGAGATTGTAAAGATGAAAAAATAAAGACTAATTATCCATTTGAGTATGCCGCAAATCAATAAACATAATTAACAGAATATTAGTCATTTTCCCTTTACATTGTCTTCCTTGCCTGATTTTGGATGAATATATATTCTTAAATTTACTGCGATGTTTTTGGTGTCTATAATAAAAATATTTCGATATTTTAAACCTGTGATATAACTTTAGAAACTATTCCAATTTGGATACTCTTTACAGCATAAATGTGTTCTCGCATTTGAATCAGAGTATGTACTTTCTGCAGGCCAACCAGACTATTCTCATTGGTAGGGTTTGAAAATATAAAAATAATATAATGTCCGTTTTATTCTTGCATAATGATTCCTTTATGTAAAATATTGAAGAACTAGATTAACACTTTCTATGTTACTTTCGGCTCAGGAATGTACCGAAATTGTTTCGGCTTTGATTTCGTTAACATATGTGATGTACTATATTACATAGCTGTGTCACATTTGTAATTTTGTTACATCCGTAAACTTTACAATAGAATGCAGATACAATGTTTGAAACACAAGTTTTCGTAAACAGGATTGGAATCTATGCTAAAACGAAGTTCTGCAAGCAACTCGACTCCATTATGCTAATCACTATACAAACAAGATTACACTCTAGAAATTGTTCATCTCTGTACATTATTACTTTAGTGATCTACATCCCGTAGAAGCATAAATTCTGTGTCACCCGCCAAGCCAGATTCTGATGTAATTTGTCTTTTCAATCACATTTCATGAACTTTTCGTATATGATAATTACACATTTACTTGACGGCAACGTCTCGAGATGGTTATGATACTCTGTAGCAGAATGGAGGGATAATAGCTTTCCTTGTAAACACAGAACTGAGAGACATAAGATTGTAGGATATTTTTCTCGAACTTAGTTTTTTCGACTTCTAGGTTTCTGTGACCAGCAGTGTACCGAGATTATTGTGATTCGAGTACGGTAGGTTGACACCTACAATAAAATATCCAAAAATATAGTTAATCATAAAATTTCCTTTCAATTAACTAATTAATTCTTCATATCGTAAAAACCACTTTAAGAGGATGGGAGTACAGATATAAAGGTGTATGCCAGGTCATGGAGTTATATTGAGATTCTTTTGATTCGATGGGGATAAGTTGAAACATATTATAGGATACTCATAAATATGGTTAGTATTGACTTTTCCTTACTATTAGTAATTTAATTATTCATTACATAAGATTACATACCAATATATAAAAATGGTAAAGATGTAAATCGGAAGTTAAATTTGCATCAATATTATTTTAATTCGAGGGTGTAACATGAAATACATATGATAAGATACTCAATAATTTAGTCACTTTCATTTCTCCTTTAAATTAATTAATTCATTTTCCATAACGTAAAGCGGCTTTAACACGGTGATAATACGGATATGGTAGTCTATACCTGTAAATAAAATGATATCGATACAATTATGATACGAGACGAGTAACTTTAGATAAACGAATTAGCATTTACAAATATAGTCTATTTTAAGTTTCCCTTTGAATTGAATTATTAATTGTTCATAAAGTAAGTGACATTCTAATGTGATAAAAATGTGTTGGAGAATAATTGATACAGAGATCACTATCATTATATATATATATATATATATATATATATATATATATATATATGTGTGTGTGTGTGTGTGTGTGTGTATGTATGTGTGTGTTAAAAATATTCGAAAATGAAAATATAGTCCTTTTTAGTTATCTTTTCTACTAATTAAATGCCTAATTATTCATAACTTAATTGCCAGCTCATTCTGACTATAGTACAAATATAAATACACATACCAGGAGATAGTTATATCAATATTATTTTAATTCCAGAGAGGTAACTTGAAATGTGGTATCCCAGGTAACACAAATTGGAACAGAAGACGTTTTTAAAAAGGTATCACATGACGTCATTTTTTTGGTGATAATGTCATCAAATATCACGTGATCTGCGACGTCTTCTGTAAGGTGCAGTAGACGTCTACAGAGGACTATTTGTGCACCGTCATTTCTTTCACCTCGATTTCGTCGTCCGTAGACGTCTACTGATGACCTATATGGTACCATCATGGTACGTCATCTTTTTAACCTCAATCACGTCATCCTGGTACCTACTTGAGGTACCCTTTTGGTTATCCTGGTACCCATTGGTAATCATGTAAGAGAGATGTCAAAATTTGGTAGAACCGCGTGTTCAAGTAATGCCACTTGTGTTTTTAAGTTTACAATTGGAGCGTTCCTATGAAACCATGACCAGTGCTAGTAAAACTCGTATCACTGCCAAAAACCCACTTCTTTCCACTACCCTTACTAGCGCGTATACCCATAATCGCTGACGTGCCTGCTCCCTTCGGACGCATTCCCGCGCGTTCGCACTGCCCTGACTTGATTAGATAGTATTCGTGCTTCTTAGTGGCAACATAGCAAAGGTTAGTTTAGTTTTAAAGTTTTATGCTACACATCTAGAAGCCGCATTAATAAGTAAATCGTAAAACAATCGTTGGGGTATGTTTAGCAGAAGGGTTCCAGAGGTACGTAAAAAATATAAAATTTATACAAATGGGTTGATGCAAGTACTTAGACCTCACATAACCATAACCAAACCTATTATAACAGAAATAAGTGAAATTCTATGATTTATTCGAAAATTATGCTGGACCCTAAAGTAACAATCTAACAAACTAATCTAACCTAAGCTAATGTGAAAAGAAATCACCAAAATTGTAACATTTTTCTTAGAAAAAATTGCTGTACCTCTTCTGCTAGACATATATCTAATTGTAATTTTTAAAACAATTCGGGTGGCACCCTTGAATTGTATCTATGCGAAAGTGGAAAGCTTTTAGGAAACAATAAGAAGGAAACTAATGAAAGATTTATAATTTATCAACAATTATTTCAAGTCATGTGCCAAAAGTAAACCTGTACGGGAAATTCAATGCAAATACTCACTTGTCTTAAATCTGATGGTTTTTTTTATTTTCACAGGAAGCTAATTTTCTTGTGGTTGTTCCCCTGTTTTAAGCGCGCGTTCGAAACGAGTAGACACTTTATATGCAGGCCATAGAACTTCACATTTTCGTGGAGTGAGCCAAATTTCGTTGGCAATAATAACTGAATTGCCTTCAGGCAACTGTATCTCCGGTTCTTCCTCAATGACACAATACATAGTTCTTCTTCACCCTAATTAAATGCAATGTTCTGAAAAGATAAGATGAGATAATTTACCTTCTCCTCCGGTATAGTAGCACAGTGGTCTGTTATGACAATCTTGCTGTAAAACGAGTACTTTTACTTCTAAAAATTAAATTATCACTACGAGACTTTCTAAATGATGGACGCGCGCTATTCTATCATGTGATTCTGTCAAGCACGACTCCCAGCATGCACTGTTCTAAGAACATCCGCGGTTTTAGCACCTCAAAAGGACGTCCTTTTTAGGTGATGTTTGAGACGTCAGTTCTTTCAACCATTCTGGCACGTGATAAACACGTACAATTTCGGTCATGTTTGACACGTCATTTTTACTACCATTCTGGCATGTGATAAACACGTACAATTTCGGTCATGTTTGACACGTCATTTTTACTACCATTTTGGTACGTGATAAAGACGTTCCAAATTTTCAAAAAACGTCATTTTGAATTCGAACCCCAAAAAAAGACGTTCATGGTCCGGTTTGTGTTACCTGGGATATATATATATATATATATATATATATATATATATATATATATATATATATAGATGGTGATCAGAAAAATGGAAACACCTGTAGTTGGCAACTCGTCAGATGTATGGGTTGGCAGTGGTGTCGTGGAGCCCGCAGCGCCGGAACGCTGGTGGTGGTGTGTTAGGTCGGTCTCCATACTATGTCAGGCGCAGTGGAACAGCAGTGCCCAGTGGCTGCAGCAGACGGAGGTAGTGTAAAATGGGAGACCTCTCAGAGTTTCAAAGAGGGCAAATTGTTGGTGCGCGGTTATGTGGAGTGAGTGTGACGGCAGTGGCTACTGTGTTAAGTGTGTCGTGTGGGATAGTGTCGAAGGTGATGACGGTCTACACAACACACGGGAAAACCACATCGGGGAAGCGGAACAGTGGGCGGAAGAAAATCATGAGTGACAGGTCACGCAGGGTATTAAACCGCATTGTCACGCAGAACCGTCGTGTCACTGCGGAGCAAGTGACGGAGGAACTCAATCAGCACCTCCCCTACTCTGTTTCGACAATCACAGTCCGCCGTGAATTACATGACATGAACTTACGGGGTCGTGTTGCACGGGCCAAACCGCTCATCAGGGACCATAACGCTTTCGCATCCCGCAAATGGTGTCGCGACCATGCAACTTGGACCGTTGAGGACTAGAAACGTGTGATATGGTCGGATGAGTCATCTTTCACCCTATTCCTAACCACGGGCCGTGTTTATGTGTGGAGAACGACCAAAGAAGCTTATGATCTGCAGTGTTTCCGCCCAACTGTGAAACATGGCAACCGCTCGGTGATGCTGTGGGTCGCCATATCATGGCTTTCATTAGGTCCTGTAGTCACACTTAGCGGACGAATCACTGCCAACGATTTTGTCGCAATTTTAGTAGACCACTTGCATCCTATGGTCCGGATGTTGTTCCCGGACAATGACGCCATCTTCCAGGATGATAATGCACCCAATCACACAGCTGGCATTATTGCAGCGTGGTTTGAGGAAATTCGGGATGAAGTTCAACACCTTCCCTGGCCCGCCCAATCCCCAGATCTCAACATAATTGAACAATTGTTGCCTGTCTTGGAAACACGACTCCGGCGACGATTTCCACCTCCATCCTCTCTCACAGAACTGGCCGATGTCCTGCACGAGGAATGTGTAAAATTACACTTGCTACCATTCACGACCTCTATGAATCCATCCCACGTCGCATCAAGGCTGTTCTGAAGGCGAAAAGTGGCCCGACACCATATTAATCTGGTAAGTTGCAATTTCGTTCATGTGTTTCCATTTTTCTGATCACCATCTGTATATATATATATATATATATATATATATATATATATATATATATATATACAGAGTGTTGATTAATTCGTGTTTCAATTTAATTTGTTCACTGTACAAAAGTGGTATGAGATAAAGCCGTGCAATTTGGTATAACTTTAGACGAAGGACATAAGTTTTGTTTCGCCATAGAAGCATGTCACTTGTACTAAAGATTGAAGAGATATAGGGTCAAAGATCAAATTTCGATTTTTTCCTTATGGGATTGCAATCTTAAATTCTGAAAGAGCCTGAGAGAAACGTAAATCGAAGTAATAACAAAGAGAAAGCTGTATGGTATGATTCTATGTCGCAAGCCTACCAAATATGCGTCAATCAAGTGCTATGGTCAGAGATCACTGTCAGATCAAAGTCACAGGTCACCTTGAGAACTCATTTGGCAGGATGAAGTACGGACATTGCGTTGCTTTCAATGTTTTCAAATGGGTTCTCAAGATGACCTATGACATTGATCTGACCGTGACGTCTGACCTTGACACTTGATTGACGCATATTTGGTCGGCTTGCGACATAGAATCATACCATACAGCTTTTTCTTTGCTGTTACTTCGATTTACGTTTTCTCAGGCTCTTTCAGAATTTACCATTGCAATCCCATAAGGAAAAATCGAAATTTGACCTTTAACCCACTATCTCTTCAATCTTTAGTACAAGTAACATGCTTCTATGACGAAAAAATCTTATGTCCTTCGTCTAAAGTTATACCAAATTGCAGGGCTTTACCTCATACCACTTTTGTACAGTGAACAAATGAAATTGATACACGAATTAATCAACCCTCTGTGTGTATATATATATATATATATATATATATATATATATATATATATATATATATATATATATATATATATATATATATATAAACAAGAAATATCGTTAATTTCTGGTTTTCCCTGTAGATAATTGTAGATAATAAAATACTTCAAACTATAGTCATTTTGATTATTCTTTATATTTTGAAATATATATGGGAAGAGATTAAATTACATCGAGATTATTTTCATTTGAGAAGGATACCTTGAAATCTACGATAAAACATTAAAGAATATATTGTAAGTGTCAATTTAAAACCACCTAAAAGTCGCTGCAGCACGACATGATAGAGATATAAAAGTATATATATATATATATATATATATATATATATATATATATATATATATATATATATATATATATATATATATATGGTGCTTCGAAATGTAGTTAAGTTTGAGTTTTCCTTTCTATTAAATAAATTTTTACCCAAAAATTGAGTTGCTTCAGCATGACGTTTTAGCTTATAATACAGATCTAAAAGTGTATACCAGAATATGGAAATCATTCTAATTAAATACATGTAACAGTTAACTTGTCATATATGGTAACATATTTTAAAATATAATCAATGTTTGAGTTTTCCTTTCAATTAAATAAGTAATTATTCAGAACATAAAAGCCACATCAAAATGGCGATAATAATATAGCTATTCCTATATGCAACAAACTTTCATATAGAATCAATAATACATAATAACAGAACTACTTTCCTATATATAGAACTCATTTCTTCCTACACCCAAAATCAAGGGTAATTCTCTGGAGGTTGAAAATTGAAAATTGCGATTTTCTCTAAAACGGATCCGGCGATTTTGCTTAAATTTCACGCATCAAAATTTATTAAGAAATCTATATTATTGTTAAGTAATTTCTCTTGTAAATATCCAGAAAAGATAGTTTATTCTTATTGGTGTTCTTTTACTACGGCGTTCTCAAAGATGACTGAAGCAATTCTGTTCATATGCTATAAATAAATATTTTGTTAGTACTCTGACAATGTGGCACAACTCATTTGTGCTGAAAATATACAAAGGGGTTGTTTGGTCAACTGTAAAAATTTTCGAGCGATTCTCTCAAAAAGAAACTCTGGCGATTTTACTCATACTTTATAAATTCATATTTCTTAATAAGCTCACAATATAACATAACACATTTTTCTGATTAATTTCACAAGAGGTAATTTACTGTAGGGAACATTTTCGGACGATATTCTTAAAAGAATTCACCCAATTTGGTTCATATACATAAATAAATATTCCATTAATCGTCTGATAATATAGTATTATTAATTTCTCGTGAAAAATTCACCAAGTGGTTTCTTACTCTTGGGATGGCGTTTTCCGGGTGATTTTCTTAACACGGAAATTCACGAAATTTCATAAATAAATATTACATTAAAAACATTAGTAACCTAATAATGCGGTATAACTCGTTTCTCCTGAAAAGATTCCAAAATATGTTGTCCCGTCATGGCAATGGCTTGGCTTTTTCTGGCAATTTTCCCAAATGCGTCTCACGTAATTTTGTTTACATTTCATAATAAACATTGCATTAATAACTCGACAGTATGGCATAACTTGTCCCAAAATAAACCGTTAAAGGTAGTTTAATCTTACACTGACCTTTCCAGACGATTTTATTCATACTTCATAAATAAATGTTTCGGTTAATATTCTGTTAATATGCTTTGACTTGTTTCTCATAAAAAATCAACAAAGGTAGTTTACTCTTGGGGATATTTTCGGGTGATTTTCTCATAAATGTCTCAGTCAAAATATTTCACTAGTATCCTTACTATACACGGTAATTCATTTCTAATGAAACAATCAACAGGGGATAGGTGACTGGCAGAGTTGAATTCTCTTCCGGACGTTTTTTTAATACTCAGATCGCTTTCTTCATAACTCATACATAAGTATTTCATTAGTCATCTATAATGTTGCGTAAATTATTTCTTAGAAAAATATCAAAAGGGAGTAGTTTTCCTAGCATATTTTTCACGTTCGATCCTAGGCATAGGAACTAAATACACGTTTCTGATTGGTTGCAGTTTGTGATTGTCCAAACCTTCTGATGTATGTATTGTGTATTACAGTAATAGAAGAAAATTGTCACTTTGTTCAAATTGAAGAAGAAGAAAATTGAAGTAGCAGCTGTGGTTAAATTTATATCATGGGGGTCAAGGTGGAACAAAACGAGCCCTGCGGGGCTTCTAACCCGTTCCTACTACTACTACTACTACTACTAGTTTTACTGTGGATTCATATAGCAAAACTGCACGCGTAACGTAAGTAAATAACGTCTTTGAGTATTATTTTCAGCTTTTTTAATGGAAAAAAGTGTTATGAAAATTAAATACTTTTTTCTTGGGCAGGGTTTGAACCCACGTCAAAAGCGTTACTCTTGCTAACCCGTTTCGCTAGCACGCTCAGTCACGAGGGCGACACCAACAGGCGTTTAATTTCTGCTATATGTATGATACCTGGCGAGAAACGGATAACTTAACCAATCTGAGCCGCGTATTTAGCTCCTATGGCTAGAGTCAAGTGCAATTACAAAATTATGAGTTCCCTTATGAGTGAAAGTTTTCCTCGGTCGAAATTCCACAATTTTGTTCGTATTTCGCTAATAAATCTTTTAATTAGAACTGTAGCATAATGTAATTTGGTTTATGAAATTGCAGCAAGAAAGTTCAGTCTTGTGTTCCTTAACCTTTAGTGTATTAGAAGAAATTTTAAGCTTTAAATACCCTATCATAAATATAAATTTCTTCTATGTTAACAATGTTTCTAATAATACGATAATCTTGCAGTAAGTACAGCGCAAACCTTTCGGTGCATCGTAGATAGATTTTTGTCTCTATGCACAGAGCTATCCACTATCTCCTAGAACAAGTAATACTTATTTGTATTCATGCTCAGAAATAACATTTTGTTTCATTGAAGGAGAACAAAATATATATTTGTTCCTACACATTTTACTACTTTACTGAAATGTACTTTATTACAACATTTCTGAACTTCATAAGACAGCAGATATATTCATTAAATTGATTTCAAAATGTAATTTACATTAAGCTTCAAGAATCTGAAAATCACATAAGAAATGTTCAAATATAATCTCATATATTAAACTAACACCTTTATTTTGTACACTATTTTAATGATAAATATACAGATATTATAATACTGTAGAACTTATTATTACAGCAGTTATATGTAGAAGTTATGGATGATTGATTATTTCTTCCATTTCTTAATATTACAGTTGTTTCCAGGCTTGTTATTGAAATTTTGTTTCAGGAGGAAAACCTGTGGGACAGTGCGCATCGCTTCATTATAATACTGGAGCAATTAGTGAAATACAAGCTCTGTCGGAAATGGTAGAAGGTTTCTACAAAGAAGTTGAAAATTATACTTATTCTGAAAAATATGTATTTAAGTAAGTATACGATTGGATGGCTTTTATAATAACAGGAATTCTTTTATAGTAGATAGAACAGATGCTGATTTTTAATAGAAACATAAATTTATACAAAATCAAATCTTCCTGCTATATCAATAATTTAGTAAAATGTATCTAGATTGTTAACGAACAGCTACTTGGTACATTTTTCATTTAGAGCTGGCTTACATTCCTGTCGCATCATGACGTCAAATCTATGGTTAACAAGAAAATCAATCAATGCATTCATAAGTTATCGGTTGCCTCTTAATAGACATTCTGGCCGATCTATAGCTTCATAATTTTATTTTCATTATCCAATCTAATGTAGTTTCTCCAAGTGGAAGTTAGTAGAGAGATATTACCAAAGTTGTGGTAATTGTAAATAAATCGACGCTGATAATTAATATTTCCCTACGTAAACAGGCAGTTAAATTCTTATCCAACAATATTAGTCAATGTTGCACAGAATGGTTAAGCCTCACTTTGAGTTAAATGTGAATTTTAAGTTTTGAAGCCTAGGACATTACATAGCGATTAAATATCAACAAACCTTTATTTTGTGTCCTGAAAAGAAGGCGCTAAAACATTTGCAATCTTTCAGCGATTACACAGTATGTAGGGCGTGATTCCAGAATCAAACATGTAGTTTATTTTCTCTTTGGTTGATTTAAAGCTGGCAAAATATCCATAGATGAGATCCCTGTACTAGATGCCCAAACATAGCTGTAAACGAAGTTAACGTTGAAACTTGGAGAGAGCTTGTTATAAGAACTATAATCATAAATTTCACGAAGTTAATGCAAGCATAGGTTTAAGATATTGTCCAAAAGCATTTGGAAAGTAGCAAGGTCTCAACTTACTAAGTACAAGAAGAGTATGAACTTCTGCAAATACGATACTTGCCATTTACTCCACGAGCTATTATATAATTACCAATTCTGACAATAATGGCATGATAGAACATACTATATCACACACTAATTTGGAAGCCAAAAGTTAGTCCATTGTAGGGATAGGGTACCTGTGCCTTTAAGACTATGCAATCTTTAGACTCATGAAGTATACCATTCTTGGGATGTTTTTAAAAATCGGCTAAATTATATAAAACATGAAATATACGAGCAAGAAACAAATAAACTATAAATTTTCTTAATTTATCTTTTAATATGTTATAGCGTTTTACCTTTCATGTAAATTATTAATGTAACTACATAACTAATAACTACATAAGTTTAGTCTGTTAAAAATCATCATATGCAACCTACTTCGGAAAGGGGCACTCTGAATATGGCCTCTAAAAGAAACAAGATTCTCTATCCCTGGTTTGGAGAACAGCATAAACCAAAGGCATGTTTTATTTTTGGTAAGTAACGTTAGCAGTTTTCTAGGATTGTAATGGAATAATATGGTAGACTACTGCGTAAAGATAACTACACATAACACAACTTTCTTGTAACCTTTTGTTCAACACAGCGCGTCCAGTTCTTTCAATCACTAATCTATATAACGCCATAACTGAGCATTGTTGGAATATGATAGTGCAAACCATATATTAATTGTGGAAGGAAGGAAATTTTAAAACAGCTGCTCAGCGACATATACTAACATCAACTTCGTTCCCTTAATCTATCTCCTAGAGCTTCCCAGGGCTGAACAAACATGTGTTTGTGTGGTTTCATGACAAAAAACGTGTTGCACAGAAGACTAACGCAAAAAATGATTCCAAAAACTTCCTTTGAAGATAGTCAGATGACAAGGGGACACTTTTGAACTATTTTATACTAATTTGCCATGTCTAGCCGGTCATACGGTTTTATTGGATGAATCTATTTCATACGGATAAAAATGTAATATCAACCTAACGATCCGGCGCCCGAGCAGTCCAGAATCGATTCGTTCTGAGCACTAGTTTAGACAGAACCTTATAGGACGAAGACAGAACAAGAATTTCAATATACGGACCTGATAGGACCGGTTAAAGCCGTTTGGATTGTTTGACCTGTTTAGACCGTTTGACACGATTTGACCGGTTGAACCCGTTTGACTTATTTAAGCTGTTGACACGAGAGACCTGGTAAACAGAATAGAAGATGTAAACCTTGTGAATTCTTCGGATAATCGCAAACAAAAATGAAGGATAATTGTATTCTTAATATTTGTAACTGTTGCTAAGAACAGTTGGCTGTGGTCCTAATTAGACAATTGTTACACAAAAGTCTTTCCTTCCCTACTACCAGTGATGTAATGCTAATTTTTAGGTGGGTATACGCTCCATTCCTTGTTACACACACACACTCATATGTATATCTATCTATCTATCTATCTATCTATCTATCTATCTATCTCTCTCTCTCTCTCTCTCTCTCTCTCTCTCTATATATATATATATATATATATATATATATATATATATATATATATATACTAATTATTACTAATTTCATAATTACTATTACAGCGCTTGGGGGTTGATAGTAGACAGGAAAACTTGCCAAAAATTATTACACTGAAGTCAAAAGCGACATCCTTTCTGAGGTATGAGTGCGGGAAAGTGCTGAAAATTGAACTTTGAGCATTAAAAGCGATAAGACTAATAGTGTTAGAAGCAGTATGGTGATTTTCAGAGAAAACGTGGCTTGAATTTTCGAAAAATGCCACATTCAAGATGTTCGGGAAATTACTCAAGATTTCATTAAAGCTTGTCCCATTCTATCCACAATAAATCAGTCAAGAATGTGTAAAAAGCCTTTGCAGACCAGCTGTCCTAAGAGGTTTTTCTTCACTTGCACCAGACAAATGTCAGAATGGTACCTAACTTGCAGGTCCCAAGTACTCTCCATTCCAATGCCTTTAACGAAGGATGTTATTCCTCTGACTTCATCAAGCTGAAGATGCCATAACAACCTTCATAATTCTAGTAAGTCTTCTCGAGCTATCAGCCAGGGGAAGATATTGACATCCGACGTTTCGAATGTAGTCATTGCATTCATCTTCAAGAATTGTGATGACGAGACCGGAGTCATGTCAAGTCAAGACAAGTGAAGTCTGTTTTCCACCCGAAGGGGGAGGGACGTCTAGCCTTTAAACGGCTAGTCTGTCCAATATGTATATTTTGTGTTGATGTGTTTATTGCGGTCAAAATGTTCTGGGAGTTAAGATATATTTTATGTTGTGTAGATACAATTTTATACTGGAGGCAGGCTTAATCATCTTAGGTAGTTCTGAATCATATTCCTAAGACCATCGAGATTGAACGCCCATGCACACGGAGAACAGGCAAAGCCCAACACGGATTCTCGGGCTAAGGTCTAAAATATCCCTATATATGGCATGTGTTGGAGTTTTTATTGTTTCAATATAGCTGTTGATAGAGTTTGGGGAATCTGAGTTAAGTGAAAATGAAGCGTCCGGTGGTATCTCTATCATAAGAAGGTACTCTGTCAGGTGTGGTTGATGTACTCTCAGGCGATAACTGTAGTGATGTCCGTTGTTTTTAGGGAGGGTGTCCTGAGTGGTTCGTCTTGGTTTGTCTATCGTGTGAGATTTCTTCTCCTAGTACTTCATGTAATCTTCATGTTTCTTGGTGAATGCTTCTTGATAGCTTATCTTCCAGCACTAGAGGAAGGTTATATTGTGTGTGATTTGTATAAAATAAACACTGCTGAACAAGATTGAACTTATTTAATATAAAAACACATTTACACGTGACGTTTCGATCTTCTAGCCAAGATCCTTATCAGACGTACACTGCTCCGTCTGATGAGGATCTTGGCTAGAAGATCGAAACGTCACGTGTAAATGTGTTTTTATATTAAGTAAGTGCAGTCTTGTTAAGCAGTGTGTTTATTTTACTGATTTTATTTGCAAGACGTATGACTATGATTGTGTGTCAGTGATTTGTAAGCAACTCATTGGTATAACGCCGATAGGTATCTGGAGTTGCGATATTGGATAGTAGTAGAAGATGGATCGATCTGGGACAGCATTAGCCAACTCAGGAGCCCCTGGGAAATTGAGCACCTTACATCGTGAAACCACGGTCTTTTACGACCTCCATTTTAGGGGTGAATTTGTTCCCTTTTATGAGCACTTTTTAGGGGTGTACTCGTTCTCTTTTATGACCACTTTTTAAGGCGTGAACTCGTTCCCTTTTATGAGCATATTTTTCAACCCATAGTTTAACATAGCAGATAACAGATAAGAATATGGGGTGTATTCATTCATTCTCTTTTATGAGCACATTTTAAGGGGTGAACTCGTTCCCTTTTATGAGCATATTTTCCAACCCCTATTTTAACATAGCAGAACATCAGACTTCAACCCTTAATTGAACATAGCGCATCAGACAGAGACTACGAAACATAGCAGGGGTGAACTCGTTCCAACCCCTATTTTTAACTATAAACATAGCAGTTGGCCTATTTTTCCACCCTTTTAGGGGTGAACTCGTTTTCCAACCCCTATTTGAACATAGCAGAAATTACATAAGACTACGGGGGTGTACTCCACCCCTATTTGAACTTAGCAGAGAATACATAAAACATAGTAGAAATTACATAAGACTACGGGGGTGTATTCCACCCCTATTTGAACATAATGAACATAGCAGAGAATAGGGGTGTATTCGTTCTCTTTTATGAGCACATTTTAGGGGTGTACTCGTTTTAATGTATTTTTCCACCCCTATTTGAACTCGTTCCCTTTTATGAGCATATTTTTCAAACCCTATTTTAATTACGAAACATAGCAAGAGTCGTTTCAACCCTTATTTTAATTACGAACACACAGCAGAGCATTCCGCCCCTATTTGAACAATATGAACATAGCAGAGAACAGAGGTGTACTCGTTACCTTTCATGAGCATATTTTTCAACCCTTATTTTACCATAGCAGTGAGCCACCCCTATTTGAACATGGCAGAGATTATTTTCTTTTACGGGGGTAGCAACACCCCCAACCCTCCTCCTTTCTCATCCAAGGCTTGGGACCGGCTATGGCGGAGTTTAAAAAAATAACATCATCATACTCTCAAAAAGGAATAAAGCATAATATCGTTAGCATCAATAGTGGTAAGTGAGAATTTGTTTTAAAAATCGTGCAGTGAATAACCAGATGCACGACATGCTAGATATAGAAAACAGTAATGTCCACAAAATTGAGATAAATCACCTTGAATACGTCTATTATTCCATGTATAATACAGACAGTTTCGTTTTAAAAACCTTATATGATGTTGTATATAGGGAGGTATACCATAGCTATCGAAATACTCTCCCACACACATATTAGATATATAAACAGCAACCCAATGTTCACCAGGCTTATCACTAGAATCAGTATTTATAATTGAATCACTGATTGGAAAAAGGGAATAAGTGCATCAGACCTAAGTTTTCAATAACACTAAAAAACCTTCTCGAGGCGTTGTTTGTATTTGTTTCAAAAAGTGTATAATTGAATACTTGTAGCAAAACAACTAACAAACACTAAGACAACAAGAAGAATATTGTATTGCAGCACTATAATTGATTAGAAAAGCTTAAAAATGGAAAAAATATTCCCTTTTTCCAATCAATTAAAGTTGGACGCAATTGTAATTGTGTGTAACGTATGTAATGTGCAGTTTATGATAGAGAGCTATGAAAATGTACATGTTGAATGCAATGTTGTATGTTAATCTTGGATATATGTATTCGAACTATCACGCATGTTAGGTTTCTAACACTTTAATTGCCACCGTTCGTTTTTCTGTACAGCACATGTTATTCGTACAGCAACAAAAGTAATACAATAGACAACTGACGTTGTCACAGTAGAATGGGTTTACATAGGGTCCTGTCTGTCTGAATCCTCCTCTTCTACAGTTTCTTGGTCAGTGGTTTTCCATGAACAAATCATCCTATAAAACTGTTTGTATTGGTCAGGTATGTATTTGATGATTTGTGAAGAATCGTTGATCTTTATCTGATTGATCGAGACCTGCCAATCGTATGCCTTTGACGTTGGAAGTGGAACGTTTGTGACATTACTTTTGAGTAATCGAAAAATATAAGTTCTTAGCCCATTGATAAACTTATGAGCTTACACGTAACCTGGAGATTTTACTTTGTAAACAGTGTCTCTGTTTACTTAGTTGGAATTTACTGTTTTGTCCACATTGCTACCTGAAGATTTCTTGTAAAACGGTTACCACCAATGTTTAAAATCTAAGATTTCTTCATTGACAACTTCGTAAACCTGAAATGGAGTATCAGTATTTCTTGCATTCGCAATCATGAGGTTATACTGCGCTGGTAAATAAATCCGATTGTGTCGTTTGAGTTCTGGTTTGATTAGAGCAAAATTTCGGTCACATAGTAAAAACTGTGACCTCTGATAGGCAAATATTGCTGTATAGTGCAGAACCGTTATGACACGGTTAGGTTGGAAAGCATCCATGTCATCGAAAGATTGCAGTTTTGACTACCACTTGTATCATTAAAAACATGTAAATCTGTAACTGATTGAGGCAAAAAGTTCTCTATAGATTGTGCAATGCGAAAAGAAGGCGAAGTATCGTAACGCCAGCAGATGGCTCTGGTGGTTGTCTACTTACACACAGTCTCACAGTTGTGGTGGTGTTCTGTAGTGACTGGAAGAAGGAAATAAGAAACGTAGTTATTCCCTTTTCCTAATCAGCGAGAGATTTTGTCTTCTACATTGGTCATATAGAGTTGCCCAAACATTCCTATTTTCTAGTCAACGATGTAACTATCTTAAAGGAACACATCTGCTATCTCAGGTTAAAATCGCAAAAAAATGTACTTATTCCCTTTTTCCAATCAGTGGTTCAATTATGCCGGCTGGAAATGTATGAATAAACAAAGGTAACTCATCAGCAGCATATACACCAATAAAATGATCTTTAGGCAAATTTTGTTGTAATGCTTCATAAAGCTCAATTGTGTTTAACATTTTTTTAATTAATATATATTTTTCTCTGGAAATCAATTTCTAATTCTGAATAGAATTCACCATAAATAATTGTTGTTACAGGAGATGGCAGTGCTTCTTTAAAATGAACCTCTAAACGTACACTTCCTTGCCGTTGTGGACTAGTATGAAATGCAGCACTTTCGCTTGAATCAGGAGTTAAATCAAACACCAGTAGAGTATAACCATTAGGATATTCAGCACGTGAAATATCATTACCTTGATTAGAATAATAAATACCTGAACCTGTAAATAACGTAGAATATGCTTGTACATATAGATTATTGTCAAAATCCGGTTTTAATGGTTTGAAGGGCACTTGTGTTCCATCAACATACAGTGTAAAAAACGTCATACTAAAATGTTGAAAATTGAATGGATTTGTTTGATAAGTACCTTTGAAAGCAGTATTAGTAACAAAACTAATAATAATACGTTTAGGAACTATGCCTGAAAACAGATCTGGAAGTGTACTATCCATAATTCCTTGTGGTAGAGTTTCTGTCTTCACCTGCACTTTTGTTATAGGATATTTTATTCTAAATTTAGGATTTTGTAATACTTTATTTTGTGCTATTTTAACTGCTGGTGATACATCAACCTTTTTCACAAGCAATGTTGCATCTGTAATTACAACTTTTCCATCAGCATCTGCGTCACCCATTAGACAAAATGTAGGTTTAGCTGGAATTAGTTTAATACGCAATTGTACACCATTCAGTAAAAATTTCTCCTGATTGAAAATATCAGCATGAATATAACCCAATAATTCAAGTGACTGACTTAAAGCAGTGAGAAGAAAACGTTGTTTAAATCCTACATTAGCATCGGCCACACTGTCCATATGCCCTGCAGTATCTTTAAACCACATTGATGTTTGAAGATGCGTTGTTTTAGCTTCAGCATTATAATTTAGTAGTTTTTCAATATATGATCGATATGGATATGTATGTGAAGAGTAGGAAATAAGTTGATTATTTAAATATAATTGCACTTCACTGAACATTGCATTGAGAAAATCATTTACAGGGCCGATTTTCTTATCAGCAGAAGTTAAATTAGAACCATCTGATTTAGTAATTTTACCTTTAACATATAACATTGTGTGCGGTAAGTCAATATAGTCATCCGCATGACCGGGGACTACAAATTCTATTGGAGCATAATCAGATATTGAAGCCACAGGTTTATATGGAACTATTTTATTACCTATAATACTGGTTTGAGTGGGTAAACCAGCAAATAAATCTAATTCTGATTTCTTACACTCACACTGCATTTTTGTCTTTTTCTTACTATTAATATTCACACATGGTAAAATTTACAATACCGTATTACGTCTACGAAAATGTAATTTTACACATACACTGCCATATTGGAAAGGAAGTGGATTACCTGTACTATCTCCTAAATCAATAATAATTTGATCAAATTGTTTACGTTGCACTGGCACATAATGAGGATTATCAAAAATATGTACATTATTAATACCATGCTCTGTAATATTTATATTTATAATACGTAACATTGGAGCTATGGTGTCACCTACCATTTGTGGTTCTACAATATCACTGTAAATATACATAAGTGTAGGTAGCGCTTTTTGTAAATCTGGTGGATAACGAGCATGATGAACAACTGCTATATCTTCCTGCTGTATATGATCAAAACCTAGTATTCTGGCTAGTTCAGGAGATAGGCGTACTTCTATATGCTTCTCTTGATCTTTTATTACTCTATTAACCTCAATTCGTTTTACAGATGCTTTGACTTTTAATTGTAGATTTAATATATCACTTTTATGATTAATTTGAGATACAATATCATCAACATGATAATAGTGGCCTGGTAAGATTTGAGTTATGTTCCAGCTTTTTGTATTCATGAGACGGTAATAAATATTATTTGTATATTTGGAAACATTCTGAAATGAACTTGTATAATGTACTTCAACAACAGCTGTTTCCCACACTCCCTTCTCCAGTACAATAGGTTGTTATTATTTAGTAGTATAACAAGCAAAAGTATTTTGAGGAAAATATTTCATAGAACTATTGCTAGGAAGTGTGAGATAAAAACTATCACTTTGCTCCATAATCAATCAATCAATCAAAAATATCTTTGGATCTTTTTATCCGTTTCACACCACCACCACCACCACTAAAATGAACTTTCTTTCTTTTTCTTCCAGATCCTTCCAATACCTGATTTAATTTGTTTTGAGCTTTATTTTTAGCTTCTTGCCATCGATCATGCAAAGACTCTTCAATACGTCTATTATTATCTAGTACATCTCCTGCTACATTAATTCCTGTACGTATCAATTCTTTACCAACAGTTTTTGCACCTTGTTTTAATAAAGGAAATACAGTACGAAATAAACCTCCTAGTAAACTACCAATGCCATAACCTTCTTGATATGCTGTACCTTTATACACGTTATAATCACCTCCTGCTTGATGTGTGTAATAATTAAAGTACGGCTCATTCATCTTTCTTTCTATATACTCAAAAATATCAATAGATTACAATAGAATATTAGTATTATTGCTTATAAGTACATCATTTGCGTTTACGGGGTGGAGGACCATCCTCTTCGTTCTCTTCGTCTTCTGTTAGTTTTCTAATATAATCTATTCGTTGAGGATTACCAATGTACTCTAAGGGTATATTGGCTTTTGCTAATAATGTAGCAAAAGGTTTCCAGCAGGCAACTGAAATATTTTTCTTACGACATCTAACAAAATCGGATATCAAATCCACTATATTAGCACCTGGAATTAATTTATTATTAATATTCACATTTCCATTATCGTCCCATTGAATATTTGGATTTTGTTTCAATTTACGTAAAAAAGGTCTTGCTTTACGTTTACAAATTTCAGGGGGAGTAGATATTATTTCATCATCCTCCTCCTCCTCCACATCCTCTTCTTCTTCCTCCTCCTCCTCCGTAGTAGTAGTTGCTGTTGTTGTAACTGCTGCCGGTTTTTGAAATATATTTAAATATTTTTGTAAGACTTCTCTATATCTTATCCATTTTTCTTCTGCATTTAAACTTTTATTATTTAAAATTTCTTTCATTTCATCATCAAGATTAGATATCGTTTGATAATGATGTAATTTTTCTGCGTTTTGCGCGTTTTGCATAATTATTTAATTATACTAGATAGTATACCTCCTAAAATAGGTGCAAGCAATGCAGTAAGAAAACCACCTTTTTGTATAATTATTCGCTTTTTTTGTTTTAATGACGGACCTTTTTTCACCAAATATCTCAGTTCCTTTTTATATTTTTTAGCTTATTTATCTCTGTTTTATTTAATGGAACATTTCCCTGTAATACGTTATAGGAACATTCGCAAATAGAGCGAATTAAATCAGGATCTGCATTTTGTAAAATTGCCTTACGTGCTTTCGGTTTTGACTTTGCTAAAAGTTTTAACAAATGTGCATTTTCCTTACTAATCATTTTTTACGGCTATTAAAGCACAAATAGTTGTTAGGATATAAACCATATTGCAATTATTTTTTTACAGGCACATAAACATAATTAAAAGAATCTGTTGGAAAGATATTTTTGGAACTCGCTGCACATCAGGAGTATTTTGTTTTAAATCAAAAAGTAAATAACCATGTGCAATTCGAGTTGTATCTTGATATGCTTCTTGAATAAATTTTGTATTACCTGGATACAATTGTCGTGCGAGATAATTAATTTGAGCTTGGTCTCTAGGATTTTTAAAACAAACAATATAATGACAATTTAACGAAATATCCCGCATTCCTTTATGTTGATGAAAAATATTCTGTGTTATAAATATTACACTTATATTTCTATGATGGCTACCCTTAGTAAAAATATCTACAATCCGATGGTCACACTCAAGCATTAAATCATCAATAATGACAAGATGTGGACCTTCGTGTGCTTGAAATTCATTATTTTGAGATAAACCTTCTTTAAACGTACAGTTTGAAAGAGTATCATACAATGGTTGCCATTCACCATAACACCATACGATATTTTTAAATAACTTACTATAATGGTCAAGAAATGTTTTAACAAAATATGATTTTCCACAGCCTGTAGGACCTGCTACCATACATGTAAAAGGAATTTTCCATTCCATCTCTATTACAGATATATTGCATTTATTTTAAATAGCGTTTTTAAATATTTTACTTTCTTTTCTCCTTTACATAAAAACACAGCGTTTGATGAAGAACAAATTTGATTTAATATACTTTTTACTTGTGATACTGATAGACCTCGTGATGACGATGACAATTTAACTAAGCAACAAAAATTTACAGTGTTACTAGAATTTAAAATATAAAATTCACCTTTTGAAATTATAAAATCTACAAGAAATACTTGTGACGACATGCTTCACCTATAAATTCTTGACTTTTCTTTTTTTTACAATATAGTATGTTTTAAATCAATTCAAGAATTTTTACTTTTTGGCAGACCTAACCATTTCACATACGCCTTATTATTTTTCTTTCGCAAAACTTTTTCAATTAAATATGTTTTTGGAAATTTCGTTAATTGTAATTCGTGTCCGTAAAATCTTCCTTCAATATGTTTATTATTTGAATCTACTAAGTGATATGTTGGAGGATTAGTGAAGAAAACTTTAACAATTCGAAAAATTTCTGTACTCCTTTGCGTGTAAAACCTCTATCAAAACCAGGACGCTTAAGTTTACTAATTCTTACATATTCACCTATCTTAAATTTACTTTTTCTTTTTATCACAGAAAACGTTTTGCAATAGATGTTTGTCAATAGATGTTTTTCATTTTCCTTTTTAATAGCGTCGATAGGTTTCATTTTAATAGTGGAATGAATAGTATTATTATATTTATTTAGTAATTCCGACAGAATGCCAATCCATTTATAATTTAACTGCAATGTAAATTGTCTCCACATTAAATTACGTAGTGATCTATTAAATCTTTCAATAATACTTGCTTTCATATCACTGTACGTGGAATAATGTTTAATGTTATTTTGGTTCATCGCCTTCTGAAACTCTGAATTATAAAATTCTCGACACCTGTCAGTTAGTAAAAATTTAGGGCTTTTGTTTGCTTTTCGCAGTACTGTTATAAATGCTTGTGTAATTTCTTTCCCAGTTTTATTTTTCACAGGAATAGCCCAAGCATATTTAGAGAATGTATCTATCACAGTTAATAAATATTTGAAATTTCGATTAATTTTTGCTAGACCTTTCAATTTTCCACTATTCATTTCAACTAAATCAGCTTGCCATAAATCATGAATACCTTTCGTTATAACGGGTATTCGAGGATAGTTTCGTCTTGCACTTTTATGCAATTCTGCAACTATTTGTTCTCGAACTGATTGTGACATATTTTTATTACTAATATATATACAAAAAATTATCATATTTACAATATACAAATCTTACATGTTAAATCTTTATTATGATACCCCCAAGGAACAGTATGTATATTGCAATTTAAAATTTTTCTCTTGTCATCATACGGATCTAGCGCTAAATTTGTTACCTGATTTGTTGTTAAATTGTGATATTTGCTTTTAATTTCAAATTGTGTTTTATGAATCGTTTCGTTTTGAAATAGACATGATTTATAATCGTCAAACGTAATTTGTTCTTTAACTACATTTTTCTTGATCCCTTTACATTTTTCAATTCTTTATTTTCATCAGTTTTTATTGCATAATTTTTTGCTCGTAAACCAACATATTCAATGATAGGAACGCCACTTAACTCATCTTTCATTTTACCCAAAACGTGTTTATTTTTTGTGTTATGTAAAACATGATTTTCCGCATAATTAGAAGTATCAGAATAATCGTTCATGTCTTTTATATCTTTATAAATATCATCGGTTTTAATGTAGTAAATGAAAGAGTCAGTATCCATGTAGGTAATACTAATCTTATCTCCATCTCGAGGTTTCATTATATTATAATGGAATTCATACATTGCTAATTTTGATAATTCCAAAACTGTAGCTCCTACGTAGATCGGTTTATTTAGAGTTGCAGATTTTTTAACATATGGAATAATGCAAGATTATCTCCTAATTTTACCCAATTTTGAAACTGATCTTGCGCTACTAATTTTTTACACTTTTTTCATTGTTAATTAATTTTATATCAATTCGTTTTCGTACATTCTCCATTGTCTTTCCGTATACAGAATTATTTAATAACTTATAGAAATCTTTTTCAAATTCAATTGTGGCATTTGCACGACGTTGAGTATTTTCTTGTATATATGATGCAAGCCATTTAGATTGACGAAACCATAATATTTTATGTACTTTTTGCCAATATTAAACCTTGTTTTAGATAAAATTGTAATACTCTATAATGCAAGATATAATTCGATTTCGATTTAAGTGTCAATAGTAATTTTGAGTATTTACCATTTCGTGGAACTTCATTAGTGGGAGCACACGGAAAATCAGAATGGTATTCGTGTAAATAATTTGGATACTCTAAGTCCACTTCTAGAAAAAAACCCATTCACTATCCGTGGGCCAATTGATAATTTTATTCTTGTCTTGCCAATTGTCAATTTTATCCTCCCACCGAAAACCACCATATGGTAAATAGTCAATCATTGATAGTCCGTACAGATTGTTCATGTCATTATAGAGTAAATAAGAATTTTCTTTTTCCGCATCAAAATCATGTACGTAAGGATTATTAGCTTTGGCATACCTTAACACAGCTTGTGTAATATCTCCGCGAATCGATTTTTCTACAAACATATACATATTGATATCTGATAAAAGTTGAAGTTCAATTTTTGTTTTATATAACATAGCTTGCCATGACAACTCAGGTGCAGTAAAACAATTAATCGGATCAATGCAAAAAGCATTTAAACATGTCTTTCGAAAATTCTCCAACACATCTGCTGTAAGAAGTACATCACATTTTAAATATTGATCGTGGTAGTCCCCTAAATTTTCACATTTTAACACACGCCAAATCAGTTTTGCATATTGATAATCAGTCTCGGAAATTTGTGTTCCATTCAATTTGCTATTAAATTCTCTCTTTCAGGAAATTCAATTTCATTAAATGTATCTAAATTTGTTATGTAATCGTAATAATAAATTCCCTTACGAAGAATTAAAGGGAACTTATCATCAGAAAAATATTGCTTTGTATAGACAAATTGCTCAGGTTTTAATTTTGACACCAAATTTTCGAGACTGTATGGAAGAAATTTAAATAAGTCTACAAAACGTAACTCGATAGGTCTACCATTAAAATTAAAGTGCTTAGAGAATGTGATGTATTTCTCAGTGCTTTCACCAATTACGGAAATATTGCCAGGTGTGCAACCTAATTCTTTCACAAATAAATGTGCATCATAGGCAGACAAATTATGGAAGAAGACAGGGATAAAATTACTTTGAGGTTTAATTTGCAAATTGCAATTGTTGCACACTGTGGCAATATATTGACCAGTTAAATGGTTATGATGTTTAACTTTTCTATTGTTACTCATATATTTACTATCGCAAACAGAGCATTTAGTGGATAGATTATACTCCTGTAACTGAGAACTATTTAATGGTATTATTGGTTTTTGTTGATCAAATATGTTTATGATTTTTCTTAATTCATTCTCCATAGCAGACATAAACGTCATCGATACATTTTCTCCCCGATAAATAACTAAATCTGATTTCATATAGTTGTTACTCCAACATACAGTATAACCAAAACTGCATGGTATATGTTGCTGAATTTGTATTGTATGAGATCCACTTTGTTTATTTATAGGTTTTAATAAACTTTCAAAATCTGCAACTATTATCACATCATTCTGTAATAACAATTTCAAATTTCGAAATTTTAAATCATCTCCTTGTTTCGGCATGTTAATTTTGGTTGGAGTGTGTTCTTTACATAATTCCTCATGTTCATCTAATTTTGATTTGTTATAAAAAGATACTAAACATCGTCTACAAATAAATGTTTGGTGAGTTCCTAACTGGTGTCTAACTAAACCATTTAAGTTTGTAATTAAACAATAATGAGAGTTTAAATATAATAAATCTATGTTTAAATACACCTGTATTTTCGCTTATACGTAACGGAAAAATTGTTTCATTATCATAATTAATGCCATATATATTAATAGAAATTTGTTCCTTAGTAAATACAGAATTATACATATGTTCAAATTTGCTTATGTGTGCTACTTCGACGGGAAATTTCATATTCGTTTTTTCAAATAACGGTAATAAAGTATTAATATATTGTATGTAATTATTCACACGATGTGGTTGTTCTTTTACTGGATATAAAGCAGCTAGAATGCAGTACATAAAACATATATTATCGTTATTTTTAATATTTATAACACATTTTGTGGATAAAATCCATTGAGGCAATTTTACATAAGTTTTCTCTTTATGACTTCAATAACGCATTGAGATTTTTTATAAGACAATGATGACTATTGCAATTTTCTTCACAATACAGTAAATCTATACGTTTAAATACAGATGTGTTTTCGCTTATACGTAACGGAAAAATTGTTTCATTATCATAATCAATGCCATATATATTAATAGAAATTTGTTCCTTAGTAAATACAGAATTATACATATGTTCAAATTTGCTTATGTGTTCTACTTCAACGGGGAATTTTATATTCGTTTTTTCAAATAACGGTAATAAAGTATTAATATATTGTATGTAATTATTCACACGATTTGGATGTTCTTTTACTGGATATAATGCAGCTAGAATACTATACATAAAACATCTATTATCATTATTTTGAATATTTAGAACACAATTCTTTTTAGATAAAATCCATTGAGGTAATTTTATAAATGATGAAGCTGACAGGGGATCATATTTACTGATTTTAATTTCTAAGTGATGGTTTGGTTCAGAACATAAAGACCACTCTGATTTCTTAATTGCTCTGTTTTCTTGTTCAACTAAAATTTTATTAAATAGTTTTTCAATTATAGAATTCACATCTGTACTCGGTAAAATAATTTCGTTACCACTATTTACAAAAAATCTACATGTTTCTAAACCTACTGGTTTTACAAAAGTTGTAGCCAAAGAAAAATTTACTTTAAAAGATGTATTAGTTTGTTCTTGTTTTAATATATCTAAACAGTATTTTCTTTTATTATTTAAAAAATATCCACTATCCTCATTTAAAACAGTATCACATTTTAAAATGATTTTTTTCAAATTATTATTAAATAGAGTATCAGTTGGTGAATTGATAGTATTTGGTTTAACCTTTTTTGTTGCCATTTTTTTAAATAACTCAATGTTACTATAATAATTCTGAAGTGAGTTTTTATAATATGATATTATTGTTATTAAATATCTTACCTAATAAAAAAAACACACTAATAATATAAACACACACAAAAAAATCTGAACTTTACACTTCAAACACCAAGAAGGAAGTGATTACAAAAAGCATCTCGGTCAGTCTTTTATACCTGTGTGAATGCATTGCGCAATATTGCGTAATAAGAATGAGTCACGGTCGGGGATTCCCCTCTTTTTTTAATCCTATCGTTGAATGACAAGTTATACCGCGAGCGATCAACATATTACGCAATAGAGATGATATCATCAAATCACGTTCAGGGATTCCTTTTTTTCAATCCTATCGTTGAATGACCGTATTGTCTGTTAAAGAGAAAACTAGCTCAATGTTTTTAAAATCCGGATGAATGACGTAATGAGAATTATCCACATATGGCGGAAGTTATTATGTAACTGATAACAAAACACGGAAGTTCGCATTCCTTTGCAATCTTTAAATATAGGTTAGAACAAGTTCATTCCTTAAAAGAATCTTTGCTATACGGTTCGAATGTATTATCTGTTATGTTCAAATAGTGGTTGGAACGAGAACACCCCCTGTAGTCTTATGTCTGCTATGTGTTGTTGAAAAATATGCTCATGAAAGGTAACGAGTACACCTCTATTCTCTGCTATGTTCATATTGTTCAAATAGGGGCGGAATGCTCTGCTGTGTGTTCGTAATTAAAATAAGGGTTGAAACGACTCTTGCTATGTTTCGTAATTAAAATAGGGTTTGAAAAATATGCTCATAAAAGGGAACGAGTTCAAATAGGGGTGGAAAAATACATTAAAACGAGTACACCCCTAAAATGTGCTCATAAAAGAGAACGAATACACCCCTATTCTCTGCTATGTTCATTATGTTCAAATAGGGGTGGAATACACCCCCGTAGTCTTATGTAATTTCTACTATGTTTTATGTATTCTCTGCTAAGTTCAAATAGGGGTGGAGTACACCCCCGTAGTCTTATGTAATTTCTGCTATGTTCAAATAGGGGTTGGAAAACGAGTTCACCCCTAAAAGGGTGGAAAAATAGGCCAACTGCTATGTTTATAGTTAAAAATAGGGGTTGGAACGAGTTCACCCCTGCTATGTTTCGTAGTCTCTGTCTGATGCGCTATGTTCAATTAAGGGTTGAAGTCTGATGTTCTGCTATGTTAAAATAGAGGTTGGAAAATATGCTCATAAAAGGGAACGAGTTCACCCCTTAAAATGTGCTCATAAAAGAGAATGAATGAATACACCCCATATTCTTATCTGTTATCTGCTATGTTAAACTAGGGGTTGAAAAATATGCTCATAAAAGGGAACGAGTTCACCCCTTAAAAAGTGGTCATAAAAGAGAACGAGTACACCCCTAAAAAGTGCTCATAAAAGGGAACAAATTTACCCCTAAAATGGAGGTCGTAAAAGACTGTGGTTTCACGATGTAAGGTGCTCAATTTCCCAGGGGCTCCTGAGTTGGCTAATGCTGTCCCAGATCGATCCATTTTCTACTACTTTGGATATATGTGTTCTTGTGTGCAATTTAGATGAATCGTCCCGTTGGGATATGTTTATCCTACTTGCTCTCCTACTGTCAGCAATACCTGTACATACATGAGTGCCTACTCTGTGCTCGGTCACGCAAGAGGGACAAGAGTGCAAATAGTTTAAACACCTCCTTTGGGTTTGTCAAACGTCAACACCGTCGGGGAGGGAAGGAATACGTTGGCTGTTGCCTCTAAAAAGAGCCGGATAAATATTGTTCTTAGAAGAACAGAACGATTCTTTGTTCCAGTCTAACAAGGTACATTCGCGAAGTGTCCCCTCGAGATTCATGTAAAATTAATTTAAATGCAAAGTTCTCCATGGCTCAATGTGTATTGTACTAATTTTAGCGGCCCATATGGGTAATTTGCATATTTATAAGCTTACATATACCCGGAATTCAATCATACACTACTATAACGGTCGGTCACAAAATTGCTTTTAGTTTCTTTATATGCAACTGAACATGAATGTGGGCATATGGAAAACAAATTAGAGCAAGTACTGCTTCTCTAACACGTGTTATTCACACCAGCCGCCATATTGGATTCAACTTTCGGTTTTTCACGTGGGAATAGGTGCATGTTAATTTGATGTATCACATGCACTCATTCCCATTTGAAAAACCGAAAGTTGAATCCAAGATGGCGGCTGGTGTGGATGATACGTGTCAGACAAGCAGCACTTGATCCAATTTGTTTTGCATATGCTCACATTCATGTTCAGTTACATCTAAAAGGAATTTTGTGACCAGGCGTTATAGTAGTGTATGAATTTCGAATATATGAAGGCCCATAAATATGCAAATTACCCGTATGGGCCGCTAAAATTAGTACAATACACTTTGGGCCGAGGAGGACTTTGCATTTAAATCAATTTTAGATGAATCCCGAGGGGACACTTCGCGAATGTACCTTGTAAGTCTGATCTTAATAAAGATTGGCAAAGCCTATAATCTTAGTCATATAAGCTAACCGAACGTTGGCAATTCACATTGGTTCTTGGCTCTAAAAAGAGCGAGATAAGTACTATTCTTAGAAAAACAAAAAAATGCTTGTTAAACGTCAGTACCTTCGGAGCAGGGGAGGAAATACTTAGCTCTTGTCCCTAAAAAGAGCCGGATAGGTACTGTTCTTAGAAGAACAGAACGGTCCTTTGTTCGAGTCTAAGTCTGGTCTTAATACAGACAGGCAAAGCCTGTAGTCTTAGTCATTTAACCTAACAGGACGATTGTAGTTAACACTGTACTTAGCGCAAAGTACCTGTCCACTACCTGTTCCAATAACTCATATAGGTCCTGTGCAATGTTGTTCAAATTTCGCGCGGACTGTGCTTGCCTCTCTTAATTCGTAGTGAGTTGCATTCACTTGAATTCTGATGATATGTGAAACCGGAGATGTGGGCATATACAGTATATATATATATATATATATATATATATATATATATGGAGACTAGTTAGGGGCGGAGCTATGAATGGGGGAAATACTGGCTTCTGGTTGGTTCAGGGATGCTGACTCCTGATTGGCTATTTTTGTATCTACGAGAAATGGCTTTGTTGAATATCCTTTCTCGTTCCTGAAAAGGGCCGTCCAGATAGAGCAGAGTTGAAACCCATTGTCTCTATTCAGACTATTCCTTTCATGTGAGATAGCTATGGCTTTGTTTATTATTCTGTCCCAAAAATTGCAGCACTTGACTACTATGGTGGGCGTATTTACGATTTTGTTTCGGGGAGGGCTTTGCTAACTTTCGGGGAGGGCTTTGCCTGAAAATGTGAAAATTCTGCAAGATATTTCTTATATTTTACTATAGTAAGTAAGATTTCGGGGGGGCTTAAGCCCGGAAACCTCCCCTAAATACGCCACTGATGGTGGTATTTGTAAATCAATTCTGTGTCCAAGTTGACACAATCCTGACTTTTCGAGGTAAAGATCTATTGTGTCGGCTTCCTATGTACGGTATATGAAATAAGTAAATAAATTGCTGGCAAGTTAACATGTTCTTTGAATTTTTTCGCTATTTCTTGATGTCCTTGCTTTTACATTTTCATCAACGAAATTTACAAAGGCATTGTCTCTTTTCCTTTTTAACTAATTTTGTAGCACCTTCTTGGACATCTTGCTATCGCGAAGCAAGTCTTAATTTGTCAATCTACAAAGATCGTTTAAACACTACTAAGGAAACATTTTCGATTTGACGGTTGTACTGAAATGAACAAAGATTGCTGTAACAT
Organism: Thermobia domestica; assembly: GCF_964235325.1. Taxonomy (NCBI): domain Eukaryota; kingdom Metazoa; phylum Arthropoda; class Insecta; order Zygentoma; family Lepismatidae; genus Thermobia; species Thermobia domestica. Next base: position 177,032,664 of record NC_137458.1, read on the forward strand.
TCTGATAAGCTACAAATCTTTCTCGACATTTGTTTTCTACCCCTTCCTTTGAACACATTTTCCTCAAATATTTTTTATCTGAATGAAACCGAAGCAACAAAAAATTGTTTATTTTAACATTTTTTGCTTAGTAGGTTGCGGGAAAACTACTACTCAATTGCCGCTTTCTTGATCTCAGTTGCGGCTACAAATGAACATTACTAATCCAAAGTTCGCTGTTGCAGCTGATAGTATTGGGAAAGACGGTGAATGCTTCAAAGTAGACCAACGATAAGTGACATGTGTTGTTATTTTTGTGGTTGTCAAAGATTTCTTATCGCAAATATATTAATTTAATTTCCTCTTAACTCTTGAACCAAAATAAAGACCACATTTTTTCGGAACCTCCTTCTGCGATTAGAAAGAAACTGGTTCCATCCCCTATTGCCTCGTTCAAATTGTATCCAATTGACAGACTTTGAATTTGGATCGAAGAGGACGTGAAAACTGTTGTCATTCCAGTGTCAAAACGAAATAATATTTCAATGCCACCACATGAATATGGTCCCTACTCCTCACCCTCAAGTCTATCTCCCACTAATCTTTAGAAGTGAAAGACTTCTACACTGATTTTTAGGGAAAGCGCATCTAACATCTTGAAGAGAAACCACTGCAGGTTCAGAGTGCTGTTCTCTATTATAGAAGGGATTCTAGGAAAACTCGATTCCCACACAACGAAAACGCAAACATTTTATAAGAATTTAGACATCATCCGAGGCAAAAGCCTGACGACCAGCTGTTTAGTGAGATTTTTTGTTTTGAAAAGTACATGAAAAGCAGTTGTTATTTGCTCCAATGAAGTGAGTGTACTATGGATCAAATATAGCGTATACCCGCGTACTTCCTAAATTTTAGGTGGCTATACGATAGTTTCCAAAAAATTAGAGGTGGGTATACGCCGTATACCCACGTATACCCTACATTACATCCCTGTTTACTACTCTAACATTTCCTCATTTGTTTCATGGTCGATCAAGCTAATTCTATCCATTCTTCTCCATACCCACATTTCGACCTTTCAGTTGTATCACTTTTGCGTAATTCCCATGTTTTTGCCTCATATAGTAAAATATTCCACATGAAATAATTTATGAGTCTTTTTCTTAACTCTTTATTCAACTACCTACAAAATAGACTTTTATTCCTCCTAAAGGCTTTTTTCAAAGATTTCTATCCTTGCCTTTATTTCACGTTCGGACTTCATGTCATCACTTTTAATACTAATAAGTATCAAAACCTATTCACCGGTTTTATTTTCTCCCCTCCTACTTCTACTGCGTAAGCGTAGGTAGTTTTATAGGACGACTTTGTCCATCTGTCCGTGTAACTGTCGGAAAATATCAGAGCCGAAATGACAAAGATAACTTGAAACAATTTCTTACAATCTGTTCATTGTTTCTGGAATAGATTTCTTCTATTACTGTTTTATACTTTGATAAGGTATCTTCTTCGTAACAGCATCTACATATTCTATACTTGGTCTTCCTCTTCCTGGTTTTCCTTCTGCCTTTCCCTCTATCAACACGGTGCACAGTGGTTCAGGACGAGCAAAAAGCTGGCCAAAACCCAATTTTTGAAAATTGCGTTAGAAGGACACTGGTTTAGTATATGGGTTACGAAATATCCATACTTTCCTATATACAAATAATGAACACGAGTAACATGTAACGTGGGAGTTAGAAAGAGTGAAAGTTAGCCATTGTGGACATATCTGTGAAATAGCTGTCAAATAGAGTATTTGTCATTCAAGTTCATGGTTTGGTATCTGAGAATATGTGGTTACAAGAAACATTTGTTGTATATGACACCAACATACCTCTTAAGCACTGCAACTGTCCAAAGTGGTTACGCAGTATCTTCCATATCTACGTTCCCTCGAACAAAATATGTTAATGTGACAAAATCTACTTTCCTTTACCAAAAGGTCCACAAAACTACAGAGATTTAGTATAGTGCCCAGCGTTCCCCATCAGAGTTATTGAAATGGCCTGAAAGAATAATCCATGATGAATTGTTTTTCAGAAAGTTTACGTGCGAATATGTGCGAATTCGTGAAATACGTGTTCCTTTGTGATTGTGTGTGGTGACAGGACACTGAAATTAATTATTCCTACTTTTTAAGTGCAGGACATCTATAGTTCATAATGATGCTGAGACGCATCCAGATCAATGCGAAAATGAGAGAAATGTAAGGACGTTGTCAAAGGGAACAAACGTGGCATGTCCAGACCTGGGTTTTGACGTAATTGGACCTTGGTGATCACCCAGCCCACGTTAGTGAAGACATTCGACGAATTGTTTCCAGGTTTTGCAGCCAAATGTACCAAAAACTGTATAAGAGTAGCAGAAACCATGACATCTTCCTAAAGACACATACAGAATGGCTTGATGAAGAACTGACATTTAAATTCCGGAGACAGATGGAACATCGATCAAATCCTGGCGGTTGTTCATCGAAGGATTTCAGAGAATCTATTGACAGAACTAAACGGAGGAAAGCGGAAGATTTACGAGCATCTGCAAGTACGTCGGAACTGACTTTTTCTGCCAAAATGAGGCTTCGGGCATCAGAACAACAAGATGCAGAAAAAGTACTTCGTGAGGTGACAGAAACAACTTCGACTAGAGTTCGTTAGATGAGACAAGCGTTTAGGAGCGCAAAGGACTAGAGCATTTTACCCAAACCGTGCACCAAAGAAAGGGCGCTTGCATTGCTTCTCGATCGTAAGTTAACCAAAAGCCAATACAACTGTCTACATATTAGTGCCAAAACATGCAACTCAGACATTTATCCAAGTTATCACCAATTACTCGAGGCTAAGAAAGTTGTTACCCGTCAGATGAGAGTATTACTGTTTCAGATGTCAGTGCAGAAATTAAATCGCAGGCTTTATTGTAGAAAAAAGTTGAATGAGTCCAGTGCATCGAACAGCAGATTCAAGATCACGATTCCAATTTACTGTGCATCACGAGCTCATTCTCACTATGGTAGATGTGAAAGTTGTAATGCACTCCTGAACAACAAATCTCTTTAAAACTGTTATTTTTGCAAAGCATCTCCCAAAGAAATGAACGATTTAGAGAGAGTTTCTATGAAAGACGTAGACACATCCACATTTCTCTTTGGATTGTCAGTGTTACATGCGTACATACGATTTTTTTCAGTACCTCGTTTATATTGTATATAGACTCGATTTCAAGACACGGCAAGTTCGAAAGAAACACAAGGAACTATTGAAATCACGAAAACATGAGTTTCGGAATCAGTTTAGAGAAAATATAGGCCTTAATGTGATAGACCCAAAGCAGAAGGCCGTGGAACAAGCAAAGATGGGAACACTGCTAGAAGATGTTTTGCGGACTCGCACCGATCTTCGCAAACAATGGGGAGATCTGAACAACTGATTATACGTTTTTCGGTGATACTATTTGTAATCAATTCTGGACTTAATATTGATCCCAACGCCTTTGACAGTTATGCACTGGAGACGAACTCGTTGTTCATCTTTAGAGTTGGTTCTATGTGTCTGCTAGTGTCCATAAAATTCTTGTTCATGGATCGGCTACAGAATGCCATTTTACCAATAGTTCAGTTTTCTGAAGAGGCACAATAGGGACGGAATAAAGACTTACAAACATTTCGGAAAGATCACTCACGCAAATTCTCTCGCACTATTACGAATCAGGATATGCTGCATATCGTCCCTATTACATCTGATCCCTTTCTTTTGCGTATTAGGCACATGACTACCGGGAAGAAAAGGCGTTGCTTGTCACGTAAAGGACGACTGCTGTTAAAGACGTCGGAGCGTGGAGCAGAAGGGGCCAACGCGGCATCCAGCAACCAAAAGAATAAAGGCATTCCATTTTCATTCAGCGATATTGACAGTGATGATTGACATACAAATGTGGTTGACAAAATCAATTCTCGTTTTTCATTTATGTGTGTGAGTGTAATGAAGACTTGTATGTGTCAGTGTAGTGCAGATTTTTATGTGTGAGTGTACTGATGTAATGCATACCAATACGCAGTACTTTAACAGTATTTGCAAACATTTCCTACTAACTCTCTCCTGCAGATAAATCTAGTGCAACCGAACGATGAACGTGTTCGTTAATTCTTAGTACTATAAATATACAATTTCCACATATTTGAAGCATTAAAAGCATTTTGTACATTGTTATAAACGGTTATAGGTTTTGGCCAGGTTTTTGATCGTTCTGAACCACTGTGCGGTGATCCAATCGGAGTGCCGAATAAGATGGCAAAACATGCTGTTTCTTCTTTCTCCTATTATCTTCATGATTTGTCGTCCTTCATTAGCTTCCTATAGTACGTTTTCCTTCCTTTTCTTTTCGATCCATGATATGCGCAGCATTCTATAGCAAGAACGTTCATATATAACGAGAAGCGGTTTGCTGCAATCGATTCACTTCCCCAAGAATAGGATACATTTCGTTCCTTATATACTTGTATCCACTAAAACCGGAAGTGGTAGAAAGCTTAAAGTTCAATAAAAATCTCCAAAGCGTAAAAACATTAACAGATAGTGAGAAACTACTTTCTGGTTCAGCGACCCGAGGGTAAGTTTAATCTCTATTCAAACTAAAAATGAGCACTGTTGGGATTTAGTATAGCATTGATGAGTTCCATCTCTGACTTTATTCCTCTATTGCAAATGGTAGTGGTAGAAACTGTTTCCATTTCCGGTTTCGCTATTGATCTCCGAAATCCAAAAGCGGTCAGAGATAGAGAGATATGGTTTCACTATCTCAAACCGGACATAAAAAAATAAGTTACATCTCGATCTTTATGCCTCTACACAGATCGGAAGTGCTAAAAATTAGCAACTTTTAAGGGGAATTCGAACCACCTTAATGTGATCAGAGTTCAATGCTCTCTCACAGGATCGAGCTCGGGACCCCTGGAGCAAAAATGTGCACGCTAGCTACTACATCAGCAGAAAGGGCTGGTAATAGATAGTCAAAAGGATTTCTTCTTTACAAATTCTATGTACTGCATGGATAGGTTCCGTCTTTCTTTTTAATCGATTTAAATTCTCTATTGCAATTGGGGAGATGCAAATCTACCGTAATTTAAAGTTTCTCTATTGATAAAAGAGGAAAAATTGTAAGAGAGCGAAAAGTATATCTTTTATATGGGTTTAATGTCCCAATAGTGATATACAGTGATAATATATATAGTGATAATACCTTTTTATATGGATCAGGATGCCAAGAAATGATTTTATTTCAGCTATTACTGTTCTACTGTAGCCAGAAATAATCTAAAACTAGTACAAATATATGATTTCAATAGTACTTCATACATTAATAATTGTAAAGAGAGGAGATTCCGATGACTCAGCAGTATAGTTCTCATCTCTAGTGCAGGAGTTCCCTGGTTCGATTGCAGCTCGTGCGAAGTTAACTTTCTGCTAGATTAACATCCTGTAAGTGAGTTTTCTCGTGTCCTCTGTTTTCCCCCACTTTCTTTCCTCCACCATTTCATTCATTACCGCCTCTCTTAACCTCGAAGCATAATTGTGGAAAGTTAAGCTAGAAATTTCATTTTATTTCATCCTCGTAAGAGTAGCAAGAAATTGGTTTTGATATAGAGTCAACGTCAGAAGAATAGATTCCGTCTCTGACTTTCTTCCATTATTGCAACCAGAAATTATATATCTACAGTTCGCTGTATTAGTATCGAATCCAGGTGCCAATTTTATCCCAGCTTACGTCAAGTTGGTTTTAAGGTAGATAAACGTCACTGGAGTTTGATTTCGTAGGTTCTCCCGCTTCCTACCACTTTTTCTATCCCTACATTTTGTTCGTCATCATCATCACTATCCCTTATCCTCAGAGCATAAACGTGGAACGTTAAAATACATTACTCGCCATGAAAAATGTTTATCAAGAAGAAGACATAGCAGGAGATCTAAATTTGCAGCATAGAAGGATAAACAATTGATTAGTATGATAATGCCGTGAAGAAGAAGACGCCCCAAGTAAGCAATCCACTAACATTAAGCAGAAGCCGGCCATAGCCAGAGTTAGGAGTAGAAGATGGTTAGTATGACGTGTGTGTATATACAATCGAAAAATACCGAGGTATTGAATGTTGCGGTCCTTGCAGCTCGTTTCGGCCTTTGATCGCGGACGAATACTGGCATATCACGAGTGTGGGTTATGATTTCGCGACATAGTGGTCACCGTATTGGATGTAATGCGTCCACAGTGAAGAGCATATAGACTCGATAGTTCCACGAAGATACTATGCAGGAACACGTCGATAACAAAGACCACACCATACCACGGGCCGTGAGAAAAGGCGTCTTTTTGGCATGGCTTTGGCGGATGGGACTGCGACATGCCGAACACTGACTCAAGCACTCCAGACTGTTACACAGCGCCCAGTGTTCCCGCGAAAAGTTCCAAGTCGTCTAGTATAGAGGGCCGTATTTGCATTCCTACAATATGGCCATATTGCCCATTGCTGTTGTTTAAGTTGACTACATAGCATAGTTATTAGAGATTATAATGGTGTAGCGAACGTCACGCTCGAGAGACGAATCTCAGGACATCTGTTTTCTGACGAATGCCCCTTATCTGTAGCGCCATAAGGACCTCGTGGCAATAGACTGGACAAAGTCTGATTTTTGCATCGTTACGTTGGCTGACACCGAGCGTTGTGCGTGTGGATCACCTGAAATCTGTGCATGTCCGTTCCTTCTACGCTTTTAGGGACATTCCACCAACAACAATATTGACGAAGTGTTCAACCGGTTCTGATCCTCTTAGTATAGATTTTTATCCTGGGACTACACTCCAGTGGGATAACGCGAGCTTTCACGTTGCACATACTCTCCTATATTTCGAGACACATAAAAATTTTCTCTCTTCATCTGCACATATATGTTCTACATTACGCAACGCCTCTCACACCTGAAAACTTCCCCACTCTTTATCAAGCGTCGCACAGAATAGTATGTTCTATCATTTGCCAGCTGTAGCATTAGGTCTCTGCTTCCTGACTTTGGTTCTGCTATCTTGTCCTATTCTTGGTGTTTATTCAAATGGCAATCAACAATAAAAACAAATAACATAATTTAGAAATGTACAGTTCGCGGCTTAGAAGTCGTTACACAAATTCTAACTCCAAAATAATAAAAAGCTCTTGCCCCGTTTTCTTATGCATCCAGAAATACATGTCTCAATCGATTAGTTGCTTCTAGTATCCAATCCAACTCCTCCCCCTCCTCCACTTCTCCTTGTCTAAAGCAGTGTGTATGACGTAGTACACTCTTTCCAATTCAGATAAAAAAACATTAATCAAGTTTACAATGTTATAGCTCTAAAACAGTCCTTTTCATTCGTTTGTTCTGAAATATCTTTTAAGAGCCTAAATTAAAAAAAAAATCACACAATGTCCACATAGCTTCATAAATGCCTTTAGTTTCATTCTTTCACTTCCTTAAAGACTGCAACCTAGTAAGATGTTCTCTAAGAAATCTATGGAAATTGCCAATTACAGCAGTAGGTTTTGTGCTTCCTAAAGTCTGTAATGCACGCACAGAGCTCGAGAATATCTACTGACAAAAATGAGTGTTATTCAATGATTTATTTCATTTCTTTTCAGTAGTTGCAAACAAATATTCCAGCGGATTCATTTGGGCAGGACAGGAGGGTGTAATTTCCCCTCCCTTGAACTTCATGAATACACATTCTTTGATCAAATGTATAGTAATACAGTAATAATAAAAAGAGAAAACTGATATAGGAGGAGAATTTTCTCCCCCTCCCCGAATAAAATCTCAAATGACACTGCACTTAGCAACAAACTTATAGAGTTACTATAGCACATTGCTAGAGAGCTTACATTTGATTTCAAGAATCGAAGGTTTAATCTCAAGCCATATGAGTTCCTGGGCGACATTGAGACACACAAAGACACACACACACACACAGAGAGAGAAGGAGAGAGAGAGAGACAGAGATTCAAGTGTGGAGACAGAGAGGGATGATTTATATACACATATTTAGAATTAAGGAGAAAAGATTGGACATCATTCGTATTATGACGAAAATTGTGAATTTAGGAAACAGAAGGGAAAGTTTCGAACTGCGAGGAGCACATTACGCAGTTGTCGAATTAAAGTGTAGAACTCTTTTTGAAGCATCAGATCATTACGAACGGAGAGAAAGATCGTGAGAACTGAGGAATTAAGAATTTAAAACATCTGCAGTCCCCGAGACGGATTTCGAACCACGAACTTTGTGGTTACCTAACAATGACTTGAACCATTATGCTACGGAGAACTCTATGTACTCCTTGACATACGTTCCTTTATCTACGTTGAAAGTTAGCTTAACGGGATATTCCAAAGTTGACTCGGTGGATGCCTCATTCAGATAGGGCATAAACTTCTTGTAACTTAGATACAATGTGCATAATGAAATTCCCCATGTTCAGAACACTTTTTAAGGCAGCAAAATTTGTTACTATTGCGTTAATTAAGTTATATTTTTGATAGAACCATCTGATAAAGTTGTGCCAGACCCTGTGCGTTATTATCTGTCAGCTTAATGGTTAATGTAAGTTACACCTAAGTGGATGATCCGAGCTTCGAATCAAGACCATTCTTATTGATTATTTCCTTTGAGCTATGCTCATACTATGCATTCCACAAGTTCAACTTTGAAGTAATATAGTCACAGCTTTTAATTCGAAATTCTTTTCAAATATGATATTTGTTATTACATACGTTTCTTTAACTTACGATGTTTCAAACTTGATATTAAATCTTACAAGCGTAATGTAATTCATTTCCCTACGGTATATCATCATGAATGTTTCCACAACGACGACAGTCAGGCGTTTATAAAAAATTCAGTTCTTACTGTAATGCACGTATATATATTTAGAAAGTTTAACTCAGAAAAAAACGTACAGTGGATTGTACGATGCAACTTTGACCCTTGGAGGAACTTCAAATGAATTTACGATACGTGTAAATTGCCATATCAAGAATTTACTGTGGGGGTAAGACACTGAAACCATTCCAGGGAGGGAAAGGGGTTACAAGTAAAAAAGTGATAGAATACGAAAAATATTGGTGTCAAATTCATAGTTTTCTGGTTCAAAGAGATGAATAATGGCTACCAGATGGCACTCCTCACTTGCTTGTATCCTTGCATTAAAAGAAAACTGTTTTAAAAGTATACTTTACTTTCAAGCATTATTGTTTAAAAACAACTTGTTCTTCAACTTTTAGTGGGTATAATTATTTTCTACTGTATTTATTATTTATTACAAGATATTTTCTACTTATATTTTATTCTATGTTATACCTTTATTATTTACATTTTAGGTCTTAAATTTGAAGAGGACCTTATGTTAATTCAGGGCAGTAACGCTATATATAGAATACAGGCCTTGGCAATCCAGAGTTCCTGGCCACGATATCACTACTTTTTTGTAAATTATATCTAATTTTAGACATTATGATAGACATTTTACTGAAATATGCCCTCAGACATTTTAGTGAAATATGCCCTCAAAAAGCCTTCGATCGATGTAATAAATTCCTGTCTACGCCCTTGCAAAGCACTGAGATTTTAGGGAGCGATCAGTTAGTAATGCCTCACTGGAGCAACGACACTTTCCCTGAAGTCATATCTCCGATAATTCCGATTGTGATATCAGTATTTGTGCATTATCACTTTTCACTCGCAGTGTAATGGAACCCACTAAAAGGAAACTGTTCTTAAGTCTTCACTGGTTCCTCCTATGACCACTAGCCAATAAGATCAACCTTGGACATATCCACATCTGAAATATCACCATTTATCATCTCAATGATCCCGAAAACTATTCATTCGACACAAATATACGATATTTTCGATTCTTTTTGCCTGTCATCGTCCCATTGTCAACGCCATGAAAACTAAGGCTTAATTTGAACTTACGCAGCATCTACAGTAACACTATTTATCTCTGCACATGAATTCGACAGTAATATCGTTCGCATTTGACTACTTTTAAATGTCACCTTCATCTCTTGGTAGGGATGGTTTCAGTGTCTCTCCCCCATAACTATAGAGGAATTTCAAAAACGTAAGTATAATTATAAATTACCATTTAAAAAACAACTGTAATGATGATCTTTTTCGGAGAAGAATTCTTTAACTACTTTTTCGATATGAATGTATTGCATTTTTTTGCTTTCCATGCTAAAGATTGCCAAAGGACTCAACTTCATCTGCACCATTGTGCTATGAATATAGGTTTTAGTGGTTTGAATTCTCGCTTAGATGTTGCTCTCGTCACAGGAAAAGTGAGATACAGTTATAAAGGAAAAATGAAATATTTAACTTTTACGTTCCACGATTATGCCGATTACGCTAATGGAGACAGTGTTGAGGAGAAACGAATGCAATCGTGGAAAGAAGAAGTGGGAGGAAACGGGTGAAACTCGAGAAACTCATGCACACAGTAATTGTCCATAATAAAATTCATTCGGTGCGAGCTGGGATCGAACCAAGGACCCCATGCACTATAGGTAAAGTTGTAAAACAATTGGCGTCTAAACAAATATGCCTCACTAGTATCAATGAGAGTTATATAATATTAGATCTTTAGTTATTTCATTCTAAGTTAAAATTTCAATCAATCTTGTTCTTCATTACTGTTCGGAAAATTAGAGTTGTTGCTGTAAGGATGTGATGAATCTTTTCAGTAGACTTCACAGTCTACAGCTCCTTCTCAACTTCTGTTTCTTCTAAGACTAAAGTAGTTGCATTTTAGACATTGAGGAAAAAGTGTGAAATGATATAAAAACCTCCAAAGTGGAATTACAAAATTTCCATTGGTACCTTTTTTGTGGGCCTCCCTCACCGCTCTCCCGTTAGATACGGCACCGCTCAGGGTGGGTGATGCAGTTTTTTCTTTTAGGAATATTGTCTAAGGCGACGAGTTTTTTTTACTGCTGTGTGAATTGAGGTGTATTTGTTAGGACTGTCAGTTAAGGGAGACGAAAGATCCTATAGTCAAACACAAATAATCTCTTTGGAAGCTGTAATGGCAATCGAAACGAATCGTCGTAAAATGTTACGTTTTTGAAGAGAAAAAGAGCAAAGCAGTTGTTGCATGTACGCGTAATGACGTCACTTGGATGCAGATTTAAACCTTACGAAGAGTCATGTTCACGTCATGGCTTGATAGATGAAGGGTTAGTGAAAAGAATTCTTACGCTGGTAGTAGTGAGTTCGAATCTCTACCAATCTGGTTACTTTTTCTTTTAGCTACACTTAGTTTGTGCATTCCAAACCTTCAACTTTGGTTTGGAATATTTATGAAAGCAGGTAGTGAATTAAATGTAGTCGAAATTCGTTTCAAATATGAGATTATGATTACATATTTCTCTTTAACTTACTACGTTTCAATTTTATATGAAATTTTCCAGTCTTAATTTAATTCATCTTCCGATGTCATTGAATGGTGAACATTTGCATAGTCAGTCGGATGAAAGTACTATATTCCATTGTTACTCTAATACGGCTAGGTATTTGTTCATATATTTATAAATTGTTTACTAAATAAAAACTTATGTCGGACCACATTATGTATCATATAATAGACCGTACGAAGGCGGACATAGCAGGAAGCGTATTGCAAAAAATCTTTCGTGATAAAAAGCAAGTGTCTTCTTCGCAAGAATCGAACCACTGCTACAGGTGGTTTTGATTTACATAGCAAGCATAATACCACTCGGCCACCAAGTTTCGCACGTTAGTCTGATTATTAGTGCAGAACATACCGGGACATGTACATTCAATGATGTCGCTAATGTATTTGATAAAATTTTGCTAATAAGTGGATCAAATTAGATAGCCCTCGAGAGGGCTGATGGTGTTGTGGGCGAGCATTTTTAATAGTGTGTATAGTCCCCTTGGGACTTGATCACTGCTGCCATACGCCGTGGCATTAAATCTACCAGGCGAGAGATATAACATTGTTTGCAACAGAACGACCACGCATCTTCAACACGCTCCCAAAGCTCATCAGATGTTTGTGGAGGATTGTTCGACCAGGTTTCCCGTAATGTTCTTGCAACAGAGGCCCACATATTTTCAATAGGGTTCAGATTTGATCCATGAGGAACTCAGTCAAATATTTCGACATCAGGTTGCCTCTGCAACTATGTCTAAACCACATTTGAAATATATATCGAGTTATTGTCCTGTTGCAAATATAATATGCCGTCAACTACATTAGCTTGTATTTCCCGAAGCGTTTGATCCAGATGTTCCACATACTTGTGGGCGTTTAGGCGACCAGGAATTCTGTAGATTCCACCGAAAGTTGCAACCTTGCATATCCATGCCTAGCAGTGGACAGTTACATGTCGCGTTTGACCAGAACGGGAAACGTATTCAGAGGCATAACTTCTTCCAGGGGGCGATAAACACGCTTCAACCCGCAGTTTGCACTGGAAAATATTTTTTCGTCTGTAAAAACGAAATTGTCCCACACACGTGCAATATTTAACTGTACAAACGCAAGATCGTAAATTATGTGGTCGTTTGTTAGCCGCTCCTTACCAACTGCCCTGTATGATCTCAAACCTAAGGATTTGAGAGTACGACGGACAGTTGTAACATCGCCTGGGATTGGTTTCCTCTTGTAACTGTCGGACAGATATGAAAGGGTGCTCACGACATTGGGCAATTAAGTTCTGGTCTTCTTCGGCACAGGAAATTTTTTGTCGCAAAGTTCCTCTTTTACGTCTTACATCTCCTGTTTCCTCATATCTCCTCCACCACCTCCGAGCTGTAGTACGGTTAACCCCATATCTCGCTCCTGCCTCGCTATAGTTCATGCCCGCATGCTCAATTAAAGCAATTACGTTGCTTTTAACAGAAGCTTCGTAGTAAGCCATTTTCACATCAGAAGCAAAATGATAGCTTTACTTAGGTGTTTGAATGCAACGTCTTCATGTGACGTCACGTAACAAGTTGGGGTTTCCTCCCGTTGCTGTAGACAATATCGTACGCCTTCTGCTGGATGTTTCGTGGCGGAAAAATTGCTTTAGCAGTTTATGGTGACTGCTTTGAAACCAAATGCAAAGTAAGAGAATTAAATTTGTCATATCTGTAGTTTGGTGTGGAGAAGAAAGAAAATTGTGAACCACAGGTTTAAGAACAACTCAGGTTATTAATTTAAAAAGGTCAAAGATTACTAACTTATATCATCATAAAAGAAATACGAAAGTTTTGAAACAAAGAAAAATAACTTAGAAACTTGCAACTGGAGAGAAAGAAACCTAAGTTAAACTCACTAGAGACGAACCATTTAGCGCGTAGTACTCGTGGTTCAATGGCTAAGGCGCTCGGCCAGTAATCTGGAGGTACTCTGATCGGAACCACGGTGTAAACATATTTTTTTACTATACAAGTTTCCATAGCGATTCATCGGCTATGACACGTTTTATTATCTTAAAATATTTGAATATTTGGATATTTCAATATTTGAATTATCAAATGTTTAGTAATAATAATAATAATAATAATAATAATAATAATAATAATAATAATAATAATAATAATAATAATAATCTATATGTTAATAGCGGTGTCTGAAGAAACAAACTTCAGAACCAAATTGAAAGTGACTATGTTTTTGACTCTTAATCTCTTGAACCACCCGACCGATCTCGATCACATTTTTGACATAGATGCTGTTCTGGCCTGGGGGTGTTTGTAACTATGCACTTTGGCGGTAGAATTACGGGAAGGGAAGGAAAAAATAAATAAAACTTAATAACTCTTGATCCAAACGAACAATCTCGATCAAATTTTGAACATAGATAACGTTCGTGCCTGGGAATGGATTTTAGAAATATGAGTAGGGGAATAATGGGGACGTCAGCAACGAGGCTATATGTTCCCGTTTTGATTAACGCGAGAGATGGATTTTACCATTTCGCATTGACGGAATAATGTAGGGGATGGGAAGGGGGACATATATGTTAAAAAAAGTAAAAATAAAGACGCTGTCTTTGTGACTTCATCACGTTTAAACCACCGAACCAATCTTCATCAAATTAACATAGATGAGGTTCTGACCTAGGGTGGCTTTTATCATATCCCTTCGACGGTAGAACGTAGGGTAGGCGGAGGGGAGGGGATATATGAAGGGCTCGGTGCAATAAGGAGCTAACCCTCACTTTTGTCAAAATTGAGATAAACAGTGTACTACATTAGGCATGAAGGTCTGCTTCATTCATCAACAGATGGTGCTCGTGCTGTGTCGTCATCGCGCGCAATCACGTGATATCCTTCTTGAGAAGAAACGTACAAGCGGAAAGTTGTGTGCAACAAGGTGTTAAGCCACAGGAAAATGTCAGTTATCGAGAATGTTATGCAGAGCACCTCCGCACATATTAGTGTTTCTGATGAAGAAGATGGCCCCCTACTCGGTGAAAACAGCTTTGATGACCCAGAGTATGTGTTTGGAGTGTCAAGCAACAACAGCACCGACTCTGAGGTAAGAAACGAGTTTTATTTTTGTTATTTTGTTAAAATGTTGGTTAACATCTTATTGCCTCAGATATAGGCTTGTAAAAAACGGTCTTTAAGTGTGAGTTTTTACGTGCATCTTAATACGCAAATCAATTCCCTATGCATTCGTCAGGACTCTAGCGAGTTGGTACAGAAAAATCTTGAACTTTTTCTGATGACAACAGCTGCTAATATAATGAATGTTGGTTAGCGCCATATTGCTGAAATAATTAACCACAAAGAAAGCGACATTACACATGTACATTTTTCTCTGATTATGACAAATTCTGACAATGTAGCGTCAAGAACGGTGCTGTAAATGCCATGAAATGAGAAAGGTAATAAAGCAATCATGTCAGGACAGTGTTGCCACAGTCCTAGGTTTGAAGGGAGCTGAAAAATAGTACCAAATTGAAACAAAAAGGGTTGAATTTATTCCAGTGTAATACATGACTCTGTAACACGAAACTAAAATAAGTAAATTTCTAGACCTCCCCCCCCTCTTTCAAGGGTCCAAATCAACGCGTCGATACAGATCTATAAAACGGAGAAATGTTCGGGTATCTTTATATACGTCAATATGGCGTAATTAGAAACAACTTACCGCGGTAAGGCAGGAATTATGTCAATATATTTTTCGTGCTATTTTCGTTTGGTGTAAAATCTTTGCAACGACGCATAAATTATAGACTTATTTGAGCATAGGCTGGTTTTCTTCAGAATATTCAACACTTGGTTCAACGTATTTGTGTGTTATTATTATTATTATTATTATTATTATTATTATTATTATTATTATTATTATTATTATTATTATTATTATTATTATTATTAATATTATTTTAAGAATATATTTCCACAACACTGTTACTTTCTCGTCTAGTTCATACGGGGCTCGGATGCGCCAATGTATCGTCATTTATTTCCTGGTATAGTTTCTAGCGTTAAGCGATGCAACGTCAAAGAATGAATGTCCAACAGCATTTTTTAAGAGTCCAACACACAGTATGAGTACTGTAAAATGTAGGAAAAGTCTTATTGACATTTTTGAAAATGTGAGAAGTATTTGTTACATTGGGTACAATTGGGTACAATTGTACCAACTTTTTCACAAAAGGGGATGAAAATGGGCCGTTGAATGACAAAGTGCTGAATTTGGTACAATTGCACCAAGTGTGACAACACTGTGTCACGATAAATAATCAGAATTGTTTTGTCATTTTCAATAATGAATTTGTTTCGAATATTTATGATTTTCGAGTGGATTGTACAGTCAGTGACAAAAGTTCTTTCCATTTCGTAAAATTATTTTGGGAATAATGCTAGTGTGGCTGGAATGTACAGAAAATTACAGTCTTTTCAATTTGCTAAAAATGTATTCAAATTTCCCTTACATTCTGAAGTTATTTACGAAACAATTTTCATCAAATGGAAATAATTTTTGTTACTGACTAGGAGTTTTGCTAAATTTCGCGCACGCAGAATAGCAGTGGGGTTGAGACGTCATATCGGTTTAGAAATACAGTAGATTCAATAGCACTATGGCCAGAATATTTTCATTAGGTATTTCTAATTTCCTGTTGTAAAGAACCTAGTGTGTATTTATTAAAATCGTACTCTTATCCTTTTCAGAATGACCTTCACATCACAAGGACGACAGAGGGATCTCCAATCAAACGTCCTCCAGCCAGAAAGAGACGATGTGAGAGGGATAACTGGGAGAGAGTGAAGCGTAAGAGAAGAAGAAATAAAGGGGAGCAATATACCTCCAGTCATTCGAAGGATGTTGTTTCAGCCAGGAAAGTGGGTGAACCATGTAAATGTCCAAAAAATTGCTGGAAAAAAATTAAAGGGGACATAGAGTTTATTTTTCATTCATTCTGGGACTTGGCTGATTATGCAACACAAAACACCTACCTCATGCAAAATATGAGAATTCAGAATACGAAACGTTCCTACACAAAAGGACAATCTTCGAGGAGATCATTCACGTTTTCTTATAATTTGAAAATTAATGGTGTAGATGTTAGTGTGTGCAAGAAGGCCTTTCTTGCAGTTCATGGACTTCACCGCAGCAGAAAACGAATACAGCTACTTCAGGAACAAATCAAGGGTGGAAACATCACAGCCAAAAGTGATGGAAGGGGTAGGCATCACAACCGGCCAAATGCTTTTACAGAAGCCAGTTTGGAATCTGCAAGGAAGTTTATAACATCCATACCGAAATATGCCAGTCACTACAGCCGGAGCCAAAACGCGAACAAGCAGTACCTGGACTGCGATCTCACGATAAATTCTCTATATGAGACAAAGTATATTCCGTGGTGTGCATCTCAGCAGACAACGTCCATTAGTTCTGACAGATTCCGAAGGCTTTTTTGTGAGGAATTTTGTATAGGGTTTAAATTACCTAAGTCAGACACTTGTTCCTTTTGCGACTCGAATAAAATAAATTTGGATCATGCTAAATCTGTACATGACGAAAACGAAGCCAAACAGTTAGAAGCCAGTAGAGCGCTACACCTAGCTAGGGCAGAAGCCGCTAAGGAGAAACTCACCTATCTCTCACAGCTTGCTTCTTCAGATCCTACGAAATATCATGTAATCTGCGTTGATTTACAAAAGACCCTCCCAACTCCAAAATTAACGGTTGGTCCTGCTTTCTACAAGAGAAAACTCTGGAGTTATAATTTCGCAGTTCATGATTGTGGCTCGGACTTTGGCTTTATGTTTCTCTGGAGTGAAAATATAGCTAAACGCGGTTCCTCTGAAATTTCTAGTTGCATACTTAAATACATTATGGGAAATAACGTGCAAAGTGAAGAACTTCATATTATTAGTGACAATTGCAAAGGGCAAAATAAGAATTGGACCTTGATTGCCTTATATGAAGCACTGCTTCGGTGTGGACGATTTAAGAAAATTTTTCATCATTTTCCAGTCGTAGGCCACACACAACTGCCATGCGATCGTGATTTTGGCCGCATAGAACTGTACGCACGTAGGCATCACCCCATTGTGTATACAACAGATGAGTGGGCACATGTAATCAGCAGTGCCAACAGAAAGAAGAAATTTCATGTAACTCGCATGCAGCAAACCGACTTCAAGGATTTCACACCACTTGTGTCATCAATTTCCAAGAAAATAACCACAGACACCAAACAGCCTCTCAAGTTTTCAGATGCAGCCGTGTTTAAGATGGAATCAGCTACTCCCTATGTTTTGCATGTAAGCTATTCGTACCAGAAGGAAGCACCTGTATGGACTACGTGCAACCTAAAGAAACGAGGCCGCCCACAGCCAGAAGTGAACCTCAACGATTTGCCATGCAAGTACCAGGAAGGAATTCCTATAGATATCCGGAAATACTCTGATCTAATGTCTCTGTTGGAATGGATCCCCCCAATATACCATAATTTTTATCGTAGCCTTGTTCCGACGGAAGTAGCTGGAGAAGAGTGTGTAGAAATGTTGGATGGACTTGATGATTGATGCATAAGAAGGGTCAACCTTGGTTGAATTCAATGTAATTTGTGACCTGCAATAATATGCCACTATTTCATGTCAGCGCTAAGAGCATTGTGCCTGACTTACATATTCATTAAACTTGTAAAGTATTTAGTTTTCCTTACATACTTCAGTTTGATTTTTCATTATTATGTATATTTTTTGTTCACAATATAATTCTTGTGCATTTATGTTAGTTGTTATCCCACAGAACTGACTCCTAAAATTCTGATGCAATAAGGAGCTAACCAACAATGAGTAATATTGAATTACAAAAAGAACAAATTCAACCTCTTTTCATTTTAATTGTACATAATTGTATGTCTTTATATAAACTAGAAACTTTAGTGAAGCTTTTCGAATGAACTGCACAACATAAAAATAATAATTCCGATTTATGGATTTTTTCAAACTTTCAAAAGCTATTATCTCGGAAACAACTTTTTGAGGGTTAGCTCCTTATTGCACCGAGCCCTTCATATCTATAAAAATGAATAAATCCTAATAACTCTTGAACCACCTGACCGATCTCGATCAAATTTTCAACATAGATGACGTTCCAATCTAGAAACTTTTGTTTTAATATTTTCAATTTGACGGTAGAATCTAAGGTAGGGGAGGAAAGGGGAGATTAATATAGAAATATATAGAACAACTCTTGAACCATCCAACAGATCTCGATCAAATTTTCAACTTACATGACATTCGTGCCTATGATAATTTTGATCATACCGTACCCGCAACATGGGGAGGGGAGAGGGATACATAAAAATCACGGAAAATGACCAATATCAAAGAGCGCTTTAGTAATAGTAAAAACGAAACATATTACTATTTTTCTTTAATTTAACACAGCGAAATCGGATTGCGTTTTAGATTTGAGAACGTCTTGAATCCGAGAAATTAATTAAAGATATTAACGTGCTACTAAGACTACTTTGCTAGTAATAATATTAATAATAATAATAATAATAATAATAATAATAATTATTATTATTATTATTATTATTATTAATAATAATAATAATAATATTATTATTATTATTATTATTGTAGCTATAAACAATTTGTAGCTGTTTCATAAAGATGAAATAAATGTGAGTGACAATAATGTTAATTTTATGTCCAGTCAATTTTGTAGTGATCAAATACCTTTAGGTACTTCATGCTATTAAAACTTTAAATGTTAAAACTTCTTTAGGTCTTGATCAAATTCCGAGTTTTATAATTAAAGGTATATCTGAAATAATTACACCAATTTTGACATCATTGTTTAATTGGAGTTTTGAATCTCATTTTTATCCTAATGTATGGAAAACTGTTGTTGTAACTCTAATTCCGAAAACTGATGGAAGGTCCGTAATTGATTATAGACCAATCTCTATTCTTGATGTAATACCTAAAATTTTGGGTCGACTTATTTACAATTATCTTTATAGTTCTGTCGAACATTGTATTATTTCTGAACAATATGGTTTTATGAAGGGTAAATCAACTGATCTAAATTTGAGTAAATTTTTGACATTGGTTTCTCCTGTTGTTCATAATCGTGGTCAAGTCGATACTATCTATTTTGACTTTGGTAAAGCTTTTGATAAAATATCTCATTATATTCTTCTTAAGAAACTTGATTCTTTTGTAATTCCTAAATCTTTGATACTTTGGTTGGCTTCCTACTTGCTTGATCATAAATTTGTAGTTACATATATGGGTTGCAAGTCATCTGTGTACAAGATTTCTTTGGGTGTTCCTCAAGGATCCAATTTGGGTCCACTATTGTTTATAATATATGTCAATGACATTGGTAAATATTTGAAGTGTCTCACTTTACTCTACGCGGATGATTTGAAGACCTTTTCCGAAATAGTAAGTAATCAGGATCATCTTAGATTACAAGCAGATATTAATTCAGTTTATCAATGATCCATGCAAAATTTACTTCCCTTGAATATGAACAAAATAAAAATTATATCACTCTCTAGGCAAACGAATATATCCTATCATTGATACTCAATAAATCAGCATAAATTCAGTCTGTTCCAATCAACGAAGACCTAGGTGTTATGATGGATTACAAGTTATTATTTGATCATCATGTTTCTACCATCGTATTTAAGGCTAGAAAGAATCTGTGACTTATCAAATGGGAGGCCAAAGATTTTAAAGACACTGCAACATGTAAAATCTTATATTGCGCTTGTGTACGATCCCACTTAGAATTTGCTAGTTTAATTTGGAATCGAAACCTAACTAGTATCACTCAAGTTCTTGAGTCAGTCCAGATTTATTTCCTGGCTTGGCTAAAATATAATTCAAATTACATAAGATGACTAATAGAGAGACTCTTGCTAAGCTTGATTTATTATTTCTTGAAGTTATGAGAAATCTAAGACAAATAAGATTTATTCATGATATGATACATGCTAGAGTGAATTTAATTGAATATTTATATATTAAAATTCCTCCGTATAATTTAGGGTTTACCAATCTATATTATGTAACAATAAATTGGCTGGTTCTCCATTATTTATTTGTGTTGATAATATAAATAAAAAATCTCTCAAAATTGATCTATTTGATCCGAATTTTTTTACTTAAAAAATATTTGGAATCCTTTACTTATGTTCTATCTATTTATGTGCATTTTTATATAATTTCTTTGAAATTTGTTCATTTTTATATTATTTTCATTATAGTTTAGTTCTTAATAATACATCATAGTCGATTCAATAGCTATTTAATTGAGGTTAAGTTGTAACTTTACTTTATAATTTAGCTTGTATCAAGCTCATGTGCTAATCTTTTATTTTGTGTTTCGTCGAGATGATTTGGTGTATTTTTACTTTACTTATTTAGTTTTATTTGTATTTTCTTTGTAATTCTTCATTGTATATTATTGTACATTATGATCATTTTGGCTTCGGCTGTGGTCTTTACTATCAATAAATTCAAATTATTATTATTATTATTATTATTATTATTATTATTATTATTATTATTATTATTATTATTATTATTATTATTATTATTATTATTATTGAATATTTGAATATTCAAATATTGAAAGATCCAAATATTCAAATACCTTAAGAAACGTGTGTCATCGATGAGCAATCGGCACCAAGAATTCTAAATTTTAAAAAAAATGTTCACACCATTATTCCGACCTGAGAACCTCCAGATTACTAGCATGCGCCTTTACCACTGATCTAGGTTCTCTATACACTAAATGGTTCGTCTTTAGTGTGTTTAAATTAGATTTCTTTGCCTCTACTTACAAATTTCTAAGCTAATTTTCTTTGTTTGAAAATGTATTTCGTATTTTTTTTGATGATGTAAGTCAGTACTCTTTTACATAGTTTATATTAATAACGTGAGTTGATCTTACAGCTTTCGTTCCCAATGTTGTTTCTTCTCCACACAAAATACAGATGTGGCAAATTTAATTCTCATACTTGGCATTTCGTTTGAAAGCAGTCACCATTAACTGGTATAATAATTTTTCCACCACGATTCATGTATTTTGTAACAAAACGCGTTAAGAAATGAATTAAAGGAAGGATGCAAGAGTTAATATCAAAGTTGAGAACTGTAAGCTAATGACAAGCATGTAATTACGTTTCGTATTTGAAAATAATGTCAGCTACTTTTAATTCATTAACTGGTATTATATTTGATTCAAGTTTGAAGATCTGGAATGCACAAACTCAGTGTAGCTAAAAGAAAAAAGCAACTAGAATGTAAGAGATTCGAACCTAGAACCACCAGCAGGAGAATCCCGTTGTCTAACTCTCATCTAACAAGCCATTACCTTTTATAAGTTATAAACTTGCATGCAAATGATACCATTATACGTTTTAGCAATCAATGGTTTGCTCTTTTTCAATTCAAAAATTTAACATGTTTAAGACGATTCGTTTCGCTTTACATTAGAGCCCTGAAAGACATGATTTGTGTCTCGGTATAGGATCTTTCGTCTCCTTTAACCAACACTTCTAGCAAATAAAACTCAATTCACACAGCAGTTAAAAAGAAAACCTCTTACTGCCTTTGAAAATATTAGTAAAAGGGCGAAACTGCATCATGCACCCTGAACGGTGGCGTAACTAACAGTATGTGGTGAGGGAGGCCCATAACAAAAGGGAACAATGGAAATTTCGTAAATCTACTTTGAAGGTTTTTATATAATTTCACACTTTTTCCTCAATGTCTAAAATGCAACTATTTTAGCCTTAGATAAAACAGAAGTTGTGAGAGTGCTATAGACTGTAAAGTCTACTGAAAAGAATTATCATGCCCTTGCAGCAACAACTGTAAGTTTTCTAACAGTAATGAAGAAGAAGATTGATTGAAATTTTAACTTAGAATGAAATAACTAAAGATCTAATATTATATAACTCTCATTGATACTAGTGAGGCATATTTGTTTAGACGCCAATTCATTTAAAACTTTACCTATGGTGCATGGTGTCCTTGGTTCGATCCCAGCTCGCACCGAAAGAATTTTATTATGGACAATCACTGTGTGCATGAGTTTTCTCGGGTTTCACCCGTTTCCTCCCACTTCTTCTTTCCACGATTTCATTCATTTCTCATCAACACTGTCTCCATTAGCATAATCGGCGTTTTCGTGGGACGTAAAAGTTAAATATTTCATTTTTCTTTTATAAGTGTATCTCACTTTTCCCGTGACGAGAGCAACACCTAAGCGAGAATTCAGTGAATTAAACCACTAAAACCTCATTCATAGCATAAAAGTGCAGATGAAGTTGAGCCCTTTGGCAATCTTTAGCATGGAAAGCAAAAATGGCAATACATTGATATCGAAAAAATAGTTAACGAATTCTTCTCCGAAAAAGATCATCCTTACAGTTGTTTTTCAAATGGTAATTTATAATTATATTTACGTTGGTTGAAATTCCTCTATAGTTATGGGGGCGAGACACTGAAACCACAGTAGATGTATACCCACTCATAGTCCAATTTGACCTTGAAAGTACTTACACTCTATGTACATACTGTCAATGAAGTAATGAATACTGTAATTACTCTAAGTACACTCATTAAAGTAACAAATTGAAGTACAAAGGTTCAATTGTAATTGAACTTTATTTATTACGGCTTTTTTACCGGTACTTTAGGAACAACTGTACAGGACCGTAGTCTCATTACTTCAGTGTTGCTCTTTGCGTACGTAATATTGAATGTAATTAGTTTTCGTACTAACAATTTAGTTACTGTGTCACTGTTTGTATGTATGTAACCTTGAAGATATATACTCTCATTACTCGTATTAATTTACCTTAGCACATATGTAGTTTTATTGTCGAACTGTATTTGACGATCATAAGTACCCGTAATGTACCTTTAATTTAAACTAAACTAGTGGTATTATGCTAATTACTAATCTTTTGCCATTAATGTTAATATACGGCTGAAGGACACTTATTCTTCATACTCACCCTTCCAGGACCGCAGGAAGCATTCTTTCTTCTTTGAAGACCATTAATTTCCAAGGTCAAACCTCATCGGTTTAATTGCTTCGTACTCTTTCATATTCATATAGGGAATTGATTTGTATGTAAGAAATATTAATTAGTTACCTTTTGTAATTGTTTGGTAGGAATTATCATATTTCTATTTTTACATAAGTTCAGAATTATTTTGTTGCGTGTAATGACGACATTTAAGTACATAAGATATGTATAAAGAAAGACGTGATACAGCACAGTAATTCTTTATACTTGGATGGAAGAGAGGAAAAAACTTGAATGAATTATTTAGGCGATTAGAAAGCGAAAAAACAGGATGAAAAAGGGAGGATTCACTTTTACTTTTTCCTACATAACTGAATAAGGTTGCCGAGGGTTTTATGTTAATTTTCTTTTTGTTTCGTATTGTCTGATAGAAAACTTACACCTTTGAAATGTCTGCAATAATTAATTTATATGGAATCATGTTATTGTACCACCATAGTCGCTTAGTTATATGCATATATTAAGAAAGAAGGTGATATAATAGCACCGAAAAGCTGATTGTTTTTCTGCAACAGGTAGCAAGGGTCTTATTTCTGTTTTTCTCTTATTTTTCTTTCTTTCTTTCTCTCTCTCTCTCTCTCTCTATTTTTGTGTGTGTGAGTGTGTATGTGTGTGTGTCCTTGACTTTAGAACTCTAACACAAACGATCTTTAAATTGAATATTTTATTTCGTCTTTTAGGAAACATATGTTATATATGAGGCTAGGAAGTTGGGATGCTATCATTAAAATATATTTCTTATTAACTAGTTAGTTGTGAGTTTACGTACAGTTAAGTGGAAACAAATATATTTGGTGGATGAAAACCTATATGTGTGTGTTTATGTTTGTAAGTTTCTTGTCTCAGAATCATAACTTTTCGGATATAGAAGAAGAATGAATAAAATATGCAATTATAATTTGGTGGAAAGAGAATGTATGAGGAACAGGAGAACTCTAAACACAATATTTTGTACTAGAAATACTTTCTGAATGAACGAAAGCATTTCCTTTCAGAAGTGACTTATTTATGGTAAGTACTATTTACTGTTTACGAAGATTTGGTACCAAAGTTTTTATAAGGAGAGAAACATATTGTAGATAAATAATGTTGCAACCCTCACATGGCACAGTTAACGAATGAAATCCTGAATGTGGAATTAAATTCTTATGTATCTGTATACATAATACATTAAGTTCAAGGAAATTTATTGAAAATAATAAGTTGTGTTGTATTATTGAAGTTGATTGCTTGACTGAAGGATATTTCTTTTAACACTGAAAATCCACAATTATTTCCCATTGAAAGTTCATTAGCGACTATGTGTATAAAAATAGTAGATTAGTAAAAGGAGATGTATGTAATAACAGGAATGCACATTAGGACAAGTTTGGCATCATTTAAACAGTGTAGGTAGCGACATTAATAGTGCGTTTGTAACATTCAATTTATAATAAGGGATACCACTTGGAACACTATAGTTTGGTAAAATTGTTTTACAGCGTCAGGTAAAACGTAGAAGGGAAGCAGCAGCACAATTGGCGACAACTATTAATCTGACTGTAAACTATGCGATTGTGTGAATGAGAGATCGGGATGGCTTGTATATGTAATAGTGCTACTAATAATAATAATCTAATTTTGACACCTAGAAGATTATGCAATTAACATTTCATAACTGTTTTGAGGGTTGCGTATGATATTTAGAGGCAGCCTGATAGGATTTTAGTTAAGAAGTGTGCTTAAGTATTAACTGTGTTGAACAATTTTCTGCGTGTTCTTGAATTAAGAAGATTAGAATATGCTAAATAAACTAGACAATATTCCCACCCATTGTTATGCTATTGGATTGAAATACTGAACTTAACTATTTCCAGGAAATTTTTCAGTTACTGTTTTACTGGATCTTTGAGTGATTAAAATTTAAGATCAAGGCTAAACGAATCAGGTGCTGTTGTTTAAAGTGGAATCTGGGCTATTACTATGATTTGTAATCGAGAAACGTAGTCCATTGGGAAGTTTCTAGAAATAGGAAGAGATGGACTTAATTCTAAACAAATGAGAATTGGCTTGTTTTAAGATAGCATTGGGTAAAGTTTACTCTTTAACTGGCCTACACACCGTTTACAAGAAGATGTAACTAGCTCTATTAAGAATTAGGATGAGTAGCATTTTAGATATAACGAAAGCTTTACGCAGTATATTTAACATTTGTGCTATGTAAATATAACGTATTTTTAAATAACGTTTCATATTTTTTGTAAGTTTCTGATTTTTGTAATAAAAGTTTGCATTAGGAAGTGTGCTGCCAGCTATTTTGTATTTGTATAATTATTACTATAATTATATTTGCTATACTTTAAACAAAATCAACGAGACTTAGGGTTAATAAATAAATGCCTGCTCATTATTTTATTTAACAAAACGTATTGTATTTAAATTACTTTGTTTGAAATGTATGAAAACTATATAATTGTGTTCTTATATTTGATATTGAGGAATTTCCAGCTGTACTATGATCGGCTGTACTACGACTTTTAAGAAGGAAGTGAATAAAAGCAAGCGAAAAAAATGGCTCCAACAGTATGTAAATCAACAATTCACAACTTTTAATGCAAGTTGGATACTAGTATGCAACTGACAGATTGTTAGAGTCTTGAAGATGCTCGCTTGCTGCAAACTTTGAGATCAGAAACCTTTTTAAAGTTTCGCAAGTTTAGTTCAAGTGAAGCGCAAACTTATGCTATGTAGGATGTGATATACTCTTCAATGAAGCAGAAACGGAACGGGTGGGTCAAATACCTAGAACAGATAGAAGATGAACGAGAAATAACAAACATTGGATTTTCTAGAGATAAGAAGCGATGTACATAGAAGACAATCGAATACAAAATATATAGATATAACCAGTCGTTTAGCAGAAACTGTACAAATGGAAAAGATGAGCTGACGGAAACATGTAGAAGAAAATGATGGAGACCTTAGTTCAGCAGAGGATTGATATCATTTGAATACATAAGAAAGTTACACATTTTATATTTAAGCTGAACGTTACAATTTCTCTACAGTGGTAGAGAAATGATCTATCAGTTGGCAACACTGACAAACGTTAGTTTTAATTATTTGATATTTGATACTGTACTGATTGGTATATTATTTCAATTACGAGAAGATAGTTGAAAAATTTTGTGTAGGTATACGATTATGGAAACCTTAGAATATCGTGATATGAGCATGTTTTTAAGTTACAGGAGAAGGGTGAAACAGAATCATGATGAAAATTCGTATAAGGAGAATGTGTAAGAAAATAAGATTCGAGAATTTAGAGATACAATTGAAATAATATTTAATCATTAAACTAAAAATAGTTGATAAAGATTTTTAAAATTTTCTATAATTTTATCTGACATATCCAGTTAAAAGTCCGCAGGTTATTCACAAGTAATGTAGTTAGACACGTATTTGAAGACATTTACTGGTACTTTTTTGATACATTTTAAAGACATTCCTGAATATTATTTTCAATGATATATAATTGTTTTGACTATATAACTGAAAAGCATTCATACTGATATGTATTTTGGCTATATGTCTTGTTTTCCAAGGCCCTAATATGTGATATAAGCTATTCTGCATTTCATGAACTTATCTCGATCATCCACTACTAAATTACATACATCAGTTGTATATTTAAATCAGTAAATTCTTAACTTATGAACCAACTAGTTATTAGTGTGAAGAACACATCACATCATAAATCATAATGGAGCAAATCAATTATTTCTGTCTTCAACAGTGGAGATTCAGATGTTAACTATCTCAATTGTTTAAAATTGGATTCCAATTGTAAGTGCAGTTATTATAATTACCTTTGATATTTTAGTTTTATATTTAAGTATTACTTTAAAGTTCGTTTGTTTGTTATATATATGAGTAAATGTTTGAATTCATATTATTTAAAAGTATCTATAATACATTTTTAATGAAAGGAAAATTTTCTGCATCTTAGTTTATCCGAAGAAACAATATGTAGTGTATTCTCCTGCAAGAGAAAATGTTTCTGAAACTCAGTTTAACAGAAAAAGTTAGTAACAAAATATTTTAATAAAAAATTTTAGTGCAAAATTTCATGTATATTGTAACCAAACGTTTCTACATTTTAGTTTGTCAGAACTTAGAAAAATGAAGTGGCAGTTTTCTGCAAGAAACGTTTCTGGAATTTAGTTTAACAAAAAACGGTTTGTAACAAAATGTTAATAAACATTTTTTAGTGCAAAATTTATTTATATAGTTTTGTAACAAAAAAAATGTTACCGAAAAGTTTATCTATTTTTAGTTTATCAGAAAAGTTAAAAAGAATATATAGTGAAATTTGCTGCATGAAAAGTTTCTGGAATTTAGTTTTAACAAACAATTAGTAACAAAATATGTTAATAAAAAACTTTAGTGCAAAAGTTAATGTATAATGTTGTAACAATAAAGATTATGATTGTTAGTTTATCAGAAACGATCGAAACAATATGTAGTGTAACTTTCTGCAAGAAAACACTTATGGATTTCAATTTAACAATAAGTTAGCAACAAAATAGGTTAATGAAGAAAATTTAGTACAAAAGTTAATGTCTAATGTTGTAACAATAAACATTGTGATTGTTAGTTTATCAGAAACGATAGAAACAATATGTAGTGTAACTTTCTGCAAGAAAGATTATGCATTTCACTTTAACAAAAAGTTAGTAACAAAATAGGTTAATAAGGAAATTTAGGACAAAACTTAATGTCTAATGCTGTAGCAACATACATTCTGATTGTTAGTTTATCAGAAACGATAGAAACAATATGTAGTGTAACTTTCTGCAAGAAAACACTTATGGATTTCAATTTAACAATAAGTTAGCAACAAAATAGGTTAATGAAGAAAATTTAGTACAAAAGTTAATGTCTAATGTTGTAACAATAAACATTGTGATTGTTAGTTTATTAGAAACGATAGAAACAATATGTAGCATAATTTTCTGCAAGGAAAGTTTCTGAAATTCGCTTTAACAAAAAGTTAGCAACAGAATATGTTAATAAAAAATTTAGTGCAAAAGTTAATGTCCAATGTTGTAACAATAAACATTCAGTCTTTTTGTTCATCAGAAACGTAACAAACAATAAGCTGTGTAATTGTCTGCAAGAAAACTTTCTGGAATTCAGTTTAACAAATAGCTAACACAAAATATGTTAATAAAACTTTTAGTGCAAAAGTTAATGTTTAATGTTGTAACAATAAACATTTTGCATTCTAGTTTTTCTGAAACTTTTGAAACAATATATAATGTAATTTTCTGCTAGAAGAGTTTCTGAAATTTAGTTCAACAAAAAAAGGTTTGTAGCAAAATATGATAATAAAAAAAATATTGTAAAAGTTAATATCTAATGTTGTAACAGTTAACATTCTGATTCTTAGTTTATTAGAGAAGTTAAAAAGAGTATGTGGTGTAACTTTCTGCAAGAAAAAATCTTATGAATTTCAATTTAACAATAAGTTAATAACAGAGTGTTAATAAAAGTTGTTAGTGCAAAAGTTAATGTTGTAAACATTCTGTCTTTTAATTCATCAGAAACGTTAGAAACAATATGTTGTGTAATTTTCTGCAAGAAAGGTGTCTGGAATTTAGTTTAGCAAAAAATTTAGTAACAAAATAGGTTAGTAAAAAACTTTAGTGTTATTTGTACAGTGATGTGACAAAAAAGTTACTGGGAAGTTTCTCTTTTTTTTAGTTTCAGAGAAGTTAGAAACCACATGATAGTTTCTGAATTTTACCCTTAAAAAAGTTAGTAACAAAACATGATTACAAAAGATTTTGAAAATATTTTATTATATTTTGTTACTAACATTTTTAAGGCTGAAATCCAGAAACTTTCATGTGGTTTCTAACTTTTCTGAAACTAAAAAAGAGAAACTTTCCAGTAACTATTTTGTCACATCACTGTACAAATAACACTAAAGTTTTTTAATAACCTATTTTGTTACTAAATTTTTTCCTAAACTAAATTCCAGACACCTTTCTTGCAGAAAATTACACAAAATATTGTTTCTAACGTTTCTGATGAATTAAAAGACCGAATGTTTACATTAACTTTTGCACTAACAACTTTTATTAACTTATTATGTTATTAACTTATTGATAAATTGAAATTCATAAGTTTTTTTCTTGCAGAAAGTTACACCACATATTCTTTTTAACTTCTCTGATAAACTAACAATCAGAATTTGTTAACTGTTACAACATTAGACATTAACTTTTGCACTAAAATTTTTATTATCATAATTTGTTACAAACCTTTTTTGTTGAACTAAATTCCAGACTCTTCTAGCAGAAAATTACACTATATGTTGTTTCAAAAGTTTCAGATAAACTAAAATGCAAAAGATTTATTGTTACAAGGTTAAACATTAACTTTTGTACTAAATTTTTTTCTTAAGCTATTTTAGTTACTAACTTATTGTTAAATTGAAATCTATAAGTTTTTCTTGCAGAAAGTTAAACTACATATTGTTTCTATCGTTTCTGATAAACTAACAATCAGAATGTTTGTTGTTATAACATTAGACATTAACTTTTGTACTATTTTTTTTATTAACCTATTCTGTTTTAACTTATTGTTAAATTGAAATCCATAAGTTTTTTTGGCAGAAAGTTACACTACATATTGTCTCTATTGTTTCTGATAAACTAACAATCATAATCTTTATTGTTACAACATTATACATTAACTTTTGCACTAAAGTTTTTTATTAACATATTTTGTTACTAATTGTTTGTTAAAACTAAATTCCAGAAACTTTTCTTGCAGCAAATTTCACTATATATTCTTTTTAACTTTTCTGATAAACTAAAAATAGATAAACTTTTCGGTAACATTTTTTTTGTTACAAAACTATATAAATAAATTTTGCACTAAAAAATGTTTATTAACATTTTGTTACAAACCGTTTTTTGTTAAACTAAATTCCAGAAACGTTTCTTGCAGAAAACTGCCACTTCATTTTTCTAAGTTCTGACAAACTAAAATGTAGAAACGTTTGGTTACAATATACATGAAATTTTGCACTAAAATTTTTTATTAACATATTTTGTTACTAACTTTTTCTGTTAAACTGAGTTTCAGAAACATTTTCTCTTGCAGGAGAATACACTACATATTGTTTCTTCGGATAAACTAAGATGCAGAAAATTTTCCTTTCATTAAAAATGTATTATAGATACTTTTAAATAATATGAATTCAAACATTTACCCATATATATAATAAACAAACGAACTTTAAAGTAATACTTAAATATGAAACTAAAATATCAAAGGTAATTATAATAACTGCACTTACAATTGGAATCCAATTTTAAACAATTGAGATAGTTAACATCTGAATCTCCACTGTTGAAGACAGAAATAATTGATTTGCTCCATTATGATTTATGATGTGATGTGTTCTTCACACTAATAACTAGTTGGTTCATAAGTTAAGAATTTACTGATTTAAATATACAACTGATGTATGTAATTTAGTAGTGGATGATCGAGATAAGTTCATGAAATGCAGAATAGCTTATATCACATATTAGGGCCTTGGAAAACAAGACATATAGCCAAAATACATATCAGTATGAATGCTTTTCAGTTATATAGTCAAAACAATTATATATCATTGAAAATAATATTCAGGAATGTCTTTAAAATGTATCAAAAAAGTACCAGTAAATGTCTTCAAATACGTGTCTAACTACATTACTTGTGAATAACCTGCGGACTTTTAACTGGATATGTCAGATAAAATTATAGAAAATTTTAAAAATCTTTATCAACTATTTTTAGTTTAATGATTAAATATTATTTCAATTGTATCTCTAAATTCTCGAATCTTATTTTCTTACACATTCTCCTTATACGAATTTTCATCATGATTCTGTTTCACCCTTCTCCTGTAACTTAAAAACATGCTCATATCACGATATTCTAAGGTTTCCATAATCGTATACCTACACAAAATTTTTCAACTATCTTCTCGTAATTGAAATAATATACCAATCAGTACAGTATCAAATATCAAATAATTAAAACTAACGTTTGTCAGTGTTGCCAACTGATAGATCATTTCTCTACCACTGTAGAGAAATTGTAACGTTCAGCTTAAATATAAAATGTGTAACTTTCTTATGTATTCAAATGATATCAATCCTCTGCTGAACTAAGGTCTCCATCATTTTCTTCTACATGTTTCCGTCAGCTCATCTTTTCCATTTGTACAGTTTCTGCTAAACGACTGGTTATATCTATATATTTTGTATTCGATTGTCTTCTATGTACATCGCTTCTTATCTCTAGAAAATCCAATGTTTGTTATTTCTCGTTCATCTTCTATCTGTTCTAGGTATTTGACCCACCCGTTCCGTTTCTGCTTCATTGAAGAGTATATCACATCCTACATAGCATAAGTTTGCGCTTCACTTGAACTAAACTTGCGAAACTTTAAAAAGGTTTCTGATCTCAAAGTTTGCAGCAAGCGAGCATCTTCAAGACTCTAACAATCTGTCAGTTGCATACTAGTATCCAACTTGCATTAAAAGTTGTGAATTGTTGATTTACATACTGTTGGAGCCATTTTTTTCGCTTGCTTTTATTCACTTCCTTCTTAAAAGTCGTAGTACAGCCGATCATAGTACAGCTGGAAATTCCTCAATATCAAATATAAGAACACAATTATATAGTTTTCATACATTTCAAGCAAAATAATTTGAATACAATACGTTTTGTTAAATAAAATAATGAGCAGGCATTTATTTATTAACCCTAAGTCTCGTTGATTTTGTTTAAAGTATAGCAAATATAATTATAGTAATAATTATACAAATACAAAATAGCTGGCAGCACACTTCCTAATGCAAACTTTTATTACAAAAATCAGAAACTTACAAAAATTATGAAACGTTATTTAAAAATACGTTATATTTACATAGCACAAATGTTAAATATACTGCGTAAAGCTTTCGTTATATCTAAAATGCAACTCATCCTAATTCTTAATAGAGCTAGTTACATCTTCTTGTAAACGATGTGTAGGCCAGTTAAAGAGTAAACTTTACCCAATGCTATCTTAAAACAAGCCAATTCTCATTTGTTTAGAATTAAGTCCATCTCTTCCTATTTCTAGAAACTTCCCAATGGACTACGTTTCTCGATTACAAATCACAGTAATAGCCCAGATTCCACTTTAAACAACAGCACCTGATTCGTTTAGCCTTGATCTTAAATTTTAATCATTCAAAGATCCAGTAAAACAGTAACTGAACAATTTCCTGGAAATAGTTAAGTTCAGTATTTCAGTCCAATAGCATCGCAATGGGTGGGAATATTGTCTACTTTATTTAGCATATTCTAATCTTCTTAATTCAAGAGCACGAAGAAAATTGTTCAACACAGTTAATACTTAAGCACACTTCTTAACTAAAATCTTATCAGGCTGCCTCTAAATATCATACACAACCCTCAAAACAGTTATAAAATGTTAATTGCATAATCTTCTAGGTGTCAAAATTAGATTATTATTATTAGTAGTAGTATTATTACATACACAAGGCATCCCGGTCTCTCATTCACACAATCGCATAGTTTACAGTCAGATTAATAGTTGTCGCCAATTGTGCTGCTGCTTCCCTTCTACGTTTTACCTGACGCTGTAAAACAATTTAACCAAGCTATAGTGTTCCAAGTGGTATCCCTTATTATAGATTGAATGTTTCAATTTTTTATATAAAGCTAATCCTAATAAAAAAACAAACGCACTATTTCTGTCGCTACCTACACTCTTTAGATAATAACAAACTTGTCCTAATGTGCATTCCTGTTATTACATACAACTCCTTATACTAATCTACTATTTTTATACACATAGTCGCTAATGAACTCTCAATGGGAAATAATTGTGGATTTTCAGTGTTAAAAGAAATATTCTTCAGTCAAGCAATCAACTTCAATAATATAACACAACTTATTATTTTCAATCCATTTCCTTAAACTCAATGTATTATGTATAAAGATACATAAATATATAATTCCACATTCAGGATTTCATTCGTTAACTGTGTCATGTGACGGTTGCAACATTATTCACCTACAATACGTTTCTCTCCTTATGAAAACTTTGGTACCAAAACTTCGTAAACAGTAAATAGTACTTACCATAAATAAGTCACTTCTGAAAGGAAATGCTTTCGTTCATTCAGAAAGTATTTCTAGTACAAAATATTGTGTTTAGAGTTCTCCTGTTCCTCATACATTCTCGTTCCACCAAATTATAATTGCATATTTTATTCATTCTTCTTCTATATCCGAAAAGTTATGATTCTGAGACAAGAAACTTACAAACATAAACACACACATATAGGTTTTCATCCACCAAATATATTTGTTTCCACTTAACTGTACGTAAACTCACAACTAACTAGTTAATAAGAAATATATTTTAATGATAGCATCCCAACTTCCTAGCCTCATATATAACATATGTTTCCTAAAAGACGAAATAAAATATTCAATTTAAA
This sequence comes from Thermobia domestica, assembly GCF_964235325.1. Taxonomy (NCBI): domain Eukaryota; kingdom Metazoa; phylum Arthropoda; class Insecta; order Zygentoma; family Lepismatidae; genus Thermobia; species Thermobia domestica. The sequence goes on from NC_137458.1 coordinate 177,066,877, forward strand.
GATCGTTTGTGTTAGAGTTCTAAAGTCAAGGACACACACACATACACACTCACACACACAAAAATAGAGAGAGAGAGAGACAGAGAAAGAAAGAAAGAAAAATAAGAGAAAAACAGAAATAAGACCCTTGCTACCTGTTGCAGAAAAACAATCAGCTTTTCGGTGCTATTATATCACCTTCTTTCTTAATATATGCATATAACTAAGCGACTATGGTGGTACAATAACATGATTCCATATAAATTAATTATTGCAGACGTTTCAAAGGTGTAAGTTTCCTATCAGACAATACGAAACAAAAAGAAAATTAACATAAAACCCTCGGCAACCTTATTCAGTTATGTAGGAAAAAGTAAAAGCGAATCCTCCCTTTTTCATCCTGTTTTTTCGCTTTCTAATCGCCTAAATAATTCATTCAAGTTTTTTCCTCTCTTCCATCCAAGTATAAAGAATTACTGTGCTGTATCACGTCTTTCTTTATACATATCTTATGTACTTAAATGTCGTCATTACACGCAACAAAATAATTCTGAACTTATGTAAAAATAGAAATATGATAATTCCTACCAAACAATTACAAAAGGTAACTAATTAATATTTCTTACATACAAATCAATTCTTTTTATGAATATAAAAGAGTACGAAGTAGTTATACCATCCCCTACAGAGGGCGTAACCCTCTTCGGGTAGTTGCTCACCGATGGTGGGCCGGTAAAAAAAAGTTATACCACGCCAACGAGAGGACGTAATCCTCTAATGGCTGGGGTTAGATTGTTTTAATATGAAACCAAATATGATGGAATAAACAGAATAGATGATTAAAGAAATTTCACAAACCTAATCCCTTACCTTTAAAAAAAAAAAAAAAAGTTATACCGATGAGGTTTGACCTTGGAAATTAATGGTCTTCAAAGAAGAAAGAATGCTTCCTGCAGTCCTGGAAGGGTGAGTATGAAGAATAAGTGTCCTTCAGCCGTATATTAATATTAATGGCAAAAGATTAGTAATTAGCATAATACCACTAGTTTTATTTAAATAAAAGGTACATTACGGGTACTTATGATCTTCAAATACAGTTAAACTACATACGTGCTAAGGTACAGATGGTGATCAGAAAAATGGAAACACATGAACGAAATTGCAACTTACCAGATTAATATGGTGTCGGGCCACTTTTCGCCTTCAGAACAGCCTTGATGCGACGTGGGATGGATTCATAGAGGTCGTGAATGGTAGCAAGTGAAATTTTACACATTCCTTGTGGAGGGCATCGGCCAGTTCTGTGAGAGAGGATGGAGGTGGAAATCGTAGCCGGAGTCGTGTTTCCAAGACGGGCAACAGATGTTCAATTATGTTGATTTCTGGGGATTGGTTGAGCCAGGGAAGGTGTTGAACTTCATCCCGATTTCTCTCAAACCACGCTGCAATAATGCCAGCTGTGTGAATGGGTGCATTATCATCCTGGAAGATGGCGTCATTGTCCGGGAACAACATCCGGACCATAGGAAGCAAGTGGTCTACTAAAATTGTGACAAAATCGTTGGCAGTGATTCGTCCGCTAAGTGTGACTACAGGACTAATGAAAGCCATGATATGGCGGCCCACAGCATCACCGAGCCGCCGCCATGTTTCACAGTTGGGCGGAAACACTGCAGATCATAAGCTTCTTTGGTCGTTCTCCACACATAAACACGGCCCGTGGTTAGGAATAGGGTGAAAGATGACTCATCCGACCATATCACACGTTTCCAGTCCTCAACGGTCCAAGTTGCATGGTCGAGACACCATTTGCGGGGTGCGAAAGCGTTATGGTCCCTGATGAGCGGTTTGGCCCGTGCAACACGACCCCGTAAGTTCATGTCATGTAATTCACGGCGGACTGTGATTGTCGAAACAGAGTAGGGGAGGTGCTGATTGAGTTCCTCCGTCACTTGCTCCGCAGTGACACGACGGTTCTGCGTGACAATGCGGTTTAATACCCTGCGTGACCTGTCACTCATGATTTTCTTCCGCCCACTGTTCCGCTTCCCCGATGTGGTTTTCCCGTGTGTTGTGTAGGCCGTCATCACCTTCGACACTGTCCCACGCGACACACTTAACACAGTAGCCACTGCCGTCACACTCACTCCACATAACCGCGCACCAACAATTTGCCCTCTTTGAAACTCTGAGAGGTCTCCCATTTTACACTACCTCCGTCTGCTGCAGCCACTGGACACTGCTGTTCCACTGCGCCTGACGTAGTATGGAGACCGACCTAACACACCACCACCAGCGTTCCGGCGCTGCGGGCTCCACGACACCACTGCCAACCCATACATCTGACGTGTTGCTAACTACAGGTGTTTCCATTTTTCTGATCACCATCTGTAAGTTAATACGAGTAATGAGAGTATATATCTTCAATGTTACATACATACAAAAAGTGACACAGTAATTAAACTGTTAGTACGAAAACCAATTACATTCAATATTACGTACGCAAAGAGCAACACTGAAGTAATGGAACTACGGTCCTGTACAGTTGTTCCTAAAGTACTGGTAAAAAAGCCGTAATAATTCAAGTTCAATTACAATTGAACCTTTGTACTTCAATGAGAGTATTTAGAGTAATTACAGTATTCATTACTTCAATGATAGTATGTACATAGAGTGTAAGTAATTTCAAGGTCAAAAATAGTCTATGGGTATACATCTACTAACCATCCCTATCAAGAGATGAAGGTGACACGTAAAAGTAGTCAAATACGAACGATATTACTGCCGAATTGATGTGCAGAGATGAATAGTGAATCTGTGAATGCTGCGTAAGTCCAAATTAAGCCTTGGTTGTCATGGAGTTACCAATGGGAGAGTGACAGGCAAAAAGAATCGAAAATATCCTATATTTGTGTCGAATGGATAGTTTTCGGGATCATTGAGATGATAAAAGGTAATATTTCAGATGTGGATATGTCCAAGGTTGGCCCTATTGTCATGTGGTCGTATGAGGAACCAGTGAAGATTTCAGAACAGTTCCTTTTTGGTGCGTTTCAGTACACTGCGATTTAAAAGTGATAATGCACAAATACTGATATCACAATCGGAATTATCGGAGATATGACTTCTCGGGAAGTGTCATCACTGCTTTGTAATGGCGTAGACAGGAATTTATTTCATCGATCGAAGGCTTTTTGAGGGCATATTTCACTAAAATGTCTATAATCATGTCTAAACTAGATATAATTTACAGAAAAGTAGTGATTTCGTGGGGCAGGAACTCTGGATTGCCAAGGCCTGCATCCTGTGTATGTCCTTGCTACTCTGAATTGTCATAAGCTGCTCTTCAATTGTAAGACCTAAAATGTAGATAATAAACGTAGAACACAGAATACAATATCAATAGAAAATATGTTATTATAAAAAGTAAATACAGTAGAAAATAATTATAAAATAAAGTTGACGGACAAGTTTTTTTAAACAATCATACTTGAAAGTAAAGTATACTTTTAAAACAGTTTTCATTTTATGCAAGGATACAAGCAAGTGAGGAGTGCCATCTAGTAGCCACTATTTATCTCTTTGAACCAGAAAACTATGAATTTGACACCAATATATTTCGTATTCTATCACTTTTTTTTACTTGTAACCCCTTTCCCTCCCTGGAATGGTTTCAGTGTCTTACCCCCACAGTAAATTCTTGAGATGGTAATTTACACATATCGCAAATTCATTTGAAGTTCCTCCAAGGGTCAAAGTTGCATCGTACGATCCACTGTACGTTTTTTTCTGAGTTAAACTTTCTAAATATATATACGTAAGAACTGAATTTTTTATAAACGCCTGACTGTCGTCGTTGTGGAAACATTCATGATGATATACCGTAGGGAAATGAATTACATTACGCTTGTAAGATTTAATATCAAGTTTGAAACATCGTAAGTTAAAGAAACGTATGTAATAACGAATATCATGTTACAAAAGAATTTCGAATTAGACTAGTTATGACTACATTACTTCAAAGTTGAACTTGTGGAATGCACAGTATGAGCGTAGCTCAAAGGAAATAATCAATGAGAATGGTCTTGATTCGAAGCTCGGACCATCCCGTAGGAGTAACTTACAATAACCATTCACCTAACAGACAATGACGCACAGGGTTTTCACTACTTTGTCAGATGATTGTATCAAATGTAACTTAATCAACACAATAGTAACAAATTTTACTGCCCTAAAAATTTTTCTGAACAAGGGGAAATTCATTGTGCACATTGTAACTAAGTTACAAGAGGTTTATCTGCTAACTGAACGAGCCATCCACCGAGTCAACTTTTGGGATAATAATCTGATGCTCCAAAAAGAGTTCTCCACCTTAATTCGACAACTGCCTAATATGATCCTCGCTGTTCGAAACTTTCCCTTCTTCTGTTTCCTAAAATCACAATTTTCGTCATAATACGAATGATGTCCGATCATTTTCCCCCAATTCAAAATCTGTGTATATAAATCATCCCTCTCTGTCTCCATACTTGAATCTCTCTCTCTCTCTCTCTCTCCTTCTCTGTCTGTGTGTGTGTGTGTGTGTGTGTCTCAATGTCGCCCAGGAACTCATATTGCTTGAGATCAAACTTTCGACTCTTGAAACCAAATGTAAGCTCTCCAGCAATATGCTATCGAACTCTATAGATCTGTTGCTAAAAGCAGTGTCATTTAAGATTTTAGCCGGTGGGGGGATTCTCCGCCGGCATAAGATTTTTACTTTGTATTATTGTATTACTATACATTTGATCAAACAATGTGTATTTATGAAGCTCAAGGGAGCGGAAATTACACCCTCCTGTCCTACCCAAATGACGCCTCTGGAACATTTGCTTGCAACTGCTGAAAAAAAATGAAATCAATCATTGAATAACACCCATTTCTGTCAGTAGATATTCACGCGCTCTGTTCGTGCATTACAGACTTTAGGAAGAATAAAACTTACTGCCGTTATTGGCAATTTCCATAGATTTCTTAGGAAGCATCTTACTTGCTTGCAGTCTTTAAAGAAAGGAAATGATGAAACTAAAAGTATTTATGAAGTTATGGGAACATTGTGTGATTTTTTTTAAAATTTAGACTCTTGAAAGATACTTCAGAACAAACGAATGAAAGAGACTGTTTTAGAGCTATAACATTGTAAATTTGATTCCTGTTTTTTTTTCTCATCTGAATGGAAAGGGTGGAAAATGGGGAGGAGTTGGATTGAATACTAGAAGCAACTAATCAATTGAGATATGTATTTCTGGATCCACAAGAAAACGTATCAAGAGTTTATTAATTTGGACTTAGAATTTGTGTAACGATTTCTATGCCGCGAAATGTACCTTAGATCGACAATCTGAAACGAAACTCACTTTGTTGGGAGTAAATATCAATCTGGGTGGAAAGGGTAATGGAAGTTAGCACATACACGGGAAATGAAGATCTTGTAGAAAGTTCTCAGCCTAAAACAGTTGGATAGGTATTAGAATGAATGGTTGGAATATAATTTTGGAGCTTAATGTACATTCCCGAAATACAGAAAAATAAAAAGGCGGATCAGAGGTAGAGCAACTCCAATAAAAGAATAGTACAGATGTTAGAGCGCCAATTCAATTGGCTAGATGGAAGTGTATCGAAAACAACTTACGCTCTTGAGATTATTTTCCCATTGACCCATTAATCCACCAAATACATTAACACCAAGTACATATTTATTTATTTATTTATTTATTTAACAATCACCAGATACAGCTCAGAGGCCATTTTACACTGGATAACAACAACAACAATAACAATGGAAAGGATTTGGGAAGGTATCGGCCAGGGCCTGTTTGCCTGGTAGGACTGAGCGAAACCCTCTAAAACCTCAGTCAGGATGGTCGGCAGTGGGATTCGAACCCACAACCTCCCGAATGCGAAGCCAACGCTCTACCACTTGAGATCTTATTCTAACTTGTTAGGTGAATTTAATTACATTAAACTTTCTGAGAGATGTATTATTGCACAAGAAGTATGTCTACACAAAATAGTAAACGGCTTTTATTTGATAAAAGTGAATTTTTACAATACATCAGGGACATACCTAAGGGTGAGACGGGGGGCACCAACCTCTCCAAATCTTGGCTTGGTCCCCTCAAATATTTATTTAAAGTTATATGTAACAAATTGCTTTTAATCCGACAATAATGAAAAAATTATCCACAGTAAACTGAAATTATTAATACTTGTAAGAAAAGCTTACTTTTTAAATTCATTTACGGGCTATTCCTTAAACGCTAAATAAACAGTAATAAGAGTATAAGATCAGAATTTTGGGGGCCGGGAGTTATCTTCGTTAATATTGCGAGGTTCTTCCAGTCCTTGTATTCGCCTTGAGGTACTAAAGGTTAAAAATCTATGCGAATGCACTTTTTGTAAAGAACTAACAAGGAGAAAGCATAGTTTTGTAAATGAACTTCGAGGCTATTTTTTTTTTTTTTCAAGATAATAGTGTACATTTAAAGTGTTCATATTACAAACTGGGAGAGCGCAATGTCTTTATACAGCAGAGAAAAGGCGTCTTAAAGTTTTCAATTCGTCCATATGTCGTACGTTGCGCAAGTTTACGAAGTGACTGTGTGGCAGAATAAGTAACATCTGTGACTCACGTGCCAAGGGTCCCGGGTGCGTCTCCCGCTGGAGTCAACTTTTTCGTTTTTTGCTTGAACCAATAAAGTAGCCACTTGTAACTACAAGTAAAATGTTAATTCACCATTTGTTTATAATGAATTAAAACAATAGAAATATTCAAATCAGTTGTAAAATCTTTCAGTGTTCTACTTAACTAGCAACGGAGTGTAATCTATTTCGTAAAAAATATTGATATCACGAGTTACATTATGGTTACCACAGTCGTTGTGTAAAAAGTGTTCTTGACGCTTCGTGTCTACATCTGTTGACAGTTTGAAAATTACAAGAAAGATGAGAAGGAAATCTCCTTTGGTAATACTGGATGTTACTATAACCAAAGGAGTTTCCCCTTATTCCCCTTGCAATAAGCGGCGAAAATCTGTTTCCAATATCGAGGGAGGACGGGTAAGACCTTTCCCATATTTTTAAAGCGATATTCAAAATATTTATGAAGATGGAAAGCAGTATTGTGGAGGATCATGAAGCAGAGTTGTCATCAAAATTGCGAGTCGGGCAGATTTGAGGCTTATTCTGGGGGATATTAATTTCATCACATTTTCCTTTGCGGCAATCGGACACAAATCATCACATTTCTCCCCTAAACTCACATTTCAAATCGGATTATTAGGAGCACAGTCACTCAGTTTCAAGATTGGATGGAACATGTCCCCCTCATCCCCCCGTGTAATCTGCGCCAGTGCTTGTAATACACACAACGTCAACAGATGTAGGCACGAAGCGTCAAGAAGATTTTTTACACAACGACTGTGGTAACCATATTATACTCGTGATATCAAAATATTTACGAAACAGATTACATTTCGTTGGTAGTTAACATGGAACATTGAGAGATTTTACAACTGATTTGAATATTTATATTGTTTTAATTCATTATAAACATATGGTGTTCATTCATTATTCACATTTTTCATTATAAACATTCATTATAATGAAAAATGTGAACAAACATTCATTATTCATTATAAACATTTTAATTTATTATTAACATGTTACTTGTAGCTACAAGTGGCTACTTTATTGGTTCAAGGAAAAAACAAAGAAGTTGAATCCATGGGAATAGAACCCGTTACCCTTGGCACGTGAGTCACATATGCTACTAATTCTGCCACGGCGTCACTTGATAAATCTGTGTAACGTACAAGATATGCGTCGAGTCGAAAATTTAAAGACGCTTTTTATCTGCTATATTAGGCCATTGTGCTCTCCCACTTTATAATATGAACATTAAATATGCACTATCACCTTGTAGAAAATGGCCCCGAAGTTAATTTACCAAAGTCTGCTTTCTCCATGTAAATCAAAACTTAAAAGTCGATTCGAATCAGAGGGTAGGAGAATGCTCCCCCATTGCTGGGTCTTGCAGCATAGTACTTTGTTTTAATTCTCTTACGAGAAAGCATTGAATGTAGATTTACTTTCTTATTTTTATTATGTTCAACAACGATTCTGGCAAAACAGAGAATAGAATATCAACTATTTAGTCCCTTATCTATGCTGGCAATACTGTGGCTAAGCGGGAAAGAGTCCAGAAATTATGAAGAAAACACTATATATATACTGTCCCACAATTCATGTGTAACTTTAGTTTCATACTACTCAGCACTCGTAAAAGCTAGAATTGTGAAATTTACAGATAAGTAAAAGGAAATTCGTAAGATTTGATTGATAGCAAAACGAGGTCACAGATGTTAGAGTCTGTGGGGTTGCAGGTTCAAAGGTCAAAATGCAATTTTTTCCTTATGGGATTTCAATGTTAAATAGTAGTCTGACATGCCATTTTTTGAATATCCATTTCTGGTAGTAAAAATTGGTATATCGACATAAATTCTGATCTGAAAAAGAGTGACAACGAGAAATGTGGTCAATCATGACCGGGTGACCTCTAACAGGCCACTTGTGACCATTGCGAAAAAAAAACTCCCTCTTCAACAGTTTATTGTATATACAAAAGAAATTCAGTTGAAGATGATGTTAAAGAGCACATGCATAAAGGATATACCGAACGCACTTTTTAGGAAAGCGAAGAGGTCAGTAATATCATTAAAGGTCACGCAGTTAAATTTCACATTTGATGAGCTAGCAAGCGTGAAACTGTGACGTTTGAAAGAATAATTCGAAAACATGAAATGAAATGAAATCTTTCAGTTTTATGTTCCACGGTTATGCTGGTTAGGTTAAGAAGACGGTGATTATGAGAAATGAATGAAATGGTGGAACGAAGAAAGTGGGAGGAAACGGGAGAACCCGAGAAAACACACGAGCACGGTGTTTGTCCGCCACAAAGTCCACACGGCGTGAGCTGGGATCGAACCACGGATCCTCAGCACCGGAGTTGAACGCTCAACCACTGAGCCACGTACAGTCTACTACAGTTAAGGCTCACAAGGGCACTGCTTTGCATTCACCTGATCAAAATGTTCGTAGTTTAAGCACCATACCTACTAAAATTGTTTTCAAATATTGCCGTCACATACTTACTAATATACTAACTATGAACTTTTTACTTTGTAACCTTTGACCATTTATGACATTGTTGACCTATTTCTCATGCACAGTGATTTATTTGAGGATTTTGTAGAAGGGGGGAATTATTTATGTAAGATTGTGTTCCGTATAACAGAACAATTTTAAAGTGGGGTTGGGACAACGTTATTTTTAAACCTACCTACTTTGAAATTATTATACTAGTTTCATAGGAGACCCCCAAGTTCATCATTTTTAAAACTTTTTTAAAAACAATTTTATGATAAATACGGATAGATACGTTTGATAAGATTTGGTTAGGTAGATAAGATTGCATGCGTTAGTTACCTCACTACTTTTTGTCCTACTGCTGAGGCCAAGTGTAGAGCATCCAGTAAAAGCCCTATAGTTGCATTGCAATCTGCACACCTTGTCATAACAAGTGTCACACTACTACGTAAAAGGGTTTTGCTATGGCAAGTAATTCTTTAGTCTGTTCTAATTTGGTCCCTAAAGACCAAATTCCCCGCCCGATCAATAAATACAAAATAAGGTAAGAGTTTACTTTGGGCAGAAAAGTGATAGGTGCACATATACTTGAGCCTAATTTTATTAAATAGAAGGGGAAAGATACTAGTAAATGTCATTCCTCATTATCATAAGTAAGTTTTAGTACCATTTTGCTCCTTGTACTTAATAAAATTAGATTCAGGAATGTGTGCACCTGTCAATGTTCTGCTAAAAGTAAACTTTTGGCCAACAAAACATACTGGCATTAAAATGAATCCAGAATTGAACAAAGACAGGATTAAACTGAAGCATGATTTACGGCATGTTATCTAACACTGTCTTTAGAAATTAACAATACTTTCACATCGTACCTCACTTTAGAATGCTGTAGCAATACGAAGTTGTCCTACATCAGATACCATCTTTTTCCCAGTTAGTTTGTTCGTAGTAACATGATGTCATGATGTCCATTTTTTATCCAGCTGATGTGTAATGTACTATTACAGTTGAAAGTAATGGCAACAATTTTTTTACTCACCCTATATCTAGTGAATTTTTTAAAATTCGATTTTGGTTTAATTACACGATGTATTTATTCTCTTTAATTCAAATTAATGTAATGAATCGAAAGGACTCATTAGGAATCATATTTTCACTGAATAACATATTAATTTATATTCTGATTAATTGTAAACTCCATTTTCGCATATACAAGTTGAATAGTTACAAGATTAACCACTCTGAACGTGATACCGAAACATAGTTCCGCCATTGGATATACATTTTCTGAATTTCAGACCAATGTAGAACTTGGCCAGGTAACTAAACCTTCCCTCACCCCCTCTCACTAGTCCATAGTCACTTTCGGATCCGGTTATATCTGGATTTCACCAATTTCTATTTTCTTTGTAATTTCCGCGGCTGAAAGATTTCGCCCTGATTGGAAGAATCCTCCTATCCCTATCGTTTTCGGCGCAATGTTATCATTGTTAGCAAGGACGCATCTGGACGCACAGCTCGTGATGTGTACTGTCACATTTTCCACTGAAAGGGACAGAGATTTTAAGGAGAATTAAGGTAACACCCAATTTAATTTAATAGTTAAACACTGACAACGGCGTAGGAGCCCAAAACTCTGCATTGTTATTAGAAGAACAGTTCAACGAAATAGCAGATTCCGGTTGACAGGAGTTCATGTTGCTGCCAAGCTAGCACCAACAGAATGGGAGCGTGATTTTACTTTCCTTTTCTTTTAAACCAATGAGTTCAGTTAGGGATTGGGGAAAATACGACCTGTTTTGTGCATTTTGTTCGTGTATTCGGTAAATGTGATTTTTTTATTAATCAATAACTGCATGTACATAGTAGGTTTCATAGCTATAATACTAATCATCAAAATGACAGCTTAAGCAAACTAAGAAGGGCTCCTATTCACTTTCCGAATTGAACCATTTCTACCAGTGGATGGGTTAGTTATTTTTTGTTTTAGGGCTTTTTCCTCCTCTCAGGGGAAAGGTCCCTCAACAAACCTTGTTAAGGTGCCCCCAGGGCTTCAAACTCTAGTAAACATGTTTTAAATAATTGGCCAGGTCAATTGGACCTAGGGTTAACCTTCTCATTTTGTCCCCCTAAAGTTCAATAGAGTCAACGTTATATACCGACAAGGGAGTAATGTGTTTTAAGTCTAATATATCAGGTACTTGCCTCTAATATGCATATAATAAAGGTGCTTGTTTAGTTAGTAGTTTACGAGTAGTATTTATAATGGTGTATGTAGTTAGTAGTTCTGTGTGAGTGCGTGATTTTTACTGCGAGGACAGTGTATTTAACATGCGTTAATTTAGTACCATTTGTCTAACTCGAAGTACACTAAACAAGAGTAAATATTAGAGTTCTGATTAATAAGTGTAAGGGTATATTTTAGTACACAGGAAATTATTTCTCTACTGCAGCGCCATCGTGTTCGTTTTTGGTAATCAGTCGTTTGTTGACATTACGTCATTGCATGAGTTAGCGATCTAGGTTGTTTGATTTTGTCCCCTTATTCTTAAATTACATCCAGTGGAAATGGTTTTCGGTTCATATGAGTGTACGTTTCAATGAAATAGCATGAAATCTTGTAGTATTGATAACTACAGCTAGTTACCTCAATTAGAATCCTAAATATCCGCCGAAATCAAGAATGAATATTTTCTTACTAGAAGTAAGCCTACATGATGTTACTGTTTGTTTCGAAATGTAATATTGAATTCTCTTTTCCCGTTGCCGTAGAGATATTCCATTGTTGCTTTAGTTCTATCAGCAAATCATTAACTTTCAGTGAATGCACGTATGAATTTTTTTCAAAAGTGCGAAGTAAATATAATTTGGTGTTTCGGAACAAGGAGTCCGTGGTTCGATGAATGTTATCGTGTAGCAGTCTAAGCGTGACGGATTGTGATAATTATAGATTTGTTAGTGCATAATGTAATATGGGTATGGCCTGCGTGTAAATGTATGTAATAGGGTGTCTGTAAAATATTACTTCGCGTGAAAATTAGTAAATTATGAATAAATGTAATGATATAGTAATAATACGATTGTGATATAAAATGAATGAGATGATAGGACACTTGTACTAAAATGGATAGGCCCAGTGTATATTATATATTGACAATATGAATATGTTTACTGAAAATCTCTCACGTTTTGCCTTCTACACTGATACATTCATCCAACCGAGTTTGCTATTGGATAGTAATATGTAATTGGGAATTATATGTTACTTCACATTTAAGTATCTCATAATAACAGCTCCAGTTCTTAAGAATTTCATCACATAGGGTAGCATCATGTAGGAATTACCTTTGAAGGTTTACGGAAATGATAATTAAGAAAAATAACTGCTATATCCTGGAATCATCGGAAAGTACAGGTTTGGTCATTTGTACCTTTAACATTCATTGACTCTCCGAGATTTTTTTCTACGTTGCTTACATTATTTACCGTATAGTGTTCATATAGCTAATAGATCGGATGGGGCTATCCAACTAAATCAACCGCTACTAAATTAATATCTAGGTCCATTGCGTACCCGAATGTCGACCCCTGACCCTCTTACGTATTTTCGTTTCTTTTCTTAGTTTAATTAGATGATGATGGAAATTATCCGACGTCCCAGACCTTGGCATGTCTGCGCAGGGTAGCCATCGGTGATGTTTGGTCACTGAAATCACCGATCAAAAATGCAATTTATTTATTTTTTTATTTTGGCAAATTACTCGTTACGGATATCTTAGCCATTACTCTAGTTTCATTACTATTCTGGACTTTCTTAGTTTCTGAGACGTCGGATGATTTTTTTCTTTTTGAAATTCCAAATTAAGATTCTGCACCAACCTTCTGGTATGGACGGGGTCTTCAATGGCGTTGACTGTATACGGTGAGTGGTGGAATTTCCCTAAAGCCTTTGTCTTTCCGAAAATCCCATTGAGGGCACAGACTCGTCTCGTTGTTGAAGAGATAGAGACTCAGTAAAAATGCTACCAATTTTTTTTAATGATTAACCGATTTTTTCTTTCTTCTCTCGCATTGATGTGTACTAATTTCGTAATGAATCTTAAATATGTCCAATGTTAACCTTTGATTTTTTTTCTCTCTCTCCTTCTTTCGTCTCGTCGATATTTTTTAACGCAATCCAACTTTTAATGTGTTTACAAAGAGAAATGTGTTATTCGATATTCTTGAAAGTAACAGATTTCTGTGCATGCCTATGAACCATATTATTATTATTATATTTTTTATTCATGTATCAAACTCTTTCCTGTTATGTCAAACTAAGTATTCTAGGAATGTAATAAATGTCTATAGAAATGTAGTTAGGTTAGTTTAATTCAACTAAATGCAACCTGAAGTATACATTGTCCTGTATGAATGTGAGTGTGAGTGAAATGTAGGTTTAGTATTAAATGCATCAATTCGTTTGACATATATGCGTGACTAACTATAACTAATGGTAGTTGACAATTAAAGTCGTTGAAAAGTAAATACTAACTCAACTTAAGTTGGCTCTATAAAAGAAGCAGAAGGGACAGAAATAGCCTGATCATTATGGGAGAACTTCGAAAGTAAAAAAATCTTCTACAAATATGTGTGTTACTTTGATTTTTTTGTTCATCTCTGTGGTCAATTCTGGCATGCCATCCACTTCATCATTTATACTTCAAGTGCTGGATACTAGTCAAGAATTTTCGGAAATATTGAATAAACTATTAAACTAAACTTTTCTCGTCTTCTCACTATTTCTCATCTCCTTACTTTCCCTTTTTTCTTTCCTTCTTCCTATCCCATCTTTCTCTTCTCTTCTTTACTTTTTCTATTTTTAATAAAACTTAAACGGGGGTCGTGACTGGGAATTCTATATATAATAAACGCGGTCATGTATTTATTTTATTTTATTTTATTTTTCTTCGGAAGTCCGATATAAAAGTCTTCTCATTTTGATTGAGCCTTGTATGTTCGGAAGTAAGAAATGGATTATATATTCCTATATAATTATACATAAGCTGATAGCTTCATGAATATTCCCCCACCGGGGGTGAAGGGTTCCCACTCACGACTTACTCCATGCATCTCATTTGCCCAATACAGGGCTTTACCCCTCTTTTGTTACGAGCTTTCTTTCTTTCTTTCTTTTTTCTTCTTTCTTTTCTTCTTCGCCCTTTTCAGATGGCATACCTTTCTGCGTTGAACGAATGTAATATCTGGTCCATTAACGTTTATGAAAAGAATAAATTAGACTTTTTTTTTACAGATAATTGGTTTTTAGTATCAGTATGCCGGAAGTTTAAGCTGAAAAAGCCTCTCTCACACTCTGCAGAAGAAACTGGAAGAACGCTGATTTCCATGTTAAGATTTTGTAGATTTGGGCCAATATTAGGTTTCATCATATGCTCTTGAAATTTCTGCAGAATTTTGAGTGAATCATCAAATTTTAATACCTTTATTTTTTATTTTATTTTATTTTATTTTTGAAATTTGCATTACTTCTTTGTCGCGGTTCAACTTTCTTAGAGACAATTCTTTTCGCCAATTGGATTGTAGCAAAACTTCGGCCCGGCTGTTTCGAGCGTATGTTATCTGCTAGACCCTTGCAATCTTATTTTCTGGTACTTCTCATGAGAATTGTCTAGGGTTTTACCAGTGAGACTAAACAAAACTGACCAGTTTCTTCAAACTGACGTAAATGTTCCATGGACATGACGCCTTTTTCTTTCAACGCTTCCAGAATATTTACAGTTTTTTTTGTTAATTTTCCTTATTACCTGTACAAAGAATGCAGATCTTTCTTGTAGAAACAGGCTAAGGATATGTAGGGGTTCCAGCGCATCTCGAATCATGGACATTTCATAAACAAAATTCCACTTAGCGAATTTTACGTACAGATCTGAAAATATTGCACACTGTTGAAAGCTTCTCTTCAAAGTTGTAGAAGCTTCTCGAAAGTGTTCCACTAGTGCAGGGTAGGACTTCCGCAATGCTTGTACTGAACGGTATGAAGAGCCTAACCACCATACACCAAATGTTGGATTTGTTATGTCAACATTTGTACCGAGTTTGTTCTTCTTTTGTTCTTCTTTTGTTTTTCTTTTGTTCCTTACCTCGTTTTCTATCAGCTGTAGTGCAAGTGCTAATGTTAGAATAAAATTAGTATTTTTTGCCTTGTATAATATAACATTAACGTTTTATTGTAACATATGGCGATCGTGACACGACTGAAAGATAACTTAAATAATAGAGAAGGCAAAAAGAGTTAGAACAGTTGCGAGTGCTGTATTTACAAAAATCGCAAAAAATGTGGAACAGTGTTGTAATGCCGCGAATGTGAACATTGACGAAATTAAAGTGAACTTTGAATTATTGGAGGACAAATACAGGGCGGTTAATGAAGCACACAATGAATACATTGAATTGTTATTAAAAGAAGAATTCCAAGAGATGATTTGGTTCAGGAAACAGAAGCACAAGATAAGTATGTTCTGACATTTTATAGTCTCCGTACGAAAGTTCAAGAGTTGATCGATAAGCATGCATCAAATTCAACTCGTGATACAGACAGTGTTTTGACAGAATGTAAGAAACAGGGTATTAAGTTACCGGTAATTGAATTGAAGAAGTTTGATGGTGACTTAAATAATTGGTTACCGTTTTGGAGTCAGTTCAATCGAATCGATGCGGACACGAATATCGCAAACAGTGACAAATTTCAGTATTTATTTCAGGCCACTCTACCCGGTTCAAGAGCACGTCAATTTGTTGATAGTTTCCCGTTATGTGAAGAAAACTATCGCAAAGTGATTGAAGGTTTGAAGTCACGTTTCGGTTGTGAAGATACAATGGTAGAAGTGTATGTGAGGGAACTTTTAAAACTGGTGTTAAGCAATTTGAACAGTAATAAGCAATTAAAACTCAGTGCCTTGTACGACAAAATTGAGTCACAATTACGAGCATTAAGTACATTAGGAGTGACGACAGACAAATGCGCAGCAATGCTGTACCCACTAGTGGAATCGTGTTTACCTGAGGAACTTTTGCGAGCATGGCAAAGGGGAGCTACAAACTATGGAGAATCTACAGTGGAAAATAGACTGGAAAATTTAATGTTATTTGTGAGAAAAGAAGTTGAAAGTGAAGAGCGGATAGCACTTGCAGTTGCGGGCTTTATTTGAAAGATACTTCCAGTGCGATAAAGAAAAGGAAGGATCGAAGTAGTCCTACAGAAACTGTTCCAACAGCGGCAGAGTCAGTTAATTGTAAAGGTGACCCAGAGAAGTGTATTTTTTGTAGTGATTTTCATGTTACCGAAGAGTGTTCGAAGGCACGTAACTGGTCTTTCGAGGAAAAAACAAAGGTGTTAAAAGCAAAGGGTTGTTGTTTCAAATGTCTAAAACCGGGGCACATTAGCAGTAGATGTAGAGTAAAGTTAAAATGCGCCAAGTGCAAGGGACAACATTCATACATTATATGCAAAGGACCAAAAGGTAACAAGGAAAATGGCGGTACAGTGAAACAAAGTGTAACGAAACCGGTTATTGAAAATACGTTAACTAATAACGTGTATGTCGAAACGTTTTTGCAAACATTAGTTGTAAAAGTAAGGGGTCAAGAAACAGAAAGGGAGGTAAGAGCAATTATGGATACCGGTTCCCAACGATTGTACATTCGAACAGCTACCGCATTGGAAATGGGATACGAAATTGATAAAAAAGAAAGTGTTACGCATGCACTCTTCGGAGGTATTTGTTCTGCACCTTGTGCACATAGCTGTTATCAAGTTAGGTTGTATAGTCTGAAAGGAGATTATGCATGCAATTTTGAAGCGCTGAACCAAGATACAATATGTAGCAATGTGACGTCAGTAGTTGAAGATCCTTGGATACAGGAGTTAGAAAAATTTGGTGTAGAAATTTACAACAGGAACCCTGGCGCGGTAGAAATTTTAATTGGTTCTGACATTGCAGGAAAACTTTTTACTGGGAAAAGAATTGTGTTGAAGTCCGGATTGGTAGCTATGGAAACATTGCTTGGTTGGGTTTTAATGGGCAAAGTTAAAGTACGTGGTGTTAAATTCTCGTCCATGGCAACGATGTCCATGTTTTGTAAAGAAACATCTATAGCGGATTTATGGCTGTTAGATGTTCTTGGTATTACAGATCCGGCGGAAAAGAAGACAAAATTGGAAGCTCAGCAAGCAGTAATGGATTACTTTAATAAGACCGTAGCTATTAATGAGGAGAAGAGGTACGAAGTAATGTTACCTTGGATAGAAGGACATCCTACACTTCCTAGTAATATTGTAATGTGCAAAAGGAGATTGAATACACTTTTTGGTAAGTTGAAGAAGGAAAACCGTTACGAAGACTATCAACAAATGCTGAATGAATGGATATATGATGGCGTAATAAAAGAAGTTCCACCAGAAGAAAAGGATAGAGAAGGATATTATTTACCTCATCGCCATGTAGTCAAGGAAAGCAGTACGACGAAAATACGTCCCTTCTTCGACGCATCAGCCAGGGAGAAAAATTATCCTTCATTGAATCAGTGTTTAGAGAAGGGTATTAATTTGATCGAAATGATACCCTCAATTTTGATACAGTTTAGGTTAAATAGAATCGGAGTTGTATCCAATATCAAGAGAGCATTTTTACAAATTAATATTTGTAAAAGAGACTTTTTGAGATTTTTGTGGGTTGACCACGAGGGAAACGAAAAGATATTTCGTCACAAGCGTGTAGTTTTTGGTGAGAACTGTAGTCCATTTTTGCTGTGTGCAGTGATAGAACATCATCTTAAGTTAGAAATGGAAAAACAAAGAGAAGGAAAAAGCCAATATTCCAGAGAGGTCAATTGCGCTACCAGCGTAAGGAATGAAGAGCTTCATCACTTCATTAATGAAAGCACCCAAGTAATGGCGAAAGCTGGATTTGAGCTGAGAGGGTGGGAGTACACTTCTCTTGGAGAGATGGAGCAAGACAACGGAGTACCGGTCTTGGGTCTACAGTGGGAAACGAAATCTGACACTTTGGCAATAAGACCAGAATGCTGCGACGGGTTGATACCAGAAGTTCTTACTAAGAGGGTTATTTTGTCGTTTGCAAACCGGATATTTGACCCCATAGGGATTACTTCTCCAGCGACGTTGTATCCAAAGATCCTTTTGCAAGAAATTTGGCGATTGGAATTGAGTTGGGACGAAGAAGTACCAGGGGCAGTAAGGAAGAAATTTTTACAGTGGGTAGGTGAATTGTCTTTGTTGAAAGAACTTTCATTTCCTAGATGTATACAAGGAGATTCAGAAAATTGTAGCCTACATGTGTTCTGTGATACAAGTGAAAGAGCCTATGCTACGGCAGTTTTTTCTTAGAACTGTTATCAGAGAAAACATTAATGTGCAGTTAGTACAAGCCAAGACAAGAGTTACTCCTATAAAGAAATCAACCATAGCAAGATTAGAATTATTGGCAGCTAATATTGGTGGGACACTAGCTACTTCTGTGATTGAGGCCTTGAATCTTGAAGATATACAGATTTATTATTGGACAGATTCTGCAACAGTTCTTGCATGGATTAAACGAGATGAGCAATGGAATACTTTTGTTTGGAATCGAGTGCAAGAAATCAGAAAATTAAGTGAAAAAGAAACTTGGCATTACCTACCAGGAACCATGAATCCGGCGGATTTACCATCGAGAGGATGTACTTCAGAACAACTGCTTGAGTCAAAATAATGGGAGGGTCCTTCGTGGCTGCGATGACCCAAGGAGGAATGGCCAGAACAGAAGTATGAGTACAAAGAAGAAGTCATTACACAGGAAAAGAAAAAGACGGTCTCATCAGCTATGCTTAATGTTGGAAAAGAGAACAGTGACTGGTATTATCGGTATACTTCGAAGTACGAAAAATTAGTTCGCATAATAGGTTGGATGAAAAGATTTATTCATAATTGTCGTTCTAAGCAAAGAAGAAACAACGAATTGTCTGTTGAAGAATTGATATCAGCAGAGAAGACTGTTATTAGACTTGTCCAAACAGATTCTTTTGAGGGTGTTGGCGACAAGAATTTGAAATCTTTGTGTCCGTTCGAAGACAATGACAAAATTATCAGAATAAAAACCAAAATTACAGAACTTTCAGATGTTGAAACCTTCCGTTATCCAGTTGTGTTGCCAAGCACACATCCAGTAGTAAAAATGTTAGTTTACGATAAAAATGTGGAAGCTTGTCATGTTGGTGTTCAAGGTTTGTTGAGTCTTCTTAGGGAACAGTTTTGGATACTCAAAGGAAGAAAAACCATTCGATCTATAATAAAACAATATGTCATATGTAAACGATATACTGCCAAGAAGTTGGAACCAATCCCTGTACCCCTACCCGAAGATAGAATCAGAGATGCAGCAGTGTTTGAAGTAACGGGAGTGGATTTTACCGGACCAGTTGGACTACGAAATGGAGGAAAAGCTTGGATTTGTATATTTACCTGTGCAATATATAGAGTAGTGCATTTGGAGCTTGTTTCCGGACTATCAACTAATGACTTTTTCAAGCCCTCAGAGGATTTATAGCGTCGAGACCGTCCTTCGGTCATTTAGAGTGACAATGGCACGAATTTTGTTGGCACAGAAAATTAATTGAGCAGACTGGATTGGGAATGTATAACGTCTTTTGCAACTGTGAAACGCAACAATTAGAAATTCAATCCACCCAGTGCTGCTTGGTGGGATGGATGGTGGGAGCGTTTAATTCGATTAATGAAAGGACTGTTAAGGAGAATACTTGGGAAGGCTTCGCTAAATTATTAATAATTCATTACAGTGTTGTGTGACTGTGAAGCTGTCAAGAATGGTCGACCGTTAACTTATGTTTCTGATGATAGTTCGGATTTACTAGCTTTAACTCCATCTATGTTTCTGCAGCAAGTTAGAGAAGTAGGAGTACCGGATCTCGACAACTTGGAATCCGTTAACCTACAAAAGCGGTTGAGATATTGTCATAAACTCAGGGAACAATTACGCAGTAGATTTCGCAGTGAATATTTGGGACAGTTGGCGCAGCATTGGAAATCTAGAAGAGACCATAGTGAAATAAAAATAGGGGATGTTGTACTTGTAGAAAACGAGAACTTGAGACGTTTAGAATGGCCTTTAGCAAGAGTTGTTGAAATATTACCTGGATGTGACGGTGAAGTACGAGTTGTGTGGTTGAAGACATGTACCAGATTGATGATGAGACCAGTGCAACGAGTTTTTCCCCTGGAAGTTCATTCAAATGAGATACCACAGGTGCTGAAAGAACCAGTAGTGCATCCTAGTGATGAACAAATGGACGGAGTGAGTGCTAAAAACACAGTGACAGAGTGTGAAACAAAACTTCAAACTGTTACAACTCGAACTGGTAGAAAAGTGAAACCTCCTACCAGCTTAGATCTTTTGTATATACTTAAAAATAAATAACGTTTGTTGTGGTTGAGTTACTAGTCCCCTCAACATAACTCAAGGTGGGAAGATGTTGGATTTGTTATGGCAACATTTGTACCGAATTTGTTCTTCTTTTGTTTTTCTTTTGTTCCTTCGCTCGTTTTCTATCAGCTGCAGTGCAAGTGCTAATGTTACAATAAAATTAGTATTTTTTGCCTTCTATAATATAACATTAACGTTTTATTGTAACACCAAATACTTTAGTACTATTATAGAAGTGAATACTTAGTTCTCCTGATATAAATTCGATTTCTCTCCTGTTCTTCGGGGACATTGAGTAAACACTGTGCAATCGCTCCACAAGGCTTTGAAAATGAACCATACCTGAAATCGTATTTACAACGTTGTGAACAGCCAGTTCCATCTTATGACTCATGCAGTGAAACACGAATAAATTGGTGTCTAATTCTCGCTGGAGTAAAGAAACAGCACCATTTATTTTGCCTTGCATATTGTTTGCGCCATCAATACAAACTGTTACAAGTCCTTCCCGTTATATCATTTTCGAAAGATTCATACTTTCACATATTTTAACTATGGAATCGCAAACCTCTCTGTCTGTTGTTATCTATAACTCAAGTAAACCTAAAAATATATTGCTACATACCTGATTAACTACAGTGCGGATATACGCAATGAGAACAGATTTATAAGACAGTGGTGAATTCGTCTATCGTCATTTTTCGTTCATTTCTTTAGCTACAAAGTCAATATTTGAACACGTAACATTAGAGTAGAGAACTTTTTCAAGGTTCATTCGATTTATTTCTTACTATTTAATAAGATGTACGGTAAACGACAGACGATTTTGGGCAGTAAAACAGGCAGTTCTAAATAAATATCACAGTTGTCTTCTTAACACGAATTTCATTCACAATTAACACAAAAGCCTCTTTCTTTGTGAATCGGAATTACTTACCTTTTATTCGTTAAGAGCTTTTCCTTTATTAAAATATAGTCTAAAATCCATTTCCTTATGTTCTTTTTAAGGTGCTTGTCAACGAAGAAACTACCAATTCACAAGTGCAGTGACTGCTCAATGATAACTGAAAAGTTTTATTATTATTATTATTATTATTATTATTATTATTATTATTATTATTATTATTATTATTATTATTATTACAGTAGAGCGTCGATTATCCGAATAATTGGGAACATTGGTGTTCGGAAAACTGGTTTGTTCGGATAATCGAACTGTACATGTTTATTTGCCAAAAAGAAGTACTGTACAGTAAATTTATTCATAAAAAGAAGTGTGCTGATTGTTGAAACACAGCGACTGGCGGCTTGGCCGGTCAGCAGCGCCTTATGAAGGCACCATTAGAAGCAATGTTCCACTAGCGGTGGCTCAGTGCGGCGACTACTGTGGGAAACTTGGTTTGGGAGTGAGGGGGATGATGGACGGTAGGGTGGGAGAGTAACAGGTGCGAGCGAGTACACAGTTCGGTTAAGCGGTCGTTCGGTTGACCGACGTTCGGATAATCGACGCTCTACTGTATTATTATTATTATTATTATTATTATTATTATTATTATTATTATTATTATTATTATTATTATTATTAATGTGCTACTCAGATGAAGTATGATAATCAATGGTTTCAGCTGCAAGACGTTTCTTCGGGAAACAATTCTATGAACAAGACCAGCATAGCTCGCGACAACAAACATACTAAAGAAAGTAAAGAATTGTTACTAAAATATCGAGTTGAATTATTCCTACTTTAAAACAGATTGTATAGCCTAAGAAAGGTGGAAAATATCTTCCCAGGCTGGGAAGATTTAATTAAACCTAGAGACAGGGAAACCAAAACTTAGAAGGGGGGAAAATCCCAGGCTTCTCTGGCTACAAATAAATCCCTGCTCATGCATGTATTCTATAGCCACTTTTGTGCATGTGTTCCACGGCAAGTCAAGACAATTTTCAAACTCCACACTTTCATACTTCATAACACAATCAAAATAACACTTTAACTGCTTTATCTCTCAGCTTTCATGACACTGCTGACGTTTTCTTTATGCTCATACACACACCTTGATAGCACCTTTATGCATGTTTTCTACGGCAGCGTAAATCATTCTTTCCAACGTCGCAGGTTACTTACTTACTAACACACCAAACATCAAATTTTAACTGCGTGACTTTTGATCTTTAAAGACATTATTAACCTTTTCCTATGCTCATACACTCTCCCTGGAAAGAACACTTATGCATGTTTTCTATGGCAGCTCAAATAATTCTTTCCAATGTCACAGTTTCTAACACTACTTGCTAACACATTAAACTTAAAATTTTAACTGGGTGACTTTCGAACTTTGAAGACATTATTGACCTTTTCCTATACTCATACACACTCCTTGGAAGGACCTTAATGCATGCTTTCTATTACAGGTTAAATCATTCTTTCCAACGTCGTAGTTTCTAACACTAGTTCCTAACACATCAAATATGAAATTTTTACTGCGTGATCTTTGACCTTTTATGACATTGTTGAACTTTTTTCAATGCTCATGCAGACTTCTTGGTAGGACCTTTATGCACATATTGTATAGCAGCTCAAATAAGTTTTTCCAACGTAGCAGTTTCATAGTTACTAAATAATTGAACAGTAAATTTTAACTGCGCGACCTCTGACTTTTCATGACATTGTTGATCTTTTCCTCTGCTCACACGCACTCCTTGGAAGGACCTTTGTGCATGTTTTCTATGGCAGCTCAAATCATTCTTTCCAACATCGCGGTTTCTATCACTACTTACTAACACTTTAAACATGAAATTTTAACTGCGTGACTTTTGAACTTTCAAGACATTATTCACCATTTCCTATGCTCATAAACACTTTTTGGAAAGACCTTTATGCATGTTCTGTATGACAGCTTAAATCATTCTTTCCAACGTCGCAATTCCTAGCAATACTTGCTAACAAATTAAACATGAAATTTTCACTAGTGTACTTCCGACCTTTTATGATATTGTTGACCTTTTTCCTATGCTCATGCAGATTTCTTGACAGGACCTTTATATACATATTATATAGCGGCTCAAATCCTTTTCTCCAACGTAGCAGTTTCATTGTTACTAACACATTGAACATGAAAATTTAACTGCGTGATCTCTGAACTTTCATGACATTGTTGATCTTTTCTCTGCTCATTCACACTCCATGGAAAGACCTTTATGCATGTTTTCTATGGCAGCTCAAATCATTCTTTCCAACGTCGCAGTTTCTATCACTACTTGCTAGCACATAAACATGAAATTTTAACTGCGTGACCTTTGAAATTTCAAGACATTATTGACCCTTTCCTATGTTCATACACATTCCGTGGAAGGACTTTTATTCATGTTTTCTATGGCAGCTCAAATCATTCTTTCCAACGTCGCAGTTTCTAACACTACTTGCGAACAGAGCTCCTCCGTGGCTAAGCGGTTGGCGTACGCGCCTTTGACGTAGGAGACCCGGGTTCGATTCCTGGAGGGAGCTCATGTGGTTCGGATTCCACGTTAATCAGTAGGTCCACGTCTCATATAGCCTCGCTGCTGAAAGGGACGCTAAACTAAAATCAACTCAACTACTTGCGAACACATTAAACATGAAATTTTTACTGTGTGACCTTTGACCTTTTATGACATTGTTGATCTTTTCCTCTGCTCATACACACTTCATGGAAGGACCTTTATGCATGTCATTCTCTCCAAAGTCACGTTTTCTAACACTACTTGCTAATACATAAACATGAAATTTTAACTGCGTGGCTTTCGAACTTTGAAGACATCAATGACCTATTCCTGTGCTCATACACACTCCTTGGAAGAACCTTTATGCATGTTTTCTATTGCAGCTCAAATCATTCTTTCCAACGTCGCCGTTTCTAACACTACTTTCTAATACATCAAACATGAGATTTTAACTGCGTGGCCTTTGACCTTTTATGATATTGTTTACCTTTTTCCTATGGTCATTCAGACTTCTTGGGAGGACCTATATACACATGTTATATGGCAGCTAAAATCACTTTTTCCAAGGTAGCAGTTTCATAATTACTAACACATTGAAAATGAATTTCTTACTGCGTGATCTTTCACCTTTCATGACATTATTGACCGTTTCCTATGTTCATACACACTCCTTGGAAGGACCTTTGTGCATGTTTTCTTTGGCACCTTAAATCATTCTTTCCAACGTCGCAGTTTTGTACTTGCTAACACACCAAAGATAAAATTTTAACTGCGTGACTTTTGAACATTGAAGATATTATTGACCTTTTCCTATGCTCATACACGCTCCTTGGAAGGACCTTAATGCATATTTTGTATGGCAGGTGAAATCAATCTTTCGAAAGTTGCAGTTTCTAACACTACTTCCCAACATATCAAACATGAAATTTTAACTGGGTAACCTTTGACCTTTTATGACATTGCTGACCTTTTAATATGCTTATACACACCGTTTGGAAGGACGTTTATGCGCATGTTATATGGCAGCTCAAATCATTTTTTCCAACGTAGCAGTTTCATACTTCCTAACACACCAAACATGAGATTTTAACTGCGTGATCTTTGACCTTGTGGACCTCTTCGCTTTGGTAGGAAGAAGGGCGTTCAGAAAATCCTTAATGTATATGGTATTTAATATTTTTAAAAAAAATTGAGTTTATTGTGTACAATAGACTGTTGAAAAGCTAGTTTTTTCCACTAAGGTCACAGATAGCCTGCTGGAGGTCACCGGGTCACGATTGACCACATTTCTTGTTGTCACATTGTTTTGGATTAGAATTTGTGTCGATATACCAATTTTTGCTACCAGAAATGGATATTCAAAAAATGGCATAGGAGACTGCTATTTAACATTGACATCCCATAAGGAAAAAAATGCATTTTGACCTTTGAACCTGTAACTCCTCAGACTCTTAACATCTGTGACCTCGTTTTGCTATGAAACAAATCGTACGAGTTTCCTCTAAACTATCTGGAAATTTCACAATTTTAGCCTTTACGAGTGCTGAGTATTGTGAAACTAAATTTACAGACGAATTATGGGACAGTCTATATGGAAATATTCAGAAGCAAAAAAACTAAGTGTAGTTTATAGTGATATATATATATATATAGTTAGATAGATATATTTATATGAGGGTTATTCCATTTGCAAATATGCCCCCACCCCAAACTCAAAATCCTCTCTACGTCCCTGCAATACATTAAATTTAATATTAGTGACAGAATGTTGAGAATAAAAATCGACTGTGGTACTAAACATCTAAAACAAATTGATACAATAATTCACCGTTGGTCGGGACGTGTAAGCTATATAACAATATAGCGTAAACGAATTTGACCTTAATCAGTAAGAATTTATAAAATTAATCAAAAATCGATTTTTACTGAATAATGATACAGAATAAATAAATAACTATAGGCGCAATTATGGGCTTCACCTATGTATTCATGTTTTCTTGCTGGTATATATATATATATATATATATATGTGTGTGTGTGTGTGTGTGTGTGTGTGTGTGCCTAAATATGTAAACATATTTGTAAAATCTATGCACTTGTATAGTATGTACTTAAGTATGTGTGTGGAAATATTCAGAAGCATATATCTAAGTGTAGTTTATAGTGATATCTGTTATCTAATTTTGTGTATCTGAGATGAATGTTTCTGGCCATTGTTTGTATTTTTTTATTTTGAACTTTTTCTGTCTTTACTAATCATTTTTTCTTTTACTTTTACGTTTCTTTTTATTACTTAGTAATATAACAATGACTTCTATATTAGTAAGCCACTCAATATTAGCAATGTGTAACAGATTGTAAGACCCTTCTGTAAATGGAGAATTTTTCTCTGTTGAAGGTAAATAAATAATTACAGATTAAGACCCGAAAGTATTGTTGTAACTTCAGGTTAGAATGTCTTACACCCACCTTGAAAAGTTGGTACCAAAAAGATTCAGAATATACACAAATTATTTTGTGTATTATTCCAGAAAAATATGTAATTATTTCAGGGAAATTTGTTCATATTATTATGGTTATTAAATAGATTTTTTGCAGGGGTCGCCATAAAGGGATTGTCGCACTTCCTGGTTTCCCAGCGGGCCAGTCCACCCCTGCTCCCGATACTTTGAAAATTGAACATTTTTTTTCAGCACTGAAGCTGTGTAAAAAAGAACCTTCTGTTTAAAGGATACAAAATAAAACTTCGGAATAGGATTACCCGGGAGACGAGATGAGACAGAATTTTGTGATAAATGTGAGTCAGAGATCTTAAAATAGAAACTGGTACATTTTTGGGGGCGATACATTACTTTCACGACACCGTATCAAGAAGAGGCACCCAAAATTCTTGTTTCGTAGGCAAGCCCATTCAGGAGCTTTATTCGAGACTCTATAATCCACCTAAAGTTAAGACCAGGATGACACGTACTTGATGCGTTCAGGTATACTACTTATTGTTAGTCTCGGAAGTACACTTCCAATATTTGTTAAAACATTACTGACATTACCGAGGAGTAAGGTGTGAAATTTTCATTTTGTATGCTTTTCTTTACTTCTTTTTCCTCTATTTTAATCTGGCATAATCCTACCATATGTTAAAAGTTTGTATGAAAACAGCATATATTGTCATTAATCTAAAAAATAAAAGAAAAAGTTCTTAAATTGATTTTTATAAGAAACAAATATGTGATTTGCATGTGAGAATTCATAATGAGTCTATTAGGTACGTATAAGGGTTAAACAGGTCTCGGTTCTAACGGGTGCAAAATGCTAATCGGTTCTAACGAGTCAAACGAGTCATGCGGGTCACGATCTAAACGCTTTATATAGGCGAAACAGGTCAAATGATCCTGAGCTCGCATTTCACCAGGAAAACCAAATGCACGTTGTAACGGGTGGACGGCCGGGTACTCGTGTAGCCGAAAATTGCAAGCACTAGTTCAAACAACCTCTGCCAAATGGGCACCTGAGACAACATTGTGGGTGAAGATGGCCAGTTGACCACATGCGACGTCACATCTAATGGAATACTACCTATACAACCACCGTAGGCCAAAGCCCCAGTTTCTGTTTAGGGATGTACAGTACCTTTACTTTTAGCCATTGCTTTCATAATGTTTATTCTTCTTTCTACTTTCGAGTAAAAATAGGAGAAAGGAAAGAATGATGAACACCAAAAAAGAAAAAAATCAAATTCGAGATTTCAACGGATTTAGACATTTCATGTCCCCTACATACCGAAAAGTTGATTATTTATGACTGGCTGTTGGTCCCGATATAAATGTGTTAACTCTCGTAGAGGCCGTATCGTTCAATGTATGCGCACCAAATTTCTTTTTGGGGAGGGGGGTCATGACGTTAACTAAGGTCATTTCTCGAGTTTTCTTCGTATTCCAATATTAAGAGTAGTTTAAAAAGGGACAAAACGGGAAATTGATATTTTCCCGAAAATGAATAATAATTTTGTTTAAATTTCATACATCAATATTTTAATATACTATGGTGCAAAACATTTGTGTGAGAAAAAATCAAAAGGTGTAGTTTGCTCTTAGATGTGACTTATTTAAGAACGAATTTCTCAAAAACGACTGAAGCGATCGTATTCATATTTCATAAATAAATACTGTATTTCTTCAGTAAACTTAAAATATCGTATCATTCATTGTCTTGAAAATATTCACAAGAGGTAATTTACTCTTGGAGATAACTTTTTCTGAGTTATTTTCTAAAAAGAAACTCGGGTGAAGCTTTAAAAAGAAACCCAGATGATAAATAAAAATTCAACTACTAACCTGACAATATGTCACAAATAGTTTATTCTGGAAACACATGCAAGGAGTAGTTTAATCTTGAGAATGAGTTCTTTCTGGGTGATTTTCTAAAAACAACTCAAGCGATCTTGTTCGCATTTTATAAATAGATATTTCGTTTGTGACCTGACAATATGGCATAACTCACTTCTCCTGAAATATAGCCAACGGATAGCATAATCATGAGGTAAGTTTTTCTCGAACGGCTCTGGCAATTTTGTTCATATTTCAGAACTAAACATTTCATTACTAAGCTGACAACATGGCATAAGAAACTTATTCTGAGAAAATAAACAAGGGGTAGATTAATGTTGGAGTGTATATTTCCGAGCAATTTTCTCGAAATCGTTTTAGGTGATTTTGTTCATATTTTACAAATTTGGCAAAAATTATTTATACTGAAAAATACAAAATAGATACTTTTAGCATTTTAAAAATTATATAGTGAAAATTTCCTTTGGGGGAGACCGGGGTATTTACGAACACTTAAGCTTTGATTATAAATAACTCTTTTGTTCTTAGAGATAAAATTAAGATTCCTTGTGAATAGAAGGCTTGGTTTTTTTGCTGTTTACTAAAGTGGGAATGAAAGTCAAAAGTTGCATTTTTCAACAAATCAGTGAAGTGCTTTAAAAAATGTACCTATGTTCGGGATTTCCCCAGCGGTCAGGGTAATCCCGAACATACTGTTTACTTTAAACATTCCTTTACGAAATAAGTTAAATGCATTAAAATACATTAAAATTATACCGTAATTTAGTATTTAAATCTTTAATAAGAATTATAATTACAAACATAACTTAAGTTAATGAGAAACATGACCAGACCTCATCATCTTTGAAACTATTATGAATGAAAGCTAACAGATAATAGGCTAAACAAAATGTACTCATATGAAACAAATTCAGAAATAACGGTGCAATAAGCAAAATATTCATTACAATGAAAATATTATTTGGAACTGTAGAAATCACAGATATACGCATTAATGTTTTGCTCCTAAAGACAGTATTCTTTATTAGTCCAATGTTTAAATGCGGTTAATAGGCTGAACAAAATTGGCTAACTGCTAATGGATGCTACTAGGCTAAATAAATGTGTAAAAGCGTTGTGAATCACACACAGAAAAAGTGCAGCTTATGATAAAGGATCTGATGTCTAAAATAGTGTTGCTGATTATAGAATAATGAAGTAGGCTAATAATGGCCTAAAATAATAAATGTAGCAAACTATTATAATTAATAAAACTAATAAAGCTTATTACCAAGACATGATCTATTTACAATACCAATTTCATTAACTTATTACTTAATTTTCAATTTTAAAAACTATTAAAATTTTTTTGATAATTTGTTTCACACCATGGGGCAATCCCGAACTCTCCGGGGTAAAGGCAAACATTTTGTCAGGCATTTCCCCATAAGACACCATTTTATTGCAAAAGTTGAAATTAATTATTGACTGCATACAGGCTAGTAAGATTACAAAGAACTAATGCTCATCTATAGGGGAATTTGCAGTCTTATCTATAACAAAATAGATAAGATAACAGTCAACTTTATTGTTGCCGAAATTGTTGAATCAACTTTATAAATGAATCGGCAACAACAACAAAACGTCTTCTTCCCGGCAATCCACTTAACTGACTGTCAACAAATTTATGCTCACGTTTCCTCGTCTCTCTGCTAGCGTCCAGTAAAATTGTCTGTTTTCTAACAAGCTTCTTTGGGCATATACTTGGATGTTCTGCATTACCCCAGTGTTCGTGAAGTCCCCAGTATCCCCTATGTCTTCTTCATTACTTTTAACTAAAAATGCGTACTCCAAGATATTTCAAATACATTATATAGCATAATGACCACTGCATATCATTTTTGTGTTTTGAACAAATATAGATTCCTCAACTTGGAGTGATTCCTAGAAAAATGTACGTGAATGTAATAATGTTATAAGGGTAATACTTCTGACATGTACGCATATCAAGTCCCTTTATCCCAATATAGAACATAAATGGCCTGTTAGAATTTGACAAATTATATGTCGGAAAATTCACCATGGCCAAAAGTGTTGATGAGTAAACATAATTTTGTTAATTCACGTGTGTATTTGCATGTTCTTTATTTTCACATAGGGCTAAATATCTTAATAAAATGTGATCAATGAAATGTTAGTCCATTCACCATAATACAGAAGTGACACTGAGTTGATGACGTAATATAAAATTATTTGGCGGACATTAATATCCATATTCACAGGAGTAGAAGTCAAATGTTGCTGAAACATTTTTGTGCAGGGTATCAAAATAACTGAAAAGTAGTTTTGTGATAATTTTATTAAGTAAAACGAAATTAATAAATTAATAAATAATTAAATACATGAATAGGAATTTCTAGAACCGTATTTTATAAATATTTTTAACGAGCTTTCCTGTTGAAATAAAAACACACCTTTTGAACGTAATATGTTGTTATTTTCCATATATATTATTATTTTTTTCAAAACACATTAAACATATTTATGGATACAATACAGCGGCTGATAGACTCCATTCAGAAAAAAGGAAAGTTTACGGTACACAGCTGGAACACCGGAAAAACGTGAAAGCATGGCTGAGGCAATAGTATGAGTGTGCCTGTTAAGAAATTTTTTTTGTTGTGCGAGGTCTTATAGTACCTAAAGTTAATCAAATTTAGAAAAGGTGCATTGTGACAGTTTTCGTTATACACTTCAGTTGCTTCATCATATTTAAACGATGCCATGGACACAGATTTGTTGTTGGGCTGTGAATACTCTAGTGCGGCAAAATGTAGCATAACTGCTTTCGAACTGTGTATCACTGACTAAGTCTCATCCACTACGAACAATTGTGAACCTGACATCATCGGCACTGCGCGAAATTAAGTCATTGATGCCATCAGATAATGCACAGATACAACGTGCTATGACCATTCGGTTCCATGTGTACCGATCAACCATCCGCAATGCCATTTACAAAAAAGTAACAATCAAGGTAGTGATCGATAAGGTTCATGCCCTTTTGCCAGCTATGTCATGCAACGGAAAACCAGCTGCAGAAAGCTGGGCCTGCGCCATATGGTGGACATTAGTGGAAATTTACAGTCACTATTACGAGATGTAGATATATCTCACAAATTGTGAGAAAGATTAAGCAATTTCATACGTTCGTCCACCGAAAATTAACCACGTAATTTAGTGGTTTTATCTGTATTATCTTAGATAATTACAGTTATGATTGTTGCCAACGAATGGGAAAACGAATGTTACTACCAGGAAAATATTTTGACGGATATTTAAAATAACAACACACTCATATCATATGCAGTCGACTTCAACAGTCGTTGAGTTGATTTTGAGTTTAACGTCCATTTCAGCACCGAGGCTACATGAGACGGGATCTACTGATTAACAGAGAATCCGAACCACATGAGCTCCCGCCGAGAATCGAACCCGGATCTCCAATGCCAAAGGCGCGTACGCTAACCGCTTAGTCACCGAGGAGCTGAGTGTGAAATCGTATAACGCAAGACATAATACCGGAATTAATACTTTTCCCTTTATCGACATCCCAGTGAAGATACTCGATGTCAATCCAATGGATTATTATGCCAAAAAAGATGTCCGCAGTTTCCATCCTCTGAAACGTTCTAAGGAACAACAGAATAAAATATCCTTGTATACTTACAAAGCAATCTTCTCTAGTGCAAGATGTGCTATAGAGCAATTGTCAAGAGTACTATTCGTCATCAAATACAACCGGTGTTGAAGGGCAGACTATCATATGTATTTCAACACCTCAAATTTATGTATATGGAAGTTTATTTGTGTCTGCATTTCACCACGGATTTACATATAATTAAGAATATTTTGTTCAATAATAAGATTTTAATTAAACTATTAAATAATTTGAAAAGTGATCAAATAATAGTTCCTTTTCATACTATTTTTCTTTCTGGTCGTGACTGAATATAGTTACAACACTGGTCATTACACGCAAATCATGTGGGCTGACACTTATAAATTAGGTTGTGGAATATCCAAGTATTACTCACCTACAGATAGAAACAACATGATTTTATTGATCTGCAACTACTATCGCCATGGAAATATACCAGATGAAAAAATCTACGTGAAAGGAAAACCTTGTAGTGATTGTCCAAATGGTGGAGTATGCCATGATGAATATCATGGTCTTTGTGGTAAGGTATCATTTATGATTATTAATTTTATTCGTAAAAACAAGAGATATACGGAAATTTCTAGTTTTTAATTATATTCATTAAGTACAGGAAGAAATCAATTACAATATTGAAACAAATATGTAATTGACGAATCCATAACATATTACGTTTTATGAGAGAATTTCAAATTTAGTTTAAGGAATTTCTAAGTATTCACTACAATTAAACTCATCTTAAAATTTATTGCTCAAGATTGTATTGTAAAATATATTTGTCACGCGATCTTCTACATATCCCCAACGATGAGTTACTATGACCTTAATGAAAATTTCTATGTGGGATATGGAACATGTAAGTAGTGAATTAAAATAAGCTGTTCTTATAAAGGCTTACATTACAAAATACATATGTATGGAAAGTAATTGGTAAGATATATTATTTACAACTTTATTTTATGAAAACAGTTTATTAAGAAGAATTAGTACCGTGATTAATATAATTATAGGAACGTACAGACCAGGACGGTAAAGCGTTAAATTTTATCCGGTTTTAAACTGTTCAATCAACAAAATAAACTCTTCCCAAGTATTGGATAACACTAATTACCTTAGACTACATATTGCGACTAAAATTCAATTGTTTAAAGTGTAAAGTTGTATTGTTAACTGAGTTTAGAAATTGCCTATTATGTTTCAAGTCTAAAATTTAAAAAATGGCTGATTTCCAATTATATTAGAGTACGCGTACATATTAGAATACAATACCATGTTTAAGTTCACAGAATTTGTCATAAGGGGACTCAAATTTTGTTCATAAATTTTGGTAGATAGTACCTGGACCAGATAGTATGACATACCTAAACCTTGATAATGTTATATCTTCCCTATGCTAAGTTTAACACGATTTCAATCAAGTAAATGGGTGGCAAATTTTGTATATACTAATTTTGGTTCATAAATATTGAGAGAGGTATCACTGAAGAGAAGTTAAACCGTGATAGAATTGATGCACTTCTCGTAAACTTTTATCTTCTAGGGATCTATTAGTTATATCTATTATAAGCTATAATATAGGTCCAATTTAAAGAGTGAATAATAGCGTATACCTTTTAAATACATTTTAGCAACTGTTTATTCATGAAAGAAATTCTCTTTGTATAAATACTTCTAATAAATAAAAACTTCTTAAAAGTATTATCTCATAAAAATGTTAGATTTCGTCAATGATAACTTTCCAGCAATGACTTCAGACTACTAGCCCTGAATACACTCCTAAGATTCATGGTGCCAACTGATCAATGAACCATACTGCAACAAAAGTATTTCTCTTCAGTGGTCTTAAACTATGAATTGTGACTGCAAATTCTAAAGTTCAAAGTGTGAAACAACTGCCACATATCAACAGGTATTAATAATTACTTATTAGGTTTCAAGTTAAAATTTTAAATGCGAAATTAATGTCTCCCAAATTGGGTTTCTAAGTTTTCTGGGGAATACTAGACTCAAAGCATTAAGTAATTGCACTAAAATTTTAAACAAATATTTTCGAACTAAAAATTTTGAAACAAAAAGTTTTCAGACAATAATAAAAGTATTTTCATATTTGTATTTTAAAAAATTCAAAAACGATAAAATTAGAAATTTGATAATGACCGGCCAATCAGATTGCACCGACCATAACATTCTACCAACGACTTTAGACTATCAGTTGTGCCTAAAGTTGAAGTGTGCAAATTTGTTGATGCGCATCAATAAATGAATGTATTTTTTTACATTTTATACGTTTTAATTATTTAAAAAATCACAATAAACACTTTTAATAAATTCACCAAAAATTCTTTTAAAAATTGAAATACCGACTTGAAACATGAAATCTCAAAAAATAAAATAAAATTTCAAATAAAATTATACTAAAAAATCCTTAGAGAAATTTCAAAATAACATTATTAAACCAGTTTTCGAAAAAGCTAAAAATTTGAAAAACATATTTTAATGAATTTTTTTATATGACTTTTAAACAAAAGCATTTTAGATGAAAATACATTTAAAATTTTAAATTTTAAACAATTTTTGAAGGAACTCTTTTTGAAAATTAAATAAATAGTTTTAAACTAAAAATTTTAAAACTATCTTTTAAGGAACAAAATTTTTGAACTAAAAATTTTAAAACGAATTTTGAAACAAAATGTTAAAGTAAGTTTAAAAATTACTGATTAAAAGATTTTCAGAAACAAATTCAAACTAATTTTTTAAATAAGAAGATTAAACAAAATTTTCAGTCAAAAATAAGAAAATAAAATTATGTAAACGAAGAAGCTTCAAAAAACTTTAAAACAGAAGCTTTAAACTATGGTTGAAAAAAAATTAACGAATGTTTTAAAACCCTTTAAAAATTTTAAACAATTTTCTACCAAAACAATTCAAAATAAATATCTTAAATCCAAACATTTCAAGAGTCTTTGAACATTTTTTGGAATAAATATTTAAAATAGGCTATTTAAAACTTTTGAGTTCATTTTAAATAAAAATTTCAGTAATCAGTTAATCTGACAGCTTCAAAAATAATTTTCCACCAATGTTCCTAGATTATGGGCTATGACTAGAAATCCTAAAAATGCTGTGAATGTGAGATGAGAACATATGCATCACATTACAAAAAATAGCAATTCTCTGTTTTATATTTCAGACCTTCAGATGAAAAGTATAAGTAAGATTATTATTTTTATTTTATAAACAAGAAATGTGTGCATATGACATCAAAATATTTTTTGTTAAACAAGTACGTAGTATCTGTAAAAGTGTTGTTGTTGTTGGTGTTACTATTACTCAATGCCTTGATTTTTGAAATGTTATGAGAGTAAGTTGTACCCGATAACACCTAACAGATAATATTCTCATAGATCACATAAGACTTCATCTAAGTGGATTACAATTAAATAAGTATTTCCTAAGTTCATATCTACAAAGTTTGATTCCAAAAGTATCGAAGAAGTATCTTGATCTGAATATATGAAGCACTCTGAGCATGTAAACATTTGAAATACACAGTGGTACGTACTTCATCAGACTTTATCTAGGGCGACTGAAATGGGAAAAAGTATTTACAGAATTAATATTTACTAAATGAAGTTCCTAAATTGTAAACAGTTACTCAGATCCAAGTGTATATATAACCCAATCCTTGATTAGATTATTGTACTCATAACAAGTAAAACAATAACATCTAAGATAATTTCGGCTGTACAAAATATCTCGGAAAAATACTTATTCTTCGTTTTTAAAAATTCCAAATTTTAAGGGTGGTTAAATGTATCCATGTTCAAGTTTGGAAGGATATGGGTTCATCACTGCGCCCATATTATAAAAATGTACCCTGTACTCACCCATATAACCGCAGCTTAATGAACCTTCATCGAAGTAAATAAATTAAGTAAATAAACTACCACATGGTAATACGTGTTAATTGCATTTATCTTTCACAAGTTTTACCTATTGGACGAGATAACCAGAACAAACGAAATTCATCAAAACATATATTCTATTTTGAGAGAACAGTCATAAAATTTTCTTTATGACAATTCCTAAATCTAAAGGGTAAACTGATGTACACATGTCTTATGAAAGCAACTGGTCTTCTTTGCTCATCCAAATAACCATATAAGTGATAAACTCTCACCTTAGAGATTAAATTTGGTCGATAGCCTACCACGTGATAATACGCATATGTATTAACTACATTTATTTTGACACTTTTATCCATAGAAGGGCATAAACACGACCAAACTAATATACAGAAATATGTATGTTCGAGTCCTAGAGAACAGTTACGAAATTTAGATTTTTGTTAGTCTCTAAGTTTAAGAAGTGAGCCAATATATCTTTCCCAAAATTAAGAGCGATGCATTATCGTACCCATGTGTTATGAAAGGGAATGGATATCTGTATTTATTCATATAATCATGTAAGGTAATAATGCTTCAGCAGGGAGGATAATTTAGGTGAACACTCTCCGAAGTTTGATTTTCTGGCAAGATTTATCCATAGAAAAAGCGACACAAAGCAGCTAAATTTGCAGAGGTACACCTTTACTCATTGAATTTTGTGAGTATATTGTAGTTCACTACTTTTCTCATTTATTACATTTTGCCGTTCGTTTTCAACTAAAGTTGAGGAATTAGTAAGTGGAGATGATATATATCATTCATTGTAAAAATATTTCCCCAAAATATTAAAAAATAATAAAATTAAGAGCAAAAACCAGAATTAAGCTCGTTTGAATGAATCCTGGCAATCGTGATTTTCGTAGTAGCGAAGGAAAATCAAACATTTCCACTAAAGGAGCTGGATAAGGGACGGAAGGAGTCCGTTTTTGATGAACTCCTTCGGAGAGAGTCGAAGAAAATGAGTCTGTTGATTTAAACCTAGCATCTGGATTGTCTGCCCAATATATATATATTCTTCTTTCAAGATTACGTACGCAAATATAGAAACAAAAAATCTATTTTGCTTAAGCTCGATGCGACGTGCTATGACCGTGTGGTAGGAAATCTTTTCAAGAAAGTTCCTATGGGTGAGTGTGTAGAGTGAAAATCTACAAACGCTGATAGCATTCTGACACCGGATGGAATTTCATCTCTCTTCTTTATTTATTTTATTTTACTTTATTTATTTATTTTTATTATTCAGAATAAGATGATTTTCATATTCAGATGCCTGTAAGGTTTTCATATGCATAATAAGTGAAACAAGATAATAAGACTTGTGTTAACTTTGTCTTTTAAACTATGTATCTACTCAGGGTATTATCGGTGACACATCCTCCAACCCCTTCGTTGTAGAGCAGAGAGATCCACTTCGAGCTCAGATTAGAATGAAGAAACTGGAAGGTGGAAATCTAGAACACAATTTTGGAGATACTTCAGAAAGCTGTATACGAAATAAAAAAAATAATTTATGCGGAATGAATACCAATTGCAAGGAAACAAAAGACATAATGTCTAGGCATGAAAATGAAGATGACAACGAAAGGAACTGTAAGAGTAGAGTATAGCAGTACACGCTTTCCCCTCATATCTATTCTGTCTATCAATACAAATCTTCGTTCACATATTTCTTATCACCTACAGTAGTTTTCGAGGTACCTGTGGATTGCATGCTTTTGCCCGGA
The DNA here is from genome assembly GCF_964235325.1 of Thermobia domestica. NCBI lineage: Eukaryota > Metazoa > Arthropoda > Insecta > Zygentoma > Lepismatidae > Thermobia > Thermobia domestica. The sequence goes on from NC_137458.1 coordinate 177,104,737, forward strand.
GCTACCCCAGAGGGGTCCAAAGTCGATGGAAGGGATTTCTGGAAGGAATTTTCCCGACATTTTCCCAATTTTCCTTGTTCAAATAGTTTATGAGCCCCAATACATAGCACCTCTGGAATGCTTGTTTCATGCTGAAGAGAATGACTATAAACCATGACTTTCTACTGAAAAGTGTTGATGTAATAGCTATTTGGCCGTGATTTTTTTTATACTAACAGGGTTAATGGGCCCCAAGGATTTACTCCGTTGTCCATGGCACCTAATTTTTTGTGCATGAACATATCTTTGTTATGTTTATGGAATGGGCTAGGTTTGATTTGGATATCCGGATGACAGGTTCATGTCCGTTCCTTGTGAGAATGTTGCTGAAAGAGGAGGAGAGCCAGAAATTTTGGAATTTTTTTTTCATTACTGCTCTATTAACGTTCTTGGCTCCATGGGTAGTGATAATTTATTAATAATTCTCTCTATGGTTCTACCTTTGATCCCAACTCATGTACAGTATCGTGTGCGCCCAGGTACTATTTTAGTAATATCGTTGGGATCAATACAGTTTATACTACTGAACATCTCCTGGATATTTGTCTACTCTGCCTATGGTCTTTACACGTTCTGACTGACATGGTGCCTCACTGATCATGCAGTTCTAAGATGTGTCAAGCAATAGTCCAGGCTTCCTTTCACCAACTTACGTCCTCGTTCTTCACCGCTCACACGAATATTAAACTGAATTTCGCCACATATGACCACCTATTACTTCTTGTGCATCGCCAATTTTAAATTATGGTTATAGACCAGGAACTTTAGTCAAAATATAGGTGTTTCTTCGGAAAAATTAGAAGCCAAGGTTTTTCTTCACAAAAACGTTCATTAGGTCATTCTAAATGACCTATCAAAAGTCCCAGACTTTCTGCTGTACGCTTCCCCTTTTCCGGGAGGTGGAAGTGGGGGAGGAAAACGCAATTTAAAATACAATCAAATTCAGCTTATTTGCATGTTAACCTAAATATTCCGATTTAAAAAATAAAAAAAATTACCGGGAACGCTTAGCACATTCGCTCGTAAACGTTTCACAGGAAGTCCCAAAGAATATCGGGTCGGCTTTCGGAAATACGACGTCATCAAAATGGCCGACACCAGAATTTGTAGTGTTTTGTGAGAATGGTTATAACTTCCCGCAGAATAATGGTAAAACCGTCATTTTTGTTTCAGATTGAAGATAATTAATCACCAAATGTACGGAGTAAAACGTGCTGTCTGTATCGTTAATTTCTTTCGAGATACAATAACAAAAAATATTTTTTGTGTACCTGCTTTTAATTGTAAATGCAAATAGCTCAGTACTCATAAAATATTTCAAAATATATCTTCAAATAAAGGTTGTAGAACATTATAAAGCCTACGAGAATAAACTATTAGATCCGCAGAAAGGAAGGATGAGAGTTGTGCAGAAGTCAGCCGAACTCATATATCAAGATATACGCTCTGCATCACGTGATGTAGACACTTATCCTCCAAGTACTGAATTTTTCTCTAATGTCAACGCCAGTGCGCCTGAGTCATTAATCTCTCTGATAGAGCAAATCATCTTAACAAACAGAAAGCGTTCTACAGAGCTTTTGAAAAGAAAGTCAACTGCCATATGTCATAGCGTTATGTCCGCGGTTCGTCGTCGGTTCTTTATCTCTCCTGTACTCCTTGGAGTATCCTTTCATTTACAGAGATACTTTGGCTCCAGACGTCTAATAGAGATTTTATCATCCTTAGGATTCTCTTCTTCTTATAAAGAAACAGTCTTGTATGAATCTTCCAATGTGATGCATCATCAGCCTTCAATCTCTTCCCCTGAAGAAGGCTGTTTCATTCAGTATGTTGGTGACAACGCAGATCATAATGTTGCAACAATTTATGGCATTAATACATTTCATTCAATGGGAATCATCCCCATGTTAAGATTGTTGCTCCTCATGATACGGTTAATGATTCTCTAGATAACCAAGATTGAAAGAGATCCCAAGTGTCTCAGAAATAACTAAAACAACATAAATACCAATCAAGGTTTACGAAAACCGGGGTGTTCGAGGACTTAAAAGCATTATTGAGGAGCAGCTTGATTGCAGCCCAACACTTGTCTCTAGTCTTCGAAATGCGGATGTCTTGTGGTTTTATGCTAAATATAAGGAAGTACTGCGCATTCCTGGGTGGAGTGAATTCATGGAGTTGTTGACACAACACGAAGACCACTACAAATCTCGTGTCATGTTTTTGCCATTTGTAAACAGTCCTGCAAACAACTACAACACAATTTACAGCACTTTACAATATGTTCTCGAATATAGTCTCAAGTATGGGCACAATACTTGTGTAATATCCTTTGACCAGCCCCTTTACATTAAAGCAAGGGAAATTATTGCTTCATCCGGTGAAAATTCTAGAATATCCAAAATAGTGGTCAGACTAGGAGGTTTTCATATGTGCATGTCCTTTCTTGGATCAATTGGTTTCATCATGGCTGGCAGTGGACTCAAATAAGTATTGAGTACTATTTACGCTTCTCATTCTGTTGACAAAATGTTGATGGGCCATGGTTACTCTCGATCTGTCAATTCTGCTAATAGCTCTGTCTAAAATGATTTTCAATGAACTGTCGTTGTCCAGTGAAGAACAACAATTTATGGAAGCCAACCTACAAGACCTATATGAAACAACACCTTCATTTTCAACAGTAGAATAGCTACGATTCATCAGTGATATTAAAAGTAAGTATCAAGATAAGTGTTCCCAACTAAAAGAGAGAGGTAAAACTCCATAATTATGGGTCCAGTATTTAGATATGGTGTTAATCCTCAAAGAGTTTATTAGGGCAGAGAGAATGGGTGATTGGAAGGCATATTTGTCTGCAGTGAAGAGGATGATTCCGTATTTCCACGCCGCAGGACATTTTTCGTACGCTAAAAGTGCCAACTTGTTTGTACAAGACATGGTAAAGTTGGAGAACATAATGGATGGAGACACCTATAGAAAATTCACTGCAGACTTTTTCACTGTTAAGCAATCAGACAAATTTTTTAGTGGAACTCCAACAGATATGATAATAGAACAGTCACTCATGAAGTCTCCATAGATGCGAGGAGGCTTTGTGCATGGAAAAAGTACAAAAGAGAGTGTTTTAACTAAGCTTGTTGTTGGTTTGTTAAGTGCGAGCAACACTTCTGAAGGACTAGGAAACTTTTGTGGGATTTCGTTTGCAAGTGAAGAACAGCATGTAGATGCACAAGAATCTCGAATCAAACAGACCAAGAAGATGTTATTAAAGTATCAGAGTGGTTCAGTGTCCACAACCCTTTCAAAAATGTACAAGTGATCATGTCTATAGCAACAGTGGTTACAGGTAATGCGAAGAAGATAAACTGCTACGATGCACTGAACATTCGAGCAACCATGTTGGAAAGAAAAGTTGGTGACAATTTTCATGACATAAAATATTCTTGTACTGATTGGGTTCTTTCTCTTCAAACAGTGAACAGTCAACTTACGTTACATGATGTTACTGTGCCTGTCGATCCACTGGTGTTGTTTCAACGATTCAACGTAATCAAAGGTCAGATGATGATCTTCGAGCATGTTTAAATTTCGAACTGGCTCCTTACCCAATGGCTCTTTTTGATACAACTGGAATGAGAAAAACGTAAAAATCATCCTTATTCAACATCTTCAACCCGATCAATGTTCATCTTGATCTCGGAAATGCAAACTACGTCGTTGATATAGGGTTCCTTCTTCATCGAGTGGTGTGGCGTCAAAACGATTCTTTCATGAATATTTGTGATAAATATGTGGCATATGTGGAAAAACACTTCGGTCAAAACACTGTCATCGTATTGGATGGATATAGTAATCCTCAGAAAAAATGTAAAAGGCATGAAGCAACTTCGACGGTGCTCGAAAGCAGCATCAACAACAATTATATTTGATGGAAACATGGTTGCGACTACGAGCCAAGAAAACTTTCTCACCAAGGCAAACAACAAAAGTAGGTTGATTGGTTTGCTCACTGATAAATTCAAGGCTGCCAATATTGATGTCAAACAAGAGAATGATGCTGATGTCCTCATTGTAGAAACCGCACTCACGATATCAAAAGTTAATTCTAATTCTATAGTTATTGTTGGTGAGGATATTGATTTGTTAGTAATTATGACAGCTCGAACTCCGCCCAATTTAGATTTTTTTTCTTGAAGCCAGGAAAAGGAAAGAAGAGCGGAAGATTAACTCATCAAGGAGTTTAGAAGGTGTATGCAAAAATCACATTTTATTTCTACATGCTTTTTCAATCTGTGATGGAACATCTGCCGTTTTTCAGAAGGGGAAATCAGCTTGTTTGAAATTATTGCAAAAACGTCAAGATTTAAAACATGTCGTAGAAATTTTTAATGGAAGTAATGTTTCCCATGCAGAAATAACTGAAAATGGCATAGTTTTTTGGGGGGTTTATACGGTGCATCTGCAAATGACATTTCACTAAATGATTACCGTTATCATTATTTCACCAAATCAGTGAAGAGAAATAAGTCTGTCGATTTAAAAGCCCTACTACCAACTTCAGCTGCACAACATTTATTTCGGGTTCATTACCACTTACAAACATGGCTCGGAAGCCAACTAAATCCTGAGGAGTGGGGTTGGGTTATGAAAGACAATTTGTATAGTACCAATTCTATCAACGCAGCCACCTGCTCCACCGTCCGTTTTAAAAATGATTTTCTGTTCATGTTCTAAATCTAAAGGGTGCGGCAATATCGAAAGCTGGATCTGTTCTGCTCTCTTGCTTGTGCAAATTGTCACGGACAATCCTGTTTGAATGTCACTCCGACGGAAGGAATCTCTGGACGCTAAATATTCATGGACGCCTAAGAAATAGAGGTGACAAACGAGGTGGACCTGCTATAATTACAATTATTATTTATCAATCAGCAAAGAAAGTCAACAAGTAAACCATTTCAGGTAAGTTGAATAGTTTACATTTCTTATACATTATTACTCTGAATTTTAATTTCTCATTCTACAAACGATAAGAATCTATCGCCAAACGTTGTAAATCCTCATTTTTGTATCTGTATCTGGGGTGTGCGTGACTTACGGATTCTAATGCGATATTGAATCTTACATCCAATTTTTCTTTTCAAAATTAAAAAATAGGCTTATATTGTCTTTACAATAGTCGGTCTATTAAATAAAGCAACATACCTTCCTTACATTTCAAAATTTAAAAAAATGCAGCTAAAGGTACCGTTGGAAAGTTTTATAATCCTCTACAACCATTGTTTGAAAATATATTTTGAAATATTTTATGATTACTGACTTCTTTGCATTTACACTTAAAACCAGATACTCAAAAACTAGATTTTTTTGTTATTGTATCTCGAAAGAAATTAACGATACAGACAGCACGTTTCATTCCGTACATTTGGTAATTAATTATCTTCAATCTGAAACAAAAACGACTGTTTTACCATGATTCTGCGGGAAGTTATAACCATTCCCACAAAACACTACAAATTCTGGTGTCAGCCATTTTGATGACGTCATATTTCCGAAAGGAGACCCGATATTCTTTGGGACTTCCTGTGAAACATTTACGAGCGAATGTGCTAAGCGTTCCCGGTAAATTTTATTTTTTAAATCGGAATATTTAGGTTAACATGCAAATAAGCTGAATTTGATTGTATTTTAAATTGCGTTTTCCTCCCCCACTTCCTCCCCCCGAAAAAAGGGGAAGCGTACAGCAGAAAGCCGGGGACTTTTGATATGTCATTTAGAATGACCTAATGAACATTTTTGTGAATAAAAACGTTGGCTTCTAATTTTTTCGAATAAAAATGCTAAAGTTCTTGGACTATTAAGGAATATATCGTAGCAAGCAAAGCCTTGACTGGCGCATCTCCTGTAATGCCTTATGTCATGAAGTGAGTCCAAGTACAGTGTTGAAAAATTTTAACCGTCCTACTTTTCTAGTTCTAATGATGTCCAGATATCAATAACCAATGCAGAAAATGCGACTATCTTTGCTGATTAACTTGAAAAAGTACTTACTCCACATACTACTCACTTGTTCAATTTTTCTTCAGACAATCGTATATTACAGAATGGTTCCCTTGCGCAACCTTCATTTCATCCTGCTGTTAATACCAGCTTGATACCACATACTAGACTACTGCTTTCATCACATCTAATGACAACAATGATGTTCTACATAATGACATAACGCTGCTCAAAGGGGATTCTATTTCCAACATTTTCTTACACCTCGGGAGTTTCTAGTTCCCCTTGCTTTACTCTCCAAAACTGTTTCTTTCTATGGTCTCCAACAGAAATTATGCACTCCAACAGAAATTTGCAAATTGTGTGTTTTTTTAAACCTCGTCAAGTTCCAAGTAGTACATCTGTAATTTCCTCTCCCAATCAGACTTATTAACATCTTTAGCAAGACACTTATACACATTTTATGAGACGGATACACAACTACATAAGATAGGAATGCATTAGCAATCTCTCAAGTTGGATTTCAAACAATTTATAGCAACAGTGGTCAGTTACTTAGGTTTTTCCCTCTTCATGTCAACCATTTTAATAACGTAGTTTTAATCTCGTTTGACCTCGGAAAAGCATTTGATAGAGTATGGGATGGAAGCTTTATTTAAACTGAAGTGTGCTCTTCTACTTCTTTGTGTACATCTGATTGTAAATTTTCTCTATGAACGCCTGGCTTTCGTTCGGATCAACATGTCACTCTCTCGCCCCTTTTCAACTCCACGCCATTTTACAGTAAGGTTTTTTAATGCCTCCTTTATTATATAATCTTTATGTTGCACACATACCTCAGCCTCATCCATATGATATGCACGACAACTTCCTGATGACGACACTTACCTTGCCTTGGTATCATCTGTTGACCGTATTCATCAACTTCTACAACCAACCTTGCACAAACTCATAAATTGGTGCTTTAAGTGGAAGACAAGTGCTGGACCAGCCAGAAAACAGAAACTTTGAAGTTATTCATTTTTGGCTCTCTAATACTCCTTCGAAACAAAACAATACCTATGTGTAACTTCAAATACCTATGTGTATTCTTAAAAACTTATGTGTAATTTATGACAAGCAACTCATGTGGATACCTAATCTCAATTGAAAACTGATATGTGTCGTCATTTGAACGTTTTTTGAAACCTTAGACATAACAGTTATAACACCACAAACTTCTATAGCTTACTTATGAGAATTTTGTGAGCACATCATTTACATACAACTTTCCTGGTTATCAATGCCCGTGAATTTTTAAGAGCTCAAAGTTTTAAAAATAAACGCATTACATTTGAGTTACTCCCTTGTTTTTGATATTGTTAACTGTGAAAATATATCGTCGTGCGCAATTTTCAACTCTCTTGCCGCACCTCTGCCACCGATACCCACGTTATATCACATGAAATCGATCTCAACCATTCAACAGTACCTAAACGTTTAGACCAAACTGCAACTGTACCTTGCAAAGCGTATCCACAGTTTGACCACCTTCCTGCTCTGTACGAAAGCTATACTAATGTAGAGGGCTATAGCTCTGACCACCGTACATACCAATGGCGTCCATATAAAAATTACTGCTTATAACCTCTCTGCTCATCTGGAATACTCCTTATTCACTCTTCTGTCACTAGCCTTTTATAACTGCCAGTAATATACAGCCAGCATCAATTCGCCACTCAATAATTTAATAAACTTATAAGTTGCCTGTCCAAAGAGTAAGTATTGTTAAAAAAGAAGAAAAGTCGTATTTTAAAAGAAATGCACGATAAAAATTACAACGTAGATATATAAACATGATTTCCGAACTACTGTATTGCCTTTGGTAATTGTTTTTAGCAGATAAATGACTAGACATATCACTGATTAATAATAAAGTCACCATATTAGTAACCAATGGTTTGTGCTCATTATGCGAGCTACAAAACTACTAGCAACTCACAACACAGTATATATATTAAAAGTAGCCCATGACGATGTCCCTATTTCGACTTTATCTCTTTCATTTAACAAGTTCTTTCGCACTGCCACGGTAAAGTTCTCATACTGCAAAATGTATAGGGATATTCCAGGTGAAATTAACCAATGAAATAAGAAAATCTGCCCTGACGATCATATATTTTTGTAAAAATTGGTGCACAGCTTTATTACAGTGGGATATGAAAAATCCCAAATATTATCCCTCTCCTTCTGAAAGTGTCCCTATACAGGATGTTAAAAATTGTGTAAAAGAACATTTTTTCAGTTACAGTGATTACTAAAACGTGCCATAAAATGGTTAATATGTACACTAGAGACATGGAATAAACACTATTGGAAAGCTTAATAACTGCTCTACAAGGTGTACTATATTGAAAAAATCTGTATAATAAAACAACACTTCAAAAATTAAAATTAAATTTGAATTTTGAATTTTGCCCAGGAATGTCCCAGTGAATTTGTTCAAAATTGCCCAGGTTCTAGTCTCATATGTGTACTAAAACACCACAAAGTTTCACTTTAGGCACTCAATGAGATCCGATTCTTAATTAAACATAAACCAAACATTGAAGATATTGACCGTGTGAATATCTGGGTTCAGATCGATAACCATCTACCTGTAGCTATTTATCTGCAGCATGAAAGGAATTTATATTCAACTTTATTTGTTTCTTGATGTATTCATTTTAATTCACACAATTATCCAACTTTCGAGTTATTTAGATAGGTGTTACGTTTCCGAACATTACTCAATATAGGTAATTATTCTTCTTAGTCAGTGTGGATGTTTATAAATTTATATTGGCTACATTGATACATGTTATTTTCATTCTTTTGTTTCTGCGTTGCTGTTACAGAACTTATTATGAAAAAGAGAAATATATTTCCCTCCCTTTCACAGTTTTTGTATCAAATGTATTATGAAACACAGTGGTACTCTTCATAATCATTTCACACACTTTCAGCACATATATGTGATGCACTTCCACATGTCCGTAACAGAAATCCTGAAACAAAGAAATGAAGATGTAGTCAATATAAATGTATCAATGTAGCCAATATAAATCTAAAAACATCATACTGACTAACAAGAATAATGTTCTCTGTTGAGTTGGAAACGTAATACCTGTCTAAGTAATTCGAAAGGTGGATAATTGTGTGAATTAAAATGAATACATTAAGAAACAAATGAAGTTGCATATAAATTCCTTTGGTACTGCAGATAAATATCGACAGGCAAATGGTTATCGATCTGAACCCAGATATTCACAGAGTCAATATCTTGCAATGTTTGGTTTATGTTGAATTTTGAGCCAGATCGCACTGAGTGAACAAAATGAAACTTTGTGATGTTTCAGCACACATACGAGACTACAATCAGGACAATTTTGAACAAATTCACTGGGACATTTCTGTACGAAATTCAAAATGCAAATTTTAATTTTAATTTTTGAAGTTACTGTTTATTATACAGGTTTCTCAATATAGTACAACTTGTAAAGCAATTATTAAGCTTTGCAATGGTATTCGTTCCATGTCTCTACTGCATATATTAACCATTTTATGACAATTTTTAATAATCACTGTAACTGAAAAAATGTTCTTTTTGCAATTTTTGAATACTCTGTATGGAGACACTTTCAGGAGGAGAGGGGTAATATTTGGGATTTTTCATCTCCCGCTGTAATGAAGCTGTGCACCAATTTTTACAAAAATCTAAGATCTTCAAGTCTGATGACTTATTGATTTGACATAGAATGTCATATCCCATCTTTTACAACTACTCATCAGCAGCTCTGTTTTTAACCGGCATCACAAGACCTGTGTTTAACTACAACTCCTACTTTTGAAGTTCAAATAATACCCTAGTAGTAGTCACGCTTCGTCCAGTGGCTTATGTTAAGATTGAGTTATACAATATTAACATTATCATTTCTTTGGTGTGTAGTAAAATAAAGCCACTCTATTACATTTACTCCTGATGAGCCATCAAGTTCCTTTATCAGTACCATCCTTGATACTAGTTTCAACTCTTTGTTTACTTCCTCTCCAAAATTAATGTAACCCAAATTGAAGAAATCGGTACTACTCATCTCTGTAGTTTCTATTAAAGTTTATTAACGTGATGTAGCCAACTTCATGATTAAAGTAAAGAGTTGTTAACACGTAAAGTGGTCACGCTGGCCACCAAAATGAGTGTATCGTTGGCGTTCCTAGTATGTAGATGATATTAAAGTTATTGTATTTACGCACGTAGAACCTCACTATCAGCAGAATGTATGAGGAAAAGAAATAGACAAATGATATCTCTTCAGATATATTAGAGTTAGAATACCTTTTACAGAAGAAAAATACGCATTAATTACCATTTTGTTGCTTTCAATAAACATAATATGTATTTATTTATATATATAAAATATATTTCTTCCTTTTTCAGTTGAATCATCCAATTGTCCCAAGGATAATTTATTAACTTCTGTATCGACGGTTTCGGATGCTTAACGGAGTGCTATTAAAAGTATTCCTGACACACAACAGAACTCTCTAATGTTAGACAAATATGAAACTGAAGAAACAAAGGTACTGACGACTCTATAACTCCAGCGTTACGTCCTTCTCCAACAACTTCGATTCTTAAAAAATTTGTCGTTGAATAATAATTGATATGGTTAATACGAGTATATACATATTATTTTCATTGTAAATTACCTTGTTATAGTGACATTTGGATATTAATGTGTTTCAAATTATTTCTCCATGTGTGAATAGAAAATTTAATAAAAGAAATCAATATAAAAATTGAAATACAGACAAGTGTTTTAGATAATGTACTTCCTAATAAACATGGGTAGTGGCGTAACTAGTTTTACTGCGCCCTGGATCAATTCATCATCGATTTACTCATACCCGCCCAATGCGCCACGCATTTCAGCTGCTGTGTTATATATATATATATATATATATATATATATATATATATATATATATATATATATATATATATATATATATTAACAGTATGCAAAGTTATTTTTTCTTAAGAAACCTAGAGTTTTTACTTATCGTTTTCCTAAATTAGCACTGCATACTTAACAAAATGAACTAGAAAAATCTGCCACATTATACAGTTATTAATTGAAAAAACACATTTAGTTTTAATAACCCGAAGAATAATTACGTACGTACGCTTTCATATTAAAATTAGAAACTAATACAAACTAAACTGGAAAATATCTGGTACATCATAAAGTTTTAATTGAAATAACATTTAGTTCTAATAACCCCAAAAATAATTTTGTATACACGACTCCAAAAGTGCATTACCACCTGCAGTTCTCCCTTTTCTGCAATAGCAGGCAACCCAAAAATCTCGGCGGTTGGGTTGGTTGCGAATTCGAAAGGCGTTGGAACATACCTCAATTTTGTTACAAATATAACCGTGTGGCAAACTGCAAATAAGAGAATAAAATAAATTGTTAAGACTTAACATTTTATTATCGTAAGGGCAATGGATGACATAAAAGTTACAAAATCATCTTACTTAAGCAGTTCAAACAAGGTGAATGGTAAGAAACAGACATAAAAAGAAAGCAGTTTCTTTTTCCAAAAGAAAATCTCGTAAAAAATGAAAAAGGTTACATAATGTAAAAGTTTAATATAAAAGCCTAACATCACAAAAACAAATATCCACACGACACGGAAAGAGAGACAAACATAGAATAAGAAACACCAGTGGCTTAGCTGACCAGCAGGCCTCTCATGCAAGATAAAGAGATGGGACCCTAATTGTAAACCTAATTGTTATAAGAATAATATTAATAATAAGAAACAATTATTATTAGTAATAATAATAATAATAATAATAATAATAAATCGTTTACTTTCCAAATCTCTGACCCTACCTAAGAGCATGTCTCATAAAGCGGTCATGCGTGCACCTTTCGTCAATGAGTGGCCCTAAAGGCCAAAAGGGATGCAAATCTCTGAGAAAGAGGAACAAAATACTTTCTTATGATAAATTCTAGGAGAAATTTGGAACAATTGCTTTTGACAGGTGCTTTCTTGTTTTGCAGGGACAGAATATTGTATCGGATAAGAAATTACACTATATAATATTGCAAATTTGCAAGTGCATTTACTTACAATGCAGTTTGAGGTAATGAAGAAATTGAAGACTTTGGGGCAAACAACTTGTCATGTCCAAAAAGTGAAAGCATAAAGGAGATAGCTTCACAAGGGTTTCTCTTCATCCGATTTTCTTCAAACTTGGCACATATATATTAGACCGAAAATAAATGAACACGTGTTTCTTGTTTCTTTCGGAGAACAGGTTAAGGGGGCCAAAGGGTCCCCTTGATTTAAAAGGACCACATTAAAAAAAGAAACTCTGCCGATCCAAAGATGACTTCAAAGACAAAATACGAATTTTGTCCTTTTTAAGAGAAAAGTTTTGCAGAGGCAATGCTCCATCGAAATGACAAAGAACCCCGCACAATCTTTAAGGAAATTGGATTTCATTGGAATTGCTTGAAACCGTGTTATGTTGTAGATATGATGTTCCTGAGAAAAAGTCTCAATGGGCACAACCACAAATCATTGGCCGTTTGGCCACCACGAAGCCACTTTTTTGAAAAAAAAAGCCGAAGAACACGACATTCGAGATTTCGGACAAAATGACTAAAACCGTGATGTTATAGATATTATGATTCCGAAGAAAGTTGTAATATGTCATTTATAGTCAAGGTTTTGAATTTTCTAAAATAATAATTGTAAATTCTAATTATCCTCGACTTTTCTGTTATTAAAATGAAGTTAGTAAGTTCTCCACCGATTTGTAATAATAATAGTATCCTAACTGAGATTTAAATCATTTCAAGAAAAGCTATGGTTCTCAATGACCTCTGGTGGTATTTTCTGGAATGATAAGTTTGTTCATGTGCAGCGCTACCTGCGATCGTCAGATCACAGGCAGCTATCAAATACGAAGGAAAACGATTATTTTTGATGTCAAAATTCAATATGTTTCAACCTAATCGGCTTCTAAATTAAATTAAGTGTTGATAGTGTATTTGATAAATTGTGAATATGTGAGTTTATTGCTGTAAAAGCTTTGGTTTATAACTGGAATACCTACTGTAAGTAAATTATTTTCTAGAATTTCTCTTGGCAAGTTAGTACGCCATTTAACATTGTGGTTGTTTTTATGTTGCTATCGCTGGTCGATATTTGAATGATAATGAGTTTTATAGTTGAGTTCTCAATTTTGTGATCTAAATTAAATTGATTTTGTGTTATTTTTTGTATTCTCAAAATTTGGCAACTAATTATATTTTTCGAGTTTACAGATATAAAGTTGATAATATCCGATTTAACTCTATTATTTGACTAATTTAGAGCTTAGTTTACCTGCCGTGCTATGAGAGTATTTTTACTAGTAGCTATTGGATTTAATAAGTTCCCACTTTTGTTCAGTTACTTGAACTATACCAACATAACCATAATTTATTTTTTTTAGTGGGGGAATTAAATTCTCCTTCCTTCCAGCATGCACGTTTAAGTTGTCTTTGCGGAGGCAGGTGCGCGTGTAACGTGTTAATATCCTTCCAAAATAATTGTAGTACTAATATAAATATATATATTTAGAAACAGGATATACGTTACAAAGTCTTAATGGGCATAACCAGCAATCACTGATTTTTTGGCCACTTTTTTTTAACACAACCAAAGATAGTTATATCCTGGATTTCAAAGAAAATTACTAAATCTGTGATATGTTTTAGATGTTGTGATCCTGAGAAAAAGTCTCAATAAGCTCAACCATCAATCTCTGACCGTTTGGTAACTACAGAGCAGCATTTTTGCAAACTTAATATTATTTTGGATTTCATTGAAATTGCTTGAAACCGTGATATGTTATAGATATTGTGATTCTGAGATAAAGTCTTAATGTGCACACCCACAAATCACTGACCGTTTGGCCACTACCTGGCCACTATCTTGAAAATAACCGAAAATGCTGATGGCTTGGATTTCGTTAAAAATGACTGAAAATGTGATATGTTGTAGAAATTTTAATTCTAAGAAAAGGTCTTAATGGTCACAACCACTAATCACCTACCGTTTGGCCACTTGGAGGCCACTTTTTGGGAAGTAATCGAAAATGTTGATGTTCTGGATTTCGGTAAAAATAACTGAAACTGTGATATGTTGTAGATATTGTGATTCCGAGAAAAGCTTTTAATGGGCATAACCACTAATCACTGACCATTTGGCCACTACGAGGCCACTTCTTTGGAAATAACCGAAAATGGTGATATTCTGGATTTAGGTAAAAATAACTGAAACTGTGATATGTTGTAGATATTGTGATTCTGAGAAAAGGTTTTAATAGGCACAACAACTAATCACTGACCGTTTGGCCACAACGAGGCTACTTTCTTAAAAGTAAGTGAAGATGGTGATGTTCTGAATTTTGGTTTCTAGAATATCGTTACCTTCTGTTCTAGTTAAAAAATTAAAAAACAAGTAGCCCTCCAGTGGCCAGTCATTCATTGGCGGCTGCGCCTCTTGAGCCTTTTTTTCAGGATTACAGTATGAGGTAATGAACTAGAAAACATATCACGGTTTCAAGCAAAATCACCGAAATTCAGAATGCCGTTACCTTCAGCTCCTTTAAAAAATGATCCTGTAGTGTTCAAACGGTCAGTGATGGCTGTGCAAATTGATTCTTTCTCTCACGATCATAATATCTACAACATATCACGGTTTCTAGCAATTCCAGCGATATCCAAAATAACGTTACCTTCTGCAGCTTTCTTCAAAAAAGTTGGCCCTGTAGTTGCGAAACGGTCAGTGATTTGTGGTTATGCCCATTGCGACTTCTTCTCAGGAACAACATATCTACAACATACGACGGTTTCAAGCAGTTCCACCAAAACCCAATTTCCGTCTGGATTGTGCGGGGTCCTTGGCATTTCGAAGGACATTGACTCTGCAGCTCTTTTCTCGCAAAAGCGACAAAACTCATATTTTCTACTTTGAAATCATCTGTGCATCGGCAGAGTTTCGTTTCTTTAATGACGTCCTTTTAATCAAGGAGACCCCGTTTTGAAAAGGGACCCTTTACCCCTTAAGCTATTTTCCGAAAGAAACAAAAAATACCTGTCGATTTATTTTCGATCTAGTATACATGTGCCAAGATGGAAATAAATCGGATGAAGAGAAACCTTTGTGAAGATATCTCTTTTAAACTTTCAATTTTATGACGACTGTTTTTTGCACCAAAGTCTTCAATTGTCATTAGAAGACATTATCGTAAAAATTAAGATTTATTTCTTCATCCGTCGCAAGTCTTATGGGCACCCTGTACCTCGCCTCTTCGAAGATCGATATCGAGAATTTAGGATTATGATATATTGATGTCGATATATTTAAGATATCGAACGTTGATATGTGTTAATGTCGATATCGACGATATCGATGTATCGACATATCGTATAGGCCTATATCCGAGAAATTATGCTTGATATACCAGAATCAACAATCAAAATCTAATTATGTTCTTCCATTTGCGTACTCAAGGCTGAAGTGGAAGAGAATGAACCTGGACAAGCATTTTAAGTCAAAAAATTTGTTAAAATAAAACTAGTTATACTTCCTCTTTAATAGAAAGCTATTAATAGAAAACAATTACTGTAAATTACCTTTTACTTTTGTTTCTGATTGTCATCACAAATGAACGTAATTTACATAGTATGGCAATATACTCTATATTTTACAGAACTAAGCAAACTGGAAGATGAAACTACTGTGATATTAAAATGGAATGTTCTACAAAACATTCATAATTCATTGTCCTTATTTCTATCAGTACTTTTGCCACAGACTCAGAGCTACAAGAGTAATAGAACTAGAAATGAAAGATTTCATTCCTTCTTTTCTCTCAGACTAAAAGACTTCTGCCTTTTGCTGAGAATGTTATTCTTTTAAATGTAAGCTCCCTATCTCGGGATAACTGTGGCTACTGGGGTTTCAAGGTAATTGGTACCCGAAAGTGTAAAGTTTGTCGACTCTCAAATCTCAACAGTTTGTTAAAAGAGACTTCGTATTCCATGTTGTTATTTCTTCATTACAAAAACACTTCTGGTTGATTCTATTCATGGTGAATTATTGAACTTATACACACCAAAAAATAGCGTGACAGCTACACCGTGCAGCTAGACCATCCAATATGCCCCTTCTTATCCCATAATTTCTAATTTCTAAATATACATGTTTTAATCAATACAGTATCAATAAAGTGAAAGAATAAAAATGAGACGAAACGAGATTCATAATTAATGTAGGGAGAAACTCAAACATTTCTCAATGAAAAATTAAAACGAATATATATCTGTTAGAGGTACAGAAGTGAGACAGAGAGGGAAAAGGAGACAGAAGAAGATAAAGAAAAGTGACCACAGATAAAAATATTCGACGTAGTAAAAAAAACTTAACATTATGAAGTTCCGTTTCCAGAAGTCCATCAGTAGTATGAAAATAGCATTTGTTTTTTTAATATTTTTTCAGAAGTGTTGAGATAAATAGAGAAAGCTTGAAAGATTCATTAAGTCACTTTCAAAATGAATAGTAAGCTTGGTGGTCAAATTAAATACTCGATTTCCAGTGACACTGTAGAGTTCCGAGACACATCTAGGATCATGCCTAAAGTTTAACACACATCCTTTCTTTCCGCTTGTTTCGGTTGCAAATTCGGTAGTGTTCATTAAACGTACTCATCCGAAATACATTATAATTAACCTAGTAGGACTGTTCCCTGCACAATCACCCTAGAGGACGCCAGTTCAAATCTTTAATAGAGGTGCAAAATGCACTTGATACTTTCTTCGCTTCACGGCCCACCAAGTTCTACCGCGAAGGAATCCCTGGCCTTCCAGAACGTTGACAGAATTACGTCAATGCTGATGGGGACTATTTTAGATCTTTCATGTACAACTGTGTTAAAAAGAAAATTTTTTTCCGCAATAACTTTCTTTCGTTACGTATATTTTTTTCGTTGAGTATTCTTGTGAGAAAGAAGTTACTAACTAATATTTCTTTAAAATTGTATGTAAAAGTAATGGGCAACAAAGATGAAATAAGCAAAAAATAGAAATCAATATCATCTTTCATCTTTTACCAACATAGCACTGCAAACTCAAATGCTAATTAACTCAGGATTTTACATCGAAATTAAATGAAATGAAATCTTTAAGTTTTACGTCTCACGTTTATGCCCACCCACGCACATGATGTTTGTCCACCACAAAGTTTAGTTGGCGCGAGTTGGGATCGAACCAAGGACCCCATGCACCAGAGGTGAACGCTCTACCACTGAGCCACCGCGGCCCTCTACATCCAAATTAAGTTGCAATATAACAATTCTCGTTAGAAAGCCCGAATCGGTAATGTGAATTGAAGATTAGCCTATACATTAGACAACATGAAAAAGTGTAAAGAGCATAACCTAACTCTGTGGCCGACTTGGTGTCCTCCCCCCTGGTCTAGTGGCTAGCACGTGAGCCTTTGGTATACGGGGTCCTGGGTTCAATTCCGTGTGGGAGAGCTTTCAAACTTTAACTGTCCTCGATGTTTTTGTTTGTATGTCCCAGTCGTTCTAGGTTATTGGAAAATCAAGTTAAACAAGTAAAAAGCGGGTAAACATAAGTAGAAACGTACTAATAAGTAGATAAGCAATTTAATGAGGCACTTTCCGTGCATCAGTTTACTTTAGAAAAAAGTGGATTGCGAGACAGGTTAATAAATTACATGTCTTCTACGCGGCAGTTCGAGAACACCGTAATCCTTTCAATCCTTTTTTAAAGAAATCCATCTTTCTAAACATTAGCACACACTACATGAGTAACAATTTATATTACGACAGCCTATACCATGAGCTTTAACAGAAAAAGTGCAATCACTCATTAATTATTACGTACTAAGTTTTCAACAAGTTCAGTGATTGATCATGCCGTCTGTGAATGTTATGAAATATAAATTGTTTTTTTTATTTTATGATTATTAAGGATGCGAGTATGTGTGGTCACAACTTGCGCTTCCAGAAGCCTCAAGTTCACACGCGATAAAGTAGCTTTTCTGCATTACGCACCTTTTTCAACAACTTGCAATGGGTTCATTTATCATGAGAGAAATCCTCCACGAAATGTTTGCTCTATTTGATACTGTATTTCTGACGATGCTTCCATTATCAGATATGTATTTTCATTTAACGTAGAATGTCGTGCTCCAAAACAGTAGAAAACTTTATCATCATTTTAAGTTTACTTGAGTTGAGTTGATTTTCATCTTGACGTCCCTTTTAGCGGCGAGGCTATATGAGACGTGGACCTACATATTAATCTGGAATCCGAATCGCATGAGGTCCCACTGGGAATCGAACTCGCCCCTCTCACACTTTAGCTTTACTTGAATTTTGATCCAAACGCTCTCAAGCGGGTTTAACAGGGTGCACTTAATACCCCAGAGTTTTTCAATGAATGCATTTTTTGTACTTATACTAATTTTCCTTTTGAGGTGCAGTCAATACATTTTTATTTAATACGTAGTCATTGCTAAACATAGTTCTCATTTTTATATCTGGCAATAAGATCCCTCTCTTCAGTCTCTAGACTCAGTCATATTACTTTTAAAAATGTCAAATTACGATTTTTATCAACAAAGAGAAGCTATTCTACTAACTATGGTAAGTAATAATAATAATAATAATAATAATAATAATAATAATAATAATAATAATAATAATAATAATAATAATAAAGCATCTGAATAATAAACATGTTGTTTTCACCCTTCTTTAAAATATCTGTGGTCTTCTCTGAATCTGGATATGTTGTTTTATAATGCATAATTTAAAAAGGCTTCAAACAGCAATTTGGCAAAAATGATTTGTGTAAAAGACAAAAACGTCTTATCAGTTATTCTACAAAGAACTAAACAACTAATTTTGTTTCTGTTTGTTTCTAAACACAACGTTACGATTTACAAGACACAGACAAAATTAGAGAGCAACGTGATATTTCGCCGAAGGGCAGCTTCGTTGCTAAACTCAAGGCTGGCATTCTGTCAATATAATGCATAGCTATCAATAAGTCACACTTAGGTTCTTTCCAAACGTTTTGGTATAACAGGTTAATCCAACTACGTTGTTGTAGGTAAGGAATGAGACTCTGAAAGACTGATAAGTGTTGGAGCTCGGAGCCATAGCTAGAAATTTCGTTGCCCGGGGCGACAAGCATTTACTTTTCCTTTCTGTGCTTTTATTTTTAGCATATAACAGAAACATCCTTTTGTTGTTATGCTACGCTATTTTTTTTTTTTTACCAAGGAACTTGGACAGACCTTTGCAACAGGCAAAAGCGATCGTTATGTATTCTTTAACAAATAAGAGCAGCTCTCAAGAGGCTTATTTTAGACCTGCTGTTAAACTTGACAAAACTACTTTGTATACAAATACGTTTGGAGAATAATTATGAAAAAAGCATGGAACCGATTCTCCTACGTCAGAGGGACCGTGTTACACATGGAGTTGATGGACGCGAGATGTAGCGTTGGAAAGGACCGGGTTCCCTGAGTGCAGTAGTAATGTTAGAAATCAGGTCCAGGCCACGAAGCTCAAGGAATGGGGTCCTGACGCTATGGGTTTGGGTCCCTTCTATTTACCTATTAAACATGAAGTTGTTGGACGAAGATGATGGCATTTGAAAGCTTTTGATCCGTTGAGCACAATTGTGATGTCAGAAATCGATCCCTAGCCTTGAAGTCCAAGAAACGGGGTCCCGAAATTTTAGACGCGGATCATTTTCCCCTTTTAAACATTGAGTTGTTGGACGCGGATGGTAACATTGGAAAGATCCTAGTCGTTTCAGCACAGCGTAATGTCCGAAACCGATTCCTGGCCTCATAGCTCCAGAAATGAGATCCCGAATTGACTCAATCTCAATACCTGGTTGCGCAAGGAGGAACAATATTTATAGCAGTATTGATGGTTTTATCTCGCGTAATCAAATACTGAGATTGAACCACAAGAAAGGTTTACATCACAACCCAAATGTTTGGCACCCGGATCTGATTTATAACATCACCGCAATTCTTAAGGGACCAAGGCCTCTCCAAAACCACCACCTGGTTCCAGAAACACCTTGCTTCACAGATGAGTATAGGGGACCCGAACCCAAAATTTCAGGATCTCATTTCAAGGCTTCGAATCCAAGGCCTGATTTCAGACATTACTGCTGTCCTCAATCGATCCTGACATTTCAAACGTCACCACCGTAGTAGACAACTCCGTCTTTAATAGGCAAATAGAAGGGACCCGAGCTCATATTTTTGGACCTCATTTCTGGGCCTCAGGTCCCGGGTTCCATCATTGACATCACCTATGTCCTAAGAGGGTCCAGAGCTTTCCAACGATACCATCTGCATCCAACAACTTCATGCTTAAAAGAGAAATAGAATGAACCTGAGCCCAATATTTCGGAGGCCAATTTCTGGAGTTTCGAGGCAATGGGCCGATTTCTAGCATTACCGCTGTGCTCAAACGACCCGGGCCTTTCCAACGCCACCACTTTCGTGCAACAGTTCCATGTTTAATTGGCGTATAGAAAACACCCATACTCAAAATTTTGGGACACAGTTTCTCCGGCTTAATGGTCAGGACCCGATTTCTAACATCACCACTGTGCTCAGGAGACCCGGAACTTTCCAACGCTACTACCAGCGTGCACCAATTCCATGTCTAACACGGTTTAACTATTGCAGTAGGATTTTAATGGAATATTCTCCATGCTGTTTAAACAATTTACAACATTTCATACTATCGATACAAAATGAAATTTCAATATACTAGAAACTATGGTCATTTAAAATGTTCGAAATGGGTACACCATTAATTTTCAGAAATAATTGTAAGCTTCTGTAATGTTATTCTGTATGTGACAACAGAAATATTTACATTTCGATTCTTTTACGATAACAAATATTTTGTGAAAGGTAACGGAAATTCAGAAGGAACCTTCTTTGGGAATTTCTAAATATTGATCAGTGAAGATGAATAATATGTTTAATGTTTGTAATTAAAATCCAAAACATAGTTTGGCTACTGCATATGTTTGAAATTATATTAATTACTTCTTAATGAATGAAATTGTTATGAAAGTTCTAAATTTAAGGTTACTTATTAATTAACATTAAAAATACACTAACACACATATACATACATATGTGTATATGTTTTGTATGTATATAGATAAATAAAAATATCACACAACGATACATATGCACAAAAATATCTTGGTGATACAAGTTGTTGTTGCAGAATTGATCCCAATAAATTAATTCAGATTGGAAGCATTTCATATACCAATTGAATAAAAAAATCACTGGTAGTGACCAGTCTTTCGAAAAGACCAAATTCGTTAAGTTGTGACCAGTAGCGTAGGTAGAAATTTATTTGGGGGGTCCAAACTCAATATGGCGGTATTACATATTAAAATTCCAAAATTACCCCTCAAAATTAGACTAAATGCACACAAAAGTCGAAATTTCGGGGAGTTTGAACCCCAGGATCCGCCTCTGGGTGCGTCCCTGATTGTGACCCCTTAAGCCCCTATTCTACAGCTGCTTCAAGTTCGAAAATTTTATCATTCCCCTTGTTTACATTCAATTCTAACGTTCCCGCGCAAATAGAAGCTTACGAATATATGTTCACTCCTCTCATTTCAATAGTTTTATTCTCACCGTCGTGATTAATCCGATAGAGTAGAGAAGTGTGAGTAAGTAAGCAAAATCATCACCATGAAGACGCCGAACATGTATTTCAGACTTTGACCGTTTCTGATTTTAAGAATGCTCCTGCGTACACACCTGTTCATAAAAAGTGAGCCTAGATCTGTCACAATTCCCGCAGATCTATACACAGGGAATCAATTCATTAGTCTCTAACCAAGAGATTTGTCCACAGCAGTGTCGCTGCAGTGGCGGCGATACAGGGGCATGGGGATGCTCTTGCCCCACTTTTGCCTTGGCGGTTAGTTTGTAGTTTTTTGCTCTGCTTTTTATAGATATTTGACTTGCTACTGCCTTATTACTTGAAACGAACATATTTGTGTACAAAAACCATACATGGAATTATTTCTCAGACAGGTTCCTTATTCGATCGACTGAATTTTAATAAGCGTGTGATCTATATATGGAATTTAATTGGAAACCACTTTGAACCAGTGGAAAAATAAATATAACGAGGACGTGAAATAACTATTGTATGGGTACATTAATACAATGTAATCTGCAAGCGTTTATTGTGTATAAAAAAATGTTGTTGATATTCCATAGACCATAGTCCTGTAACCCTTGTATGTCGAAAAGTTCTGAGCATTTGTGTGTGAAACAGAGCGCTGAATTAATGTGTACATGTATAATGTAGTGACAGTGCTGTCGCGTGGGTTGTGAGCGCCCAGGGCGAGACTTTCAAGGCGCCTTACCAGTGTGTTATGAGAAAGAATCAGAGTTTATTCTGTACGCTTAGATTTAAATTTGGAATTTAAGATGATAATGTAAGATAAAAGAAATTAGTATTATGCCATTTTTAAAATTGAATGGCTTTTGTAGTTGAAACACAAAAGTAAATGGAAACATGATTTTGAATTATTGAAATCGAGTGCTTTTCTTGTTTTCTGAACTTGATACACATCAACATAGTAATAGCATAGACTATACAACTAATGATATAAATATTAAACTCCAAGATTGAAAAAAAATATCACACAGAGCTGGAAAGATTTCCAGTTGAATAATCCTAGACGATGTTTTACATTACCGGCAATTTTTAAGTTCAAAAATACTTTATCGGGAGTCCCTGAAGGATCTAATCTAGGTCTTCTATTTCTTTTGTTATTAATGATATTTCTCTGTGTATTAAAACTTCTCAAGTTTTTCATTTTGCTTACAATCTCAAACTATACTCCAAAGTAACTTGAGTTGATGGGTGCGTGAAACTTCAATAAAATCTACAGAATTCAAATATGGCGTGATAAGAATAAATTCGTCCTGAATGTGTTCAAATGTAAATGAGTATTTTTCACGAGAAAAGAAAATCCAATTAACTTAAACAAGTTCGTGGACATTAAGCCTGTTGGGTTGTCCTTATGAAATAAATAAATAAATAAATTTTACTTGGCCGTGGCCTGATCATTATTAAAATATCTGATTAAACATTATTTTTTAAAATTCATTCACCAACATAATCTGAATTCCTTGAATTTTATTGATTTGTCTTCCCGGCGCCCCTTTGGTCACGGCGCCCCTGTGTTGTGGCCCATACTGAAGATCTCCCTCGATACGGTACTCTTCAAAATCAAAGCTAAAGTCTACGGCTTCTAATTTTGAAAACTATCTCCAAATCAAAGATTAATCAATAGCAACTTCCAAGTATTTTTACACAATGTTCAGCGTTTTGTCTATTATTATAAAAGAATCGAAACTGACACAACATTACAAAGGAAGCTTCCCTCCCACTAATGTCGTTCAAACATGAGTGAACTTTGTTGTCAAATACTACCTCCCTAATGCAGCCAAAATATCTTGTGCCTTGTAAATTTAATAATGTATGATGATATTGCAAACAAACAGAAGTCACAAACGCTCAGAATTTTCTAAAAAAAAAATGTTTAGAATAGTTGATAGACATCTAACTCGTAAGCAATTTTATTGTTTAGTTAGAAATGCAGAAGGTAATTTTCCAGTATTTAAAATCTTTTGTGTCTCTCTCAAATTAATATCTTATTCAGTTAGCTATCAATAAGATCAGGAATTCTAAGATTTTGCACTTTTAAATATTGATTTTACTTTAAGAAGTGAAGTTAGAAGGATTTGTATTACTACAATACTATTTCACTTAAATAAATACAATAATTATTCAATACTATTACTCAATTTTTGTTGTAGAGGTAATGTTTCAAAACCACAGAACAATTTGTTCAATATATAATACTATGTATCAAAAACTTTTCCTGTGATTTCTTGATTAAATTTCATCTGTTAAGATACGTCATGTAACTAGTAATTATAAATCAAAAAATAGTTAGTAAATCAATTTTGCGAAGTCACGGACTGTTAATTATATTTTAATGATTTACTGTTAGGGTCCAATTTTCTTCTCACGAAAAAGCACAAACCAGCTGTATTAACAAATCTCGCTAGAGACTAGTGAAAAGTCGAAAACTTGAATTTTTCTTATTATTATTTACTGTTTCTAGGTGGGGTCCATTTCTCCTGACCGGTAAGATCATACTCTCATACTAGTGTGTGGACAAATCTGGTATAAAAAAAAACTAATGAAACGACTAAAGATTGATTTTTATAATTATTCACTATGTACATTGAGAAAAATCCATTATCCGGACAGCGGTATATTGTACAAATACAAGGATTCGTTATGTTTACTAAGGAAATCTGTACGGAGCGTACTTTATCCATATGCTACACAGGTATTGCCTTTTACCCGCTTAGATATTACATCATGTCGCTGCAGGATGTCTGTCATCTAACAATCTTCTGTATTTTACATACGTATACGTATGTTAAATACTTCAGCTATATGTTATATACGTCCATCTGTGTGTGAGGTCCTGACCGCCTATAGACACCTCTTTCTTGCACCATAGATGACGTCATGAAACAACGGTCGTTTGCTTGCGAGTTGGTTTATAAACGAGGTTGTTTAGAAACGGAAAAGAAGAGCGGAAGGAAACAAAAGCCTGGGTAAGTGCAATAGTAAACTATCACTTTAGTTAAATATTCCATTAATTATATATTCCTTTAGTATAACTTGCTTTAATATAGTACTAAACAAGTAATGTGATTTATGACTACAATTCTTACTATTGTAACTCGTTAATGGTTGAGGAGAAAGGAATGGGTTAATCTGAATTTTGAGAAATCTTTGAATATTAATGTTTTGTAACTTTTTACATTTCAATGTACGCAAAATAAATGTTATGTGTTTATTCATTCCTTTTTATATGTGACGGTTTATTACTTGATGGAGATTTACTACAGGACTGCTTAACATAATTGCTAAGAAACCGTTTTCAGCGCGAACATTTTCTTGTGTAGTGAAGATTTAGGATTTAGATTTCTGGGCTTTCGGCATCAATGACCTTGTTAACCCGTCACATGTGAGTTATGACGTCCCTCGGTGAGCACACTATCCGGGGAAAGGGAAGGAAGCAAACGGCCTGGGACCTATATGTCGGGTACCACCCGGCATTTGCCTGGTGTGAAATGAGGAAAACCCAAGAAAGCCTCATTCAGGATGGCTGGACTTAAAAGCTTTTAATACTTTTTCGACCGAGTGCCCCTACCGGAATCGAACCTGGGTCCGCTCGTACCGAAGGCGAGAGCGTTAGCAACCACGCTACGCGGAGCCACTTGTGTCTAGAAAACCTATTTTTACTAGGATATTTGCAACAAAATTTATTTCATTTTTTTCTTTATTTTTCTTTTTCTTTTTGTTTTTTAACAATAAAACAAAACATATTTTACAGCCTCACTGAAATTTAAAAACAGCAGTCAGGGAAAGCTCACCTTTAAGGTTCTTTTTGTTTTGTTTTGTTTTGCTTGTTATGTTCTCTAGTTAACTAATGTTTGAGTTACTGAGAATTAAAAAAATATTATTATTGTTTCATAATTTTGGAACCAAAAATTAGATGTTTTTCTTTTTTTCCTTGTGTTGACGTCATTGTGGCAAGTTGGGGTGTTTGTATCGTACCTTGGCATTAATTTGGTTACTAGCACTTAGTTTCAAGGTCATAAGTTGCAGGCCGCTTGAAACAGCTACTACACAGCTTGAAGAGTTAGGAGTGTCAGGCGTTTGACTTGCAGCTTTCGTTACAGCGTCTAAATTGCAGTATTGGATTGCGTCCAGCTTCTATCGCTGGTAAAATAGTTATATCGCTTTCGTAATATGGTAAGAAATACAATGTAACAGTTAGGTATAGTATATATGACTAGTTTAATCAGTCGGAAATTACTCTGTTTCCTTGTCTTATTCTTTCGATTATGTTTAAGTACTGTGACTTCATAGTATTGTTTCACTATTTCTAGAAGGAATTAAGTATTAACGAAGTAAAGAATAAGCAGAAACCCACTTTGATTGACGTTTACTATTTCTCATACTTCATTGAGAATGTTTTGATCCCCAATTGCGCAAACTTCTAGTATATGTATGTATGTATGTATGTATGTATGTGTGTGTGTGTGTGTTTCTTTTTTTGTTGTTGTTGTTGCTTACACTGCTTTAGAGATGAGCTTCTTCATGGCTAAGCGGTTAGCGTACGCGCCTTTGGTGTGGGAGACCCGCGTTCGATTCCCGGTGGGAGTGGTTCGGAGTCCATGTTAATCAGTAAGTCCACGTCTCATACAGCCTCGTTGCAGAAAAGGATATTAAAATCAACTCAGCACTGCTTTACAGATGGAGTTGTTTGATTCAGGGTTCGAATGAAGCTTTTTACGGGAAGCAGGCACGTAGCCAAGGGGTGGGTCCAGACCCCCCCCCTTCGGATCCAGAAATGAAAAATATTAAGGAAAGATGAAACAGATGAATCAGCCTCAAAAATATAAAGCTACAATAAGCGTTTGGTTACTCTTTCTTACGAGAAGCTTTGTGTGGAGGAAACGGGAGGGGGGTTCAAGTTGAAATTGGATATTATTGTAACGGAACATTCCGAATTCCATCTAGCTCCTTGTTAACCCTATGCAGCGGCGCAAATCTGTCTTCAACATTGGGAGGGACGCGTAAGACAGTTCTCATAATTTTTTTAAGGATTTTCAAAATATTTATGAAGTTGAAAAACAATGCTGCGGAGGATCAGGGGAGCAGAGTTGTCTTCAAAATTGTGAGGCGGGCAGATTGAAGGCTTATTCTAGGGTGGGGACATCATTTCATCTTACTTTCCTTTGTGGCAATCGGACACAAATCATCACATTTCTCCCCAAAAAACGCATTTCAAATCGGATTATTGAGGGGAAAGTCTCCCCCCAAGTTCTAAGATTGGAGGGGACATGTCCTCATCCCCCCGGGATTTGCGCCAGTAACCCTATGGACTAAAATGACGATCGATAAACCGGTTCTTTCAGATAGCCTGTCAGTTAGAACTTAAGCAATGCCCAGAATTACCAATAATATGAACCATTTTGAATTTCGCGGCAACACTAATCCATTTTATAGGATGTCTTTACTCCCGAAAGAGATCTCGTTGCTATCCTTGATGGCATTAAACTAAGATAAGAGAAATAGAAAGAAGACGAGAAGAACCGAGTTCGAATGACCTCGGAAGACTATGTCTTTGTTAATACTTTTTTTCTATTCTTTTACGCAAGATTTCTTCATAATTCTTTAATTAAAATACTTACTAACATATCCTCATTTTATTGTCCTAACAAATCAATATGGATATGTTGTCAGTAAAATAGTTTAGATTGATCGATCCCCTGGTGTTGTAACCACAGTATTTCAAGTCACGCACCCCCTTCCATTACGAAATCCTGGCTAAACGAACGAATATATGCTACCAGTAAAATAGTTTAGAATGATCGAACCCAAACGAAGCAGGTAATTAACACTAGTACTAGGTATGTGTAGACTAAATGAGGTGATTTGTTTCGTGACCCTTCGAACAATGTACGAAGCGGATGCAAGCAGTTAGTACATGGAGTTAGCTTACCTACATTTGGATTTCGCTTTCTGAAATCTTAATGGATGTATTAAGTGATTTCGTTACTTACACTCTCAATCTCTAAATACAAGGATTCAAAAACACATTTTCGATTCCAAACTATGACTCTGCTAGACAAAGAAAGCATAGGCCAGTGTATATTTTACTTCATTTTCATATACGTGCTTGTAGGTTTTCTCGGGGACTTGGTTTCCTCCCACTTTCTCTTTCCACCAAATATTCCATAATCATTAACTTGCTTTAATCACCGTCTCCCTTAGCCAAACAGCATAATCGTGGGACATTAAACTCAAAGACTTTATTTTTATTTTCAAGTAATTACTTTTCTCTCCCTTATTTATTTTTAATTTAATTTCTCTTTCAATTTCCCTCTTTTAGGAACATTAACATAATTTGCAATTCTTTCTCATTATAATAACACTATTGAAAGTCCCATATGCAGCTCACCACGTTGTAACCCAGCGGAAACAGATGAACAACGAATATTGTCGAGTATATGTATTGCTTACAGCGGCGTAGCGAGCATTACAAGATTAGGAGGGGGATGAAACTTGAAATTGCCAAGTCTTGATTTAAAAAAAATGCCAAGTGTTTCGAAAATCTTACAAACCCTGCGGAAAACTATTACAGCAGCCTTATTTTCATATTCGGTCCATTTCATGCCCCGTCTGAGACACGAATAAGATCAGCCCTTGTTCCGCTCTCGAGTCCAATTTAACATCTAACCTCAGGATCATTATCATCACTCACGATGCACAACTGTTAATTTGATAACTCATGGCTATGTTAGGTAACCTCCGCCAGCTAATCTTCACGAGAACCTTTACAGTTACAATCAGTTGTAGAAATGCATTTAAAAACGTAGAATAAGGTAGGTTATATTTACTGTTTGTGATGTAGGAGTGCCTAATTTACATATTAAACATTCAATTGAGGGGTTCAGTGAGAGACCAGGCTAACCTACATCCACGTCAAGATTGAGATTTTGACGGAACAACATACCAATGTCATTAATTGACCTTTGCCTCAACCACTTGTCGGTGTGGCTTGTCCTGAGACAGGGGCGGATCCAGGGAGGGTCTATCGCCCCCAAGCAGAGGAAACTTTGTGTATTTTAATATAAAATAAAACCCACCCAGAGTTGAATCTCTTAAAAGTAGCTATAACTTGTAAGTAGTGGCATTACAACCCACCGGCCCCCAGTAGTCCATCCTGGATCCACCCCTGTTGTATACTAAGCCAAACTATGAATATCAGTCGTATCCTTTGTAACGTGCTGTTTTCATTTGTTTCCTTTTCTTTCAGAAAGTTAAAATTGTCAGTTAGCCTAGTCTCTCGCTGAACTGTCAATTGTGACAAAACACACCAATAATTGTTGATGCCAACTAAAACATACATATCCAAAGCCTACAAAATATATCACATTATTTATTATTTTTTTTTCAAAATTGCTTGCAATGTTTTTCTTCGTGCCAAGCATCCGAATGTCATCTTGAATTCTGACCTTCTCATTTCACTACAATTCTTTGAAGTGTAAAACTGCGCAGCTTTTTTTGTTTTTTCCTCTCTCTCTCTCACTCTCTTCAGTCCTTCAGTCTCCCCCACTTTGATTTCATGATTTCGCACTCTGATGAAAAGTATTAAACACCAAAACGGAAAAGTACTAATATATAACCTCTCTTTTAGTAGCCCCTCCAACCACGCGCCCGGGGCACGTGCCTTGCTTGCCCGCCCATAGCTCTGTGAGTTATATAAGTAACATACATTGCGCGCGCATATGTAAACTTGGTGCCAGCTTTGATTCTCGCTGAGAGAGTATACATATAATGTTGGTTCGAATTCCATCAAAACCATAGGCTCATTTTTGTATAACCTTGGTACTGAAGAAGACAGTAGACTTCAACAAATATTCCTGTCGGGCCTCGATGGCTCAGTGGTAGAGCGTTCACCTCTGGTGTTTGGGGTCTTTGGTTTGATCCCAGCTCGCGCCAAGTAAACTTTGTGGTGGACAAACACCGTCTGAGTGGGTTTTCTCGGGGTTCTCCCGTTTCCTCCCACTTTCTTCATTCCACCATTTCATTCATTATATCATCATCAGCGTCTCCTTTAGCCTAGCCGGTATACCCGTCGCACGTAAAACTCAGATTTCAGCAAATATTCCCTTTTCAGCAAGACATTAGGTTAAATTGGAAACAACGAACTAGATCACATATTTCCAACTTCATTATTGATACAACTATTATATACAGGGTGCATCAGAAGTCCCTTGTCATCCTTTCTGAAAACTACAGGGATGTAGTTTCATTGAATGCGAGATAAGAGATACACATTAGGCCCAGAGGGATACTTTCGGATTACATCACGCGGACGGTCGCCATCTTAGATTCGAAATTGTAATACGGATGATAAGTGGGTATTGTGATACATGGCCATGCACTAAAATGAGGATGTCAAATATGCAATCAGATATCATGTAACTTATTCTGGTGAAATGTTATTGGCAGTGAAGCAAGTGAGACTATATTATGTAGTGGTATGTCATACCCCTCTCTTTTTTTTTCAGTGATAGAGACATACCGTTTCTGTTTTTTTTTTTTAGTGATCAAGATATACCTTCACGGAAGAATAAATGCTAAATACCTTTAATAAATCCATTTTTATACGTATTGACAAAGACTTTATTTCTTATGTAGAAGTAACTTCTAAGTTGACAATACTGACATTTTTTACCTTTTTCTACCTTTTGTTTGTAAAATGAGGTGTTTTCAAAGAAGTTCATTAGTTTATATTTTGATGTGCCATATTGAATTGTTTCTTTCGTATGTTGGTATGTGTCGTCTTGTCTGAAGTCTTATAAGCGTCGTGTTTTGAGCATGGGCGGATTTAGGGGCGGATCTTACGGGAGTTTGAAATACCCCTCATTCGAGTGTGTGGTCCAGGAGTTTTCCCGCTGGAAATTGTTAATATTAAAAGTCGGTTTTTGAGCACTTCCGTGTATAATTCTCTGATACAAGGTAAGGGGCTTTTTTCTTTTCTTTTTTTTTTTCAGAAAGTTGTTCACGATGGATGGATCAGTCTCTCCATTTTTTCTCCGTAACTAAAGAAGCTTTCCAGTGGTTTTCAGACATTATGTAAATAGAAATGCAATCTTGTAGGCTTCACACTTCACTGCATTTGAACATTTAGCGGGTATGTCGAGTCAAAATCGTAATAAAACGCACCGCCTCTGATTGTTTCCACTTTGAACACATTTCCCTGTTATAGTCAGAGGTAAAAGCGAGGGGGAACGCGGGGGACGCAGTTCCTCACCTCGAGAAACATGTACGGCGTCTCCGGCCCCTAAAATGGTACAATGGGCAAAGATAGGCAGGAGGAACGGCGTGGAGTGATGCCGCTACCTACCGTCCCCCCACCTTTTCAGGTCCACTTTTACCCCTGGTTATAGTATATGTTCCACATGTTCCTACTGAGCAATAAACATTTGCAGAAGCTTCTTCCAATTAATGTGGATACAAAGTAGGATATAGGGTCAAATTCGTGCACAGACGATGGTGATACTTTGTTCTAGATGATAAAAATTATGAATATTTACTGCACAAACCATAGGCTTAACATGTCCACAAAGCTAGAAATTGAACAGCGTTAGGTCCGGTGATCGGGCAGCCATTCAACTGCCTCTCGTCGATCAACCCATGTTCTAGGGAATTGTTCAAGTAGTGACGCACCACGAATCCATAATGAAGAAAGCGCCATGGTGTTGAAAAAACTGCGAGAATGTACCATCCTCGGGCATCGCAGCTCGCAATATCTATCCCTGTACGAGCGTGAGGTATTATTCCGCAGTTAATTTTATGGAATGAAAAAGTGACTGATTAGACGTATTCCTCATTTGTCTGCCAACACCATAATTAATTTTCTTTGCGCTGGTCATGTTGGAGGGGTTGTCAGGTGACCAATTGTGCATGTTCTGCCTATTAACCTTCCCATTTATGTAGAGGTCAGCTTCATCTGAAAAGAGTATTTGTATAAAAATGTTAGAGTTTAACCATAATTACTCGATAACTCGGTCACAAAACTGCACTTGGCGATCAAGATCGTTCTCGTGGAGATGTTGCTTCATTTGCACCTTGTACGGATGCACTTATACACGCGCAGACCCTATCACTCAACCCACATTGCATTAATAAATGACGTGTGCTCCTTTGGGGCCACATCGAGAAGGAAGTCAGCACTGCCGTAGGAGTTGCTTCATCTGTAGCTGTCTACGATCGTCCGCTACGACGTATGTCCACGAATGTGCCCGTCTCCTCAAATTTAGTTAATTACTGTGACACTGCAACATGTAACACAGTCACATTGTGAATGATTCTGTTTGCAATCGGTAACCACTGCACAGGCACTCCTCCCGCTCCACAGTTTGAATATTTCGATACATTCCTCACGTGCTAACGGTATGGTTCTACATCTAGAAGAAAGAGGTAAATACAACGTTCAATTGGCAATAACTTTTCACCAAATTAAGCTCCATGGAATCTGATTGCATATTTGACATACTGAGAAAATTCTAGCCCGTGGCCATATATATATATATATATATATATATATATATATATATATATATATATATATATATATATATATATATATATATATATATATATATATCACATTACCCACCAATTTATAACGAACAAATTTAATCCAAAATGGCGGCCATCTGTAGAGGAAAAAACATTTCTAAATATGTTGTTTTCAATTTAAAGTGAACACTTTTTAAATCGGAGGAGCCGTTTGGGCTGTACTCTTTATGCGCCCAATGTGGAATGAAAATGCAATGTTACCATTTACCTGGACCCACAACATATGTGAATGAAGTTACTGTTTGAAATGAGCCATCGACATGTTAGCGTAAAAGACAGTAACTTCATTCACTTATGTTGTGGGTCCAGGTAAATATCAACGTTGCATTTTCATTTAACATTGAACGCATAAAGAGTGTACAGCCAAACGACTCATCCGATTTCGAAAATTCCTTCAACTTACATTGGAAACATCATATTGGGAGACGGTTTCCCAATTACATTTTGTTGTAACTCTGTTGTCATAACCGAGTTACTTTATGTCAGGGGACTTTTGAGACACCCTATATATCTTATGGAATATATGTTTGATGTCCCTATAACTGTAGTAAATTTTGTTTAAATTTACAAGTTATTACAAGTAGATTCTGACTTACATGCGTAAGAGTTTGTATGTAACTAACAAATGAATTCTATTTCATGAAATTTACATTGAAATATTTAACACAAAATCTTTTATATTCATGCTTAGTGACTTGGCTTTGGACTGCAACTGATTATTGTACCCCATTATTGCTTGAGAAGAAAACCGATGTCCGAATCTTCATTTGGAGAAACCAAAGTTCTATTGGAATGCTGAGGATTGCAATTATTAATTTCTAGACTTCAAGGTGCGTAAATTATATCTAGGTATATTCTGTGTTTATTGTTATAATTACTATTACTATTATTGGGTTTAGAATCAATCAAGTACTTCATGATATTTTAGAGGGATCAAGATGACTGCCAGATAGATAAATATTTGAGCGTCAGGCCCTTATTTCTTTTCAATTTTATATTTAATCAATGTCTATTTTTCCCCCTCATTATTCCACCAAATCGTATTCCAAGACCATCAATTTTCAATACTCATTTGTGACTGTCAGCATACATAGCATAACCGTAGGACGTAAAACAAAGATTTCTTTTTATTTTTCGTTTTCATGTCTTTTCTCCATAGCTGTGAAAAATAACGCCTTCAACATCATAAATTGGTATGCTACTTGCCTGCATTCGAGCACAGTAATCAACTATTTGGACATTACGAAGCAAAGCAGGTCTACTTTGCAGTTAGCATAGTTTTGAAAGGATGTGACATAATGATATTGGTGTTGCGATGTTCAGCACCGTAGATAATTAAACAGTGCTAGTAAATAAATCTGTAACAATTGTATTGGTGTTTAGCTTACATGACCTCCAGACGGGCCATTTTTTTTTACAACATATTGTTACTTGTACTCTATATGAGGGGCCGCGGTGGCTCAGTGGTACAGCGTTCACCTCTGGTGCTTGGGGTCCCAGGTTCGATCCCAGTCCCCGCCAAGTGAACTTTGTGGTGGACAAACACCGTGTGCGTGGGTTTTCTCGGTGTTGTCCCGTTTCCTCCCACTTTCTTCATTCCACCATTTCATTCATTACTCATCATCACAGTCTCCTTTAGCATACCCGGCAAAAGCGTGGAACGTAAAACTCAAATATTTCATTTCATATACACTTTGGTGGAAAGTAACCCCATAGATGAAGATATTTTGCACCACATACAAAAAAGTATGTTCAACATACTAACATAATGTTTGTCTGCAATGTTTTCTCTCCTGTATTTATACATTTCACTTTTTACACAAAACTGCATGCAGTCTACAAATATTGATGTTGGAATTATGGTACCGGTATCAGTACTTAGTATGAATTATCGATATTTGTAAAGAAAATTATGTATTTTCTGGTACCGAAATAGGAGCCACATTCTGATAGTTTAGCATTATCCACAAAAATGGCAACTGAAAAACAGAAAAAATTCTCCGTGAACTGATTTGCCTTGGTTGCTCTTTATATCCAAGAATATCATCTCAACCGTAATCAGTGGAAGATTTACGGGATGTGGGGCTTTCAGGCTGAAGCCCACCCAAATTGCAGGATTTCTTCTAATTTAGTCATTCCTATGCATATGCCCATCAAGCCCTTCAAAAAGTCTAGTGATTTCTAAATAAACGAAGTATTTCTGTGTGAAGTCCCTCTCAAACTATTCTTCTGAATCCGCCGCTGTTCGTAATTTATTTTCCAACAAGAAATCCATTCCGACATCTACCTAAAGAGGAAATGTTCCTAAAGTTAGACGGCAGGAGGTGCCAGTAGTAAGAATTTCCCATTTAAGGGGTTACGTTGACCCGGTGCAAAGTAACCACGATTTGAGGCTCAAAACAGCCTTCTCCCAGTGTTATTTTTTCTATGACTTTACAATGTTTCACACTTCAGTTTCAACTATTGCTTAGAAGTCCCATTATACACAGTAGAATTCTACGGAACCGACTTAACTTTGACGGAAATTCTTGTAGGTGATATCTTCCAAATTTTGTCTGCAGTGAGTGCTTTCCATACCTCTACAACAACAAACCCTTCAGGTAATTAGAATGATGTTAACCGCCAACATTATAGCTAAAATCCAGTTAGATGTTCTATCTTACGGCGGCAGTTGAAACTTTCTCTTTACAGTTAATGGATTTACCGACGGAAGACTGTGTAACATTTTTCGTATTTTGTGCGAAGTTAACCCTGAAGTGCAAAGTAACCCCGTCTTAAGGTATTTACAGATTACCTAGGTAGTTAGCAATTTTCACATTCTTTTTTAAGGTGGTAACAGTTGGAGCCAAGGGGTGTGCGATATTTCGATCGAACGATTAATATTTTCAAATATCAAACTATCGATATCGAAATTTTTGACCGATATATCGGTGTTTTTGATCTTTATCATATTTCTATATTTTCGATTTTTGATATTCCTTATATTTTGATATTGCTGTATTTTTTGATATTTCGAACAAGTTTCAATAGTATGTCAATATCGATTATCTATTTCAAAATTTTGGTATCACAAAGCCCTATCGAAACCCCTCCGAAATGAAATTTTTGTCTATGGCCTGATTAGGGTTCCGCACGGCACGAAACTAGACAGAATTTTTTTTATGAAATTCGAGACGAGACATAGCTCTTCCAATAGAAACAGATACAGTTTTCGAGAGGAGACAACTTTTGCGACATCTTTGCGAGAGGTGACAGTCTCAAATCATTTCTCGTGCGTACCCCTAGCCCATATCGTGCGTTATCAAAAAGCATGTTAATGAGAAATAACAACATGTAAATGCAATATAGGTAGTTAAAAACATTTTTGTTTTCATTCTTCAGTAATGCATTATTATTAACCTCAGTATTTTATAGTCCATTCTTAATCTTAAGGTGATGTATAATTAAGTTTTGAATTCCGTTAACTTATTTTCTTTCTCAAATTGTTTTAAAAATGTATGTACAAACATGTTTATTTTCATTCTTGAGTGCTTAAAGTCACTATAGTTATTAAACATAGTATTTAATATTGTACTCTTAACGTTAAAATATTATACAATTAACTTTTGAATTCAGTTAACATTTTTCTTACTGAAATTGCTTTAAAAAGTATGTAAAAACGTTTTTATTTTCTTTCTTGAGTGTCAAAGTGATGCACAATTATTAAGATTAGTACTTTATACTCTATTCTTAATTTTAAACTGATAAACAGTGCGTTTCTGAATAAATTATGTCAAGTTATTTGAGTGACGAACACTGGTAGAAAATTCTGACTACTACTGGAACATTTTGATTTTAAGGTGACGACTACTGGTGCAAGGATTTTAAAATATTGTTTTACCTTCAACGGCTACTCCTTTTTGAATTCTGACTACATGGTCATTATAGGAAGAATCAGTGAGTCTTTCCAACTATGGTACAGCTCCGACAGATTGACGATGCTGAGAGAAGAGACAAAATAGTATGTTTTCAACCTTAAAGTGAGAACCATTGGCGTTTTTACTCTGCTATGCAAAAGTAAGTGGGTACTCCAATGACGTTCCAATGCGGTACCTAATTTTTGCATTTTAGATATATGGAAATGCATGTGTCTAAAATGTAAAGAACTGATATTTGTTTACTGAAAACTGCAAATCGGTAAGCCTTACGGATACCAAGATATGGGAAAATAAAGAGCGACACGATATGTATGTGGGGCTTGCCAGGCCCGTATCCAGGGGGGTCTAGGGGGGGCCGGCCCCCCTAAAGTTTTGCTGGCCCCCTAAAAGTTTTAGAGTAGACTTGCAAAAGAACTATAATATGGTGATGAACTATCATATGGTTGGATCGGGCCCCCCTAACTTCGGCCGGGCCCCCCGTACATTTTTGGGCTGTCTACGGGCCTGGGGCTTGCATACTTGAAGGTACAATTTGGAAAATGAATTAAAATATGACTAACGGCTATCAAGATATTGTCAAATAAAGGGAGCACCAATACAGGTATGGGATTTTCGTGTTAGATGATAAAATCTCCGAAACCGGTCATGGAAAGTTAATAAGCACCAGTAGCAATTCCATCTTCAAGTAATTAGATATTTCCATGGGGTGTTAGAACATCTTACAGGCTACTAAGATTAAATTTTAAAAGCTTTTGAAAATATAACTTGACATTTGTAAAGAGTATTAGAAATATGTAAGTATAAATATGTTTACCTAAAACTTCCAGCCAGTACATCTAACATATAGAGAAACATCGTGAAATAAAAGAGTATGAGATGTTGAAACTTCGGAAAAATTATTGGTCCCAACAAAATTAAATAAGATGGTACTTCTATGGGTTAAGTGAGTACCTCATTACATTTCGATGGAAAGATTAGTTCTAGGTTTTCTTCAGGCAGTTCCAAAGGTTCACCGAGCTGTGTAAAAGAGTGAAAATTCCCTGTGAATATCTAATATAGTAACCAAAATATAACGAGTCATATGTTTTATGACGTAAAAATAGAGATCTTTATGGATTTGTACTTCTGGGTCTTTGCTATAAGAAAGAAATTCAAAAACCTACTGTATATATATTAATAGACAATTAAATCAGTTAGGACACAGTAACTTCGTGGTGGGGTGTTTACCTAGTATGTTTTGCAGAAACTACACTGGAGTATTCTCTTAATCCACAGAGATACGATCACACTTAACTGCCCATTTAATTTTAAAATGAATGTTGATGAAAGAATTGATGGAGTGCAAAGGTGGGAGGAAACGTGAATACCCCGAGAATACCCACGAATACGATGTCGACTACAAACTGACTTGGCCGCGGATCGAACCAGGGACCTAATGCACCAAAGGTAAGCACTCTACCACTAAGCCACCGTGCCTGCACCCATTTAATTGTCTATTAAGGTATATACGGTAGTTTTCTGAAATTTCTTCTTCTTACAGCAAAGACTCAACAGTACAAATCCATGTGGGTCTCCATTTTTACGACGTCATAAAATACACAATTACTTATATCTCGGTTGCTATATTAGATATTGACAAAGAATTTTCATTCTTTTTGTACGCTAGGAATTATCACGCTTGGATTTACCCGAAGAAAACTTCGAGCTGAATTAATCTTTCGATCGGAATTGCCCTGACGAGTGTGAGGTACTCACTTCACCCATATAAGTACCATCTTATTTAACTTTTATTAAGATCAAAAGTTGCTTTATGAAATTTCAAGATCTAATACTCTTTTATTTCACGGTGTCTCTCTAGCTGTAAGATGTACTGGCCGGAAGTTTTGGGTAACTCTATTCTCTTTTCTAATACTCTTTACAAATGTCAAATTATATTTTCCAAAGCTTTTAAAACTTAATCTTTTTAGACCCATGATGTTCTAAAACCCCATGGAAATACCCAGTTACTTTAGGATGAAATTGCTACTGGTGCTTATTCAGATTTCATGACCGGTTTCGGAAATTTTACCACCTAACACCAAAACCCCATAACTGTGTGGGTCCTCCCTTTATTTGACAATATCTTGATAGCCATTAGTCATATTTTCATTAATTTTCTAAACTGTACTGTCAAGTATGGAAGCCCCACATACCTATGATGTTCCTATTTATTTCACCATATTTCGGTAACTGTTAAACGTACCGACTTGCGGTTTCGGTAAACACACACCTGTAACGTTCTTTATAAATTTATTAAGATATATTTTAGAATGTTTAGAAATGGGAGGTCTGTGAATGCCATAGTACCCGAAAACCCCCATAAGGACGTGTGTATAGTGTATTGAATTGAAACTACTTTTGAGGTTGTTGTTAGCCCTCAGTAATTACGTTTTCGAAACTGCACAATCTAGTACGCAAACCTCACACTTCTATGGTGTTGTTCTTTATTTTCCCATACCTCGGTATCCATAAGGCTTACCGAGTTGCGGTTTTCTGTACTAAACAGATGTCAGTTCTTTACATTTTAGAGACATATATTTCCACATATCTAAAAATGCAGACATTAGGTACCCCACGGTACCTCGAACGCCATTGGGTACCCACTTACTTTTGCATAGTAATACATTTCGAGTTGTTCAGCATCAATAAACACTTTTTTTAATTAATCGTTTTTCTACCAGAAACCCAAAAGTTCATACCTGATCGAACAGATTTTGTCCATTTAATTTAAAAAATGTTAAATATTTTAAAATGTAACATTTTAAATATTTTTTGGATTTTTGTTTCAGGTATTTCATGCATCAAAACAAAACCAGGATTCTGCATGAAAGACAGCGAAAAGAAGCAGTGTAATTTGTGGCTAAAAGCACGTCCTTTCTGAAGACAGACCCGATTATATTTACATTCTTTTGTACGAATATGTAACCTTAATAAATATACTGCTCCACAAATTATTTCTTTCTTCCATAAATTAGAATAAATGTATGTCTGTTTAAAGAAAATGTTTGTTAGCGTTAAGTCCTTTCAACTCTTTTTCTCTGTAAATAAGAACATTGTACCTTGCAACATTTTTTTTATCATTGTGCAATTCCGATTGGATAAAGTAAATCTGCACGAAGCACTATTATTTCAGACATACATTAATAACTAATGTATTGTTCTGTGAATAAGGCAATGGTATAGTGAACATGTTTTAACATAAAATCTGTAACTCAGCTTTTCAGTAGTCAACTTTATTGAGAATCCGAAGAAAGAAAGAAAAAATGTTGGACTTAACAACGAATTTCAAAATTATTTTTGTTCGAATTCTGGACTAATCCAAATTATCCAGAGAAATCATTTATGCTGCTCTCTACAGATGAAAAGGAGACTTCATACATCGCTATATTTTGTATGAACTATGTTTCGTATTTATTTAATCACTTTGTACCTTTCTCTAGTGTTGACAAGGCCGCAAGTGTCAATCGAATAATTTAGTGTTTCACT
This sequence comes from Thermobia domestica, assembly GCF_964235325.1. Classification (NCBI taxonomy): domain Eukaryota; kingdom Metazoa; phylum Arthropoda; class Insecta; order Zygentoma; family Lepismatidae; genus Thermobia; species Thermobia domestica. The sequence continues at coordinate 177,144,670 of NC_137458.1, forward strand.
CATGTAACCTTGTGACTAACGTACGTCCTGTCGGTATATATATGTTACTGGGTTCGATTAGCGACAAACAATTTTTAGCGTTAAACAAATACAAAAATCTACACGCAATGAGATACGATGATCTTTGCCCCATAGACAATACCAAGCAACTAACGGTACTGTGTGGTTGAGTTTACTAGTAGTATTATCTGACTATAATAAGTGTTCCGAGAGCTATACTTCTTTTTGTGCTCTGAATTGCAAACTTTGATATAACCGTTTCAAATTATTGTATATCTATCTATCTATCTATCTATCTATATCTATATCATATAAAATTGTAAATTAGAAACTTCCGAGTAGTTCTGAGAATCATCGCTCTTTCTTTAAATAATGTATGAGACTATTACACTGCTCGTTACTTAAAATGTTGAACTAAGAAGGATACATCCAGAAAAGTCCAAATTTGCAGAATGTGTAGAGCAGGGAAGGATAAATATGTTTGGTCGAGGCATAGCTTCTCATACCTGTGAACTCCGTCAGCTACAGTTGATGAGCTGTGGCATTGGATCGTAAGACGCATTTCTTACCATACCAGAAGAGAACATCATCTCGATGTCTCGCTGTGTTACAGTCGTTCTGGTTGTCAATGTTGGATCAGTTCTGCTCCTTTGTCACCACGTTGTCACACAGCGAATACAGCGGTAAGTTTAACCCTTAACGTACCAAGCCTAAGTCGTCAAAGTTGTTTACCAAGCTGGAATCTTCTGGGGACCCCAAGTATTATTTTAATTTCTCAACATATTATTGCAGAGGGTTACTCCAACTATTATTTTTTGGATGTCTAGAAGCATACTTAAGTTAAATGAACATTGTTGACATCAAATATTATATATATTTGAGCACTATTCAGTTCTTCATACAATTTTATACTTTTGTGTTCGTAAATCTGAAACACAGGTTAAACAATGGAGTTTTTACATTTTCAAGTGTGTTTGTATTTTTTGTATTTTTTTAAAGAAACGCATCGTTGATCTAATCATGTAATTAATATCTCAAAGGGTTGCAGGATACATATAAAAATGGAGAATAAATTGATTCTTATAATTGCGGCAGTATCACTAAATATCACTCTCTGGGGTCCCTAGAGTACCCCGCTTGGTATGTTAAGGGTTAAGCATATTCGACACTTACTATTAGATATCGGCTTGGGAACTTTGGCGTAGCTACCCTGTCTCCTTGAAGTTGCATTTTTAATGGCGAGTACTGTGTAGGAATCATCTTGTGAGGGAACACGTTTTCAGCTGACACCATGTTTTTAATTATAGAGTCATTTAAAAAATAACTTATCTGTTAATTAAAATGTGCAGAGAAGTTATTTTTGGAAAATCCTATTCACGCCTCTTGTGGTAACAACTTCTGCATTTTGGAAGAGGATATTATTAAGGAAAAGAATGAGGTAAAGTCGTCTTTATATAGTACACACGGAAAAGAAAGTATTTGACAGTTGACAAATTTTCTTTTGCTAATAGCTCGGGAACAAATGAATTAATTTGGATCTTTTTGTTGTTATTCTTCGAATAGTTATAACTTGACAACCTGCCAAAGTCGGTACTCTAATAGGTTAATTTATTGTTGAGTTTTTAGGAAAACAAATTTTGTCAACTGAAGAATATTTAATTTCGTGACTGTACAAGCAATGGATGATAACGGCTTAATAAATGACTGTACGTAAGTCTTGTTTGAGTTTGAACATAGGATTGTACATGGCTGTTCATTTTGCATTATTATTGAAGTGCTGCAACTAAGTTATTGCAAAAGGTATGATAAATTCTTACAGTAATATTGTCACATATTGATTTACTCTGTCTGAAAACTAAAATAGTTTAACATATGGTTAACCTCCTTTGTGCCAATAATTTTAAAATTAACGCTTGTGCCACTGCTTTCAACCTTGGCTTTGCAGTAGCTTTCCAAAGAATTAGCAGGAAGTCCAAACTTACACCCTGCAGGTAAATACATTTCTCTGGACAGTTTCACTGCTTCAAATTAAGATTGAAAAGTGTAGTATTTTTAATTTTATTATTATTGGCACAAAGGAGATCAACCATATTTTAAGCTATTTTTGTTTCCATACAGAGAAAAACAATATGTGACAACATTAAAGTAAGAATGTATCATGCATTTCTCAGTATGTTGCAGCACTTCCATAATGGTGCACTATACGTACAATCTAGATCCTGAATATGTCCAATCCATATATTACAACAAGGCAATATGTATGCGATACAGGTAAAATCCGTATATTTAATATGGCCAATCTATAAGCTACATACATCCAATCCATACATTACATATGGCCAGCCTGTACGCGACATACGTATAATCTATATGCTGCATGCAGACAGTCTGTAAGCTGCATATGTGCACTCTGTATGGTGCATACGGATATTCTGTATGCTGTATCTGGACAAGCTGTGTGCGACACAAGGAAAATCTGTATAATATATACGTACAATACGTATACTGTATCTAGTCGTCCGTACGGGACACAAGTACAATATAGATGCTGCCTCGGGGTTGAACGCAAGAAACACACGTACAGAACGTATATTGCATACTTCTTGAAATTATGCTCCGCCCTGATGGTCAGTGAGTGTCGTCATTATTAACCAACATGCTATATACGATCCTGACGTCACAAAGCTAGATATTACCTCCGTATATACTTGTTACTGCAGATGACGTCACACGAATGACGTCATTGCACTTATGCGGACAGTTCGTATAATGCATACTTTTTCAGCTATACGTTTGCTGCAGGATGTTATATACGGTTGTACGTTAAGTCCAGAAACTACAGGAATTACGAATGTAACCTACGTTTTTAAGTATGCCACCTACATTTTTTTTCTCAGTGTATATTACATGGGTGTCCATTTCTCCTGGCCGAAAAAATCATATCTTCACTGCTCTGTGAACAAATCTTCTGGTTAAAGACGAATGAAATGTCTAGAGATTGAAATATTTTGTCATTATTTATTATGTTTATTAGGTGAGTGCCCATCTTTCCTTTCCGGGAAAACTATACCCTCACTTTGCTGTGTGGACAAATCTCTTGGTTAGCGTTTAATGAAATGACTAAAGATTGAAGTCTTTTGTAGTTACTTACTAAATTTTTAGATGTAGGTCCATTTTTTGTGGCCGTAAAATCATAACCACACACTATTGTGTGCCAGATCTCGTTATCTACTAATAAAATGACTTAAGATTGAAATCATTTTTCATTATTTAGTATGTTCATTAGGTGGGTGTCAATCTTTCCTTTCCGAGAAAACTATGCCCTCACTTTGCTGTGTGGATAAATATCCTGGTTAGCGTTTAATGCAATGATTAAAGATTGAAGTCTTTTGTAGTTATTTACTAAGTTTTTAAATGGTGGTCCATTTTTCCTGGCCGTAAAATCATACCTACACCCTATTGTGTGCCAGATCTGGAAATCACTAATGAAATCACATAAGATTGAAATCATTTTTCATTAATTAGTATGTTTATTATGCAGAATAATAGAGAGAAATTCAGAGATCTTAGTAAACGTTTGCAGGAACATGGGTTTAGAAGTAAATGCAGAGAAAACTAAATACATGGAAGTGCATCGGGACCGTACGTAATACAGCAAATTATGGATGCGTTAAAATATTAAATAATACTTTTGATAAAGTGAATACTTTCAAACATCTAGGATCAATATTAACAGACGAAAATCATATGCATGAAGAAATTAAATGTCGACTAAAAGCAGGGAATTCGTGTTATAATTCAGTTCAAAATCTCTTGTCGTCGCGAATTCTGTCGAGGAATTTGAAGCTAAAAATATATAAAACGATAATCATGTCTGTTGTTCTATATGGTTGCGAAACATGGTCGCTTACTCTTGAAGAGAAACATAGACTGAAAGTATTTGAGAACAAGATTCTGAAACGCATATTCGGTCCCAAGAAGAACGGGAATGGGGAATGGCGGAAACTTCATAACGAGGAACTACATAATTTATACGGTTTGCCAAACATTGTTATGATCATCACGTCTAGAAGGCTTAGGTGGGTAGGGGTCATGTAGCTAGGATGGAAGAAAGTAGAAACGCTTTCAAAGTCTTGACTGGAAGACCAATCGGAAAATGTCCATTAGGAAGACCTAGGCCTAGATGGGAGGACAATATTAAGGTGGATCTCGCAGAGATAGGAATAGAAAGTAGAAACTGGATCCAGTTGGCTAAGGATAGAAGTCAATGGAGAGCTTTTGTGAACACGGCATTGAACTTCCGGGTTCCATAAGCCATAGAGTTAGTTAGTTAGTTAGTATGTTTATTACGTGGATGCTCATTTTTCCTAGTCATTAGCCGGGAAAACCATACCACACCTTGATGTATAGAGAAATCTACTGGTTAAAGACGAATGAAATGTTTAACAATTGAAATATTTTGTAGTTATTTACTATGTTTATTAGGTAGATGTCCACTTCTCCTGGCCGGGAAAATTACACCCTCACTTTGCTGTCTGGACAAATCCCCTGTTAGTGTTTAACGAAATGATTAAAGATTGAAATCTTCTGTCACTATTTACTATTTTTATTAGGTGGGTGTCCATTTTCCAGGCCGGGAAAGTCATACCCTCCAATGGAAGTTTTGAATCCATATTCAAGAAATTTATCCTCCAACGGTAACTATTTTCCTTTGAAATTATTATCCATGGGTGATGATTTTCCTGAGAAAAATATCACCCAAAGTAAAATCTTTCCTTTAGTCTGATTGAAAATTATACCCACTCCTACTGTGTTGACAAATCTCCTAGAAAGAAAATAATGAAATAACAAAATATTGATTTTTTAAGGTTATTTAATGTGTTTGTTAGATGGGGTTGAATTTTTCCTGATCAAAAAATATAAACCCCATCCTACTGTGTAGACAAATCTCCGGTTTAGAGTCCATTTTTCCTGGATAAAAAATTTATTCACCCACCATACTGTCTTGAGAAGTCACCGGGCTATAAAATAGTGAAATGACATAAGATTGAAATTTCTGTCATTATTTACTCTTTTAGGTATCGGTTCATTTTTCTAGGCCAGGACGATCATATCCCTCCTATCACGTTGACATATCTCCTCGCTAGGGACTGACAAAATGACAAAAGATTGAAGTTTTTGGTAGTTGTTTACTGCGTTGGTTAGGTGGGAGTACATTTTTCCTAACGAGGAAAATTATACCTCTACCCTACTTTGTGGACAAATCTTTTTAAAGACTAATGAAATGACAAATGATTGGTAGTTATTTACTGTGTTTGTTAGGTGGGGGTAAATTTTTACTGGCCAGGAAAATTATACCCCATCCTACAATGTGAACAAATTTTTCTAAAGACTAAGGAAACGACAAAAGATAGCATTTTTTGGTATTTACTGTGTTTGTTAGGTGGGGTCCATTTTTCCAAACCAGGAAAATTACACCCCCACCTTACTGCGTGGACAAATCTTTGTAAAGACTAATGAAATGACAAAATATTGATTTTCTTGGTAGTTATTTACTGCGTTTGTAAGGTCGGGGTAAATTTTTCCTGGCCAGGAAAATTATAACCCTACCCTACTGTGTGAACAAATCATTCTAAAGACTAATGAAACGAGAAAATATTGAATTTTTTGTTAATTATTTACTGTTTGTTAGGTGGGGGTACATTTGTCCTTGCCAGGAAAAGTATACTTCCACCCTACTGTGTGGACAAATCTCCTTTCTGAAGACTAATGAAATGACAAATTATACATTTTTTGGTAGTTATTTACTGCGTTTGTTAGGTGGGGGTACATTTCTCTTGACCAAGAAAATTATACCTCTACCCTACTTTGTGGACAAATCTTTCTAAAGACTAATGAAATGACAAATAATTGGTAGTTATTTACTATGTTTGTTAGGTACGGGTAAATTTTTCCTGGCCAGGAAAATTATACCCCTACCCTACTGTGTTGACAAATCTCCTTTCTAAAGACTAATGAAATGACAAATGTTTGAATCTTTACTAGTTATTTACTGTATTTGTTAGGTCGGTGTACATTTTTCCTGGCCAGAAAAAATATACTCCCACCCTCCTGTGTGAACAAATCATTCTAAAGACTAATGAAACGACAAAAGATTGAATTTTTGTACTTATTTACTGTTTGTTAGCCGGGGGTAAATTTTTCTGGACAGGAAAATTTTACCCCCTACCCTACTGTGTGGACAAAGATTTCTAAAGACTAATGAAGTGACAAAAGATTGAATTTTTTGGTAGTTATTTACCGTTTTTGTTAGGTGGGGTACATTTTTCCTGGCTAGGAAAATTATACCCCGATATATAGATTCTAAATTGATATACGGGAAATTTATGACCCCGGGGTGACAATTTTCTTGGGAAAATTAACATCCCGGGGTGATAGTTTCCCTGGGAAAAGTATCACCCATTGTAAAAATTATTCCTGGGATCTTATTTTCCAAAAAAAAAAAAAAAAAAAAATAGCACCTGGGGTGACAATTTTCCTGGGGTGTGATATTCCCGGTTTATCAACTTTCGGCAACAAAAGAAACTGCGGTAGAATAATCAGTCTCAATCTTTGTTGATCAGCCCTCCTATAATCAGAATGCAGCATACTGATAAAGAAATTTTAACATGCATATTTTTTACTGTAGCTAAATTCTGATTAAAATTTCATAATACTGAAACACAAAATGTCTAGTCATGCATAGTCCTTGATAAGTAACACATATAACTTAAATTTACCTTCAATTTCCCCTATTTATACGTCAAATTTTCTGAAATCTCATTATTTGGATGCCGCTATTTGCATGCATAGTTAAACTGAGAAATATAACCCAAACATGTACATGCTCTGTACATTGTATTGTATTGTATTTATTTTCATCCTTTTTCATACAAATTGTTCACAACGTGAACGTATGAGTTGGACACGTCATAAGAACACTGAATGTGTACGTATATATAGATTTAAATCTACATGCAATATTAAAATACTGTGAATTTATGTAAAAAAAAAAAAAAGTACAATTTTTCATTATTCTAATTTACATACATCGATATAAAACAACATAACAGTTAATAAAACCTTACATTATAGATATACAAAATATATATACTTTAAACATTATTTACTACAGGCGATATATTCTTCTACAGAATAGAAATAGTGCTCGAGTAGGTAGGACTTGACTGCTTTATTGAAACCAGATGTTTTGTTTTTCAAAGTGGAAGGAAGCTTGTTATAAATCTTCACTGCCATAGGAAATGTACTATTCTTATGTACTTTTAAACGTTAGGACTCTACATGAAAGTCAGACGCTTGTCTTGTATTATGCATATGAATATCTGAGTTCAACCGGAAGCTGCTTGTATCTATCTGTATATCTTTTCTTACAAATTTTAGAAGTTCATATATATATATAAACATGGAAGAGGTAAGATTTCAAGAAATTTAAATAGAGGTTTACAAGAAGTTCGAGGTTTACTTCCGGTCATAAACCTTAAAGCTCTCTTTTGTAAAACGAATATGGAATTTAGCAGTGCAGTAGATCCCCCGAATATAATACCATATTTCAATTTAGAATGAAAAAGTCCAAAATAAGTTGTGAGCAGAACATGTTGACTGACACTATTTCGTAAAAGCTTTAACATGTAACAGGTTTGAGCCAATTTACTAGATAATTTTTGAATGTGAATTTTCCAATCTAATGTATCTGACACCCAAAGACCAAGAAATTTGATATCCGAGACGTAATTCAACGTTTTGCCGTTAATTGTTACACAAGGCGTTTTCTTATCTCGTTTTTTTGCTACGTGAAAGCACATGCACGAAGACTTTGTTGTGTTTAGTATTAGTTTATTTCTATCCATCCAGTCACTGACGGCAGACATGGTGGAATCTACTGCATTACATAACTCAACGTAAGTTTCTACAGTTACTAATATATTTGTATCGTCAGCATACAGAACAATTTTAGCAGAGTCTAAACATTGTGGCAAATCATTTATATATATTAAAAATAGAATAGGGCCTAAGATGGAACCTTGAGGAACTCCAAATTTTAGCTCTTTGGTATCTGAATAACATTTGCTTACTCCCTGTGTGTCTCGAGTTTGACAGTTAATTTCAACAGTTTTCCTTCTGTTGGATATATACGATTTAAACCACTCATAAGCATTTCCCCTAATACCAGAATCTTGCAATTTTTTAAGTAAAATTTGATGATCAATTGTATCGAAAGCTTTGCTAAGATCAAGAAATATGCCGGTTGTATATTTCTTAGCGTTTATTGAATTTAAAGCAGAATAGAGAAAGGAGTAAAGAGCAGTTTCAGTAGACTTATTTGATCTAAAGCCATTTTGAGCAGGAGATATTAAGTTAAAATTATTTAGAAAGCTAACTAGTCTTATATACATAAGTTTTTCAAAAAGTTTAGAGAAGGTAGACAGACATGATATTGGTCTATAGTTCGATGTAAGATCTTTCTTGCCACTTTTATATAAAGGCTTAACAACTGCTAGCTTCAATGCCTCAGGAAAAACGCCACTACTAAATGAGTTATTTACTATAAAGCATAAGACATCAGCAATTTCATAAGAGCATTGCTTTAGAATTTTATCAGGAACTTCATCATATCCTGAAGAACTCTTATTTGTCATTTTCAGTGTAGTATCATGATTTCCTGACTAGTTACTGGGTGCAAGAACAATGATTTTTCGAAAATATCGTTATGTCTACTAACGTATTGTTTGCTAGATAGTTTATTGTTCACGCTATTAGTGATAAGTTTTTCCACTTCATTCGTGAAGTAATCGTTAAAAGCATTTGCAATTTCAGTCGGAATTTTAATAATTTTATTTTGACAAGAAACGCTAGTTATCTTAGAGGAGGGTTTTCGTTCCCCAGATTCTTTCCGAATAATTTGCCATGTAGCTTTCATTTTATTGGAAGCTTTCCCAATGTAAGTATCATTCTCTAACCCTTTTGCCTGTTTTATGACCTTATGTAAAACTCGTCTGTACATTTTGCGGTATCGTTTAAACACGGGAGTACGGCACCTAACCGTCAGGATAGTTGATGTAAATAGCGCAATTTTTCTAAAGAAACCTTTATTCCAGAAGTCTTCCACTTCGAACTGACATTTACCGATTTCTTTATCTTAAATTTTTGTTTAGGAAAAGCAATATTAAAATAATGAGTAAATATACATAAAAAGGAATTAAATTGGTCGTTAACATTACATTCAATATAAACATCTTCCCACGACTCAGTTTTCAACAAGTATCTGAAATATGGCACGTTAGTGGGTGTAAATGAACGCCGTTGGGACCATTCCACGCCCACGTTTGCATTCTTATTAATTATTTCTGTGTAAAAATAAAAGAAGTTGAGCATTATGATCAGAATAGCCTAGGTTTAGCACATCAACATGACATACGAAATCATCACGTGGAATTATAATTTGGTCAAGAGCAGAGATTCTTGTTTTGCCTATTCTAGTAGGAGTATTTACGATAGGTTTCAGATTAAATGATGTGCAGAGCGAAATGAGATCTTTTTCTTTGCTATTATTTAGTAAAAAAATCAATATTACTATCACCACAAATTACTAACGACTTTTTAGAGGACGAGAATTCCGATATAAGCCTTTCTAATTTATTCAAAAAGTCATTGACGTTACTATCTGGCGTGCGATAGAGACAGATAAGTATTAAATTATGATCGCAAAATTCAAGTGCTACAGATTCGAAAGTTTTCTCAACGTTCAATGTAAGGGTATTCCTTAGAATTTTGATACGAAAATCCTCTTTGGCAAATATGGCAATACCACCATGGGATATATTTTCCCTACAATAGTACGCAGATAGTTTAAAACCTGTGAGTGAAATGGTTTCTATTTCTACTTTATTCAGCCAGTGCTCCGATATACACTGGACATCAGTTTTACTTAATTCATTTTCCAAAATAATTTTTAATTCGATTATTTAATTTCCTAATCCTTAGACGTTGTGATGTAGGATTTGGAGACTGATATTTCTGGACTGACTTACGTCTTCTATTTTTTGATTAGGAACATTATCGGTAGTTATATCTACTGCTTTTAGTAGGGAAGTATTACTTGGGCAACTTACATTATCTACAACATTTAGATCCGAGATACAAGACGGCATACCACAACACACATAACCTATATTACTTTTTGTCATAACAATTACAGGAAACTTCTCTATGTTTATTTTGCGTTTTAGAATACGATTGTCCCCTACCCCAACAGGGCAGAAGTTTTCCGTAAACTTGCCTATTGTTCGTCATAGCAAATAATGTGTAAGTTATCGATTTTGTATTAGCCGAAAATTCAATGGAAACTTGGAGTGTTTGTGGCAAATTAAATATCATTCGCAATTTTTAGAAAATAGTAAATTTAATGCAACAAATTTCATACAAATGTAGTTTCAAAAATTTGCAACAGCAAACATTTGGTAAATTTCAAAACATTTGCTTCCACCTATCTAGAGCGCTTTACAGTTTCAATTCAAACCTGGAATGTCTGTAGCAAATTAAATATTATTTTCAAGTTTTATGAAATAGCAAATTTTATTCAGCAAATTATATACAGATGTAGTTTCAAAAATTTGCAACTGCAAAGTTTTGGCAATTTTTTTTCACGCTACCTACCCACAATTCACTGCGCTTGGCAGTTTCACGAAAGACACGTCACATTTTTGTTTTCTTTGTGTTGTGTACTCCTAGTTATCGTATTGTTGTATATTGTATATACCTTGGGCGTGTGAGTGCTCTACAAATTGGTAAGTGCACAGTAATAGTTGACCATTCTTTTATTTTGTATAAAATGATAAATGTGGTAGGAGTAGATGTGAATTATACGATGTTCGTGTAGCGCTTGCTAGTGAATCGAGTCGGACCTTTCAATCTGATAGCGCGAAAGGTTTATTGCATGCAAATATTTTACTTTCAACGTCGTACATTATACAGCTTCTCTTTGTAGGGTAAAAGTGAGGAAATATAGTGCAGCGCCACAGTTGAATTGTTGTGCTATACGCAATGCTATCTGATCCACATGATTGCTGCTAGCTTTTACTATACTGGGTTAAGTGTAGTTACGCCAAATCAGCTTTAGAAAATTTACAAGTAGAATTAATTAATTTGTGTGTGAAGAACTTAACATGAGGTGGAAACAATGATTTTATGCACAAAGTGACGTGCAGGTTTACTTTTGGCGCACCACACGAAATAATTCTTGAAAAATTGATACTTTCATTGATTTCCTTCATATTGTCTCCTAAAAGATTTGCGCTCCGTTATATTTGAAAATATTTCACTTGGAATAGATAAAATTCAAGAGGGCCACCAGAAGTAATTGTTGAAAAGTTACAATTCTTTTTCGATTTCCATATAAATACGCCTTCGTGGTGTATGGCATAAGAACTACAGTCCAAAAACACAACCAGCCTGTGCTAGATGGCCAAAACAAGCACGAATGCTATCTAACCGAGCCAGGGCGGTGCAAAGCTGGTGTGCCTGCGCGGGTTACGGCCGTAGGAAGTAGGCGCGTCAATGATTGTGGGTATACGCGTAAGCGAGGATAGTGAAACTAAGTGGGATTTGGCAAAGATACCAATCTGAATAGCACTTGTCATGGTTTCATACTAGTAACGCTTCCATATAAACATAATATACGGTTTCTGTACACTGTGCAGAAATACACCGCCGCGCCGGTAGAAAATAACATGTAATAGAGTCATCTTTCATATGCACTCAGTTATTTTATCGGGGGCGAGGTGGTTCAGTGGTAAAGCGTTCACCTCTGGTGCCTGGGGTCCCTGGTTTGATCCAGCTCGCGCCGTGTGAACTTTGTGATGGACAAACACCGTGCTCGTGGGGTTTCTAGGGGTTCTCCCGTTTCCTCTCACATTCTTCATTCCACCATTTCACTCATCTCTCATCATCACCGCCTCCTTTAGCCTAACCGGCATAACTGTGGGACGTAAAACAAATATTTCATTTCATTTTTTCGGTTATTTTAACCATCGTAAAGCACTTCCATCTTATTCATCGAAAGTTTAATAGGAGGCCTTTAGGGGAATAGAGTGTTTCAAAGGAGTAGGCCTAAATGTTGATGATGCGTGATAGTGGGTAGGCAGTGTTTCAGAAAAAAATCCGGAGGATATTTAAAATGAAATGAAATATTTAGTTTTACGTCCGGTGGTTATGCCTTGTAGGCTAAATGAGATTGTGATGATGATGAATGAAATGGCGGAATGAAGAAAGTAGGATGAAACGGGAGAACTCCGCACACGGTGTTTGTTCACCACGGAGCGCAGTTGGCGCAAGCTGGAATGGAACCACGTACTCCACGCACCAGGGGTGAACATTCTACGACTGAGCCACCGCGGCGTATTGAAAGGTCACGGGGGAGGTAGCGTTGGAAACCAAAGTTCAATAATTATATATCTGATGGTTATAAATTTTTCTCGATCTCAAACGTACTAAAGTTCAAATTTGTATTGTTTCTTGTTTCGAATACTAAAAAATATCGTATGATATCGAATATTCTTACATTCTTTGCGAATTCCCCAGGGGTCTCCTTAAGTTCCATTACCAGTAAATGTCGTCATAGACGTATGCCACAGGTACTACAAAACATTGGTGGTTTACAAGAGTGCAGTCTAAAATATATCATGAACTGTAACCCTCTGTGGGCACTGATTTTCGTAACTTCGTGTTCAAAATTCGATCAACAAAATTATTTGTATAGCTGCTACAAGCACTTTTTTCTAGTGGAAGATCGATGTTATGGTTGAAGTATTGTTTGCCTGTTTGAAACTTTAAGAGCTTACTAGAGATAACAGCAAGAAACGTACTTACACTTCGAAATTGGTGTTATGGTGACTTTTTGAAAATTCCGTAGTTCAATTGTATATGATACATCCAAATCAAATTCAAATCACGATAGTGATTCAATATGTTGATTTCTGACATTTTCGAAATGTTACGGTAACCACTGCAGCGGTTAGTCTATGCATTCTTATTTAATGTTTTCCCACCCTTTTGGATTCAAGACAGCTTCGTAACAGGAAGTCCGATTCTAATAATTTTCGAGTTTATGGCGTAATTAGATAAACTATATTCAATCGCATTCCAATTAATTTCTTAAAACAAGGAATTCTCTGTAAACAAAATATCGACTACGTTAAAAGCATGTAGTCACATCGTTCTTAGCAGAAATTTGGAAAAGGATTCCAAAGTCTCATGGCAATTGAATCACAATTCACAGTGATATAAAGCCACAGGCCGAACTGCTGGACTTAAACGAAATTTGGTGCGAGGGTGTGTCTAGAAGAGCAAGTTATGGAAAAAAAGAAAATTTTGGCCAGGTCGCCATCTTGAATGGAATAGGGCCGCCAGTCAATATACCGATTAGAAAGTACCTAGCGCGAACCACTAAGGCTAGAGAAGTGGAATTTGCTATCATGGTGTATCATAAACAGTAGTTTGCGGAAAATGACAAAGTATTAAACAATTCGCAATCTTGAGTTTAATTATGGCCACCGAAAGTGAATCATTAAGCATAGGTTACGTCAAAAACACGAATCCAAAATAGCGGGAAAACATATATGAAAAAGCTGCACAGGCTAAAGCGCTGGAGCTAGAGAAACGAAATTTGCTCTGATGATGTGTCATGAAGAGTAGTTTATGAAACAATTGCGAAATTTTCAAAACGTTACCATTTTAATGCATAATGAGTACCAAATATTGGAGACAAAATTCAATCATCAGAAGCAATACAACGTAGGTGATTTATTCTGACACCTGTTGAGGGAATTATGCACTTCACGTTGTATTTCCATATCACTGCTGCAGGCACGTAGCCAAGGGGTGGGTCCGGACCCCCCCTACGAGACTAGAAATGAAAAAATAAGGAAGGATGAAACAAAAAGAAACGAGAAAAAGAAGAATCAGTGTTAAAAATAAAAAAGCTACAGCAAGCGTTTAGTTACTCTTTCTTATGAGGAACTTTGTGTGGAAGAAAACAGGGGAGGGAGTAAGTTAAACATGGATATTATTGTGACGTAGCATTTCGAATTCCATATAGCTCCATGCCAATCCTATGGACTACAAATGACAATCGATAAACCGGTTCGATCAGATAGACTCTCAGAAGAACTTAAGAAATGTCCTCAATCACCAATCATATGAGCATGGCAACAAAGATTCCAGTTACACTTTTTAAAGAAATTTTGAATTTCGCGGCAACTCTAATCCTTTTTATAGGATGTCTTTACTGCCAAGAGTGATCTCGTTGCTGTCCTTGGCGGCATTAAACGAAGATAAGAAAGAGAAGACAAGAAGAACAGAGTTTGAATGGCTTCGGAAGACTATATCTTTTTCAATACTTTTTTATATTCTTTTACTTGAGATTTCTTCATAGTTTGTTACTAAAATACTTACATACATATCCTCATTTTATTGTCCTAAAAAAACAATATGGATATATTGCCAGTAAAATAGTTTAGATGGATCGAGCCTCTGGTGTGTGTGTAAGCAGAGTATTTGATGTCAACCCCCCTTACGAAATCCTGGCTAAACGAACCGATATATGTTGTCAGTAAAACAGTTTAGAATGATCGAGTCAGTATTTCATCACGGACTCCCCTATTACTAAATCCTGGCTACGTACCTGATTGCTGCACCAGAGGATAGTTTTTTTCTTCAATGTCACTTGGCACTGTAGCATCCGTGGTCCTCAGATCTTTTCGATATGTGAGAAATTGACTCTCGTCTTAATTATATCATGTTGATAATAGAATGTTATAGCACAAATGCATAACACTTTGAATTTTCATTTCAGAGCAGGCAGAAGCAGTACTCCAATTTCCTTGGATGAGAGCGGAAACACTACTCGAGTTTCAATGGATGAGAGCGAAAGCACTACTTGAGTTTCAATGGATGAGAGCGGAAGCGCTACTCGAGTTTCATTTTAGGAAAGCGGAAGCACTATTCGAGTTACTCTGGATGAGAGAGCATCCTCGTCTGGAGGTGGCACTCACAGCAGCACGCAGTCTCAGCCTCCAACGGAAGTGATGGTGAAAAGTAGTGATAAGTAGGTTTCGAGTTTGTAGTTTTTGTTGGGTGCTAATCTTGAAGAAAAGTTACACATAATGAAGTGAGAGTTGTTTAGCTTGTATGCGTATATAAATCAAGACCTAGCCCCCAACGGAAGAACAGTGATTACGAAATATTTGTAACTGTTTGTAAGAAGTAATCCAAACAATTTAAGACTTTGTTCATATATGGTTGAAACTGCATGGTGATAAGTCTGTTTTGTGCATTTAGTTTTTGTTGGGTGCTAATTTTGAAGGAGAGTTACACATAAAATGAGAGTCGTTTAATTTGTATGTGTAACGGAAGAACAGTGATTACGAAATATTTGTAACTATTTGTAAGAAGTAATCCGAACAACTTAAGAATTGTTTATAATGGTTGACACCGGACACGGTTGATAGATCTGCTTTGTACATTTAGCTTTCGCTAGGTGATAATCAAGGACAGTTACTCATAGTGAAAATAGAGTCGCTTAGCTTTATGCGTATGGAAAGGGAGTTAATGTTTACCATCGGGGTAGCTATCAACAAAGATGCATTGTATACACGACTCCAAAAGTGCATTACCACATGGAATTATCCTCTTCCTGCAATAGCAGGCACCCCAAAAAGCTCCGCGGTTGGGTTGGTGGCAAATTCGAAAGGCGTTGGACGAAACCTCAATTTTGTCACAAATATATCAGTGTAGCAAGTTGCAAATAAGAGAATAAAACAAATTGTTAAGAATGACAATTGTATTATTCTGACGAAGTAGGATGACATCAAAAGTTACAAAATGACTTACCTAAGCAGTTCAAACAAGATGAATGGTCTCTTTGCCCCCATCCCACCCAAAAAAAGAAACTCATAAAAATAAAAAGTTATATAATATAAGGTTTCATATAAAAGCCTAAAAACATATAGCTAAACGAAACGAGAAACAGACAAACACAGAATAGGGGACACCAGTGACATAGCAGACTTGCGGCTCTCCCATGCAAGATAAAGAAATGGGACCCTAGTTGTAAACCCCATATTATTATTATTATTATTATTATTATTATTATTATTATTATTATTATTATTATTATTATTATTATTATTATTATTATTATTATTATTATTATTAAAAAGTCGTTTCCTTTTCAAAATCTCTGACTCTGCCTAAGAGCATATATGCATATAGCGATCCTGTGTGCACGTTTTGTCAATGAGCGCTCCCAAAGGCCAAAACGGGTAGAAATCTCCAAGAGAGAGAAATAAAAAACTTTCTTATGGTAAATTCTAGTTCAAAGTTCGAAGCACTTGCTTTTGCACGTGATTTTTAGTTTCTTTTTTCAGAGAACAGAAAAGTTCTGGCCTAAGGAATTATACCATATAATATTGTAAATTTGCAAGTGGATGTATTTACATTGCAATTTGTGGTAATAAAGATATTATGATTAGAAAACAATATTGTAAAAAGTAAGTTTAATTACTTCATCCATAGCAAGTCCTAGGGGCCCCTTATACCTCGCCGCCCACCGAATATCAAAAATTTAGAATGATATATTCATGTCCATATATTCGCGATATCGAATGTTGATATATGATAATATAGATATCGACAATAGCGACGTACCGACATATCACAGGCCCAGGTCCGAGAAGTGATGCTTGAAATATACTAGATTCAACAATCAATGATTAGAAAACAATATTGTAAAAAAGTAACTTTAATCACTTCATCCATTACAAGTCTTAGGAGCCCCTTATACCTCGCCGCCCACCGAATATCGATATCGAAAATTTAGAATAATATATTCATGTCCATATATTCGCGATATCGAATGTTGATATATAAAAATATAGATATCGACGATAGCGATGTATCGACATATCACAGGCCCAGGTCCGAGAAGTAATGCTTGAAATATACTGGAATCAACAATCAAATTCGAAATAAGTTCTCCATTTCCATATTCAATGTTGAGGGGGAAGGGTGTGAACCCGAATAGAAATTTTAAGAAAAACAAATGTTAAGATAAAAGTAGGTTTTCTTTCTCCCCTTGAACACATAAATTAACAGAAACCTATTACTGTAATTTACCTTTTACATCTGTTTCTGATTGATATCACAAATCAGCGACAGTACACATACTTTACATAGTATACCAATACACTCTATAACTTTCCACAACCAAGCAAGCCGGAAGATGAATTTCCTGTGATATTAAAGTGGAATGTTCTTCAAAATAGTCATAATTCATTGGCTATATTTCTATCAGTACTTTGGTACGGACTAAGAGCTACAAGACTAACCGAACTAGAAATTAGAGATTTCATTCCTTTTTTCTCTCAGACTAAAAGACTTTGCATTTTCCTGAGATTTTCATTTTCTTAATATAAGTCCCCTATCCTGGTTTAATTCTGGCTACCGCGGTTTCGAAGTAATCGGTAAACGAAAGAGTAAAGTTTGTCGACTCTCAAATCTGGACAGTTTGTGAGAAGAAATTTCACAGTTCATGTTGTTATTTCTTCGTTACAAAAACACTTCTAGTTGACTCTATTCATGGTGAATTACTGAACTTATAAACATTTACAATTATTGAAAAATGAATAATTATTTTTAAACATAAAAAGTCGTTACAGTTCAGTAGAATGCAGTAGTAGATGGAAGTGAAGGAAAATGTTGTTTATTTCTTCAGATGTGCAAACTGAATGTAAATAATGTGTCCCATTCTCGTGTCCAGAGGCGGATCTACGAAGGACTTCTGGGGGATGGGTGTTTGATAATACTTCTACTTAGAGCTACTTTTAAGAGCTCCAAACTCTGGAATGAGTTATATTTATATATAAAATAACAAATATTTCCTTTCTAGGGGGCAATCTCCATGATCGCCCCCTGAATCCACCACTGCTCTTTTGTAGCAGACTTTGAAGACATTTAGTTCGTGTATGTTCCTGACGATGCTGATTAGGGATGGCCACACCTGGATATTTTTTTATTCTGATATCGGATAGAAACTTATCCGGATTTGCAATATCCGATTGACGGCTAACGAATAATATACGGATGACGGATAATGCCCGGCTGACGGATAATATCCGGATAACGAATGACGGTTAATATCTGGATAAGGGATACTATCCAGTTGTCGAATAACTGATAATATCCGGATGACTGATAAGATCCGGATAAAGGATGATATCGGATGGCGGATAACGGATAATATCCGAATAATGGATTTATCCGGATAATTTATAAAATTAAGATAACGGATATATCGAAAATAGAACATTCGGATAACTGATTACATCCGAATGACGAATAACGGATAATATCCGGATAACGTATATGGTCTTAAAAAGACCATACAAGAGAGGCACCATATAAGTCCATATAGGTCTTTCCTGCTTAGGGAGTTATTAAAAGACGAACATCGGGCAGTGGTCTTTACCATGCCTCTTAAAATATTTTTTCGTAACTTCAAATTTTCTTGTTCTTCTGGGGCGCGGTGTCTCAATTGTAGACCGCTTACTCTGGTGCGTGGGGTCCTTATTGTTTTGATCCCCGGCCAAGTAAGTTAGCGGTGGACAAGATCGTATCCGTAGGTTCTCTCAGGGTACTCCTGGTTCTTGCCACTTTTCATTCCATCAATTCTTCTATTATCATTTCATTGCTGTAATCATTGGGCGCGGTGGTTCAGTGGCAGAGCGCTTCCTCTGGTGCGTAGGGTCCTTATTGTTTCGATCTCCGGCCAAGTAAATTTGTGGTAGAAAAGGTAGTATACGTGGGTTTTGACAGGGTACTCCCGCTTCCTTCCATATTTCATTCCAATAATTCCTCTATTATCATTGACTTGTTTTAACCTTTGGGCATGGTGAATCAGTGATAGAGCGCTTCCTCTCGTGCATGTGGTGCGTATTTTTCGAACCCCAGCCAAATAAGTTGTGTTGTGGACAGAATAGTATTCGTGGGTTTTCTCAGTTTACTCCCGCTTGTTCCCACACTTCATTCCACCAATTTCTCTTTTATCGTTGATTTTATTCAATCATTGGACAAGGTAGTTCAGTGATAGAAAGCTTCCTCTGGTGGGCGAATTAAGTTTTTAATGGACAAGATCGTATCTGTGGGTTTTCTCTGGGTACTCCTGCTTCTTCCAACTTTTCACTCCACCAATTTCTCTTTTATCATTGACTTATTCAATCGTTGGGCAAGGTGGCTCAGTGGTAGAACGCTTCCTCTGGTGCGCGGGGGCCTTACTGTTTCGATCCCCTGCCTGATACATTTTGGTGAACAAGATCGTATCCGGGAATTTTCTCAGTGTATTTCCACTTCTTCTCACTTTCCATTCACCAAATTCCTCTATTATCATTGACATGAATCAATCATTGGGCACGGAGGCTGAATGGCAGAACGCTTCATCTGGTGCGTTGGGTCCTTACCTTTTCGATCCCCGGCCTAGGAAGATTGTGTTGGACAGGATCGTATCAGTGGGTTTTGTCAGGGTACTCCCGCTTCCTCCAACATTTTATTCCACCAATTCTCCTATTATCATTGAGTTGGTTAATTAATTTGACGCTGTGGCTCATTGGTAGAGCGCTTCCTCTGGTGCGCCAAGTAAGTTTGTGGTGGAAAAGTTCGTATCCGTGGGTTCTGCAAGGTTACTCCCGCTTCCTTTTACATTTCATTCCACCAATTCCTCTATTATCATTGACTTACTCTAATAATTGGGCGCGGTAGCTCAGTGGTAGAGCGCTTCCTCTCTTCTTGGCGACCTTACTATTTCGATCCCCGGTCTGATAAGTTTGTGGTGGACAAGAATGTATCCGTGGGTTTTCTACGGTACTCCCGCTTTTTCCCACTTTTCATTCCACCAATTTTTCTATTATCATTGACCTGCTTCAATCATTGGGAACGGTGGCTCAGTGGTAGATCGTTTCATCTGGAGCGTGTGGTTCATACTTTTCGATCCCCAGGCATGTAACTTTGTGTTGGACAAGATCATATCCGTGGGTTCTGTCAGCGTAGTCCCGCTTCCGGCCACATTTCATTCCAGCAATTCTTCTACTATCATTGATTTCCTTCATTCATTGGGCGCAGTGGCCCAGTGGTAGAGCGTTACATCTGGTGGGCCAAGTATGTTTGTGTCGGACAAGATCGTATCCGTGGATTTTCTCATGCTACTCCCGTTCTCTCCACTTTTCATTCCACCAATTCTTCTATTGTGTTTAACTTGCATCAACCATGTGCGTAGTGGCTCAGTGGTAGAGCCCTTCGTCTGGTGGGCCAAGTAAGCTTGTGGTGGAAAAGATCATATCCGTGGGTTTTGTCAAGGTACTTCCGCTTGTCCCCACTTTTCTTTCCACCAATTCCTCTGTTACCATTGACTTGCCTCAATCACTGGGCGCAGTGACTCAGTGGTAGAGCCCTTCCTCTGGTGGGCAAAGTAAGTTTGTGGTGGGCAAGTTCGTATACGTGGGTTTTGTCAGCGTACTCCCGCTTCCTCCCACATTTCATTCCACCAATTCTTCTATTATCATTGACTTACCTTAATCATTGGGCGCGGTTGCTCAGTGATAGAGCGCTTCCTTTGGTCTATGGGGTCCTTACTGTTACGATCCCCAGCCTGATTACTTGTATAAGATCGTATCCGTGGGTTTTTTCAAGGTTTTCCCGCCTGCCCCCAAATTTCTCTCGATTAATCTTCTATTATCATTGACTTGTTTCAATCATTAGGCGCAGTGGGTTAGTATTAGAGCGCCTCCTCTGATGGGCAGAGTAATTTGTGGTAAACAGGATTGTATCCGTGGGTTTTCTCACGGTACTCCTGTTTGTTCCTACTTTTCTCTCCAGCAACTCCTCTATTATCACGAACTGGTTTAATTATTGGGAGCGGTGGCTGAGTGGTAGAACGCTTCTTGTGGCGGGCCAAGTAAGTTTTTGGTGGACAAGAACGTATGCGTCGGGTTTTCAGGGTACTCCCGCTTCCTCCCACATTTCATTCCACCAATTCTTCTATTATCATTGACTTCCTTCAATCATTGGGCACCGTGTCTCAGTGGTTGAACGCTTCATCTGGTGCATAGGTCCTTATTCTTTCGATCCCCGCCCTAGTAAGTTTGTGTTGGAGAAGATCGTATCCGTGGGTTTTGTCAAGGTACTCCCGCTTCTTCCAACATTTCATTCCACAATTCTTCTATTATCATTGACTTGCTTCAATCATTGGGCGCGGTGGCTCAGTGTTAGAGTGCTTCCTCTGCTGGGCCAAGTAAGTTTGAAGTGGACCAGATCGTATCGGTGGGTTTTGTCAAGGTACTCCCGCTTCCTCCCAAATTTCATTCCACCAATTTTTCTATTATCATTGAGTTACTTTGATCATTGAACATGTTGGCTCAGTGGTAGAGCGCTTTCTCTGGTGGGCCCAGTGAGTTTGTAGTGAGCAAGATTTTATCCGTGGGTTTTGCTAGGTTACTCCCGCTTCCTTCCACATTTCATTCCACCAATTCCTCTATTTTCGTTGCCTTACTTTAATCATTTGAAGCAATTGCTCAGTGGTAGAGCGCTTCTTGTAGTGGGTCAAGTAATTTTGTTGTTGACTAGATCGTTTCCGTGGGTTTTCTCAGGGTACTTCCGCTAGTTCCAAATTTTCGTTCCACCAATTCCTCTATTATCATTGACTTTCTTTAAATATTCTTCGCGGTGGCTCAGTAATAGAGCGCTTCTCTTGTGCGTGAGGTCCTTATTGTTTGGATCCCCGGCGAAGTAAGTTTCTGGGGGACAAGATCATTCCCGTGGGGTTTGTCAGCTTACTCCCGCTTTCTGCAACATTTCATTCCACCAATTCTTCTATTATCATTGACTTAGTTCAATGATTGGGCGCAATGGCTGAGTGGTAGAGTGCTTCTTCTGGTGGGTCAAGTAAGTTTGTTGTGTACAAAATCGTATCTGTGGGTTTTCTCAGGGTACTCCTACTTCTTCCCACTTTTCGTTCCACCAATTTCTCTATTATCATTAACTTGCTTTAATCATTAGGCGCGGTGGCACAGCGGTAAAGCGCTTCGTCTGGTGGGCCAAGTAAGTTTGTGGTGGACAAGATCGTATCCTTGGGTTTTCTCATGGTATT
The DNA here is from genome assembly GCF_964235325.1 of Thermobia domestica. Taxonomy (NCBI): domain Eukaryota; kingdom Metazoa; phylum Arthropoda; class Insecta; order Zygentoma; family Lepismatidae; genus Thermobia; species Thermobia domestica. The sequence continues at coordinate 177,166,919 of NC_137458.1, forward strand.
CCCGCTTCTTCCCACTTTTCATTCCACCAATTCCTCTATTATCATTTACTTGCTTTAATCATTGGGAGGGGTGGCTCAGTGGTAGACCGCTTCCTCTGGTGCGTGAGGTCCTTATTGTTTCGATCGCCGGTCGAGTAAGTTTGTGGTGGACATCGTTTCCGTGGGTTTTCTCCGGGTACTCCCGCTTCTTCCAAGTTTTCATTCCACTAATATCTCTATTATCACTGACGCTTTAATCATTGGGCCACTGAGCTTTTCCTCTTGTGCATTGGGTCCTTATTGTTTCGAGTCCCGGCCTAGTAAGTTTGTAGTGGAGAACGTCGTATCCGTGCGTTTCCTCAGAGTACTCCCGCTTCCTCCCACATTTCATTCAACCAATTCTTTCATCATTGACTTGCTTTAATCATTGGAGAGGGCTTGGCCCCTTGAGCATTGCGGTGATGTCAGAAATCAGGTTCGTTTCCAAACATTTGGGTTGTGATGTAAACCTCTTCTGTGGTTCAATTTCAGTATCTTATTACGCGAGATAAAACCATCCATACAGCTATAAATGTTGCTCTATCTTGTGCAACCAGGTACTGAGATTGAGCCAATTCGGAGCCACATTTCTGACGCTTTGAAACCAGAAACCGATTTCGGACATTACACTGTCCTCAAACGACTACGATTTTTCCAATGTTACAATGCATGTCCAACAACCCCGGGAATAGAAACGACCCGCGTCTAAAACTTCGGGACCCAGGTTCTTCAGATTCAAGGCTAGGGATCACAATTGTGCTCAACGGATCAAAACCTTTCAAATGCCCCGAACGCAGTCCAACGTCTTTATGTTTAATAGGTGAATAGAAGGGACCCCAACCCATAACGTTAGAACCCCATTCCGTGACTCGTGGCCTGGGTTTAATTTCTGACATTATTACTGCACCCAGGGGACCCGGACCTTTCCAACGCTACCACTCGCGTCCACCAACTCCATGTGTAACTGGGTCCACTTGACGTAGGAGAATCGACTCCATGCTTTTTTCGTTATTATTCTCCAAACGGATTTGTATACAAGGTAGTTTTGTTAAGTTTTGCAGCTGGTCTAAAATAGGCCTCTTGAGAGCGGCTCTGATTTGTTAAAGAATACGTAACGATCGCTTTTGGCTATTGCAATTGTGTGACCAAGCATCTTGGTAAAAAAAACAGCGTAGCATAACAACATAGAGATGTTTCTCTTACATGTTAAAAATAAAAGCACAGAAAGGAAAAGTCAAAGCTTGGTAAGGTAAGTGTATAGGGACGCCGAATTCTATTTCCCCCGGGCAACGAAATTTCTAGCTACGGCTCTGAGCTCCAACACTTATCGGTCTTTCAGAGTCTCATCCCTTATCTACAAAAACGTAGTTAGATTAACCTGTTATACCAAAACGTTTGGAAAGAACCTGTGAGTGTGAGTTATTGAAAGCTGTGCAACATATTGACAGAGTGCTAGTCTTTAGTTTAGCAACGAAGCTCCCCTTAGGCAAAATATCACGTTGCTATTTACCTATTTCTGTTGTTTACTACTTTGTAGAACAACTGATAAGACGTTTGTGTCTTTTACACAGATACTTTTTGCCAGATTGCTATTTGAAGCCTTTTTGCATTATACACTATAAAACAACACATCCAGATTCATAGATGCCCACAGAAAGTTTAAAAAAGGATGAAAAATATCTTTATTATTCAGATGCTTTATTATTATTATTATTATTATTTACTAGCTTTTCTTTGTTGATAAAAATAGTAATCTAGTATTTATTAAGTGTAATATGACTGGGTCTAGAGACAGAAAAGAGAGGATCTTATTGCCAGATATAAAAATTAGAACTTTGTTCAACAGTGACTACGTATTAAATAAACAAACGTATTGATTGCACCTTTTCAAAAGATAAATTAGTATAATTACTAAAAAATGCATACATTGAAAAACTCTGGGGTACCAAAGGTTCACGCGCTAAAAAATAGACCACCGGGGAGGACACTCACTCGCCCACATAGTTACGTTAATTATTTCTCACATTACCACTGCCCCTGAGTGCAGTAGTAATGTCAAATCTAGCCCAGGCCACGAAGCTCATGGAATGGGGTCCTCACGTTATGGGCTCGGGTCCCTTCTATACACCTATTAAACATGAAGTTGTTTAACGGTGTTCGAAGCATTTAAAAGGTTTTAGTCCGTTGAGCACGATTGTGATGTCAGAAATCGATCCCTAGCCTTTAACCTCAAGAAACTGGGTCCCGAAGTTTTAGATGCGGGTCCCTTCTATTCCGCTTTTAAACATGGGGTTGTTGGACGCGCATGGTAACAATGGAAAACCCCTAGTCGTTTGAGGACAACGTAATGTCTGAAATCGGTTCCTAGCTTCAAAGAGTCAGAAATGAGGTTCGAAATTGTCTCAACCTCAATACCTGGTTGCGCAAGATAGAACAACATTTATAGCTGTATGGATGGTTTTATCTCGCGTAATAAGATACTGAAATTGAACCATAGCAAAAGTTTACATCCCAACCCAAATGCTTGGGACCGAATCTGATTTCTGACATCACGCCAATGCTCAAGGAACCAAGCCCTCTCCAATGAATAAAGCAAGTCAATGATGAACGAAGAATTGATTGAATGAAATGTCGGAGGAAACCAGAGTACCCTGAGAAAACACACGGATACGACATTGTCAACCACAAGCTTACTAGGCCGGGAATCGAAACAATAAGGACCCAATGCACCAGAGGAAGGGATCTAACACTGACCTACCGCCCCAATGATTAAAGCGTCAATGATAATAGAGAAAATGATGTAATGGAAACTGGAAGAATCGGGAGTACTCCAGAAAACAAACGGATACGATCTTGTTCACCACAAACGTACTTGGCCGGAGATCGAAACAATAAGGATCCCACGCAAAAAAGAAAGTGCTCTACCACTGAGCCACCGTGCCCAATGATTTGAGTAAGTCAGTGATAATAGAGGGATTGGTGGAAAGAAATGTGAGAGAAAGCGGAAATACCTTCGGAAAACCCACGGATACGATCCTGTCCAACACAAAACTTACTTGGCTGGTTATAAATACAATAAAGACCCCACGCACGAGACTAAGAGCTCTAACACTGAGCCACCGTGCCCAAAGATTGAAGCAAATCAATGATAATCGAGAAATAGGTGGAACGAAAAGTGAGAGGAGGCGTGAGTACTCTGACAAAACCTACGGCAACGACTTTGTCCACCAGAAACTTACTTTGCCCACCAGACGAAGAGCTCTACCACTGAGCCACCGCGTCCAATGATTAAAGTCAGTCAATGATAATAGAGGTATTGGTGGAATGAAATGTGAGAGGAAGCGGGAGTACCTTGACAAAACTTACGGTTAAGATCTTGTCAACCAGAATCTTACTTGTCCTCCAAAGGACGCGCTCTACCACTGAACCATTGCGCCCAATGATAAAAGTAAATCAATGATAATAGAGTTATTGGTGGAATGAAATGTGGGAGGAAGCGGGAGTACCCTAACAAACCCCACGGATACGATCGTATCCACCAGAAACTTACTTGACCCACCAGAGGAAGTGCTCTATCATTGAGCAACTGCGCTCAACGATCGCAGCAAGTCAATAATAATAGAAGAATTGGTGGAATGAAATATGTGAGGAAGCGGGAGTACCCTGGCAAAACCCACGAATACGTTCTTATCCACCAGAAACTTATTGGCCCACCAGAGGAAAAGCTGTATGACTGAGCCACTGCGCCCAAAGATTGAACAGTCAAAGATAATATAAGAATTGGTGGATTAAAATGTGCGAGGAAACGGAAGTACGCTGTCAAAACCTACGGATACGATCTCGTCCACCACAAACTTACTTCGCCCACCAAAGGAAGCGCTCTACCACTGAACCATTCCGCCCAATGATTAAAGTAAGCCAATGCTAATAGAGGTATTGGTGGAATGAAATATGGGAGGAAGCGGGAGTACCCCGACAAAACTCACGGATACGATCGCATCCACCAGAAACTTACTTGGCCCACAAGAGGAAACGCTCTACCACTGAGTCAATGCGCCCAATGATTGAAGCAAGTCAATGATAATAGAAGAATTGGTGGAATGAAATGTAGGAGTAAGCGGGGGTACCCTTAAAAAACCCACTCATACGATCTTGTCCACCACAAATTTATCAGGCAGGGGATCCAAAGAGTAGGGATCCCACGAACCAGATGAAGCATTCTACCACTGAGCCACTGCGCCCAATGATTAAGGTAGGTCAATGATAATAGAAGAATTGGTGGAATGAATTATGGGATGAAGCGGGAGTACCCTGACAAAACCCACGTATATGACCTAATCCACCAGAAACTTACTTTGCCCACCAGAGGAAGCGCTCTACTACTGAGCCAATGCGCCCAATGATTGAAGCGAGTCAATGATAATAGAAGAATTGGTGGAATGAAATGTGGGAGGAAGTGGGAGTACCCTGACAAAACTCACGGATACGATCTTGTCCACCACAAATTTACCAGGCAGGGAATCCAAAGAGTAAGGACCCCACAAACCAGAGGAAGCGTTCTGCCACTGAGCCGCTGTTCCCAGTTATTAAATCATGTCCATGATAAAAGAGGAATTGGTGGAGTGAAAACTGTTAAGAAGCGGGAGTAACCTGAGAAAACCCACAGATACGATCTTGTACACTCCACACTTAATTGGCCCACCAGAGGAAGCGCTCTAGCAGCCAGTGCGCCCAATAATTGAAGCAAGTCCATGATAATTGAAGAATTGGTGGAATGAAATGTGGGAGGAAGCGGGAGTACCATGAGAAAACCCATGGATACGATGTTGTCCACTATAAACTTCCTTGGCCCACTAGAGGAATTGGTCTACCACTGAGCGACCGCACCCTATGATTAAAGCAAGTAAATGATAATAGAGGAATTGGTGGAATGAAAAGCTTGAAAAGCGTCAGTACCCTGAGAAAACCCACTGATACCATCTTGTCCACTACAAATTTACTTGTTTGGGGATTGAAACAATAAGAACCCGACGCACCAGATGAAGCGGTCTACCACTGAGCCGCCGCACCCAATGATTAAAGCAAGTTAATGATAATAGAGGAATTGGTGGAATGATATGTAGGAACAAGGGGAGTACCCTGACAAAACCCACGAATACGATCCTGTCCACCACACAACATACTTGGATGGGGAACGAAACAATAAGGGCCCTACGCACGAGATGAAGCCTTCTACCACTGAGCCACCGCGTCCAATGATTAAAGCAAGTAAATGATAATAGAGGCATTGGTGGAATGAAAAGTGGTAAGAAGCGGGAATACCCTGAGAAAACCCACTAATACGATCTTGTCCACCAGAAACTTAGTTGGGTCACCAGATTAAGCGTTCTAACACTAAACCACCGTGCCCAATGATTAATGTAAGTCAATTATAATAGAATTTGTGGAATGAAAATTAGGAAGAAACGGGAGTATCCTCAGAAAACACACGGAGACCACCTTGTTCATCACAAACTTACTTGGCCCACCAGAGGAGCGCTTTACCATTGACCCAATGCAGCCAATGATTCAAGCAAATCAATGGTAATAGAAGAATTGGTGGAATGAAATATGGGAGGAAGCAGGAGTACCCTGACAAAACCCACGGACACGATCATTCCACCACAAACTTATCAGGAAGGGGATCCAAAGAGTAATGTCCCCACTCACCAGAGGAAGCGTTCTACCGGTGAACCGCCGTGCCCAACTATTTTTGAAATCATGTCAATGATAAAAGAGGAATTGGTGGAGTGAAAAGTGGGAAGACGCAGGAGTACCATGAAAAAACCCACAGATATGATCTTTTCCACTCCATACTTAACTGGCCCACCAGAGGAAGCACTCTACAACTGAGACACTGCGCCCAATAATTGAAGCAAGTCCATGGTAATAGAAGAATTGGTGGAATGAAATGTAGGGGGAAGCGGGAGTACCCTGACAAAACCAATGGATACGATCTTGTCCACCATAAACCTACTTGGCCCACGAGAGGAATCAGTCTACCACTGAGCGACCCCGCCCAATGATAGTAGAGGAATTGGTGGAATTAAAAGCGGGAAAAGCGGGAGTACCCTGAAAAAACAAACGGATACGATCTTGTCCACCACAAACTTACTTGGTCCACTAGAGGAAGCGCTTTATCACTGAGCCACCGCGCCAGATGATTAAACCAACTCAATGATAATAGAGGAACTGGTGGAATGAAAAGTGGGAAGAAGCGGGAGTACCCGGAGAAAGACCGCGGGTACGATCCTCACCACCACACAAATTACTTGGCTGGGGTTCGAAAAAATAAGAACCCAACGCACGAGAGGAAGCGCTCTGCCACTGAACCACGCCGCCAAATGATTGCAGCAATTCAAGGATAATAGAAGAATTGATGGAATGAAAAGCGGCAAGAAGCGGGAGTACCCCGAGAGAACCTACGGATATGATTTTGTCCACCGCACTCTTACTTTTCCTGGGATCGTAACAATAAGGACCCCACGCACCAGAGAAACCTGCCTATCATTGAGCCACCGCGCCCCACAACAAGAACAATAAAATTGGAAGTCACTAGGAAACATTTTAAGAAGCAGTGTCTATCAATGGTCAAGACCACTGATAGATGATCGTGTTTTAATAACTCCATGAGCAGAAAAGACTGATACATCCCTCTTCTATATTGTCTTTTTTAAAACCTTATACGTTATCCGGATATTAACCTGTATTCGTCAACCGGATGTAACCAGTTATCCGAATGTTCTATTATCCAGATACTATCCGTTATCTTAATTTTATAAATTATCCGGATAAATTCATTATTCGGATATTATCCGACATGCGCATTATATCCGTTATCCGTCATCCGGATATCATCCGTTACCCGGAACTTATCCGTCAACCATTATCCGGATATTATCCGTTATCAGTCATCCGGGTATTATCCGTTATACGTATATTATCCGTCATTCTTTATCCGGCTATTATCCGTTATCCGAATATTATCCGGTATTCGTCATCTGTTTTGTTATCCGTCAACCGATTACTTCGACACCGCGGTAGCCAGAATTAGCCCAGGATAGGGGACTTATATTAAGAAAATGAAAATCTCAGGAAAATGCAGAAGTCTTTTAGTCTGAGAGAAAAAAGGAATGAAGTCTCTAATTCCTAGTTCTGTTAGTCTTGAAACTCTTAGTCCGTAGCAAAGTACTGATAGAAATATGGCCAATGAATTATGACTATTTTGTAGAACATTCCACTTTAATATCACAGGAAATTCATCTTCCGGCTTGCTTGGTTGTGAAAAGTTATAGAGTGTATTGGTATACTATGTAAAGTATGTATACTGTCGCTGATTTGTAATAACAATCAGAAACAGAAGTAAAAGGTAAATTACAGTAATAGGTTTCTGTTAATTTTTGTATTCAAGGGAGACGGGAAACCTACTTTTATCTTAACATTTGTTTTTCTTAAAATTTCTATTCGGGTTCACACCTTTCCCCCTCAACATTGAATACGGAAATGGAGAACTTATTTCGAATTTGATTGTTGATTCCAGTATATTTCAAGCATTACTTCTCGGACCTGGGCCTGTGATATGTCGATACATCGCTATCGTCGATATCTATATTATCATATATCAACATTCGATATCGCGAATATATGGACATGAATATATCATTCTAAATTTTCGATATCGATATTCGGTGAGCGGCGAAGTATAAGGGACCCCTAAGACTTGCAATGGATGAATAGTGATGTGAGGTGGAAAACTTTCCGCGGAAAATTTTCCATTTCGGAAAATTTTCCGCTCTAAAAAAATATCAGTAATCAAGTAACTATTCCTCAGCAATCATGAAATTGATTGAATGCATATATAGAAATGTTAAAAAGTGAAGGATCGTTTAAAGAACCTCAAAATTTTCATGGCTCAGACAATTTTCAGTACTATGTATGAACAAGTTAAACAATTTTTCATGAATCGAAATATTTTCTGCCTTATATGGAAAAATTGAAGAATTTTTTATGAGTCGGAAAGTTTTCATCATTTTGAAGCAAAAGTAAAACAACTTTTTTGTGAATCGGAAAGTTTTATTGCTCTGTAGAAACAAGTGAAAGGAATTTTCATAGATCAGAAACTTTTCATCACGGTGTAGGAAAAAGTGGATAACACTTTTCATATCCCGCAAAATTTTGGATACTATGTATAGTGGTGTTAGGTAGAAAATTTTCCACTATATTTAACTGCACATAGAGCTGGAAAATTGAATTTCAGTAGAGGAAAGTTAGTCAGCAACAAATTATAATTTTCCAATTAGTTTTCGGGAACCGGAATATTTTCTATTTCAAGTTGGGAAATAAAATTTTACAGTGTTTCTCTCTCTCTCTTGCTCTGCGAGCTCCTTCGTTGCTAACCGGTTAGCATTCGCGCCATTGGCATGGGAAACCTGGCTTTGATTCCCAGCGGGAGTTCATGAAGTTCGGATTCCACGTTAATCAATTGGTATCGTTTTATATAGTCTCGCTGCTGAAAGGGACGTTAAACTCAATTTTATGAATCCTGACGAATTGTTACTTGATCACTGATATTTGTTAAGAATGGAAAATTTTCCGGAAAAATATAGAAGAAAATTTTCCACCTCACATCTCAACTAAACAACGATGTAGGAAGAAGTGGAATATGTTTTTATGAATCGTAAAATTTTCGGGAAAATTTTCATTTTACAGGACAGACAATTTTTCGATTCATGAAAAATTGTTCCACTTGTTCCTACATCGTACTGAAAATTGTCTGAGCCATGAAAATTTTCAGATTCTTGAAACGATCTTTCACTTTTTAACGTTTCTATATACGAATTCAATCAATTTTATGAATACTGACGAATTGTTACTTCATCACTAATATTTGTTAAGAACGGAAAATTTTCCGGAAAAATATAGAAGAAAATTTTCCACCTCACATCTCGACTAAACAACGATGTAGGAAGAAGTCGAGTATATTTTTATGAAGCGGAAAATTTTCGGGAAAATTTTCATCACTGTAACAGGACACAATTTTTCATTCCACTAGTTCCTACATTGTACTGAAAATTGTCTGAGCCATGAAAATTTTCAGATTCTTTAAACGATCTTTCACTTTTTAAGGTTTCTATATATGAATTCAATCAATTTTATGAATACTGACGAATTGTTCCTTCATCACTGATATTTGTTAGGAACGGAAAATTTTCCGGAAAAATATAGAAGAAAATTTTCCACCTCACATCTCGACTAAACAACGATGTAGGAATAAGTAGAATACGTTTTTATGAATCGGAAAAATATAGAAAATTTTCCACCTCAAATCTCTACTAAACAACAATGTAGGAATAAGTGGAGTATGATTTTATGAATCGGAAAATTTTCCAGAAAAATTTCATCACTGTGGATGAAGTAATTAATCTTACTTTTTACAATATTGTTTTCTAATCATAATATCTTTATTACCACAAATTACAATGTAAATACATCCACTTGCAAATTTACAATATTATATGATATAATTTCTTAGGCGCCAGAACTTTTCTGTTTCCTGAAAAAAGAAACAAAAAATCACGTGCAAAAGCAAGTGCTTCGAACTTTGAACTAGAATTTACCATAAAAAGTTTTCTATTTCTCTCTCTTGGAGATTTCTACCCGTTTTGGCCTTTGGGACCGCTCATTGACAAAAAGTGCACACATGATCGCTATATGCATTCATGTTCTTACGCAGAGTCAGAGATTTTGAAAAGGAAACGACTTTTTAATAATAATAATAATAATAAGAAGAACAATAATAATAATAACAGTGGGGTTTACAACTAGGGTCCCATTTCTTTAACTTGCATGGGAGGGCCGCAAGTCTGCTACGCCACTGGTGTCCTCTATTCTGTGTTTGTCTCTTTGTCGTTTCGTTTAGCTATATGTTTTTGTGCTGTTAGGCTTTTATATGAAACCTTTAGATTATAAAACTTTTTCTTTTTATGAGATTCTTTTTTGGGTGGGGTGAGGGAAAGGGAGAAATGCTTTCTTCTTATATCTGTTTCTTACCATTCATCTTGTTTGAACTGCTTAAGTAAATCATTTTGTAACTTTTGATGTCATCCAACTCCGTCAGAATAATAAAATTGTCATTCTTAACAATTTGTTTTATTCTCTTGTTTGCAGTTTGCCACACTGATATATTTGTGACAAAATTGAGGTTTAGTCCAACGCCTTTCGAGTTTGCAACCAACCCAACCGCCGAACTTTTTGAGTTGCATGCTATTGCGGGAAAAGGAGAATTGCAGGTGGTAATGCACTTTTGGAGTCATGTATACATAGTTTCCAGTAATATAACTGTTTTGTTCATCCACGAGATAATTTGCAGCATCTGTGCTGTAGGTAGTCTGCTATATTATGAAACTTAACTGAAAGGTCGGCAATCACACATCATTCAAGTACCACATTCACTATGCTTTTTTTTTTTTTTTACAAACTCGTACTACTTCCGTGGAATTCATATAATTATATTAAATTTTGACAAAATGGTCGTATGGTATTTTGTGAGCTGGTCAATGGTATCGGCAGAGAAGTGGATTTATAAACCTACCAGTTGGTATGACTCAAGCAGCTTGTAACTGCTAAGAAAAGTTACGCCCAAAAATATTTACCTGTTTTTCCATATAAAGTAATTAGCATAGCAAAAGGGTGTAAAAAATTTTATAGTTGATTATATGGGAAACTGCATGGTAAGAATGGATTTTTAGTTACATTGTACTCACCCCACGGACCCGGGTTTTTAACAGCATCGACTAAAGCATGAGGACCGTCAAATAATAGTGAAGACCGACAACAATAAACCACGATGGAGTGTTTTATAGTTTGTGACCTCAGTTCCAGATAAAAACTGAGAAATGGAGAATGGAGAACTTCCTACCTCAAATCGCCTCCGAATTTGCACCTAGCATGGCGGGCATAGATAAAACACAACCGGATGTTTTTGTTTCTCAACATAAGATTGTATTTAGCTGAAGTGACTGATTGCAAATAAGAATTTTGAAAACGAATCCTGTATCGTGCAGATGCTATGCAACCAGTTTGTGTGAGTGATGACTGAGTCGTTTCTCGATCAAGTGTGTCTATACGCCAGATATTGACACACGTTTGTTTCTGGATGCATGTTCCGATAGTTCGGGGGAAAAGCTTCCGGATGCGTTTTATCTGTGCTTGATACGAAATCAGGTTGATTCGAGATAGGAAGGTTGCAGAGTTCGAAATTTTGATATTTTCTTCCATTTTCGCACAATTTTCAAACTCAAAAAGAGTGGTGGGAAGAGTTATGAGGAGGCTTCAGAAATTGACATCTGGTACTAATTATTATTATATTTACACAACAATTTGCTTTTCTCAACTTTCTTTTTCTATAAAACAGTTTTTGTTAACTCCCTTAGGCATTCTGTAATATGATCACTGAGTATTGTTATAGTTTGTAGTATATTGTCATTCTAAAGTCAAAATAAAGCAATAAATATATAATGCCCTTTATTTACCGTATAGTATTTTTTAATGTTTTATCTTAATCTACTTATAGTTATTTTTATATGCTTGCCCTCACACATTCTAATACGGTTGGGTCATTAGCATGATTTTTACTGTCTTTTTCGACATGACAATTTAGAAAAGGCTTAATCCTTTTTCTTGGAGCCATCTGGATGCTGCCATGTTTATTTATGCATTTGGAAGTGTCTGTTTTCCTTTGTGTGTTATCTTCGAGTATAATGTGTTTTCTTGGGTAATTTGTCGTCAATTATTACTTTGCTGAGCGATTATGCCACCGACTTTGTAAATTTTGGATTAAAATTTACAGGCCAAATTCGTTGAAAGGTCAAATTAATTAGATTTGTTTCAATGGCTCCCTTTTAAGTCGAAATCTTCATAAGAGGAACCAGAGAAAGTTTTCGTGTCCATTACAAGAGTAAGAGATGGAATAAACGTTGATGTAAACTTCAGAAATATTGAGGTTAAGGCGTTTTCTATTGCATTTTTGGTTTTAGTATTTATGTATACACATATAAAAATTAAATTACGTTAAAATAGTCGTTAATAAGTTACTTTTTATTTTATGAACAAGAAAAGTGCAGCTGGAAGGTAGCAAACCACCTTCTATATTTGCTCTCTCCAAAAGGATGTGGGCTGATAAGGGCCATTTTTCGCCCATCGAACACCGGAAAAATGTAAAGTGTCTGATTGCAATGTCTGTATACTGGAAGATATGTTTTGTATGTGAATATAATAGATACGTGAGAAAGAAAATAACTCATGGAAATTAGTGCCCAAAAAGAGGTAGTTTTGGTGTTTTGCGTCATTTTGACAGTGTTTGCTGTCGTTGACGTAGGCTTGTAGTAAGGATTCGATGAACCTAAATAAACCAGACTCGTAATAATATAACGCTGTGTAAGCTTTGATATGAGGATCAATTTAGTTTGGTTCAGTGTGTCTTTCGACCTATGAGAGAACAGAATGTATCTAGCTTCTATACTCTCGCGCGATACATTTTGTTCACTCATAGGTCGAAAGACACACTGAACCAAAATAAATTGATCCCCATATCAAAGCTTACACAGCGTTATATTATTACGAGTCTTATTTAGGTTCATCGAATCCTTCTTACTACAAGCCTACGTCAACGACAGCAAACATTGTCAAAATGACGCAAAACTACCTCATTTTGGGCAATAATTTCCATGACTTATTATTTTCTTTCTCATGTATCTATTATATTCACATGCAAAACATATCTTCCAGTATACAGACATTGCAAACTTGTCTGAATCGGACTCTTCAATTTTTCCGGTGTTCGATGGGCGAAAAATGACCCTTATCAGCCCATCTCGTTTGCTTTTTAATATAGTTGTACTAGTTTCAAGACAATTGCTGTAAATTTTGATTAAGATATGTAGAAAAATTCTGAAACTAGTGAGGTACAAGTCAGAATATAAACTGCTCGGGATTTAAAGACTATTAAAGCATACGAAACACAATGTCTCATTCCGATTACATTCAGGCAGAACCTGGAAATAATAATGAAAAATATCTTCTAAACGTCACAGGTGATTGCTTCATGAATGCAACCGGAATGGTAGTTTGTGTTTTCTATGTTTTAACAATATTAGATCGCAAGCAGTTAATATTTTGACTTATACCTGGATCACTAGTTTCAGAATTTTGATACAAATTTAGCCTTATACCAAATTTGCAACAAACATTACCTTATAAATTTAATACAAACATCACCTTATAAATTTGCAACAAATATTACTTTATAAATTTGCAGGAAACATTATCTGATAGGTTTGCAGCAAACATGATCTTGCGATCGTGAAAACACTTTCTGCAATGTTGCTGCAAACCTTTTAATATTTTCACCAAATTTATCAGCTCCTTTTCGGAAATTTTGTCAAAGAAAATTTGCACAAAATATTTGCAGCAAAGCCCTGGCAAACTTTCTTGCTGTGCAGTCGCAAACATTTCGTTTGTATTGGCAAATGTTTTCGTTTTCTGAGGCAATTTTGCTGCAAACTCAGCCAGCGTCAACTTCGTTATTTGCATTGAACTTTCGGCAAATTTTCTAATTTGAAAAGGCAAGTTTTTTGCAAAATTTTAGTTTGCCTTTGCAAATTTTTAAACATTTAAAAAAAATTCCTGTGCTATCTGGGAATGAATGAGCTAAAGTACGCCACTCTGAAATTTACGACAGAGCTAGATAATTCAAAAGCTATAGTGCCCATATCGTTGATAAACAAAGAGGAGACGTTTTGTTTTTTTTATCCCGCATTATCCTGCACGTCATTTTCTGTATGAAATCATTATTTTCACGTGACGTTACATTCTTCAAACAAAAATTAATCAATTCTACTTGTTAATTTTCTAAAAGTGATTTGGCGTAACTACACTTAACCCGGTAAAGTAGAAGCTAACAGCAATCATGTGGATCAGATAGCATGTGCATAAGATGATATTTCAACTGCGCCGCAAAGAAAAACTGGATAATGTATGACGTTTAAAGCACAATATTAGCATCCGATGAACCTATTTTCTTATTCGCCGCATCAGATTGAAAGATCCGACTCGATTCACTAGCAAGCGCCACACGAATTTCGTATAATTAAGAACTACTCCTGTAACATTTTTTTTTATTTTACACAAAATAAAAGAATATTCAACTATTACTGTACACTTACCAATTTGTGGAGCACGTACTGGCTTCAAATGCAATAACTGCACTAAACACAGGAGAAATAACAAGAATCGGTAATCAATAATGGCGAACAGCGAGAAATTGCCAAGCGCAGTGAATTGTGGGTAGACAGGTGGAAGAAAATTTACTAAAAGTTTACTGTTGCAATTTTTTAAAACTACATTTGTATAAAATTTGTTGAATCAAATTTGCTATTTCATAAAACTTGAAAATAATATTATATTTGCTATAAATATTCCAAGTTTGAATTGAAATTTTCCGCAAATTAAATATCGCAAACTTTCACATTATTTGCCATGACGAACAAAAGGCAAATTTTCTGAAATGTGCCAAACGTTTGCCGTTACAAACTTTCGGAACTATATTTGTATAAATTTGTTGAATTAAATTCGTATTTCATAAAAATTGTAAATATTTAATTTGCCAAAAATATTCCAAGTTTTCATTAAATTTCCTGCAAATCAAAAATAGCAAACTCACATTATTTGCTATGACGAACAAAAGGCAAGTTTGATGAAAACTTCTGTGCTATTGGGGTTATTTGCCTACAAATATTGTAAGAAAAATTTAAATTGTAAAATCTAATATTTGGATAAGACAATAAAAATAATGACGATTGTTTTCTAAAATAAGATGTTACAGTTTGGACAATTGTATAATATATATAATATTAATTCAAGAGAATGGAATTAAAATAATTTCACGTTCGATCAGATCTGTGTTCAAATTCAGTCGGTGGTTTGATCATACTGAAAGCATGACCTACATCGGAGGATGGACGACGGTAAACGACAGTGTTACCAACCTTAGTAAGTAGCATTTAGAATGAAATATAGTCGAAACTTTTAGGATTCAATTTATTGCAGGTGATCGGGATGGCATTTAGAATTTACCCCAACTTGTTCCATTGTTCGAATTGTGATAAAGGTGAAAAGAACGAGCAAGATTTATAGCTATCTAATATATAATTATTGAACTTGGTTTCCAATGTCACTTCTCCCGTAAATTTCAAATACCCGCGATTGCACTGTGGTAGAGCATTTAATTCTGGTGCGTGGGGTTCCTGGTTTGATTCCAGCTTGCGCCAAGTGGGATTTCTGCGTGAACAAACACCGTGTGCGTGAGTTTTCTCGGAGTTCTCCCGCTTCATCCCACTATCTTCATTCTAGCATTTCATTCATTTCTCATTATTAGCGTCTCATTTAGCCTAGAAGGCATAACGATAGGACGTAAAATTAAATATTCAATTTCATTTTAAATACCTCTGGAGAATTTTTCTGAAAAAACAACTTATCTACCATTACGCACCATCAACATTTAGGCCTACTCCTATCAAACACTCTATTTCACCTAAAGGCATTCTATTACACTTTCGAGGTTTAGTAGGGAATTAAAGGGTACAAAACACACGTACTACAAGAAACAAAGTAAGGTAAAATGGCATTTGTGAAGTTATTTGTTAGAAATAGATCATTATAAAATGATAAAGAAATGTTTCACTTTACAAAACACAGCTGACCGAGCGAGCGAAGTGGATTAGAAGCTCCGCAAGGCACGTGATTCTTCCACCTTTATCATAATTTACACAAAAACTCACAGCGTTAACAGCTGACACGCCACCATGATGAAACGCCAGCGGCGTAGCATAAAGGAACGCCGGTATGCCCGGCATCCCCTGTTAATAAGAAAAAGTACGTATTTCATTATATATAAATTGTTTACTTTTTATTATCACAAGTATTTGCACTGCAATGTTCTGAATGCTCTCTCTCGCCTTACTTTGATAAGAGGAATCTACGCGTGCGCGTCATTCAGCTGCACATTTCCTGTCTTTCCTCCTGTCGTATGCTATATTCCTTGGGCTTCCAGGCCTACTGCAAGCATCGGGGTTTTCGTCTGCTTTCTGTCGAATGCGCATGCCCAGCTTCTTACTTTCTCACTCCTCCTCGCCCCTTGCAACTCTATATTTTGCTTTAGATATAAGCTGGCATATTCTCAAGTATTTCCAACTCCATCTGCTTTGAACTAAGCTATAGTTTCCGTACAAGCGCTAACGTCAAGGAAATAGAACAAAACAGAAACGGCTACTTCAATGCCTCTTTGAAGCATGTCGGTTATGTAAATAATAATATAAAAATAGTTATGCTTTATTCGTAATTAAATGCATCGTAATTATAATCGTAATTGAAGGCAAAGTATTAATCTTCATCATAAATAAATAGTATGCCCACCGGCGTAGCCAGAAACTCTTTGAGGGAGCTCATACCAGCATAAATATAAAGCATTCTTCAGAATCACTGTCACCGATCTGGTAGGTCATGAAAACCAGCACTCCCCACTCCTCGCAAAGATTGCTTGGGCCCTTCAATCTCTGGATATCTGGCAATGAAATAGACACACAGGAACAGACTCCGTGAGTTGTTTTAGTGTTTTGTATTTGCATCTTCAAATGATATACGTATACACTCAGGCCATATTCACGAACGGGCGTCTGAGTTCCGGACCCAAGATAACAAATTTCTAGGGCCGATATATCTTTAAAAAAATAAATAAAAAAAGAACGAGATTGAAGTATGGTATGCGGAGAAAGAAGCTGCCCACGAGAAAGATATAAAGGGAATTATACTGAAAACAATGTTCATAAAACAGTGGGGTGGAATTTTCTCGTCACAACGTAGTGGTAAGAAGGGGCTGAGACAATTGCATATTGGCTTCTAACGTAATCCTCGCAATTAGTTCTGTACGCTCCACTAGGCCACCAAAGAGGGTGGCCTGCCCTCCCTAAATTTTTAATAATCCTATATTTCCCCTCGTAATAGCTATACATTACTGATTTCAGCACTATTGTATCACACAAGTGACTAACTTTGGCATTCCCATTTCGGAATACTACGCTACGCTACTGTAAAACGCTTTTCTTTACTTCTTCATTTCAGGTGTATCTTATTTCCACTAAATTGCCTCTTCCGCCTTCTCATTAAGTCTCTCTTAAAACTCTATAGTAAACAAAGAACTAGAATCACTTTCCGTGCTGGTGTAGCTTTGGTGCACTACATTTTGGGAGGTTTAAAGGTAAAATTGAATATTGCGTATGAAAAGACATATTTGTGAGGAACACATTTCTGCAGACGACAGAATTTTCTACAAAGTAATACAGCTGTGTTTTAGGTTTACAAGCGTGGGGTTACTAGTATGAAATCATGACAGGTGCTATTCAAATTCGTATCTTTGCCAAAACCCGCTTCTTTTTACTATCCTCGCTTACGCGAATACCCAACATCGCTGATGCGACTGCTCACGTAAAAATATTATGTACTTTACGATGGATAAAATAAGTGAGTGCATATGAAAGATGACTCTATTACATGTTATTTTCCACCGGCAGTGTATTTCTCAACAGCGTACAGAAGCTGTATATTATGTTTATATGTGTAGCGTTACTAGTATGAGTAGTATGTATACCTAACTTCTGGCGCATTTCCCCTCCATATCTAACTAACAAAAACTATGAAGCCGCCACTGTGCACTTTAACACAGAGGGATAACCCAAAGTGAGATTGAATATGCTTTTATGACATTTAAAATCATAAAAACTTACATCTAGAAACTTACAATCTAAAATCTTACATCTAAAACTACAACTCTGCTAACTTATAATGACCCCATGGTAGGGTATTGATCCCATCTTTTAGAACACATCTTTTATCGTCTACACAACTTAAAGCTAACTTATTTACTTCTATACTGTACAAATCGTGTTTATAACTTCTAATTAAATTCATCTTCTTATAATACTCCGTTTGACTAATCAAGCAGTCCTTATATTCGTTAAAGGTAAGTTCTTTATACACGACACTCTTTTTAACGCCTTTAGCTTTCTTAGAACACTTTTCTTTATCGAACTTACCTTAAAGTCTTTATCTGTTAAATCTATTTGAGGTGCTTTTATACTGTACATCTTACTTCTTAAACCTACAAACTCTTCTATGATTGTACCTTTAGTCTCATCCTTCATCTTACCAAGTATTTTCTTATTGATCTGTGGTATGTTGTATCTATTGTTTTGAGGGTAATCACTTGTATCGAAGTAATCAATATAATCTTTCATATCTTTGTACGCATCTTTTGTTTGAATGCGGTAAATGTAACTATCTGTGTCTGTGTAACATATTTCTATCTTGTCTTGATACTTTGGCTTCATCACATTATAATGAAAGTCATACATTAAATACTTTGAAAGATCTAATATACTCATTCCAACATATATCGGTTTGTTAAAGGTTAGTTTGGTTTTATTTAATACTATCGCACATAAGTTCTCTGTGTAAATAGTTCTACTTTTAAAGTTTGGTTGAGCAATTAGTTTCTCTACTCTAGCTGGATCACATTCTACTTTTATAGGCTTACATCTTTTTCTAATATTTTTCCATTGTCTTCCCGAATACACTGTTGTTCATCAGCTTATAGAAGTCTTTCTCAAAGTCATTTGTTGCTTTTGTTCTCATTTGTGTGTTTAAATCTATATAGTTCTTTAACCAATCTGATTGCTCAAACTCTATTACTCGATGTATCTTCTTAAGTTTTAATCCAAGTGATAGACACTGTTTTAAGTTTCGATAGTGAATCACATATTTCTCTTTATCATATAGAGTTGTTAATAGCTTTGATTGTTTTGAACCAGGTGGACATATATTTTGAGGAGCTAACGGATAATCTTTGTGATAGTCATGTAATTCCTTAGGATATTCAAGATCAACTTCTAATATGTAACCAGTATCAGAATTATCAGGTATGCTTGCGAAATCGGTTTCATTTATCTCTTCTTCACTCAACCATCTAAATTCCTATACGGTAGATACTGATTCATAGCCCATCCATATAGATTGTTTGCGTCTAAGTACATTAGGTAAGAATCATTTTTGTTCTCATTATATTCTTCCATGTATTTATTATTTGCTTTTACATATCTTTTGGAACATTGACTAATACCACCTCTTATACCTTTCTCTATCATCAATACCATATCATAATCAGTTAGTAACTCTAGTTTTATATTTGTCATCTTTAACATTGCATCCCAAGCTAAACCTGGTGCTGTCATATACCATGCTGGATCAAGACCATAAGCCTTAAGACATGTCTCTCTAAAGTTTTCAAACACATCTGCTAATAACAGGACATCAGTTTTTAGATATAGATCATGGTATTGTCCGAGGTTATTAATTTTAAATGTCTCCCATACTTTCTTTGCATGCTCATAATCCTCATCACTAATATGTGTGTTAGTTAACTTGTTGAAGAATGCTTCCTTTGATGGTAACTTTCTCTGTCTAAACTTATTCCAGTCACTAACATAGTCATACGGGTAAACACCTTTTCTTATTACAAGTCTGAATTGTTCTTCACTAGTGTAGAAGTGTTGTGTATGAATCATTTGTTCTCTTGTTAGGTTTGACGATAGTTTATTTAAACTGCAAGCCATAAATCTAAATGAGTCTATGAATTTTAATTTGATGGTTCCAACATTTTTACTGAATGATATATATCGTTCTTCGTTATTAGGAATTAAATCTATTTGCTCTTTATTACATCCTAGCTCTTTAATAAACAAATGGGAATCATATCCTGTTAGATTATGTTTAATCACTGGTACAAACTTAGGTACTTTCACTTTTAGATTACAATTATTACATAATGCAGTTACAAACTTTCCAGTTATGTGATCGTGATGTTTAACTTTATGATTATTTGTAGTATACATTACTTTACAGTAAGAACAGTGTGTAGACTTATTGAATTCTTTTCTCTCCTTACTTGTTAAAGGTACTTCGTTATTCTGTTTATATATATTCGATATCTTTTTGGCTTCTTTCTTTAACATACTTATAAACTTCTTCGCTGCATCTTTACCTCTATACACAACAGGATTTGTTTTAGTTCCATCGCTCTTTACAATATAGTAACAGAATCCAGATGGTTTATGTTCTTGATATTTCTTAGTATATGATTTATTTTGTGGATAGCATTCATTACAACCCATAACCTTGTGTAGTAGACACTCAAAGTCAGCATAAATCACAAATGGCATCTTCATCGTATATTGGTAGTTCTTAAATTCAACGTATGTATTTTTTGATGGCATTTCTATTTTAACAGCTTCATGACTAGAACAATCTTTCTCATGTCTATCTAATGCACCTTGTGAGTAGAAATATAACAAACATCTATCACATAAATATTTTCGGGCTCTCCACTTAGTCATTTGACTGCTAACTAACCTACTCAAGTCTTTTATCCAACAGTAGTGTGTTTTATTTTCTTCTTTTACATATAATAAATTAACATGTGTTTCTTTTTTGTTTTGAGTGTGATATAAAATGTAGACCATGTATTGCTCGTTGTAGGTATAAACGTTAATGGATATATCAAGTATTCTTTCAATTTTTGGAATACCACTTAGTTTTACTGGAAAATGAATATCTTTTAGTTTAGATTCTAAATCTATGAACACGTGCTTATATT
Organism: Thermobia domestica; assembly: GCF_964235325.1. Classification (NCBI taxonomy): domain Eukaryota; kingdom Metazoa; phylum Arthropoda; class Insecta; order Zygentoma; family Lepismatidae; genus Thermobia; species Thermobia domestica. The sequence continues at coordinate 177,187,737 of NC_137458.1, forward strand.
TTGATGGTCTTTGGGGGTCTTTCTCAACAGGATGTAATGCAGAAGAAATCGCATATAAGAAACATTTTTCATCCATGTTCTTTACATTGATAACAGCTTTTTTCGTTTTAATTGTATCTGGTAGTTCTATGTATGATGATCCTTTATATGGTGTGTATTTATTAAGTGCTAATTCTAAAAAGTTAATATTGATAAGAGCCCAACCAGAACCTCTAGCTTGGAACTCATCCATTCTTGTTCTTAATATTTGTTTTGCAGTAGTTATAAATTCTTTTAAGTTGGTTGATTGATGCACTTCTCTATTATTGGTGTTGAAATAGAAGGTCTGTATTTCTTTTCCTTTCTTATATTCACAGTTTATCAAAAGATTAACTTTCAATGAATTATGTTTTTCTAAGCTGATGTTTATTCTATTTATTAAAGCTTTCGATGTTGAGGTGATATATTGTTCTAGAGGATCGTGTTCTTTATAAGTTGTTATAAATCTCCATGTTTCTAGTCTTGATTTGAATGCTGTGCTTTTAAGTTTTACATCGATTGGTACTGATTCAACTTTGATTCTTGGTTCTTCAATTACTTCTTGTTTAAATGGGAATATATTTCTAATCTGCCTTCTGCTTTGTTCATCGTCATATTGTTTAAGAAGGTCTATCAGTTCTGCTTTTCTTAATCGGGAATATCTTCTGATTCCCCTCTCTTTACATTGTCGCCTTAACTCTACTACAGTAAATTTACAGTAAAATCCGTGTTCTAATACGACGCTTAACATTGTACACTCCTGTCATTGTCTACATATTACGCGTTGTATTAGAACACGGATTTTATGGGATTAACCCATCAAAGTCACATATACACATTTAAAACTGAATCATTTTTGTAAGCTTACTCATCATCATCATCATCATTATCATCATAATCATAAGCATCACTACCATGTTTATATTCATCATCACTACTCAAATCAGATGTTTTTTGTTGCATTATTAATAATTCTTATTCCTTCAACAGTATTTGCTTCTCTAGTAGTGCTGCTAAGAGTTTAAGATCATGATGAATTAGTTTAAGTCTATCATGTAATAAATCAAAATGTGCCTCCATATTTGTTATATAGAAAACCAACAAAAAAATGAAATAAATTTAAAAAATCTAAGAATAAAAAACAAACATGACTAGTGCTAAGGAAATATTGTCTTACAAACCTGTATTTGATTGTGTATGTAAATATTTAGATATTAGTGGTTATAATGATGAAGACAAAATAAATTTTAGCGTGTCCATAGGTATGTTAGATCATTTGTTCAAGAAGGCTACTAAAGAAAACAACTCATTTCTTATACAAAACATTCTCTATGCGAACGTTATGAACTTGTCAGATGAGATTCACTAACTAATGAGCAATGGTTATCTATAGGTTATGATGATTATGAGGAGGAATATAACTATGATCACATTACAGAAGACTTCATACGCAAATATCAGGAGAAAGTTAATTTGATTAAAATATGTTTATGGAAAAATTTATCGGAAGAGTTTATAAGAGAATTTGCAGATAAAGTTGATTGGGAAATTATTTCAGGAAGCCAAGACTTATAGTAGTATTGGGGTTACTCTGCCTAACTCTCGATAATCCAATTTGGGTCCCCATGCACCATAGTGAATGAATTAGGGATGCTTTGGCCCGGGATTACGTCACCTATTGAAATTTTGCTTATGCTTATTCAGGGGCCATGCACGATGGTACAAATGAATCAGAGGTACCTTGGCCAGGCTATGACGTCATTGAATTGGGAGTATTGGATCAGAGGTCATGATGATTCTTTAAATTACTAAAAATATGGTCTTGATGATTCATTACGTTATGAAATAGTACAGGTTTACGAATGCTTTCGTTTCCTTTTATGGCATAAAATTTGGAGATTGTTATATCTTTGATGAGATGAACTAACACGGGTGCAAATGAAATCTTTAGTTTTACGTCACACGCTTATGCCGGTTAGGCTAAAGGAGACGGCGACGATGAGAAAGGAATGAAAGTGTGGGAGAAAATTGGAGCATAATGTTGTCCACCACAAAACTATTTTCGAGGAGTTTAAATCAGGGACCACATACAGCAGAGGTGAACGTTCTACCACTAAGCCACCGCACCTTTACTGGTATGAATGAATTAGAGGTAGTTGGTTCGTTTGATGTCACTGAACTGGGATTTTTTAGCTTGGAGCTTATGATGGCTTGTTTCGTTCCCTTTTATGACTATAAAATTACCAAAACAAGGTTTGATCTCTTTCTTGATGATCTATTACATTATGAATTAGTAGACCCCAGTAATAGTATAAATTAGTATTAGTATTAATATGAAACTCGAAAACTTTGGAGTTCCTTTGTGGCTAACCGGTTAGCGTATGCGCCTTTAACGTGGGAGACCAGAGTTCGATTCCCGGAAGGAGCTCATGCGGTTCGGATTGTTATCTCTTTGATGAGATGGACTAACACTGGTGCAAATGAAAAATCTTTAGTTTTACGTCCCACGTTTATGCCGATTATGCTAAAGGAGACGGTGACGATGAGAAAGGAATGAAAGTGTGGGAGAAAAATTGAGATATAATGTTGTCCACAACAAAACTATTTTTCTCGGGGGTTTGAACCAGGACCCCATACAGCAGAGGTGAACGCTCTACCACTGAGCCACCACGTCCCTTATTGGTGCAAATGAAGTAGAGATAATTGGTTTGAGCTAATGTGTTTGACGTCGGGCTGACCCTATTTCACTTTTGGGACCCCACATGGACCATAGTGAATGAGTTAGAGATGCTTTGGTTTGGGATTGCATTACCTATTGTAATTATGCTTATGTTTACTCAGGGGCAGGGATCACTCAGGACACATAAGATCACCTTAATTTACATCAGGAGTTGGGGGGAGGAGGGGAGTATCGGACCTCGTTCCCTTTGATGATTATCGATTTTGGAGCCTTATTACGTTATATGGAGGCGTATTTAAAATTATTTCCTTAAATTTGATAAGTACTTTGTGATCCACTTTGTTCCGTTTCAGGGGTGAACATGGATACCTTGCAATCGTACCGAGTTCGATTCTTGGTGCTAGTTTAGGAAATGTTGAATTTAACGTCCCCAACGAAAAAACGATGGTGATGAGAAATGATAGGACGAAACAGGAGAAAACATGTTCCCTTTTAGAGGTACAAAATTGCCAAAATATAAACGTAAGCAATACGTTGTACCACGTGTTTGGTCTTTTGGCCTAATTTATTCTCTTGGATGATGTCCTATTACATTATATGGTTATATGGTTATATATAGGGGTCTATGCCCTATCATAAGACATAGGTACATTTGTGCACCCCTTTAAAAATTTGGGAGGTGTACCCTGGACTACCCCTTAAATTTTGGAAATCGCCCAATTTAAACATTTGGTATAATAGTATAGGACCCTAATATATATTATTATAAATTTGGGTGGTCCACCTTGTTCCTTTTAGGGGCACAAAATTACCAAATTTTACTGCAACCACGTGTTTGGTATTTTGGCTCATTTTAACACCTTGGATGAGGTCCTATTACCTTATATAGTTATATGGACGTATACAGATGTACATTTCCTATTATAAGACATACGTACATTTGTGCACCCCTTTAAAATTTGGGAGGAGTACCATAGCCACCCCTTTAATTTTGGAAATTTTCCAGTTTAAGCATTCGGTATTATACTACTGGACTCTAATATGTATCATGATAAATTTGGGTGGTTCACTTCATTCCGTTTTAGGGGTACAAAATTGCCAAAATATAAACATAAGCAATATGATGTACCACGTGTTTGGTTTTCTTTTATCCAATTTATCCTCTTGGATGAGGACCTATTACCTTATATGGTTATATGGTCATGTATAGGGGTCTATTCCCTATCATAAGACATAGGTACATTTGTGCATCCCTTGAAAGTTTTGGGAATGGTACCTTGGCCCACCCCTTAAATTTTAGAAATTGCCCAACCACGTGTTTGGTCTTTTGGCCTAATTTATTCTCTTGGATGATGTCCTATTACATTATATGGTTATATGGTTATATATAGGGGTCTATGCCCTATCATAAGACATAGGTACATTTGTGCACCCCTTTAAAAATTTGGGAGGTGTACCCTGGACTACCCCTTAAATTTTGGAAATCGCCCAATTTAAACATTTGGTATAATAGTATAGAACCCTAATATAGATCACTATAATACCCCTATGCACTCCTCTTAAGCTTTTTGATAAGAGAGAACCACGATACTTTAAGGTTACCTTCTTGGTCTTGGTGTTAGTTCGTGTAATTTATATCTTAAATAACATTGACGGTTTAGTTAAAATCATCTCAAAATATTTTAGTCAAAATTTTTCACTGAGTGCAAAGAGGGAATTGTTTCACGGTTAACCGCCAAACGTTATCCGGTTTTTAACTATTCGATTAAAAATTATCGGTTTTTAACTATTCGATTAACAAATAAACGGTTTTTAACTATTCGATTAAATTTTGAGTCCACTAATTTCCAGTTATTACAAAAGTTCAAGTGAAAATTTGAAACTAAATTTTTCGAACTCAAATTTTTCAAATCAAAAATATTCAAACTGAAATTTTCGAATTAAAAACATCAAACTAAACTTTTCGAACAAAAAAGTTGAAATCAATATTTTCGAATTCAAATTTTCAAACAAAAGAAATCAAACTGAAATTTTCGAATTATAAACATCGAACCAAAATTTCAAATAAAACTTTTCGAATTCAACTTTTTAAAACCAAACAATTTCACACTGAAATATTTTAAACTAGAAATTCTAAACTAAAATTTTCGAATCAAAACATTTCAATCCAATTTTAGAACTAGAAAGTTGAAACTAAAATTTTCGAACAAAAAAAATGAAATAAAACTTTTCGAATTCAATTTTTTTCAAACCACACAATTTCACACTGAAATTTTTGAACTAGAAATTTTAAATTAAAATTTTCGAAAAATGAAATCAAAATTTTCGAACCAAAACATTTCAGTCCAAATTTTTGAACTAGAAAGTTGAAACTAAAATTTTCGAATTCAAATTTTTGAAACCAATCAGTTTCACACTGAAATTTTTGAACTAGAGATTTTAAGCTAAAATTGTTCGAAAAAATGGAATCAAAATTTTCGAACCAAAACATTTCAATCCAAATGTTAGAACTAGAAAGTGGAAACTAAAATTTTCGAATTAAAAGTTTCAACCTGTTTTCGAACTAAAAAATTTTTATAACGAAATTTTCAAATCAAATTTTTTGACCTAAAATTTCAAACCAAAATTGTCGAACTGAAAGTTAAAGTTTCGAACAAAAGAAATAATTCGAAATTTTCAAACAAACTTCTTGAAAATATTTAACCATAGCCGTTTACTGATTTTAAAATTTTAATTGTCTTAAAGAAATATTTGAGACTAAGTTTTGAGAGATGAACCGCTTGGTAAGCCATAGCCAGACCGAGACATTGATATTGCTTGAAATGAAGTTTAATCAAGCTTTATTTCATCAGACAGTACTAACTTACGATCCGTTTTAGTGCATTTTTTGTTTCAGATCAACGGCCAGCCATAATCGGACTTTTTTTTTTCGTAACATCATGAAAGCACGCCAAGCTTCTTCTGGTCATAGCCGCTACGCTACGTAAAAACCTGAATCCCTACCACAGAACAAACATAAACGCATATTTTTCAAGACCTTGAATCGAACCTGGGACCATTTTAAGAAAAGGTTACTTACCACAGTGATTCTCCTCTGATGAGATCAAGAAACCTTAAAATCAATCATGCTTGGTACTCCTTAGAACAAAACAAAACAAAATGCTAAGATGTTCAACAGGTTGACATTAAACATCTACCGCTCTCTCTCTCCCTCTCCCTCTCTTCCTCTCCTGTAATAACAAAGTACAACTCAAGATAGGTTGAATGGTTGGATTTCGTAATGAAAACAAATGCGACTTCCTGTGGCAAGGTCGGTTAAGATGATTTCTGCAAGTGTCAGCATCAGCTGTACGATAACGTTTCATGGAAAGACTGACGAATGAAGTTTACGCACTATTGTGAAACAGCGATCCTTAATAGTAGAACGGCACAACACTGGTATCGTATTTCAGGGAAGAAATCAAACTGAGAACATCTACATGCTTCATCACTAGCTATTGAAAACACGTTTTCAAGAAATCCTATTGCAGAACACCAAGCAAACTGAGCTTTAAATGATGTCGCAAAACAAATCTGCAAATGCTGCATTCTTTACCGGTGACAAAGCTGAGTGATTTCAAATGCAAAATCAAGATTTCTTTAAATTGAAAGTTGATTAGTTTACATTATAATATTGTTTCAAGAGATTGGCTGGGTCGATTGATCTCATCAGAGGAGAATCGCTGTGGTAAGTAACCTTTTCTTAAAATGGTCCCAGGTTCGATTCAAGGTCTTGAAAAATATGCGTTTATGTTTGTTCTGTGGTAGGGATTCAGGTTTTTACGTAGCGTAGCGGCTATGACCAGAAGAAGCTTGGCGTGCTTTCATGATGTTACGAAAAAAAAAAAGTCCGATTATGGCTGGCCGTTGATCTGAAACAAAAAATGCACTAAAACGGATCGTAAGTTAGTACTGTCTGATGAAATAAAGCTTGATTAAACTTCATTTCAAGCAATATCAATGTCTCGGTCTGGCTATGGCTTACCAAGCGGTTCATCTCTCAAAACTTAGTCCCAAATATTTCTTCAAGACAATTAAAATTTTAAAATCAGTAAACGGCTATGGTTAAATGTTTTCAAGAAGTTTGTTTGAAAATTTCGAATTATTTCTTTTGTTCGAAACTTTAACTTTCAGTTCGACAATTTTGGTTTGAAATTTTAGGTCAAAAAATTTGATATGAAAATTTCGTTATAAAATTTTTTTAGTTCGAAAACAGGTTGAAACTTTTAATTCGAAAATTTTAGTTTCCACTTTCTAGTTCTAACATTTGGATTGAAATGTTTTGGTTCGAAAATTTTGATTCCATTTTTTCGAAAAATTTTAGCTTAAAATCTCTAGTTCAAAAATGTCAGTGTGAAACTGATTGGTTTCAAAAATTTGAATTCGAAAATTTTAGTTTCAACTTTCTAGTTCAAAAATTTGGACTGAAATGTTTTGGTTCGAAAATTTTGATTTCATTTTTCGAAAATTTTAATTTAAAATTTCTAGTTCAAAAATTTCAGTGTGAAATTGTGTGGTTTGAAAAAAATTGAATTCGAAAAGTTTTATTTCATTTTTTTTGTTCGAAAATTTTAGTTTCAACTTTCTAGTTCTAAAATTGGATTGAAATGTTTTGATTCGAAAATTTTAGTTTAGAATTTCTAGTTTAAAATATTTCAGTGTGAAATTGTTTGGTTTTAAAAAGTTGAATTCGAAAAGTTTTATTTCAAATTTTGGTTCGTTGTTTATAATTCGAAAATTTCAGTTTGATTTCTTTTGTTTGAAAATTTGAATTCGAAAATATTGATTTCAACTTTTTGTTCGAAAACTTTAGTTTGATGTTTTTAATTCGAAAATTTCAGTTTGAATATTTTTGATTTGAAAAATTTGAGTTCGAAAAATTTAGTTTCAAATTTTCACTTGAACTTTTGTAATAACTGGAAATTAGTGGACTCAAAATTTAATCGAATAATTAAAAACCGTTTATTTGTTAATCGAATAGTTAAAAACCGATAATTTTTAATCGAATAGTTAAAAACCGGATAACGTTTGGCGGTTAACCGTGAAACAATTCCCTCTTTGCACTCAGTGAAAAATTTTGACTAAAATATTTTGAGATGATTTTAACTAAACCGTCAATGTTATTTAAGATATAAATTACACGAACTAACACCAAGACCAAGAAGGTAACCTTAAAGTATCGTGGTTCTCTCTTATCAAAAAGCTTAAGAGGAGTGCATAGGGGTATTATAGTGATCTATATTAGGGTTCTATACTATTATACCAAATGTTTAAATTGGGCGATTTCCAAAATTTAAGGGGTAGTCCAGGGTACACCTCCCAAATTTTTAAAGGGGTGCACAAATGTACCTATGTCTTATGATAGGGCATAGACCCCTATATATAACCATATAACCATATAATGTAATAGGACATCATCCAAGAGAATAAATTAGGCCAAAAGACCAAACACGTGGTTGGGCAATTTCTAAAATTTAAGGGGTGGGCCAAGGTACCATTCCCAAAACTTTCAAGGGATGCACAAATGTACCTATGTCTTATGATAGGGAATAGACCCCTATACATGACCATATAACCATATAAGGTAATAGGTCCTCATCCAAGAGGATAAATTGGATAAAAGAAAACCAAACACGTGGTACATCATATTGCTTATGTTTATATTTTGGCAATTTTGTACCCCTAAAACGGAACGAAGTGAACCATCCAAATTTATCATGATACATATTAGAGTCCGGTAGTATAATACCGAATGCTTAAACTGGAAAATTTCCAAAATTTAAGGGGTGGCTATGGTACTCCTCCCAAATTTTAAAGGGGTGCACAAATGTACGTATGTCTTATAATAGGAAATGTACATCTGTATACGTCCATATAACTATATAAGGTAATAGGACCTCATCCAAGGTGTTAAAATGAGCCAAAATACCAAACACGTGGTTGCAGTAAAATTTGGTAATTTTGTGCCCCTAAAAGGAACAAGGTGGACCACCCAAATTTATAATAATATATATTAGGGTCCTATACTATTATACCAAATGTTTAAATTGGGCGATTTCCAAAATTTAAGGGGTAGTCCAGGGTACACCTCCCAAATTTTTAAAGGGGTGCACAAATGTACCTATGTCTTATGATAGGGCATAGACCCCTATATATAACCATATAACAATATAATGTAATAGGACATCATCCAAGAGAATAAATTAGGCCAAAAGACCAAACACGTGGTTGGGCAATTTCTAAAATTTAAGGGGTGGGCCAAGGTACCATTCCCAAAACTTTCAAGGGATGCACAAATGTACCTATGTCTTATGATAGAGAATAGACCCCTATACATGACCATATAACCATATAAGGTAATAGGTCCTCATCCAAGAGGATAAATTGGATAAAAAAAAAACAAACACGTGGTACATCATATTGCTTATGTTTATATTTTGGCAATTTTGTACCCCTAAAACGGAACGAAGTGAACCACCCAAATTTATCATGATACATATTAGAGTCCAGTAGTATAATACCGAATGCTTAAACTGGAAAATTTCCAAAATTTAAGGGGTGGCTATGGTACTCCTCCCAAATTTTAAAGGGGTGCACAAATGTACGTATGTCTTATAATAGGGAATGTACATCTGTATACGTCCATATAACTATATAAGGTAATAGGACCTCATCCAAGGTGTTAAAATGAGCCAAAATACCAAACACGTGGTTGCAGTAAAATTTGGTAATTTTGTGCCCCTAAAAGGAACAAGGTGGACCACCCAAATTTATAATAATATATATTAGGGTCCTATACTATTATACCAAATGTTTAAATTGGGTAATTTCCAAAATTAAAGGGTGTGGGCCAAAGTACTCCACCCAAATTTTAAAGGGGTGCACAAATATACCCATATCTTATGAAAGATAATGAACCCCTGTATACGCCCTTATAACTATATAAGGTAATAGGGCCTCATCCAAGAGGATAAATTGGGCCAAAAGACCAAACACGTGGTACAACGTATTGCTTACGTTTATATTTTGGCAATTTTGTACCTCTAAAAGGGAACATGTTTTCTCCTGTTTCGTCCTATCATTTCTCATCACCATCGTTTTTTCGTTGGGGACGTTAAATTCAACATTTCCTAAACTAGCACCAAGAATCGAACTCGGTACGATTGCAAGGTATCCATGTTCACCCCTGAAACGGAACAAAGTGGATCACAAAGTACTTATCAAATTTAAGGAAATAATTTTAAATACGCCTCCATATAACGTAATAAGGCTCCAAAATCGATAATCATCAAAGGGAACGAGGTCCGATACTCCCCTCCTTCCCCCAACTCCTGATGTAAATTAAGGTGATCTTATGTGTCCTGACCCAGACAGCACAATGCACGTACAGTATCCGTATAGTACATGTACAATTGCACGGATGCAACATGTGCATCATCTGTATAAATGCACGCCTGTACATGTGATGCACATATACATGCCAGGTCCTATTCAACATCTTCACGTGCACAGAACATGTGCAACGTACACGTCCTGCACAAGTGATTTACACCTACCGCGCAGGTGATTTACAAGTAGCACGTATTCGATTTATATGTAGTTCACAGGTGATTTACATGTAGGACAGCGGTGATTTACACGTTGCACACAGGTGATTTACATGTAGGACAGATATGATTTACACGTAACACACAGGTGATTTACACGCAGTTCCCAGGTGATTTATTACATGTAGAACAGAGATGATTTACACGTAACACACAGGTGATTTACACGCAGTACCCAGGTGATTTACATGTAGAACAGAGGTGATTTACATGTAGGACAGAGATGATTTGCACGTAACACACAGGTGATTTACACGCAGTACCCAGGTGATTTACATGTAGGACAGAGGTGATTTACATGTAGGACAGAGGGGCTTTACACGCAGTACCCAGATGATTTACATGTACGATAGAGGTGATTTGAAGCAGTACCTAGATGACTTACATGTAGTGCACAGGTGATTTCCTCGTAGTACACAGGTGATGTAAAAGCAAATTCAAGATGCAACGAAAAAAAGAAGTTTATATATTTGGTGTCTTACGCAGTAACACAATCTATAACTGAATTTTTTTTTTTTTTTCTTGTGGTACGGGAATAGGGTAACATTGAAAGTTTTATTCATCTTATTGCTTTATCTTTATAAAATAAGTTCCTACTCCCAGCCAGTAGAGGGTTACGCCCTCTCTTTGGCTAACTGAAAAGTCAGTTCAGTTCAGTCAGTCTGTTTATAGCTAGTCATAATGACTAGCACCCTTTTAGAGGGTTACGCCCTCTCTTAGGGAAGAGTGTTACGTAAATAGAAGATTTAAGGGATTTTGTGACGGTCTCAGAGAAGTTCTTTATTATAATAATTGCTAAGGTCTTAAGAATCTTTCCGAACCTGAACTGGAGCAACTGATATATCAAAGTAATATGAGTACCTGGTGAGAAGGCATACCATAGATAAATAGATTGTGAAATGAGCATGAAGGGTGAGGCGAGGCGTGCTATCACATCACAACACTAAAAGTGTTAGTTCGACAGATGAAATCATCTTCTTGCCTAGGGGCTGCTCTAGGCTTCAAAGTAGACAATAGGAGTTATGTTAGTAGAAGATGGATTCAGCGTGCAAATGATGGAAATATGAGTGGAAGATGGTCATGAACTTGATACTCTATGAGGAGTTCCTGGTCTAAGGCGTCAGGAGGTAGAGTGTAGCAGTAGAGAGTATAGAGTAACGATAGCGGTGTAGGGCAATATCGAGATGGAGAAGGATGGAGAGCTAAGTGGTGCATAGTATTCAGAAGTAAAGGGTGTTGGGTGTTATAACGAGAGCATATGTATGTGAGACGTAAAGTTTCAAGATGAAACTGAAGGGTAGGAAACTGAATTCGGTTGTACAAGTCTGCTGTGGGACTAGGCAATTTGACTCTATATGCAATGCGGAAAGCATGTCGTTCTAATACTAATAACTTTTCATAAATTTTGCGGGTGGCCGCAATCCATGCAACGTTTCCGTAAGTCAGTACAGGCCGTAAAAATGCCTTGTATGTGTTCAGAATTGTGTTCGCTTTTAGTTCCCAGGACGTTCCGGTGAGCCTTTTTAATAAGTTAAGTCTATTGTATGCTTTAGTTGTGACTGTTTGAAGATGTTGTTTCCAAGTGAGATGTTTATCGAATGTGAGCCCCAAGTAAGTTACAGTTGATCGTGCCTGGATGGGAGTTTGGTCTACTTGTAGTGAAAGGCAGTTAGGATTTCTTCTGACTCTTGATGTTCGTTTCGGAGGAATGAAGACAATGGCCTGCGTTTTTGTGGCGTTGATCGTTAGCTGCCATTTGTCGCACCAGCGAAGAAAATTGTTAATTGCTAACTGTAGAGCAGTGTTGATGGATTGGATAGTAGGTCCTAAGGCAAGAAACGCAGTGTCGTCGGCATATTGAAATAGGTGTATTTTATCAGGAAGTGGAGGCATATCGGCAACATAGAGAAGATAGAGAAGTGGCGACAAAGCCGATCCTTGAGGTACTCCACAGTGAAGGAAAATAGGATGTGAGAGGCACTAACTGAAAAGACATTGCCTTGAAAATATATAACAAGTAACTAATAATTGTCAGTGAGAATTTTAGTTTTGGAGTTTATTATTTGCAACGAGCAACGCTTTAGGTAGTATCTTTGACATGTTTGCCAAGTAATAAATAATACAACATATTCTACTGTAATCGGTCACGAAAATAATTTTGTAAACCTATGAACTGTCTGACAGTAGTTACATCAGTACAATGCTGCCACCTGTTGATATTGTATCCTAGCTCAGTGGACGTATGGAGTTTTTACAATCATTCAGCTGTTATTCGTCGAAAAGTCTCTATAACACCGCCTGAAGGAAAAACGACACCTACCAAAAATGGAGGTTGCTTTCTGTTGATGAGAATGAGAGTAAAAGAATGAAAGTAAAAGTATACACTTGCACGGTATTATGGACGTCTTATACACACGTGCAGTAGCCGTGCAAATACCCATGTGCACACAACGGCTTAAGAACGGGTAATTTAAATGTGCTTCATCCACGCAAATGCACATGTGCACATCCACTGCTCAAGCATGGGTTATGCACATGCGCTGCATCCACGCAAAAGCACATGTGTACATAACGGCTACAGCACGGGTTATATAAATGTGTGCTTCATCCATGCAAATGCACATGTGCACATAATGGCTTAAGCACGGGTTACGTACGTGCGCTGCATCCATGCAAATGCACATGCGTACATAACGGCTTAAGCACGGGTTATATAAATATGTGCTTCATCCATGCAAATGCACATGTGCACATAACGGCTTAAGCACGGGTTACGTACGTGCGCTGCATCCATGCAAATGCACATGCGTACATAACGGCTTAAGCACGGGTTATATAAATATGTGCTTCATCCATTCAAATGCACATGTGCACATAACGGCTTAAGCACGGGTTACGTACGTGCGCTGCATCCACGCAAATGCACATGTGTACATAACGGCTTAAGCATGGGTTACGTGCGTGCGCTGCATCCACACAAATGCACATGTGTATATAACGGCTACAGCACGGGTTATATAAATGTATACTTCATCCATACAAATGCGCATGTGCACTTAGCGGCTTTAAGCACGAGTTCTGTACTTGTGCTTCATCCACGCAAATGCACATGTGTATGTAACAGCTCAGGCACGGGTTATGTAAATGTGTACTTTATCCATGCAAATGCACATGTGCACATAACGGCTTAAGTACGGGTTCAGTACGTGCGCTGCATCCACACAAATGCACATGTGTATATAACGGCTACAGCACGGGTTATATAAATGTGTACTTCATGCATGTAAATTCACATGTGCACATAGCGACTTTAAGCACGGGTTCTGTACTTGTGCTTCATCCACGCAAATGCACATGTGTATGTAACGGCTTAGGCACGGGTTATGTAAATGTGTACTTTATCCATGCAAATGCACATGTGCACATGCACGACTTAATCATTGGTTATGTACGTGTGCATAACCCACAAAAATGCATATGTGCACATACACGGGTTATGTATGTGTGCTTCATCCACGCAAATTCACGTGTACGGCTTATGTACGGGTTATGTATGTGTTCATCATCCACACAAATGCACATGTGCAAATGTACGGCTTATGCATGGATAGTGCACATGTGTCGTACACGTAAGTGTTATCTGGGGAGTGATCCCTGCCCCTGAGTAAACATAAGCATAATTACAATAGGTAATGCAATCCCAAACCAAAGCATCTCTAACTCATTCACTATGGTCCATGTGGGGTCCCAAAAGTGAAATAGGGTCAGCCCGACGTCAAACACATTAGCTCAAACCAATTATCTCTACTTCATTTGCACCAATAAGGGACGTGGTGGCTCAGTGGTAGAGCGTTCACCTCTGCTGTATGGGGTCCTGGTTCAAACCCCCGAGAAAAATAGTTTTGTGGTGGACAACATAATGCTCAATTTTTCTCCCACACTTTCATTCCTTTCTCATCGTCACCGTCTCCTTTAGCATAATCGGCATAAACGTGGGACGTAAAACTAAAGATTTTTCATTTGCACCAGTGTTAGTCCATCTCATCAAAGAGATAACAATCCGAACCGCATGAGCTCCTTCCGGGAATCGAACTCTGGTCTCCCACGTTAAAGGCGCATACGCTAACCGGTTAGCCACAAAGGAACTCCAAAGTTTTCGAGTTTCATATTAATACTAATACTAATTTATACTATTACTGGGGTCTACTAATTCATAATGTAATAGATCATCAAGAAAGAGATCAAACCTTGTTTTGGTAATTTTATAGTCATAAAAGGGAACGAAACAAGCCATCATAAGCTCCAAGCTAAAAAATCCCAGTTCAGTGACATCAAACGAACCAACTGCCTCTAATTCATTCATACCAGTAAAGGTGCGGTGGCTTAGTGGTAGAACGTTCACCTCTGCTGTATGTGGTCCCTGATTTAAACTCCTCGAAAATAGTTTTGTGGTGGACAACATTATGCTCCAATTTTCTCCCACACTTTCATTCCTTTCTCATTGTCGCCGTCTCCTTTAGCCTAACCGGCATAAGCGTGTGACGTAAAACTAAAGATTTCATTTGCACCCGTGTTAGTTCATCTCATCAAAGATATAACAATCTCCAAATTTTATGCCATAAAAGGAAACGAAAGCATTCGTAAACCTGTACTATTTCATAACGTAATGAATCATCAAGACCATATTTTTAGTAATTTAAAGAATCATCATGACCTCTGATCCAATACTCCCAATTCAATGACGTCATAGCCTGGCCAAGGTACCTCTGATTCATTTGTACCATCGTGCATGGCCCCTGAATAAGCATAAGCAAAATTTCAATAGGTGACGTAATCTCGGGCCAAAGCATCCCTAATTCATTCACTATGGTGCATGGGGACCCAAATTGGATTATCGAGAGTTAGGCAGAGTAACCCCAATACTACTCTTATCAGAAGACTTTATAAGAGAATTTGCAGATAGAGTTGATTGGAAAGAAGTATCGTATAACCAAAAGCTATCTGAAGAATTTATTAATGAGTTTATAGATAAAGTTGATTTTGATGCTATATCTTATGGAAACAAACTCTCAGAGGCCTTTATACGAGAACATGCAGATAAAGTTTCTTGGGGGTGCTTATCTGGAACTCAACAATTATCAGAAAACCTTATAAGAGATTACGCTGACAAAGTAGATTGGGAAGCAATTTCATTGTTTCAAAATTTAACAGAAGGATTTATTGCAGAGTTCAAAGACAGAGTTCATTGGCAAAACATCTCAATTTATCAACACCTCTCTGTAGAGTTTATATATTTATTTAGAAATTATGTAGATTGGAGAGTTATAATAAGAAAATACCATAATACCGATTTAGGTAGTATATTGAATTTAGCATTCGATGTTGCAACAGATGGTTTTGTTTAACACTGAAATTGTACTTTGATGGGTTAACCCATAAAAGCAATAGCATATTTAGTTTCTCGTACTTAAATGTCTCTTAACTGAATAAACCTGTCAACAAGATCTATATCACTTAAATCTGTGTTCATATGCGAACCGTGCCAAGTTATTCTATCATCATAGCGTTCTTTAGCTCTGTTGTATAAGTTGATAAAGTTTGGATCGTCGACGTTAAGCAGAATACTCATACTTGGATACTTAAGTTTGAGTTCTTTAATCCTACTTTCGTAATTGCATGTTTGTACTCTTCCAACCCAATACTTATATCGTTCTATTCTTTCTTTTTGATCTCGTTCTTCTTCGTCATAGTAAAGGAGTATATTTTCAAGTTGTTCTTTAGTAAGGTTTTTCTTGATAATGAATAGCCTATGTATCTTTCCTGGATCTTCTGTATATGGTGCTGCAACTGTTTTAAGATAATCAACTTTGCTTTCTAGTTCTTGATTGTACAATCGTAATTGCACCATTTGTTGTTCTATCTCTTCTACTCTTGATTGTAACTCTTCTTGGTCTTCTTGAATCTGTTTAAAATTAGAAACGAAATAGTCTTCGATGATTACAGAACATTTTTCGTAAAAGTCATGTGATGTCTAAAAAGCAATAGGTAGGAAAATTCTTTTGTATACATATGTGCCAGAAATTAATAAATCTTTCTCGTTTGTACCTTTTGGTTCTATATAATACGTTAAATTTAGCCTCCTACAATTATAGGAAGCTAATTTTTCATTGTAGTATTCCAATAATTCTTTAGAATCTTTATTTTTCAGCCAGTTGTCAAACCTCTTACCACAACTCTGACACAACTTAGTAGCATTGAAGTATCCTGTACTCTTATCTATAATCAACTTGAAATCACCAAAAATACCATACCAATAATTGTCTTTAATCTGTTCATAGCAAATATCGTTTAAACTAAGAGAATTATCCATAGTACTCATATTTATTATATAGAAAATCTTTATTTTTTTTGTCGGAGCTACATTGCTTTTTTTCCATTATGTTGTGAATTTCTTATAATTTCTACAGCCGGAATTCTGGTCCTGGAAATATAGGGTTTTGCAGCTCCCCGGAAAACTGGGAAGCTGGTTTTCTTTGATAATTTCATCGGCCCGAATTCGGTCCCTGGAAATATATGCTATGAGTTCTTATGAATTTTCAAAGTAGCCCGAATTCAGTCAACTTAGTTTGTTATTGTAAATCTTTGATCACTGTTTGTACCTTTTTTGGCTCTATATAATACGTTGAGTTTTGCTGGCTTGGATGTAGGCCAGCTAATTTTTATCAAAATATTCAAGTAGTTTCTTACTTCTTACTAATCTTAAAGTCATCCCTACGAATTCGGTGCGATGGCTTTATATAAGAAATTAACTCTTTAGATTGTTTATTTCGTTACCAGCTAGTTTTACTGTGTAAGATGAGTTTTTTGAAGTGGCCGGAATCCTGGGAAATTCGAATTTTGTTGTAGTAATCTAATAACTCTTTTGATTGTTTATTTTCTAACCAGTGATCAAGCCTCTTACCACCACTCTAACACGACTTAGTAACATTGAAATAAACGTATGTTCCTGAGACGATTGATGTTGTTTCTTTATCTCCACTTTTACTAGATACTTAGAGCGACCCCTCGTATATGAGGAGTCGCTTATTTTTTGATCTTCAGAGTAGATTTGAAGACCTGGAAACTACAAGTGTCCAAAACGCGGACACATTATTATCGACTGTCATTCCATATTTCTCCTTTACCACCTGCTACTTTTTTTGATAATTTCATCTCCTATAATACTAGCGCTGGATATATATTCTATGAGGGGTAACGTTTCGTTACCCCCTTATCTCATTTAAACCAACCTTTTATGGCATAATAACCATAAAAGACAAACATTTATATTTACATTACAACATTACTTTTATCTATCCAACTATTATGTGATTCATCAAAACCTAGCCATTTAACATATACTTTATCACCTTTCTTTCTCAACACTTTCTCCACCAAGTATTCATCTTTATGCTTCGTCTTTAATAGTTCTGGTTCGTAAAATCTACCTTGCACATCCTCTTCTTCTAAATCTTTAATTCTATATGTAGGCGGATTAGATGGAATAACTTCACTAATAACAAATACTTCTGTTGACCAATTAGGTGTATATCCTTTCTCAAATAACCCTTTCGACTTACTTATACGAACATGATCACCTAACTTGTATTTGGGCTTAACACGCTTATATTCTTTTTCATACACTTTCTCCAATATTGTTTGCTCATCCTTCTTATTAACTTCTATAGGTTTTAAACCAATTGTTCTATGAATTTGATGATTATACTCTTTAACTAGTGTTGGTAATATCTCTATCCATTTATAATTCCCTTGTGTTGTGAATCTTTTCCACATGTTCTGCTTAAGTGTTCGATTAAATCTCTCAACAACAGAAGCTTTCTTACCACTATAGGTTGAGTAATGATTAATCTTATTTTCCTCCATTAACTTCTTAAACTCTTTATTGTAAAACTCTTTACCTTGATCAGTTTGTAAGTTGCTAGGTTTTCTCGTTCTTAATATGGATTCGAATGCTTCTGTAACATTCTTACCACTCTTATCTTTAACAGGAACAGCAAACGCATATTTCGAGAACACATCTATAATCGTTAGCAAATATTTATAACCTTTATTGATTTTGGAAACACCTTTTAATACTCCACTATCCATTTCAACAAGATCAGCTTGCCAAAGATCGTCGATACCTTTTATAACTACACTTAATCTGTCAAAGTTTTTTTCTAGATGGTTTGTGAATTTCTTCTATAATGTCTTCTCTAACACCTTTACCTTCTTCTAGTCAATCAGGCTTTTTAACGAATCGGGTTTTAGTAATACCACATACAGAACAAATACCTTTCTTTAGATATCTTCCATTCTTTGTTTGTTCGATTCTAATAGTATCTTTCTTCGTATCTGTCAATTCCTTACACTTAACACAATACATCCTGTTTATTATATAGAAAATCAATAACTATCGCTGTTTAATATTATGCTTTCAACATTCTCACCATCATCATCACTATCTTCGTCTTCTCTTTCTACATGCATAAGAAGCAATAGTAATTTGCCATGTTTCAGATCAGAATCTTTAGATGGTCTAACTGTCAATTTATCATTTGTATTAAAGTGCAATGGAAAAGTTTCAACTAGAGAATCATTTAAATATATATCTATATAATACGTATTGTAAGATGATTCTATATGCATTAACCTACCTTTATAAAGAAATTTGTATGCGATAGATAGATTATGTATTAAAAAGAACGGAGTTTCAACATTTTCTGATATCAATCGACTATGAAGCTCTATAACATAACTCCGTTTGATGAAGTTAAGCTCTTCTTTCAACATAGCAATATCTTTTCTCGCAACTGTATTATCTAACTCTGATGTCATTTTAACATTACCAAAGATATCCATATTTATTATATAGCAAACGTCTTTAGGAAAGCTCTCTTTCTATGTACATTACAACAAACAATAATTGTCCTTCTTCCATAGCAGAATTTTTATTTGGTTTAATCGTAATTATATCGTTCTTCTTAAAGTCAAAAGATATCTCTTTAATCAAAGTATCACCCAAATATATATCTAGAAAGTATTTATCCAAACTTAAGTCCATGTGCATTATTTTCCCATTATAGAGAAATTTGTAACCGTTAGAGAGATTAAATATTCTAAAGATTGGCTCCTTAACGTTTTTAACTCTTAATCGATAGAGTAGAGACATGGTTTCTTTTTGCATAATCAGTTTAGTAGTATCCATCCTAATCTTTTGAAAATCTTCTTTCTTTATGTATGTGTCTTGTAACGTTTCTAATGCATCTTCAAATCGTTTTCTATCGTTCTCTAATTGGGCTTCTATTGACCTAAGTTGACTTACGCTAACAATATCATTTAAATTCTCCAATAATTTTAATTTTTCTTCACTAATATCAACATCACCTTTTCTATCTTTAACATTACCAAATATATCCATACTCATTTATTATACAGAAAATGCCCATCCTAATTTTTCAAAACATTTCTTTAACATCTCTATTTGTCTAGGCGAATGTTTAAAATCAATATCAACATGAACATCATGCTTTTTCAACAGATAGTACAATACACATTTTAGGTTAATAAACAATGCTCTTTCCGGATACAGCTCCCTAAAGACCTCGTGTAAGTTTTCGAACTCATTTATAAGTGTTTCTTCCATATGTTGTAATTTTAATGGTTTTTGATCGGTAAGGTGATAGTGTATTAAATAGACATCATCATAATATTTTGTGTATTTGTTTTTCTTTAGTACTTCTAGAACATCTTTTGTTGATATTAAATCTCTTGGTATATTTCTAAGTTTATCATTTAACACTTTGAGCACCTCTTCGGGAATAATTCTATCCTGTAAAGCTTGCAAACGAGATAACTGTAACTTAAATCTTTTTGTAGTATCGTACCAGGGTTTTCTCGCACAAGCAGCTTTCGTTTCTTCACAAGTACTGTAAACCCAACCACTCTCTACAGAACAATTATCACAAATGTATCTACTCATACCTTTTGTTAATGACTTACTACCACAATTACTGCACTCTAATGGTCTAGAGCTATAATTTGACAACAACTCCTTTAAGGTAATTATTGGGCGTAACTTTCCCAACTCTTCTTCTGTGTACAAAAATCTTGGTATTAGCATTTTCCATAGATCAATAACATTATATACGTTGTTTTTATCTTTTAAGTCTATCTCGCTAACATCCTGAAAATACTGATAAAAATTATATCTATCTAGTGCATCTAGTTCATCCTCATGCTTCTCAAAATAATCTAAAAATCTATTGTGTATAGCTTCCATATTTATCTTAAAGCAAAACTTTTATGGATATCCTTATCTCGTAAAGACGTCGCCACAATTTTAGAGTATTCACGACCAAGAGATGCTATTCAAGATCATGTAGACGAAGAAGGTAAGAAAAAAATTCAGACGTTAAGGGCGGTAATTCACCGCCCTTACCAAAAACACATCCAGAACATACAAACAAATCAAGATCCCGTTTTCCAGGACATTGTCAAGTGTACATCCTCATACAATCTTCATCAATGAGTCTGGTCTGTACTCTTTAGTGTTATCATCAAAGAAGCCCAAAGCTAAAGAGTTTAAGAGATGGATAAAACTTTTATGGATACAAACCATAAAAGCGCTTAATCATTTTTAACCATATACATAACGTCGCTAAAAGAATACCCTTGATTTAGAAGATTTAAAACCTTAACACATAGATGACCACATATAACTGAGTTAAAGTCTTGTATTCGTTCGTCATTGTAAAAGAAGTTTTCGGTACCAAGATATTGTACTAGTTGTTTAGGAGGAACACCACCATAAGAATCGAACACGTACTTTATGTTGTTATCTTTCCAATAGCATATCCAATGAGTACCAATGTTTTCTGATTTATCAAGGTTAACTATACCACACTCATTTACAAAAGGTTTTTGTGGAAGTTCATCACTCATAAATACACCTCTAAATCGTTTTATCTTTAATTCTTTAGCCAACCTCTCTATATCGAAGTTGGTCAATGGTTTTAGTTTTTTGACTTCTTTGGTTTACCTGCTCCCTGCTTTTCTCCCATAGCCATATTGTGTCTTTTTTGTTCTTCAAGTTCTTGTTTATTCTTCTTAGCATCCAGTACAGTTTTAGTAATCGCTGCTGCACCACCTGCTAATGAGCCAACTGCTCCTAAAGCTGCTAAAATGGCTGGAATTGTAAAGATAAAACCACCAATATGCTCTTTCTTAATCTTTTTCATTTGTGCAGTAGTTAAAGTTAAATCCATTCCTTTACCTTCTTTAATTTTCTTAGATATATCGTTAAGTTGTTTCTTTGTTAATACATGATCAATATTTAAATCCTTTAGTTCACCATAAGGAACACTAAACATACAACCTTTAATAGAACACATCTTCCTATTTATTTAAGAGAAAATCTTGGTTTGTAAAAGTACAGTTGTTGTTGCTCCACCAAAATCAATTAAGGAATCATTCTCATCTGATGAAAAGACGAATATAAAACCATTGTCACTTGTATTAACTCATTTAAAGAACAGTTAGAGATGATAATAACACTAAATGGTGAAATGGATAACGAATATATAAAAGATACGTTGCTTAAGATCAGAGAACAACTTAAAGATATAAGATAAGCTATGTAAATACAAGTCAAGCCCTTAAAGACAACGTAAGACCTGGAGACTAGAAATGGCGTCCGTATTACGGACACCCTTCCAAATGAACAACCTCACACAATTTTCATCAACGAACCGGGTCTGTACTAGTACTATGAGCAGAAAATTAATCATCGGATTTTTAAAGGTGAGCAAAACGCTCACCCCCTGATTTTCTCTATAATAAATGAGTAAGAAAACTATTAATTGGGATGTAAAAGAGATGATAAAAGAAACAACAGCTAAGAAAAGAAATGGAGAACTTATACCTGATGATATTCGTTGTCTTATCGTAGGTTCGTCGGGGTGTGGTAAAACGTTTTTGCTATTTAACTTCTTATTACAGCCAGGTTGGTTAAACCATAATTACTTCTACATATATTCTAAAAGCATGAATCAGCCAAAGTATGAGCAGTTAAAAGATCGATTTGAGAAAGCAGAACTAAAGTTTAGGAAGCAAATAGCAACGTTCTTAAGCGGTAATGATTCTATTGTACCTATTGATGAATGTGAAAAATACTCTGTTGTTGTGTTTAACGATTACATTTTGGAGAATCAAGATACTGTTAGAAATTACTTTACAAGAGGTAGGCATAGACATTTAGACTGTTTCTATCTTGCACAAACATATTCAAAAGTACCTAAACAGCTTATAAGAGATAACGTCAACTTCCTATGTATATTCAGGCAAGATGATACTAATCTTAGACATGTGTATAATGAGTTTGTTGGAGGAGATATGTCTTATGATAAATTTAAAGAGATGTGTTCAAAATGTTGGCAAGAAGATTATGGTTTTATAGTAATCGATATGACAAGGAAGGTAAACAATGGTAAGTATAGGAACAAGATAAAACACTTCTTAAACGTTTGATGTTTATTGACGTTTTACGTTTTAACGTTTGACGTTTTTTCACGTTTATTGACGTTCTTTGACATTTATTGACGTTTGTTCGTTTGCTATACAATAAATGGATGAGAAAGAAATTGATAAGAATATTAAGTTGAAGGAGTTCTTGATAAAGGGCTTCAAATCTTGGAAGAAAGAAAGAGCAGGTATATACGATAAATTTAAAACACAAGAGCAACCTGTAATTGATGCTATTCAAAACTTGGGAAGTGAGATCAAAGACGTAGCAGAACAAAATAAAAATCTAATAACAGAACTTGTTCCAGTTGCACACAAGACGGCTTCAATAGATCCTAGTCTACTAGAAACACCTAAAAAGATAATTTATGATAGTTCTCCAAGTAGTAGTGATACACCTATAACGGGAGAAATAAAACAAATGAGAAAACAAATTAAAGACAAAGTGGAAGGAGTAGAACCTTTAACAACAGCACAGTCATTTGGTAAGTTGCGACCAAATATTATAGTAAAAGAAATGATACTGTGTTTGGAATAAGAACTGTAGAAGAAGATGGGAAAATAATAAATAAGATAGGAAATTTGGAAGTTAAAGTGAATGGTGATGATTTGATAATTAATGGTAAAACTTATAAAGGAACAGAAGGTCTATGGGAATTGTTAACGACGAATACTAATAAAACCATTGAAGATGATGATGATGATGATTTTGAACAATACAAGGAAATAATAATAGACTCAGATGCTGCCTTCCAAAAATATAATCGAGATAAAAAGGTAGCATCTAGTAGAGGTTCAAAGTACATTAATATTATAAAGCCTATTTGGGATAATTATATTAAACCAACTTTACCCCAACTCCTAAAAAGAACACGACACCTAAAAGGACTGGTGAAGGAATTAAACAATATACAGAGATACCTAAAGAATATATATGGGTGGATGATGTGAGAAAGCTAATTGATCAGTTAATAGTTATAGATGGAGAAGAAAAGGCTGGAAATCATAACTTTTACAATGAGAAAGTAGGTATAGTGAGTATGATTAATAATAAGCTTTCACAATTTATTCCTAATGATCCAAAAGGTATAGGGTATTTGATTAAGATCTTAAATACGTTACCACCACGATTCTGGAATGATGAGAAGCTTGGGAAAGGATTAGTAAATGACTTGATTAATAAACTCTCATTTGAATTACATATTCCAGGATTTTCGTACTGTGGTCCGGGAACTAAGCTACAAGAAAGATTAGAAAGAGGTGATAAAGGTATTAACCCATTAGATGAGGCTTGTAAAGAACATGATATATACTACAGAGACAATAAAGATACAGAGTCAAGACATATTGCAGATAAGGAACTAGAAACTAAAGCATGGAAAAGAGCATTTAGTAGTGATGCGTCAATTGGTGAACGATTAGCTGCTTTTGGGGTTGGTACTGCTATGAATGCTAAGGTTAAGTTGGGATGGGGACTATAAGTAAGGTCAAAAGGAAGGTCGAGAGAAAGTCCAAGACTTCAACATGTATATTTTTGGTAGCACCGATCGGAGCTCCCTATCTGTTAAGTATTTTCTCACATCTAAAGGTACAAATCCATCAGACCTCTTTAATTGTTGTTATGTATGATTCTTTTATGGGCATATCCCATAAAAGCGCAAAGGAGAAGTTTTAACCCCCTTACAAAACGTTCATCCTCAAACAGTTTTTATCAACTATGTTTCAAGATTTTCTTTATAATAAATGGATAGTGTTGAGAGTTACGAGTTACAGAGTTTTAAAGCTAACACAAGAACATTTAATAATTTGAATGAAGCTAACAAAGATATTGAGTTTAATTTCAATGTGGGCGATGGTTTCATACATCCACACAAAGCAGATTGTCATATGACTTTTGAAGTTGTTGGTGCATCAGTTGGAGGAACATTTGGCGCAAACGATACTATAAAACTTGTAGATAACTTCTTCCCATTCTTCTTTTCTCAAATTGAGGTTAAAAAGCATGGAGTTGTTATAGATAAGATTGAACTACCAGGAATAACATCTACAGCTGTTGGAACATTAAAGATTTCCAAGCCAGAAGTTGAATATTTAAAACAAGCAGGATTTGAAACAGATGATAAACTTGGTCTAAGAAAGGACTTTAGTGTTTTGTATCCATTAAGATTAATTCCAGGCTTCTTAAGTGATTATAAAGAGGTTATGTGGAAAGGTGGATTGAGAATAATATTTACAAAAGCTAACAACAATAACGATGTCTTGTACGGTGAATTGTCGCCCTTAACTTCTGAAATTTTTTTCTTATCTTCTTCATCTACCGTTATCATGAGCGTGTTTAAATTTCAAGACCAAGAGCTTCTAACTGTGATCGATGATGGCGGAGCAATATGGTTCAAAGCCAAGGACGTTGCAAAAATTTTAGAGTATGAAAACACCAATCAAGCCATAGGAGAGCATGTAAGAGAAAAATATCAACGACAGTATTCTAGTCTAAAGGGTATCAAAAAAATACCCTTGCATCCTCAAACTGTTTTCATTAAACGAAATTGACAAAAATGATTAAATATTTTTGGTGAAGATAAAAATTGAAGAGTGTTGACTGATTTTCTATATAATAAATACGATGGCGAGTCATATTGAACTTTTAAACAAGCTTGGAAGTCTTGAACAAAAACAGGTTATTGGATTAAGAGAATTAGAATTAAATACGGAATATAAGATTGTGAAAATGGAAAAGATTAAAACTAAGTTTGGAAAGAGCATTTTGGTCGAGTGTGAGAAGTTTAAGGTTTTTCTTCCACCTAGATTTACAAAACACTTAACAGATAAAATGATTGATGAGATCGTTAAAGATGGAATAAAAATCAAATACACTGGTCTAAAAGAAAACTATCCAACTGTTGAGTTCTGTGTGTAAATCCAAAAAATGAACGAAAATGAACAAAAATATGTTGTCAGAAGTAAAAAATGGAGTGGTTAGAAATGGATCCTCAAAAAAAGTTCATTCTTACTAATAACTTTAATGTAATTGTAAAAAATGTGCAAACCGAAGTTCAAGTAGTTTTTGATATTAACGGCTGTCTATTCAGCTTGAATTATGATCAGTGGACAGAGTTTAAGAAGTCATTGTTTCCTATAGAGAACGAGGTTAACAGAAGATTCCATTATCAGTATCCGAACTTGTAATTTTAAGAATGTTCTAAGTGTTTTATGGTGATAAAGCCATAAAACTGAGATCTTTAAACATACACGATACATAAGGAGAAGCAGTACTTTTGAATGTCATTTAAATTTTAAAGATACATGTATAAATAAGAGATTTATTTGAGTTTTTGTAATTATATCCTTAGAGTTATGCAATTTATAAGACATTCGATAGATAGGAAATTTATTTGTCTATCGATTGCCGTTTGCATTTTGAAAATCGGTTAATAAACAACGGAGATATAACAAATTCGGAATAGTATCCTTAGAGGTATGCAATCCACAATACATTCAGAAGATGGCAAATTTATTTCTCTGTCGAATGTCGTTTGAATTTTGAAAATCGGTTAATAAACAACGGAGATATAACATATTCGTTTAGTATCCTTAGAGGTATGCAACCCACAATACATTCAAAAGATGGCAAATTTATTTATCTGTCGAATATCGTTTGAATTTTGAAAATCGGTTAATTAGGGGCCGAGGTATTAAATAATAAGGTTATTTGGGGGTGGGACTGCAAGTGTTGCCAACTCACTTTTAACAATTATCATATTTATTAGTAATGGGGTGAATTCATCCCTATATGTTTTAAAGCGATATCTTGAAAAATTAAAATCCTGGAACGTTCCGAAAAAAATATTGAGTTGGAGACACTGCATGGTAAAAAGATCTAGTGAGAACAGCATGTACAATTTGCGAGTTGTGAATTTCTTTCTTTTATTTGAGGAAATGATGTTGAGGAAATCATGTTGAACTATATGTAAGTCATTCTCTCTCTTTCTTACTGAAGGTGGAAGGATATAATGACGTGTATCAACGAACATCATAGTTATTACGTAGTCCCATGCGGTGGGATTATGTCATAGTTATTGCGTAGTCCCATCTCGTGGGATTACATCATTAATAGCTCCATCTGGTGTCTACTGCAGCTGGAAGTTCTGTTGGCATGAGGAGGCTAATGCATATATATGTATGTTGGTGTGAGGAAAAGGAAAAAGAAAGAGACTATAAATCTCATGTACATATATGCTCATTCTTCATCTCTCAACTTGCTTGTAAACTGGATATATGTATGCGCGTCTAGCGTAAGTGTATATGTATGTAAGAGCGAATCAACATACTTAACTTTAACTTATCATCATTCAGCCATCTGTGGGTCGATTTCGATCAAAATAAAACTATTTTTTCAATCAAAGACAGCACTATAAGTTATAAGTTTTAGATGTAAGTTTTAGATATAAGTTTTTATGATTTTAAATGTCATAAAAGCATATTCAATCTCATTTTAACATTGTAATTATGGGAATACTTTGCGCTATGTAACTTTGTATGGTTAGTTGGTTCCTTCTGCGCTGGTTAAAAATATTAGGAGGGGGGAAATGCGCCAGAAGTTAAGTATACATACTACTAGTATGAAACCATGACAAGTGCTATTCAGATTCGTAACTTTGCCAAAACCCACTTACTTTCACTATCCTCGCTTACGCGAATACCCAACATCGCTGACGAGCCTGGTTCCATCGAACGCACCCCCGAAGGGCACACCAGCTATCCATTGTATTTATACGCAACCGTATAATTTTTCCGTGCAGGTGTAGTTTTGGCGCGCCAGTAGAAAATTGTGATTCTTTCAGTAATTTACTTATAATTGTCTCCAGAAGATTTGCGTTGGGCGACATGAAAATATCTCATTTGACACAATTCAAAGAGCCACAAGAGAATTAAATGTTGAAAAATTACAAACCTTTTTCGATTTGCGTATAAATACGGTTTGCGGATGTACAGCATAAGAACTACAGTGCAAAAGCACAAACCAATCAGCAGTAAAAAGCACGAATGACATGTAAGAGAGTCAAGGCAGTGGAAAGATGGTTTGCCCTGCGGTGGTGCGTCGGATGGTAGCAGGCGCGTCAGCGATTGTGGATATACGCGTAAGGAGTACAGTGGAAAAGAAGTGGGTTTTGGCAAACATGCGAGTTTCAGTACCATTTATCATAGCTTTAAAGTATTAATTCCAGTTGTAAACATAAAATACAGCTTCTGTGTACTGTGCAGAAATAAATCGCCGGCGGAAAATAACATGTAATAGAGTCATCTTTCATATGCACTCACTTCTTTTATCTATCGTAAAGCACTTGTAATGATTTTACGCTAGTTACCCTATACATTTAAACCTGAAATACAGCTGTATAATTTTGTAAAAAAAAAAAAAAAAATGTCGACTGCAGTAATATGTTCCTTATTAATATATCTTTCCGTACAATGTATTCAATTTCCCCTGTAAATCTTCCAAAATGTGGTGCGCCAAAACTACACGAGCACCAAATTTTCAACAAGTATTTCGAGTGGTGCGCAAAAAGAAAACCTGCACGTATTTTTCTGTATGAAATCCCGCATCTTTTGATTTTGAATCCCGCATCCCCCATTTTGAAATCCAGTATGTTTTTATCCCGCATCTTTTCATTACGAGAAACTTAACAAAGTTGTGAGACAGGAGTCACAACCAAACACGGACTGGCCAGCGTTTCCAATTTGTGTTATGAGGAAATATAGTTAGTTGCCGTTTTTCGGTCTTTATTCTATTTCATTTAACTTGTTTCATGACAAATAATTATTTTTTAGTTACAAAGGACGGTTCTCATTGATCTGTGAAAGCTTGACTAGACAGGGAATTCAGCCTACTTGTAACAAGTCAGAGAATTTCGGATGGTTAGCGTTTCTTAAGGGAAAGGGATAACATAAGTCTTATCGGTTTCTCTTTGCCTCAACCAAGTATATTTAGAAAAACACATGGTTTTGTTTCCTACTAATTCCCTGCGAAAAATGGCGGTGTTAAATGTGAATGAGCCAAGCCGGTTTTAGATAATTTACAGGTAGAATTGGTTAATTTCTATGCAAAGAAGAAGTGAAGGTCAGGTGACTAGTATGTGAGAATGAAAATACATGTGTTGGGTGTCGGTGGATCAGATGGCTATAGGGAGAGTTTAGAGGTCACAAAAAAAAGCCCATTACGCTCCGCTTTGTGTATTTAATTATTGTGTATTAATACTGTACTTGCATTAATATGCACTTCATTTTTGTGAGTTTTAACCCTTTGGGGATCCCATGTTACAATTTGTACCATACGGGGTGTTTCATGCTACATTGCGTTATAACTCTACTATTTGAGCTTTTTCGTCCGTTTTTTTTCCAAGTCCAGAGGCATTGTAGAAGACCTTACGTATGGTTTCACACCTTCCTGCGTCGAGACATAGGAAGTGATGACGTCATAAATCTAAAATATATATTTTCTTTTAATATTGCGGGGCCGGTCTATGTTCATTATTTTTTGGCGGGCTTATTTTTGCACGTAGAAGATTGAAATTTTGCACAAACATTCAGTCCACCGAGTTATATTTACCAGATTTTTTCAGATTTCTGCGTTAAAACAAGGGGGATCCAGAGGGGCAAAAAGTTGAAAACAGGGATATTTTACCAAAAATCCCTTTCTTCGCGATTTTCCCGCCTTAGATACAAGATGGAGACAAGTGAATGGTACCGCCTGTTAGGCCGTTCTATTCTGAAGAGAATGATGTAAGACACATGACCCTAGGGCAATTAAGGAAGTGTCAGGGAATTTTTATCAAAATATACTTCTGTATAGGGGAATTTTGGACATTTTCGGTATTATTTTTTGCGGGCTTATTTTTGCACCTAGAAGATTGAAATTGTGCACAAACATTCAGTCCACCGAGGAGTATTTATGAGATTTTTTTCGTACTTCTGTGTTAAAACAGGGGGTACAGAGGGGATAAACGTTGAAAAAGGGAAATTTTTACCAAAAAATCCCTTTCACGGGATTTTCTCGCCTTAGGTACATGATGGAGACAAGTGAATGGTACCGCCTAAAAGGCAGTTCTATTCTGAAGAGAATTATATGCAAACCATGATCCTAGTGTAATTAGGGATGTCTCAGGGAATGTATACAGGGAAATTTCCCTCTGTATACAGGAATATGGGACATTGTCGGTATATATTTTTTTGGGCTTACTTTTGCACCTGGAAAATTGGAATTGTACATACACATTCAGCCCACCAAGTAGTATTTATCAGATTTTTTCAGATCTCTGCGTTAAAACAGGGGGGTCCAGAGGGGCTAAAAATTGAAAAAAAGGATATTTAGACCAAAAAATGCCTTTTTTCGGGATTTTCCCGCCTTAAATACATGATGGAGACACGTGAGTCATACCGCCTGAAAGGGAGTTCTAAGCTGAGGAGAATGATGGGCGAAAAATGACCCTAGGGTAGTTAGGGATGTCTCAGGAATTTTTTTTACCTGAGATCATGGTGTTTCACGGTAATTTGGGGCATGGTGGGAATTCCTGATAGAATTTCTCCCACCCTTAGTATTCAAGATAGAAACTTGAAATTTGGCACACCCATTCAGTATACCAAGTACTATTTATCAGATTTTTTTAGATGGCTATGTTCACACAGGGCCGCTCCAGAGGGGCCCAAAGTGCGAGAAAAAAATTCCCTCCAAAATTTTCCCTTTGACATCATTTTTTTCGCTCCTGGTATATGGTATGAGCATGCGAGTGGTACCACTTGAAAGCCAGTTCCATTCTGAAGAGAATGAGGTATGAACCATGATCCTAGGATAAATAGCGACGATGCAGTAGCTGCTTGACTGAAAGTCTAAAAAATAGCCCAAAAAGCCGGGTACCGGAAAGGGTTAAACCTACAGTTGCAATCCTGTTATACATTCCTGTGTTGAAGTGCTGGAAAATTGGTGTTTTTTTTTTTTTTTTTTTTTTGAAAGTGGGAATACTGTACTACTCTAGCAGCTTCGTCTCTTGTTCTCGATTTTCTAACCGCTTGGCTGAGTAACGTAAATGCCGAATGGCAAAAAACATTAAGTTACTATATCATTTTGCATTTTTTAAATCGTCATATTGAACACAATATGGGCGATCAAAACGCAATTTCCGACTAAACTATATATTCGTACAAATTTTACTTTTTCTGTGTGTGTGTGTTTCGTCATTTAATGTGTGTTGAAGAAGATAATTGTGGATACGTGAAGAAATGCAGTTCCTTAATTGCATACATACTACAACGAAATAAGTGTGACAGTAAAATTGTAAGAAAAGTTGTATAAAAAAAAGCATTGGGTATTAAATCATCGTTACATGGGCCGCCAAAACCAACTGCCATTAGCCATCGCAAATCTGAGTGAAAATAGTGACTCGTGCGCGATTGAGCAGAAAGCCAATTGTGATGAATGAGAGTCATACTAATTGAAAAAAGCAAGTCCGAGTGCGAGTAAGCGCGACCCCAATTGAAATTAATGAGCTCGAGCAATATTCAAAAAAATTGAACCTGAACGTGGTTGAGTCTGTTCCCAATTGATACAAAAGAACATAAACAAAACTGAAACAAATGTGCACGAAGGAAAGTGAGCGGGAAGCCAATTTAGACTCTTGAGCGCGAGACTAAATAAAATAAGTGAAGACGGACAAGAGAAACGCGAGTCGAAAAGAGACTAGTGTGCGCGAAGCTAATTAAGAGAAATTAGCTCAAGCAGAAATCAATCCG
Organism: Thermobia domestica; assembly: GCF_964235325.1. Taxonomy (NCBI): domain Eukaryota; kingdom Metazoa; phylum Arthropoda; class Insecta; order Zygentoma; family Lepismatidae; genus Thermobia; species Thermobia domestica. Next base: position 177,219,426 of record NC_137458.1, read on the forward strand.
AGCTTGAAGGTTTATTGAGCGTCTGTCGAATAGAGAAAATTGAGCTTGAGTTGGGGTGAGCGCAAACCTAGTTGAAGGTGTGTTCGAACGTGAGCATGCGACAACGTAGGCCGATCCTGAGTCAATGCGAGCCCAGGGGAAATTATTAAGCACCATCCAAATGGAGAGAACTGACTCCGAATGGGATTAAGCGCGCGTCCAATTCATGATGTGAGCCTAAACGGGAATAAGCAGATTTATTCAGACTAGTAAGTATAAATCCAATCAAAACAAATGAGGCTGAAGATAATGAATTGAGTTTATATTGACTTTAATGTCCCTTTCAGCAGCGAGGTTATATCAGACGGGACCTATTGATTAACGTGGAATCCGAACCACGCTACCACCGGAAATTAAACCAAGTCTCCCACGCTAAAGGCGCGTATGCTAACAGCTTAGCCACGAAGAAGCTCAGATTCGAAGATAAGTGAGCGCGAGATCAATTGAGATTGATGAAACCGAGTGAGAGAAGTAAGCCTGAGAATGAGTTAGTGAGAGGCCAGCTAAGTCTAGTGAGCACGAGATCAATTGAAAGAAGTGAGCCCAAGCAAGTGTAAGTCCAGTTCTGATTGAGACTGTCCACCAAGAGGGAATTAAAAGACGTTAAGCCAAGTGAGGGTGTTCACGAGCCGAATTGAGAAAAATGGGCATAGTAGGGTGAACGTGAACCCAACCTAAAGTAGTAAAGAAAAGCCGAATTGAGAAGAATAAGACCAAACGTGAGTGAATGGCAGGCCAATTCAGACAAGTAAGCCCGAGATCAATTAAAAGAAGTGAGCCTGAGCACTAGTAAATCAAATTCTAATTAAGACTAGTCCGTGAGAATGAATTGAGAGAAATGTGCTCTAACGAGGTGAACGTGAGTTCAAATGAGATTAGTGTGATATAGCCAAATTAGGAGAATTGAGGCCGAACGGGAATGAGTGAGAGCCTATTTGAGATGAGTACGAGCGAGATCAGAGAAGTGAGGGTAAGCGCATCAAAGGAAGTGAGTCCAAACGAGGTCAATTGACACTAATAAGAACAAGCCCAATTGAAAGAATTGAATACGAACACGAATAAGCGCGTGCTTAAATGAAAGAATTAGCCCCAACATGATCCCAGTTGAAGAGTAGTGAAAGAAAGAAATGATCTCAAACATGAGTTACAGCGACCCCAAGTAAGATTGGTGAGCGTGAGTCCGAGTAGGAGTTAGCACTACCAAACTGAGACTAATGAGCATGAACCGAAGTCAAATAATTGAACCCTAAACTTCAATGAGCGAGAGTCCGAGTGAAAGGAGTGAAATCGGCCGCGAGTGAGTGGGAGGTCAGTTGATACTAATGAGCGCGAGTCGGACTTAGAAAAATTAGCCCGAGTACGGGTAAGTGAGATGCCTATCGGGACTAGAGTGTGTCAGCCGAAGGAGAAGAATGAAGTCGAGCTTCAGTGAGTGCAAGCGTATTTGAGAATAATGAGCGCGAGACGAATTGAGAAAAGTGACTGAAATCCAAATTAAGATTTGTGAGCTCGAGTTTGAAAGAGAGAATTGAATCCTAACGCAAGTGAGAGGTAGATCAATTAAAACTAGTGAGCAACAATTGAAGATAGAGAAATGAACCCGAGCGAGGTTGAGCCCAAGCCGTTTGAGATTAATGAGCGCTAGTCGAATTGAAAGAATTGAGCCCGAACGTGAGTGAGCCCAACCCCAATTGAGACTGCTGTGAGCAAGACCAATTCAAAGAAATGAATCCGACCACAGGTAAGCTGGAACCAATTGAGAGTAATTGGTGCAAGCTGAATAAAGAGAGTGAGTCCATACTAGAGTGAACATGAGCCAAACTGAGAATAGTAAGCGTCAGTTAAATTTAGAGAAGGGAAGTCGAGCGTTAATGAGCGCAAGCCGATTTGAGATTAGTGAGCGATCTTTTACTTTTGGGTTTTAGCTTATTCTATTCTATGTTTTCTTTCTTCCCATGACGATGTAGCTACTTCCTCACAGTTCTAGGATAATATTCAAAATCTTTAGCTATGACAGACAATTTCTGACCATTAGCAGCACGTCTTCGCTTTTCGAGCGGCAGTCAAATCTAAAGGGAAACTAGTTCTAGTTATTTTTGCTGACACAAAGTGAATCATAGACGAAATATGCCACAGAATGAATGTGAAGACGTGTGTTAAGGATCAGAGTAATATTACGTGTTGATTTAGTTACTGACTCATATTCATTATGCCTTTGGCGTGGGAGACCCAGGTTCGATTCCGGGCAAGAGCTCATGTGGTTCGGATTTCACATTAATCAGTAGGTCCCGTCACATATAACCTCGCTGCTCAATCCGGACTTTAAACTAAAATTCAAGTGAGTGCAATAAATTATATTTTTGTAAAGAAGCAAGTAACTACCCTCATATACAAATACAACTGTAACTATATACTTTTTCTATTTTTGAGAAAATAATATGACAAGTATGATGTTCTCTTTTGTTTGTTTATTGGTGTGAGACTGTCGACTTAATGACATTTTCGGTGCTTGGGGTCCCGGGTTCGATACCAAGTGAACTTTGTGGTGGACAAACACCGTGTGCGTTGTTTTCCTCGTGGTTTTCCCTTTTCCTCCCACTTTCTTCATTCCACCATTTCATTCATTTCTCATCATCACCGTCTCCTTTAGCCTAACCGGCGTAAGCGTGGGACGTCAAACTTAAAGATTTCATTTCATTTTCAATGAAGTTTTCTTCAATAGCAAGCAACTACTTACTCAGTGAATCACAATTAAACAGGAAGCAGAGCAAAGCGATATTTCCTCAGGCATTGTTTGAAATGCGTGTATTGTCACTATTTTACCTGCGAATTCTTCAATTCTTTTAACACGAAATTGTTATACGCATTACGTTATTGGAACATTGGTATATCTGTGAAACCATAAAGAAAAGATGGATGAAAACAATATGAGCTATTTGTGTCAGGCTATTAGATCCTTAACATATTCGAAAAATATGTCATATCCAGGATTTAATCAAAATATGGTTTAAAAAACTAGCGTTATTTTCGAGTGGAAAGACTGGAAATTAAATTGTCTGGAAAGTATATCTTGGAACTTAAATTATATCTGTAAAAGTTCGTGCCAGATTCAGAAGAAATGTAATACTTAATGTAACACTTTATTATATATATATATTTTTTTATTTTCACATTTTGGCTAAGGAACACAATGACAAATTGATCATGAACTTAAGAATAATTCTTGCAACGAGAAAAAGGAAAATTTAAGTACACTCTGTCTTACTACTCGGTGCTGAATAGCTGGGTTCGATTCCCAGTGCGACTTTCTTTAAGTAACATCCCAAGTTAAGCTGTAAGTCCACATCCCATATAACCTTGCTGAAATGTGGGACTTTAAACTCAAATCAGCATATCAACTAAAAGTGGATATTCTAGAATGAGCTCTACACATCATTTCATTCATACTGAAATTTCATTGCTATCAAACACAACGAACCCTTATGTATAGCAACAATAATTCTGTGAAGCCTTCACGAACCTTTAAAAATGTTTGATGTGGAGGATTCTTCAAAAATATATTCCACCCTTTTGGGCATTATTTAATTTCATCACTTGCCTTTTGTTAAGAAAAAGTTGCCTTTTTTTCTTTGTGAAATATATGCAAAGAAAAAGGTATAAAATCCGGCAGGTAGCAATAATGTAATTAGTTATGTTGATTTATAAACCAACCGGGAAAGAGTAATCCACTCGTTGGTTTTATCGTTACTGGATGGAGTTTCTAAAGACAATATTATAGCCACTGAACTCCATTTTAGTATAAGTAATTGTTTAATTTATCACAGAATAGTTCATAATGTTTCTCATACATCATCTTGGACATTTTCTAGTATAAATGTATTTTTACTTATTTATAAAACGAAATGTAATGGCGTGGTGACACTTTCAACTGTGCTTTCTGGTTTGTTTAGAACGGAAAGCGAGTAATTTACTTCTAAAGAAAAAATATTTTTTGTTATGTTTATTTCCAGAAATAAAGATGATGCAAGAAAATGTCAAAAAATAAATGAAATTCATCTCCTTGACCATAGCTGTTTATGGATTATAATTAAAGAGAACTCCATTTAGTTTTCAGCTTTGAACCTATTTCTGGATTTTATTAATAAACAAAATCTACAATGGATTTCATGTTTTAAAATCATACTTCATTCTCTTCACTTTCAGACTGCACAATTTTGAATCACATCTAAATTTGTAATTACATTTTCCTTTTTGGTAATATCCTACTTCATCAATGAAAAAACAAAAGTATGGCACAAGCAGGAACAGAGAACCGTTCATGTGGGAGGAATCCGCTATGGATCCAATGAGCCACGAAACAACATGTAGCAGAGCTCGTGTATTTTGTAAATATGTGGCTAATATTTGGATGTTTCAACTTATGAGAGAATATAGTTTAATTTCTTCTTTTATTAAGTTCATGATATTTCTGTACTGTCTTGTGTGAACTGCAAAGAGAAAGATAATGCATTTATCGATTTGGTTGGGGATTGTAGCTTTAAAGCCTTTAATCCACTTCATTGAATAGCGGAGTGGCAGCAAAGGTATGTCGTATCGATTTTAATGAGCAAGAACTGTCCCGCGTAAAACATGTATTTTTATTTGTGACAGATAATATTTAGTCTATTTTCAAGCTAGCAAAGGGACTAGGGTTGAGCGAATGGAGCTGACGTCTACTCTATAATCTCGTTCATGAGAACTCGGTGAACTTTCAAATTTAGCACTGTTTCAAAACTTAAGCGAGAAGCATTGGAAAGAACGTAATGTGTAAGGACAAAACTCCTACATGAAAGATCTCTCCGTTTATAAGATCTTACTTTACAAGTGAGCTTATCACTACACATAAATTAGTTTTAAATGCTTCTAATATTCACGTAACTTTAATGTTATCTTCCTTAATATCCTTGGGTGTGGAAGGAGCTGCGCAGATTCACTCAAGAGTGGCACTCTCATCTCCATTCACCCCGCTAACGACATCTCTGTGTGTATATATAATGCGGCTACACATACGTTCACAATATCATAGTTGTTGTATTGATTCAATATAAAGCAATCTATGCGTAAAACTCTAGCATTTATACTTACTGACAAAATTGTAGCGTTAAAAAAGATGAAACTCTGTTGCAAGTAAGTGACTTGCTAGGTTAAATTATACCATACGAAACTCTCGGTTACTAGCAACCAAACACTACTTTTCAAACTTAACTTTGCTAATTTAACAGAGAGGATTATAAAATTACTTTTAACCGAAATTAAATAAAAGTAATGGTTTAAAACCTCATTTTTCTTTACTAAAGTAACAGGATGAATTGGTGAAAATATTTTTGCCAATTTTCTCAGTAACTAGTAATCCAAAGGAAGTTAGAACAGCAAAGTATGGCTTATCAGACTACTGTTCTTTTACTAACCCCCACAAAATTTCATCATAAGTGTTTTCTTAATCAAGACTTGGCTACGTTAACCCTTATTCCGCAAGCGAAAATTTCTGTGTTTCTTTATGCTTTCTTCATTCAATTTTTTCCCCTTCTTTCTTTGTCCAACCTCCAATTTATGAAGATATCTTTCGGCGTTCTACAAGAGAGAAGTCGTGTTCCTTTGATATCGTAAATGCTTTTAAGAGAGACATGTTTGTATTATTAAGCGAAGATTAAATCTCACAAACGCACATCATGTGCTCATAAAATGTACATACAAGCATGTACATTTTTACTATTTATTATATTTGAAACATATGGCATTTTCTATTGATGCAATAGTTTTCACAAATTAAACACTGACACGCTGTACATTTTGTTTTTAATTTCCTTAGGTTGTCCTTTTGTTTTGTTGATTGTATTTTCCGAAAACACTGGAAAGCAATAACACCTGAAAATATTCTTTTTGGCTTTGATGTGTAAATGACTCATAATAATGGAACGTTTTCTTAAAATGAAAAGTACGATGGTTTTCCTTATAAAAATTTTTTCGCAAGACAAAGATGTGAGTCAAATCTCCGCACACTATGTGATGTTTTTTTTTTTCATAAATTTTTAGTTGATATATTAAAATTGAAAACTAACAGAAGTGAAGGTAACGTATAAATGAGTAAAGTAAAACATCCAGACATTTTACAAAAATAATATATCCTGTAAAAAATGAAAGTTTGAACAACATTGATCTTTCCTTGGTGTGTCTAAGGTTAAATACGATCACTTTCTAAATTTCTTGTGATAATTATCAGTCGCTCTGTAGATAGACCCTACTTGAACTTTGCTTTCTCCTGATTTTTATTCATTGTACAAGCAAGGATTTTATTCTACTTTTTTGTAGAACACTTGTAGAAAGCTTTACTTACTTCCCAACCAAGCAATCCTCACTGCATTGTTAATTGTCCAACATTGAAGGATGAAAAATTTGCAAGTGTAAATGCTGGCTCGAACCTGAGGTGAGTGAGTGTAAAAGTTGCCCTCACAGCTGACACATTGGATAGTCATATCTCGTTTATTTGAGGAGCACAAACGCTGAAGTGGCTAGCTCAACCAGTCAAAAATGAATATATAGTACTACTTTGTATATATACCATTACCCAGCCCAAGTTAACTCTCCCGTGGCCCAAATATTCTGGGAACTTGCGACAAGTTGGCTCAAAAACTTTGAAAATCCCTTGCTATTTGACTAGCCCAAAAGCTACAGTGACTGGACCAACAAGGCCAATGTGACTACTAACTAGCCCATATGAACTCTCTTCTGACACAAATATTAGGCCAACTTCACATATGCCGGCGAATACCAGTATGATACACATTATTCGAAAGAAGATGACAACATTGATTATTACGACTGTTTTCACCTAAAATTTGCTAACTCCAACTTCGAGTATCTTGCGAACATGCGACTTGAGCCCCCTAACCAACCTTCACAACCGGAAAAGTGTTGCTCTTGTTTTAAATATAATAAAACATGTTGAAATGTTATTAAGTGTAGAAAGAACATACATTCATTGAAATACGTAATGACACAGTAATTGGAAACTATATATACATTTAAGCACACGCTGATTTTGTCACATCTGTTTCAATACATAAAAGAATATTTCCAATGAAAGGAAAGACAGAGAACATGGTTCTCACATCCGTAATAGAGTGAAAGAGTCGAAGGAGAGAAAACAACAATATTTCTAATGAATATTAATATAATTGTCTTGGAAATTCAGTTTATCTTCATTAACTCAAGAGTGTGCATGTTATTTCAGCGGTAGAACGGAACTTGTAATAATATATGACGTGAGTGTGGTTCCAGCTTGAGACAAACTTGTTACTATGTAATGATATGTTCCTCAATGCTTGGATAATAACTATATAAAATAATTATATTAAAATAAATCATCTGTGTATAGTCGGTGTCATGTCATTTCCGGACAAAAATAATTTTTATATTTAAACTATAATATATCTGAGATGTGGTGCGTGTTGACAGAATGTTGGTATATTATACGTGAATGTCAAATACAAATTAAGAAAGAAGAATTAATTAGCAATAAGTGAAGTGTTTGTAGTGTATTTTTCTGCAATTATTTGTCATACGGAAGTTACTGCTCAGTATTTTCATTACAGCATAGGATTTATGTTCTTGAAATAGCAAGAGGCATAAAGACGACAGAATATCCTAAATACAGAATATCCAAAATCGGAAAATAATTCCAAACAGAAAACTAACTATCCACAAAACCATGGCCACAAGAAGTTCGCAATATGCACAAGCCACTTTAAGAGACTACATTTTCTTCTAGTAAGAAATCCAGAATTTTCTTCTATAGATTTTCGTAACAATATTCTGATATATTTTTTTTTCAATATAGAAGTGATGGGGCTTTGGTAGCTCTTCCCCCTCTCTCTTTTATCTATCTATCTATCTATCTATCTATCTATATATATATATATATATATATATATATATATATATATATATATATATATATATATATATATATATATATATATATATATATATATATATTCATAGGTATTCTGCCTTTATTGGCAGGTCACTTGACGCAGCTGAGAAGCTTCCATGCTCCACGGTCCTCCGCTAACCTCTTCGTCTTCGCGTATGATCTTTCTGTTTTAATATCATCCATTAATTGTAGTCTCCTACGCCCCATCTCTCTTTTTCCCGACACCATACCCTCTAGGACGTCCCTCATGATACAATCTCTTCTTAGGCAATGTCCCAACCAGTTTCTCTTCCTCTTCCTAATAATATCTAAAAATGTTCTTTTTTCACCCACCATTTCTAACACTCTCTAATTCGTTTTCCGCTCGACCGAACTAATTCTTTCCATTCTTCTCCACACCCACATTTCGCAGGTTTCCAGTCGTTTTTCATCACTTTTACCTAATGTCCACGTTTCCGCCCCATACAGTACAACACTCCACACGAAGCATTTTATGAGTCTTTTTCTCAACTCTTTCTTCAAGGTCCCACAAAACAGACTTTTCTTCCTCCTAAAGGCTTCTTTCGCCATTCCTATCCTTGTTTTCATTTCACGTTCGCACTTCATGTTATTACTAAGAATACTACCCAGATATCGAAAACTATTCACTTGTTCTATTTTCTCCCCTCCTACTCTTATATTTGACACAGACCCCTTCATTCCAATCACTATGGCTTTTGTCTTTCTAACATTTATTTTCATCCCATATTCTTCAAAGCCCTTTCTCATTTTTTCTAACATTTTATTGATTTTCTTTTCAGATTCTCCAAGAAGCGCCATATCGTCTGAAAAGCTTATGCATCTAATCATTCTGTCTCCTACCGAAATGCCATCATCATCATGTAGGCTCTTTTTTACTATCTCTTCTAGATAGACATTAAATAGTGTTAGCGAGAGGCAGCATCCTTGTCGAACTCCTATTCCAATTGCACTCTCTTCCGTCAGTTCTCCTCCTAACACTTACTTGTTGGTTCATGTATAAGTTTCTTATGAGTCTTCTATCATTCCATTCCAATCCTATCTTCGTTAGAACTCCCAACAACAATTCCCAATTCATGCGGTCAAAAGCCTTTTCTAGATCAATAAATACAACATATTGTATTATACTCTTTCCCTTTTTCTATAAATCTTTCACCGATCGCTCTTAATATTCCAATTGCATCTCTTGTACCCTTGCCTCTTCTGAATCCGAACTGCTCTTCTTCAACATCTTTATTTATTCTTTCATGTAACCTTCTGTTCAGTATTCGGAGCAGAATTTTAGCTGCATGAGATATGAGACTAATAGTTCTATAATCCTCACATCTCTTTGGGTTCGATTTCTTAGCCATCGGTATCATGATCGTTTTCAGAATGTCTTTTGGCCATTCTCCTGTTTCATATTATATTTCATTGCATAGTCGCAACAATTCTTTCTTTCCCTTGTCTCCTATATTTTTAATGAATTCGTGTGTGTGTGTGTGTGTGTGTGTGTGTGTGTGTGTGTGTGTGTGTGTGTGTGTGTGTGTGTGTGTGTTCGGTATAAGTCTCTGGAGGGCCTGGACCAATTTTAACCAAACTTGGTACACAAATTCTTTACAATCTGGAAAAGGGTATCTAGGGGGAGTAGGTGGGTGAGGCATAAACTTGATTGGAAACAACCAATATCAGTGTCAAATCCATAGTTTTCGATCCCAGCTTGCGCCGTGTGGACTTTGTGGTAGACAAACACCGCACTCGTGGGTTTTCTCGGGGTTCTCCCGTTTCTTTCCACTTTCTTCATTCCACCATTTCTATCATTTCTCATTATCACCGTCTCCTTTAGCCTAACCGGCATAACCGTGGGACGTAAAACTTAAAGATTTCATTTCATTTTTTCCCATAGTTTTCGGTGTCCACGAGGTGATTGGTGAGAGTTTTTTGTGCTGTCCCTTTTTCCAAGGTCTGCATCTAGTTAGGTTAAAACCTGCCATAGCACTCCTAGGGTATAAGGGGAGGGTAAGGCATACGTATGAAAATGATCGAAAGCGAGCGAGTTTTGTATTGAATCAATAGTTTTCGGTGTTGCAACATTTCCGATGTCATTAAGTCCGATTCAGGCCAATTGAAATTCGAGGATGGTGACACATAGAAATATAAAATAGACAGATATTAGTGTGAAATCATTAGCTTTTTTGCATCACTAGCCTAATTATTGGCAATTGTAATATCGTATAAGTTTAAATTCAACCCCCAGTAGTGATAAGACCCTTTAGCCTCCCAACTGGGGACTCGGAAATTCAAACATAAAACTAATAAGGAAACACTCAATATTAGTGCCGAATCCACAGTTCGAGAGGTCACTTAGATGAAGAGTAGCACTCCAGATTAAATTTAAGTATAAGTTCAGCTTCCATTAGGATACCGGAAGGAAGTGAAAATGCTACTTGTAAAAATAATTGGAAATAACAGACATTAGCGTCGAATCCACAGATTCCAGGGTCCCTATGTTGACTGGTAGAATTTCCGATGATTTTTAAGTTGAGCCTAAAGTAGGGAAATGAAATTAAATCTTTAAGTTTTACGTCCCACGGTTATGCCGGTTTGGCTAAAGGAGACGGTGATGATGAGAGATGAGTGAAATGGTGGAATGAAGAAAGTGGGAGGAAACGGGAGAACCCCGAGAAAACCCACGAGCACGGTGTTTGTCCACCACAAAGTTCACTTGGCGGGAGCAGGGTTTGAACCCGGGACCCCAAGCACCAGAGGTGAACGCTCTACCACTGAGCCACCGCCCCCCCCCTAAAGTAGGGATAAGATCTGTTAGCACGTCTACCAGAATGGAAGCGGTAAACGTCCGATATTGTATCGGATTCATAGTTTTCGGGGTCTTTAAGATGATTGCCGACATATCATTTAAATCAAGTGGTGTTTCAGTGGTAGAGCGTTCACTCATGGTGCATGGGATCTTGGATTTTATACCAGCTTGCGCCAAATGAACTTTTTTGTGAACAGACACCGTGTACGTAGGTTTGTGGAATTTCTCGTTTTTTCCCGTTCACTTCCACTTTCTTAATTCCACCATTTCTTTAATTTGTAATCATCACCTTCTTCTTTAGCCTAGTCTTCAAAATCGTGGAACGTACAACTTACAGATTGCATTTTATTTTACCATATAAAGCTACGTTTAACTCCGTTTAGCACTTCTGGGTTACTGGGAAGAGGTTGACATTTAAAAATAATAGAAACGACCGATATTGGTATGGAATCCATAGTTCTAGATGTCACTATTATTAATAATTAAAATTCCCATAGCCTTAAAGTCCAAGTTCAACCCTCATCAGGATGGGAGGCTGAAATTAGTACCAAATCCATAGTTTGGGTTCGTTAAGCTATTAGGTTACAATCGCCAAGAAATCAATCCCAAGTTTAGGCATGAACGAGCATGTCAGCTAGATTGAGAATTTACAGGGGCAGAGTCGATGTTTCGCTCACACATCTATAAATATTTGGATGCATGTGGATGAATGTATATTCCTGCAAAACTCCGGAAAGGCTGGAGTAATTTTAAGCAAACTTGGGACACTTTCAATCTGGAATAATCACTGTGGGAGTAAGAAATCCCAAGGGGTAAAAGTTTGAAAAAGGGCATGGAAAATATTGCAAAACGGCTGATATTAGTGTTGAATCCATAGTTTTCTGAATCGCTGAAATTATAGTGGTGCTTCTAATGGCGTTTATGTCCAAAGTTATCCCCATCAGCTGAGGATGAGAGAAGATGAAAAATAAAGTGTTACAAATTACTGAAATTTTTGTGAAATTCATAGTGTTTGCGATAGGGAAAACTTCGTACACGTTTGGAAAGACTTTTGGAAGATAGTACCCACTTCGAGCTGGTCGTTTTAATCATATAAATTTGATCAGAAACCTATTTTGGGGCGGCTAGGAGTTTCAATATTTATGTCAAAAGTAGAGTATCTTCTATATATTTTTCATTAAATTTCCATTAAAATAAATATTTTAAGGTGGATGGGGATTCAAACATTTCCCTGAAACGTATTCTCCAAGTTCGCAGAATGGGCATTATATACAGATGTTGAAAACTTAAGCACGAAATATAAAGTGACCTAGGACCTGAAAATACCAAGTTGTACAAGTGTTCGTTGGGGTTAGAAATACAATATATGGGGTAACCTCATAGTCATTTTATTAATAGAGTGTCTAGTACAGGAACAGAGTCATACATGATGACTATGGAAAGCAGGCATATCCAATGCCGCAACTTATGTGCAGATTGCACGAAAGAATAGTATAGTAGAGTATTCACGTAGAAACATCTGTATGGAATATGTTATCCTCTCACAACTGATATCGACGTGCCATACTGGAAACAAGATTACCAAACAGCTCTTGTGGCATGGCTGGCCACTCCTACTTGAGGGCCTGTTAGAGGTCTCGAAGAGTACTGGGTGGAGGTATACGCTCGACAACACATCTCTCCAAAGCATCCCAAGGGTGCTCTACGTGGTTGAGATTCGGGGAGTAAGCTGGCCACTTTATTCCATGAATATCCTCTTAATCAAGAGGGTGGACCCGGCAGTTGTACGATGTGGATGAGAATTGTGATCTATAAAACGAAACTCTAGACCAACAGCTCCACGTAAGAAAGAAACATGACGGAGAAGAACATTACAATAGCTCGCGTCAGTTATAGTCACTCCTTCCGCAAACTGTAACTTACTATGTCAGTCCATTATTATGCCGGGACAGACCATGTTACCGGCGACTGGTTTCTTCGCTTCCACGTTTTGGACATCAGCGTATATATATATATATATATATATATATATATATATATATATATATATATATATATATATATATATATATATATATATATAGGGTGCGGCACGTAAAAACGGCCCGTAAAATGAACACATAAAATAAAATGTAATGTATTGAATATGATTAACTACAACACATAAATGAAATGTAATGTATTGAATATGACTACTCACCTTCACAGCAGGTGCAGAAAGTGTCCTCCGCCCACTTCAACACACATGTGAGCACGATTGAGGAGATTCATATATACCCTTGTCAGTTCTTGTGTTGTAATGCTATTGATAACATCCTGGATCCTGGTCTTGAGTTCTTCAATTGTGTGTGGATTTGTTTCGTATACTCTTCCGGAGGCCACAAGCCTTTGCTGATTGTCCTCTCTGGTGTAAACATCTCATGCACAAGGGACAATGATGCAGCTGATGTGTGGCATGTTGCACCGTCCTGCTGAAAGTAACATAACTGACATTCCTCTTCGGTTAAGTGTGTATAAAACTCCTCGAGGATTCCCATATACACGTCACTGTTCACTGTCGTCTCAAAGAATATGGGCCCAATAACGCGTGTGGCGGAAATGGCACACCAAACACCAATCTTCTCATCGTGCAAGGGTACCTGGTGGATTGCGTGTGGATTTTCTGTCGACCAATACCGGTTGTTTTGGGAATTTACGTACCCAGACAGGTGGAACCACGCCTCGTCACTCATGAAGAGCAGTAGTGGATCCAAGAAACCACTGGCAACATTGCTCAACAGCCATGAACAGAAATGCACCCTCTTCTGCAGGTCAGGCTCCTTCAGTTCTTGCACAACACTTATGCGGTACGGTTTTAACTTCAGTCCCCTTAAAACACGTCTGCAACTTCTCTCACTCGCATGAACCTGTTGACTCAATCTCCTGGTTGACTTTCGAGGACTTCTTTTCATTATCTCCTCCACCTGCATCTTTAATTCAGGTGTGCAAACAGATGGTCGTCTCTTCCTGCGAGCATTTTGAACCGATCCAGTACGCCGACATTTTTCAATCAATTCCTGAATGGTGCTTTTTGCTGGCACAGATCGTCCTGGAAATTTCTCCCGAAACAAATTCTTTGTTTTCACAAAATATCCAGTGAGAATGAACCCTTCAACAATGGAAACACGCTCGGGTATCGAATACGGCATTATCACACACTGACATTCACCCGCCTTAACACAACGAGGCCTTTTTCTCAACTGGTTTCGACAAGTTTCACTGGCTGCGGCTGCACGTGACTGCTGCAGGTCACGTAAGTCGACCCGACCTCGACACGCCATCTCTTGGTAGGAAGGTAGATTATTTAAGTGTTGCCAAAAACACAATATACCAGAATATTACGACGGGCCGGTTTTACGTGCCGCACCCTGTATATATATATATATATATATATATATATATATATATATATATATATATATATATATATATATATATATATATATATATATGTGTGTGTGTGTGTGTGTGTGTGTGCATTTGTTTAGTATATCAAACAATATATTCGTCTTCCTGAGTGAACATTAAGAAAATTATCTGAACAATTGAAATAGCACCCAGAAGTCATACAACTTTCCAATTGAAAAATAACTATTTTTTAATGTTGAATAACCAATATTGGCAAGGCAAAGTTGAATTACCAATCATTTCATTATAGAAGAAAATTCCTGGTCAGCTCAAGTGGTAAATTTCTTTAAATACCTTTGTATCCTGTCCCCTTCCCCATTTAAATTTAATTTTATCTCTATTTAACGTTCTACTAGTGTTTATATGTGAATTGTGTATAGTCATCTGGTGTTACTCATTCCATTCCATCCTCTAATTCTAATTAATTAATTATTCTATGGACTCTTTAACAAATCAGTGAGTTTCTCAGGATGACTCTTACAGATTCTGGTTATCTTAGCCCCGAACCACTACGTTCAAATTAAAGCAACTTTGAGGTTTGAACATCGGCTCACTGCCACTGTAAAGGAGCGCAAGAACTATTTAATTCGGGTTCTGGCAACTTAAAGTTCTTACGTTATTTATGTCAGCGTTAGAGTCACAAGAACTGACTTCTCAACAGTCAGTGAAGCAAAACCAGAAATGAGTTCTCTCTTATTCTTTCATGCAGGTGTGATCGCGTGATCTTGATATTCTAAACATAAATCTGAAATCAGTTTTTCTTTGTCTTTCAATAAGGTGCTAGGATGAATTTTTCAAGTGAAGAAAGACTTACAAGCTTCAGAGTGATATTAAAAGTGGAATCATAAATGAAGGTAGTGAGGCAGTCATGTCTCACGTTAACCAACATACAGAAGATATCACCTGTATCTTTCCCCACTATCGATTTTCCAAAGGCTGTCAAGTTTAATGTTCAGTAAAGACACAAGTGTTTCCACATTAAATTGATGGTCAAAAACTTGAATCCTCAAATCTCCCTCTGGAGAGAACACCTGTCATAATCCCATTATTCGCACCATAAATTCGTGTGCTAAGCTTTGCCTTGTGTCGCTATATAATGCAACTTTGCAACGTGGATGCAATTATTTCATTAATTATCAACCGAAGTGCCGTGAATCTCGACGATTGATAAGAGCCACAAATCTGAAAAAATTAATTCTCAATAGTCTGCTGATCTAATATGAGCACATCGCTAAGAATGCTCATGGTGTAGTTAGTATTTCTACCATGAAAAAGTTATTGGCACAACTAGCAGAAACTGCTTGGTCATTGTACTCTTTCGATGATAGTGTTGTCAAACTCTCCCTTTGAGAAGTTGCGATTATTCCTCAGGTTACTTGGAGACCAGAAAATAAAGGTAAGGGCATTAGGTGCGCCTAAAAACAAAACAGAATAATAACCACTTCTCCGTTTTGCACCAAATTTCGGATTTTCAGCACTAGATCTAAACGGGATATTTCTGAAATATTTTGTGCTATGTGCATAGTGAACATATCCTGAAAAACGTCAGTCAAGATGACAAGAAGCAGGTAATACCAATTCCGATACGTTAGCCCAGCGTTTCCCAACCGGTGTGCCGCGGCACACTGGTGTGCCGTGAATGAGCCTCTGGTGTGCCGCGAAGAATCGAAACAAAATTATTAATTTTATAGCAATCAAATTGTAAAACGTTAGGAAAAAAGTATATTTGTATTTCACATTACTATGAACCTCTACTGTGAATCTACAATTTTAAATTTCATACTATGTTACTATTCTGTATATTTCTAATGTTGATAAAAGTATTTGTTGTCATTGTTAAGACATTATTGCTTCTTTATTGTTGCAACTTGAAAATTTAAAATATCATTCAATCCTTTCGACAAATTACCTACATTTGTGTTTTAAAAGTAAAAGAGATTTGTTTGTTCGTTCGGTATTTAGTGATCTTCCTTCCTGGTAAAAGGTTGGATACAGTTTTTAAAAGAAAGCGTATTTTAAAAAAATGAGGCCAATATTTCATTGCAATTGTTTTCTATTTTTAAATTAAAATGAAAAATAAGCATAATGATTTACCACGGGGAAAAACCAGTGATCGAGCTTTCTTCTCTGGGAGATCAATAATCACAGAAAAATATAACTGTGTTTTACATTTAGAAATAATATCTATAAGTGTGCCGCGAGAATCCAAGTAGCAAACGTAGTGTGCCGCAAGTTGAAAAAGGTTGGGAAACGCTGCGTTAGCCTATAGACAACAGGATCAGGATAATACGGTTCGACGTTTTAATGTATTTACGATTTATTCAAGTTTCAACATTTCATAGCTTTGGGGGTTTTCTAGTATATGGTTTTAAATTTGTTGCATGTGTGATTCAGTGACAGGGAATCATTTACTTTTAAGACTGCTGAACCATTTACAAGTGACCGGCATTGTTGAATTTGAGTTTAACTTAAAAGTCCTTTATTAAACTTCGGCTCAAGCCGGACGGATGATGAAGAGATGCATTATGAAACGAAAAGAGTGGGAGGAAACGAGAGTAAACCTACAAACACGGTGTGTATGCACCAAAAAGTCCATACGACATGAGCACGGATCGAATCGACGATCCATAGCACTAGACGTTAGGTTTATCACTGAGCAAGTACGGCCCTACACACGAATCGTTTAAGATCTTATCGTTAGTGACAAAATTTAGAATTTATTTACGACATTTTGGAAATTTCACCATGGTAAAAAGATGTTGACGGGCCGCTCTCGGCTTTCCAAAGAAGTTACGCTACTGTCACATAACGTTTTTGTAAGTTTGCTGTTCTTCTCTTTTTGGATGACAGTTCCCCTTTCTCAGAGAAGCTAATGATATGTTACTGTCGTTTAAACAGAAACCGAAGTCAATAAAATTCAGAAAACCGAGTTTCGAACAGAAACCAAAGTTAGATTACCCCAACATTATAAACGTGTTTCATAAAATATCGTTAAACTCTTGACAGAGATGAGACCTGATTTGAAATACATTACCCATAATAAATTATTATTTACAATGGTAAAACTGAATTTAGTGTGTAGTATAGTTTGATCTTTAGTATATGAATAGTAATGTAGTAGTTTACAAACATAGGCTATGTGTATATTCAGTTTTTGTTTTCTGCTTCATGAAATTACACAATGTTGTGACTTCTGAAACTAAAAGATTAACATATGATGGTGACTTAGCCTCTGTTTATTAGCCAAGTCTCACTTCCATCTTACATTTGTTATTATGTAGTTTCTATTACACTACTTAAGAGTTTCATTATCTCTCATTTCCTTATTTTAGTTTGTACAGATTTCCTTATCTAATTCTGTATGTATGCAGACAGTAAACGGTGGCTAACTAAATCCAGAACCAGGCTTTCAACTTACATTAAAAACAGATTAAGTTTTCTCTTCTCTTCATATTTAAGAACCGTTGTCGCATATCACAAACACACACTAGACTTCGAATTAGTGAATTTCGTGATTTAAACATAAGACATTAACAATTCAGCTTTAACTTGTAATTGCATTATTAATAGTTATTTTTTCATGTTATGTTAATGCCATTACATTATCCGCTTCCTGCATTACATTCCAAATGTCATTTCTTTACCCATCACAAAATTATATATATATATATATATATATATATATATATATATATATATATATATATATATATATATATACGTATATATATATAGCATGGCGCTAAATTCGTTGCACAAAAGGAAAAGACTGGTTCCTAAGAGTAAAGCAAACAAAAATTTCCAATGAACATAGGGCGAAAACCGCGTCGTTTACGTGTTATAGGCTGCCGAAAGCGTGAGAAAACAAACTTTAGAGTTAAATATTGCACAAACTATTGAGCGTAGACGTGATGCGGCATGATATCTTCAAAGGATCCTAACCTACTCTATCCAAATTTGCAGTTTTCAGATTTATGCAACGGCGGCGCAAGGGATTCCCCAAAGGACGTTAGGGATTTCCGGACACTTTACGACGTAAATTGAGTGGACAAAAGCATCTAAAGGACGTTTCACTGTCTGTAAATAATACTACGTGGCATCTCAGTACTCATACACGCAGATTAAAAGATGGAAATGTTTCCCCGTATGTTAGGAAATGTTAGGAAATTAGGAATAAATGTTAGGAAAGGGCGTCGATGTAGAGAGGAAATAGAATGAAATGTATGAATCACTCATCTAAGTTTGTCTAGATGTTCTGAGAAATGAAAAGTTCTTTGACCTTGCATCCCTAATAGCTTCTATTTATTTGCTATTATCGATAAAAGTTATTGATATTATAGAGATAGTATTGATGTTTAAATAATTGTAAGAATTTTGTTTCTTTCGTATATAAACGTCAGTAATTCTGCTGTACATTTTATACTACATTCGTAAAACACATACAGTATATGGTACACATTGTCGTCAATTTAGTATATTCAAGTTACACAAGAGATATAATAATTTATTTTGCAATTCTAATCATTTGAACAATATTTTCTATCATTTATATTTATAAAATGAATATTAATACAACTATCGAATTAATATGCTTATTGCGTGTATCTGTAGTAAATTTTTCATATTTCGCATTATTACAAAACTGAAGAAAGTCCTTATAAATAAATCGTTTTCTGTCTTTGATCCCATATCTCCAACATTAAAAGAGCGAAGAGTAAGATGGTAATATTAGCTTTTACATAGTTTCCATTGTCTTTATCGTCTTTATTGGCTTTATCATCTTTATTGTCTTCTTTATCTTTGTTGTCTTTATCAGAATTGCCTTCCTTGCCAGATTTATAACCTTCTATGGGTTTTATTTCCCCTGAAATGAAATAGAAAGGCTTAAATGTATGGTCATAAGTTTCTCACCATAGTTGTAGATAACAAAAGGAATTGGGGAGGTGATATTTCGAAACAATTTGTAAAGGCAGGAATTTTGTCAATGAAAGTATGTACATGAAGAATTACATTGTAAATTCTAAATTTTGAATGCTTTTGCAAGATGCATTTACCTACTGGTTTGCGTTGTTTTTAATTAAATTACTTAGTAAACAAAAGAACAAATTTGATTATTCCTTAAAATTTATTTTATCTAACTACATGCTACACTATACGGAACATTTTATGAACTACACAGCAATTGCTATATTCAGAGTTCATTATTCTTTTGATATTCCATCCAACCCGGATACATGATTTATCCATGACAATACTACACTGGTGCGAAAGAATTTTAAAATATCGAATAAGTAGTTACGAATACATTTTGAGTATGTGGGCGATGTGGTGGCGGAAGAAGCTGATTGTAGGTGACACTGTTACTATGGGACTTCCAATTATATTACAGAGGATGTTCAGAAGCAAACAGATCCGAAGGTTACAGCATAGGTAACCACACATAAGTCCAAAGAAACAGATGTTTGGACAAATATGCGGTCAATAGATCCTACGGATATGCTATCCTACGTTCGCTATAAATATTTAAAAGTTAGGTAATGTCCATTACCCGACCTCTTGGCAGACCGGTGCCCTACAACGGGGGAAATTTGAAAAGATACAATATTTAACATGGTATAACTACTGGTACTAGTAACACTGTTCTCAGAACATGCTTATGTTTCCTCACCTCTTTTCTTATACCGTACTGGTCTCGCAGTAAAACTCAGACATACAGAAGGATAACAGAAGATTGTTCTGAGGGGAAAAAGAGAACACACACCACACGGAACTATAAATTAATTCATCATAGGAATAGACAAACCAAAGTGATAAAACAAATATAAGATATATATTCTTATTATATCAACTGTAGTGTTTTCCATTGTTCAAGGTTTGACTTACAGACTTAAAATTGATTTAAACTACCCGCTGAGGAAAATAATGCATTTATTGTAAAAATTATTATGTCTGAGTGTCTGATGAAGCTAAAGTGGGTAGTTGGCGAAACTAAACTGTTACACGGTTATAATTTTTGAAGCAAGCTTATTGTTTTCTTCAGCGAGTAATTTAAATTAAATTTGTTATATGAGCATATATTACAGTATATTAATATTGTAAGTTACAGCTAGACATGTACATTTTCACTATTTAAATGTCTTTGCTTCGTTATATTTACACATAGTGTTAACGAAACTCTTAGTTCTAGGTGCATCAAAATAAAAGCACATCGATCACGCATGCTTACACTAAACCACATATAATCAGCATTAAGAAGCTCCTTCTGTCTATATATTTCACATACGCACCTTTGGCGTAAGAGGTCTTGTTCAATTCCTAATGGCAGATCATGTGGTTCGGATTTAATGATAAACTATAGACCCATGTTACACACGGCATTAGTGTTAAAGAGGGAAATTAAACCTCAAACCAACCCACCAACCAATTAGGATTTATGAATCATCATAAAATCTACATTTCCTATCATGTACTGTAAAGAGCGTCTAATAATATTACAACCTGAGAACTATTCTCAGCAGAGGGACTTGCGTTAGTTTCTTTCATTTTTTTCATTTCAAACTGTTACGTTTTGTGGTCTAAACCAATTATATATTTAATGTTGAGTTTTATTAGTCTTGTGTTGTGTGTTCTTATCCAACATCAAGGTTGCAAAGAACTGGAAACTACCACAGGGATTTGAATTAGGTATAGTTAGCGAGTGCTCAAACTATCACGCAAGAGCAATTCTTACACTAAAGGACATCCCCAACCACACTAGCTGTCCTCCAAGAGATCAGCATTACAGGACCATTCCACAGGCGTAGGTAATTATACAAAATGTAAGGTTAAGAAAGATGTGATATTCGAAATGTCAATTCTATGATATTTTAGTTTCAGATTATGAACAATCAAAAAGCGAAGATAAATGTCTATTAAGATCAATCAGGTCAGTGAAAGTTGTGCTCATACCCTCAATTGTAAATCTTTCTACTTTAGAGAGGGTAAAGTTCGATTCGAAATCGCTTCTTTATCTAAGTTTCATAACTGTTTGCTCATTGATCTTGGCTTATGGGCCGTAACAAATTACACGTTGATGTTAGGATTTGAGTTGTTGTGGCTATTGAGTTATTGAAGTTGAGTTTTAGATCAATATTCTGATCCTTGAAATCTGTGGAAAATTCTGACATATTAAGAACATCCGAATTTTTTTCCGAATTACTAGTTAGACATTCTTATATGTTTCTAACTTTCAATTCTAGCAATCATTACACAATATGGATTTAGACTCATAAACCTAACTAACCTAGAAATCAGAAGTAGGAAGTATGGTGGCCTAGGCGAAGATAAATACATTTCTAGAATAAGAAATTATTCATGTTTTGTCTTATTATTTTCAGTTACTTTAAATCAAAAGATTCGGAGTACACTAGTGTTGAGGGTTGGAATTAGAGATAGCATTAAAATTTCAGCAAAAGAAAAACTGGGCCACGTGGAAATACGTAGGAACAAACCATGGTTCGACCAGGAATGCATTAAACTAACAGAGAAGAGAAAACAGGCAAAATTACGCTGACTAAAATCCGAATGAAATAACTACACAAAATTTCGCAGATACCAGGCAGGAAACTTCCAAAACTTGTAGAACAAAGAAACGTGATTTTTTGAAACCTAAAATTAAGGAACTTGAAGATAATAGTAAAAATAAAAGCATCCGGGACATGTATAAGGGGATCAGCGAATTTAAGAAAGGCTATCAACCTCGTGTTTATATATTAAAGAAATCTGACGGTACAGTTCTCACTGATATGGATAGCATCTTAAATAGATGGAAAGATTTCTTTGACGATTTACTTAACACGCAACCAAAAACTAGTGTGCGTGGAGAAAGAGAGATACATACCGCAGAACCGTATATTCCAGAAGCCAACCGAACAGAAGAAGAAACCGCTATAAAGAAATTAAAGAAACACAAATCTCCGGGTGTAGATGAAATTCCGGCTCAGTTAATTTTAGCTGGAGGCGAAAAATTGTGGAACAAGATACACATACTCATTCTCCTTATCTGGAAAAAGGAAGAATTGCCAAAAGAGTGGAAAGCATCAATCATTGTTGCAATTCACAAGAAGGGCGACAAAACTGACTGTAATAATTATCGAGGCAATTCTCTTCTGTCAACATCCTATAAAATCTTTTCAAATATTCCATTAGCAAGATTAACCCATACGCAGATGAAATGATTGGAGATTATCAATGCAGATTTAGACGAAATCGATCAACTATCGACCAAATATTTACCATTCGCCAAATACTCGAAAAAAGTGGGAATACAATACCCCGGTACATCAACTACTTATTGATTTTAGAAAGGCGTACGATTCGGTTAGGAGAGAAACATTATACAACGTTCTTACAGAACTTGGAATACCGAGAAAGCTAATTAGATTAATTAACATATTTTTAAATGAATCCCAAAGTAAAGTCCGGGTAGGAAAATTTTTGTCCACGAGGTTTCACGTCGAAAATGGCATGAAACAAGGCGTTGTTGCCATTATTAACTTTTTGTTGGAATACGCCATAAGGAAAATTAAAGCTAGGAATCAGGGCCAGAGTTGAACGGTATTCACCAAGTTATGGCATATGATGATGATGTAAATTTAATAGGAGATGATAGCAGAGCAATAGAAAGAAATGCAGAGATCTTATTAAACGTTTGCAGGGACATAGGTTTAGAAGTAAATGCAGAGAAAACTAAATATATGGAAGTGCGTCGGGACCGTAATACGGCAAATTGTGAATGCGTTAAAATATTAAATAATACTTTTGATAAAATGAATAATTTCAAATATTTAGTATCAATATTAACAGAGGAAAATCATATTTACGAAAAAATTAAATGTCGACTAAAAGCAGGGAATTCGTGTTACTATTCGGTTCAAAATCTCTTGTCGTCGCGAATTCCGTCGAGGAATTTGAAGCTTAAAATAAAATATAAAACTATAATCATGCCTGTTGTTCTGTATGGTTGCGAAACATGGTCGCTTACCCTGAGGGAAGAACATAGACTGAAAGTATTTGAGAACAAGATCCTGAGACGAATATTCGGACCCAAGAGGAACGGGAATGGGGAATGGCGGAAACTTCATAACGAGGAACTACATAATTTATACGGTTTACCCAACATTGTTAGGGTCGTCAAGTCTAGGAAGCTTAGTTGGGCAGGTCATGTAGCTAGAATGGTAGAAAGTAGAAACGCTTTCAAGGTCTTGACTGGAAGACCAATCGGAAAACAACCATTAGGAAGACCTAAGCACAGATGGGAGGACAATATTAAGATGGGTCTAGCAGAGATTGGAATACAGAGTAGAAACTGGATGCAGTTAGCTAAGGATGGAAGTCAGTGGAGAGTTTTTGTGAACGCGGTATTGAACCTCCGGGTTCCATAGCCCATAGAGTTAGTTAGTTAGTTACTTTAAATCAAGAAGAGGTTTTGTAATTGTTTTGGCATATTGGAATTTACTCAAAAGCTTTAACAAACTAAATACTTATAAGAATACTATTATTTATTTTCAAAGATATTATCTCATGACTATTTTCAACTAATAATTTACACGCTTTAATATTATATCCCACACATCGTTCTGAATTGAAATGGAAATTTTCTTTAACGTTATCCTGTAATGTTCTATGTATTTCTGCGAAATGATGTTCTCCACCACACGGTCCCATGCATGAAATCGGACCAAGTATCACTCACATAAGAAGCGATATTATTCTACTGTGCAACTGTGGCGCTACCTTTTGACCTCTAAAAAAACTAATTTTATAAGACTTAGAACATTAATGTGAAATATTTACTGGAATTGGAAATTTTAAGTCTATGTGCTCCTACTATGTTCTGGGTTTTCATTTTCCTCAAATCCAGAATAGATACTTTCTTTGTTTGCTTGTTTCTTCATTGATTGGCATATTTTGTAACCCTTCTGGCTGATCTAGTGATAAGCATGCTTGTCTTTGATGCAAGTGACCACGGGCTAAATTCTCGGTCAGAGATCTGTAAACAGACTGGTTGTTCAGCTTCCATTTGAAACAGTTTATTTTGTTCTATATAGTCTCATTACTACGCCAAAGAACCTAAATAGAAATCAGTTCAATTATCAATGTTACTTCTGGCGACCACTTTTTCAGTTTTGGAGTCTTATAATACAGTGCGTACTTCGAGAACGAATGTTTTCTCAGATGTAAGATGATCAACAGGCTACGCCAGGACCTATGAGTAGTATTGTGATACAGCTCTTGCGGTGATAAGATAATGTAATTAGGACATAGATCTTTTTTGCCAGGTGATTATGCATGATTCTCTGTAGCTCCTCTTTTTGTACCACAATTCGATGTACTTAGGAGCTCACGTATAGGGAACAACGTATTCTACAAGATTTCGATTTTACGCACCTGAATACAACGAAGAGAGACTAAGAAGCATGCATAAAGAAGCGACAGGGTCACATTACAATAACTTGAGTATAGTAACTTTCTACAGTAAAATGAAAAAGAATTTCAATTTTCTACACAGCAAACGATTACCTACAAACAAGGCCCCTTATACTATCCATCCCAAGATATATATAAGGTAAAATTAAAAATGAAATTAATCAGTTTTACGTCCCACGTATAGGCAGTGTAAAGGGGATGGTGATGATATGAATGAACGAAATGGTGAAACCAAGTGTGAGAAAACGGATAAATCGATAAAATCCACGCACATGATGTTTTTATACCACAGAAACTATTTGGTGTAACATGGGCGTGCCAGCCAGGTGGATGAGGGGGACGCGTCCTTCCAGAAATTTTCTAGGAGGGAATTGTCCCCCCAGAAGATTGTATAGCAGGAATTCTTCCCCAAATATCTCGGCAAAAAAGATGAAATACTGGAATGGGAACGTCAATTTTCAAATAATAATTTCTGGATTTGAAAGGAATTCAGTTTCATTGAAGGAAATTCTGTAACAATTGACCAGGATATATATAAATGAAATACAGAAAGTAGCGACAATGTATTAGCTACATCGATAACTACCATAAAGCGTGCACACATTCATTTGCAGGAAAAAGAAAATTTTGAAATATCTATATATTGAAATGCTACGTTTATATGTTCGTGGTCAAGAAAAGTTTATATGTTTGTGGCGAATTCTTGTAACAATGATATCTCGGAAACTACAAGCTCTGGAAAGATGCCGATTTCACTGATTGATTGCAAATTTTGTGAAGATTGTTGAGTCATAATTGAATATTTTTTAAATGGGCGTTATTTCTTTATTACATTTTTTAGGAGTACGCGGAAGTATTGAAAATTTACAAAGTAAAGCATCATATCTCAACGATTTATACATCCCAACACCGCACATTTGTTTCATGGTCAAATGATAATGAAAAACGAAGCATAACTATTTCTTCAGTATAAGATGAATCTTTATTGTATGGAGTGTTTGGCCTAATGAACACTATATAGACTATTACTGACATTATAATTAATTGTGTATGTGAGCTAGTATCTTTATGAAAATAGTAGATTCTAATTGAAAGTAAGCAATTCTCAGTGTGTCTTTTCATTATGAATAGCTACCGCATTGTGAAAGATTTACACTCGGTTCCAAGGCAAAAATATTTCGGATTTGACTTAGTACTTATAAAAAGTTTCATTCTCAGTTTCAAATATTTCTGCCTTGAGATTTTATCTTCAGTCTCCAAGAAAGTGCTAGCTGCAAGAAAAAAATGTCGCTTTCTGAGTATCTAAAAAGATCCTTTGCCTCTACACTTATATCATTACAAAGAGAAAAGACAAAATGTGGATTTTTAAAAAAAATTAATATAAAGACTCTTGCTGTATCGGCTTCGTGTAAAAATACCACCATTGATTGATCCAACCTGGACAATTGATGGAAGACTTACAACACTGTTTAGTTTCGGAAATTTAACTCAACACCTGCCTAAAAAGACATTTTTCTTCGTGTGCGGGTAACGTAGGTCTCTTTGCGTGTTCTTTCTAATGTATTGTTGAACTTCGTCAATTGGGCTGTGCGCAAGTGCGCCACTGTTTTTGAAAGGACATATTTTGCAGCGTGTTTTCTCCAACAGTAAAGTTATTTAGAAGGCTGTGTTTATGTGTTACTGTGAATATAACGTTGATATGTAGTTTTTCATCTCTTGTTTCTGTTTAGTGTTTTTTGTTTGTTTGAAATGGGTCAATTTGTCATAAGAAAAAGAAAAGAAGACAGCACGTGGGCCAAAGCAGTGCCATTGTTGAAGAAAAGAAGAGAAAAAATAATTCAAATGATAGTTCAGCTGATACATTACAACTTGAAATATATAATGGAAATTCAAATCTTGCATCAGTCACCATCACCATCAGTGTCTATAGAAGAAACATCTCAATCTCCACGTCTAGCAAGTGGTTCAGATTTCCCAAACCCTTCGAACCTTTCAAAGCCCAATTAGACTTTAGTGTTACCTACAAATTTTCCACAACAGTCTCTGAAAGGTCGAACATTGAAATTTGCCAACTTGGTTCCAAGTAGGTTCCTTCCGTGGCTGCACGTCGATCCAAACAACATTTTTTCCTTTTCTGTTTTTACTGTATGGACATCTTGAAAAACATTTTTTTTTAAGTTAGTAGGAGGGGCCCCCTTATATCTCGCCGAGTCAGCAAAATTTTCTCGATTCTGATTTCTGGAGATAGGTCAAAGTGATTTTAGTACCCGCTCACGCGGGAAATCTAAACTTAGCCAAACCCCCAAGTCACGTGGTATGACATCATGAGTCACCCTGCGTGGAAATCCCTTACTCTCTTTTATGACCGGGATTTTTGAAATTTGTTCTCTTTTAGGGGTAAGATGAATGCTTTGGTACCATGATGCTGATTGACTGATAGATGTCACGTGATCTTAGGACCTGAGATTTTTGAAATTCGTTCCCTTTTATGGGTATTCTCTCTGATGAGTACTTGGTACTTCGATTTTGATTGGCTAATAGCCGTCACATGATTTTAGACCCGCCACACCGTGAACATGTTACATGGTATAACGTTATGAGTCACTTTGTGTGGAAATCCCTCACTTTGAATTTTTGAAATTCGTTTCCTTTAATGGTTATTTTCTTTGATGAGTGCTTTGGTACCTCGATTTTGATTAGTTGATAGAAATCACATGATCATAGCCCCACCAACGCAAGAAATTTAAATTTTCAGGTCACATGATATGACGTCCTGAGATCAGGCGATCCACCCTTGACCGTGATTTTAGAATTCCTTCCTTTTATGGTTATCTTTTTGGTACTTCGAAGTTTCCCTTTAGGGTTTGGACCCTCCACCTTAAATATTATCGTTCCCTTTCACTGGTAATATGACTCTTACCTTTATGGAGAGGGAATCCACCTTATATATTTACGTGTTGAGATTGTATATAGAATCTTGCCCTTGAATTAGAATGTATCTGAAAGGATACATTTGTTTTTTAACAATGGTGAAACAGTAGACCATCCTTGTCGCTTGTAGATTAACTCTAAAAATTTCGAACTAAATTTTTAAAATTTTCGAACTAAAAATTTAAAACCAGATTGTGAAATGTACACCAAGTTTGGGAAACCAAAAAGAAAATCCTAAGGAATATTTCTCGAGGAATCGAACCCAGGTCTTTCAAACCAAAGACGTGTATGCTAACCGCTTAGCTATGAACGAGCTCAGTTTTAATCGTGCTTGGTGGGATTTAAACCATGGTCCGTGAAACGATATACTTTAAGATATGTAAAAGAAAATAACGTTTTCGTTCGTGGATTAAAATTAAATGCTGAGAGACTTCTTTGTGTGTTGACACAAAATCACATATGATTTAAATGCAAACGTCAGCGAATGTTGTATCATCTTACTTTTGTTTTACTACAAGTGTGTCAGCATGATTCATGAGAAAAAGCAAACATTGACATTCTCTTATTAAATATGAGGAAATTGAAATGTCGTCACAGTTAGGAAAGGTAGTGACGTGATCCAGCCAGAAAGCATTCGGGATGATGCCATGATCAGAATTGCGATACTAGATGTTCTATTAAAGATTTCATAACTATTGAGAAACTTGAATAACGTCACGATTGATTGTTACAAATTGTTTTGGTTCGTGATTCATGACGATCGCAATATTGAAAGCAGCTTTTTGATTGGTTCGTTGTGATGTCATTTATGAATTTCCTCGTTTCTGATTGGTGGATGGTGACGTCGTTTTCATAGCGACCTAAATAGAAACTTAATTTAATTTTTCAAATCGTACACCACCCTCAGCTACCAAGTGAAGAAAGTGTACTTCTTGTGCCACTGTAAAAACTAGTTTACCGAGTTTCGTTTATTGAATTTGAGGTAAGTTCATTGTGGTTTTATCATCACACAAGATTAGAAAACCATTTTTATTCAATATCAATGGAGTGATTTTGAAACGTATTACGCATGAGGGTAACATTGTTATCACTAACACACTGCTTTACTTTAAGCATGAAATATCGTTCCCATTTGACTATGGGAGAGTAAATGGATGATCGTAGATTAATTAGGGAGTGGGAGGAAACAGGGCACGACGTTGTTCTTCATAAAACGGGGATCGAATCAGATACCTCACGCACTAGCGGATGCCCTTTAAAGTTATTGTTTCCATGTCAGCGGTGTGTACGCTAACCAATTAGCTTAGTTTTGAAAAGAATATATTACAAAATTTCAAAAACTAGGCATGAGAATGATATTGTTCGATTCCATTTCAAACCATTGTTTTAGTTTAGTATCCATTTAGTTTAATGTTGAATCTGAGAGTCCCGCCTGGAATTGAACCATAGTCAGAAATAGCATAGTTTTGCAAAGAATGTATGATAAATTTCGAAAACTATGCATGAGAATAATATTATTAAATTCCCGAAAAGGCTTGACATCGCCCCGACGTGGAAAGCAAACCCACCGAAGATTGAACCAGGGCCTTCCATGTCAGAACCATGTACACGAACCGCTTAGCCACGATGAAAAATAAGAATGCATGAATATTTGAATATTTGGTTTTACGCTATACAGATTTTGTTTTGACAACTACATATGCGTTATATTAATGTTTGATGAATCTCTTAAACTTGCAAATACATCATTTTAAAGTTGAGGGGAAAATGCTTACGTATACTTTGTCGTATCTCAGCACTATTGAAAGGTTCATTCATTTCATGCATTATTTCTACCATTACAGAATTTTAGGTCAGTTACATGCTGATGTAATGGTCTTGAGTTTGATTTCCAGTATGACAGCAATAAAACACTCATTTAAGTAACATAATAATTTAAGACATGGTATCCGAAAAAAAACTGATTTCTAGTACGTGTGCTTTAATAATGAGACAGTAAGCGCCCCCGCCGGGTATCAAACTCATGACCTTCAGATGAATTGCTTAGTTAAGTATTTATCACAAACGTTATGATTTCCTGTTTATCAGGTGATTCAGATTTTTCTTTCTTTTTCTTTTGAAGTAAATTAACGCTGCTCAATGCCTTTTCACCCTTACATATTTCTTTTTACCGTAATTGTACCTGTTTGTTTGTTTTTTCATTTTTAACCATGGCCGAATCGGGTTTCACCATTCGTAACGAAATCACTCGTCATTATAAACGATTTAATATTGAGAGCAGAATGATGAAAGTACAATTTAACGCATCAACGTAGGAACCAATATTATTCAATATGTACACAACAGTTTTCAAGAAATGCTTGATCATTTATTAGCTAATGTCGACTAGAGTTACGCACGAGTCGAGTCGAGTCGAGATTTAAGCCTGTTTCGACTCGTCTCGAGAAAATGTTGTTTCGACTCGAGTCTCGACTCGAAAATATGTTTCTGTCTCGAATCGTGTCTCGACTCGACAGTCTCTGTCTCGAAATTCGAGTCGAGACAAAATATACAAGTTAAAATATACGCACACATCAGCCAGACCATTATGACTACCTACCTAATTATCAGTATGTCGACCTTTGGAACGGATAACAACGGCGACGTGTCTTGGCATGGACGCAATGATCCTTGGTAGGTTGCCGGAGAGAGTTGACACAACATATGCACACACGGGTCACCTAATTCCCGTAAATTCCGGGGAGGGGCGATGCGCCGTGACGTCACGTTCAATCACATTCCAGATGTGTTCGATTGGGTTCAGTTCCGGCGAGTCGAGGGGCTAGCACATCACTTGGTACTCGCTCCTGTGTTCCTAGAACCACTCCATCACATTCCTGGCCTTGTAACATGGTGCATTATCTTGTCGAAAAATACTACTACAGTTGGGGAACATGATCGTCATGAAGGAGTGTCCGTAGTCTGCAAGCAGTGTGCGATACGCCTTGGCCGTCATGGTGCCTTGCTCGAGCTCCACTAGACACATGGATGCTCACGTGAATGTTCCCTAGATAATAATTAAGCCGCAGCCCGCTTGTCTCCGTCTCGCAGTACAAGTGTCAAGGAGCTGTTCCCTTGGAATCCGAAGGATTCGCGCCCTCCCATCGTCATGATGAAGAAGGTATCGGGATCCATCAGACAATGCAACGCTCTGCCACTGTGCCAAGGTCCAGTGGCGATGGTCACGTGTTTATTTCAGTCGTAGTTGCCGATGTCGTGATGTTAACATTCGCACATGAATGGATCATCGACTGCGGAGGTCCATCATTAGGAGTGTTCGGTGCAATGTGTGTTCAGACTAGTGTTGTGAAGGCCTGGGGAAAAAGGAAAGTTTGGGTTTAAAAAACAATTTGTTTACGGTTCTCCCGAGCTTGGAAAACAACGGAAAATTTTAGTAAAATTGAAATTTTCGAATATTTTATTATATTATGCTTTCAAAATTAAAAGTGTTTGTATTTATTAGTTTAGAGTTAAGATAATTGAGTACTTATGTTTCTTGTATTAGAATAGGGGAAATTTTGTGCAAAACTCATCCAAACACTTCAAAGTTAGCACTGTGATAGAATGGAGTTATGGTTACAAAAGAAACTAAAATATAATCCTATTTAGCTTAATTAGTATAGACGCATTAAAATTATCTTGAGCAATATTATGAAGTTCCCCCTTGATGGCACGGAAGTGCTAAAATAACTGGGCCAGAATCATTTTAGTTAATATGTTAAATCAAACATATATTTTATAGAGATATTTTCCTTGTTCTATGTAAAATTTCCGGAAAATTTGAATCCATTAGAAAAAAATGTTCGGAAATATTGGCAAAAATAGGAAAATATAGTTTAAAACTATCTTTTGGCCTGATGCTAGTAATCTTAGTTGCTGTAACATGTCTACAGCATATACAGTAGGAAGTCGAAAATCCGAACTAATTGGGACTACAGGTAGTTCGAGTTTTCTAAAATGACAAAAAATGCCATTTAGGCTTACATATACTGTACGGCATGTTCTTCAATCGATACAGTGGTTATTAAGTACATAGAGTAATTACAATACCGAACGTAAGGCTACTTACATTTAATGTTTCTGAAGAAACTGCTCGTGCACTAAATTACACTGATCTTGTAAGTCACACTTAAAACTTGTAGACCTAAGGGAAAATAAAAATAAAAATACATGACAAACAATGTGTATGAATGAACTTTTGTAAAAACACTAACTTCACTCAACGTCGACGGACACACTATTGTTTGTTTATCGCTAGCGTTAAGACAAAATGTAAAAAGCTTCTAGGGACCGGGTTCGGATTTTTGACGTTCGGATTATCGACGTCCTACTGTATATACAATGTATTTCGCTAACGGAAAAATACTTAAAGCAACAGGTTTTAATTCTACTTTTTAGTTTTCTGATTTCTGGTAAAATCCCTCTTTATTCTTTGTATATTTTTCGAAAAACTCAAAAAGAGAGAGGATCTTATTTACACATACACACATATACCGCACAAGTGAGTGAATTTGAGCAGCGAGAAAATATTAAAGGGTTGGATATGTGAAATTTCCGTTCGTTATTATTACAGACTTGCAGAATACCCGGTTTTCGCATGGGGAGAATACGTTTCATTTTGGACACAAAGGGCACAAAACTGTCACCAATGAACTTATGGAGCCCCAAAACTATGAATTCGACATTAATACCGGTAATTTTCAATTACCTTTACATTACACCATCCCCCTTAGAATACTAATGGGACTGAATTTCTATTTAAACGGCCGGAAGTGTCACTGTTCATCTCAGCGACCCCGAAAACTATGGATTCGACACTAATATCGGTCATTTTCAATAATTTTTATATATCTTCTCCCTCCTCCAAGTTGTGGGGCCGAATTTTGATTTAAAGGGCATCGAAACTGTCATTGTTCATTTCAGCGACCCCGAAAATTATTGATTCGACACTAATATCTGTCATTTTCCCCTCTCCCCTTCCCTAAAGGTGCACCTTCAAAGTGAAATGATAAAAATCAATCCGAACCTCATCTATGTTGAAAATTTTATGGAGGTCGGTGTGATGATTCAGGAGTTATTAAGTTAGAAACATAGTCACTTTCATTTTGATTGTAATAGATAATCTGTCGCACTAAAAACATGTGTTTGTTTACATACGTACAGGATTTTGTACATAAAGTTTATGTAAGTGTGTATATTAAAATATTAAATAATAAAAATTATATGTTTTAGTGCATGAGTATTACTGAAGTTTGTCTATTTAAGAAGTGATTTGGTTAAAATAACAAAACTTCACTAGATCAAGGAGCATATTAAGAACTCAGTTTCATTCAAGAGACCTATTTGTTGCAACAGAAACACTTCATGTTGGTAGGCTTGTATGTAACTGTAAAAGTTCTGTAATTAATGCACATTCACGAATAAATGACATAAAGAAATAAGTGCAGACTAGCTGAACCTGCGCTCTCTACACAGCGCATCATTCACATATGAGCATGAATCTCCTTGTCATTCCTCATATCTGTACATGTCACTGTACAGATACAAGTGAAGGACGCCTTCATAGAAATCGGCAAGGGTTTTCATAAACGGGAAATTTTTTCGATTATTTTTTTTTCAATATTTCGCACCGTTTGCAAGATTTGAGCCCACTTGTAGTTGGAATTTATAATTCATATATGATCAATGTTTCCTTTCTTTTTGCATGCATTATGTAATAAGTAAATAAATTACACATACAATTAATTATGTCAGAGATATACCAAGTTCATTGTGAAAAAACTCCCCAAACAATGAAGATTCATCTTAGACTGGAGAAATGGTTATCCTTCGTTTTCTTATAATTTGCCTATGAAACAAACACCTGAGAGATATATAGCCCCTATATACAACTATGCGATGTTGGAATATATAACTCATATATGATGCTTTACTTTTTCAAAAATTTCAGTACTTCCACTGTACCCCTAAAAATGTAATAAAGAACTAATGGCCACGTTCTTTTAAATATTCAATTCGAACTGGGCAATTTACAC
This sequence comes from Thermobia domestica, assembly GCF_964235325.1. Lineage (NCBI taxonomy): Eukaryota > Metazoa > Arthropoda > Insecta > Zygentoma > Lepismatidae > Thermobia > Thermobia domestica. The sequence goes on from NC_137458.1 coordinate 177,253,171, forward strand.
AAAATTTGGAATAGACCAATGAAAACTTCACGTTTTTAGCACTTGTGGGTTCAAGATCTCATTGTCGAAAGGACTGGAGACAAACATATGCGCGTAAATCTAGTATTTTAATATATAGAAACTGATTGAAATAGTTTTATTTTCGAGTGCTATTTTTTAATATTCGCAATATTGAAATTTTTGAACTTATATTTTTCAAGCGTTTGAAGAAAAAAGATATGATTACTAGTAAAATTAACCTAATACAAATATTTTTATTTTTTTAATTTTTCCAATTTTTCAAGAAATAAATCGAAAAAAAGCGGTTTTTTACCATGTTCAAAATTTCCGGAAATTTTACAACACTAGTTCAGACATACTTGTACTTTGCCCAGCATTAAACTCTGATGTTGGTTCCGACGCACTTCGCTGCCTGTCCTGTTTTACCAGTCTGTCCAGCCTACGGCGTCGGACAAATGTATGAAGTGGGGGCGCCCAACCCCTCGACGTTTGGACGTCGTTTCCCCTTAGTTTTGCCACTTGTTGAAGACACTCACCACAACACTCCTCGAACACCTGGCAAGTCCTGAAGTTTCCGAAATTCTCGTACCAAGTGTTTCTGAATAAGTACTTTCTTCAAAATAATATTAAAAGTTATAGAAAGATTTTCGAGACATTCGAGTCGAGTCGAAATTTTTAGGAGCTGTCTCGACTCGACTCGTGTCTCGACTCGAAAATTCGAGTCGAGAAATACGTTTGTCTCGACTGGCTCGAATTTTACAAAGTGTGTCTCGACTCGAATTCGAGTCGAGTACAGATTCGAGACATGTCTCGACTCGTGCGCATCCCTAATGTCGACGATGAGCCGATGGTTGGTTTATCGGTAATATCGTCACGCAACACCAATAAACCATTTTGGGTAAGCTTTCGCCAAGCACGAAACATAACACTGGAGACAATGTGGGCCTTAGTAGGGTAAAATTAGAGGTTGACCCGGAACTAAATACTATTTTAATAATCTTTGGGATATGAGATCAGGTAGCTATGAATGAAGTAACAAGAGAATGCTAAAATCTGGAAGTCTGCGAAATTCGAGATATTCCGGGTTGAAGTTGTAACTCAAAATTGCGTTTTGAAACAAATGCCGTTATTGAAGTAATACCAGTTATTATACACAAAAGTTGTTTTATGCATGCAGTGCAGTCTATTTTCGTCCGTAATAAGACAGTGGCAATTTATAGTCAAAATTTGTTGAAATTTCAATACTGGTACAGATGGGTATACACAGGGTGACTCAAAAGTTCGGCACGATAAGACAAATGGGTAATATATGCACATGAGCCGCGAGGTAAACATGGATGAGAATAAAAGTTCAATATTTTCAAACGTAGTTTGTACTTTTGTAAGTAGGAAGTCTCCCAGCGCTTTCATCATATTGCCCCTGAGTGAACTTTAAAAATTTGAATTGTTTTTTGATTCATAACTGTAAAAATTAAAATATACCGTACATGTATGAATTTCCATTTCAGTGTAATTTATATTCCATAACCTGTTTCTGTCCTGTGTGAAATATTTGTTATTTTATTTAAACACAAAATACTTCTTTGACTTCTCTTATAATTTTATGTTTCCTTGATTTCAATGTTTCATTCTTTGTTTCCAAACCTTATATGCAAGTAACTGAAATCCAATGGTCAGTTATTATTTATTTTGTTTGCGAAGTTATTTTCTATATGCTGTCTTGACTGAATTCCTTGCCAGTGTTTATTCCTACTTCACCTCTGTACATGCGAGTCCTAATGACCCGTTCTGTATTCGGCTCACTAATAAAACAAATTTGCCCACTTTTTTTTTTTTTTTTTGCTAGAGGCTTCTAAATTTAATTGTGTAATTACTTTAACATAACCACTACTTTTTATGAATTTTTATTGTACAGCACTCATTTTCAGTATTATATACAGTACTTATACGCATTCACAGAAGTCCCCTGCAGATTCGTTCACGAATTCGGAGTTTACGGTACGCACATTTCAGTGCTCCGGTATACCGACGCACATTAACACAATGTTTGATTGTGAATTTAAGGGCAATTTTCCACGTTTCTTTTCTAATTAGAAGCTTTCTTCGCATGATGAATTGTCTACGGAAATTCTTATGCTTTCAAGACCATTAGTACAGCCATCGCCATAGCAGTATTGATATGCAACATACACTTTAATCTGTTTTCTGCAGGAGCAGCTCGTGCTACTACATAATTTTCTTCCCAGTGCTTTGCACTGACAACGTACAACTTTTAAGATGAAATCAGGTGCTGGATTTTCATAGATGTTGACCTTTGAGTAACCAACTCCATTCAAGAGGATCCATTTCTGTCGTTGATAAAGTTTTCCATTGTTGTACTTGCATGTAAATTTTGCGAATGAACATGCACGGCTCGGGGTGGGAGCTATTCGGGAACTGATCTCGATGCTACTGCTGTTATTCGCATGTAGGTTGTGTAACGAACTAGAGGGACATCGTCAGTTTGTGTACCGCCATACAAAATGAAGAATTGCTTGCCTGCTTTTGAGACTGAATCCACTGACAAATTATCTGAAAGAAATACTTCTGCACATTCTTGAGAGTTACATTCTTTTGAATTGTCTTCAGAATTTTCGCCTTTCCTTGTTTGTGAGGTGCTCACATTGTATTGTACCAGCTAACTGCATGAATGAACAGGAGGTGCCTGCCAACTAATGGTCCAATGGGATACTTCTGACACCATAGAGTGGTTTCCGTTCATGCCTCTTTCCCTTTGCAAGTGATTTCATGAAACATTTACCCACCGAATCATCAGCATGATACAGCAGCATCACCAGTACATCTGGTCATCCACCACAACTGTAATTTGTTCCTTCTTAAGAGCCATGTTAATTGTGTTATCATCATTCTGTGCTCTGTTGATGATGTGGCCATTTGCTCTCAACTCTGTAGACAACAAACCTATTAGGTGATCAATGTTCTTTTCGTTTGAGAGGAACGCAAGCTGGTTATTGTATGCTGGTGCACTCAATGAAATTTTCACATTGGGTGCTGCAGGATGAATCCTGCGGCGTTGATGCCCATAGTCTTTGATGGGCTCATGGTCGTTGATGCCATTTCGGTACCCGTCAAATACTACTATGCATGGAACATGAAAATGCTAACATACAAATTTGCAGTATGACTACGTGTCGAAGCAACATCCGCCATCAATAATGAATGATTCTGATAGCTCAGGTTCCTCAAATGCCTGCGGTGTAACGCTTTCAAATCCTTTCATAAGTGAATGAATTAGTGCAGCTTTTGGTGGTGTGGCAGTGAGTTCGTGTGCTAAATCCTGGGGTGGTGTGTGCTCGAGTTCAACGAGAGTAACAAGTCGATAGAAGAGAGTTGGATTGTCGAAATAGTGAATACTATTACCATTGTGAACTCCTTTTCCTACATGCTGTGATGTTTCTGCTTGGTCAGTCTTCTTCAATCTAACGGTATTCCAAGATTTGTCATCCAACTTCTGATGTATTCCATTACTAACAACGTCTACATCGTCACAGTTCACTTTGTCATCAACTTCTGCTACAACGCCGGTTGTTACATTGCGCAATGATGAGTCGTACACTGAAAAAGATTTATGATTATTCAGCCATTGTATCGTAAATCTTCGATTACTCCTGTCCTTCTTAATACGTGATGGCAATAGCTCACAATGTTGTGCACTCTGTTGACGTTCAGTTAGTTCCAGTTAAAGATGTCATAGCAGAATACATCTCTCCAAATATATATACACACACATTGAATCCATGTGTCCCACGTATTTTGTGTCATTCCATGACCGTGAATTAAACCTTATCTACTGTTGATAGCACGCATCGTACTCTGTTCAATTGCAAATTCCGAGAATTCCTTTCCAGTTTTCTGATGTTCGACGGATGACATGATTTCCATTGGATATGAGACTGATCGTATGAGCATGGATGTGAAAATTGTAACTTCTGCATCATCTGAAGGTATATCTGTCCATACTTAGCATACATATTGTGCCCTGTCGCAGCAAATAGAGGTAGCATGTATGCCACAGCAGCAAATATTTTATATAGAAGTAAAATAGATATATAAAATAAACGTACAAAATAATTTTAGCTATGTACGGATGTTCCATATATATTTTACCTATTTGTCCTAGGGTGCCTGACTTTGAATCGCCCTGTATACGGAAAATATCGCAATATAATTTCCAATTTCAATTTAATAATTTAGAACATTATTAGAGAGAGACAATTTATATGTAAAATGTACAAAAACAATAATTATGGTTATATCAAATGTGTTACATAGATCCTAACAGCAAAATTTGTTGAAAACTGTGGTCCAAAATTCAAGTACTCATAGAACAATTTTCGCAAAGTTTCATTCTTTAGCATTTCGCTTTTGAAGAGTACCGATACCCATTAACGTTAGAGCAAAAAATCATTTCAATAGTATTTAGTTCTGGGTTGTGAGAAATTTTCGGCTATTTTTACCCTACTACCTCGTTCGAAAGGATATTGCAGAACAACAATTCGCTTCTCCTTCACGAGCCATTCACCGTTTTTTTCGTCGTGTGGATATTCCAAGAGGATACGGATATGGAGATAGTTTAGCCCAAGGAATACTTCAAAATGAAGAATTGTTACGTAGCAAGCGAGGGATTGTATGCGTAAAAATCAAGATTCAAGATGCCTGGCGTACGCCCTTGTCATAGATATTGGTCTGAAGAAATAAAAGAATGTCAATATGAAACGATACAAGCAATATCAAAATCAGAGAAAATGTATTGTGGACCAAGAAGAGGATGCGTTATGTACAAATGCAGGAGTGAATTTGGACCATGGTGTCCGTGTAAATGAAATTCGACAATTCTAGTTATCTTAAAGAATATAAAATAACAGTGTACAACAGTTTCTCATTCCGTGACATCATGCACGAGGATGCCAACGATGAAAATCGCACTCCCATAAATTTAATTTGTTTCGCTGGTCATTTTCATATTATCCAATTTTTAACTGCTTGTTTTAACTCCAAGTTCTATTGTGAAGCGTGCCATAGAAAGTATGATCATCATAACAGACATGTGAAAAATTGTCCTGTAACATGCTCCAAATGTTTACAAAGACCTGTATGCGACAAGAACCAAACGTTGATGCTGTGCAACGACTGCAATCGTCAATTTTACGGTGAAGAATGTTTTAGTAATCATCGTAATGTTATATATCATCAAGGGGAACCTGTATGTAAAATGATGAAGCAATGCACTAGATGTTACAGAGTATATTCTTTTTTGTACGAAGTGGACAACGCATTCATGACTGCAATAAGATCTTTTGTAATCTATGTAAGAAGATTGTTCCAGCTTCGCATCAATGTTTCATACTTCCTGATCAGCAATGTTTGAAACCTGGTGTCCCTTCACTCATGCATGCAAAGAAAGCCTTATTGATTTTTTTACGATATAGAATCCATGCAGGACAAAAATACTGACGATAACATCTTTGTACACGTTCCGAATTTATTGGTTGCACAACGAGTATGTTATGCATGTGTTGAGAATGATAATATCCAGCAGTCTTGTAGTACTTGTGGTCAGCGCCAGCATATTTTCCAAGGAGAGGTCCCAATTTATGATTTTCTTCAGTACTTGCGGGAACGTCGTCCCAACATACATAGAATTTTCTGCCTCACTCACAACTCGAAGGGTTACGATGGACATTTTATTCTAAAGACTATGGTAGAACAATGTCTATGGTGACCTGATGTCATATTAAATGGAACCAAGATACTGAGTTTAAGATTAAATAATCTAACATTCATTGACTCTTTAAACTTCCTACCTATGGCAGTAAGCAAATTGTTTAAAGCGTTCAGTTTACCTGCAACCAAAGGATACTTTCCGCATTTCTTCAACAAAAAGGAAAATCAAATGTATATTGGACCATTTCCAAAAACGAAGTATTATGATGCAAATGAAATGTCCGTCGAAGACAGGAACAAGTTCATGCAGTGGTACAACGACCATCGTAATGATACGTTTGATTTCCAGAAGGAAATTATCAACTATTGTATTCAAGATGTCAATGTACTGCGACAAGCATGTGTTTCGTTTATGACGTCATTTGAAGCAGATACCAAAGTGAATCCCTTCTTGGAGACGATAACAATTGCAAGCGCTTCCAATTTAGTATTCCGCCGGAATTTCCTCAAACCCAAACTATTGGAATTCTACCGGCACATGGTTATCGATGGAGTAGTACACAATCAATCGCTGCAATGCAATGGCTGGCCTACTTTGAAAAAATCGAAGGTAAACAAATCTTACATGCGGCTCGACAAAAAGAAGTATTTATTGCGGAATTCCATGTTGATGGCTACTACCAAGATCCCGAGACGTTACAGGAGCGCATCTATGCCGGCTGTTTTTATCATGGTTGTAAAGTGTGTATTACTACAGGCCGTAATCAACCCATTTACGGCAATCCGGAAGACACCATGGAATTCCGTTATGTACGGACGCAACAAAAAATGCAAGACTGCGTGAATTGGGATACATTGTAATGAAATGTGGGAGTGCGAATTTAAGCAGTTCTTGAAACAAAATCCAGCAATGGCTACGTATCTCAAGAATCGCCCATACATGAATCGCAGCCCCATAAATCCAAGAGATAGCTTTTTTGGAGGTAGGACAAATTGTGTTTAATTGTACCATCAAGTCGACGAAAAAGCAGGAAAAAAATAAAATATTTTGATATTGTTTCTCTGTATCCGTTCATCAATAAGTGCGCTAAATACCCTGTAGGACATCCTAGAATTTATCTATAAGGTGATGAAAATATACCACCAATAAATAAAGTCAATGGTCTGATCAAAATGACGATATTGCCAAGTCGCCACTTTTATCATGGTCTCCTCCCATATCGATGCAACAAGAAACTACTGTTTCCGCTGTGTGCTGCTTGTGCTGAAGAAATGAACCCAGACCCTACAGCAACGTGTACACACAACGATCAGGAACGATGTCTGACTGGAACATGGGTATCATATGAAATACAAAAGGCAATAGAATTAGGATATCAACCGGTGGAAATCTTTGAAATTTGAGATTATGACCTCATCACGAAACCTTGTGGTTTGTTCACGGAATACATCAATATATTTTTGAAATCGAAAATGGAAGTTTGTGGATGGTCAAGTTCATGTGTCAACGATGAAGACAAAACGAAATTTATACAGACCGTCCTGGAGCGAGAAGGTAATGCTTTGGACCCGCCCAAAATTGAAAATAATTCAGAACGAAGAAGCTTATCTAAACTTTGTCTTAATTCTCTATGGAGAAAGCTCTTGCAAGCTACAAATTTTAGCCAGACAACGATTATTGATCGGTGGGAAGAATTTTATGAAAGCTCAGTTTTCCCGATATTGATTTCCATCAAATTGTATCCATCAACGATACCATGTTGTATGCGTTCTGGGAGTACAAAGAACATGTGCCTGTTCAAAATCAAAACACCAATGTCGTTTTAGAAGCATTTACATGTCAGGCACGTCTGGAGTTGTACAAGTACTTGGAAATGTTGCAGGAACGTGTTTTATATTTGGACACTGATTCTGTGATATTTACAGAAAAGCCGTTGGAGCCAATCATTGAGCCTTCCACGTATTTGGGATGTTTATCAGATTAGATGGATTCTTATGGACAACGAGCATACATTAAGACATTTGTTAGTGGAGGGTCGAAAAATTACAGTTAAGAAATATATAATCCAGACACCAACGTCCCTAGCTACATATGCAAAATTAGAGAATTTACCTTAAACTACGATGCAGGACAGCAATTAAATTTAAACACCCTAAAAGAAATGATTACGAATCAATGCCGTGGACAAGTCACCATTTCCATCCTTCATAAAATATGCAGGACGAAAGACCCTACCATCGTCAGTCGCAAAGAAGAAAAAATTACAGCATCCAGTATACACAACGGCGATTCAGAGAACTCAATTCCTATGATACGGTTCCGTACGGGTATGTTAAAAAACGGTAGCTGGAACAAGAAAAAGAAGATGAAGAAAAACTGTAAATACCCAATGAGGCCACCTTTAGTCTTTTTCCTTTTTTCCCCGTGATCATAAAGCAACAATACCAAGAAAAAATGCAGTCACCTCGTACCCAGAAGACTTCATAAAGCAGCAACACCAAGAAAAAATGCAGTCATCTCGCACCCTGAGGAGGAAGAGGGAACTGATCAAAGAGTGCTACATATTCATCTTTTACGAGTAAGTTTTATTTCTCTCTTATCAATATTTACTCTTTTTTATTGTTAGGGAAAACAAATCCGTAAAGTAATTTATTGTTTCTTCTTTTTCTTTACAGGATACATCTGCAGGATTCGAAGATGGTGACACGTCCAAAATATTCATTGAACTAGACTCACCACTTATCATGTTAATAAAAATGTATGAGAAGAGCAAATACATTTCGTTAAAATACAACAAGTTGAAAAATATGTTTTATTATTTCTTGAAACCCCGAACACTCGTTTTCAAATAATGTTAATCTTGAAAATTTGATTTGAGAATTTGAGGTGGAAAATTTTTCCAACATTTGGTTTAAATGATTAGTTTAAATGATTAGATGACTATTTTGTTCGAAAAACTAATTTAAAATTTTTATTTTCCAAAATTTGGTTTTTACTTTTTAGTTCAAAAATTTTAAAAGTTTAGTTCGAGAAAAAGTTTAATTTGAAAATTTTTAAATGTAATTTAAATCTTTTAGTTCGAAACTTTTGTTTTTAAAAATTGGTTTAGTTCAAAAAAGTTGGTTTGAAAATTTAGTTCGAATAATTTTTGTTTTGAATTTTTTTAGTTTTGAATATTGTTTTAGTTCGAAAAAATGTTTCATTTTTTGGTTCGAAAAATTTTTGTTTTGATTTTTTTTCAATTTTTTTAGTTCTAAAAATTTTGCTTAAATTTTTTGGGTTTGAAAGATTTTTAGATTTGAAAAATTTAGTTTCAATTTTTTTTTGGTTTGAAAAATTTTTAGTTTGACAATTCTCGCACTCTGAGGAACCGTTTCGAAAAGAATCGGAGCAGTTTAAATAAGAAAAATCTGGCAACACTCTATCCGTCAATGAAGCGCTTACTGAGCAACAAAACGCTGAGCATTTAAAAAATCGCTCAAACTCACAACAATGTTTTATAAGAATTCTAACAATGAAATCTACAAGCGACAAGGATGGACCCTTCTTTCACCATTGTTGAAAAATAAATGTATCCTTTCAGAGACATACTAGTTCAAGGACAAGATTCTGTGCTCAATCTCCACACGTGAACATATAAGGTGGGCTCCTTCTCCATCAAGGTTAGAAAGAGGTTAACCATCTTACCGACGCAAGAAAACAATAATATTTAAGGTGAACTTCAGTACACCATCATGGTACCAAAAAGGGCAACCAAAAAAGGAAACGAAATTCAAAAATCACGGTCAAGGATGGATCACCTGGCCTCATGACGTCATATCACGTAACCTAAAAGATTTTTATTTCCCACATGGGTTGGGGCTAAGATCATGTGACTTCTATCAACCAATCAAAATCGAGGTACCAAAGCACTCATCAAAGAGGATAACCTTAAAATAAAACGAATTTCAAAAATTCAGAGTGACGGATTTCCCCACAAAGTTGACTCATAACGTTATGCCATGTAAACTGTTCACGGTGTGGCGGGTCTAAAATCGTGTGACGGATATCAGCCAATCAAAATCGAGGTACCAAGTACTCATCAGAGAGGATACCCATAAAAGGGAACGAATTTCAAAAATCCCAGGTCCTAAGATCACGTGACATCTATCAGCCAATCAGCATCGTGGTACCAAAGCATTCATCTTACCCCTAAAAGGGAACACATTTCAAACATCCCGGTCATAAAAGAGAGTGAGGGATTTCCTCGCAGGGTGACTCATGACGTCATGCCACAGGACCTGCGGGCGTGGCTAAATTTGAATTTCCCGCGTGGGCGGGTCCTAACATCACGTGACCTCTCTCCACCAATCAGAATCGAGAAAATTTTGCTGGCTCGGCGAGATATAACGAGGCTCTACTACTAAGTTCTTACTAAAACCATGGAAGACGCTTTTTCTACTGTAGGATTTTGCAACTGGAAGAAGACTAAAGAGGTATTAAGTATACTAAAATGCCATAAATTTGCTGTCCTGCGCTACACGCAGAGAAAAAATCCAATAGAAAACCAACTAAACAGACAAATTTTAGGTGAACAACTGAAAGCTAGGAAATTCCTGGAAAAAATGTAATCTCAAGTATACGTTATCTTTAATAAACCTTTCTGCAGCACATTCGCTCTATTGTTAATATCTTCATTGATCCGACAGACCGATGTCAAAATCCCAAACCTAATCGTAATTACTTTAATGGGTAACGTCTCCACCTGGTATTACACGCTGCGAATTAAGTGATAAGCCACCTCACGGTGGGCCGCCATTCGAGTTGTTTGTGCAAGTTGTCTGGTGTTTCAGAGTCCTGTTGACTTCCAGGAATCCTTCGTAGTCGAGGGACGTTACCGGGTAAGTTACACAAATATTCTGTCTCGACTAAGACGTATGCAATTGACGTCTGCTCCGCATCCGCCTACAGGTAAGAACTAAACATCCTTTAAACAAACCGCTCGTGCTACTAATAATCACTGTCAGTCTCCTACTGTCAGTATATGAGTTAATTTCGTCTACGATGATAAAGTGTTGTGATTCGATTCGCAATTTGTGTTGTGTGTCACCAGTGAATAGTTTAGGAGGGCTTTGGTAGGAAGTGCCTTTTAATGTAGCTAATGTGATCGTAATACTGATTTTTATCTCAACGTTACCGTCTTTCTATTCTTGCGTTCATCAATCTTGTGGTTGTGATCTAATTTTTGCAAATGATTAAGGAGAGTCACTTCCTGAATTGGCCTATTATTTGATGTGTAAATGAATAATTCTTAAGCCTTTTAATTTACTTAATTACGTTGATAATGTTCTTTTGTCCTAACTGTTTGGTCGTTCAACTACTTTACATCCTTAACTGCCCATTTGCTTGAACCCTCTCATTTATGGCGAAGACGCACTCATTCATTGTTGTTTCGTCGCCTCCTGTTGATGCAACTAGTGATATCGGGATGTTTTTGAATTCCCTTCCTTTGTTGTACGGGCCATCTCAGGAGGTATCTCCTATCGCCACCCGAGTGGCACACGTTATTTGTATCTATTTACTTCTTTATTATGTGTTTAACTTACTAAAATGTATATAATGTGATAATATGACGGGCAAGTAATTTCTAAGTATCCGTTTCGTCATCTTGTGTTATGAGATGACTTCCGCCGGGGTTCGGTGCTTTGTTGCGCCACTCTCAGATTGAACGACTGACCTATTGTTTAGGTCTTAGCCTTTAACCTTAGAATCATAAATCACACCGTACCTTGTTCACGCCAATGCTATCGGTGTGACTCTTAGAGAACTCATCTAAATCATTTTCATTGTGTTTACCATGCTTGTGTTGCCTTATGAATCTCACAGACAATTGTGTAATTGAGGAAACGACTATTCCACGAGCTTTTACCTTCCACGCAAGTGATAGAAGTAGTGTTATTAATATCAAACACTAAACATTCCTACTGATGATACCGCTCCGGGCCTAGTTCCCCTTGAGAGCTTGAGCGGTCACTACAATACGAAGAAGATAGCAGAACAATACTGGATAAGAGATGGGCTATTAGAAGAAGAACTTGAACATATGATAATATCTGTTGCTTTAGATGATGATAGTGATTATTCTAGTAGTAAAAATGGCGACATCACAGATTGAGAGACCGACACGGCAGAAGGAAGTTCAACAGGCACGGCGGATAAAATTGGAGAATACCCTGCAATGAATGATATTGCAACACTTGACTATTAGGTAAGTTAACAATTTTACTTTATTTTTTGAACAATTGTGAAAAATGGCATGTGCCAGTACTTTAAATATTTTTCACATGGTGGACTCCCTAAAGCAAATCTGTAACGTAATGAGAACAAGTAAAAGTTTGCATTTAGCATTTTGGTTTCAAAATTGCTGAAATCCCGGGTTCAAATCCTAGGGTCGTCTACTTGTAGTAAGAACTATTGTTTCGCGAACCACAAATTATATATCAATGTTACTCTCGAAAAATCTAACTCTCCATCAATTACCAGTCATCAGACTAAATTTTCACAAATCTCCTTTAAACACAGTATTAAATAATATTGCATCACATTATTAAAGTAGTAATGTACTGAATAGTATTTCAAAATTCTCGTGCATTTCACATGCCATTCGATCAAACAAAAATGCGTAGATTGTATTTTACTTAGGACGAAGATTATTGCAACATATTCTGTACTTGGTAACTCTGCTGCCAAGGGATGTTTTGCTGTTAGTTCCACTTGTGGCCACGACCCGCTCACCGCTCTGTTGACCTGTACTTACTTAAACACCAGTAACTCTAGCCGCTTAAGCACCGGTACCTGTTTTCATTGCTTGGTTTTTACCTATTAACCTCTCTCTTCATAAAATAATTTTTAAAATATTTCTTTTTTGGCTGTGGATCTTCTTACTCTTCATGTGATAAAAACGAAGCTAATCAGCACACAACACAAATTAAAACAGCATGGAACTATACAAAACGCTACCACATTCCACGGAACAAACACTGTTTAGTTCGGCCACTATTGTGACCTTGAAGACCACCTCTATCTGATTTCCATAAATAAGCATCCGTGGAGGGAGAATACAAAAGGACCATTTTGTTTTACCAAAGAAAATGACAAACTTTACTGGGTGAGGAGAAAAGAAGTTGACAGGTCTATAGAATACATGGATTAAATATATTCTGAATCGTCCCAGGACTATACACCGAGGCTAAGGAAGACGGGATGATGATAACGAATGAAATAATTGAATGAAGAAAATGGGACGAAATATGATAACATTAGAACAACTATGCACGCTGTGTTTATCCATCACCACTTGGCGCGACCTGGCATTGAAGCACAGACCCCACGTAACGGCGATGAACTCCCTACCCCTGAGCCACCATAACTCAAAACATAGATCGTGTCATGTGATGGATTTTTTACTTAATTTAAATTAATACACGCTCATCATGCATTAAAAAAGTAAATGGTAACCATAAATCCACCTAGTACATTTGAATATTTAGTTCAAAACAAATAAATGTTAAATACTAGGACAGATGAATATAAGTGACCAGATCGTTTTAAATGCGAGAAAAGTAAGTCTGCGGATGGATTCAAAGCGTGTTTATCATTTTTCCCCAGTAATGCTAAACATTGCCAGATTCTACTTGACGCTTGTGCCAGTTAGCAACACTACTGGTAACACCAGTATCTTTTAACTGTATGGACTGTGGACTGCGGACATCTTATATGTGATGATATAGAAATAACGTTAGAGAATAGAAGAAAGTAGTATTAGTGGAAAATACATGAAATAAACAAATATTAGATTCACAATATTATCGAAAAAGGAAAGTACAGTAATTTGAGAAAAGTAAATTTATGATAATGCTCTAATATATGATCATGTCGAGATAATACATGAATGTATAGTACAAAAAGAAGAAAAGGAAAGAAAGAAGGAAAATGTAATAAAGCAAAGAATTGATTTTCAGATGCAAAATATCAATATAAGACAAATTACATTCAGTGGAATATTAAAAATAGGCGATGGCACTCAATAAATCTATACATACCGAAATGTAGTATCACTATAACTGGGCTCATATACTTTTCCGATATATATTTCACAAACATGTAAGAACAGCTGTCAAAACCGGTTTGACGTTTTCCTATCATATCAGAACCGGTTCATGAAACGCTCCTGTCTTCACTCTCAGAGCGGGGCTGAAAATCACTTCGTATGAAAACGATTCGTGAACCGTTTCTTGAACAACAGCCGAAACTCAGAACCGCTCCCAGAACCAGTTCGACTTGTTTTCTAACATCTCGAAACCGCTCCCAGAACTGGTTCGCCCTTTTTTCTAACATCTCAGAACCGCTACCAGAACCCGTTCGACCTTTTCCCTAACATTTCAAACCCGTTCCTAGAACCACTCCTCTCTGCTCTTAACATCTCAGAACCGGTTCGAAAACCACTTCCTGAAGGAACAGAATGGTCCTTGAACAGGTTCCTGAACAAGAGCCACAACCCAGAACCGGTTCAGGAACTGGTTCGGAGCGTTTTCGGAAGTACCGGTTCATTTTCCATCCCTGTAATAAACAGAACCAACAAACAACATTTATAAAAGTATATATTTATATCCTAAAGATTATATACCAATTTTTTGACAGTTTCTAAATTGGGTAAGCCAATGTACTCCTTCCAGAAATTTAGAAAATGAAATGAAGTGAAATCTTTAAGTTTTAGGTCCCACGGTTAGGCCGGCTAGGTTAAGGGTGATGATGAGAAATGAATAAAAAAGTGGAATGAAGAAAGTGGGAGGAGACGGAAGAAGCCCGATAAAACCCACGTACACGGTGTATGTCCACCAGAAAGCTCATGTGGCGCCAGCTGGGATCGAACCAAGGATCTAATGCACTCTACCCCTCAGTCATCGCTCTACCATATTTTGGCCACTTTTTACCCATAAAAGGGAACAAGATGGACGACTGTAAATTTACAGAAGAGACACTATGATCATACTACATACCAAATTTTTAGATTTGGCAAACAAATTTAAGGGGCAGATCCTGTGTGCCCCTCCCAACATTTAGGAGTGGGTCAGGTTTCCATTGCCAAAATTTAGTGGAGTAGTTCTACAGGGTGTTTATAAAAGAACTCCGGGATTTTAAAAATTCATATATTATTAACGATAAAAGAGAACAAAATTTAGTTAATTTCTCTGAAACGACTAGCTCAAAAAGTTTTAGTCATACTAATTGGAAATGTTTTTATCAACAGGTGGCAGCGCTGCGGAGCGTTGACCTTGAGACGACGTAGCGGCTGCGGTAGTCAGTGAATCAGTGCCGTGCCGTGTGGATTGTTGCGCTTCGCGCTATGGTGACGCCACAACAAAAGGCTCAATGTGTTATTTGGCTCATAGGGGGGCATATCTGGTCATAGGGGGCATTTTTCCTCTGGGGGCATATCAAGAATCTTTTGTATGCGGAGAAAATTCGTAATGTTAGCCATCTCACCGAACGAATAGTCAATTGCGTGGCAACCGTCCCCCCAGAAATGCTGGCCAGGACATGGCAAGAGATAGAGTACCGTTACGATGTGTGCTGTGCCACTCACGGGGCTCATATTGAACTTTATTAAATTGTTAAAACAAACGTGAAAATGTAAGCTTTTCAATCATGTATAACACATGTATGTACGTTATTTTTTACTTATTTTGCCTCAAAACCCCGGCGGGGCTCATATTGAACTTTATTAAATTGTTAAAAAAAACTTGAAAATGTAAGCTTTCCAATCATGTATAACACATGTATGTACGTTTTTTACTTAATTAAAATATTTTGCCTCAAAATCCCGGAGTTCTTTTATAGACACACTGTATATGCCCCTCAGCATTAACCCCAAATAAGGTACTTTGAATCCAGAGGTAGAGGACATTGAAAGATTTTGCTGACTCAGTTGCGCCCAAAGGGTCTAGCACTACTCTCGTGTCAATTGAGGAGTTTGATGCAATAAGGGCTTAAGTCTGAAACATGCAGTTGGAGGAAAACGGTGTTAAAAATTTAAGTAGTGTTTTTTCTTACATAAAACAATGTAATATGCAGGCTAAACAAGAATGTCAAAAGCCACAAATACGTTTGATGCGAAAAGGCTGTAAACTCGCTTACGCCCTTATTATATCAAACTCCTCGATTGATGTAAGAAATGAACAAAACAATCCACCAAAATAAGTCAAATTTGATTTAATACATAGTTACAAGAATCGAAACTTGAATCTATTCATGTGAACCCGAAACTAAACAGCAATCCACCGTTCAGGCGTTTCAATATTGGTGAAAATAAATAAAAATTGTTTGTTTGAGGAGTACAACATTAATTATTCATTGTCCGTACTCATTTCGCACATAATGAATTTTGTCCCATACACAAAAAGTAAAATGTTTGGTGAGCTATTTGTGTCACCTGAAGCAGCTGCTACTGCATTCCGAATAGCAGTTTTTGAGGTAACGGCCTCATAGTGGATAATACACTTTCTAAATTGTTTTTCACGTATGCAGAAGTATATCGATCTTAAAGGTGAATGTTTTGAAAATGAATAAAACAATTTCCAGAATTCCAGATGTCTGTTTTCAGACTGGCTGCTGAAACGTTTCCATTACCTCTCGTACAATTAACCTTTGAAACTTTTTTCTAGTTCAATGTCTCACAATTAGGAACCGAAGGGATAGAAGACGGAAGGTGAAAAGCAAGTGGGAGGATATCTAAGAACTTCGAGTAAAACTACTTATACGGATTTGTCAACCACAAAGCCTACATTGCGCGAGCTGGAATCGAATCAGGGACTTATACACCAAATACGTTTATAACTCTCTACTACCAAAGCAGGCGGCTCGAATTATTTAAATTGATTGTCGTGTTCACCATAATTTACATTGGAATCTAATTTATTATTGTTTATTCAAAAACCGGATTTATCCGTTCGACTTTGGATTTAATGAAGAGGTAATTATAAATTGGACGTTGAAGTTGACGGCGATGACGCAATGGTATCAGTTTAAACAAAATCTTTCGAAAATTGGTTTGAGCTTCATGGAGCTATTGTGTAGGATGTGTAGTGATGGGCAGTGGGAATATTCCCGGTTTTTTCCCTGGCATATAAATTCCCGGGAAGGAATTTATTTCCATTTCTTTACTTTATTTTCCAAATTAGAGGAACCATATGACTAATACTTTATTTTCATTTAATATCATTTACTTGTAGGTTTTAAATAATTTTGAGGTTTAAAAAATTGAAATTCGTTGACTGTACATTATATAACTAATTAATAATATGATCTTTAAATTTCCATTTCCATTTGCATGAGAAAGTAGCAAGGTACTAATTTATGAATGATCGAAAGGAACCAGTTTGTAAAGTAATGTAGAAATTCTGTAAAGGTACAGGTGAAGCACTATCCATACACCCCGCACCATCGTCAGTAATAGATGTCGGTCTGTCAGCAGTCTCTGATTCGAATTTCGCTCTCTAAGAAAGAATCTGATATTGAATAAAGGGAATCTCTGTAGTCGTAAATAGATATATTTTAAATTGAAATATTTACATATCAAACTTAGGGTTGCTTCTCAGGATGTTTCGTTTGTACCGGTTTCTGCCGACCTGTGTTAATTTGGATTTGTTTGCTTTCTTTACATGTGTAATCAGGTATCAAGATTTGTTGGCGTAATTTTGTAACACTATGTATATTGTTTGAAATAGCGTATCTTCTAAAGTTAGAGATTTAATAGTACACAGTGAGAACACAGTAACAAAGCACTGTGTACTTAAAATGTACATTCTGTATATATGCCATCCCATACATTGGCAACCTTACGAATTTTTCGAGAGACTACGTATGTCTTCTGCCAGTTACCAACCTACTTTGTTTATATCATTTAAAAATTGAATGTGATTATAATGCTAATAGTAGGCTGAAGTTTAGAAAATATACTTACATACAAATTTAAACTGTTTAGCGGTGTAAAGATATGTGGACTTTCTATACCAAATGTTCATATATTTACTCGCATAAATCATATTGTAAGTAAACATACATTTAGGCCTATGCGTAGTCTCTAAATAGCATAAAATAATAATAAAATAACATAATACCGTTCAGAATATAAATTTTAAAGAATCCTCTGGAGACAACAGTAATAAGTACACTGTGATAAAAACGAATTTCATTTTGAAATCATAATATGCTAATAGAATGCAATTTTCTTTGTGTTTGCATATAAGTTCCCGGAAAATTCCCATTTTGGGAATCTTCAGGGGAATTTTCCCAGGGAATATTCCCGAAAAATATTTTCCCGGGAATTTACCCATCACTAAGGATGTGCAAATCGAAAATCTTCTCCAGTAATCAAGTAGATATTGGTTTTTTCACATGTGTATAAGCTTCCTAGTAAGTCGCTGGTATTTCTAGATTTGATCTCTGATACAGATGTTCTAGGTACCGTATCATTCAACCAGTAAAAAAATATACGGTAGTTTGTCTCTTAATAGGATACTAATTATGGAGATCGTTGGAAAACTTTAAATTAATGGCTTAGTGACCCCTGTTGATGAATCTCTGTTTAAATGTTTTATTTAGAAAACCGTTCACATTTTCTCTCCCCTTATCTACACTGTACGTGTTTCGTCATGCTTCTTCTTCTTGTCAATGAGACATTGCACGTATAAGAGACGAACAAAATAAGTTTCTAATTCATATGCTTGTAAACCCTCTTCTAGGACCGTTGAAACGATTCTTTTCTAATTACAGTGAAACTTCTCCTAACGGACACCTTTAAATAGCGAACATCTCTAAATAACGGACACTTTTTAATTCCTCGACAGAAATACATTGCACAATAATGGAAAGGTTACTTCTGAATAGCGGACATTCTCAATAACGGACGCGGACACTGAAATCTATTCCCCAGCACCTATGTAGAACTTCCAAATAACGGACAGCCAAGAAAATAATCTTCCATTTTCTATATTTCAAGTAAAAATGGGCTAGTATAAAGTAAATGTTTTTTTGTTTTTTCTTAGTACACATTGTTTGGGAGCCCTCATCGGCATTGTTCGGATAATAGAATTACGTCTCGTGTATCTCACTTCGTCTGGCTGCAAGTTAACTACGTATTTAAAAGAGGAGCTATAGAGTGTACAAAAAAAGGTTGTGAGTGTCTTGTGATGTTTGTAACGCATGTGTCAAAATGTCACAGAAACGGAAACGATTAACATTGAGTGAGAAAGTCGAGATCATAAGTGTCCGTGAAAAAGAGAAACTTTGTGTGCGAGACATGGGTCGCCGGTTTCAAATTGGAAAGACACAAATCAGTGATATTTTAAGAAATAAAAAGGAATTTCCTCAGTTACGGACTGGTAACGAAACCCCTACTGGAAAACACTCTTTTCCAAACACGCCTGGATTGAAAGATGACCAGTTAACTTTTGAATGATTTTGTCGTGCTCGTAGCAACATTATACCAGTGAGTGGACCTCTTGTCCGTGAAAAAGTACTCGAAATCGCCAAACGATCAAGATTTCAAAGCATCCGTAGAATGGCTTGACAAATTTAGAATTAGACATAATATCTCTTTTCGAAACGTGTGCGGTGAATCAAGTTCAGTTGACGAAGACATTGTGTCGGAGTGGCGCAAAAAGATATCCGAAATCTGTGAAGGTTATGAAGAGAAAAACATTTTCAATTGTGACGAGACTGGACTCTTTTTCAGAGCTCTTCCCAGTAAAACAATGTGTCTGAGGGGTAAAAAATGTGCAGGTGGAAAAATTTCAAAAGAAAGACTTACTGTCCTATTGTGTGTCAGCATGGAAGGTGAATTTGAAAAGCCTCTTATTATTGGTAAAGCTGAAAAACCTAGGTGTTTCAAGGAAATAGATTTAAGTAAATTGAAAGTACTGTGGTATTCAAATAGACGGTCCTGGATGACAAGGGAAATCATGACTAATTGGTTGCAAGCATTTAATAGAAAAATGGGAAGGGGAAAGAGGAAAGTAATTTTGTTCTTGGATAATACCACTTCCCATTGCAACGCTACTTTAAGAAATGTAAAACTAGTCTTTCTCCCGCCGAACACTACTTCGTGTTGCCAGTCCTTAGATGAAGGGATTATTTACAATTTTAAAGTTTTTTATAGACAAAAAGTGTTGAGACATATTTTGTCTCGTATGGACAGTGTTGAATGTGCATATGATTTGGCAAAATGTATCAGTGTGTTGGATGCAATTCTGTGGATATCTTCGACCTTGAAGGAAGTATCCTCTACTACTGTGAGAAACTGTTTCCAAAAGGCAGGATTTGTTTACAAGGATGAACACGGTTCAGTTATTGATGACAATGTTGAGAAACATGATCTAAATAAACGTGAACTTTGTCGTTTGTTAGAGCCATTTGGTGAATCTGAAGACTATGGTACTTTTGATGATGCGCTTTACACTGAAGATGTTTCAACCGACATTGCTGAACTGGTACAAGATCTTCAGCAGGAAGAGTGTGATGATGAGGTAGAGAACGGAGAAGAAGATAAAGATGACGTCAAACCGAACTATTCTCTTCTTACAAGTAAATAAGCTCTTGAAGAAGTAAGAAGACTAAAACATTATTTTTTAAACAAAAAAAAATGAAGCGGGGATGAGTTTAACATTTGCTCTTGAATCACAAATTGAGAAGACAATTGCAAAGGATATTGTAGTTCAAAGAAAGATTGAAGATTTTTTAAACTACCTGGATCTGCCCTAAAGTAGTTCAATGAAAGAACTATACGCTATAAAAGACAGTTTTCAAAAGCTCATACTGTATTAATACTGTAGAAACAAGTTTGTGTTTTCAACATATACACAAAAGACGTAAGTACTGTATTGTGTGTTTCAAATGACAAGCGGCATGGCCTTGAGTTGGCTTCACGCGGCATCCAATTGGCTTTGAGCGGTGTTGACAATTCGCGACAAGCAGTTCTGCACGCATACTTCTCGTGCTACTGCGAATCTTGACAATACCAGAGGCGCTTATTAGAAATATTGAATTAGCACATCAACTGCTCACTTTACGAAGTAGAGAAACGAATTACGAACACATACGTGAAAACTACATCTTTTTATGTGAACTGTTTTTATGATACACGCTTTTAAAGGTTTCCATATAAAAGAATTAGTAAAACGAGCGGTGAGTCCCGCGTTTAATTTCCAGTGGATTTTTCTTCAATTTGGAAATAGAACTCAACTTTTATTACAGAATAATCAGGGGTGTAACCAGCAGGTTGCTCTAGGGAACATTACTTTCAGGGGGAGGAAAGCTTTTCACACATTTAAAAGAGAACAAATGATCTCTTTCAGAATATGAAAGTATTTTAACTCACCATAATACTATAAACATATTATATTTTCACGATGCTACCTAATCGAAAGACGGATCCTGACAGTACTGAAGTTGAAACCCGGATTGTAGGAGATGAATCAATAAGCTATTCATAAGGAAACAAATGCTGTTTATAGCAGTCTGTTTATCTGACTTTGTATTTATGTGGGTTAAAATAGTAAAGAAAAAACTCGAAAAAATATCAACTCAGATATTATTATGCAATAATATAGTAGTGAATTCATACGGTGTGCGTCCATTTAGGGAAATGAGAATATAAAGCATATGATTAGTTTTAGTTGTTTTAATTAGGTACAGAAACCGTATTGATGATGATTGATTTTTAAAATTTTCATATTTTATTATAAACGTCCCTCATTTGCATATATATATCGCACATAATATGGTAGTGAAACGTGAAAGAAAAAAAGAAACAGAAAAGATACTGCGTTTCTTCTATACATATGCCTAACATCGTAAGAACAAAGTATGGGAAGTTCGTAATATTGTTTTAAATTTACTTCAAGATAGATTCCTCCTTATTCTACAGAAGAAACGCAGGATGTTTTCTGCCTTTTTTCTTTCACGTTTCACCTTATTATGTGCGACTTTTATTCCCTCTTTTCTCCTCCACAAGGAATTCAAAAGCACCAGGCGTCTGAATGGTGTCATAAATTATTGTAACCCAAAACAAACTCGAGTATATCGAGTTGCTTAGGAATCAGACGGATTGCTTTAGTGACACCTACACCAAGCCCAAGAGTGTTACTTGTTATGAAAACTGATAAGGAAACAAAGGGGCTAGTTGTGTAGGAACGTAACTTCTCTTCTAGCATAAACAGAATTCATCAGTGTCTAAATTGCTTTCTTTCCTGGTAGTTCGTTTGTTCTCCAAAATTAGAGTTGACAATGTCGTTTTAAGCAAACCGAGTACAAGCGCGGAGTTTTTCTTTTTTTTAAAAAAAAAGTGCTACGAAATCAGGCTCGAAAAATTATTTTTGTGTTTAATTTTTTTAGCCCATGATAATAAATTTACAAAACTCAGATTCAGACAATGACGAAATATTAACTGACATAGACGATAGTGAAAGTAGTGTTGCAGACGAGTGTTTAGTATATCCACAGGAAAAGTTAATATGTAAGTAATTTAGTTAGGATGCACAGTCAAAATTCTTGAGTTTGCTGGAATAATGTATTTTCATTGTGAATAATGTTACCAATGTATGTCATAATCTCAACTGGAGGAAAAGCGAGAAGGGCAAGGGGAGTCTGCAATCCAACAACACCGTGCGGAATATCGCGCACCATTGGCTACTGCCCGTGATGCTTTACATCTGAAACACACAGTACATAATTCTATTACTAAAATAAACGAATATATTGCCGTCCTAATTTGTGTTAATAGCCATATTATAGTGTTTATAGTCTCCTTTACTTGTATTGCGTAGCATCCTAAGCTTTTCTCCGAATAGCGGACACTTTTACATTCCCCAATGGTGTCCGCTATATAGAAGTTTCACTGTATTTATAGTAGTTATTCATTATATGACATAATCAGGAAAAATAAAAAATACGTAATAGTGTACGAACATTGAGTACGAATTAGGTATTAAACAATAAATGACGTGGCAACCAGATGTTAAAGGTATTCTTCCATAAGATACAAAAATAGTCCTATTATAAGGTAAACCCGACACCTGCGATGAAAGAACAACTAAAGATGGTTGATCCAGAGTATATAAAAAGTCGGTTTTTAACTTTCCCTTCTTTGTTGTCCTCATTTGATTGCTTTAGCTGAATTTCCTTTCGTACTAAGCCCTGTGAATGGAAAAGTAGTAGTTCTGCAGTAATATAAAATGCATTATACAACTTAAAATACATTAAATAATGAAATCATGTCGTTTATGTCAATAAATATTAAGAAAGAAAAGATTAATTAATATTAGGGAGTTAATGTTCTTACCGCAAAGACCATCTAACTTGTCATTACATTTTTCCGTTCCGCAAGCACTGCAGGCGGATCCTCGTTTGTAAATCTCGGCAGTTAACATGTTGCCAGCTGGATGGTAGTCGCAGACAAGTAGCAACTTATACCAACCATTGTGATTATATTTCGATATTCCACAACCAACCTTTGTAGTATCTGCCCAAACGAGTGCAGTATAATGTCCATATCCCATTCTAATAATAATAATAATAATAATAAATGTCTCGTGCTAAATACACTTCTTATTAACTAAACGATATAACAAAGCAGATAGAAGAAATAAAATACTTTCGTTATATATTTTCATTGTGTACTAACTAGCATTTGTATTTGTTACAAAATGATATTGTATTTAACAGCTAACTGTATATTAATATATTTTTCATTGCAACAAGATACTTCCTATTATGACTAAATACTGATATTAATGTATTGATGGAAAATAATATTACTCTATAAATGTTATTACTGTATGGATGATGCCATAGGGCTTGTTAATCTATTATAATAGCATGATTGAGTTCTAAGACAACAATCATCAGTAGTTCAAGTTGATCGCAGAGTTGAAGAAGCTTGCTGCCCAAAATGTTTCAGAACAAGGAATATCAAACAAACCGTGAGCTGATAAGAGAGGAAAAGTAGCAACTGAAACGCTTACTAACTAAAAAATATCTTTAATATGCCGAGAATGAAAGCCATCCAATACAGCTATGCAGGGGTAAAAGTGCGGGGAAACGCGGGGGTACGCCGTCACCCCATCTCGAGAAAATACGTACGGCGTCTTCCCAGTTCCGAATATTACAATGAGCAAAGATAGGCAGGGGGAACGACGTGGTGTTATGCCGCTACCTACCGTCCCCCCACCTTTTCAGATCAACTTTTACCCCTGCAACTATGGCTACACCGCCAGCAGTGCGACCATTCTACTATTTATTATACTTCTAAATGGTGTAACCAAAAAAAAAATATAAGACTGTACTGGCTGATAGTGAGTTTTCTGCAAACAGATAAGTGCCAGTGAGCGAGTGCAAACCAGTTTTCTAATTCCTTAGAATAATTTCTGAAGCCTTTAGGATTGCACTGAAGAAAGTTATATGCTTTACTGGGAGGATGAACATTACAGTTACCTTGTTCCCTGAGCCATCTACTGTCTACAATCTGGATTTCCTCCATAATATATTTCTGTGAAATTGAAGTTTGATTGCAAATTGATTGACATTTTCTTTCCTTTTAGAGTGAAGAGGGTTGTTTAGACGACGATCCATATGCTAGCTTAATTTGGCGTCAGAAATGTATGACGATGAGATGGTACTTGTTTGAGACGAATGCTAGTATCTACAAGATAAACCCTGTGGAGTTTGCTAGATAAAAAAAGGGACTGGGGATTTCAGTTCAACATTTAGGTTCATCAAGCTCAATTTGCGTACAAACATCAGATTCCTAAAATAAAACATATTTTCGAGAAGTAATTAAAGCAATGGCAATGGAGATTCTAAGTTTGGAATGCTTTTTCAGGCAAGGCTCAACATCGCCAGTGGGAATTCTTACGACAACCATCTGCTCTCGGATACACTTCTCTCATTTGAGAAGTGTACTCATTATTATTGTTATTTTTGTATCTTTCGTATTCATTTGAAGCACTGGCCACTCTGATGGGCTTTGAATGGATGTTGAAAGTGTTGCACCTCTTCTGTGTTTTACACAAACATGAATTCGACGTGACTACCTCATACTTTTGACATACCACTCCCGACTGATTATGTTGTTACCTCCGTTTCCTATACGTATTGACATTCTTCACATTGAAATTCTAGCACTGCGAGATATTAGATGGTTCATCAGGGTACATCTGACGTGCAGAAGAACCGAAAACCACCTCCCAGTCACCGATCCGTAGTGACAAATAATTCAGTGTGTAGACCTCCTGCAACGGGCAGTAGTGCTTAAGCCCACATCACAAGTAGAGTGATGAGATACGCTCATTTTGCAAATGGACCGAAGACCTAAGAGTCCAGCTGTTTACATACTGGTAAAAGGACTCTTCTAAATTCTGCAGCGTTATCAGCAGAGGGTTAGATGAGCTCATGTTCAGCCAATATAAATCCCAGCTACCGAATGACATGGTGTTACCACAGTCCGCCAGGGTCCTACCGTATTCAGGAACGTCTCGAAACCAGGGTAGATTGAGTTCACACAGACAAAGAGATACCGCGATGAATCGAGATAATCTGTACCTCCTCCAGAATCCTATGGTATGTGTTAGTCACTATTTGGAATTGAGACCTCCTCCTCTTATACAAGATGTAATTAAATTGCATTAGAGATTGGGATTTGATCACTCTTCTCGTACGATCATCCATGCAATACGGGGTTGCATCAAGTTACAGTTGAAGCAGTTCGTACAATACCGGAACAGTGAAATACATAGACTGGATCGCTAGAGCAAATGTTGTAAAAAAGTAATTATTGTATAAACAATCCGATTATTACAAGAAGAAGAAACAGAAAAATAAATTTACGTTCTCTTTATAAGGCTGTTTCCAAAATTTGAAACTACTACCAGTTAGCCAGTAAATAAACAGTATTATTTATTAGTCTGCCGAAATCTCGTGTCCTGAGAAGTCGGTCCAAACAATACCAGACTACTTCTAGTTTATATGCAGAGGAACTGCATACATTGAATCATTTGCTTTCTCCCGGACTCAATGACACATGTCATCATTTGGGAGAAGTGTAGCTCTCCATCATGTAAGGGTGACGAGGTCTCAGCCCCTGGAGAACTTAAATTATGGTTAATGTAGTCCGTACATTTTTAAATTTAATGACTGATGTAGAACAGATTGCAGTAGGATTCAATGTCATCTGGAAGGTAAAGGTCTCCCTGGTAGTGATAAGGAGTATACACAGTTAATCCAACTACTTTAACTATACACGCTAAGATATCATATACATTTATCATGCGAAAAGAATGTTTACATGGATAACTGAAGTCTCATTTCCCCAGATAGGAGCGTTAGTTCATGCCATTTGTTGGCGACCTACTGCGAATGAGACCGAGTTGAGTTGGCACTTAATCCACCCAACCCAATTGCACAAGTTAATCTCTTATTTGAGGACAGCTCATTGTGCACGCTAGTCTACAATGTCGACCGGAAATGTCTCCAATGCATGAAGGATAAACAGACGAGAGCAAGAAAGATCTTACGCAGAAATTTGATGTTACTCCATATCCACGAATTATTTTCCAACCCTCAATAACCATAAACACCACAAGGGTTTGTTATCTGAGCAATTTGGGGGTTCTCTTATCCTTTTCTCAGCACAGGCTTAGGAGCCATCATGGCAAGTTTGAAAGGCTGGCCAGTCTCTAACCCACCAGAATGGTCGCACCAGTAGCTATAATAAGAGGACTTGGACCAGATATCTGCATCATAACTTTCCTCGCAACAGCAGTGGAGTAGTGGATGATACTAAACTCTCTGACACTACAACTTAACAGGATTATAGTTGGAGAGACTGCGCAATCAATTTGCCGATGCGTGCTTACCACATCAAGTAGCAGGCCTTGTTATATGTAGCGACCAAAAAATGGAATTAATTGCCTCGTATACCAGTTAGCTTTCCAATTGACTTTCGAAGTTGGGTTAAGTGTATAGGGTAGTGAATCGAAGACCGGTTCAGCACAAACAATATCTTCACAAGGAAGTCGACAAATTATTAAGTACAGTCTCGTTTAAAATAATTAACATCCTCAAATTACGCAGCACACAGTAGTTGTGTTGGTTCCTTCTTAAGAGTTATTATTAGTGTGACGTATATATGAAAATGTAAGAACATAGGAATCAAGTGAATTTTGAAATTGTTTAGTAATTAAACTCATAATTAGAGACCGGATCTTTAGGCATTAAAAACCTGGAAAATAGGCAGGCAAATAAGCACTTAAAATTTTAAAAATAAGTACTAAAATGTAACTCGAAATAATGGAGATACGTACTCCATACAATTAAAAAAGCAGATTCAAGTCATAGATCATGTTCAAAGAACATAGAATTGTACCTGTTCCTTAATATCTTAGCTTCTTTTACTATACTTTATAAAAATGAAAAAAATCTTTAAGTTTACGACCCACGGTTATGCCGACTACGCTAAAGGAGACGGTGATTGATGAGAAATGAATGAAATTGTAGAATGAAGAAAGATGGAGGAAAAGGGAGAACCCCTAGAAAAGCAACGCACATGTTGTTTGTCCGCCACAAAATTCACTTGGCATATATAAAAACGAAGCTTGACATGCATTCCATATATATATATATTTAGTGTGATTTTTTTAAAATTTACGGATTTCATTTAGGCCTAGGATTTCTAACTGAAGTCCGATGGTTATGCGATTTGTGGCAAATGATCAAGGGAGGATGGGACAGAACTATGTTTATTGGTTTACATTCATCCGGGCTAATATTGGTCACGCCTCAAGAAGAACAGCAAATATTGGCCAGTGTACCTTACAATTCGAATGAGATGCAGTGTGGTATGGAAATTTGAGTTTTCTTTGTTAGATGACAATCTTGCCAAGATCAATAAGAAACAAAAAAGTGGGCCGTTGTATTGGGAATTACGATGTACAGTTATGTGCTACTGTGTGAATATGATTAGGACACAGTAAGAGTACACACTAGTGCACTCTTTGAAGCAATGTAAGTTTATCCTTAAATGTTTTTGGAGAACGGAATGTGTTGTTGCTACGCAATTTAGAAACAAATTTCCCTCACGTTCTGCCCCAGACAGGAACATAATATGGTCGCTAGTGAATAAATTGGAAGGAATAGGGCCGATTCTGAGAGAGACAAGGAAAGATCGGACCCCGCATGCAGGTGTTGTGGAAGATATCAGTTATCGACTTCTTAGGTCTCCCAAGAAATCTCTCTGTCATTTGTCGCAAAAACCCGGCTATAGCTATTCAACATGTGATTTATGACTCTTACCACTATCACTTAATTTGATTCTTACTTACACTTAATTTTTATTCTGCAATTTCGTTTCAAAAATCCAAAATTTCAATGCAATTGTAAGGTACACTGGCGAATATTTACTGTTTTTCTTGAGGTGTGACCGATATTACCGAGAATGAATTTAATCCAGTAAACATAGTCCCGTAAATCTCCCATCCTTCGTTGATCATTTGCCACATACTACATGAAAATCGGACTTCAGTTACAAATTCTAGACCCATATAAAATCTGTGAGTTTCAAAAGAATCACTCTGTATATATAAATTACTATGTAGTCTTACTTTGAAGAAAATGCATAGAATAAGCAACATTAGGCACTAAAGTAATTATTTACTTAGTAAAGGGTTAAATAGGCAAAAGAGGCAAAATAAAATTGGTTTAAATTGAAACTATAAACTTTAGAACATTGCTTTTGATCATATCTTTAATATTAAAGAATAAGCATTTTGCCTAACATTCGGCCTCTACTCATAATATGTACTCAATAAATTTGTTTGTATGAAAACAGGATTAGTATATATGTTCTATTCTTTACGTGAGCAAAGATGTTTATTTTATATGGCAAGTCCAATAAACTAGGCTTTGTATGGATAGATGTCTTTTGTTGGAAATTTAACAAAGAAAAACAGCAGTGCATTCAGACCTTTGGCAATGAATATGTGTTAACAATTTTTCAGTTTGAATCTTAAGATTTGTATTTACGATTTATAATCTAAGGTCGTTGGTAAAAATTCTCATGCTCAATACGAAAGTCTTTACAGCAGCCTATCCCAACCTGGGGTCTGCAAGACGATCCCAGCGAGTCCGCAAGCCACTCTTAAAAATGCACATGCAGTGTTGAGAAATACACCATTTTAATTAAGTGATCGAATTAATAAGACAAGTCTATTTGCGTGAGAAGTGATATTTGACCTACAAGAAGTTGCCTATACTTCAGAAAAATACTTTTTTCTATACTTGATGGATAGGTTATTATGGTTAATTTTCTTTTCGTGCTGCATTTATTTATATATTTGGAACATCTTAGTCAAGGTGTCCGGCTCCAGGTTTGAAACCCAGGCCTACCCGATTACGGCGCAGGCATCACATATATACCACTGGAAAGAAAAATCAAAACCACCCATACTACACCTATGGGGGTCAAAATATAAATACTAGCAGTATGTATTTCAAGGGGTCCTTCACATGTATTGTAGAATCTAAAGGGGGAGGTAATGTGGAAAATGTTGAGAGCGGCTGCTTTAGATTAATCTAACTAGATGATTACTTTGATTTTTTGTGTTCAAAAGTTTCAAAATTTTTCACCACTTATGTTTAAAACTTTTAATTGTTAAAGTATTTCTCAACCACTGTTTGGCAATTCTTGTTTTGTAATTCTGTATGATTTTTTCAATAAATTTGAAAATCCTTGTTCAAATATTTTATTTTAATTCTTTTTTTGAAAATTTATCACACAAAAAATTGATCATGGATTTAACCCAGGACTTCTCCCAGAATTTAGAAACCAAATATGGAAAAAAATTGAATTTGCTTCATACTATACATATTTAAAATCATATTAATTGTCATAATTTTAAGCATCTTAGTTCATATTTCATGTTTTCAGAAGAAAACTTATAAATTTATGACATGAAACCCTATAAATAATTATAAATATCGATTGATATTCAAGAACAATTCAAACTTTGTATTTCTGGGACAACTCATAATCTAGTTTAGTCTTGGAAAGTTATCTTTCGAGCAACAGATTGACTGATTCTTTAAACATTTACATTTAATTTTTATCAACAATTTTGTTTTAAATTATAAATTAAATATTTTGATTGATAATGTTAGGTTTGAAAACATTTTGCTTCAACATTTTTGTAATATTTGCCTAATCTAAAAGTTATTGAAAATTTTTGTTTAATTTCCTAGATTATATTTTAGATAGACTAGGAAAAATTTAAAAGTTTAAGAAAAAGAACCATTTCTAAACATCGGAACACTGCAAATTTAAAAAATTGCAACATTGCGCATAAGGATTTTATCATTAGGATGAAATTGTCAGCGACTCAACAAGCTTATGCAACGTAAGAAGAATTGCACTACAGTTGTTTAAGATGTACGCATCATTGTTCTCCTACAGTAATATCGTTCAAATTAGTATCTATCATAATATATTCAAGGCTATTTTTCCCAGGTTGAAATTTCTGCTGAAATATTATTGCTGGTCAAGCATCCAGCATCAGATTTTCCAGAAATATTTCCATCAAATCGTGCAACAATTTGTTGCTGGACTAAAAAAAGACCAGCATTTTTTCAGGTATTTGGGACAACTTCCGTCATGTGTTGCTAGATGATCCTGGTATATTTGATTGATCTTAGACTGGTTCCAACAAGAAATATTCGCTGTATCCCTTTCCCACGGTTTTCTTTTCATGATGATTACATTATGGGATAATAACCTTTTCAAACCAGAATTCCCTATACACTTGAAATCATGAATAACAGTCTATATAAACTGCAAGCATTGTATCAAAAACTATCGAGACTCTAAACAATATTGAGAACTTGTTATTTCAAATTAAAGCCAACTGTACTCACATCTCAACACTGAACACATTTTTAAAAAATCATAGGTATTTTTACACACAAAAAGTTGCAATGTGTTTGCCAAGCGTCTATGTAAATAAATTTTCATCTCTTAAAGTCGTAAAACAAAATATATTTTCCATTGTAAAATATTTTACATTTGAAGATGCATTTCTACACTCTATCGTGTAAAAATACATCGTGGAGTAGAACATATTTTACTGTCAAACATGTAAATTGTTTAGAAATTCAAGAGTATAAATGGATTTACTAGAGGGTTGGCAAACAGTTTGGCACCATCTCCGTTTGTAATTTTACATACATGCATGAAAAAAAGTTTAGGCTTATGTATGTAAATTTACAAAATTATCTAATATCTACATACATAATCTGTGTCGATACTACTATATGCTCCATCGAAGCGGATAAAAGATATTCCGTACACTTGCGACCAAATTGTCCAATGTCTTATCGAATTACAACATAGCCTAATACTTTACGTTATTAAATTTTGAGAGAAAGCATTTCCTTAAAATGTGAAACAATATTTATACACCCACAAATAAATTTCTTCCCATCCGTTCACGATGGAGCACATAGAATGTGTCCATATTTGGTCTGTGATTTATACGCTTATAAAATTACGTTATCAACGTAATCTTTATTAACTCTAAATTTGCATATGTAACAAGAACTTTTGTACATTAAAGAATGCATAGAACTAGTCTACTAAACACAAGTAACAAACACAACACCTGGAACACACAATATTCACATTTCCCCGCACAACCCGTTCATGTTTGGTCACTTGATGTTGAATCGAAACTGTTACGCAATTAAGAACTTACTTGTAGCGACAACAGGCTTTCCAATGCTAATGAAATAATTTAATTCTAATGAAATGACGATGAAAAGATATAGGAGGTTTCGTGAAGCTGTGAAAAAGGAACATTTCAATTATCCAATAGGTATTTTTTTTTTTTTTTAAAAATGCACATGCATTACACCAATTGTTATATGAACATACATTCCACTCTATATGTAACTAAATGCGTAATTATATCGTTGCGAAATTTTATACGAGTTTCTTAGTATAGAAAATGCATAAATGACAATGGAATACTGAAAACGCTACGGAGAAGATGCAGAAATTCTGCTGTACCCTTCCTGAAACAATCATCTGAAATGTAAAATAAAATCTAAAATGTAAACATTCTGCAGCTGGCGCTTTTAAGGTAAGATTTGACCATGTGTAACATATTCTACAATTATTTGTCTACAGTTAGTTCAAAAAGTATTGATACATATAAATAAATTATTTAAAAGTCTTTAAAATCACCACTTCAAAGAACCTGTTAATGAATATGACGAAACTAGTTTACTTTTTGTTCCATTTTGTAGGTGTATGAATACTTTTTGCGCTAACTGTATATTGTTTGATGTAATTATCTTTAGACAATGACCAGGAAAGGACGGAACACAGACGTGTCTCCATTCAACCACCCTACTGTAAAGACAAAAGGCCCTCCAACCATCCACACCTTATTTTCTTATGTTATTTTTACAAGTGGAAGTAACAATGCCACAAAAATATATGAGGTTTCTTTAAAATGTAGGAAATGTAGGAGTTTATAAGAAGAGACGCAAATATATAGAAAAATAGGATATATAGGATGATTGGAAAGCCTGCGATAATTAACTCCAATATACAATATAAGAAATAACGGAAGTGGAAATCGAGTATGTATCTCCCAGTTTAATGCAAACTCCTTTTTAGCTTTGTTCACAAGGAATTACCACTCGCTGGAAGATCATGTGGTTCGGATTCCAATGTTAAGTTGTAGGTTCACGTCTCATGCAGCTTCAGCATTGAACGGGACAATACATTCCAAATCAACCACCCAAAAGAAAAAAATAGTATTTGAATTCCGTATATAGGCAAGCTTGTAAGACTTTACAGAGTGTTGAGTTAAAAGTCATTTTTAATTCTTTCTTCTTTCTATCTCTAAGAAATTTGTACTTTGTTCCAGAAGTCTCGATTAGCCAAAGAGTGTACATTCCACTGAATAATGAATAGTTGACTTCCAATCCCATTATTCGTTGCTATGCAGACGGAGATCACTATCGCTTATGTGTTTCCACATATTCTCCTGACCATTTTTTCTCGTTTCTTTAAATGAGAATTCATAAATGGAAACGCAATATGGGCACAGTAAGAGAAACCAGTATATCACATGAAATAAACAATATAGGTACACATGTGTCATATAAAAATTGAGGAAACTTTCAATGCCAACTACCACTTTCCTGAGAGATTCTTTGTTAAAACATTAATATCATTTTCATATTATACCGAAGTATCAGAACAAAAATGTTTCTTCCAGCGCAAATAACTCGACGTTTACAATAAACGCTGCACTCTATTTTTTGTCACTTTTCCTCTCACATAAAATTCTTTATATTAGTATCTTCCTCTTGTGAAAACGTTACGACATAATCTTTTGGCATACGTTCAGTGATTATTTTACACAAAGCGTAATTGGAATTCCATCCATACGGCTGTCCATGATTCTGTAAAGTAAAGGAAAAAAGTAAAACTAAGTATTTTGCTGGTAAGTGAAAGTCAAAGTAATAAATACACTAATTACACCTCTTTAATTTGTAAGATAAATTTTTAGTTAATTAATGCAGATTTAGTTTTGATAAGTTATTGCATTGGAAATACAAATATGTCCGGAAATGAAGCTGTGTGAAAATAAACTTGTGTTGATCATTTAACCCGTTGACTTCATAGTTATTTCAAATGATAGTTAATTAATGATAGTTAATGAATCTTTTGTTTAAGTTGCTATTATCAAGACTCAGTCTAGGATTTTCTGTTCACGTAAAAAATAATAATAATAAACTTACTTCTTAATTCGAACTGTATAGTATTTTAACATCATTTATATTGCGTTTCGACACATAAAGATGTGACAGGCCTGAAAATGTCTGTTTTTCTTCTATGTTCTTTTCAATGAACCAAAAACTTGCATACCTTATTAAATTAAAATTTTCAGGTAATAGGTGTGGGAGATAAGCAGAGAATTCAAACTCGAAAGAATCGACTGATATTATTCTATCTCACTTTTTGTCATACGGGAAGCGTGGTAGCTCAGTGGTAGCCTCTTGTGTGGGTTCCCTGGTTTGATCAACATCCAAGTAAGTTTCTCGTAGAGATCATCGTGTCCGTGGGTTTTCTCGGGTGCCCGTTTCCTCCCATTTTCTCATTCCTCCAATTTTTCTATCATCATTCATTTGTTCTTTAATCAACGTCTTACTTAGGCTAAAAGGCATATTGGGATATTAAACTAAAACATTTCATTTCATTTTAAGCCGGTGGGTGTAGCCGAGCGGTCTGAGATGTTACGTTGACTATTGTGAGATGAAGCAAACTGATCCTTCTGAAGAGCAAGGTCAGCATTTTAACTGTCCTCGATATTTCTATGTTTGTATCCTTTAGTGTTCGGAATACGTCGAAAGGACGTGAGGTGCAGCTGGCGAACGATACCCCGATTGGGGCGAATTAAAATAAAAAGTGGGCTAGTGCTTATACTAAACGCAATGTTAACTTGAGAGCCGAATCACAAGCGCATTAATACATGTTGCCGCGCGAACCTTTTCGCAGGAAAGCCTTTGTATGTGCATGTGTGTGTGTTTTGGTTGGGTTCTCATTCGCCAGGGTTTCAACTGGCGCTGCTCTGGGTCTCAGCTGACATGCGCGGAGCGGTGATTTCTCGTTCTTTTCCTGCCGCTACGAAAAATGTTTCTTGGTTTATTTGTTTTTAATAATTCATGAAGACACGACAATAGTAATAAATGTATTGAAAATTCGCACGTGATGTATTTGCAATCCTCACAATTAAAACTCGAGAGCATGAAAACTATTTTGATTATTCATTTCAATTGATTAAGGTAAGAAAGGATAATAAATGAAGTTACTCTCATATATCTACCTGGAAAAGGTCAATCATACACAGAAACACACAAGCAGCCAACCTCCCACATAATAAATTAAAAATACGATTTTTTTTTCAAAGCACAACAATTCTACGTT
This sequence comes from Thermobia domestica, assembly GCF_964235325.1. NCBI lineage: Eukaryota > Metazoa > Arthropoda > Insecta > Zygentoma > Lepismatidae > Thermobia > Thermobia domestica. The sequence continues at coordinate 177,287,976 of NC_137458.1, forward strand.
AGCAATGAGTAAACCAGCTGCGAACCGGCAACAATCATATCAACATTTTCTTCAACAGTTTTGGCTGCATATTTTTCTCTTAGTCGAGAGTACACATTGTTGACAATTTACTTTGCTTGACTTTAAAGAGGTTTCCCTTCCTCATGTTTGCGATAATACTGAGAAGATAATTCGGATTCATTCATGATTTCAATTTCGCGCTTAACACTCTCCATGGTTTCAGTTTCACTACACCCACGTACCCACACTAACGCAAGCGCGAAGATGATATTTGGCAGAGCAGTGTTACTCTCTGCACAAAAATTGCAGAAGTTACATGTGAGTCCCATTCTTTCTTTTGTTTCATTTATCAGCAAGCAAAGAAGTTTCTTACGGGGTAGCAACTCTATTTAATTTATGTATCCTATAAAATATTAAGCCATTTCCTATTCATTGTGGACGATTTCTAACATTGATCAATTAACTAATTTTACGGGTCTTCTGTTTTTGATAAAAGATTTTTCAAGTTTATAATCTTGCAACACTTGCAAGAGACTCACATCTTAGCTACCGGCTTTTCACTCTTTTCTTTCCTTCTCTCTTTCCGATTCTGAGTCGTGACGTCATTTTCACAACCCGTTACTAATAAATCTAGTACCTTCTATTTTAAATATTGTTTCTATATTAACATTTTTATATACTTGAACTCAATTAGCTCTTTGAATTGATCTCCTAAGTAATGTTTTACGTGTGTAACGTGAAGAACTATGTAACATGCGCGGAGTCGCCCGAATTGAAGTTGCGTATCTCGGCTATCAGGATAAGGTCGCGGCGAGTATACTTCCGGTGCGTAAGGTCTGTGGTTCCATCTCCGAATAAGAAATTCGCGGTGGATTGCATCGTGTCAGTAGATTTTCCCTGGGTACTTTCGTTTACTTCCACGTTTTCATTCCACCGATTCTTCCATAATCATTCACTTGCCTTAATCACCCGTCTACCTTACTGTGAAAAGCATAATCGTGGGACGTTAAACTGAAAGATTTCATTTCATTTTACTTTTTGTGTTGTCCTTTTATCTTTAGCAGTTATGATTTACATTTATTGGACGTTTTATGTGAATGCAGAAGAACCCGTAATTAAATTGTGATAAAAATTATATATCTCGACGTGTTCCCAATTACATATCCTAAGGAAGAAGTTCTCAAGCATGATAAATGCAACTGACGATTTCTCCAAATTGTACTGAAAAGATTAAGTCCCACCGCATTATAGATTAATTTTCCGTGATGGCTGTCTTCAGTTCCATGATGATATCTCCAGACCTTATACCAATGGATTTCTACCTCTTGGGGTTAAGAAAGAAAAATAATCAGACTGGCTCAATGGTAGAACACCCACTTCCGGCACAAGGAGTTCGTAGTTAGTTCCAAGGCTATGTGCATTTGTTGTGAATATTTATTTGATTTAGCCTGGATGGTATAGTTGTGGGACGTAAAAATAATCAAGAAAGAAATAATTCAACTGAACTTATAAAATTAGTAGAATCCTCTTTGTATTCCTGAAGAAAATACCATACAATATCATTGTGTGCCTATGCTACTGAGGCTTACCTCGGCTCAGAGGCACAGCGCACACTAAAGGCTCTTTTCCAGATGAGGTTTCTACACCTACAAATCTAGAACGTATTCTCATGTTTATTCTACTAGGGAGATTATTTGAGTAAATAAAAGGTACACAAATTTCGTGGAAGCAAATGGAAAATGTGAGCAAAAGGAAACATCCATTAATAGCAAATGTAGTGTGTGAGGCTCAATGCGAGTACCTTTGTTTTTAAAATGAATCTAATTTGGGATCTAGTTTCTGGGAAAATTTTGATTAGTGTCGGACTGAAAACAACACTTAGCCTAAAAACAGACATTCAGACGGGAGAGCAGAGTTATAGGCATTTGTAAAGAAACTGCAAGAGATCCAGATGTATGTCAATAAATGATTACTACTTACGGACTTAAAATTTTCCATTCCAGTTCGTCGTAATTAACACCAACACTCAAACCAACACTTCACTACTAACACAGTTTGTAAAAGTTGTTCGGTGGCACTTGTTTAGTCCATAAAGAAGAATGAAAGTCCTCTAATTCATTGGACATCAAAATTGCTACAAGATCAGTCCCGTGCGGTGACCAATAAGGAGTCGGGGTCCCAGCATCGTAGTCGGCTAGCAATCGTCTCTTCCCTTCTCTTCTGTAAGGGCGATGTTTTCGGCGACTTCCCTCTTTTTGGGATGACGTCGAGGGTATCTTCTAAGTACTCTGAAGGATCCAAAGGTTTATAAAACAGTCTTTTTACAAATTGGATATCTTCTTCCTCATATTAATTTGTTTTTCGGTGATGAAGTAAAGCAAATAGGATGAGCTCGCACACAGAGATCTTGCGTGACAGAATTTTATAGGCAAAAAGCTTAATGTTACAAATAGTTAGTCCTATTTGTAACTTCGTATGGCATTCTTCGAGCGATGAAGCGTCCATACCTCAGCAAATCGATTTCCTGGCGATGGGAAAGCTCTCCTCAATGCATTTCTATCTTAGGTTTGCAGTTTCGTTGAATTTTTTCAATCTTCTGCTCTGTCTGCATGTCTGTTTCCCGGCTAATGCTGAAGGCAGATTGAATGAAGTAAGAAAAGTAATCTATTCTATGCAATGAAAATTAATTTGGAATAGTTGCGTTTTTCTCCGATTATTTCCTTTTTACTTGTTCTTATTTATTTTTGATTTCTTTCTATAAATTACAAATTAGATGAGTTTTACGATATTACGGAGTTCTTGTCAAGTTTCCAATGTCAAGGACCCTGAAGGCTTATAATATGTTTAGCAAATAGCTCTTCACTGTTAAAGCTTGAACTTCTATACTTTTAAAAGAAACGTATTTTATTTTCAATCTTGTCACTAGATAATTCACCTTATTTTTGAGGACCTACCCTAAATGAAAAAATCGTTTCTTTTAAATTAAACTCACTATAACTACATTTAACACTAAAAAGAATATACCTATTACAATTTTTATATTTTACAAGTAAATAGAAGTATATTGACGAGTTTTTCTCGCTTTTTCAATCTCCTACTTCATATACTGTGAAATTAAAACTAGTACAGGATTACAGAAAGGGTGAAAAAGTGCATCACTGCACCGAGATTCGAATCAGCCATTCTTTGATGTGGGAGACCCGGGTCCGATTCCCGGCGTTAGCTCATGTGGATCTGATTCCACATTAAGCTGCAGTCCACGTCCCATATATAATCGCTGCTAAAGGGACTCTAAACTAAAATTCAAATAATGAAATCAAATCGAATCAACCGAATCAAATAATGAATCAATCTTCGGCGTATCAACCCGATGCGTTAACCACTCCGATGCTACCGAGTCCGTTCCCTGAACAACCATAAACTTTTACTGCTGAACTCAATGCTCTTTCACTAGATCACAGCAAGTGGAATAAGTAGCGTAGCGATTAACGCATTTGCGCAGTACACCAAATATCCCAGGTTCGAGTCCCGATCCAGTCATGCACTTTTTCCTTCTTTGTTTATCATTAAATTCACACCTATAGAGAAATTGATGGTAAAAAATCGGTTGCTTGTTCCAATCGTTAATATAATACTACGAGGTTTTCACATCCTATTGAAGAAAGTGTGGAGAACAAGACTAAATATTCTATTTACGTGAGAAACATAAAAATTGTAATAATCTATTTTATGTTCTGTGCACTTACATTAAAATTCTTAAGAAAAAAAAAAGAAAGGGAATAACTTCCACCAATACTCAGAATAACTTCCTCCAATAATAAAATGTGCTACTTAAAGAAGTTACCAGGTTAAAAATAAGATACGTCGTTTTAAAAGATCTGAAGATATCAATTAAAGATAAAGCCTTGAACATGTGAATACCACTGAGCCGTGACCCTCAACGCTTACTGTAAGGCACAGTGGCGATTCCGGAGTCGTCAATGGATTTGGGGGAAATACTAAATGTCATCCCACAAAGGATTAGGCTTACACAAATTATAAAAAATATTCACATATTTAAAAAAAATTATCTTTCGTTGAAGCATACAGACATATTTACGTTTGTTTTTTTAATTACATATTAAGTCGTCATGTTACCTATTATCGCCATGTAGGGAATCTTATCTTTAAAGAAATTGTATTCACAAGCCTTATTGCATCCACTTCTTTAAACAACTGATGATTTTGTATTCACACACTCTCTCGCCCAAGTACTGAACTTTACATTCGTAGAGAATTTACACGTGATCTACGCCTTCTCGCGCTCATGTACTGTAAAATGTAAGATTATGGAACCCGTGTATGTTACCCATCGCTTAATTTATTAGTATCAAGCGCGTAGACGTGGAGTAGGTTGGCGAATTAAATAAAATATTTGTTGCAGATTTAGAATAGGTAGGAATAAAACTGCTAATCCCTCGGATGAAATGGATGAGTGCATGGGAAAGAGAATATTCCGACTTTCGGAGAATTTCTAACACATGTAAGAAAACTGAAATCTCACTTAATTCGCCCTCCCGTGCATAAAAGTGTAAGCGGTATGGTAGGAATTGAGATTTTTTATGCTACAGAAAATCGTACAAAGCTGACAACGAACAGAAACCTCGTGTAGGTTGGGTACAGATACATAATATACTTTATCCCCTCCAGAAACACTTTCTAAGGGAGTGAAAATACATTGTTAATATATTTCATGAATGTAACTGTACTATTCTAAAATAAGATAGTACGCAATAACTCCCTAACCCTCGAACCGTACACCAGGACACTCAGTGCCACAGGGAAGTTTCGTTTTGCTGTAGATTTCAGTTCGTAACACTCAGCACTGCCATCTCCCTTGACTTTTACTCGTCTTTGGAGGGCTGTCAGTTGCCTTGTTTACTGTGATAATGACACACTTGTGTTGTCTATAGAGTATTGTTGGGGCACTCAGTGCCAAAGTGTACGGTTACAGTAAGTTTTTCTTCACGTGTCTATATTTATTTCCACAGCATTGAGAAGATATGTGTATTTAGACGCATAACAAAATATTTTATTTAGAACTATGAGACATTTTATTTTAAAACTCATTACAGTGAAAAGCATAATCATTCATTTAATGTTAAATCACTTTTCGACTTTTTTTTAAGTTCATTTGCCTTCCCTACTAGGAAGTCTTCCTGCTGTCTGTTATTTCTTTCTTTCACTTGTAATTTCTTAATTAATAAAAACAACAGATTGCTTCCCCGTCCGCATTCCTACCATCACCTTACCTTGGTTAATCTACGAGCACGCACTTTTTCATCAAGACGGAAAACATAGTTAATGACCGAGGATATGAACCCGGAAGGGACGCTAAACAAAACGATCGAGAGACTTTTGGAAGAGGCAGTCGATATGGAATTAGAGACGAGTTAAGATGTAGACCGCGAACTTCATTTTCAAGCTTACGATAAATTTAGCCTTGCTCTGTCCTAAAGAGCACTTTTGTTTCAGCTGACGTTATATAGCTGTTAACGACGATGATTTTTTTTCTAAAAAGAAGTTTCGACTTTGATTGAATTTGCGGTCTTCGTAAAGTTGGTTTTCCTGTCTGGGTTTCGCTAACCCTTAACCTTCGACTGCTTGAACGATCAGCCAGCCAGATAGAGAGATGGACGGACGTCAGCCCATTGGGAGAATCATCAAAAAGGCAACATACAGATCTACAAGTAAGTGCAAGTAGGTTAAACTGTCCTCAAAGTTACTCCTTCTCACCCGTCTCAACCCCTTTAACATCACAGTCTGTTTCTTTTGCATATGTTTGATTTTATTTAAATGCAACCCAGGTCAGATCCCGTACCTTACGTTCTGTCAAGTACAATGTATAGAAAATCCTGGGCAGAGCTCCTCCGTGGCTAAGCGGTTAGCGTACGTGCCTTTGGCGCGGGAGACCCGGGTTCGATTCCCGGCGGGAGCTCATGTGGTTCGGATTCCACGTTAATCAGTAGGTCCACGTCTCATATAGCCTCGCTGCTGAACGGGACGATAAACTCAAAATCAACTCAACTCAAAATCCTGGGCGCAACTTGTAGGTTCTGGCATCCCCAATTACGTTATCTATTAGCGCATTATCTGAGCTCTCAGACCGACAAGGGGCGGATGCACCTGGTGGTAGATGCTTTAAGATCCTCGTGTTTTCAAATATTTTACTTTAGTTTGTTCGCCGCCCACCGTTAGAATTTTATGAATTTCTATTTATTTTACCACCCTCCCTCCATCTTCTCAATTTGTTGTGTTATTTTGTTTTATGTGCTTTTTAATCATACTATTTAGAGATACTTAGAGGAAATGGTGTATATTAGCATTATGGCACAAGCTCGACTTAGTCTCTAGATTCGATTTTGCGCCCCATATTTTTTCACGGCAAGTATGGGGAAGACGTTATTGGTTTTTTTGAGTATTTTGAATCTTACTGCGTCATTTATGAGTTCAATGCAGTGAAGAAACGTGATTTGCTTCCATATCTATTACGGGACGGGGCCTTGTCGTGGTTTCTAACTTTAACTAGGACAGACGAATTTGTGAACTTGTCGTATGTAGACATAAAGAGACGTATGAATACATTATTTGGAGGTTTTGTAGTTAAGGTTACGGAAGACACTATTCGTTCTAGAGATCAAAAAGAAGGGGAACCTATTATGACATATATATATATATATATATATATATATATATATATATATATGAGAAGCTCATACTTAGTTTTGATAAAGCTGTGCATATACAACAACAAATCAATTTCATAGTTGAAGGATTATTGCCTCAGTACTTTAAGCTCACATGCAATAAATCGTTTTCATCCGTTGATGCGTTGTGTGAATTTATATTACAAGACCAGTCAGGTGAGTTAATCGTGAATTATAAGACGCTTATTAAAGCTAATTCGAAAGAACAAATCTTGCAGTATAGTACACCGGAATTTATCGCTATGGTAGCTGATGTTTCATTACGCGATAATTCTCATGTTTCATTTCCTCTCGAGGAACAACAGGAGAGAAAAGAAATGCGCGTTTGCATCATGATATCTTATCCGCTGGGAAAGAATGCGGTAATCAACAGTCTGTAGATTCTATCCCGCTTCATCAACCGAAATGTAACTTTTTTCTCCTTTTTGTTCCTCTGAATGTAAGAGTGCCAATAATAATAATAATAATAATAATAATAATATGCACAATAGAATGAGCTCTACAACGAATACTTCTGTTATTGCTAAGAACAAACAGAAAAAGGCGCAAAGAGAATCATAGTACGTCTCACGCGAACCATAATATACACTGTCCAGCTAAAACATTAGAGTGCAATATAGCACAATTCAAGGGAAGTGATAATTGTAATGTTTTACATAGCGGAAATAATTCAGGGAATGGTGAGACCTGCTTTTAAGACTCATACAATAACTACGCCTATTGCTAGGGATAGGATTATGCCTTGTATCAAAATTATTGGAAACAAAGTGTATAATTCGTTGATGGACTCTGGTAGTCAAATTTCTATTTGCACTAGGGAGCTTCTTCCTCCTAACACCAGACTTGTTAAAAGACGTATTATCATTCGTTGCATCTCGGGTAAAGGAATTGAAATTAATACGTTAGCTGTGCTCAAGTTCTAAATTGACGGCTATTCATTTACGCATACCTTTAGAGTTGTAGACAAATTTGCATCTTCTATTTTGTTGGGGAATGATTGGTTACTTCCTCAACATGTTACTATTAACCAGGATATTCACATAGTTCACGTGGTTAGGTTTAAGAAGCCCACAGATCACGCGCTACCTGAGAGGCATGCTATAGGCACAGTTTCAGAACAAACAGCGAACTTAATGCAAGCATATTTCATAACGGCGAAATCTGCTACTTTACCAACAAATTCCAGCGTTCATAAAATTAATGATTTAGTGGGAGTTAAGAATATTTTGCAACCTAATGAGAAAATCCTGTTATTAGAGTAGTCAACCCAACCAACAAAAAGTTGTGTTTAGAGAAAAATCTTCACTTAGGTGCAGCTATTGACATTAGGCCGGGTGTACATTACACAAATTATACAGATAGTGTTCAAAATCATGGTTTAGCCAGTAAACAAGATATCACTAACTTTCCTACTGGTTTTGAAATCAAGCGTGTGGATATTAACGCTCAACTTTCTGACGATCAGAAGCAAATGTTTTATTCTGTTATAGAGGATTATAAGGATTGGTTTTCTTGGTCAGAGGATGATTTTGCAGTGGCCAAGGGTTACATAGCTACATGACGTCCCAGTTCACATCAATCAGTATACAATTCCCTGCCACTTAAGAGAATAAGTTAAAAAACAGGTTGATACTTTGCTTAAACTAAAGGTCATTAGGAGGTGTATATCGAGTTATAACTCACCTATTCTTCTCGTGAAAAAGAAGTCTGGATCTTTCAGATTTGTTTTTGATTGTAGGGCTATTAAACTTCATATTGCACCAGACAGTTTTCCTGTACCGTCGATAGAAGACACTATTCGCGTCTTCGTAAGTGTCGCTACCTCTGCTGCTCTGACTTGCTCAGCGGTTTCTTTCAGGTGAAGATCGCTGAGGAATATCAACATGTCACTGTCTTTTTAATCCCAGGAATTGGTTCTTTTTGTTTTACAGCTCTCCCACAAGGTCTTATTACTAGTTCCGCTGGTTTAAACAGATTAGTGAAAATGACACTGAAAGGATTAGAATCTGAACAAATTTTTGGGTACCTTGATGATTTTTTCTGGGGTGGAAACACTTTTGAGGATGTTATCAACTTCACCAAGAAGTTACTTCAACGAATTAGAGAACGCGGTCTTAAACTTGCACCAGAAAAAACGAAGTTGTCTTATTTTTCATTAACGATTTTGGGACACGAAATTTCGTACGATGGTTTGCGAATATTCAAAAAAAAAAATAACTGACTCCATTAGTAATTATGAACGTCCGAAGACGAAAAAACATGTGAAAAGTTTTCTATGATTAGCTAGCTCTCTAAGACGATCCTTACCTATTTTTTCTGAAATCGCTGAGCCTTTGAACTCGCTTCTCAGAAAGGATGTACCGTTTAAGTGGACACAAAAGCAACAAGATGCTTTTCAAGACCTTATCATAAAATCACCATATTTAATGCATTATAATCCAAAAAAAAAAACCCTGTATACTTGTTCTGTGATACATCAACACGTTGTCTTGCTGCCGTGGTCAAACAACCTATATGTTCTCCAGATGACCCAGAGTTAGCACCCATTGCTTATTGTAGCCGTAGCTTAAATAAAACTGAAAAATTTAGACATTCTTATTAACTTGAATTTTTGAGCATTATATATGCCTATCGATCCTTTCGTTATTTTTTACTAGGACGTCACTTTTACTTGAAAACCGATTGTAAGAGTTTATTGTTTCTGAAACAGACAAAAAATGTAGGTAAATTTGCTAGGTGGCTTAGTTTTATTGAACAATATAACTTTACTGTCACACATGTAACTGGGTGTCTAACAGAAGCTGACGCTCTTTCACGTTTTTCTCGTGCCCCCAGGGACATTTCTGACGAGCAACAAAATTAGGAAGACCCTCGAGTATTTTCTTCCACTGTTACTGAGTGTAACAATATGCTAAATGACGAGCCTTCTCTCAGAGATGAACAAATGAAGGTCCCATTTTATAAGGATGTTTTTGATTCGTTAGAAATGAAGGAAAAGAAAATCCAAAAATTGAAAGACAAGCATTTTATTACACGGTTAAAGAAGGAATTTTGTATAGAAAACAAAAAACATCTAGTTGTATGAAATTTTTAGTTGCTGTTCTTGTTTAATTACGCTATAAAGTTTTTGATGCGGCTCATACTTCTGCCATTGGTTCAAGTCACGGAGGCTCTTCTAAGACATATGATCTTTTAGTGAAATCTGTGTATTTCCCTAATATGAAACAATATATCTATCAGAAATGTAAGGAATGTTTAAGTTGTCAGTCAAGCAAAAATAAACCTGGTTCTGCTTATGATGCATTGCAAACGTATCCCCAAGTTCCGCCCTTCTATCGCATTTTCGTAGACATTGGAGGGGTGTATTCCTCGAGTAATATTTTCAGACACAAATATTTGATTCTCGTTGTCGATGCTGCTACCCGTTATACTATTTGTGGTTCATTAGCAGATATAACAGCGTGTTCTGTAAGTAGTTTTCTTTATAAAAATGTAATTTTGAAATACGGTATTTTTAAAGAATTAGTCACAGACAAAGGTCCATGTTTTGCAAGTAACCTATTTAAGGAGTTGTATGCAATGATTGGAGCTAAGATTCGATTTGTAAATGTTCAAGCTCATTACGCTAACGGCACTGTGATAGATATCCGAAACATTGAACAGAGACTGATATCTGCGTTGTGTAATAAGCATCAAGGGAAATGGGTCGACCTGCTTCCATTTGTTGTGTTAGCCCACAATTTAACTGTCAATGTATTCTCTAGATACAGCCCTTTTGTACTTTTGCTTGAATTCAGATGTAGGATGCTACACAAAACAATTTTGGACATCCCTGTCAATTTCAGTTCAATGCTGAACGTTTAAGGCATCTTGGAGAAATACGAGACAAAGCCCATGATAAATGGTTCCAGACACGTGAGACGGCAACAAAATTCTATGACAAACGTCATTCGAAACCCAATTTCAAAGTCGGAGACAAGGTATGGATTATGGACAGTACCATGAAGAATGGATCCACCAGAGCTTTCAGTGGACGTTATTTTGGTCCAGGAATCATTCAGGATATTGACCATCCAAATTCCTATTTTGTTAAGTTCAGGACTGCGCTAGGAAGATTCAAAGTTGATTCGATTGCAGTACAAAGATTAAAGAAGTACTGCGAGAAACAGGAAAAGGGAAACGAGGAAGAGGGAGAAGAAGATGACGTTGACTTAGATATACGAAACGTTGTTGAGAATGCTACTGCGAATGCCTGCCGTGCCGAAGCACAGGAAGAGAAACATAAGAGATTGGAAGAAAAAGAATAACATTATGAAATTGTTTTTAATCCTGCGTTAAACATGATAGAGAAAGAAGAAGATATTCCATCTGTGAATCTTCGTGAGGTTGTGATTGCCAACCAATTACACTGTTCAACAACGAAAATGTAAATTGAACAAAATCAGCTAATTCTTTTTGATTTTGTGGTGCTGATCACGAATTTGAAAGTTATTTTCGAATATTTGCTCTACTTTTTGTTTTACAGGCATGTCTAATAATAACGCTTTAAAAATAAATATATTCGCTTCGTTTGGGGTAAAATGTTACACTGATCCGGCAACACTGGAGAAAGTATATGAACGCTTGGTTTCATTGTGTTCCTCATCTCAGTAGTGTTCTGCTATTGTTAGAAAAGACAGGTTTAGTGCAGTTATCAGCGTTTTGGGTGTGACGTTTGTGTAGTGCAGGACATAAAAATACAACTACAAGTACGCAAAAATACTGGTATTTCGAATGTATATTTTTAAATAGCTGTCGGAACTATTTCAAGTGGCATTTTGAGGATTTCAATAAACAAAAATGCCGCGAAATTGTGTAAACAGTGCGGATAACTTCTCCTACGTGTGTGAGGAAGTGACATTTTCCTCACAAAAGCAGACTATAACACCACTAATAAGAAAAGCCTATCAATATTACTTTGGTTGTAAAATTGGAGACCAAGATAAATCTTGGGCACCCCACATTGTGTGTAACACTTGTGCCAGCAAACTAAGAAATTGGATTATTGGGAAGGGGCGCTTAATGCTTTTTGCAGTGCCCATGATTTAGAGGGAGCCAAGCGACCACATCAGAGATTGTTATTTTTGTATGGTTCCTTCAGTCAAGAAGTCAATTTCCACGAAGAAGAAGCGGGCCTTGATCTATTCTAACATTCCTTCTGCAATGCGCCCTGTTCCACATGGAGAAGGACTACCTGTTCCTGACCCACCTAAAGAATACGATCTTTTTTCTGATGATGATCAAGAAGTTGAAGCTCCTGAATCAAGTACTTCGAAGGACCCTACGTTTGTTGTAGAAGAACCTCCATGTGAACCACAGAGACTTACTCAAGAGGAACTAAGTGATCTAATCAGAGACTTGGACCTCTCGAAAAGCAAAGCCGAAGTTTTAGCGTCACGCTTAAAACAATGGAATTTATTGCAGGAAAAAGTAAATATTTCAGTGTATCGGAATAGGGAGAAAATGTTCACTTCAATTTTTACTATGGAAGACACACTTGTGGCATGTACAGATGTAAATGGTCTCATGAGGGCACTTAAAATTAATTACGAACCTACGGAGTGGAGGCTCTTTATAGATTCGTCCAAGGTGAGTTTAAAGGCAGTGCTTTTACATATTGGAAATGAACTTCCTTCAATTCGTGTAGGTTACGCAGTTCATATGAAGGAATCCTATGAAAACTTGAAACGTTTACTTCAAGCCATTAAATATTACGATTTTCAGTGGCTCATTTGTGGTGACCTTAAACTAATAGCACTGTTGCTAGGTATGCAGTTAGACTATACAAAGTATTGTTGCTTTATATGTGAATGAAACAGTAGAGATCGTGGATCTCATTACCGTAAGTGATTGGTGTACCAGAGAAACTCTTCAGCCGGGAGTGAAAAATGTGCAGCATGAACCACTGGTAGATCGTAACCGAATTTTGCTTCCATCTCTACATATTAAATTAGATCTTATGAAAAGTTTTGTTAAGAGCATGAATCAAGAGGATGAGGCCTATAAGTACCTAAGAGGACAATTCCCTCGATTAAGTGATGCCAAAGTTAAAAGAGGTGTTTTCATAGGGCCACAGATTAGACAACTATTCAAATATAACAAGTTCGACGAAATTCTCCAAGGTGAGGAGAAAGCTGCGTGGGAAAGCTTGAAAAGTGTTTGTTCACAGTTCTTGGGAAGACAGCGAGCAACAAATTACAAACAACTGGCAGCAAAGTTGTTATTGTGCTACGAAAATCTCGGTTGCAGTATGTCTCTGAAACTCCACTTTCTTCATTCACATCTAGACTTTTTTCCCGAAGATTGTGGAGCAGTAAGTGATGAACATGGTGAGCGTTTCCATCAAGATATTGCAGCCATGGAGAGGAGATATGAGGGAAAGTGGAGTTCTAACATATTGGCCGACTACTGTTGGACTATTGCAAGGGATGCTCCAGATGTAACCTACAAAAGGAAAGCCAAGCGAAGACGCACAAAATAAAATAAACATAATCCTGTACAAGGGATCACTTGAAACTTTTGTCTACATTGCAGTGTAGTTCTTGCACAAAGAGGTATTTGTACATATTTTTCATGTTTTGATATTAATACTGATTTTTATTACGGAATTGTTAATGTTTAACTTGACCACGGTTACTTTATTTTCTGTATCGCTGTGAAACTGGTATTTGCGCAATTTTGAAAAAGGAAGTACAAGGGTATAGAAAGCTATAGGTTAGGGTACTTCTTAACTCCCCAGCTTATCACATCACAGTGAAATAGATAAAAAAAAGTGAAATGTAGGTTTTTACAAGGATTTTGCTTAAATGTTCTATAAATATTAATACTTTTGTATATATAGAGCTACTGTTGTACAAAGGCGTTTTTTCACAACCTGAGCTAAGAAAATTCTTCTATTATCATTTCTTTTCATATTATGCCTAAATGAATGTAAAAATCGCAATTTCAAAGAATTTACATACTTTCGATCAAAATTTGTTGAACAGTGTTACCCACTTGGGCTGAAAGAGGGAAGAATTGTTACGGTTTGAAACCGAAGTTTGGTGCCAATTCTGCAATCAACAAGAAAATCAGTGTTTTTCGAGGAGATATCACTATGATTAAAGCTGACGCTGTTGTCAACCCCACGAATGAATTACTTATTCCATTATGAGGAGCAGATAGAAGTATCCAAGAAGCTGCAGGAGAAGCATTTCGTAAAGATTATGAGAAAATACGTTCTTTGAAACCAGGAGAAGTGAAGATTGCTCCAGGCTATAATCTCCCTGCTGAGCATGTATTATTGACGTGTGGTCCCAGAGATGGGAACAAGAAGACTCTGGAGAATTGTTATAACAATTGTTTTGATTTTCTGTTGAAAAATCTGTTTTCAACTGTGGCTTTTCCTTGCATCGCTGCTAGTGCATTTCATTTCCCTAAGGAACGTGTTGCGAGAATTGCATTGCTAAATACAGGAAAATTTTTAGAGGATCATGTGGACAACGTAGATCGTATTATATTATGTATTTTCGACAAGGAGAATTGGGATCTCTATCAGCGTCTTTTACCTGTGTACTTTCCCTTGGAAGAAGGAAAAGAAGCGGAAGCTGTTTCTCTGCAATGAAGTTTTTTTAAAAAAAAGAAAGGGAAAGGAAGACGGTTCTCAAAGGAAGATTTGATGGATTAGGAATATCTGTGAAGTTGGTGACGAATTTTGCTTTGACACTGGCCTGTCATTATGGAATTTGCTTTGATTTGTTTGTGTTTCTAAGTCTTGCCAGCAATAACAATTACAACGAAGAGAAGGAGAAAAAGGAGTACTCATATAGACATCATTGCTTTTTCAGTCACTTAGAAGTGTTGGTTAACTTTGTAGAACATGTTTTTTTTGGTCATCTTATCAACAGCTTATAAACTGAATAAATTAGTATCTTGGCGCCAAATCAACATCCCATTAATACACTTTGCTTAACAGAAGAAAACAAGGGAGATAGACGCAACTGTGAACTGATATTTGTATGCTATGTTATGATGGTAATGAAGAAGAAATTACTACGTTTTTTTTTTTTGCATTTTTCAAGATGCATTTTATGACCCAAATGTTGATGTAAAGAAGAATGAAGTTTTTCCTGGATTTTGTATTTGATCCTACGATTTGTTACTAGTTATTGCTAACATACTCAGTCAATGTATTCTTTTAAAAGGAATATACACTGTTATAACCTCTTATGTGATTTTAGTGATCTTTTTGAATTATCAATTTTTTTTATTGCCTGCAGTGTATATAGTAAACTTGCGTATTTGATCATGAAGATGACTTGGGATTTAAGTATGACGAAGATTTGTGCTTATATGATATATATTTTTGTATATTTGAAAAATTGACTTGGTTCCACATTTGCCTGTGGGTATATGTACTTTTACTTTTGTACCAGAAGAAAAGACTTCTTTCTCTCTTTTATCGCATATTTAGTTAGGGATGTAGGAATATGTTTGGTGATAGTCTGTCATGTTGATTTTTTTAAGGTTTTAATAGCCAGTGCAGAGGGCTATAACTCTGCCAATACGTCGGTCATTGTGGAACTAAATTCTCCACAATTCGTTTTTCTAAAACCTGAAAACAACATTTTTTGTGTTGTTTTATCTGTTCTTTCTATGGGTAGTTAGATTAATTTTTCTTCTACCGCGTAATGGTTATTTTGATTATAGACTTAAAACTTTATTGAAGTTTGAGTTTTTTATTTACTATATAATATATTATACAGATATATACGTATGGATTACGGTTTAGTTATTATTTTTGCCTTTTCCTCTGATTTTTTTTGTCAATTTTTATTCATTCCATTATTATATCCAATTATTGTCCCTACCCTCATATCTTACGTGTTTTAGGCAGTCATTGACTGTATCCCCCAATTTTTGTGATGTTACTATTATATACCTGTCTACCCTACTCCTATGATCTACTTGTTCTGAATGAACTTTCCAGTAATGTGATGTGTAAGGACATGGTACCTGTGATTTCCAGACCTACATTTTGTGCTTAGTGATGCTGTGTTCACAACATCAACGTTGCTGTGTTTACGTCATTTGGCATTGACTGTTATGCTATCAACTGTGTTAGTGTTGTGAAAATTTATGCTGTACTCATCTTTTCTCACCACATGATCCTTTCCAGACTATATTTGCTGCTGTGTCTTTATTATGAAGACTGAATGGAACTACAAAGATGCTACTGTTTTTCTTAAATGGAAAAACTAAAAAGTTTTTTGGCTCCGAAATGTTTTCATTCAGGACTTTGATTTCAGGGGGGGATGTGAAGATATGTGTATTTAGACACACAACAAAATATTTTAATTAGAACTATGGGACATTTTATTTTAAAACTCATTACAGTGAAAAGCATAATCATTCATTTAATGTTAAATCACTTTTCAACTTTTTTTTTAAGTTCATTTGCCTTCCCTACTAGGAAGTCTTCCTGCTGTCTGTTATTTCTTTCTTTTACTTGTAATTTCTTAATTAATAAAAACAACAGATTGCTTCCCTGCCCGCATTCCTACCATCACCTTACCTTGGTTAATCTACGAGCACGCACTTTTTCATCAAGACGGAAAACATAGTTAATGACCGAGGATATGAACCCGGAAGAGACGCTAAACAAAACGATCGAGAGACTTTTGGAAGAGGCAGTCGATATAGAATAAGAGACGAGTTACGATGTAAACCGCGAACTTCATTTTCAAGCTTACGACAAATTTAGCCTTGCTCTGTCCTAAAGAGCACTTTTGTTTCAGCTGACGTTATATAGCTGTTAACGACGATGATTTTTTTTTTCTAAAAAGAAGTTTCGACTTTGATTGAATTTGCGGTCTTCGTAAAGTTGGTTTTCCTGTCTGGGTTTCGCTAACCCTTAACCTTCGACTGCTTGAACGATCAGCCAGCCAGATAGAGAGATGGACGGACGTCAGCCCATTGGGAGAATCATCAAAAAGGCAACATACAGATCTACAAGTAAGTGCAAGTAGGTTAAACTGTCCTCAAAGTTACTCCCTTCTCACCCGTCTCATCCCCTTTAACATCGCAGTCTGTTTCTTTTGCATATGTTTGATTTTATTTAAATGCAACCCAGGTCAGATCCCGTACCTTACGTTCTGTCAAGTACAATGTATACAAAATCCTGAGCGCAACTTGTCGGTTCTGGCATCCCCAATTACGTTATCTATTAGCGCATTATCTGAGCTCTCAGACCGACAAGGGATTGATGCACAGTATTATACGTGATTTTATGTACTGTTTGCAGAATTTTACTTACAATGCATAAAATAGTAACTAAGTAGGATATTTTAAATGAGTTACTACCTTCTTCTCAGCCTGATAAACCGGAGGCATTTGATAATAAGTCTGAAAGTTAAAATGATAAGAATTTTTGGAAGATGATCTTATACAAGACGTGTTTTCATCTGATGTCTCAAGGATATGTACCTAGTGCTAGCCAGTTATGACCTAGTTCAAATGATCCAGAAGGAAATGATGAAAATGCAGAAGCATCGCATCTGAGAAAGAGGATTAGGCGAACCCGTCAACCGGAAGGCAAACGATGCAGTATCTGTCCACGAAACATTGTTTCGAAAACCATCATCCGATGTGCTGAGTGTAAGCAGTTTACTTGCAAATTTTCTTTTTGCTGTAGATTTGAGTTCGTAACACTCAGCACTGCCATCTCCCTTGACTTTTACTAGTCTTTGACGGGCTGTCAGTTGCTTTGTTTACTGTTATCATGACACATACGTTTTGTTTATAGAGTGTTGTTGGGGCACTCAGTGCCCCAGCGTACGGTTAGAGTAAGTTTTTGTTATTATCTCATATGTGTCTGTGCCAATTGCAATGAAAAAAAGTAAAAAAAGGCCCTAAAAACTATGAGACTCCAAAATCTGCTACTAAAAGTATATTTATTTATTTATTTATTAAACAAATTCCCAGATACAGCATAATTGTGCCATTTTACACAGGGAAATATCAACAAGCAGGAAAAAAGAAAAAGAAAAACAATTTAAAAATAAACAACAACAGTAACATCAATAGTATTAACAAAGAGTGCACAAGTAATATTATTTAGCCAGCACACGTTTTATTGCTCTTTCAAACACCGGGTAGCTCGAAAAAATGTCCACCTCACTGGTTAGATTATTATGATAGTTGGGTACTCGGTGAAAAAGGGACCTCTGTATACTTGTCAACCTAGGGCGTGCAAGATGGAATAGGTGGGTATTCCGGGTTTTGCGGGAAGGGACATGTAAGGATAGTTGTTGAATTAGGGTTTCTGATCTTAGGTTCCCATTTACAATCTTATGAAGAAACTTCAAATCAGAGTTATTTCTGCGTACTTCTGGCGTCTGGATATTAAGATATCGCAAAATTTCCTCCTTAGGTAATATTCGAACTGCGGGAACACGAAAACGTACTATTGCAATAAAGAAATTGAGAACAGACTCAAGTCTAGAGAGATGTGTAGGTGCGGCCATGGCCCATATGGGAGAACAGTATTCGATCTTGGGTGCTATAAGAGTTTTATAGAATGTTGTTAATGATGCCACAGTACGTAGTTCAGTGAATCGGTAAAGAAGCCCCAGCATACGCATTGACTTCTTAACTATTGAGGAGATGTGGTCAGAGAACGAGAGTTTGGAATCAAAGATGACACCAAGATCATTATGACTGGCAGAATGTGTTATAGGGGAATCGTTAATATGGTATTTGGAGGGAACAGGAGACTTTTTCAGAGTAATTGTAATACCATCACATTTCTTACTATTAAGTTTCAAATGCCACATTTCACACCAGTCTACAAGATAATTTATGTCTCCCTGTAGGGCAATTGTGTCATGGAAACATGATATTTCTCTATATAATTTGCAATCGTCAGCAAAAAGCAAAAGGCCACTAGGATTAACTGATAGGTGAGGACCCCTAGTATACAGGACAAATACAGGACAAATAGCAGGGGCCCTAGTACGCTTCCCTGAGGCACCCCCGAGATCACAGGTTGGGGGTTAGAAGTCGCCCCTGAAAGAAGAACTTTCTGTTTACGTCCCTTTAGATAGCTGGTGATTAAAGAGAGAAATTTACTATGTACATTAAACCTATTGGAAAGCTTGTGGAGAAGAAGAATGTGACTGACAGAATCAAAGGCCTTTGAGAGATCAAAATAAATGGCATCTAATTGAGTATTGTTATTTATACATTGAACTGCACAGGAAAGAAGAGTACTTAAGTTTGTGAGACTTGAGCTTTTCGGTAGAAAACCATGCTGAGAAGTGTGAATGTAAGGCGACGTGAATTTGAGAAGCCTGTCTTTGATTATCTTTTCGCAGATAATAGATATTACAGAAAGAAGAGAGATTGGCCTATAGGAGGATACTTGATCTTTAAGTCCTGATTTATATATTGGGGTCACATGAGCTAATTTCCAGCTGGTGGGATAATATCCTTCTCTGAAGCATCTATTGAATAGGATGGATAAAGGAACTGAAATAGCTGAAGCAGTTTTGTTAAGATAGAGAGAGCCAATGTTGTCGGGCCCAAGAGATCTATGTGGAGAAAGCGACTGCAAGAGAACCAAAACCTCACCCGGGGTGGTAGAGAGGTCTGATAAGATGTTAGTACAAATGAGGAGGAGAGGGGGAAGATGGGTTTTAGGGGGAAAGGCGGTAAATGTTTTACAGAAGTAGTTATTAAAAAGATCGGGTCTCTCACCATCACTAGCTTCAAAATTCTCGTCATGAGCTGTTGCTGGTATGCCGGGAGATTTCGATCGAGATTTAATTACAGTCCAAAATAGTTTAGGGTTGCTAACAGTAAAATCACCAATTGAGTCCATGTATTCAAAGTACTTACATCATTGTACCTTCTTCGTAAAGCTTCTAATTTTAGCGAATTGTTTGTATGTGTGGTCACTCGGATGTGACTTCCATAGATTCCAGGCAACCTTTTTGTTTTTAAGAAGATCACGCAGCTCATTGTCGAACCAGACCGGAAACTTCTTCGATTTTGATGTTTTTACAGGGACAAAATCCTTTATAGTTGAGTGGACAACAGATGTGAATAGGTCCACCGCCTCGTCGACAGATCCTGCCTCCAACAAACACCAAGGAAAGAGTTCAATAGCCCGACAGATGTCGCCCCAGGGGCTTTCTTCCAAAGAAGTTGTGACCTACTTTTAAGGGGCTGGTTTGTAGTACTGGAGGGGGAGAAATTGAATGAAACATCCAAGGAATCGTGGTCCGAGGGAAAGAGATTTCTGCATGGAACAATACGACGAGGCTCTAATCTACGAGAGAACAAAATCCAGATTGCTATTTTTGCAGGTATTATGCATATTGTGCTGACCCAGTCCAAGTCCATGAATAAAATTGTCCATGAAATAATTGTCATTTCCGTCTTTACCGATGCCATGCTTACTGTCCTGCCACGTGATGGAGAGGTTGAAATCACCCAATAGGATGACGTCACCAAGTGATAATGCTTGTAACAGTGAGTCATGGCAAGCTTCTAAGATGTACTGAGGAGTGTTGTTATGCGGTCTATAGAAGCACCCAATAAACACAGAGCTACACTTTGAAATAAACACACCCAGATAAGTTCACAATTCCGTTCAAGTTCCAATCTTCTCTTGCTCTTCCACTTATTATTTATACAAATCATCACTCCACCTCCACGAGTTATGCGGTCTTTACGAAAGATGGAGAAATTATTTGAGAAATTGAGTTCACTGTCGTTCACAGATTCATTGAGCCACGATTCAGTCACTGCAAGGCAACTCAGTTCCATTATCTCGCCTAGGTTGATTGAGCATTCGAGTAATTTGTTTTTACTACGAACATTCTGGTAATAAATATTAAAACCACTGGTGGAGTCTGGACCAGATGGACCAGGGTTTATGTGAATATCACCACAAAGCAAGAGAAGATAAAAGAGAATGAGATATATTTTATTTGACAGATTACACACTTGTAAACCATAAAGGAGTGTGTAAAAGTATGTTTTTGCAGAAGGTGGAGATGTAAAGAATATGTTCAAGCAGTTTGTCAAAATCAATTAACATTTTTCCCTGAAACAATGAGTTTTTATTTTTGGGGCATCCAATAACCCAGTGTACGGTTAATGTAACAGAAATTAAGGTGTACGGTTCGAGGGTTAACGAACGTTTCGTAAGTCAGTGAAATTGTATTTGGTACATACAGAAATTAATATTTTATGAATGAAAATATGCACATAGAAAATACGATTTTATAGTACAGCAATCAATCACATCCATATTATCAAGGCTAAACTGCCCCAGATGGGACCTGGATATAACCTACATGAAACTGTTTCCAACGTTGCATAACAATTTACCTGTTGTTAATTTCACATGTCTTACGTACCCGTTTCATTTCTGGCCTTCACTATTCAATTATAAGCACAAAAATTCTATTTTTTTTATTTTTATGCTTCTTTTGCTCTTTGCTGCATTCGTAAACTTCAATATAATATTACTGCGCAAAATTAGTATTCTTTGAAAATTAGTATTGAAGTGTTGCAAACTACGCACCACTCATTAATGACTAAAACAATGCGGACGCTTAAATATTATATCTTCCTGTAGAATAAGGTTAAATTTGCACTGAAGTTGCACTACCAGTGCGTTATATGTCACGTGGTATATAGTCTACTTTGCACACACAACTTTATTGATAAAAAAAGTTATTTACTTACGTTATGAAACTTAGCTGAGCGATCATCAGCGAGGGAAGGGAGTTAGAAGCTACGCAGGGCTCCTTCTATTCCAAGTTGACCCCCATGTTAATACACCAGAATACATATTACAAGTTAGTTAATAACACAGTGCGTTCGAAACACTGTCAGATTATGCTCTACTACCACCTCACTTCATACCTAATCAATCCACAAACATATACAGTCCACAATTTAACTTATGTCTTCTCCGTTATTAAGCAGCCTACAGTAATGACCTCTCTAAAATTTGTTACTTTCATTATCACATTTAGTCTGATTCTGTTCATTTCTTCGTAAGCTTGGTATTTCTGGGCTGCCATCCGCGGCAGCCAACCCATTATAAATCAGTGCAAAGTAACGGTCATGCACCAGTAAAATAAGAATGCAGAATGTCTTAGGAAATTATTTTAAGCAACAAAAGTACATTATAATATTTTATTTAATTTGCCGACCTATTGTAGAGCTGCATGCGACTTCCTTTGTCACATAAAAATCTCACTTCGTACTATACAGGTTTACTTTTGGGGAACCACTCGATATAATTGTTAAAAATTAGAATTATGTCACTAATTTTCTTCTTATTGTTTCCTAAATGATTTGCGCTGGGAGACGTTAAAATATCTTAGTTGGCATAGTTAAAACTCAAAGTGGTCATCATAAGGAACTGTTGGAAAATTACAATTCTTCTACGATTTGTGTATAAATAAGTTGTTGAGTTGATTTTAGTTTAGCGTCCCTTTCAGCAGCGAGGCTATATGAGACGTGGACCTACTGATTAACGTGGAATCCGAACCACATGAGCTCCCGCCGGGAACCGAACCCGGGTCTCCCACGCCAAAGGCGCGTACGCTAACCTCTTAGCCACGGAGGAGCTCTGTATAAATAAGGCGTTCGGATTCATGCATAAGAGTATGTTTAGCAGAAGATGTCCAGAAGCATAAAAAACACAAAATGTACAAGAGAAATGGACGATGCAAATACTTAAACGCAGTATAACGTAACTAAATCTAACTTAACCTAACCTAAGCTGACCAGATTATGCTGGACACCTACACTAACATTACATAACAAACTAACCTAACCTAGTGTGAACAGAAACTACCAAAATTGTAATATTTTTAAAAAAAGAGCTGGACCCTTTGTGCTAAACATAGGCTCTATGCATAGAAGCTAAAGTGCAAAAAAATCACATAACTACATGAACTAAGTATCCACTAAAAAGCACGAACGCCATCTAACCAAGTCAAGTTAATACGAAGCTGGGTGGTCCACGCTTCGAGGAGGTGCCTCCCAAGAGAGCAGACGCGTCAGCAAAGGTGGGTATACGCGTCAGCGAGGGTAGTAAAAGCAAGTGGGTCTTTGCAATGTTACGAGTTACAATAGCACTTGTCATGGTTTCATACTAGTAGTGGTCCACCTGTAAACATAAACCTTCTGTATTGTGTAGAAATACAACGCCGGTGGAAAATATTCCATATGAACTCATTTATCCGTAGTAAAGCACTTGTAATGATTTTACTCTAGTATCACTACACTTGTGAATATAAAATACAGGTGTGTTATTTTCTATTTAATGCTATCACTTCCAGAAATTTGTTCTTTATGCCATCATGCATAGTATTGAATTTTAACTTCCAAAATATGGTGCGCCAAAAGTAAACCAACACCCTTCGTACAATAATTCATATTCATTCTTACATGTAACATTTAATTTCTACGTAGATGATGTAAAAATTCTACGACATCTAATAAGTTTACAGTTCTCTTATAATTACAGTAACTCATTTTAATCTTGGAATTACCACTTTTGTGGCTACCTATTTCTCTTCTCTACCCTTTAAGCCTGTGAGACATGATTTATGTATCTAAAAATGACAAGTAGTAATAAAAATTAGTTCTTACCTTACAGTTACTATTTGGAACATAATTCGTCTTTTAAAAACAAACGTCCATTTTTCTTCCTTATCCATAAATGGAAAACAAACACTAGAATTCTTCATTACGACAAATACACAACATTTGTTTCAATAACTTTGAAATAAGAACAACAGTGATATTAGTTTAATATTTAAATAAAAACTTTATGTCAGTCTATTTCGCTGGATCCGTAACCAACAGCACACACGCACACAAACAAACTATACGGTTTCCCTAGTCAATATGACGTCACTCAATGTTTGCGACTCAGTGCGAAGGGTTTGTAATCTTGGTGGCATTGGTGTTGCTTGAATCCTTATACGAACAATTCCATACATGCACCAGTTCGACAGCTAATTATATATGTGTTTTGGCGTTAGATGTGCATTCTGTTTTCAACTTGTTTCATAGTGCCATGTAAAGAGATTAAAACAATGGAAAAAGCTTTCTCAACATGAAATATAGCTTTGATGAAAATTAATTTGTCAAAAATGTACTTTTGTTTCCTTTTAAATTATACTAGACCAATATTTTCCACAGTATGTGTATATGATGAATATTTGCTACAATCAATCAATCTATTTATCAAATATGGTTCCAATACACATATTTATAGTTTCCACCAAAATTACAGGGATACCAGCATATTTTCCACCTTACCAGCAAAACATGTAACAAACCAGCAAACTATCCTGTTTCTTGTAAGCTACGGAAAAGCGAAAAACGGAAAATTTTGGAAAAATTTTCAGAAAAATGGAAGATGGAGAATTTTACGGAAAACAGAAAATTTTCCAGATACTGGAAAACTATGTTTCCGAAAACAGTACAGATGGACATCGTTTCTCAGATAATCGGAATTCGGAGAGTTTTTTTCCAAAAAGGGAGATAAACTTCGGATGTTTTCGAAAATCAGAAAAACCAAATTGGAACACGATAAATTTTCGTAAAAAGATTTTTCGGATATCTGAATAAATAAGAATTCTTTTTAGAATTTTCTGGAAAATCGAGAAACAGGAAAGTCATCGATATTCAGAAAATTTCTCTTGAAACTCAAAATCAGCAAAAAAATTTCTTTTCAAAACCGATAAAAGTAGAAAATAGCCATTCATAAACTACTTATATAACTTTGATACCTATACCTGTTATTTTTCAAATATATCATTCCACTTCCTTTTACTTATATACAACACACATATATTTATACTAGGAGTATACGTATAGAATGGATGTCTGTAGAAGCCAATTGATATGTTTAGTAAATATTGATTTTGAACATATAGTTTGTAGTATCCAGCAAAAGTTTCGAGATGCCAGCGTATTTTCATGGAGATAATTTTCCAGCTAACCAGCAACATATGATTGAAACCAGCAAGAAACTGTGGTTATTTACCAGATATAATCAGCATCTGTTGCTGGTCCGGTATTTTCCTGGGATAAAACCAACCCTTCCACTAAACCAGCAAGTTCCACCAAGATTTTTTGCTGGTTCTAGCAAAAGTTTCAACCTGGGTTAAGTTCCTTACCACACGTGAAGTGATGAAGTCAGCTAAAGAGGTTGATATTTTACTACAGAAAATACGATACAAAATCTCATGTAGTGACGTTACACCTACTAAGTTTGGTTCTAAATTAGTAGTGTGTTGAAGATGATAAAAATGTTTTTCACCTGCAAGATATCCACTATTGGAAATTAAAGAACAAAAGAGGCTTGTAAGCTTTAAATACAGGTTCTTCATAGGTGTTCCACAAACTATTAGTTAAAAGGGGCCTTTCATTTCTACTCAGTACGCAATGGTATTATCATCATCATCATCATAGGTATTCTGCCTTTACTGGCAGGTCCCTTGACGCAGCTGAGAAGCTTCCATGCTCCACGGTCCTCCGCTAACTTCGTCTTCGCGTATGATCTTTCCGTTTTTATATCATCCATTAATTGTAGTCTCCTTCGCCCCTCCCTCTCTTTCCCGACACCATGCCCTCTAGGACGTCCCTCATGATACAATCTCTTCTTAGGCAATGTCCCAACCAGTTTCTCTTCCTCTTCCTAATAATATCTAAAAGCGTTCTTTTCTCACCCACCATTTCTAACACTCTCTCAATCGTTTTGCGCTCGACCCAACTAATTCTTTCCATTCTTCTCCACACCCACATTTCGAAGGCTTCCATTCGATTTTCATCACCTTTACGTAATGTCCACGTTTCCACCCCATACAGTACAACACTCCACACGAAGCATTTTATGAGTCTTTTTCTCAACTCTTTCTTCAAGGTCCCACAAAACAGACTTCTTCCTCCTAAAGGCTTCTTTCGCCATTCCTATCCTTGCTTTTATTTCACGTTCGCACTTCATGTTATTACTAAGAATACTATCCAGATATCGAAAAGTATTCTTATATTTTAAAGTTGGAAAATGTCTAGTGGATCGGTTTACTTGCACGAAATGACTATACGTTGACATATATTACGTCAGCATGACATCATTCACATTTCATTCATTATAATGAAATAACTTACAAATACGTCAATATGACTTCACCTGCATTCCATTCATCACTCATCATGCAATCAGATTTGGGTGCATGACTATTTTTGAGCATGAGAATTCAGATTGAAAAATTGTGTACCACTACGTTCGTTTTTATGTCAACTGTTATGCCTTAAAACATTCTTTACTCCTTGTCTTTCTATTTCTTCGTCTTCTAAGTTTGTGTGTTGGACAAAAGACACAGGGAAGAGCAGTAACACTGAACAGAAGCGGTGCTGCCAATGGTTGCTTTACTAATACTGAGCAAATGTTCTTAAAATCTACTAGGAATTATAAATTCCGCAGATGTACTACTATTTTAATGTCGTAAGTTTGTAACAGCCATTCGTAGACACCGAAGCCAGAAGTTTTAGTCAGCAGTAATGAAAGTAGCCTCAACTCATTATGCACTTAATGATTCCCTAACCATAAACTATTAAATTATTTTAAACAAATTAGTCTCAATATACTGTGTTCACTAAAATAATACATGCACCAATGTGTCATCTTAAATGATGCACATTGCAGCATCAGTGCTACTGTAAGTACGGTAATAATTGTGACGAAATTCTTTGTACTAATAGAAAGTTTGATTCATGTGTCGTGGTGCTTAATACCACGTAAGTCAGTAAGTATTTGTGTGCACCATTATAAGATCAGTCTTTCACATGAATGCAGAATGTAAGAATAGAGTGTATTGTTCGAACAGTTGCTGAAAGAAGTTAGCCACCTAATAACTTAAGTTTTAAAGTGATACATTGTAATGCCCCGCTGTATTCTAGTAATTTTTATTTGTAACATTTTTTGAGATTTTGTATATCAATTTTCTTTTTATAAATCTGGCAACTCTGATGTTTCCATCTTCCGCTGGCGCGAAAGGGAAGTGATGCACTAGACGGAAGACACACACAGTGCCGTGATCAAGAAGCTCAATTTCAGCTTGAAAAGAAAAATCTTATACTGGATCATCTAAAACTGTTCATCACAATTTACAATATGAATGAACAGCATCTCAAGGGCTCTAGTAATAGTTAATTTAATGTGACTTATGGTGTTAAAATGAAGTAAGTTAACCTCTAGTATTCTTACCAGCTTCGCACATGTGTGCTCGGTTGTAGTGTTTAACTTTTTTCAAAGTATTTGCAATTTCATCTGGAATCTAGGCAATGATAAACTGCCCTATCTACAGTAGTGCTACTTGCTGTCCAGGAAGTGTTGTTAACTATGTTTTGGAAGCTATTTTTGACCTTTTCTTCAGTGTTTATAATAACATAATAATGTCTGCTTAAATTTCGTCGTGGAGCCCTTACCCAGTTGATGTTTCGTTCAATTCCAAGAAGTCAGTCAATTTATCTCTAATATTGTTAACTCTAGTTCTGCATTGACTATTTCTCAAGAAGTATAACTTAATTAGAAATGTGTTTAACGGACAGCATCACGTTCTATCCTGTGTTTTTATCGTGTGCAAAATATCAAATCAATTCATATCTTCAACTGTTTATTCATTCAACATATTTTGTCGCCAATCTCTAAATGGCAATGGATAGTAAGTATTTTTATGCGTCCAGCTTATGAATGCAGTTCCAATGTTTGCAGTTAGCTTCTCCTGTGTGCAACTGTGATTTTATCTGGACTCGATACTAGATAATGTACGAACTTCTCCTATGTTAAAGCATGTAAGCTTTTGCGTCTAGACTTAAGGCCTACCGGCTTCTTCGCCTGTGTTCAGCCCGTCCTCACATGGATGTCCAGCTACGCCTCACATGGATGTTCAGACACATCTCTACAGGAGCGTCATACTGTCGATGTTATTTAATACATAAGTTACAATGAAGTTAACTTCGTCTGTTTACCCGAAGATTTTGCAATCAGTGCTCATTGGTTGAGCCTCATGTCTACTTTTATTTAGTGGCTATTTGATGAAGATGTGTCTACTTTTAATGATGACTAGTTTCCACTTGGTCTTTACAGACCTTGACTGTTATTTAGTTGTCCACTTGTTGTCGGGAATTGTATCCCATGATGGCAGTGTTTTACTTTGAGCATACTTGCCTGGCGTGGCAAGCACAGTTGTTGTTTAAGCTTAGCTTCTAAGCTGGAATATGCACTTATTTTGCTTGCCCTTAGAAGTGAGCTTCTTTGTGTTTATGCTTAGCGTTTTATACTAAGCAGTTTAAGGTGTCGAGGAATAGCATCATGGAATAGTGAAATTAATCGTAATTTAATGAAGCCACGGAGAGTCAGCTCTTTATAGCTTACACTTAACCTTTGTGTTAAGTTATTTGTGCCATACTGGAATGTAATGTTAGTGCGGCAGTAGTGTTTCCACGGTGTGCATTGCGAAGAGAATGTAATGTCTACAGGCAGTTTCCAACATCGTTTGTTCATTTATAGCATCATCCACTTAATCAGTTAAGTTGCATTTTATATGCTGGTGCGATAATGCACCTCTTTAGTGCTGAAGCTCGTCTGCAGTTGCTGTGTATGCGTTTACCGAGTGTATTCATTGCTTTATCTTGTATTCAAGGAAAGTCACTTCTTCTACATGGGTTTTATCAGTGCAAGTGTGAATTATCTCTTCCTTATTTATGTCTTATTAATAAAGTATAAGTGATGTGTTCTTAGTACTTTAGTGAATGCTATTCAGTTTCGTCTTATTTACATGTTCTAGTCCCTTTTTCTGAGTGGTTTAGATTTCATAAAGTGCAGCTATTATGCTACTCCACGTGCTAACGTAAAATGTCATTTCTTTTGTCAAACAAGCGCAAACATGTTTTTTCCTGGAAAATGGAAGCTTCAAGTTTTGAAAGGTTTTTACATAAATGGTACAAGGAATTATTATTGACATGTCATTTTGTTATGTTTTAATGTAGCCTTTTATCCTGATACAGGTAAGAAAATTCTCACTCAAGTTTTCATTCTATGGTTTCTGTATTAATTCTTTTTTAGTAAGCGCGCTCACTTAAGTGTTCATTTCAATGTTTCTTATTGCTGTATAATTTGTTTTGTTGTTATTTCCATGTAACGATTATTACCACAAGTCATTATAAAGTTAGAACCGATTTCTTTTGTCATCCTGTTAAAGGTAAAGTGACAAGGTTTAATTTCGTGCTTTGGTCATAAGTACCTATGTTTGCATTAACTTTAGTTATCTCTGAAGTCAGCTATTAAGCTCACTGCTATAATGTTGGGTGAAATTACACCTTAATGACACAAGCTATTACTTGTTTTCGTGAAGATGTTTTAGCTACGTTAAAGGAGTAGGAACCTGTCCATAGCAGTTCCTGAATACTTTTTTTAAACATTTAAATCTGTGGTTTGTTACTGTGTTTGTGCAATTTTTTGATTTTCAGTATAACTTACAAGCCAAAGTTCCTAATTCAATAAAAGATTTACTATACTTCCCATTCTTTGATATTTTTTAATCCTAGATATATCTTAGATCATATCAATATATTTAATTGCATGAGACCTTTTTACCAATAGTAACAATTTAAGTTAAGTGTGTGTGAGATAAGGGCTTCCCCGTGCCTACTCGTATGATTAGGTGTGGTGCAGCTTCGCTTAGGTCAGACGTTGTTCGTTCGCTTTTCCACATGTTTCGCTTTGAGTATTTTCTCATTTTTTTAATCTCGCGAGTGCCTGTGCTTGATGGTCCTCACAGGATGGCGACCCTATTCTATCTCGGTGCCGTGGTACTGAGAGGGGAAACTGCAGTGCTTAGAGCTTTGGGCAGCTCCGGTGCTCTACAACATAATCATTACACTTATCTCAGTGCTTAAGCATAAACTGTTACATCAATGATTTAGTTTAACATTCTGTCACATTACACTTTAAATCTTAGCTATTTGTTAATTATATTGTAAAACTCAGATACACACCACTTCGAACGTTAACACAGAAAATGAATATAAGACATTATGAGCCACTAAACCACACAAAAACTGAAAGTAAATACCAAGGCCTATCTCTGAAATTTCTTACCATTACGACAAGAGCCTTTTTCAATAAGTGAAACTTTCATTCTATCATTATTTCATTTTAGGAAGTCACACTAAACAAATGATTAATTGTAATAGCTTTTAGTAACATGTATTACTTCTTTGTCTGAGAAGTTTTCGCTGTACCTTCATGACCTTTTCGTAAGCACTATTATCCATGTTAGTACTGAGCATATGTTAGATCAGATACGAATAGTCATTCACAAAAATATCTGATTTTTACATAAGTCCAAAGCAGTTTCTTTGGAACATTTTGTGTTCTATTGCGATTAGAAATTTCCGTCGACCTATTATTTAATGTGGTTTATCTTCATTTCCAGTGGTAACTAAATATACAATGCAATAGTAAATATTTTTGCTCACTTGTGGCATTCTTTAACAGTCAATCACTTAAGTGTCGGACAGTTCAACTCTTATAAAAATAAACAAATAAAATAATATCAGTACAATCTTTATTTTTGGTGCTGGGATATTTAGTAATATATTTCACTTTATAATATAGTATGTTGATGCAATAAGACTATTAGTTTTAACTCAATATTGTTCACACTCTGCACTATGCAAAATATAACAGTGACTATTCTATTGGAGAATTTTCCCCTTAATTATTTCCATATTTCTTTTGTTAGGGTAAAGATAAGATTTTTTGACATATTTTGTGTCGACTTAAGAAACCATTGAAACTGATAACTTCATTGAGATTGATGACTGCACTGCGTAAGCATTATAGGTAAATAATTATCTTCCTATCGCTACAAGTATCAATATGCTATACTAACATTCTATATAGTTCCTTACATTAATGAAATTAAAGGCATCCTAATATTTGTTGTGGATGTATTTCTACAACAAAGGTGGAAAATTTTACTTACTGGAAGATAAATTTTTCGGAGTAAGTATACAGAGATACTTCGTTATACCACTGTTGTATAAGGTCTTCCACTATTTCATCCTCACCACTCAAAGCCATAGTTTGACCCTTGTAGCCTAAATTTTGTCCTACAGATGAATTTCCTAGGGAAAAAGATGAAGTAGAAAAGAAAGAAAAATGATAGCAAAACAATGGGTTGCATATTTGTATCAGTAAACACGTCTTACAGTTAGTGGCAAATCATTAGAAATTGATCAAGATGCCAGAGAGAAACAAATACAAAATACGGATCAATGATTACAATCATCGGATTAGTAAATATTTATTTATATGCACAACTGTTACTAAGAACTTTCTAATAATTAAATTGAAGCGTACCATCGAATAGTTAATGTGCGAATAATTTTGTCATAAAGCGTTCAGCGCCCTTAACTGGCATTAAACTTGAATTAAGATAAATAATCAAACATTTATCTGTGCTCAAGATGAAGAACAAAAGTGTATTTTATAAATCTTTCATATATTATGTAATACGCGTAATTAAGTAAGCTTATTAAGTCCACCTAAATATATTAAATGCGTTATACCGTGGGTTAAATTGAAATTTTCGAGTAAAGCTTTCATAATTGGATTCTCAGCTTGCAACTTACCGGTGTTTACTAGACGAAATCAAACTATAATCATATAAATAAGCTACACGTTTGTTTCATCTTGACTTAAAGCATCCCATTTCTTAGTTCTCCTAATGCACTCAAATTTGTGAAGTGGTCTAACTTAGCAAAGTGAGAAGTGACATTACCTTAGCAAGTCCAAAATCTCGGAATAATAGTAATTGTTCTAGCTCGTCCGGTGTATACCTATCTAGGTCAAATAAATATACAATGGTTATATATACTGAGAATAACTCTGCATGTACGTCTTTGAACAAAAGTTTGTTCCCATTCTCATCAAGAGGAATTAGCTGACAAAAACAACTTCTCCAGCTTTTTACATGTAATATGTTTGTATCTATGAAAATGGAACTAGTTTCTAAATTCGATTTTCTATTTGAAATTTACATCACAGAATTCTTTAATGAAAGAATGTAACTTCCGTTCATGAATGTACAGAATAACTTTAAAACACAAACGGAAACAGCATACCAATCTTTGGAAACTACTGAACTAAAATCTGAGTTTGAGTTTTACGTCCCACAGTTATGCCCGTGAGGCTAAAGGAGTAAAATCTGTAGAAGTTTTTGTTCTGAACACTTATTCTATAAACCTTTACAATTTTCTTGCAGGTGCATTCATAAAATATTGTTTCTTCAATTATGAGTAGAATATTTTTAAAGAGAGGTAGCTGGACATAACTATTAAGCAGACATACCTTAATAATCAAGAGATTATTTATTTTTTTACCAAATAATTTTCAGAAAACTACACATTCTCTACACAGCCTTATTTTGTTAAGGATATTGCATTGGTGAAATCAAGTATTTTAGTTGAAATCTATGTAAATAAATATTAATGTTCTACATGTCGGTATTCTTTCTATTGACCACGTTGATATGATAGTGTTTTACAAACATAAATATCTTATGCTCTTATACTTAATTTAGCATGAATAAACTTGATTCATTTAAAATCATCAGGTAAACACTATTTTTATAATGTACAACTAATAATGTATATATTAATAAAGATACTAAATTATAACAAATAACTATATTTGTATTCAAGTGAGAAAGTTAACTATAATATTATACTTTCGCGAAACAAAACCAGGTTTAAGTTTAGTGTCATTCCAGAATGACATTAATATGGGAGTAGGTCCTTAATATGGAATCGCAGCAACATGAACTCTCACGCAGAATGGAACCTGGAGCTCTTATTTAAAAGAAACGCATGATAATCATATAGCTAGGAGATAAGTTTTGTTATCATAAGGTATGATAATATTTTCAAGTTAGTAGAGGAAACTTAATGCGTTAGGTTTCGTTTGCATTTTGTTATCATAAGGTGTGATAATATTTTCAGATTAATAGAGGAAACTTAATGCGTTAGGTTTCGTTTGCATAAGAGTTAGGCTAAGATTTCAGTTCTGTCTCGTTTTGAGCAGCCCACTCTTTTATTATTATTACATTTTATATCGCAATTTCTGCAATAGTCTGAAGAATATAATCGTTAAACGTGAGAGCAATATAAAAATGTAGCGCATTTACATTCTCTTATGTCCTACCAAAACGAATAAAATTTCATATGTTTGCTCTAAACCAACTCTAAATCAACTCAACTTTTGCTATTGTTCATAGGATATGGTTCGATCCTAGAAACAAGTATTCTCGGAGCACCAGTTATGCGCTCAATTATTATGTAAGTACCTAAAGCTAAAATCTTACAGTTTTCTATATCTCATTTGTCTACACAGTGTTTGATCTCGGCTTCTTTTCGTTTAAAAGATTTTTACTGAACAATGCTTTATGGTGACTCTTGAAGAAAAATAATACACTCACAAACCTACTTGCTGCACGGAATGAACACACAATTTCGTTTTTCCTGTATATTTTTTCACAGAATTATGCTACTGTAATGCTATGAATAGAATCACTAAGATATCATACGAAGAAATTCAGAACAGAAACATAAAATGTACGAATACAGCGTCTAGTAAGAATCAGACTAAATAACTTTGCACTGCGTTGACAGTTTAATCCTAGTGACGTTCAGAAATATTGTCTATCCAGATAAGAATTGTTAATGCGCTTTCTTGAAGCCTCTTTCTACTATCGACACTATATGAGACGTGGATGTACAGCGTACGGTGAAATCCGAACAACGGGCTGCCTTTGATTATTCCCGCATGGAATTGAACCCGGAACATGACCCAAAGGCGCTATCGGTAAGACCATTTGGGTGAGCTCAAGAAAAATACTATCTTTCATAGTACTATTGCACCAAACACTGACAGCTAGATGACGCATAACAGTATGGTATGTTGCCAAATTTATGATGATGATGCAGTAAATAAGAACTCGAGTCAACTTATAAAACCGTGTAGAGTATGAAACAGCACACCAATTTATAAAATAGAACAAGGGAAACCTGAGGGACAGAGAACAACATAGGAATGAACGACAGGGAATGTGCATAAACAATTCTAAGAAACCGCACATTTTTCGCGAGGAATCTTAAAGCTCAGATGGAAAAGGCAAAAACTGCACCGGGAGTCAATATCTTTCTTTATAAACTTAATAACAGTCTTGGAACAAGCGCTGAAAAGCAGAAAATACTTCATTTCTACTATTAAATATTTTAAGTATATGCCAAACCAAACAAATTAGTGTTTAATGTAAAATTATAGTTTAGGGTAACTTTAGGAAGCACTGATTTGTTTAGATAGGTACAGACTTCAAAATATTTGATGAAATGAACAATAGTAAAAAACAAGATATTTAACGTTGTACAAAAAAGCATATACATTGTACGCAATCAATATGTATTGTGTAGCATGTAAAAGATGTAGAATATGTTTCTACAGAGTATGTGTGGTAACGAAAATATGATATACAAAGAATAAAATATGAAGTTTGTTTAAAAGGCTGATTCTATGAAGTGTGTACGTGCTATAAGGTATGTAAATATTTTTTGAAGAAAACGAAAACGCTTTATTTACAGGTGCGGACTTGTACTCATGTAAGCGTTCATCAAAATAATATCTACAGTATGTATTAAGGGATGTGTCTGTGGAATTCGAACATAACAATATTATATCAAGCATGTGCATGTGAGTATGAACACAAAATACTGGATATTTGTGTTATGTTAGATACACAAACCTTAAAAGTGAAAACTTTAGAAAAAGTTAATGACAATAATGTGAAAGAAGAAATTTTCCAAATAATTCAAACTAATTATGAACATGATTTTGCACAAATATTTAAAGTTAGGAAGACCTATGAAGAAATAGAGATGTCTGTATCATTGATTCCATGCATATATTTGTAAAAATAAACAAACCATAATACTATAGTGATAAGCTTTTGCACATATAAGGTAATATGTAGTTTGAACTAATCATTTATTCATTTTCTTATGTTGCACATTGTTTTTTGCATAGTACATATTCATAATCTGAATATTTTTCTGCACTCATACCAAGCATTATGCTTATTAACTGAGACCTTTACTCCTGTTTAAACTTCTCAGAAACTCATTTCTTTATTTCAATCTTGGAGGAAACCTGATATTATACATAAAAAGACTATGTTGACTGCAGATTCACAGAATGATAAAATCATATTTTACACTATCTAATAGCGTCTATAATTATAATAATTACAATGACTTACACGAATCCCTTTTGAAATGTAACAAGAAACAATATATAAACTTAATCCCTAGTTTCATAAACAAAATGATCTTCCATGCGCAATAACTCGATAATATAATCCACCAAAATGGAATTATCATTGTATCTTCATAAAACAAATAATATTTACACTTTTGTCTTGAACATTTTTTATATACAAAACATTGTTATTTCTTACTTTGAAACATTATCATTCAATACAATACAAGTTAGCTTCAGTGAAAAAAGAACTTGTTTCCAGAATAATAAAAAGTTACATTTTGTCCTGTGTGATGATGGAACGAAAAATGATTTCGGCAAATATAAAAACAGTAGCATGCAAAGCATAGCTATTGTTCTACTGAGACGTATCACTAGATAGAGTAAGCTTTCTCTCAACAAATCCGATACATTTACAACATACTCAATTGTAGCTTTAAGAAGGTTAAAATTCATTGACATTAACTTTCAAGCAAATGAACTATCCTTGCATGTGATTCACGGGGTTGGCGTGGACAAATGTTGCTATAAAATTTCTTGCTAGAATTTAGCAATTAGACAAAGTAATTTATCTGTATTATTCTTTCATATAAATGGGAGAGATGTCATCCTACACTTGAAAGCCCAAAAGCTAGAGGAAGATCATCTTAGAAATGAAAGTTAATTGAAAATATTTAGAAGATTTTGGAGTTTTTCGTTATAGGTAAATCACTCTGGCAACCATTTCAATGAATTCATCTATACAAATGTGCAATTTAGTTTGAATATGATGGTACGTAACTAATTATGTGAGGGAATCACGTGGTTTCAATTAAAGTGATTTAATAACGTAACAAAGATATTGCTGATAAGTTCTTCATAGCAGTTAAAAATGACAGCGTTCAGAAGAAAGAAGCGATTTGATTACATCACGTATGAAGTTTCGGTTTCTTTGATTTATACGGAAATATGTGTGGCGGAAGCCTATCTAGAATATAATTTTATCTTCGCTGTGGCCATGGTAAGTATTGTGTTTAGTAGTGTCTTTGCTATATGCCAAGAAAAAGGGGGAGGTAAATTCTATTGTTATATAGAAGGAAAGGTCATAAAACCTTTTGTTATTGTAGGTAGAGAAGAATAGTGTATCATAAAAGTTATTGTTAATATATATGTTAAAGAATAGGGTATAATAAACCTGTTGTTAAGGATAAAATAAAACATTCTCTGTCGGTGTATGAACAAAGAGAAGAGTGGAAGGGGGTGGGAGACTCTTATATGCTAGGTTTTAACGGTAAAGGATTAGTGGAAGGAGGTGAAAGAAAGGTATTTTGTTAGAACGCATTTGTTTGTCTTTAGGTGTTTTTTTAAAGGAAGCGAGTTTTCTTTGTGTAATATTTTGAAAGAAAATTTTTAATGTAAGCAAATGTATTCCGAAATGTTTGCACCGATGTAATAAAATTAACGAATACTAACTAACTAACTAACTCTATGGCCTATGGAACCCGGAGGTTCAATGCCGCGTTCACAAAAGCTCTCCACTGACTTCTATCCTTAGCTAACTGCATCCAGTTTCTACTCTGTATTCCAATCTCTGCGAGATCCATCTTAATATTGTCCTCCCATCTGCGCCTAGGTCTTCCTAATGGTCGTTTTCCGATTGGTCTTCCAGTCAAGACTTTGAAAGCGTCTCTACTTTCTTCCATTCTAGCTACATGACCCGCCCATCTAAGCCTCCTAGACTTGACGACCCTAACAATGTTGGGTAAACCGTATAAATTATGTAGTTCCTCGTTATGTAGTTTCCGCCATTCCCCATTTCCGTTCCTCTTGGGTCCGAATATTCGTCTCAGGATCTTCTTCTCAAATACTTTCAGTCTATGTTCTTCCCTCAGAGTAAGTGACCATGTTTCGCAGCCAAACAGAACTACAGGCATGATTATCGCTTTGTATATTTTAAGTTTCAAATTCTTCGACAGAATTCGCGACGACAAGAGATTTTGAACCGAATAGTAACACGAATTCCCTGCTTTTAGTCGACATTTAATTTCTCCGTGAATATGATTTTCCTCTGTTAATATTGATCCTAGATATTTGAAAGTATCCACTTTATCAAAAGTATTATTTAGTATTTTAACGCACCCATAATTTGCTGTATTCCGGTCTCGACGCACTTCCATGTATTTAGTTTTCTCTGCATTTACTTCTAAACTCATGTCCCTGCAAGCATTTAATAAGATCTCTGCATTTCTTTCTATTGTTCTCCTATCATCTCCTATTAAATTTACATCATCAGCATATGCCATAACCTGGTGAATACCGTTCAACTGTAAGCCCTGGTTGCTATCTTTGATTTTCCTTATAGCGTATTCTAAAACGAAGTTAAATAATAATGGCGACAACGCATCTCTTTGTTTCAGGCCATTTTCGACTTTGAAAGCTCGTGGACAAAAATTTTCCTACCCGGACTTTACTTTGGGATTCATTTAAACATATCTTAATTAATCTAATTAGCTTTCTCGGTATTCCAAGTTCTGTAAGAACGTTATAAAATTAATGAATACTATTATATTATTTTCCTTTGATGTATATGAAAAACCGCACATGTACTTACCGTACAAATACCTTGAATTCAAAGAAAACACTATATGAATTTTAAGGATGTTAACATTTGAAAGACGAGAAAAACTTGTTTCAACACGCACCCTAGCGATCGGTCCCGGAAACGCGTTGCGGGGTGAGCGGTGCATGCGTGGGCGCGCGAACGGAAAAATACGCGCGGGTATGCGCGGACGGATGACCTTTTGGAAACAATATGATTGTGATCGCATCACGTGATTGATTTCGTTAACCTAGATTTTTCTTTAAATACGTTGCTTTGAAAAATATAAAGTATCATTCTAACTATGGCACCAGAAGAAGCAATTATTCAACGTGAGATTGTTGTAGCCAACGAATTTGAGTGGAACTCTGATATTTCATGGAGTGATACTGAGGAAATAATTTATATTTCCGATGATGATGACGACGTTGAAGTTGCATCTCAGTATATAAATTAATCAAAAGTTGGAACTGAAGATAACGAATCTTTTCCAAAATTAAAATTGGAAGATGATAAGACATACACAATCAATGATTCTTCAAAATTTCGTGAGGATTCACCGTCATTATTAACTAATTTACAAAACATTACATGTGCATTTATATATAATAACGTTGATGTGAACTGTGTGAAAAACAGCATTATTGACTGGCAACCAGATTATGCGCTAATGTGTAGCGGATGTGCAAATGGAATTTATAACCAACAAGTATATTATTGTTTAATGGTGAACCCTATTTCATATGAAACTTGGGCATGGTGTTTTATGACATCGGAAAGGGTAGAAGACCAGTTTTTTTGTGTACAGTGAGTCTCATATTATTGGACATGATACGCAGAAGCAATTTAATAAGAATTATGAAAGTGTAATAAGTAATCCATCATATATTTAGGAACTGGTGACGATTCTTCGGGAAAAGGTATTGAGAAAGGATATCAATTACATAACATTTAACGAAATGAACTGTGAAACCAATGAAATGAGAAATTACGTTTACATATTACAGTAAATGAATATTTTATCAACTGTGAACTATATTTTAACGTTATGATATATAAATATTATGTGCAAGAACATTTGTAGAAGACAATATTGTTTTGTGAAATTCATGATTGTTAACTTCAAGTTTACAATTTACGTGTTATTTCTTTAACATTTTTTGTTCTAATGCATTTTTCTTTTATTCATTATTCGTAATTATTCGTTGACTTTGTACGTGATTGCGTTAGTGTTACATGTGTGATATCAAATATTCTATTTATATTTGCAAAATAATTAGTGTGCAAAAGTTTTGATTTGATAACTAGTAAAATAAAATGAATAAGACAAGTGTTACGAACTGCAGTGCTAGTGCACTTAAACATTTGCAAGACCTAGCATAAACTAAAATGAAAACTTATTACCGAAAACAAAGACTATAACTTCACGGAAAAAAGAAGTAATGTGTCCGCCGACGGAAATTTTGTGTTGTTGAAATCAGAAAAACTATAATCTTCAACATTAAATTGGCCGACGTGTACTTGTTCATATGAAATCGTAAACATTCAATATATTAAACACCATTTTAAGAAAACTTAACATATAAAATTTTAAGTTTGCGTTAACACTTTGTTTTAAATATTTGTAATATAAACATGATTTAATTTTGAATGATATAATAAATTATTATTATTCATTTATTTTATTTGCTTTTGTTTATTATTGTTTTCTTTGAGTAAACTTAGTATTGTTGTTGATTAAGATCATTACGTACGGAATTTATTTTATCTTGAAAAAACTTTAATTATACATACAGTTTATCTTTTGGTTGTTTGTTATAACAAACTTGGATGAAAAAAAAATTAGTCACTATGTGAAGAATTAAAAACAATATGAGAGGATTTTACCATAGACAAAAAACTATTTAAATTATGATAAACTTATTTAACACGAATGAATTTCATATATTTTAAGAATTAAAGTTTTACACAATCAAAGTAAAGTACGATGAAGTATATATTTTTATTTATTTTTACATTTTTTGTTTGTTTTTAAACTAACATTCTTTTTATTTTTCAGTTATAATTAAATTATAGTTTCAATTTAGTTAATTTTAGAATTAAATTATACTTTTTAATTTTCTTTTTACATTTTTATTTTCGTTCCACTAACATTAGAAATAATGTTTCATATAATTAAACGAATATGTTAGGATAGATTTATAAAAATTTTATTTTCAGTTTTACATTTTTAAATTTTTACTTTAGTTTTGTATTTCTTATTTTACGTTTGCAGTTGTTTGCAAAGCTGTTTTTTTTTAATTTTACTCTTGCATTTTTATTTTTAGTTTCCATGAACATAAGAAATAGACTCATGTAATGAAACGAACGTGTTAACAATTTCATTTTTATTTTTCCTTTTGCATTTTTATTTTAACTTATACTTTTAATTTTTTTGCATTCCTATTTTTAGTTGTATCAACACTAGTAATATAGTTTCATGTAATGAAACTCACATGCTAAGAATTAAATTTTATTTTCAGTTTGCATTAACATTAGAAATAGGAATTCATGTAATGAAACGAAAATGTTAAAAATTGTAGATTAATTTTTGTTTATCATTTTTATTTTTACTTTTGCACTTTTATTTTTACTTTTTCATTAGCATTGAAATGGTTTCTATAAAGAAACGAAAATATTAAGAATCGCATCTTTATAGTAATTATTTCCTCGAGTAATTATTTTTACTCCCTCGAGTGAATATTTTTACTGCCTGATGTGAATATTTTTACTCCCTCGACTCCCTCGAGTGAATATTTTTGCCCCCTTGACTTGCTAGAGTGATTATTTCTACTCCCTCGAGTGAATGTTTTTACTCCCTCGACTCCCTCGAATGAATATTTTTACTCCCTCTACTCCCTCGAGGTCTATTTTTACTCCCTGGAGTGAATGTTTTTACTCCCTTGACTCTCTCGATTAAATATTTTTACTCCCTCGACTCCTTTAAGTGATTATTTTTACTTCCTCATGTCATTATTTTTCTCCCTCGACTCCCTCTAGCCCTTGACCCCCTCGATTAAGTCAGACCCCTTCCATCTCCTTAAATCTAGAATTGTGGAAAATGACTGTTCACGATTTCCCTTATTCATAGTGACAATTTATATACATATTACATCTTCCTAACTTGAGGGGCTAATGATATTCTCTGTTTACCTCATTAGTGCTGAATCCTATACGTAAATGTCCTTTAATCAAAGTAGTGCCTGAAACCTAGCTCTAGGTAGGTTCTATGTATGTTCCAAAATTAATTGGGAATTTTGTAGCCATTTTTTTCCGTGATGTGATCAGAAATAACTGAAACTGTTTTCAATACGGTGAAAGAGATAATAAAAATGCCGCTTTTCTCTTAAAAAGGTGTTTTAACACGCTGGGACACGCATTATTTCATTGTGAATGGCGAGTGTTATGACGAGCTTAATTTCACTAACTTCATTGATTTATGTGATAATGAATTCTGGGTAAAATATTTGAATCACCTTTTTACCTTTTTCTCCCTTGATATACACATTAAAAAAAGAATCCTTTCATATTCATTGTTTTCTTACTCAAATGAGTTTTCTATCCAATTATCAAGTTTCTACATGGATTAACATGCCTTCAATTTTCCGTGAATTGCTTTCATTCTTCCATATAATACTACGTTTTGTCCCCTTCATCTTCAACAAGCGGAACTTTCGAAAACGAAATTCTTGCGTTAAGCATTTTCTGAAGAAATAACGGAAATTCTTATTATAGAAATCGGCTCTTTACTTTTTTCAGAATCGAAAGTTTTGTAGACACTGTTTTTGTTTAAGAGTTTATGTATACATTTTCATATTTCACACTTAAGGTAATCCTTAAAATGGGCACTTTCTCAATAAGGAAAAGGAATCTTGGATATTATAAAATCGACACTAGTTTTCACCCTTAGGATTATAATTTTTGAAAATGCTGAAATACATTTTCATTTATTTTTGTGTGAGTTTATATGCCGGATATAATACCTTCAACTTAAAAGAACCCTCACATTGTACATTTTCTGACAAAGGAAAGAGAAATGTTGATCTTATTGAGTCGACGACAGTTTTCTCTCTTAGTAGCGGGAATTTCGAAAACGCTGGAACATGTGTTCTTTTGTTTTATATCAGAGTTTATAAACAGAGATTTTCATAGCCAACTTCAGCCAATTCCAACATTCAGCACTTTGGACATAAATACAGAAAACGTTCAATTTCATATCACAGAAACTGCAACAAACGTGACCCTATTGATTGCTCAGGTTAGCGTTTATCTTTCCCTTTCAACACCGAAGCTGTATGAATCGGAAAGACGAATCAAGATAGCAAATACCAATCAATTAACTGTAATGAAACGAATACAGTATAATATAATAAATAAATTGTTGTTTAATGTGAAAGCCAATGAACTACTCGAGTTTGAATCGACCTATTTTTTGATGTAGAATTACAACATGTATTCTCACAGACAATCAAATCCATGATTTCCACGCCATAGACGGCGAAACTGACGTTTCAGCTAACTAATCATTGAAATACCTTCCCAAGATATTGTCTCTCTATTAAATTGCTTCTTTTAGGTCTTTCTGGAATTTATTACTAAGCAAATAATACGAGGGAAAGTCAAAAATTATCTACACTTTTCATTTTAGAGTTTATTTGCATGAAGATAGGGTTATACTATGTACATCATTTTTTTACATAAGCTTACTCTTTATCAATGCACTTCGCTTAACGGTCAACGAACTTACGTATTCCTTCTAAATAAAAGCTTTTCGGTTGGCCGTGAAGCCACTTCTTCACTGCAATTTGCACGTCTAAATCTGAGGCACGCTACCACGCAAAGCATCCTTGAGTGGCCCAAACAAGTGAAAGTCAGATGGAGCTAGGTCTGGCCCGTAGGGAGGGTGTTCCAATAACTCAAAAGACTCTAACACGAGTGAGTTTGTGTTCTGTGGTTTCTGAAGCTTTCTTGGTACCCACCGTGCACAGACTTTATGAAAACCGAGCTCGTCGTGGATAATTTGATGGGCAGAGCCATGACTGATGTTCAAAGCAGCTGCTACCTCATCGATAGTGATTCGCCTATTCGACACAACCGTTTCTCGAGCTTGCTGAATGTGTTCATCTGTAGTGGAGGTTGATGGCCGTCCTGCTTCCTCTTCATGCGTTACATTATTCGATCACTTTTAAATTTCTCTAGCCATAAAAACACAGTTTTACGTGATAGTGCACTTCTCCCGTATTCCGATGATAGTCTGCGATGAATGCCTCACACTTTGACACCCTCCGACCAGAGGAATTGGATCACTGCTCGTTGTTCCTCTTTGGTGCAAACTTCTAATGGAGTAGCCATAATATATCTGCAACAGAAGGATTAAAAATGGAGGAATTAAGGTCACACTTTCACAGCATTACCACAACAGTATAATAATAGAATATGCGAGGACACAAGACAAAGTGCGCAATGTTAGGAAAGTTATGACAAAAGTGTACATAATTTTTGACTCGTCCTCGTAATAAAATGACAAATCACAGGTAGTCGATATTAGAGTCCCTGAGTCCTAATTTATTTGTACTCAATATCTGAAGCCCGACTCTCGCTTCCTTTAACACCAAGTTTTAGATGCTTGGATTAACCGATTTAAAAACAGACAATGTTTGGTTTGTTGATAAGAGTTAGCGTTCTTTACAGAAATGTCATTCTACAGACTACCGAAGGATCCAAACAACATAAGCTGCCGACGGAAATCGATCCCGTGACTCTCACGAAAAAGGCGTGCACGCTAACTGCTTAGCCACGAGGGAACTCACATTTCGTTACATAAATAAATTTTAAAAATTAACATATTTAAACTTGAAAACGTCGAAGATGATGTGACAAACAATATGAATACGTCTGTGATAGACTAAGCAATGGTTTATACTAAAAGAAATTGCAATAGAGTGCACGGTATTAAAAGTTAGCAAAAATATTCTTTCTCATATGCTGAAATATAAGTTTCTTGAATAGATACTTAACACTTAACCTTGAAATATACATATTCAGTTCGAATTTTGGGCATAATTTGAAATATGTTAAGAATTTTAAGCCCTGAAGAAATCATTTAAGTTCAACATCCTGCGGCTATAATGTTGTCTTTACAAATTAATTGAAGTAGTGATAAATCCAAGGGTGATTAGCTGTATCACCACTACTTTCCAGATTTAATAAATCAAATCTCAAATCCCGATTAGCTAGCATAAAATCATTTTCAAAATTAGGTACTAAAGCATTTTTGAAATCTGCATACCCTTGTAATTTAGTCTTTACAGCATCGTACCAAGCAGAACAGAGTGGTAGCAAAATATGTTATTATTCTCAGAAAAGGTATACCGGTTAAATCACGCTCTTGTTCAATTTTTTCTAGTGAAATAATTGCCGTTATGTCGTCTGATCTATCGCTAAATTTAGTCATGTACCTAACCTCGCTAAATTCAAAATGAGACCTAGTCTAGTGTTTTTTACATGAGTCGAAATATTCTTCTGCACATGAAGACCAGGAGCCACATTTGATATAAATGTTCTTCCTTCACCTTCACTGTCCGAATTATAATTATTA
Source organism: Thermobia domestica (assembly GCF_964235325.1). NCBI lineage: Eukaryota > Metazoa > Arthropoda > Insecta > Zygentoma > Lepismatidae > Thermobia > Thermobia domestica. The sequence continues at coordinate 177,332,375 of NC_137458.1, forward strand.
TTAAGTATTCTGCTTTTCGACAGTTCCTGCAGAACTAATGAAGATTTTTTTCAATTTTAGATGGAGGCCTGGAAATGTTTCTTGCACTTTTCCCGATCTTCAGCTTCCTCTTTTAACTTCTAATATTTTCCTCTATTTTTCAAATTATGGATCAGTTGTGTTCTTCTACTTTCTATTCATCGCTTCCCTTCCATCTTTCCTTCTATGGCAGTCTGAAGAAGACAATTTTTTCTCAAATTGTATCTAATGCAATCGGCTTTCCTACGAAGGATGCTGGATAGAATTGTCCTCTTCTCTCTTATCTGTTTTAAAACATCTTCGTTTATTTTTGTCTCTGTCCATTTTATTTTCTCCATCTTCCTCCAACACCACATTTCAAATCTCTGCAAATATTTCTTCTCTAACACCCGTAATATCCAAATCTTTGAACCATACAGTCTAATGCTCCATATATAGCACTTGACCAACCTCTTAAGTCTAATATTGAGCCTGCTAGATAAGAATGATTGATCTTTTCTTGTTGAATGCTTCTTTAGCTATGGCAATTCTTGACCTGATCTCTTTGATGCAGTAAGCATCTCTCGTCAAAATTCTTCCCAGATACTTAAAAATTATTGACATCTTCAAGTTCTCTTTGTTTTATTCTGATCCGAAAGGGCATGTTTCCACGGGTTATTCTCATGAATTCCGACTTTTCGATGTTGATTTCCATTCCATATAGTTTTTTAGTGTTAACTAGTTTATCAATCATCTCCTGTAGTCCTTCGGTTTTAGCTATTAAATCCATATCATCCGCATATCTGATCTGGTTAATCATCTGCCCTCCAATCTTAAAATCTCCAATTCGAATTAATGTTCAATTAGACATAGATTTTTCAGTAGTAGGTACTATACTGTCTGTGAATGATCCTCTTCACTAAGTTGAATTTCAGGTGCTTGAGGTGGTAAATCTGCTACATTAACCACTGGAAATATGATTACCATTCTACGTTTTAAGTTTTTGCTTAAGTACTTGAACTTCTTCCTGCAGCTTCTTAATTTGATTCGAATTATCATTTGCTTGAATTTTCAAGACGTTGACTGTAAGTTGCATAGTCTCAAAATTTTGAAGGATCAACTCCATTTTGGAATTCGTTTTCTTTAATCTCGTATTTAATTGTTCAATTTGAGCTTCGACACAATCTGTTACTTGCTGTGATATTTGTTCAATGCGGGCATCGTTTTGTTCTAATTATTGTATCATCGATTGTCCTACCTGTTGAATCATAATAGCCAAATTAGATATGGAGTATGATGGTGAAGTATTAATCTCCTCAACGCGATTACCAGCATTGTGAACATCACTTTGTATATTCACCTTAATAGAATGACACACCTTTTTACTTTGCAATATCATATACAGTATTAATGACACCAAACGTGACTGGCGTACTTAGCTTCTAGCTAGTCTCGAAGTTCTCGGGTTCTGGAACCATTAAATATACGTATATAACGTTTAATTCAGTCCACACTTCGTTAAATATTTGCTCTAAGTTCGTTTTAAAGTGATAAAGAATTGCTTAAACGTAATTCACTAATTGTTCAAAATGACATAACACAGAATATGATATATGGGAATTTATGTATTTTTCGAATATACTTTACAAAATGTCTTCTTTATAAACGAATTACACTCATTCACAATGGCGTACCTTTTATGTTCTAAATTAACTGTAAAGATCATAGGTATTCGCGTCTGGCCCAAACTAAATAACATAAATAGGCAGATCCGACCATAAAAGAAAATGATATACGGTACGGACCATTGTCCATAGTAACATAGTTATCGTTATAATTTGAATGTAGTATTTGCTCATTTATTGGGAAATTAAGGTGTGCAGAGAAGAAAGAATTTGTATTTTAGAAGAGTGGAACCAACACAAGATTGAGGTCTCTGCTAACAACCGAGCATCTCAGCTATCTAGCCGTCGAGATAAAATAAAGAAATATAATGCATCAGAAGAGCACAAAATTGCTTAACACTAGAACGGCGGCTGGGTCATTTTTTACCCATTTCAAACTTTATGTTTTAACAACTTTTCTATTTTCTTACGAATCGGATCGAACTTTTGTGACTTTTACTCATTCTCTTGAAGAAATATTTGTAGTAAGTATCAGTCTTATCCACACTTTGCCTTTTGAAATAACAAACAATTATACTAGAACGGCGGCGTGGGTCAATTTTGACCCACCTCTTTTATTAGTGATATTTTGTTGCATTGTAGCAACACTGCTGGCTAGCGTCTTTATTTTGCGACCGTCCTTTCTCATAATACTCTCCCATTCCGCCTCGTGTTCAAGACCAGCTTTTCAGCAATTTTGTCGGTTTAGTTGGAGTTAGTAATACTTTAGAAAGTCTGTTGATTAGGAGAATCTCATTATTTTCGGACTGATGTGCTATTTCGAACACTCATTATGAGCAAGAATCTGATGACACTGGATGAAATACTTGCAAATTCCAATGACATAAGTGATGCCGAGTCTGACGCTGAATGCCTTGATATTTCTTCAGATGAAGAGTACCTGCCGAATAACAACGAATATGATGATTCGGATGAAATATTGAAAGAGGAAGAAATAAACACAGAAAACCATACTTCTGCAAATAAGCGTCGTAAAATTGGTAAGACTATTATTATTATTATTATTATTATTATTATTATTATTATTATTATTATTATTATTATTATTATAACACAAATTATATGTCTTACATCGTAACAAAATATTCATAATATTTTCAATCATTTTAACAAAAAATTTGCAAACAATTTGCATGGTAATGTGAAAATATATAGCTAGTGTTTTTTTGTTGGTATCACTATGTTGAAATGTTTCATGGGAAGACGTTTATAGCACAAATAAATAGTGATAAATTGCCCACAGCCATATTCGATCCACTATTGGTTGAGGCCTCTCCCCGGAGGGAGGACTTGGTCTACTGCTCCCACGCTGACCAGACGAATTGGAACAAGGTTCCTATATACCAAACGGGTTGGGAGAAGAAAACCGAAGCTCTCACTGTGATCGCCACTATATGACCGCCCCGCTGGTCTAGTGGTGAACATGGCTGAGTACGGATTGAGGGATCCCCAGTTCAATTTCCGGCGCTGCCAAGAATTCTTTGACTACTAGCCTGTGGAGTAATCAGAAATTTCAAAGCTACCGAAACCAAAAATTTTAGAGGTCTAAATGGGAGACAACGAACTTTCTCTTATGTTTGGATAAATTATATTTCAACCAAAGAAGTAGAATCTCTAAGGAGTTTTTCGAAAGAACAGTTTACAATTCTTTTCATGTCAGAGCTTTCATGATTAGAACCTAGCAAATCTTATTTATAAAACAATCACACTATACTGACTTTTTCTGGTTTGAACTACTGCAAGTTTACGACTGTGTATGCTATTTTAGGTTATGTCAGGTTAAGTTTCCACAAATTCTAAATAGGGAGAGCAAAGTTATAGAAATGCATAAGTGCGTATTACAATCATATTAGTAAAATATTTTTTTGTGTAATACGTCACGGTTTTATTTGTGAACAATGTTTTTGTATGACACTTCGCCTTGTAGAGGGGTGACTGAACTTTGTTCTGTGTAAGACTGCAAGTTTAGATGTGTGTAGATTAGGTTAGTTTAGTTCAGTTAGGTCATGCGCTTGAACAAACTATCTAAGAATAATAACTATCTAGGAATTAAAATGATATATAACATTACTATATAATAAACTGACATTGTATATAATACATTTAATAATATAATTCTAATAATATTGTATTCATAAAAAATAGCATGTTTCTTAAATTTGTGTTATTGGCAAAAAACACATTTATCAATAAATAATAAGCTAGAGTTCAAAGAAGCATTTTGTTTTATTGAATGAAAGTTACGTTTTATTATGCAATAAATATTAGTGGTTTAGAATACAAATATTTAATAAAAATGGAATGGGTCATTTTTGACCCACTCCCGCCGTTCTAGAGAGTATCAAAAACCCCGCCGTTCTAGTGTTAAAAAATACAGCAAATCAACAGGCAAAGAGCATCGAACATGACATTTGGAAACTTATTTCAACTGCTGAGGATATCACCATCAAAATATTTCGAACACCTTACTACCTGGCAAACAAAAACCCTACCGTTTTCAGATCACGAGAATTTGATTTGTTTACAGGAGATAAATGGAATAAATACGAATTCCGTTTTATATCCCCATTACAATGATACCAATATTGTCTCTCATGCGGCTTAGGAAATAAGAAACCAATTGGTTCCGTCAATGATAACTACAGGATCAAAATTTAGTCTTCTTATTGACGAATCAATTAGTTTGGGAAATAAAACTGCTCTTGTTGTATATGTAATAGTGTTTTGGGAGGTAAAGCTCCTAATTATGTATTATTTGACATAATTGAGTTAGATTTCCAGAATACCGAACACAAGAATCCAAGTTGTTGAATTCTTTTAAAATGCATAGTCATCCTGAAGACTATCTGAGAGAAAATTTGATTGTGATTACTACTGATGGGGCTACCGTAATGCGCGGAAAACTTTCTCGAGTTGTGAGAAGACTGAAAAAGAAATATGCTAAACAGATTTCATGGCACTGCTTGAACCATAGATTTGAACTATCAATGTTTGACGCTGTCAATGATGTTCGGGGTACTGGTCATTTCAAAGCTTTCATGGACAAATTGTATATTTTATACAGTCAGTTCCCTTGGTGTTGTCGCGCAATGGAAGAAGCGTGCCACTAGCTCGGTGTGTAGTTTCTGAAAGTATAACGAGTTCTGAGGATGTGGTGGGTTGCAAGCACATTCAGGACCATAAAGGCTGTGTGGACGTCATTCGGAGTACTCTTTCTTCAATTCACTAAGAAATTGCAGGATAGCACAATAGATTCAAACATGAAAGCAACATTTCAAGGTTTGAGAAAAAGTCTCGCGAGTCTAGTATTTTGTTTCTGGATTTAGGACTAATGTATGAGGTTTTGCAAGATTTAGCTATGATGTCAAAGGAGTTACAATCACAAATAGTAAGGCTGCCAAGAGCTGATCATCTAGTGAAACGAACTATAAAGGTAATCGAAAGTTTCAATGAGCCAGATAATCATACGCAATTAGGATTTCAGGCTGTAAAGGATAGTGTGTTTCAAAATATAATTCTGAAAAGCAAAAACAAGAAGATAGTTGCAATAAATACTCGTCAGTTCATTCAAAGTGTGGCAGACAGAATGAGATCCAGATTGTGTTCTGACGCCTACTCAGAAATAAACAATTGTTTTGGGACATTTCAGCACTTTACTTCTAAAATAATTAACACTAGAACTACCGGGAAATTAATTATACAAAAACTACCAAAGGGGTCATTTTGACCCCATATGTTTTAGAAGTTTTTAGGTTGGTATTTAACGATCCTTAGGCAACCAAGACTTGATGTGACTGGATATACCAAATTGATATACTTTAAAAACCACATTAGCTTCATCCAGTTTCGGATCTAGCCCGGAGTCGCTCCCTTAAAATAATTTAACCTACTATTTTATTTTTGAAGTTTTATAGTAAACTCATGATATATCTATCATAGTCTGAGGTTTCACTACCCCCTAGGGTTTTCCTTCTATATACAGCGCTGCTTTTAACCAGATTTCAACCCCCACCCCCACCCTTGAGGTTGTTGAAATATGTGTTTATAAATGTGCATAGATTACACATTTATTTAAAAATATAAAATACGAGCAAATAAACGTATACAAATTTCAGGAGTAAATCATAAATACAAACTCTACACACACATACATCCAGCTCTGTTCCTAAAATAAGATCTTTCAATCTCAATCTGCAAATACATTATTTTAGTTTCAGTGCTTTACTCGAAAATCACAAACCGTGGTGCTTTTCCTCATTCAGGGCATGTGCTGCACACGCTGTACTTTGGAACTACATTAGTGCGCAATCCACAAGCAAATTTCTTGAATCGAAAACATTGATTCAGAGTTTTAGTTCCCTTACAGTTCCTGATCTGGCACTTCTTCCGTTTTCAGATAGAAGTTGTTGATGTTACTGGTAAATTTTCTATCGAAACACGCTTTTATCTCACTTTCTCAGGAAGTTTCTTAGCCAACTTCAGAAGAAAGTTCTCTCTACTAATATTCTTTCTGGTAGTACATTTGTACACGACATGAGAGTTTATGACGGCCTACTCAAGTAGGTTTTAACAGAGCTGTACCGACCATCTCCTGCTAGCAGCCTTGATAGAATATTTACGAGTCATCTGGTGTACAATGTCTACACAAACTTTCTGCTGGTTGTAAAACAAAACTGTTCTTTCCGTCACCACTCATTACTTGTACGTCAGTGTGAAGGGTGGTCAACATCAGTAATTTTTGTTCTTGTAGCATGGATATACGGTGAGTGCGATATCGTCCATGGCTTTGAGTTGTCTGTGGTATACAAATCTTTATTATTGGAACGTACTGAAGTTAGAATTTCCCTCCTGTTGTTCGGATAATATCAAACAAACTTATTTCGATATTCTTTAGTTCCCTTGCAAAATGTAGATAAGTAATGTTTTCATACGTTACTTGCAATCCCGATTGTAAGCGTTGTACAAGCTGTAGAACTACATGTTCAGCAAGAGAGTTGTTCTTGGCCTCTTTTCATCTTTTCCTAGATATGGAAAACTATTTACAATATATTTGTTCTTTACATCAACAAGCGTCTAAAATTTGACCCCATATTTATCTGGGTTGCTAACCATCAACTGAATAAATGAACGGGATTTCATTCGGAAGAGCTTCTCACCAATAGTGAAATCAGTATGGAGATTGAAACGCCTTTGGAAATGTTCAATAAACTGATACCAAATATCGGAAAATAAGCAAAATCTGTCAGTTTTGTGTTTTTCACTTCTCGGAGGTATGGGATCAAACCTTACTAATCTCATCATTTCTCAAACCTCTTTGTGTGCATGACATTCCAAACGCACTAGCAGTCAGACAAGAGACACTTTACATTTATGTGATTCATCTTCATTGCTCCACGGAAAAAAATAGACAGGTGTCGAAATGACCCCCCAGGTAAATCTGTAAATCTTAATTTTAGGTAAATCTTCAATTTTAAACAAAACCAATAATAATTGAAATTTAATATTTAGGATGTAATAACTCTGATTGTAGATAAAAGTGGTGCAACCTGTTCAGCATATTTTAATTAATGTTAAAATTAAACAATGATGAATGACGTTGAGGGGTCAAAATAAACCCTTTGGTAGTTCATGTGTTAAGGGAAATAAACGTCATGGAGAACATGGAGAACATGATCTAAAAAGGAATATACATTTTTTTTATTATTATTATTATTATTATTATTATTATTATTATTATTATTATTATTATTATTTGTCTTCATTCTCACTGACTTGAGATCATCATTGCTGATTACTCATATCTCCAGTCCTATGTTTATCAATTCAAATGGACCATCACTTGATCAGTTCATGCCTCAGAAATATGTGAACACTTGATTTCAAAACCACGTGCTGCAAATGACAGTATATCAAGAGTTTGTGCAAAACGCGGTAGTAAAATTTTTTGTGAAGAATCTAAAGATGCGCGTTGGAGTGTTCTTAAGTAAACCAGTGCAAATAGTTCTAGAGGAAAACTGTAGTGTTGAAAGTAGTTCCAGCTTTTAAAATCTTTTACTAGTGTTATTATTAAGAATTTTATGTGATAAGTGTTCGAACTAAAAGATGTGAATAGCTCCAGAGGAAGAATATATTATTCCAGAGATAGCTAATGGTGATTCTTCAAACAACTTTGTTCAAGTTTTCTAAATATGAGGATAGTTAAAAGTTGCACTTTCGAGTTTCATTGAGCAAACGAACGCAAGTAGCTTCCGGAGAAAACTTTTCAAGGTTAGTTTCACATCTTATATTTTATCGAAGCTTTTCATTGTTATTGTTGTTACTATTATTATTTGTGTTATTATAGATGATAGAACCAGGTCCGTATTCAAGGGGGGTTTAGGGGGACCGGACCCCCCTAAAATTTTGCTGGCCCCCTCTAAATTTTTCACGGTAGTATTGCAAATGAACTATAACATGGTGATGAACTATAATATGGTTGGATCGCCCCCCCTACCTTCAGCCGTCCCCCCTACATTTTTGGGCTGGCTACCGGCCTGGATAGAGTCAAAACAAAAAATTGTTAGTTTTAGGATGAAAGGATTGATCGTTGAAAAATGGCGCATTTTTGTTCTGAGAGGATATCCAATTGTTTTCAAGGTCGGTAGCTGTGATATTTCAATTGCTTAAAACCTTGTCCTCTACCGAAAAGAACCAACTTCTTCAACATTTTTAATCTAAGGTATGAATCTTGTAACTTTAAGCAACACAGAACCTATTAGTGGAGAAAAACATTTCATGTCTTAATGATTTTATAGAGTTAAATTTGGGAACAGTGTTCTTACTTCTAGCTCATCGGGCGCGATTTTTTCCTGTTCTTTCTCACCCTACATCAATTTATATTGTTAATAGTGTGACTTAAGTAAGACGTGTCATCAGAAAGATACATGAAACGCCTTTAGGCTATCAAATAACAATGAATCCTTTATATTTTAATTGAATTAATTACTAGATGCGTTTTATATTGTTCATTAACAAATGCCTTCTATGGCTTTTATGACAATCATAGACGATCACAAAACAGTATATATTCTCTGAAAATTCAGGATTACAGCACTGTCAATCTTATTAACATAGAAATGACTCAAAATTTGGAAAGAATTTTTGAAGGTAATAAAAGTATGGTTAATATAAGTATACCTCCAATTGGCTTGTTGAGAGGACATTTTCATTAAATTGTGTATCCCTGAGGGAGCTGTTCCAGGTTAGGAAGATGAAACTTTGAAAATAAATTTCTAATTGAAAATGAATGAGCGTGTATCCAAGTGTCTTTTTAGAATTTCGGTTTCAATGGGAGAAAAAGAGAATCCCTCTGTTTCTCAATATTTCAGAATGGCATCAAGGTCGTATCTCTTAATCACACAAAAACAGGTGAGATGTTTAAAATATTATATTTGAATAAACAGTTTTAAGCCGTTGATTCCAGCCAGTTTTCTGTCAAGTTACATCCATTAACATGTGTATCATAAGGGGAAGGCGGCTTCAAGAGATATGCCAAAGGTAGAGTATCCCACGAACACATTATATTAGAGAGTTGAAACTTGATATACAACACCTCTTAAAAACGTGAGTTCATGCTCCACCGCCTTTAAAAATTCCACTTTCAGGGTGAAAAAGGGAAACTTTCAATTATTTGTTCAATATATAAAAGTGACATTGATATCCGTGTAATCATCCAGAAAAACTGAGAAACCTTCTATAATGAAGTTTGGAACATGTTTAGTACTCACTATCAAATACTCACACGGGAGGGTACCACAAATTGTCGCTAAAATCTGATTGCCACATAGCACATCTGATAGAGCATAATGAGAAATGAAAATGAGCAAAATTTAAGGTGCTATGACGAGAAGAATGGGAGCTACGGGGCTTCAAAATTTGAATATCCAAAAAATTATATCATGGAATTATATATGTTTAAAGTAAATATCTTGAAAACCGTTAAAGCAATCAAAACAAAAGTTGCACAATATAATGATAACACAAAGCCCTATCGAAAACCATAAACAGTGTGGCCATAGGTGAAGAAGTGTTGCCAACTCAGCATAAAATATTTTGCTTGAAATAGCACTATATACAAGTGAGCACAGATTTGAAATGCACTATTATCACTAAACAAAACCGTGAAGTGTAGTGGTACAGTGTTGCACACAATTGGAGCTACGTGTGCTGAAAATGTACAATGGAAAAGTATATGTGGAAACAGATGGTAATAAAGGAATCTGGGTCTCATACTACGAATTCAGTTCAAATGCATAACACAGATAGCATAACATAGCAAAATGTCAACAGTGTCACAAAATATTGATGCATTTGAAAAACGAAATTGAGTGATGCCATTTTTACATCCTGTGTCAGCTCCGAATCTATGTAGGAGTGTAAAGTGGGATCCGAATCACTATGAAAGAAAAAGATTACAATGAAATGTAAGGTGAAAAGTACAACAAAAATGTCCGAGGCGGGATTGGAAGTCGCGATGCCTAAAATGTTGGTTGTCTAGCCTTCTAAACCACACGGCTATCCTGGATGACAAGAAACGAAATGAGGTAGTAATAAAATAATTATATTTCCAATGTGAATATGGCAATATTACAGTGTACTAACATAATCATGTGGTATGTAGGAGAGGAAGTAAAAGAATATGTCACTTATCACGAAAGACAGTAACCGAGAAAGTACTCTTCCCAAATATTGACAAGATAATCGAGAACCAGTTTACAGAATTAGAAAACACGTGTTTCTTTCCTTGCATGTATCATTTTGTTTTCGCGAGTTGTCTGCTTATTCATCGGGGATTTTGCAGAAGTATAATGCAAAATGTTTCTAGTGCATTTCTTTATTACCCTCTGTTGCCACATATCAGACTTCTCTATAGTATATTTTCATAACATGTAGCTATAATAGTGTGCAACACTGTACAAATGCACTTCACGGTTATGCTTAGTGATAATAGTGCATTTCAAATCTGTGCATACTTGTATATGGTGCTATTTCAAACAAAATATTTGTATGCTGAGTTGGCAACACTTCTTCACCTATGGCAACACTGTTTGAGTTTTTCGATAGGGCATTGTGTTCTCATTATATTGGGCAACTTTTGTTTTAATTGCTTTAACGGTTTTCAAGATATTTACTTTAAACGTATACAATTCCATGATATAATTTTTTGGGTGTTCAAATTTTGAAGCCCCGTAGCTCCTATCCTTCTGGTCCATAGCACCTTAAATTTTGCTCATTTTTATTTCTTATGATGCTCTATCAGATGTGCTGTGTGGCAATCAGATTTTAGCGACAACTTGTGGGACCCTCTCATGTCAGCGAACGCCAGCTGGGAATTTGACCAAGCTTGTACACAACTTAGAGGCAGTTCAACTAAACCCAAATATAACATTTTAAGTGGAAATGCACACGAGGGCAGAAATAATGAGGGTTTGAAACTTAGTATTGGACGTCAATGAGAAACAGAATTTAACATGCACGAAATAAAACTTTTTTGAACGTTTCAACACACGAATACCTGTTCAACAAATTACTCATCCAGGCCGCTCTCCTACTTATTACGCATGACTAAAATGCTCAACTGCACTGTAATAGTTGCTGACCGGATAAAGCTGCTTCAAAATTAGTTTTTTATTCACTTTCAATGCTTAACTTCACTTCAAACCCTCATAATTTAACCCAATGTGTACTTCCACCTTAGATTTTGTGTTTATGCATAGTTGCCCATTCTATAAACCGTGTCCAAATTAGCCAGTGCGCACTAGCTGATCATTTCTTAGTTATTTCGAGCTGTTTTTTTTTTTCATCATGTTACTTTCATTACAATGGATATTATACTCGGGGAAAGGAGGATGTAATCTCAGAGGATTAAACAAGTACTCCAAGCAACGTATCTCATGAACATTTCGACATAGGATGATGAAACTCGACATATAAATTCATTATTAAAATTTTGTGACACATGCTACGCCGCTTTGGGAAATTCCGCCTCTGGGAAAGAAAGCGGGCAATTCCTACAATATATGTAGTTCCAATTTTGTAGATATAAAAGGCCAAAGTGAGAAAATGTTTTAACTGTTTAAAATAAATCTTGAACATAACACTTGGATTGACTGAAGTTTTTATCATTTCGGTTTGATTGAAATGCATATCCTGTGAGGAGGAAGTTTAAATATTTCACAAACAATATTACCAAAACTTCCTCCTTCTATTCGGATTTGAGTCTAGCTTTTAAAGATTCAACCAGTCATTATATTTAAAGGAATTGCTTATTCTATTTCACGATTTTCAGAATATTTTCAAGGATGTTTCGATCCTTTATTAGGGACCTTGATGCACATTTTTGGAAACTAAAATTCCGAAATTTAATTGTGGGTGACAATGGTTCAGCGAAAGATCGCCTTTGATACCCAGATTTGTGACATTGATCTATTTTTAGGTTTGCTCTATACATGATTTTTAGGTTAGTTAGAACACTTCACGGATCACAAGTGAATTCATCTAAATTTTATGAACTCTAATACTGATGGGTTAGTTAGTTGAGAGCTTGACATCCCATTCAGCCAAATGAACTCCCACCGGGAAACGAAAACTGGTCTCCCACACCGAGATCTAAAACTGGAAGTATACTTCGATGTATCACATCATCATCATCATCATCATTTTTAAGTTCATTATAAATATTCCGTTGTCTTCCTTAGTATAAATGTCATAACCATAATATGTTACTTTTCTTTGAAATCTTATACGTATGTTTACAAATGTAATATAAAGTTCCAAGATACATATTGTCAGTCCACTCGGTAAAAATGCTACATCATTGACCACATTCTGCTTAAATACTGGACAATGTTTCTAAAAATATTCAAACTTGTAATATCGTCACACGAATACAATATAACTGTCTTTTCTCTCCTCTTCTCTTTATTCAACAGTTAAGGCATTCATTCCAAAGAATGCCTGAGATAATAGATTTACTTATCTAATCTAATCTACTTAAATGCTATTTGCTTTTTAAAAACACGAAAGCTGTATAGTAAATGACTCCTATTTAAATTATGAATAAACCTGATTATTGATTGTTAAAGATAAGTGACTAAATCAATTTTCATGAAATAAAGATTATTTAAATAGATTTGAAGGACAAATGGGGGAATTAAGCCAAATAACTTCCAGTTCAATTGAAAAAAAAAAACAGAAAATTAATTTCCAATAAAAATAGATGAACTAAAATTATAGAGATGATGCAGATATTCAACACAGTTAATAAAATATTAAAATTGATCACACATTATCTACATATTTTATACTGAACAAGACTAGATTCACGCAATCATAATTAAGTAAACAGTACAATACTTTTCCTCTTTTCGATTATAAGCATTATACGCATTCTAATCCTGTCGCGAATAACAACTCTACTAGGAATATTTTGATTATGTCTACAGTAATAAGGCTTACTTTTGTTGTTCCTGCACTTATCGTGTTGAAATGTGCACTGATCCGCCCACCTTTGAGCAATTTCTTCTAACTCTTTATCCCAATTCTAAAATAAAAATAGAAATAAATACTATAGAAAAGCATTATTCCATGTTACTTCATATCATTAACCTATGCCCAGTTTTGTGATGGGTTTTCCAGGTATATCCTATAATTTGTCAATTTATGTATAGTTATCTTGTTTGTAGATTAACCAAAAGCTTTCATTTACTGGAAAGTGGTATAGTCTTACCTATTTGCAAATTTACAATGATTTACGTAGGACCAAATCCTTCAATGGTCAGATTATCTAAATCTCGGAACGGAAAGATCTCCCACAAAAACGATCAAAATGATGTGAAGATACAGATGTTAAAATTATCGTAACACCCGAAGGACAAATGGAGACAGAACAATCAATAGATGGAATGTAGATTGCAGACAATCCAATGATAAGAATGTCTAAAATCAAGATGGCAAATCGCCCGCATAAACGGCCAAGAGGTTCAAATCATAAAGTGGACAGATCTTCCAAAATTTTAAGTGCTAGAAGTACTACAACCCAGAAAACACTTATTACCTTTGAAAACGTCTAAGGATTCTTAATAAAATTAACAAACAAATTAATTCCTAATTCGGTTTGGGACGTCCAATTGCTGAAGCAGTAAAGAGGCTGCCATTCGAAAGTAGAACACTAAAAGCTAAAATAATCTAATATAATTGCAAAAACTGAACAAAGACTCCAACATACAGGGAAACAAACGTGTTAATTGTAGAATTGTACCTTCAGAATCTTAAATTGTACACGGGATGAATGACTCTGTTAACTCAACAAAATGGCTCTGTATCATCTGAGATGTGTTAATTTTTTGCACGTGCCCGATGAAACTTCCAATCCCTCACACGAATTAAATCTTGCAGATATCAGCCTGAAATACATTATCTCTCATCTAACAGTCTCTCATCCAATTTTTTGTCATCTTACAAGCTGATACTGAAAATGATTATCCATATAAGTATTTAAATACAGCATTAAACGTCATTCTCGCACTATATTTGAAAACGCATGTTCTACAACCGACGGACACATCTTTCATATATGTAACATATACGTCATTATCTTCCACATTTTTTTTCATTTCAGTGCAATATCTGACTTCAGTATCAGCTTTGAGACTTCTACTGGTAGTAATTGGCCTGGGATCGCCCCAAGACAAAATAACCCAACCCGGATTCCTTAACTTAACTTCATGTTTGTGACTATGCCGTTTACACATTACACACTGTTTTATTTTAAATCATAATTTCTCAAAAGTACAACTCACAATTTTACTCAATTTTCGTTTAAAATATCTTCACGGCTTTCTGTTTATACTTCAATCAATTATAGTATCGGTCTACATGTCTAGTTCCGTTGTATGGGCCGATATTTGATTCTAACCTAATGGTTTGCTTTTGTTACGTTTTAACAGTTTTAATTTATCAATTGCATTTGCAAGGGCATCGATCCTGGGGGCAAGGCCCCCCAAAACTCATGTGGGCCCCCTCATTGTATTTGTGAATTTACAATATTTTGCATAATTTGAATGCAATTTGTCTTAAAATCCCCATATATGCATTCTGGATCTGAATGCCCCTCCAAAATTTACAGAGAAATAGGCGCCCTTGTGCATTTGCACCATCTAAAAAATTAATTAAGCAAAAAGTGTGGTAAATTGTGTGCCAACAAGAAAGCGAAACCTCTACTGGTTAGGGTTACGAGAACTATTTACAAAATAACAAAATTATGGTGGAAATAAAATTGATGATTGAGGAATTTTCTCTGAACCTCTAACCCTTTACCTTAAAAAATCTTTGAAAATTCCAGTGCATATGTATCTATTTGATACACGCGATTTTGAGGAAATTGTTCTACCTTTGGTACGTAATTGTGCTTTCAACAAATGAAAGGTTTCAAAGGATTCCTTGACTACTGGAAAATATAGAGTAACACAAGTATTAATATTAATATCTCAATCGCTTATGTCCACTATGCTAGCGGAGATGTTATTACCAAAACACATAACATATAAAAATATGTAGAATTATCACCTTGGACCACATTAAGTAATAGTTTGCATCTACGCCACTCAAAATTTAAGTTTTAGTTTGTGTTAACCCTTTCGTGGGACAATTTTTTTCTACAAGTGATGGGACGATACCTCCTACATGTTATCCAACACACACTCAAAACAATCAAACAAACAAATGAAATATTTTTTCTAGCGCAATTCCCATTTCCATAGTGAAAAAGACTCATAACTAATGGGAATATTCCGTCCCAGTGGAGCAAATAAGAGTGTACTTAGGCTCCTTTGGAGGGAACTCTTCTTTCCATTGCCCACGAAAGGATTAAGGGGCGTGGCAACTATAATTGTATATTTTCTATCTTTCTCTTTTTTCTCTATATTTTACTTTACGTTGCGCTACGCAGATTTTACGCAATTGCGCCCCGTAGCGTTGTTTCTGTTTCCGTTTCCTTCGTCCAATCACTTAGTTCTGTAACAACTTCGTGGTATTATTTTCAAGCTGAACACAGTATCTTTGTGAAATCGATAATACCATTAATGTGTTACTTCCAACACCAGACTCTTAACACATCCGCAACACGCTAAAGTAATAGGAATGCTGGAACCATTAGTATGTGCTAATATTATTTTAATACCATCGTTTCTTATATGTATTTTTGTTTGCTGTAGAAAAAATAAAGAAAGAATACCATTCAATTTGTAGTCAGAAATAAGTTTTAAAGGCAAAGTCCATGCGATAAGCGAAGGGAGCAGAAAGATACCTATAATACCTCTTCTTTCTATTATTTTATTTACATGGTGAAATATTATTTTTATAATGCATTTATTATGTTACTTTTCTGTTTCTTTGTTAAGAGTCAATCTAAGTACAAGCAATTTTATACGAACTAGAGATCTAAACTTTTCTACACATACGTGATTTTGATGACAATACGATAGTTCCACATTATTTTTCCTGTAACTCATCGTTTTACTTGTAAAATTATTGTTTCATGTGCCTAGTGCTTATACAATCCAATCCCTTACAGAAGTATAGTTGCTCAATTCACATCAAGAATTTTGCGATATCACATGTTCAAATCTAATTGCAAAGCTTTTGAATGAATTACCCTAAGACTGTTCTTGCAATAGAAAGAGTGTAAGTTCACACACTGAAATTATGTACTTTTAAGGTAAAGAGTAAATAAGAGTAAAGGAAATAAGAGTAAAGAAATGATTGCAGGATATTGGATAAACACTAAAAATTAAAAAATTAATTACCTTTACAATCTTTTAAAACACTCATTAAAAATATAGCAAAAGAAGAAATCAATAAAATACATTTAATAGGATAAAAGACATTTTGGTGGGTTACAATATAGACTCAAGCCCGTCTCACACGGATTTGAACTAAGTCTTCAATCCAGGTTACAACTTGACAGTGTTGCTTAACTCAAACTTCCATGCAATTTATTTTATCCTGAGGTGATGTAGGGGTCTCAGACGATCCTTAAAACTAGGTAGGTTTTACCAACAGAGCCTCTCGTGGTCGCTGTATTAAACAGACGAAAAACACTTGAAGAATGTGTTACGCACAGGACAATCAACTGTCGTAATGTAAATATTATTGTTTTTCTGAGTTCATCCGAAGATTATGAAATAGCCGTAGCAGCGATATCTGCTCTATTGTCGACACAAAATCCGCCCTCCTTCCCCCCCCCCCCCCCAAAGAAAAACGAGAGAAATTGAGAAAGAGTAAATGGACCAGGGAGTGAATTCTTCGCCGTAATAATGCACGGAAAAGCACCATATTTTCAGTGGTGAATAATGAACTACTTGTAGAAGATCCTTGTTCCTACAATATATATATATATATTGGACTAATCAGAATTCAATACGCTATTGAAATTATTAACTCCGTAAATTCGGCAGCGAGATACGAACATGAGGGAGTCTGTATCAGCTGAAAAAAGGTCTGTAGATCCTTGTATCCACCAGATTGTACAACTGAAAATCAAATGACTTGTCCAAATCTGTAAGTGAGGGCAGTTATCAGGCGCGGAAAGCTAAAATAAAGAGGTGTGTATCCGCTCGGCTCACTACCCACAAAAAATACCCAAATAGCCCATAAAGTAAACTTATACCGCGCCAGGGGCTCCTCTTATGCACTACATCCGGTCTTTTGGTATTGTGCCAGCATTGTAGAACTGTTCCCTAAAATTGCACATAGGTTACACAATACTGATGACAACTTCCATTGTTTCTGTTTCTGGTGCTGGTTTACTTTTGGAGCACCACATCTGAATTTTATGTTTATAAGTGTAGTATTAGTAGTGTAAAATTATTACAAGTGCTTTACAGAAGTTGTATTTTGTTTATAAGTGGAACGCTACTAGTATGAAACCATGACAAATGCTATTGAAACTCGTATCATTGCTAAAATCCATTTGTTTTCACTACCCTCGCTTATGCGGATATCCACCTTCGCTGACACACCCCCTCGCTAACACTCGGACCATCCAGCTTCGGTTAGATAGTATTCATGCTTTTTAGTGGCGACCTAGCGCAGGTTGTTTTGTATTTTTTGGGCTGTAGTTTTTATGCATGCATCCGAACGCTGTATTTATATGCAAATAGTAAAATAATTATAATTTTTCAACTATTGCTTATGATACCCCCTTAAATTTTAACTATGTCATGTGGATACTTTCATGTCGCTCAACACAAATCATTTAGAAAACAATAAGAAGGAAATTAGTGAAGGAATTCTGATTTTTGAACGATTATTTCGAGTGGTGCGCCAAAAGTAAACCTGCACGCTTTTTTAAACGTTACATTTTTTGTATACAAATTGCACAATATATTTAAATCACCTATTTTTATTCTTTTAAAAGATATAATTACATTTGTTCACACCTGTAATGTTCGGGCGGACACTACCTACTTCACTGCATACCTTCTCTAAGGTCTTTATTTTTGCAGTTTTTTTTAAATAATATATATCGTGCTTCACGTTATACAAAAAAATCATATTTTTCATATGACTCTTAATATCTATAATGCTTCTCTTGTCCAGGCAGCATTGTTTTAAAATTACAGGGAGAAATAAAGTTGAGTGTCGTCAGGCGCTACTCTTTTCTGATTGGTAGTTGTATGGATGTCCAGAAGAAAATAGAAACTGCTTCTATTTCTTCCAAGTCAGGATCCAAATAAAGACAGCAGAAAATTTTAACCTGAAGTAAGGGCAAGTTACTTCTCACACGATCGTTAAGTAATGTCGTGAGTTTTGGATCGTGAATCGCAGCCTTACTTCAGTCCCGTCTGAGACAGGCTTAAGGCTAAAAGTATTGGACGTGGGCCTTCAATTTTATAAAACACGATAAATGCTCTTAGCTTTGTTTCTCCATTTTACCCCACAAAAAGAAGAAATATAAATTTAAGTGCAATTATTAGTTTCTGCTTTTAAATGCATTTAAAGTTATTATCATAGAGTTACTAATCTAACCACTAAAGGCACAATTAACGCCAATCTACGTGATTTTAACTACGATCGCGTTGCCAATTGAACAGTCATTTGTTTTCCAGTTGCAGTCACTTGCTATTTGTATCAATATGTAGATGATATTATCAAGTGGGATCCAAACAAGATTTCTGATTAGAACTCACTTAAGTCATATGAATTATTTTAAAAAAACAATATTACTAAAGAATTAAAGAAGCATAATATTTTTCAGCATGATATAATGTAGTTTTCATTACTTTTACAAATTCATTAGGACAACTACCTGAAAGGGGAATAAGTAGAGCTATGCACTTAAGCAGAGTATAAACGATGTAAGGACACAATAAATATTTCAGGCATCTGTACATCTCATACGATACACACCACCTGCATATTAAAACAATCCATTTAAATTTAATATTTTATTTTATTTGTGTTTAATCTTGACAAAACGAATAAATCATACACATTGTGTTTAAGAGAAATATTTTAATATGTTGTGTTGTACTGTGCATATGAGTGTTATGTGTTTTTAAACTAACAACACAGATACATCCAGGAGTGGGATACGCAACCCAATTCTAATAAGCCAAGCCTGTCTAATAACAAATGCAGCTAACTAATAATTACTCCAAATTAACTAGTCTGAAGTTTTTAATAAAATTTTCGTTCAAAGGAAAATTTCAAAAAAGAAATGAGAGAATATATGTGAGTATGTGAGTACACAAAGTAGCAAAAGTTCCTAAATCCATCTCGACATATTTACCAAAAATATTAAAGAAAAATCACAACGTGATAAATTCTATTTGTAATAGACCTAGGTAAGAATAATAACGTAAAGATGGAATGTCATACGTTGCAGTGTCAACGCGAAATAATTCTGTAAATTAAATTTAAAAATTACTTCTACTCAGTAAACGAAATATCCATTAAAAGAGGATCATTTAAAATGTTTTGACTGTTACGCATGTTAATGAGCAAATTACATGGGCAATGAGGATTAATCTCTCTTTGAAATTAAAAATAATGATTTCTATTATGCAGTATAGTTCCCCAAAAAAGTCCTAGATATCAACAATGTTCCAAAAAGTAATTATATCTTATTTAATACATGAATTAGGTCGTGGTAAAAGCCAAATAACACATCGTAATTTAATTATTACGAATACCTAGAAAGAAAATTCCTTAATGCATGCTAAACTGACCAAATCAGTATTTTAGTGACTTGGGAGTCGTTAGAAAATAAAGGTGGGACAGTACTTCATGAAAAAAGGAAGCTTCCGATACAATTGATTGAAAGTTTGATTAATACATACTTCAACGATTTTTAACTTATAAAACTTTGACTGTTAAATATGCATGGTTTTCGAGAAACTCACTATCAGTGGTCATTTAGAATACAAAATTTGGACTTCTGATGTTTCTTGAAATATTTAGCTATTTGAATTTTTTGTGTTAAAACTCTTGACCAAGAAAGAATTATTTCAAAATTTACTTTCTTAGCATGTTGAATCTGTGATGGATTCAGAAGATTTCTGCCGGAAAGGGATCAACATAAACAGGGAATGAAATTAATACTGCAAAATTATTAGTGATCTAGTTGAGCTCGAACTGAGAAATACTCTGTTAAATTTATTTGCTCCGGAGCTAAATTTCCTCCAGAGCCATCCGCTTAAATAATCACTCCTAATAATAATTTCTCCTCCACATGATAGAGTTTGAATAAATGACTGATTCGTAATGGTTTATCAGATTCTAGGGTGACATTCCCTCTTGAATTTTTTTTTATTCTAGTGACAGGTTACTTTAGTAAAATCAAGAATTAATATACTGAAAACATTTCATAAGATACAGCAATGCATTAAAACACTTATGGCACTTTGGATATATTAGTCTTTGGGATCAAGTGGCCAAAACGTTTACCTGTGATTGGATGTGAGTTTAGCGTCTTTGTCAGTATCAAAGTTAAATGAGAAGTTGACCTACAGCTTAGCATGAGACCCAAACCCTATGAGCTGCTACCATGAATCTCCAAAGACACATATGCTAATTGCTACGCGGCTCTACGTTTGGTTATAACTTTGATCCATGCTTTAACGCTTAGAGGTGCAGGTCATTCATAATACACAATGTTATACAAGCATGCTTTAGCCATGCACCAGTGCGCTTGATAAGGCAACGCGTTTACAGTGTCAATTGCATCTCTAGTGCTTAATTTACTCTGATTTTACTGATTTCTTTTTCAAGCCTACTTACAATTAGTTAATTCCTTTACTAAATCGCATTTAGATCATATGTAAATTTAGTATTATTAGAATTCAATTTGATTTTAAATTTTTAAATTATACACATGCAATTTAATTTTCACAAACGAAGAGTTATTCATATTGTAATGTTTGGTAGAGTCAAATGATAGACCGGATGTCTTTTCCCCTTTCACCAAGTTTTATTACAAAATATAATATAATAAATACAAGTGTCCCTAATTCAATATCTCTTCCTCATTGACCAAGTGAAGGGATACTAAATGTTTTGCCGGGTGTCCCTTCCACTCATGCCAGTTTCCAGAACACTTTGGCAGGTTGTAGGTTAGGCTTGGATTATGAGTTTAAGATGGATCCCTAGCCCAGTGCGACATAGGGTAAGGAAGAGGTGCTCCTAGTCCACAGCGACATAGGAAGGTAAAGGTTAGGCGATCAGTTGGTCGACTGAAGCTGGGTCCCTCGGTGGTCCTCCTTTTATTTGTCCTCCTCGGGTCCTTCCGTGAGGTCCGTCTACTTTCAGTGTTCCTCGGTGTCTTCCGGGTTGGCCTGTTGTCTGCTAGGTTCTTCGTAATCATTAGCACGTGTTGAGCTGACACGTGCGTCTGTTGTGATGTGGAGATCCTTGCAATATATAGTATATTTGAGAAGAAACCAATTCGTGGAAAGTTATATTTACCGAAATCTGATTGGTAGGTCACATTCACTTGAACTGTACTATTTTGTCGAACAAAACCTTAAATAAACTAAACGAGTCTCTACATTAAAAACATTGTGATCAATAATCTATCATATTAGATTTGTAGTTGTAGGAATGTTTCCTTAGACGATTTTGGTTTACTGAATATATATATATATATATATATATATATATATATATATATATATATATATATATATATATATATATATATATATATATATATAATATACAATAAGTTTGGGTGATTCCGGAAAGTCGCTGAATCCGGACATCCTAAACTTACGATAATACTGTTCTTCTCATATATAATGTGGAGACTTGTTATGACGCCTATTTGAGGCAGCGTTCCTTCCTACACTTCAGTGTTTAGTAACAAGTGCAAAGACTCTTACACGTAGTTTCGACGGTGGAGGAAAGAAGAAGAAACAGGTAAATTCATACACGTTTTTTGACCTGATGTAACATTTTGGTGCAGGGATGCAAATAAGCAACAAAATTTTACTAGCCCAAGAGGAAAAACTACTAGCTTACATCCCATAATAGAAATCATTTACTTACCTTCGGTATGATATTAAATACTCGCCCGCACCGATGAACCACTCTCCCCGGACGAGTGGGCGAGCGGTTATTTGCATCTCTGTTTTAGTGGAATATGTTAAGGTTTTACACAAAAGTGGTTGTTAGCAAATAGTAAAGTGAGACATATATCGAAGCGAAGACCCTACTTTACTTGCTGCATATTGAAAGAAGTCCATTACTTTCCGCGCGCCTGCTCAACGCGTGCACAAGTTTATAGTGCTCAAAACGGGCGAATTCAGATGTTTAGTGAAGGGTGAATTCGGACACGTTTATTACGTTAAGGTAAATCCGGACAATGTAATTAATGAACTCAGAGGATTCAGAATATTCTCTCTTCTATCGCTTTTCATTTTATGAGTGTGAAATACTACGTGAAGTCCATTGCTTATATCTAGCGTCTATTCATTTTTGCCATAAATGGACTCCGACGGATCACCAGAAAAAGCTATAAAATTATCCTAGGATCTACCATCACAACTAAATTACAAAATGCTAATCATAAGGTGCTCAGAAATCCTACACTACCGAATGGCTACAAGATCTGGTATATTCCCATTTGATCCGCAACTAATTCGGGAACATAAATTTCTTTTGTCAAATGAACATGATCCTTCAGCTGGGAACAATTCGTCTTCTGCGTTGTCAGACACATCCCCAAACACGTCTCAATCGCCTTCAGAGTCCTCAATTAAAGAGTTCCTATCTTTTCCTACTGTTGCTTCTCGCAAACCTGCATCCCAAAGGTCAGGCGTTGCTAAAAGATTAAGTATCACGAAACGCTGTTTGGTTCAAACTGTCTCCTCAAACACAATCGAGGGTATGAATGAAAACAACTGTGGATTTCGTGAGACGAATTATTATACACCATCATGAAGCAAATAAAATTTCTGGTTGTCCTATACTGTGTATAAGAGCTGGAGTCATGAAAAATGTGTAGGAGGCAATAAGGGACAATATTTTGTCTGTGCACGATGTATCTGAATTATGACTAGTGCTTCACAAAACTGGCATACGTCATTAAGCTTTAGACCAATTGCAATTAGAAAGCTTTAGACCAATTGCAATTCTATCCCCATTTGCAAAAATTTATGAATATATAATACATAATCGTTTACTTAATCATGTTAGATCCAGTATATCTGTATACCAACATGGATTTCTCAAGAATAGATCCACTTCAACTAATTTGACAATTATAACAAACTTTATATCCTCAGAACTAGACAAAGGTGAACAGGTGGAAGTAATCTATACACTCTTTCAGAAGGCGTTCGATTTAGTTAACCACGACATTTTGCTTGAAAAACTAGCTCTTATGAATCTTTCTAAGCAAGCATTAGTACTTTTCACATCATACTTACGTGATCGTAAACAATCTGTAGCTTACAAAGGTCATATCTCCAACAATTTTAATGCTACATCGTGAGTACCGCAAGGATCAAACCTTGGACCTTTGTTATTCCTCATCACTATCAATGACGTAACTAAGCACATCAAGAAATCGCATACTTTACTCTTTGCAGATGACTTAAAATTATATACTCAAATTAAATCACTTGAAGACTGTAAAAACCTCCAGGAAGACTTGGAAAATGTAAAACACTGGTGCCACTCGAATAAATTCAGTCTAAACATAACTAAATGTAAAGCTATTACATTTATTAGAAAAGGAAAATACATAAATTATGATTATACTATTGACGGTATAAATCTTTGTAGGCCGGAAACTCTTAAAGACCTTGGTGTTACCTTCGACCCAAAACTGACTTTCGTAAATCACATTGAAACTATTGCAAACAATGCTTATAAGAGTCTTGGATTTGTTTGTCGTGTAAGTAGAGACTTCCGTAGCCACATGACAATTTTGAAACTATATTATTCGTATATCAGATCCCAACTGGAACACACTTCTGTTATTTGGACTCCTCATAATGGAAAATATATCCAAATGATTGAAAGAGTGCAGTGCAAATTTTTGAGATTACTAATGTATAAAAAAACTGGAATGTACCCAGCATACATATCATACCCAGAACTAACAAACAATTTCAATATACCGACATTAGAGCAACGTAGGTATGTTAATGATTTAGTTTTTTACATAAAATAATAAATAATAAAATTGATTGCATAGAACTAAGTTCTAATATATTTCTGCATGTTCCGAC
Source organism: Thermobia domestica (assembly GCF_964235325.1). Classification (NCBI taxonomy): domain Eukaryota; kingdom Metazoa; phylum Arthropoda; class Insecta; order Zygentoma; family Lepismatidae; genus Thermobia; species Thermobia domestica. The sequence continues at coordinate 177,356,832 of NC_137458.1, forward strand.
GTCTAGAACGAGGTTAAGCAATAGTAGTACCATGTACTGTAAGAAAGCATGCACTGACATCCTGTATAAATCCCCTTTATGGAGAATGAGCTCTCACTACAATAATATTGAAGAAAAGTGTGAAATGATAGACATATTCAATATGCCTGAAAAAATGTTTAGGAATATAATTTGTAGTATGGTGAGCTGAGTTAATTAATGAAACAATAAAAATTTCTGTATGTTTTTCTTCTGTAAAAATAATGATATTTTACCATATATGTAAACAAACACTGTAAATGGGCAGGACGCCTAGTCTCAGTGTATACATATTATGCATTTTACTAATAATCTAGTTGTTACTAGCAAAAAACAGTAGTACAATGTAGTTCTAATGGAACCAGATGTGATTACTATGTTTAATGATTAAATGGTATAGTGATAGTTACACTACTGTGCATTGAGCTTTCAATTCCACCATCAATTAGTATAGAAATTGCTATGTTAGTAATTTGTATGTATTTATCATGTACTTGTATTTAAATTCTGTACTTATCATGTTAGAATGTTAATGTAGCAAGATACTAAGCTAAAATTTATCTATGATATATATATATATTCCTTGAAACTTCAGTGTCCGGAACCGCCAACCTACTGTCCGGATTCACCCTTTCAAATTTGTAAATCAAAGATCTTGTCAGTTTTCAGAAAATTACTTTTCATTTCTTAACATGCCAATCAAGGAAAACTGTTTCAGTTGTACACCCAACCACAAAAGTATCTCCTCCCCCCTCTAAGTGTTCTAATTCCATTACTTGGGGTCCAGGTAATTTGCAGTTGTGAACACGCCTAGACAGATGCAACCCAAATTACACGTGACTTTTCTCCGCACTGACAGCAGTTGGTAGTCCTGATCCAGGTGTTTCTCCAGGTAAAATTGTAAAGTAGGTGACTAACGAAACAGTTTTCCATTCTAAGATGAATCTCTATGGTTCGGATCGTGTTTTCCAAAGAACTCCATACATGAATCTCAATATTGGTATGTATCTAATGTATTATTTCTTTATATACCGTATGTTTAGAGAAATAAAAATACTGACCACGCATGAAACAAGAAATGCTTGAAAGTAGCTGAAAATAACAAATATGGAACAACTGCTGGAAATAAGTTAGTAAATGATTGCCTTCATTGAGAGACCTTCTCTAATTCTCCTCATTCCTACATCTTTTTCTTTCTGGAGAAAAGAAGATCTTGCTTGTAAATTGAGTATCTATTGAAATTGAAACATTTGAAAAAGTTAGGACCTGACCGGGATTTGAACCCGGGTCCGCCGAAGAGAAATTCAATGCGCTAACCACTTACCTACCGTGTCATTTCATCTTCCATCTCAACTATTAGCTTGTTAAAAGCATTGCATGTAAGACTATACACAAAATACTCGTATACGCAGATGTTCCGTACGAGCGTCACAATGACTTAGACAATGAGGAAAATATCACGAAACGTTCTTCAAGATGAGGTTACCTCATCCTTTTTAACTGGCCCCGATTTACATTACTGCAGTTCTTCCTCAGCGTAACTTCTAATTTCTGAAAAAGAAAAGCCAGCGGACATTATTTTCGCATTCTTTGAATTGCTCAACACGTGCACAAATAGTGTGTGCTATGTTTATATAACATAACTACTAGTTTATTTTCTTACCTTTGCATGAAGAATTGATGGCAAAGCGTGAAAGCAGAGAACTGATATTTCAGTAACATGGGTTCGAATCCCGGCGTGACATTCATTTTTTTCTTTATTGGAAGTTATTGTTTACGTAATTCTTATTATTATTAGTAGTAGTAGTAGAGTAGTAGTAGTATGCGTATAATTTTATGAATTTCGATGGTAACTGTCGCCGAATATTAGAAAGTGAATATAGGAGAACTAGAAATAAAGTAAATAGAGGCGAGTAATTTTATTATAAAATTATATGGAGAACGCATTTTATCTTATCCCAAACGGTTATCGTCGAATATACACGGTTAAAGCAGCACTCTGCTGGTCAAATTAAAAAGACTCAACGATTTAATCCTCTATAAGGGACGTTGCTTATGTGAGTGTCACAATAACTTGCTCGAGATTTCTTTCTTTAAACCAGAAAAACTTATATAGACGTACCTCAATGAGGAAAATATGACGAAACGTTCTTTAAGTTAAGGCTACGTCATAGTTTTCAGCGATTGTCTCGTTTTACATTACAATTTTTTTAAGTATGGGCACGAATCGAGCTAAAAATCGACTTGACTCGAAACTCGAAGCCAATTCAAGTCGAGTTTCGATTCGAGTCAAAGGTAATTTTCTCGAGTCGAGTTTCAAGTCGAGTCACTGCTCTGAGGTCGAGTTTCAGTCGAGTTGAGTTTGATAAATGGCTCGCTCGTTTAGCTCGTTTTGGAATCATTACCTGATTAAACTGGAAAGCGAAAGCTACGAGAAATGTAACCAGTAATGTGGAATATTTTGTGTTGCTCATCACATGGGACATTGCTCGCATCTCTTCTCTTCCCGATTCACAAGACGACAATGGATATTTATAACGAGACAGCCTCAAAGAAAAAAATGTCGTAAGCACTAACATAAGTATATACTGTATTTCTTACCACCATGGCTAAGACCTGCACGGTCGAAGATTTGAGCCGAAGCAGCCCGGGTAGTGATGTTATTCGACTCAGCTCGGTTCAACTGAGCGAACACCTCGAACCGATTCGGTTGAGATGAGGCACCTACTCGGCTCATGTGAGCCATCGGCTTGAGCCAGCTTGGTTGGGGTAAGCCATCAGCTCGGTTTGGTTCGGCTGGAGCCGGCTTGGGTTAGTAAGCTACTGACTCGGCTCGATAGGGAATGAGCTGTGAGCCGATCCGTTCGAACTGTTGAGAACCCTAAACCCGGGTCAAGCAGTTTTGAACAAGTTTAGCCGGTGCCCTCTAATTTGTAGCGATTTTTCGTTTGAGCCCAGATGCTTGCTTCTCCGGAACTCAAATCCAGAACCTGGTGAACGATGTCCTTGCCTTTTAGACTTAACGACTACCGAGGTCAGCAGTCAACTAGTCTTTAGTATACAGATATACCTCTCTTTCATGTTTATACATGGTGTTATATAATAATAATAATAATAATAATAATAATAATAATAATAATAATAATAATAATAATAATAAGAAGAAGAAGAAGAAGAAGAAGAAGAAGAAGAAGAAGTAGTACTAGTAGCATCATTGATAATAATTATATTGTTTATGTAGGATACTTGAAGAAAGTACTTGAAACTACACACAGCATTTGGTTCGATTTTCCTCGTTTTGACTCGACTCGAATCGAAACTCGAGTAAATTAGAGTCGAGTTGGAGGAAATTTTTCGAGTCGAGCTCAAAGATGTCTGCTTCGAGTCGAGTCGAGTCGAGTCGAGTTTGAGTGAAAATTCGCTCAAACTCGCTCGTGCCCATCCCTACAATTCTTCTTTACCTTCTGGTTTCTAAAGAAGAAAAGACGATAGAAATTATTTTCACATTTTTTGAATTATATCAACACCTGTAATAATAGTGTGTGCTATGATTATCTAACATAACTACTAGTTTATTTTCTTATCTTTGTCTGAGGAATTAATGGCAAAGTGTGAGGGCAGAGAGCTGCCATTACAGTGACGCGGGGTTGAATCCCGGCGTGGCATTTATTATTATTTTTTGATTGGAAGGTATTGTTTACGTAATTGATATTGTAATTATGTTATTCCTTTATTATTATTATTATTATTATTATTATTATTATTATTATTATTATTATTATTATTATTATTATTATTATTATTATTATTATTGCAAATTCGAGACTTGGCGATATATTCTATATTTTGTGAATTTTCTGATTGGATTTCACGTCTTTTTGGTGAATAATCAATACACTCCATTGAAGGGGACTTGGCGGAGGGAAATATCATCCTGTTCCTTTTTATTTGTTTACTTGCATGATACACCAAGCCTGGATACTACATTTCGCCTTTTCATATCTACGGGAAGTACCCTAAAGGTTTTGATGACCATAACAGTGATTAAGTGATGAGATCAATGAACTTTGCGTATTAACAACATTTAAAGTATCAGGTTGTCGGAAAAGTCACGACGTATTTCGGTAAAGTATGACAAATGATGATTTGTGGATATACTGAAGTTATTCGGATCATGCAATAGTTATATCATGAATAGATGGTGAGCGTTTTGTGTATTAATATTGTTCTTTGTTTGTTTGGTTTTACAGATTTGACAATACATAGAAGATAGAAGACCAAAAATGTTCTCATATTTTATTGTTTTACTAAAGGCAAGGAAGAACACGTGAATAGTGTTTGTGCTTTTTACTCTCCTCAATGTCTATGTGTTTTCGTCCCTGCTCTTAAAGAGTTACTCGAAAAACTGTAAAAGGGACATTCCATGTCAAATCAACAAGTCAACAGACTTCACCATCTCAGATTTTTGTAAAAAAAAAAAAAAAAAAAAAAAAAATGCACAACTATATTGCAGTGGGAGATCAAAAAATTCCAAGTATTGCTTCTCCTGCTGAAAGTCTCCCCATACAGGGTGTTCAAATATGTCAAAAAGGGCATTTTTCAGTTACAGTGATTATTAAAAAATTGTCATAAAATGGTTAATATGTGCACTAGAGACGTGGAACAAACACCATTAGAAAGCTTAAACATGGTTCTACAGGTTTTATTATATTGAAATAACCTGTAATATAAAAAGTAACAGTTGAAATATTCAAATTAAAATGTGAATTTTGAATTTCGCATAGAAACCCCATGTAGTAAACGTGGCCAACACCTAGTGGCCCACTTGCCGATAAATGTCGATCGTCGCTATAGCGACGCGTCGAAGGACTGCGTCGCGTCGAAAGAAGGGTTTCATCGAGTCAAAAGAGATATCTAGAGTCGGGGTATTGAAGTTACCACTGCATAGCAGCGAGGACTTCCTTTTGGTCCGCGCTTCTTTGATCTGTCGCGGAGAATCGCGAAGGGACCAACACGAACTATCGTGAGTCATGTGCATGCGGTTATTATTATATATTGTTTTTCCTGACAAATTGTTCCTAAAGTGAACTACGGGTGTCAAGAATAACCCCTGGCTCTACATCATGAAGTGAAAAATCTCGAGATGAGTGCATATAATTGTATGAATTTAGATGACAACTGTAGCCGATCATTTGAAAGTGAATATGAGAGAACCATGAACTAAAGTAAATAGACGCGCATCATTTTGTTATAAAATCACATGGCGAACTGACTTTATCTGATCTCAAACGGTTATCGTCGAATATACATGGTTTCAGGAGCACTCTGATTAAACAAATTAAAAATACCTCAAGGATTTATGCCTCTACAAGCGACTTTTTCTTCATCGCCTCAGTGGCCGTGGTTCCCGCCCACCCTGGGACACTTTTTTTTAACTTTTTAACTGTTTTTCAGACTCTTTTTAATGTAAATAAATTACTTATATAGGCGATTTGACATATTTTGGGGGAGTAATTTTGTGGTTCATTGGCGTTTAGCCGCGTCTCTGCCGCTCTTAGGCCGCTGTGGTATATTCTAATTTTTAAAACGGAAGAGGGGCCTCTGTGGATCGTCGCTGCGGGGCCGCCAACTTTTGGCGAGATGTCTCTAGTTGCCCATCGGTGGTCCATCGACGCCTACGGCATGAATTACGGACTAACGTGAATCCAAACCACATGATCTCCCGCAGGGAATCGAACTCGGCTGTATTTCTTCTTTCTCAACTTGTTTCTCAATTAATTTCTATCGTTTTCGATAATTTTATAAACTAACCCACTATCTATTTACCATATGTAGAAAGTGCACCCCTTCCCATAAAGCGGAATATTAAAAAATGCTAGGAGACGTTCTGTTCATTTTCAATAAAGAGTTAATATACTGAATTTCAGCTCCGTAAGTTGTGAGATACTGATTTTTTTTTCGGAAATATTCGGATCCCCACTATCACTTAGGATATTATTATAATGAACGCAACAGGATAACATGACAGTTTGCATTAAGGCCTAACTATGTCGAGTGTTGCAAAACAAGTGTTACAACTCTTGAGATGTGACGCCTGCCACTAAGAGAAGAAAAAAGTTTTCTTGAACTTTCGGCTATCAGACATAGTTTCAGATCTACAAGCTGCTGAAAGCGTGAGATAATGAATTTCGGACTCCAATAGTTCGGAAACTATCCAACGTAAAGAGGGAGGATAAAAAACTCACTGAAGAAGTCATACCTGCTGAATTGAATTCTGCCTGCTTCACAATCCTATCATGCACGCGCAAGGGATTCCCCAAAGGAAAGTAGGGAGTCCCGGATTATCTGCAAAATGAAAATTGGTCTAAATGGATACGAATTGATATGGTTTCTACCAGGTAACAATTATTCGTTTGTATTAAGTAGATCTGGAACAAATACAAAATGGCGGACACCTTCATGTCCGTTGTGTGTGGTTGCATAATCGCCAGGTACGGAATCCTGGGCAATAGTGACGTTCTGACTATTAAGTGTAGTGAATTTGTACTCAAATGTTCTACAAAGACATCTGGAATGTCAGTAAAGCACAACAGATGAAGCATCATGATTCACATGTATGAAAACACGTAACGAAAAATGTCCAGAAATGCAATCATACTTAGTAAATGTGAGTTCGAAGCGTCGGAAATGTAAGGAATAGCATCAAGAACATGAAAGCCGTTGCCAATTCACCAATAATATTCCCTCAAACCGATGTGTATAGTTGCAAAAGCAATAAGGATGCAACAACTGAGGACGAGCTGAAATTGTGCAAGGGGAGTCACTAAGAAACTGGGGAAACTAACGGAATGTCACTAGTAGGATCGCAGGATCGGTATTGAAATGTGGCCAATGTGTGTGTTGATATCGACATGTAATTAGTGGACAAATGTCAACATGTCCCACTACTGCTGAGACACCGTCCCACTACTCCTGAGAAAAATAGGAAAATAACTACCCGGGTCTTGAATCTGAGGCCGTGGGCTCCCTGCAGAATTGGAAACTGCGACCACGCGCGCAAAAGCGAGCGCTCTAGCCCTGAGGCTACGAGGGAACCTCTTTTTCTTTGTATTCATTTCTTTGAGGAGTACACAATTTGTTTGTCAAGTGCTCTTGCACAGCCTCAGGGTGTACAAGCTTGTGTGTTTCATTTTGTTATTCCTACTGCACGGTTGTAGAAATCAGAGCTTTAAGACGTTTTTTCCTATTTCTCATGTTGTTTTATTTTACATATGCATGGTGTTCCAGCAGTAGTTTACATGTGCCAAATTGGTTCATTTTCATCTTTGTCTTGGCATGTGCACTGCGTGTAAGGTACGAATTTCTGGAGGTATTTTCCTGTTTCGAGTACGTCATATGTCCCGGAAGACGTGGGACTTGATACAAGTTTGTTATTTTTACGCTCTACCAGAATTTGAACCATGGATTAAGAGATTCCTTTTCATATCCGTCGACTGTGGGACAATGTATCAAACAAACAGAGACATTGATACTATCATGTTCTACTTACGTTCTACGAAAAAGTGCACCAGATGTAATAGCAGGATGTAGAACAGTTTTTTTCCTATTTTTCGCACGTGGGACGGTGTCCCAGCAGTAGTGGGACATGTTGACATTTGTACATTAGCTACATGTTGATATCAACACAGACGTTGGCCACATTTCAATATCGATGATGCGATCCCACTTGTAACATTCCTTTAGTTTCCCCAATTTCTTTATGAGTCCCCTTGCACAATTTCAGCTCGTCCTCAGTTGTTGCATCCGTATTGGTATGCAACCGTGCACATAATATTGCATCAGTTTGAGGGAATATTATTGGTGAATTGGCAATGACTTTCGTGTTTTTGATGCTATTCCTTACATTTCCGACGCTTCGAACTTACGTTTACTGAGTATGATTGCATTTCTGGACATTTTTCGTTACGTGTTTTCACACATGTGAATCACGATGCTTCATCTGTTGTGCTTTACCGACACTCCAAATGTCTTTGTAGAGCATTTGAGTACAAATTCACTACACTTAATACTCAGAACGTCACTATTGGCCAGCATCCGTATCTGGCGATTATGCAAGCACACACAACGGGCATGAAGGTGTCCGCCATTTGTGTTTGCTCCAGATATCTACTTAATACAAACGAATTATTGTTACCTGGTAAAAACCCTTTATATTCATATCCATTTAGACCAATTTTCATTTTGCAGATAATCCGGGACTCCTTACGTTCCATTGGGGAATCCCTTGCGCGTGCATGGTAGGATTGTGAAACATGCACAATTCAATACAGCAGGTATGACTTCTTTAGTCAATTTTTTACCCGCCTTCTTTACGTTGGATAGTTTCCGAACTATTGCCGTGCGAAAGTCATTTTACCACTCTTTAGGCACCTTGTAGATCCGAAACTATGTCTGATAGCCGAAAGCACAAGAGAACTTTTTTCTTGTCTGAGTGGCAGGAGTCACATCTCAAGACTTGTAACATTATTTTCCAACTCGCGATATATGTAAAAGCCATTTTATTTGAGTGCAATTTGGCCGTGATGATTAGTCACACATAGTTACATTTATTTTTTATATAATAATTTATATACTACAATGATTCAAAACTTTGTTGTTTCCAGTAGTTAGCTCCTCTAAAACTCACAGACTGCCTCTCGAAAGCCAAGTAGTACTATACGTCCTATTTCTATTATCACAATTAACTTACAAATATCAATATCCAAAAATGCCTCGTTTTTTTTTTTTCAGTTAGTCAACTCAGGTAAGTAAACAGAAACAGATGAAAAAGGGAAATTGAGGCCTTGAAAGTAAAACGTAGACAAATTCACCAGTGTTCAGAAGCACATTTTTAAATCACGCTCGACTCTACTCATAGGAGTTAATACGCGGTTCTGGTAAGTTGGAATTATCCGTTTCTAGGCACGTAGCAGAAATATAGCAAAAATGACTTGTCTGTTGCTGGCGGTCTTAGTGGCCGAAACTACTAGCGTAATAATTGTTTTGGTGTGAGTTCAACCCCGGGCCAAGGAAAGTTTTTTTTTATTTTTATATTTTATTTTTAAAATTCTCAAAACACTTTTTCTCATTAAAATTAGATGAAAATAATACTCCAAAATGATTACGTTACGTGTGCAGTTTTATTATACGAATCCGCAGTATAAGTAGTAGTAGGAGGAGGAGCAGCGGGTTAGAAGCACCGCAGGGCTTGTTTTGTTCCACCTTGATTGCCATGACGTAAATTTAACCTCAACTGCTTCTTCAATTTTCTTCTACAATTCCAAGAAAGTGACAATGTTCCTTTATTACTACTATAATACACAATGCATACACCAGGAGGTTTGGACAATCGCAAGCTGCAACCAATCAGAAACGTGTTTTTAGTTTGTATGGCTAGGTTCGACGGTGAATAAAATATGCTGTTCAAAAGATGCTGTCTAGAATGCAGTGATCAGAGTGAGTTGGTGGGTCAGAGTAGGTCACTGTGGGTGGTGGGTCGCAGTGGGTCACGCTGGATGATGGGCCGCAGTGAGTCACATGCTGTTGACCCACGACCCACTGACCCACTCAGAAAACTCGATCCATTTGACCCACTCCAACTCTGGATTTGACACTACATAGAAGATGGAAAATCAAAAATTGCATGTTCTCCATATTTTATTGTTTTACTTCAGGCAAGCGAAGAACGCGCGAATAGTGTTTGTGATTTTAACTCTCCTCAATGTTTCTATGTTTTTGCCCCTGTGCTTAAAGAGTTAGTGGAAAAACTGTAAAAGTGAGTAAAACGCTTAAAAATTGGAAGCAAGGTACTGAGGAAGGTTTGTTAAATTAGTTAACTTAAAAAATAATCGAATGCCCTGAAATACCAGATTCCAATCAATATGAGTATCTGTCCAATGCCGTCCCGTGAAAAATCAGGGCCCGAGGCAAAAATGTACGGCAGCGCTTTTGTACATATGAGTTGTTAATTTAAAGTTGACTTCTCTGGACTATTCTTTCTGCATAATACTTTACTATTTTATCATGACTGAAATCAGAAAGTTTCAGCATTATTATACTGGAATCTTAAAAGTGTGTAATTACTGAATTCACTGCAGTTCCATTTTGTGCTTCTCCCAGAAATGATGTCTTAGAGTAGTGGTTTAAGCGTTAGTTTCATAATGTTGGGGACGCGAGTTCGATACCGGCTGTGGTAATTCAGCAAATTTTTATAATTTTTAATACTGATACTTCTGATGTATACTAACATGAAAAATATTCAATTTCTCTGGGTCTTATGCTTCTTGTAGACGATCAAAGAAAGCTTGAACAAGACCATTCAATACCACGAATTTACATGTTGAAAGGAGTATTGCTCAAGACACTTGAACAAGTGTTTTGAGTTGACTTGAAACAACTTTTACACGATCATAGAGGTATTGAATCATGTTTTATATACTGGTTGATACAAGGATGTTATAAAATAGAGGATCTGCCCATACGTATCTTCATCATATGAACTCAGTGAAGCCAAAAAACAACCGAGCATCGTCTGAGCCGGCACGTCTGATTGGCTACTCTCGTTTCCGCCATGATTGTTGGCTCGAAACATTGCAATCTTAGTGGCGCGGACTGAGCAGAGTAGGCGTGGCGAAACTGTGTCGTATGGCTTCACGATTTTGTTGTATGGGCAGATCCTCTATTTTATAACATCCTTGGGTTGATAGATGGCAGTCCAAAACAAGTGACTGTAAATATGAAAACAAATGAAAGGGAAACTGCGTACTGATTTATAATATTAATCATAATCCATCTTTCCTAACTTTCTCCAGACATTTGTAATTTGATAGATTATATATAATAATTTAGAAAAGAGGTCAATTGATTTTGCAGCAAGCACATCGAATTTTCACTATGCATTTTGTCCCTTTTACATTAATTAAATTCTGGTTAGGTTAGCTAACGTTAAAAGAGTAAAGTGCTGCTTAGGTATAAAATTGTTCCCTATACTAAACTTTTAAAAATATATAATTCTTGAAATGGCGTGCTGATCACAGAATCACACTCAAAAAGAAAAAACAATCGAACTTCCCTAAAATTGTGTGTATCACGGCAATGACTGCCTTTTGATGTTGTTTATGCTATGGCATCGAAGACTGTTTAAAGAAAAGACAAACACAGAAAACCAAATGAAGCAATGATACTATTTTTCAAGCTACTGGACTTACTGCCCATATCTGCATCAGACTTTCTTCACAAACCTATCCCATATATGGTACCGGTACTGGTTAAGAATAACCCGTCAAACGAATAGTAATTTTCCTGTTGAAATGTGTGAGTGCGTATGGAGGAGGATTGTCTGAGATACCGTAAGAATTTCCCCTGTCGGAACACGCCTGTATAATGTAGGAAACCAGTATTTTATGTTTAGAAGTTTAATGTCACCAGTATCAAATCATTACAATAGTTATAGTCTAGTTCAAATAAGTAAATACGATTTCAAGGGTTTGTTTCACTATTCTTATATATACATGCTTCTTATTCTTATGTTTATTGCACTATATATAACTTCCGGTAATGACGCGCCTCTCGCGTGAACCCCCTTCTACGCTCCTGCCCTGACCCTGTTGAATAGTATTCTCGATTTTAGTATTTTTTCACTTTCTTATATGTGCCATATGTTAGGATGCACATTTGTACCTTACGAGAAAGCACTCCTAAAATTAATCGGCACGCATGAAAGCAATTTCTACCTTAAGAAATAACTTCTGAAATACTACGTGTGGATTTCGTGATAAAATAATTAGATTACAATAGGATAACACATAACCATTTCCAGGGTACTTCAGTTTGCGAGTATATTTTCAATCTCTATAAAATTATTTTATATTATTAGAGATTAATAACAGTACAAAACGTCTTATTAAATCAAGAAAAGTTAGTATATTTTTTTATTTAATTGACTCTTCTTTCTTAATCTACACCTGGTATTCTTAAATATTAAATTCTCAAATTAACACTTATATTTCTCATTGCCTCAAAATTTAACAATACTTATAGGGATGCAAGCACTATAACATAGAAATCAACAAAAAATATATTATCAACAAAAAATACTAACATATCTTCCAGCGCAGGAATTAGTTTTGTTTATTATTATAATGTGCACTTGGAGCATCAGAGTATTATGGAAAAGAGTAATGAAAAAATATTTATTCAACAACTGCCGCTCTGTCTCACGACGCCATCATACGTGTTTTGTATTTTCCTGCACTCAACTCGAGCGCTGATTGGCTAATGAATGCTCTTGAATTTGATTGTTTAGAACAGGATCGAAACGAAATTTCTTCAACGAAACTATTTAATTCAAGACAAAAATGACATCAGTGCTGACGTCTTTTCATCAAATAGTCTTGAATGGTCTTGTACAAGAGTCTTGTTCAAGCTCTCTTGGATCGTCTACAAGAAGTATAAGAGTTGAGACGACTTCCTCCAGAAGTGAAATGCCAACAACAAAAAATTGCGTCATCCGTATCAACTTCACTCGTAACTGCCTAGGAAGTAACGTGTTTGGACAAGAATTGATGAATACATAAGAGCTAAACGTTCTTACTGCTGTAGTATGGGTCAAAAATATATTCCAAGGAATTATTCCTAGCTGTGCGCAAATTGCAAATAGTGATCGAACTTACAACGCTAGTCACGGGAATGATCCTATTTAAGATGTCACCTCACCTTTCTAGCTAAACGAAGGGCGAAACAAAATGCATTACTGTTATTAGCTAACAAATATTTATATTCCATTTCTTGTTGTCATAAAATGATAATTCTATCTGTAAATCCATAAACGTTATAATATTATTGCGTTCATGTGCAAACCTAAGAAACATCTGACATACTGCATATCATTTCTGTTCCTATGAATACCTTCGGCTATGTTACTTTTTCTTTCCTTCTATGGTAATAATAATAATAATAATAATAATAATAATAATAATAATAATAATAATAATAATAATAATAATAATAATAATAATAATAATAATAATAATAACACAATTACAATACCAATTACATAAACATTATCTTCCCATTCAGAAAAATTAATAATTGCCACGACGAGATTTGAACCCAGGTAGCTGCAATGGGAGTTTCCTGCTTTCACAATTTTTTTAAACAAATTGCCCTAATCGGAGTATTGTTCGCCACTGGCTGCTCATGTCCTTCCGGCGTATTCCAAACACTACAAGGACACGAACACAGAAATACTAAAGACATTTAAAATTCCGACTTTACTCTTGAGAGGAATTCGAACCTAGTGGATTGCATCTCATGATCAGAAGCCGAACGCATGAGATCACTCGGCTAGTGCCACCGGCTGTATTTGCCACAAATTCCTCATATGAATATAAGAAAATAAACTAGTAGTTATAAACATAGAACTCTCTATTTCTACACGTGTTGATACAATTCAAAGAATGTGAAAATAATTTCTGTCGTCTTTTCTTCTTTGTAAATTAGAAGTTCTGGTAAAGACGAAATGTAATGTAAATCGAGACCACCCCTGCAACCGATTACCAGCGCCGTAACTTAGATTTTTTCTGCGGGGCAAGCATTAATACCAGTATTTGGGCCCTAGAAAAATTGTTTTTCTAATTTTTGGGCCCCCTCTTTCCAACTTCCTCTTAATCTTTATGCCCCCCCGGAGCCTGTGCGCCCTCCCGCACAGTAAGGTTTGCGGTTCCGTTAGTTACTGCCTGGGCCCATTCCATACATGACAAAATTATTAAGGGGATAATGTTGATAAATCTCAAAGCCATACGAATAAATATTATTTCTAGAGCCCCTAATAGTAGACATTTTTACTGAAATGGGTCCAGGACTCATTTTTGTTCTATTTATCTTTTGTGTGTTGTTATGTTTATGTAATCTAGCCGCCCTATTTGATGCTTCATTTCTAATTTTATGTTCGTATCGTATATGGAGTAAGAAAATTTTGTTTCAAAAAGGGCCCCCTCGAACGGCGGGGAGTTTCTCTGGGGGGCAGTTGCCCCCTGACCCCCACAAGTTACGGCTCTGCCGATGACGAAGCCTGAACTTGAAATACGTTTCGTGATATTTTCCTCATTGAGGAACGTCTATATAACTTGTTTTTTAGTTAAACAAGGAAATCTCGAGTAAGTCATTAAGACGTTCACACAAGTTGCTTATATGTTCTTCTTCATATTTTTATTTATATTTCGTTTATACAGTGAAACCTCTCTAAAGCGGACAGCCGCGGGGAATCAAAAATTGTCCGCTATAGAGAGGTATCCGCCTTCAAGAGGTTTCAGTATTTTTTATGTAAATTAGTGAGCAAGATAATATACAATTAGAAAAAATATTTTTGCATGAATCACGAATTTACGAATATTACATGCATTATTCTCTGTCATCCAATACTCTATGTTCGAGGCACAACATGGAAATAACATATTATAGTTCTCTGCACTGTACTCATATCAGTACTTCCTTCTTTTTCAGTATGGCGCTTTAATTTGTGGCGTAATTGGAGTCCTGAAGTGTTCTTTTTGAGACAATATACATACCTGAGGGCAAAAAGTACTAAACTTGTCTTCTGGTTGCTTAGAGACTCCAACGGGACAGTAGCATAATGTGTTATCCCTAACGGCGGGCAACTGTCAATCACTTTTGTGTCTAAAACAGCTTGGGTGGGAGTGGGATGCAAAAAAGGACATAAGAGTGTTGTTAAACAGAGACTATTCGTCTGGGTTGCTGAGCAGACAGTTGAGGGGGCAAAATGTCACAATGCTTCCTTGGTGATACATGTATGAATTACTAAAAATGTATTTTTACTACACTTTTCAACTTATTTCTAGAGAAAGTGTCCGTAATACGGAGGTAAATGATACCTATAAAAGACAGAAAAGACTGTCCGTGTCTGTACTAGAGAGTGTCCGCTTTAGAGAGGTTTGTCAATATGCTTTTTCCTATTCCAGTATTTGGGGAATACAAAATATGTCCGTTAAGGGAGGTGTCCGCTTTATAGAGGTGTCCGTTAGTAGAGGTTTCACTGTATTTGTTTCTTTTTGTTATATTTGAGTATATTGTTCATATTTTTTCATGAAACGATTTTAACTAGGTATTAGTTAGTGGCGCGGTTAGTGAGTAGTGTCAGTTGCGTGTTTGCTGCCCATGAGGTAGCTCGTCTTTCACTGGTGCTCCGTCCAGTGTCTTACCGTGCGAGTGGCATTGAATGCGCCTAGTGTACTCTGTATTAGATTGGAACTTACGCTTTACCTGATTCTAATATCTTTCAACCTGTGGTGACTAGTGAGATTTATTTAGAATTACAGCATGTATATCAAACGTGTGAATACATTAAAACTAGGATTCCGTGAGATTCCTAACCGTCCCCCCCAATCAAAATCCATGAGTTTATTCAAAACACATTTCAGTTAAAGGAAGAACAAATACTAAATCTCGAGTTGGATATTTATCGTAAATGTGTATATATTAAGTTATTCTCTGACTTGGTGTGTGACAAATTGTTACGAGCACATGGTAATAGTGTTAATTTTCAAGACGATAGTGGAACATACGCAGTGACCTTAGAATTAGCTGATCGGCCTTTAACCCATGTGCGAGTACATGCTATTCCCACGGAATATAGTGATAGTGATGTCACACGTGCTTTGTCTGTCTATAGAGAGTGTAAAAGCATCTGAGATGAAATTTAAACGATACCCTTATTTATAAAGTTAGATCTGGAAGAAAGATTGTGACTATGTACTTGTTAAAGCCTATACCGTCATTCATTGATATTCGTAACCAAAGGTTCCTCGTAACTTATTACGGTCAGGACCGTACTTGTTATTACTGCCAATCACGCGGTCATTTACAAGACCAATGTTATCAGGGTCAAAAACGGGCCGTTGTTTCAACAACAACCTTAGAACACACTGATAAGGAACGCTCTCGAGATTCGCAAACTCGAGAGATTACTGTGGTTAAACCTGCTAATTTGCCTACTTTGACTTCAGATATGGACTTTCCAAAGTTAATGACTGCGCTTGCTACCCCTATGGTACAGGGCCGTCCTGTAGCCACTGCTCCGGTAATGCTTAATGATAGTGTTCCTAACCAACCATGTTCCGGAGAAATTTCTGACAATTATGCCCAGGATAATAGTGACAACCAGAACAGGGCCTCATCTTCAGCCCCTCCAACTTTACATGGTAGTTCTCCACTGGCTGAGTTTGATCTTCCAAAGAAACCTCACGTAGTCATTGAGCAGGATACAAAGAAGGTCTTGCTAGAAAGTGCTTCTTCCTCCCCTAGTGTGGTTGATGGTAATCAGAATCCAAAGTGCATCTATAGTGTATCAGAGGTTTCCTCTCTAGGTCCCATGTTCACAGTTCAGTCAAAGGAAAAATATCCCATATTATCCCGTGTGAGTTGTTCTAGTGGTAAAAAAAAAAAGGACCCGATGCCCGGAATTCTCAGGAAGCCTCCCAAGACAAGAAACGGAAGAAAGCAGGAACGACTATAGCTCAAATCAAAGAACCTAAGAAGACGGATCAGGGAATTTCAGAAGTATCACCTAGGTCGTCTGTAGCGAAATTAGTGAGTACGGAATATATACCTGATACCGAAATTCCTACTTCAGGTGAGTCACCAACAGTTTCTACTCCTACCTAAACATTCAGAAGATCAGTTCTTGCAGACAAACAGTGGTGCTTTATTATGAAGTGTGTTACTCAAATTCGACACGTTTTTACTACTATACTTATGTGTACTATCTTAAAACTAGCAACTATAAATATTAACGGAATCCAATCACCAGTAAAAATTGAAGCTCTCAATGACTTTTTACTTAAATCTGAAATAGATGTAGCTTTTCTCCAAGAAGTTGGTCCAACAATTGTAAACGTACATCCATCATATATTGTATATAATAATTGTATATATAATAGCCTTCGTTTTTCTATTTTGGTTAAAGAAGGGATCCCCCTCTCAAATGTAGAATTGCATCCTAATGGTAGAATTATAAAAGGTCAAGTTAATGATACCACACTAATCAATGTTTATGCGCCCAGTGGAAGTAATAATAAAAAAGAAAGGAATATTTTTATGCAAATGAGGTCGCGCCATATTTTAGTGGCACAAATAATGTTATGTTTGAAGTGATCATAATTTAATCATAACTCACAAAACAGAACCGACTTATTAAATTATTTTCCTACATTGAATGAATTAGTAAAGAATTTGTCCTGGGTAGATGTGTGGGACTTTAAACACCCATACTTATAGGGGGACACATTTATTACCCAAAATTCAAGCTCTAGGATAGACAGGCTCTATTTCAATGACTCCTTAAAACCTCACCTTGTTTCTGTATATCGATATCCCACGTGTTTCACTGATCATCTTTGTTTAATAATGCAATTAAAATTAAGGACAAGAAGCTTGTTCGAGGACGCGGGTATTATCACATGAATGAAGGTCTGCTTAAAGATATGACATTTTGTCAGGTCTTTTCTCAAAAGTGGGATTATTGGCTTAAACAAAAGAAGTGGTTTAAAACATATCTGGAGTGGTGGAATCAATTCTGTAAGGATAAAATCCGAAGCTTTTGTACGTGATATTCATCTGACACTCATGCTGATAAGCTAAAACTTTATAATTTCTATTACAGATGTTTCTTACAGGCACAAACTGAGGCTATGACTAATCGCCTCGCCCTTAACAGAAAATTGAAGGGATTAAGTTACGTAGTAAAGTTCTAGGGTTTCCAGAAGAAGAACAATGCTCTGTTACACATGTGTTAAAAGAAGCCAAACGTGAAAGGAGGAAACTAATTACGTCACTAACAGATGCTCAAGGCTCTATGCAAACTACCCAGGACAATATTCGGAACACCATGTATGATTATTACTACCAGTCATTTGAGATTGATGCTGCTACCAGCTGCGACAATAAATTACTTGACAGTGTGCCTAAAGTGTAAAATGCCGAATGCAAATTTTATGTGCTCCATTTACTAAAGATGACGTACAAAGAGCTGTTAATGCTGCGAAACAAGGGAAATCTCCTGGCCACGACTCTATCTCTGGCCCTTTGTATGTTACATTTTGAAACAATGGGCGATCACTAACATTGATTGTCAATTAATGGTTCTCTGCTTCAGAGACTATAAAGCGCCTAATAAAGACATCACGATATTTATCCCCAAAACTGCTCAATCTTCTAATGTTAGTCGTTATAGAGCTACATCACTTCTTAATACAGATATCAAAATTTTTGTAGATGTATCAAAAACCGACTCATAGAATACATGGATACATTATTACATAATTTGCAATATGTGGCTGTTAAAAAGAAAACCATCTATAATCTTCTGTTAACTATTAGATATAGTATTACTATTTGTAATGATTGCACTCTTAAAGCGGCTCTGATTAATTTAGATTTTAAAAGTGCCTTTGATAATATTGAACACTCTTATTTATGGTCTGTTTTCCAAAAATTTGGTTTTACTGATCAATTTGTTACTTGGATGCGATATTTTTATAAAGACGCACATACGAAGTTAAATGTTAACGGTCACCTCTCCACAAGCATTCGTGTCAATCCTTCAATACGACAAGGTGATCCCCTTTCGATGCTGGCTTTTGCTATTAGCCTTTCTACCCTGTTATATGCTATGGATGACCGCCTATCTGGTCTAAATATTATTACACCTGCTCTAAAGGTGGCTAGTTATGCAGATGATGTAACAGTTTTTGTATTTTCCAAATTAGATTATTCTCTCATGATGGAATGTGTTCGAGAATATGAGTTAGCATCTGGAGCTAGATTAAATGTCTGTAAATCAATATTTTAAACATAAACAATAGTATTGATTTTACGAATATAAATACCGTTCCTCGGAATGACAGTGTCACAATCTTAGGAATTAGTTTTTATTATAACATAACGAACACTATTACTCATAACTATAAGAATGTTGTAAACACACTGCATTATTCAAGTTACGTGAACCAATCCAGAAATTTCTGTTTATATTCCAGAGCAGAATTTATAAATGTTTATTTTTTAAGTAAAATATGGTATTTGGCAAATGTATTACCTATGCCTCAACGAATAGGAGAATAAATTCAAAGTTTATGTGGTTGGTTTCTATAGAAACATCAGGTCTTTCGTGTTAAATATGATGTAATGTGTTGTTTACATTCACAAGGAGGTATCAAGGTCACATAAACGCAAACGAAAAAGCTGCCACTTTGTATGTTACTCGATCACTGACCTTGTACACAAACGAAGCTGTTAGTGTAACAACAACTGCTCACTTACGTATTAGCCCAAACAGATAGGAGTCTTCCCCTGTGTGTGTTTGACCTACCTCAAAGCTGTAAGTACTTAGAAACTGTTCTTTTTGATCATATACGTATATATATCTGTCTCAGCATTTTGATTTCCAACATTTACGTAGTAAAAGCCTGTATATTTTTAAAATGAATAACTTATATGCTCCACCTAAAATTGTGTTAGATGTAGAGATCAAAAAAAGCCGGCTTTCTTGAATCGATGTTTTTTTTTTCACATAAAAAGCCGGCTTTTTTGGGATAAAAACGAGAATTTTGAAAATTTTGGCTTTTTTCATTTTCATGATTTTTCTATCTAAATAGCTTTCTTATAGTATGTTCTATAGTTAGACAAGAATTCCATGACCTAAATGCCATATTTCGCTCTGAAATTCACCATCAAGATGGATGGAGCACATATTTTACGAACTAAAGCTAAGATGAACAATGTAGTATTTGAGGGCAATTTTAGAGGTTATTTAATTTTATTTTAAGTTTTGAGTTATCAACATTTTTTTTCTTCTCTAGATCATTTTAGTCTGTCATCCGTGTTTCATTTCTAAGAGTTGAGTACTCTAGCTTCTAGCGCAAAAGTTAAACTTATGTTTCTCTATATATGCGTCAAACCGTACGTTTTTCAATATATCCGTCAAACCGTACTTCCACATTTCTGTTATACTGTAGCTGTGCAATGATTTAGCAATAATTTTCCGGATACAATCTTGAATACCAATTTACACAAATAATCAGTAGCGGATTTAGAAAAGTACTTTGGGAGGGTTATCTTGATTGTTTCGTTTTCTAAAATGTCCTAATTTTATTTGGGAGGTGCTTGAAGTTTATAAGTACAGGCATATTTAATATTTCGTTTCTTTTATATGTTTAGCAATAATCTTCCAGATACAACGTTCAAGATCATTTTATACTGAGAATTAGTGGTGGATTTAGAAAAAAGTATTTTGGGAGGGGTTTTTCTTACTAATGTTTAGTTTTTCTAAACATTCGTAATTTTTATTTGACGGGAGCTTAAAGTTTATGAGTAAAGGCATAACTAATAGATATTTCGTTTATTTTAGACATTCCGTAACTTTGGGGAACAGGCTTCAGTCCGAAAGACCGCTCCCCTAACCTTCGCAAAACCGTCACTGCTGGTAATTAGTAATAATAACGATTTAAAAACACTAAGAAAGGAAGTCAGTCAACTCACAGTACATGCACTATTTCTACATTCACAGATGGAATGAAGAAAAGGTTTGTCAGAATGGTCGAATGCTGTGTTGAATCCCGGACTTCCAGATAGAAGCGCAAAAGCTAACCACTCAGTCATGTTTGTTGTACAGTTGTATTTAGCTTAACTCAAATATATTCCATAGTCCTTCTTTTTTTTTGGGGGGGGGGGTGTTCCGTAATGTTATGTTGAATCCCTCCTTTTAAAAATTCAGAAAAGCTGAGGATTGGGTAAACCGTGACGATGGTTATATAAAACTTAACTGTAGAATTTCAAAAATATACAGAACCAAAAGCTGTAGATGTGAAGCCTTTAAGTGTATCATATGTTTTATTTTAATTTTATTTTGTTTCAAAAGAGGGTATGGAATATTTTGAAATAAAAATACTACATACAATTTTGTTAGTTATTTGTGTATTTTTTTAAAGAAGTGTTTACTTTTAGGGTTGGCTGGTTTACACCAGCTGTTTTTTTTTTAATAACTGGTCTAAACCAAAAAATAAAAAGAACGAAAAATGCGAATCGTGTGAACTTCATGGTGACGTTTCCCCACATCAAACCATCTGCATTAGTTTCATTTCCTTTTCAGCTTTTAATCAAGGTGTCCCATGTTCAATTCTCGGTCGAACCACAACCCTTCTTTCATGCGTAAACCAAGTAGGGGTTCTTATGTCGCTTTAAGCGAAATTCTTCTCCTTGATAACCTCGGTATTACGTAAGGATGTTAAGCCTAAACATACGAAACAAAACCAAATGCGTGAATGCCTGTTGTTTTATGAAGAAGCCAACGTTGCTTAAATATATTGATAGAAATTGGCAAAATTTATCGATTGCCTACGTAGCTCCAACATTAGCTTGGATTGGACTTTCAATGATATCTACATACTAAATTTGTAATTTAATACCTCAGTTTTAGCGTACTGATTATGATACGTTGACCTTTAAATTTTACATGCAAAGCAATAACAGGATTTTCCTGTTATTGTTTTACATTTAGAGTAATGACGGGATTTTCCCGATGGCTAGGGCGGGAGTTTCTCAATTTAAGAAATTTACTGACCGGACTTCTTTAAGCTTATGGGGCTCTTAAAACATAACCCCGTTGTTGCATAATAATACTAAGACGAAACAAACTTATTTCTGTGAATATGTAATATAAATACATAAAGCAAAATATCTAAATCAAAAAACCTGGTTTAAACTCCCCCCCCCAAAAAAAAACGGGTTTTTGGCATTTTCAGAAACAACATTGCTTACTTTGACAACCCTGCTTACTTTTGTATGTAGGAGGTTAAAAAAATCTTATATTCTAACTTCAACATATTTACATTGGTTAATCCTTTGGAATTCATAATGTAAATATGTTGAAGTAAAATTGTTTGAAATATCTTTTCGAAATTCATGGTTTATTTTCGAGGTTTTATATTATTATCAGCATCAACCACTAATTAAATGATTTTTTGTGTTATAGAGAAGCGAAACAATGTCTGCTTTATCAATTTAAAGCAGAATTTTGAAAAAAGCCCAAAATTTCCCAAGCAAAAAAGCGAAGCAGAAAAAACCGAGTTTTTTTTTTCAAAAAAGCCGGTTTTTTCCCAACCCTTGCATCTCTAGTTAGATGACTGCTTGTGTAAATGAACAACTATTTGGGCCAATATCAATGACTCGAATTTGAGTGTCGCCAGCAAATCTATCTGGTTTATGATTGCCCATGACATTTTTGATACCAAAGACAAGCGAAATAAAAATGGTTTTAGTCGTGATTCTATTTGTCATAAATGTAATAATATAGATATGATAGTTCATAGAATCACAACCTGTCTTGAATCTCAACAAATATCGTTTAAGTTACGTCACTTTTTAGCCCCTCTTACTCGTAGCTCACAGCACAATATAATTATTAACATAATTTTACGGCCACATTGTCGATTTTATCCAGCTAGTAAAGAACACAGTGTCAATCGGTATGTAGGAACGACCGTAAAATGTACTTACTTCCAACTTAGAAGCAGGGGGAGCCTTCTATGTACAATATTTACAAAAAGAATACTTAAACTTATCAACGGATATACGTAATAAGAAGGTTGCAAATTTTATAGCCAACACTTTGTTATCTTAACTTCCACAATGTTCATCTGAGTTTTTTAATTTACTTTTTTAAAATTTATTTTACGACTTGTTATCTTGTGACAAAGCTGCATAAACACTTCGTTGTAATTATTTCTTGAGTAAAATAAATTTATTTTTAAAAAAGTGGTAGAGCGTTCACCTCTGATGCGATGGTTTCTGGTTCGATCCCAGCTCGCACCAAGTGAATTTGTTGGTGGACAAATACCGTGTGCTTGGGTTTTCTCACGGTTCTCCCGTTTCTTGCCACTTTCTTCATTGCACCATTTAATTCATTTCTCATCATCACCATCTCTTTTAGCCTAGCTACCATAACGGGGGACCTAAAGCTGTGAGAAAGAGTGGAGAGCATTCTTATCTGTATTCACTTAATAAGCTTTTAAAGTCTGACATAATATTATTATATAATGTTACGATTGTAAGTTCGTTTTTTTTTAATCATTGATATAAATTGAGGTATATATTTATATAATAAATGAGAATTAAATTAAAGAATTTATAAATTGATTTTATGTGAGAGCACGCCCCATGCATTTTCTTTCTTGGCATGCATAAATATATATTTTTTTAAGGAAAGTAATTTTTCCGCATTTTTTAGTTTTAGTAAGATCTATGATTTGTTTTATTTTTGTTTTATATAAAAAAAACATTTTTAATTTTCTTTTATTTCACTATGACCACCAATATTTTTCATATAAATATCACCGAGAAATTACGAGAGAAACTAGTAGAATATACTTTGGTTGGATACTGATGCTATCTCTGTTGTAATTAATCTTTATCTTCTGTTTTCCACTTTTTATTCATATTCCCGATTCAATTGTTATTCCTTCTGTCGCAGACGCATTGTATCGTTACGAGGATCAAATGGGGAATTATTGTAGTGTTTTTAAGTACTGCCAATATTTAATTTGCACGATTTTCAACAATACTATCACTGAACCCAAATGCTGATGATTTAGAAGATACACATACATATTCAGCCCATACATCTTTTGAGAAAGTTTTGAGCTGGCTAAATGATGAAGCTGAACTAGAAGATTACAATTGTATACATACGAATTAAACGTCTTAATTTGTGGTTTAGAACATCTAAATATGGATTTGTAGAGGTATTGTATCAAACATACTGTTTGTTCTTTTCACTTTTTTTAACTGACAGATCAAAACTGATATCATCCCCGGAACACAATAGACGGAAGGTGTTCAAGTTTGTTTCTAAAGATTTACTACATATCTATAATGCTAGCGACATTTGTATTTCATATATTTACTTAACAAAATTCTTAATGTTTATTTCAAATAGTTATTTAAGAAATAAAACTTTCTAAGGTAAAAAAGTAAGTAAAAAGTAGCTCATTGAACTTCAGTTTGGTAGACACGGGTTCGAATCCAGGCCAGGCTGAAATTTTTTCAAGTGTTCCTGTTTGAATTTCAATTTCAATGCATACTCAGTGTGACAAGCAAATTTTTCCCTTCCCTAGAAAGAAAAAGATGTTGGAATAAGGAGAATTGGAGAAGGTCTGTCAATGACGACAGTGATTTACAAACTTATTTCCAACAGTTGTTCTAGATTTGATATTTTCGTCTACTTTCAAGCATTTTCTGATTCATGTGTGATCAGTGTTTTTATTTCTTTGAATATACAGTATATAAAGAAATAATACATTACATACACAGCAATATTGAGATTAACATATGATGTTCATTGGACAACACCCTCTGAACCAGAGAGATTCATCTCAGAATGGAGAAATGTTTCGTGTGTCATCTTTTCACAATGTTACTTGCATAAAGTCTTGACTCAGTGCTACCAACTGCTATCAGCACCGAGAAAAGTTACGTGTAAGTTGGGTTCCATCTGTCTAGGCGTTCTCACAACTTCAATGACCTGGACCCCAAGTAATGGAATTAGAGCATTCAAGAGGAGAGATACTTTTGTGTGGCTGTACATGCATATCAACATATCACTTGATAATATGAAGAAATATTGGATATTTTTCTTTAGCGAGACAGCAGTAAAAAAAGAAACATCGGAACTCTCCGGATTCACCCAAACTTACTTATATATATATATATATATATATATATATATATATATATATATATATATATATAGTATATTCACTAACTAACTCTACGGCCTATGGAGCCCGGAGCTTCAATGCCGCATTTACAAAAGTTCTCCACTGACTTCTATCCTTAGCTAACTGGATCCAGTTTCTACTTTGTACTCCTATTTCTGTGAGATCCATCTTAATATTGTCCTCCCATCCGCGCCTAGGTCTTCCTAATAGTCACTTTCCGGTTGGACTCCCAATTAAGACTTTAGAAGGTTTCTACTTTATTCCTTTCTGGCTACATGACCTGCTCACCTCAGCCTCCTCGACTTCATGACCCTAACAATGTTTGCTAAAAGGTATAACTTATGTAGTTTTTCGTTACGAAGTTTCCGCCATTCCCCATTCCCACTTTTCTTTGGTCAGAATATTCGTCTCAGGATCTTGTTCTCAAATATTTTCAGTCCATGTTCTTCTTCCCGAGTAAGCGACCATGTTCCGAAACCGAATAAAAGAAAGGTATGATTATCGTTTTTATTTTTATATTTTTATGCATATTTTTAAATTATTGTTTTGCTAAAAAAATATTTAATTTAATTAATTCTTAGTTAAGATTAGTTATTAGCAACAATGGAAATGCCTCTATACAGTAACTTTCAAATCAGTATACTTGAAGGAGACTGACTGCTGCTAAGAATCAACCAGAAGCAAGATGTCTCAGCGGTTGTATGTATATGAGATTGTACACTCCGCATTAAAAAAATTGCAACAGCTAACGCCGTGCAGTTAGGCCGCCCAATATACACCTTCTTATCCCATAATCGCGTCAGGTAAAGAGACCCCTCTCCCTCCTCCTTTGTTCTCTCCTATACTAAAATTAGCTAACAACATAAGAGCAATTCTGATTTTAAACTACACATGTATTAGCAACGATAAAATGAAATAAAACCGAGACGAAAAAAATTCATAAACTGATGTAGGAAGAAACTGAAACACACACAATAAAAAGTTGAAACCAATGGATGTCCATTCCACAGAGATTCAAAAATGAAGCAGAAAGACAGAGAGAGAAGAAGAAGAAGAAAAGCGAGAACAGATAACACTGTGGAATTCAAACATAGTAAGAAAATAAACTAACATTATAAAGTTCCGTTTCCAGAAATCCAACAGTAATATAGAAATAACGCTTGTTTTCACATATTTTTTCACAACTATTCGAATATATAGAGGATGGCTTAAACATTCATTATGTCACTTTCATAATGGATAGCATACTCGATTTCCAGTAGAACTGTATAACTTCGAGACACATCTAGGATAATGTCAAAATATTAACATACATGCTTTGTTTCCGCGTGGTTCTATTGCAATTTCGGTAGTGTTCATTGGACGTGCTGATCCAAAAACACATTCTAATATACCCAGTAGATAGCGTTGATCATATCCTCCATTTCAGACTAGTAATGCAAACTGAACAACAACAAATTTTGACCTGCTTAACAAGAGTAAAGGGGGTGAGGTAATAATAGCTATTCTTAAAAAATATAATGTGTACTATGTAAGTTCCTGCGATACAAATCTGGAGTGTGTTCTTGTTAAATTAGTATTACATTCTTTAGATGTATTTGTCTGTGCCATTTATATTCCATCGGATTCAAATTTAAAAATATACATAGAGTTTTATCAATTTATCGAGAGTAACTGTCCACCAGGAGGCACAATTTTCTGCATCGGAGATTTTAATACTGCAGAAATTACAAATTCTTGTTTTGATCTTATGTCCTCAACAACCAAGTGTAAAGATGTGTATAACTTTATGTCCTTAATTTATTTATCATCATGCAACGACATACAAAACACAAATGGCCGCACATTAGACCTAGTAATTTCTAATATCAAAGATGTAGTTGTTTCTAAAGAGTACCCACTTGTTCGAGAGAATAGACATCACCCAGCAATTCTAGTATCTTTAACGCTTAATCATATTACTAAATTAAAGCAAGTTCCTAAAGTAACTGGTTTCAACTTTAAAAGGGGTGATTTCATAAAATTATATATAGAATTATCAAAATATCGTGTGATTGCCTTTTACAAAATATGATGTTAATTGTACTGTTTCAAAATTCTACGGAATGATTTATAACGTATTCAGGCGATGCGTCCCTGCTAAAAATCACGTCAATGCCAGTTCTCAGCGCTGGTTTACCTATGATATAATAAAAAAAATTAAACGGAAATCTTACCATCGTAAAAAGTGGAAAGAGGGGCTAAATAATATTGCATACCATCGTGAACAGTTCCTGAAACTACGAAAATAAATTAAATCAGAAATTTCGAGAGCGTACAAAGCATTTATTTCACATTCTGAATTTACTGTAGAAAAAGACCCACGGCAGTTCTGGTATTTTATTAAAAGTAAAACCAAGCATCTTTCGTCAGATTCTCTAACATATAATGGTAACGAGTTAAAACATAACAAAGAAATTTCTCAGGCATTCGCGCATTATTTTCAGTTAGTATATAGTAGTGTACCCGCTAAATACGACATGGATTATCTAATAACAAGAAATCCGGAATGTAATATATTAGACACTTTTCATATAAGGGAAATAGAATTAGAGGAGATTGAGCAGGCTATTAAAGCGCTGAAATCTAAAACATCTTTTAGTATAGATGGCATTCCACCGTATGCGGTGAAAGGCTGTTTAGATATATTCAAGCATCCACTCCATATTATCTTTAATATGTCTATTAAAACCAATATATTTCCGAATAAATAAAAAGAAGGTCTCCTTTGCCCTATTCCTAAATCTGGGAACAGGAATGAGAGAGACAACTTTAGACCCGTAGCCATCCTATCTCCCTTTGGCAAAGTTCTTGAAATCATATTATATAACAGAATTTTAAACCAGAATTTTAAGCCTGTCATATCTGAACATCAACACGGATTTTTAAGGAATAAATCCACAACAACCAATGTAGCAATAGTAGTGGATTACATAGCAAGAGAATTGGACAAAGGCGGTCAAGTGGACGTTATTTATACAGATTTCAGTAAGGCTTTCGACAGAGTTGACCATGACGTGCTACTACAGAAATTTGTATCTCTCAATTTTTCTAAACGAGCAATAGAGTACTTCGCTTCCTATTGTGCAATCGAGAGTAAGCTGTCTCTTACAATGGATATATTACCACGAAATTTACCACATTATCAGGTGTTCCTCAAGGATCCCATTTAGGTCCGCTATTATTTCTTCTTGTAATTAATGATATTTCAACCTATGTTAAAAACTCTCACTTTCTGTTGTTTGCCGGTGATCTCAAATTATATTCTAAAATAAGCACAATAGATGACTGCACACAACTCGAGCAGGATTTACAGGGTGTTAGGCAATGGTATGACAAAAACAAACATTCATTGAATATCTCTAAATGCAAGTCTTTATCATTCTCAAGGAAATAAAATATCATCAATTATCCGCATATAATTAATCGCATATCTCTGTGTAAACCAAATTTAGTTAAAGATTTAGGAGTAATTTTTGACTCAAAATTGACCTTCTCTCATCACATCGATGCAATCTCTGACGCTGCATTCAGAACCCCTGGTTTTATCTATAGAATGGATAAAGAGTTTAGAAAGGAGTCAACATTCATTAAACTTTATAATTGGTACGTAAGGTCCCGATTAGAATATGCGTGCGTTATTTGGACACCGAATGTAAATAAATACTTACAAGCAATAGAAAACATACAATTTAAATTTCTAAAAATTCTTACGTACAAGAAAACAGTTTTCTATCCCAAACAGATTCCCTACGTGGACTTATTAAGGAGTTCGAATTTCGGTAACGTTGACGAATAGACGAAAGATGTTTGTTTTACTATTTTTATATAAAGTATTAAATAATAAAATTGACTGTGCAGAGCTACTCACGAAAGTATATCTGAGCGTTCCAACAGGCAAAAGAAGACCAGGGAATACTGATATATTTTTCTGTGAAAGAGCACGAACAAATATTCTCAGTAAATCTCCGCTGTGGAGAATGTGTGACTCCTACAATGAATTGAGTCGTAAAACTGATGTTTTAGATATATTCAGTATGTCAGAATATGTATTTAGAAACAGGATTATTACCGAGTACCTCTGAGTACACTCGAAGTGAATTGATTAATTGTACGGATAAATGTATATATATATCTATGTATGTATTATACGACAGTATAATTAGGCGTTAAGCCTGTTGTGTTGTTTTCTAAATAAATAACAAAAAAAAAATGGAACGAAACGAAAAGAAAAAGGAAGAGAAAATTGAAGAGTGCTATTTTACTGCTAAATTTCTATCAGAAATCCCTATATTAAAAGTCCAAACTGTATCGTAATGAAAACTTACAAATGTTCGAAAGCAAAATTTTATATTCCTCATAGATGTAGTATATTTTAAATTTCAACGTGAATAAAACACATTGAATTATAGGATGGAAACAAATTTTGTGTCGAACTAGTACAAACAAAATTCGGTTTTCAAATGGGCCGCGGTGGCTCAGTGGTAGAGCGTTCACCTCTTGTGCTTGGGGTCGCGGGTTTGATCCCAGCCCCCGCCAAGTGAACTTTGTGTTGGACAAACACCGTGTGCGTGAGTTTTCTCGGGGTTCTCCCGTTTCCTCCCACTTTCTTCATTCCACCATTTCATTCATTACTCATCATCACCGTCTCCTTTAGCCTAACCGGCATAACTGTGTGACGTAAAACTCAAAAATTACATTTCATTTTCATTTTTTCGGTTTCCAAATAACCAAAGAGGTTACCATTTTCTAGTCCTTTCCGAAGATTTATCTGTTCCGAACATCCAGCATTGATTTAATCTCTTCTAGATATAACGTAATTTGCACAAATAGAACGAACACGCTGAGAGCTCAAACTGATCATCTTGTCAGTCGGATGATGTAGACCACCACTGGGTCGAGGATTCAAATCCGTAGTGACCCGGTAATTCGACTGAGACTCGGTAACGCAGAAGATCAAAAACAGATTTTACTTATTCCCTTGCGTTTAAACGGTGTTTCTGTCAGAGGTGGCCAGGACTGGGGATGTGATCCCCCGGTCTTGCTCCGTTTTAACTTTGGAACATGTAGTGCTTGTGTGCGTGAGAGAGTGAGGGGAGGAGAAGCGAAAGACGCAAAGACGGGATAGAGAAATGTCAAGAAAGAGAGAGAGGGGGCGAATATAAATATGAAAAATACTTATCATTACAGTGTATGATGTAGAACGCACACACTGTTTACTCGAATTATCGCCAGTGATGCTTTGTAAGTTCTTCATCAGAAGATAAATCTCTGTTTTCAACCATTATTTTATGCGAGAAAATCATACTAGATGATGGGGAGTCGAACCATGATTTTCCATTTGAAGTCTAGCACGCTACCACTAACCGCCTTTTTTAAATTTTCATTTGATTACATTACAGGAGCTTATAACATCTCAGTTCATATATTCATTATACAAGATTCGTAAGTAGTGAGCAAAATATTTGTTTTCGCACTGTACAGAAAATCTTTTACAAGCATTATTAAAAAAAATAATGTAATCAAACATTGCCACACGGATACGTATCCATGATATAGAAAAGTGATTGTCCAATTAACCAGGTTACAGTATTGTGTTTTGTGATCGGAAAGAAATGATATTCTGGAAACAATATATACTGAGGTTCTAACACAGTGGCATGTAAACGGCAGATGACATTTATCATTCGTGTTAACGTTCTCCAGATATCAGGTGATTGAGCACAGAATTGCAGTCTGTGTTCAATCGTATCAGGTTGAGCACACTATTGACACATATCCGTTTGTAGTACACCAATATGTTTTAATTTAACATTAGTAGGATCAAGCTCATTTCCAATCATATACCAGGTACTCCTTACCTGCGTTGAAGAGCGTTGACAAATAATACAACCTTGGACGTATTATTTAATATACATAGGGGCGTCTTTGAGGGATTCCATATTAGAGGGGTTAGGTGTTGGAAATGAGACCATCCAGCACGAAAGCCACTGATGTATAATACTGTCAGGAAATTGATATTGCTTATAATTATTGGTTAAGAAAAACGCCTTACATTTCTCACGTATCGAAATGAACTGTAAGCCACCTTGGTTCCAAGGTAGAGTAAGGGTGTTACGTGTGTCACGAAAATAAAGTCCTGCCCAAATAAACCAACCAATAACAGAATGAAGTTTTCGAAGATATAGGTCCGATATCGGATATATGTGTGCTTAATACCATAATTTTGAACACAAATAACTATTTACATACCAAATTCGTTGGATAAGGTCTAATTTGTGTAATTTTTGTTGGAGGCACAACCCGCGCACATTATACAGTAATGGATTTCAAATCCTTTCATAATGGATACTGTCACTATTAGAAAATGTAACACCCAATATTTTAACTTGATCTACTACTTCAACAGTTGAGAAGAGCTGTGGAATGAAATGTCAACACTTCCAGTGTTGAAGTCCATTTTCCAGTTATGAAATGTCAACACTTTTGTTTTACAGAAATTGATAGGTTCACCACTAATATCACTGAATTGTCGTAATTGGGCAATAATATAGTGAAACTGTTATAATGTCGTACAACTAATATTCACATCATCAGCATAGACCGTGACGGAGAGATTTTGCAGGTCGTGAAGCGGAGGTTGTATATACGCAGCCAACTTGTATAAAAGAGGTTCAAGAGCAAGCCCAAAAAGAAACATGGACATGGGACAACTTTGTCGCACTCCGCTTTTCAGTGAAATGGACTGCGTGAGAAAACCATTTATCTGTAGTCTAGCTGTCGCCGTGCTATACAGTTGCTGGATAATGTTAAGGAAGCTACGCGGAAATTTATATGCTGAGCACTGCAAAGAGATAATCATGTGATAAGCGATCAAAGACATTTTGAAAGTCCAACGACAAAGACAGGCCGGTTTCGAGCAAAAAGAAAATATCCTACTACATCTCGGATCTTCGTAAGTGCATAATACACATTCTTTTCTTTATTGAGCGCTGCTTGAAAAGGACTAATTTTATCAGCAAAGAGATTGCGCAGATGCTGCACTAAAAGTTTGGTGAACAATTTTAAGTCGGTATTTAACAAAGTTATGGGCCTATATTGCGTTTCATCTGTGGCGTCTGCAGATTTTGGAAGAAATATCACGTGGCCCTCATTTTGTAGAACGTTCGGAGATTGTAATAATTCATTATATAGGGCAAGCATGTCCTTCCCGACTATATCCCAATACTTTTGATAGAAATCATACAATAATCCATCTTCCTCAGGACTGGAGTCACGATTACACTGAGCCAGAGTCTTAGTTATTTCCTCTTCTGTGATGGGCGACATTAAGCACTTGCGCTCCCTGTCCGACAGGACGGGAAGGGGGAGATTCAGGTATTGCTGGTATCCATCTTGAGGTGCCTCATGTTTGGCGCACAAGTTCCTATAGCGATCGAAAAAACCCTGCTGTATCGCGGGGAGGGACGTGATCTTCGATTATCATGCTTTATTACGTCAATAACCTTCGCTATCCGACGTTTATGTTGAGCCATGTAATGATACAGAGTAATATGTTCATCGGAAAGACAACCACCTGAAGGCAGGCTATGAGCATATTTTCTGACCGAAGTAGCCTGGGTTTGTTTGATCCAAGCCTTAGTTTGTTAATGGCCATCATATTTTGCTGTGAACTGGAGAGGAACAATCACTCCTGGAGAGCTCGATACAGATATGCGAGACTTCCTCGTTTTTCTCTTTGTAATTCAGTACCTTGCCTAGGGGTGTAGCCAGCAGGTTTGTGTTGGGTTGGCCCGTCGTTTTTGAGGGGGGGCCAGCTACAATGTACAAAGCCAAAAAAAGTGTTGCTGCTAGTGTTTTTGAGGCCTGAAAGAAAGGCAAACTTTGGTTTTCTTCTGGAACAATAAAAACACTATTTTAGCTTATTATTATCATTATTATTATTATTATTATTATTATTATTATTATTATTATTATTTTCATAAATTATATTCAAGATAGTTTTTATGCTTAATCAAGAACTACTGTCCGGGACCAAACGCTATACTTTTGTGCATAACTATAAAGGTAACCAAGAAAGTTATGTCCCTTTTCGTGGAAGTCTGTGTTCAATTGGACCTCACACCGTGAGTTGAATGCGAGTGGAGATAAGGCGAACGTCAGTTGTTGGTGTGGGTATATCCAACATACTGCCTGGTTGTGGCAATTCAGATACACCGTGAACTTGCGTAAAGACAGAGGGAACATGGGACATCCACAGAGCGTCATAAGAGCATGTATGCTGAACGAGTTCAAATGGAGGTCAAACGCCGCTGTAGCCAGGCCCTTAGGTGAGGGTGTCGTGACGACGCGGACATTGCAGAGATGGTTTAACAAGTTTAAGGACGATGACGAAACACCCGAAAACACCACGTGCCAGAAGACCAACACATGTACAAAGAGGAACTGGTACTACAATTCAGTGTCTGGAGAAACCATTCGGGAGCACATCCATCAACTTGTGAAGCACTACAAATTGGGACAATGGGTCTCACATATTTTGACTCCGGGCCAGAAGGCAACGCGGCAGTCGCCTGTGTTTATTTACCGTTTCGTAGCCATTTCTGGACACAGCGTTGACATGTGATAAAAAGTGGGTCCTATACGAAGCTCCACGGCGCCGTCATCATTGGTTAGCTTCCCATGAACCGATTTCAAAACAGCCGAAACCAGCATTGTTCCAGAATAAGGTCCTTCTCTGTGTTCGGTGCATCGTGCATCGAGAACTGATACCAGCTGGTCAGAGTATCAGTGCAAATGTGTAGTGTCAGCAGTTGAGCTGTGCTCAACAAAAACTCAAAACTCTGGAGCCATCGCTTCTGAATTCCAAATGGGTCCTCGTTTACGGGACAACGCTAAGTCCCACGTGTCTAAGATGACTCAGGACACCATTTTCCGTCTTGGATGGGAAACAATATTGCAACCACTATATTCCCCGTGTGTTGCACCGTCCGATTATAACCTGTTGCATTCTTTGAACAATAACCTTTGAGGATGCCAGTTCAAATCCTTAGTAAAAGTCCAAAATGCACCTGATACTTTCTTCGTTTCACGGCCCACCAAGTTCTACCGCGATGGATTCCATGGCCTTCCAGAACGTTTTCAGAAGGTCGTTGATGCTGATGGGGACTGTTTTTGATCTTCCAGGTTAGGTGACATATCAATGTTCGAAGGTGGTGGGTGAAAAAGCAACAAAACTTTTCTTGGTTACCTTTATATTTAAATTTAAGACCTTGTATACAGAACCTATCTACACAAGATTGATTTTCTTTGAAATTTTACTTAATTTTTTTACGGTTTCCTGACAAAAATATTTATTATTCGTGACTAAAAAAACATAATTATTTTGTTACACTGAGTAGAAATAAAAGAGAGAGCGAATGAAATCCAAATTGAATAAAAGCATTTTTTCTCACCAAATTTTCCACCCTCTATGTCTTTAAAACACTTGTTAAAGCATATAAAAATATACTGTACTTACAAATCAGTTTAATACCTTTGTTTTATAGTTGTATTTGTCGTACCTTGTTAAAACGTTTGTCTTTAAACTGTCAAATATAAATCGCAGTAAATTGTGTAATCTGCTGTCACAAAAAAAGTATCCTATTTTTCGATCGGTATAAGGAAGATATACTATACTATTTTTTGATCGGTATGGAAAAAAACAATATTTCTTCATACTATTTTACCATAAATTATTAATTGTCAATAAACTTTGTTACTTTTAAATGAATCAAGCGAGATGGTCATGATGTTTTAAAAGCTGGTCATTTGGGGGGGGCAGGAAACCATTTGGGGGGGCCCGGCCCCGATGGGCCCCCCCTTGGCTACACCCCTGACCTTGCCATTTAAAAAAACTGTAATTTCGGCTTAACGTATTTAACCCACCATTCATTTAAAGTTGGATAGTAATGACGTTGTCGGAGCCAGTACTCCCATTTCATACGAAAGATGTATTTCGTTTCAGCATGATTAAGTAATTGATTGTTTAATTTCCACGCAGTCTTTCCGTAAGTAACCGAAACACCTAGGTTATACTTGCATGTCCAAAGTATTGCTGCGTGATCACTGAATGGAATAAATGAATATCGGTTACAGAAGCGATTAAATCAAGTGTTGTATGACATCTATCAATTCGACTAGACATATTTTGAGTCTTATAAGTAAACTGAAGATCCTGGCGGTGTTGAACCCAAGCGTCCTTGAGTTTGAGGCAGGAAATTAATTTTTGTAGAACAGGGGAAGGAATGAACTTCGAGGTAGTGTCTATCCCAAGATTCACAGCATTAAAGTCCCCAGTCAATACTATTTTTTTGGAATAGTGGGAAATAAGAGTAAAATGTCTTCATTGTAAAACTGTTCTCTTGCATTCCTATTATTTGAACCACTCGAGGCATAAATGTTAATCACAGTAAGATTATCACAAGTTACGGCGATACCCCTGCCAGATGGAAGATACACAACATTCTTAACCTCGATACCTCTTTTACATAATATTGCAGTACCTCGGTGCTGAGGGCCCACGTTCACATAGGCTCGATACATAGGGATACAATTCTAAAATGCTACTTCTTGCATTAATATGAATTCATCCGATGTTTGCGTGATAAAACTACGTAATTGATTACGAATTACTATCACTAGAAATCCCTCGAATATTTAAGATATAAGATCGTGAAGTGGAATTAGGAATTACTTGCATAAACAATGTATAAACAATTGAAAAAATAAATAAACAATACAGAGCAAACATTTCCCTGCAAAACCTTGAACGTCCCGACACATTTGTAAACACTATGTTTATGCTTATAGAATGTAAACGCCAACGATAGCCATGTAGTGTGGATCGAAGAACAATAGGAGATGCTTACCTCTCAAGTATAAACAAGTAACATTCCTGCCCTTGAATGGAAAGGAAGCCTTTACACGGAACACTTGCTTTGACTGTCGCGTGGTACATTGGTGTTAATCAACAGGTACATAAGGAACAACGTGTTATTCATTCACTATTGCTATGTTTTCAAGTGCCACTGCCGCTGGGACCGATACAGTCTGAGAATTCCACACAGACGACTCACTTGTTTTCGATTCATTGTCTTTCAACCTTTTTGATTTCCTTTTTTTGAAAACTGGGTCACTCACTACAGCCACTGAAGGGGGAGAAGAAACTACCACAGTGGAGGTGGAAGAGGAACGAGAGCGAACACACTCTGCTTGTTTTTGTGGGCACTCAGACGAAGAAACAGTATGCACAGCGTGTTGTATCTCTCGTAGTTGTATAGGGTGCTCACAGGTGACACCACTATCTCGTTTCCGTTCCTCTGGTTCTATTGTGACAAGTGGCTCAGGTTGACTTGAAAGAGGGGGGAAGTCCTTAGCATCCTTGGCAACTGAAGTGTTTCCCAATTCCATATTTTAGTCATTAGGGTCATTAGTTATCATTTTAGCACTGAAAGACGGATAAAAGTTCGGAGTGATGGGCATTTTTCCAGTGGAAAGGTGAGAAATCTTAAATCCAGTAAGGAGAACTGAAGACACCTGAGGTTTCGTTTTGTGAGGGCAGGAGCTTGCGACGTGTGTTAGAGCCAGACAAACGAAGCACGTGGGTGGTTGACCTTGATACATCACAGTAGCACGACAACCGCGTACTGCAATATTTGAGGGAATATGTTTCCCTAAACATATTTGCACAACACGATTGCCATTGTAAATGAGAAAAGGGAGGGTACTCGACCACATTTCTTCATTTATGGACATGATCTTCCCAAAGGGGCAAAGCACAGCACTGAGTTCGTCGTTACTCGGGAGATCCAAAATGTGTACACGAGTGTGCTCTATACTAGCAATTTGAAATTTTGACCTGATTTACTATTCCATTTTCATGTCGAAAATCCAGTGATTCCGGGTGTCGTCGTAAAAATGTGTCAACATTCTCTTCCGATTTAAATTTTAAATATAAGCTATAAACATCATTGTGAAGTTGAATAACTTCAAGATCGTGTATTGATAACTGTAACTCATTAATTACCCAAATCTGGATGAGCACAACCGAATAGGGATATTTCTTATAGTCTTGTCAAATGCAAACCACACAGTATTTTTCCGTAGGTTATTCATGGCTGAAAAAACAACACGGGGTACTATATTAAATAAACTGCTTGTCACTGGTATGAACTGTTAGTTTACACTGGTACACTGTATTTCCTGGTACTGAGGACACACAACTGAAATACAGCAAACTAATCACACAAACAATTTCAAACGAACGTAGAAAGCTCGTTGAGATCGGAGGCACACCACAGGGATGTTTACTACTCTGCTGATCACGGCAAAACTCACCACCGATTGCTTTAGTCAAACTTTGTTTAACACATGGTGTAGTGTTTCTTTCTGATAACGATAACACGAAAAGTGTACACTGCAGATCAATGATGTCTTTGGAATGTCCTGGTAATTCCCTTGCCTTTTCCCAACCAACATTCGTAGATCGTTTCTATCATGATACAGGTGTTAGCTTCCACATTCTCACGTATTGCTTGTCAAGTATGATAAGTCGATTCTTCACAATCCCTTTGTTAAAAAAAAATATCTTTGGGGTGAACAAGATTTGACCCTATGGTAGATAGCCGTATTATTCATAAGGCCATTACCTTACCCCTACGCTATCGGGCCACCTGAAATTACAAACGAAATATTACTTACTTTAGGCCTGATCTTTGGAACGAACCAAAGTGCACAACGAAATTCATTTATTCGCCGGGCTAGAGAGAAATGAATGCCCACTAATAAAGGAAAACATACAATCCAGGAAAAACTACAGAAATAAAACGTATTTTGTAGTAATTTCGCCGTGCAAGTTCAAAAGTATTATTATTAATATAATAATAATAATTATTATTATTATTATTATTATTATTATTATTATTATTATTATTATTATTATTATTATTATTAATAATAATAATAATAATAAATGTTCACATTCACAGTATAGTAGTCTATTATTATTATTGGAGCCGCGGTGGCTCAGTGGTAGATCGTTCACCTCTGGTGTATGGGGTCCCGAGTTCAAACCCTGCTCCTGCCAAGTGAACTTTGTGATGGACAAACACCGTGTGCGTGGGTTTTCTCGGGGTTCTTCCGTTTCCTCCCACTTTCTTCATTCCACCATTTCATTCATTTCTCTTAATCACCGTCTCCTTTAGCCTAACCCGCATAACGTGGGACGTAAAACTCAAAGATTTCATTTCATTTATTATAATTATTATTATTATCAATTACCCACTTCGTTGGGTTAAATGGAGAGAAAATAGTAATATGTTCCTTTACTCAGTCACTGTTTAGTGTTACTAAAAGCGCTCTTTGATATCGGTCATTTTCGATGAGATATATATCCTCTCCACCCTATGTTGTGGAGCACGGCATCTGCAGTGTTAGAGCATTTGCACACGTCCCCGGCAATGCCGGATCCGGCACCGACAACGACGGAACCGGATCCGGGGCTGCTTTGGACACGCAGGCGGCAAAACCGGTGCGGCGCTGCTTTGCACACACACCCCGGTAATGCCGGTGCCGAAAGGTAGTTTGAGTTTGAACGTGAAGGATAGAACATGAGTCCAGCAATAAATAAACGATATATCCTTGCCTTGCTGTACTTAGGCGAAGAAAGAGGAAACAAAGCAGCACTAGAAAGATTTGGATCCATCCATTGTTCATGTGGAAGGTTCGTTTTATACATTATATGAAAACCTGCGGAAACATGATTCGAAATTTTTAAATTACTTTCTCAAGTCTAAACAAACGGTCAATTTCTTAGTACAACTAATTAGTAATCATATTCAGCCGTGTGATATTACACACTGACTTGAATAAATGGAAGCGTCGTTCAATATCTGAGAAATAGCTCAAGGCAAAGAACAAGGTTAATTGTATTACGTCAATCAAGTGACGTAGGAGCATTAACGTCTAAATTCCCAAATATCTTTTGTTTAGTATTGTATACAAAGGTATATTGTAAATTGGTCCGTATATAGGCATAATTAAAAACATTTGCAGAAAAACATGGCTAATTAATAATTTTGACAAGTCACAATAGGTAGTAACCCTATACTTAAACCCACAATCCACGTCAAATTGTCAAGAATTTGCGAAAGCTGGTGGCAAATTGTCCGCTGGTAAATTGTCCGTACCCCGAAGAAACCATCGAAGTGGCCCATTTCTGTTTCGATTGTACATTTTATTTTCATTTACATATAATGTACATTATGTATCAACTGTAAGTAAACAGAAAGCGTTTGAATCACTGTTATTTTATATTATCCTATACATACCTGTCGCTTCTCGTTTCTTTTCGTCCATAGTGTCGAAGTCTTGTGCAAGGTTTGTATATACTTCTTTCCAGGCTTTCTGCTTTTCGACCTTGTCTTTATATGAGTCTGTAATCTTGTCCCATAGACAAGGTGCCATTTCCACTAATTCAATGAAATTCAAAACATCGTACTGAAACACTTTAGTCAGGGATACGGCTGTTTCGGTGTAGGACATTTTGGTGTAGGGCGTTTCGGTGTACGGGTGTCTCGGTGTAAGGACGTTTAGGTGTAAGGCTGGTTCGGTATAAAAGTTCCAATGTTTACACCGAAACATCCACTCTTAAAAATGAAAATTGTTCATTAGGGAGAAATAAATTCATGAAATAGAAAATATAATTTAATAAATAAAATAAAAATTAAATGCTGCTATAATTGGAAGGGATAAGGTTGCAGACCGATTTGAAAGCCCTTGATCCCCTGCGGGCTTGCGTAGTTGCATATAGATGGACGAATCGAGTACATTCCTGGAATCGAACGGAGGAAACGGAACTAAATTATATTTTTCTTCAGCATAGGAAGATTTTTTCCAGGGGAGATTTTGTTCTAGATAGGCCTACATATGTATGTTCGATATAACATTCATAGATACCGTTTTGTAATGCATCTTGCACCATGTAAAACAAAAACATAGGCTATTTCGGCTATAGCCTGTTGTGTTGATAATCATTAAATCAAATCATACTGCTATACAAGATACTCTTCTTTATGCATTCCTTTCCCTCTTTCAACAACCCCCCCCCCCCTTCCAAATTACGTACTATGATCTAGCAGGAGCCAAGAAAGACAATCCATACAATAGGAAAATGCTTAGGAGAAACCTGATCGCTATCAATGATTGATAGAAGCAGTCTTGCAAACTATTATTTTTCTATATTTTCCCCTCGGGGGAGACTAAACAGAAGATCGAAAAAACAAGGTTATTTGCTCTTTGTGGATGTGGATGTGTGTGCACGAGGTATATGGCCTTCTTTTGGTTTCTTTCTTTTTTTCACTTTTGTTGCAATAATTTTAACATCTATTTAAATTTCTCAAAATTGAAACAGGCGGAGATCCCGCTATTTAAAAATAAAAATTATTATTATTAATAATAATAATAATAATAATAATAATAATAATAATAATAATAATAATAATAATAATAATAATAATAATAATAATAGCTTCTGGAAAGGCAACATTGCGGCTGCCTATTCACTCAGTCCACAATCGTTCTATGGAACAAATGCCAGACAAGACAGAGTACATGAATATTTTTATTATGATCTATAGGGTAAAGCAGCATGTAAACACAAGAATGGAAATTTTCTTGTTCTGTTTGTGCTTTTTCAGTTTTTCTGTGGTTGTGTTTTAGTTTTTATTGACTTTAATTTTATTTACAACCTTTGTTATGCTTGGGAATGCCTACTTCTTCGATTATGATGGATATTTAAACCCTTGTTTTCTTGTTATGAAGATTATTCATATATACTGGGTTGCATAATTAATAGGATAAACACTGGACAACTATCCTAGATTCATAATTTCTTCGTATCTCCATTTTGTTCATTTCCGCCATGTTGATTTTTTAAATTATGACTTCATATATGCTAAGACATATTCTCTATCAAAACGAATCCAACGACCACTTTGTTTAAATCGTTTAAGTAAGTTTCAGCTGTAGAAGATAACAAATTGATATGCATACATACATCTGTGAGACTCACTTTCCGCGTTGCCGTAGTTGGATAATTCAAAAAGATGGCACACAATAATAGTCTTACATCTTGCAAATCAAATAAGAAAAATAAACACACTGCTGAACAAGACCACTTATTTAATATAAAAAAACACATTTACACGTGTAAATGTGTGTTTTATATTAAATAAGTGTAGTCTTGTTCAGCAGTGTGTTTATTTTTCAAACAAGTTCCGAATTTCCCTTGCTGAGAATTTATGTAAATAGCAAGCCTGTATTTGTGGTACCTCACAGCCATTTTGATTATTTCATTCTTCATTATATATTCATATGATGTGAAAAAAGAAAATAACGAAAAAAGCTGAAGTAAACAAATATCCAAATACAGGAAAAGAAACAATAATACACAACGCCTTGCCACTCACTGTAGCTAGATTGAAGAAACCTATCAGCAAGCCGGCTCCGTCTTTACCGGCTGCGTGTGCATCCACGCATAAGAAAACATTGCCGCCAACAAAACCGGAGCCGGACTCGACACCGACATGTCCGGCTGCATTTGCAGGTGCCGGGACTTCCACCTGCTTTTTTGCCGGGTCGGAGAGCGTGTGCAAGCCACCATTTGATTACATTGCCGCCGATTCCATCGCCGGAATTGTCGGAACCGGATCCGGCATTGCCGGGGACGTGTGCAAACGCTGTTATTGTTCATCTCAGCGAGCCGGAAAACTATGAATTCGACACTGATATTGGTTATTTCGATCATTTTAATGTGTCTTCCTCCTCTAAGTTGCGGGGTTGAATTTGGATTTAAACAGCATCAAATGTGCCACTGTTAATCTTAGCGACTACAAAAATTATAGTTTCGCCACTAATATCGGCCATTCTTCGTTCTTTTTTAAATGTCGCTTCTCCTTCCCATCTCTTAAGTTACACCGCCAAAGTGATATGAAAGAAACCATCTCAGGTTCGAACTTCATCTAAGTTGAAAATTTGATCGAGATTTGTTTGGTAGTTCAAGAGTCATTAAGGTTTATTTATTTTCATATATCTCCTTCTCCTATTTCCCTCCCCAAGTTCTCCCGTGAAACTGAAATGATAAAAATCATCTCAGATCCGAACCTCACGTATGTTAAAAATTTAATCAATTTTATCTCCCTCTCTCCGACTCCTACGTTGGACCGTCAAACTGAAATAATAAAAGTCGTCCCAGATCTAAACCTTATCAATGTTGAAAATTTGATCAAGATCGGTTGGGTGGTTCAGGAGATTAGGAGCCACAAACATAGTTACTTTCAATTTTATAATACGGGTTATTATTATTAATATTATTATTATTTTTTTATTTTTATTATTTGAACTTTTAAACTTTCACGGCGAAATTACTGCAAAACATGTTTTATTTCTGTAACTTTTCCACGATTGTATGTTTCTACTTTATTCGTGGACATTAATTTCCCCCTAGGCCGTCGAATAATCGAATTTCGTATGCACTTTGGTGCAAATGACGTTACGGGAAGGAGCCGTTTCGTCCCAAAAATCAGGGCTAAACTAGTAATATTTGGATGTAATTTCAGGCCCGATAGTGTAGGGGTAATGTAATGGTCTTATGAATAATACGGCTATCTAACATAGGTTCAAATCTAGTTAGATATTTTTTACAAAGGGATTGCGAAGAATCGAACTTATCATACTTGACAAGCAATACATAAGAATGTAGACGCAAACATCTGTATCATGATAGAAACGATTTATGAATGTTAGTTGGGAAAGGGCAAGGGAATTACCAGGACATTCCAAAGACATCATTGATCTGCAGTGTACACTTTTCGTGTTATCGTTCTCAGAAAGAAACACTACACCATTTGTTAAACAGTTTGGCTAAAGCAATCGGTGGTGTAGTGGTAGCGTTCTAGGCTTCCAAATGGGAAATCTTGGTTCGATTTCCCATAACGTAATATGCTTTTTTCGCATAAAATAGCGCCTGATAGAGAAAGAGAGATTTATCTTCTGATGGAGAACTTACTAAGCATCACTGGCGAAAATTCGAGTAAACAGAGTGTGCGTTCTACATGATAGACTGCAATGATAAGTATGTTTCATATTTATATTCGTCCCCCTCTCTCTCTTTCTTGACGTTTCCCTATCCTGTCTTTGCACCTTTCATTTCTTCCCCTCTCTCTTCACACACTCACACACACACAAACCTCATGTTCCAAAGTTAAAAGGGAGCAAGAGCTCGATATACCTGGTCTGGATAATCTAATTAGCTGGAAACTTCGGCGTTGTGTTTTTCGTGCTCTGGGGATAACATCTCCAGTCCTGGTCATCTTTGACAGAAACACTGCTTAAACGCACGGAAGTAAGTAAAATCTGTTTTTGATCTTCTGGGTTACCGAGTCTCAGTCGAATTATTGGGTCACTACGGATTTGAATCCTCGACCCAGTGGTGGTCTACATCATCCGACTGACAAGATGATCAGTTTGAGCTCTCAGCGTGTTCATTCTATTTGTGCAAATTACGTTATATCTAGAAGAGATTAAATCAATGCTGGATGTTCGGAACAGATAAATCTTCGGAAAGGACTA
Source organism: Thermobia domestica (assembly GCF_964235325.1). NCBI lineage: Eukaryota > Metazoa > Arthropoda > Insecta > Zygentoma > Lepismatidae > Thermobia > Thermobia domestica. Next base: position 177,400,385 of record NC_137458.1, read on the forward strand.
GAAAATGGTAACCTCTTTGGTTATTTGAACACCGAATTTTATTTGTACTAGTTTGACACAAAATTTGTTTCCATCCTATAATTCAATGTGATTTATTTACGTTGAAATTTAAAACATGCTACATCTATGACGAACATAAACTTTTGCTTTCGAACACTTGTAAGTTTTCCTTACGATACAGTGGACTTTTAATATAGGGTATTTCTGATAGAAATTTAGCAGTAAAATAGCATTCTTCAATTTTCTCTTTCTTTCTTTTTCTTTTCGTTTCGTTTCAATTGTTGTTCAGTTTCCATTAGTAGTCTGAAATAGAAGATATGACCAACGCTATCTACTGGGTATATTAGAATATGTTTTTGGATCAGTACGTCCAATGAACACTACCGAATTTGCAATAGAACCACGCGGAAGCAAAGCATGTATGTTAATATTTTGACATTATCCTAGATGTGTCTCGAAGTTATACAGTTCTACTGGAAATTGAGTATGCTATTCATTATGAAAGTGACATAATGAATGTTTAAACCATCCTCTATATATTCGAATAGTTGTGAAACAATATGTGAAAACAAGCGTTATTTCTATATTACTGTTGGATTTCTGGAAACGGAACTTTATAATGTTAGTTTATTTTCTTACTATGTTTGAATTCCACAGTATTATCTGTTCTCGCTTTTCTTCTTCTTCTTCTTCTTCTCTCTGTCTCTCTGCTTCATTTTTGAATCTCTGTGTAATAGACATCTATTGATTTTAACTTTTCATTATGTGTGTTTCAGTTTCTTCCTACATCAGTTTATGATTTTTTTCGTCTCGGTTTTGTTATTTCATTTTATCGTTGCTAATACATGTGTAGTTTGAAATCAGAATTGCGCTTATGTTGTTAGCTAATTTTAGTATAGGAGAGAACAAAGGAGGAGGGAGAGGGGTTACTTTACCTGACACGATTATGGGATAAGAAGGTGTATATTGTGTGGCCTAACTGCACGGTGTTAGCTGTTTTTTGATCCGGAGTGTACATTACTCCTGTATATCATAGTGTCTGATGAAGCCAGAGTTAGCAAAACTGTCACAAGTATTTAGTTTTTTTTTTTTTTTTTTTTTGAAAAGTATATTGTTTTGCTCAGCAAATAATAACTTTGTATGTAACTAAAAGAAAGTTTTGGTTGTGCTTGTTAAAAGAATTCGTTAAAAATATTTTATTAAAAGTTTTCCATATTCAAATTTTGAAGTTTGAAGCTTTTTGTTTGAAAATAGCTTTGATAGAAATGACTTCCTTACATTAAAATTGTTTTTGTAATTGTAGATAAATCTTTGAAAATATTTTTCAGTTTCCTGAAAATATTTTTCGTTCTTATCCCTAAAAGATAAACTAAAAATCTTATGCAAACGGAAATTTTCATTTCTCTGTAACAAAAATTTTAAATCAAACTATCGACTGGAAAAATTATGCAAACAAAAACCTTTTTACATTATAATTCGAAAACAATTTCTTTCTAATGCAATCACAAATTTTAAATTTAATTTTATATAAACAACTTTTATTGACAAGTATAATTTTAAAGCGTTTGTTACTTTGGAGAAGCAATGAAAAATCACTAGAAACCACAAAGTCAGGGAGGAAGCAAAGATGGTTTACCAGCAACTCCTGATGTAACTTCCCTCTTGTAGAATTCTGGAATTGCTGCCGGTGTAGAGAGAAGTATTCACTTGTTATTTAGGTATCACAAAGATTTCATTTATCACTAAAATATTCAGTTCTAGTTCTTGAAGGAGTGTGAAAATATATCTATGTGTAATATCACTGATTGTATATTTATATAGAGAATTGTCAAACGTGTTGTTTTAGTCATAATGAATATTCTGCTGCGAATCCATTACAGTTTTCTATGAATTAGTTATGTTTATGTTATGTTATGTTATGTTTCCTATGAATTAGTTATGTTTTAGTAACGAAGAATGTTCCATTGTACATTCTTTGTGTTTCGCAAATGATGTTATGTCCAAGTGTGTTGTCTGAGAAAAACCAGTTTTTTTTTTTTTTTTTTTTTTTTGCTTAATCTGATCCATGGTATCAACATGTTATTAGTGTCATCATAATGTTATAGTTCTAAATCAAATATGTGTATATAATGTTTTTTTATCTCTGTGTTTCCTGTTTCTCTATGTTTCTTATTTCTTGATTAAGCATTCAAATAATTTATAAGTCGCCGCCCTTATTCCTAAAAATATTAAAGAATACAATGAGTTAAAATATTAAATTAGTGGCTGCTTTTAGTATATATATATATATATATATATATATCGAATTCAAGAAACCATGGCGTAAGCTGTTTGTAACTTATTAGCGTAAAGGAAGTCATACGTTCGACATTCTCTACCAGAAATTTTCAATTTTGCAATTAGATCATTTGGGATCCAAGCAGTTCATACAGTATATTTTATATTAGAAGGAATCTGAAATCTATATTCAAAATATCGCTCAATACTGAAAGAGTTAAATTCCAGTTTCGGTATATAGGAGTAAGATGCACGTTAAATCTAATACTGTTTCTATGTCTAATCCTCGGAGAAACATCAAGGACACATGGAGGAATCTATACTGAAAATTGATGAAGACAAACTTCAAGAATGTCCTTGCATCCAGTAGCTGATCTGAATTTATACTTCTCAATTTGTTATTTTCTCGTAGATATGTATTTAGCTGGGCTTTTAATCATTCCTCAGTACTTGGACCGAGAGTCTGCAAAGACGGTTTTTGCGTTATAATTCGTTGCTGCCTGTCATTGCTTGCGATAATACGCCACAACCTTTCTGAATATTTTCACCTTTTCTTTTAGTCTACGTTTTCGTCGTGGTTGACCAAAACATATGCTTATTTCTATGTCATCTACTCAATATGTATAGACGGATGATATGTACTGAATTGTCTTCTATATCTGATTTATCAGAAAATTTACGCTGGCCTAGACTTGATAAAATGTTTAAGAGTAACAAAGATGAGCTAACTGTCTGTGGCATATGTATGCTATCTTCGTGGAATTTTAAGCACATGTTATGTTCTAACCAAAATAAATTGCTACGTATTGTATCAAAAACTTGACCCTGAAATTCTAAAGAAATTCGTTTTATGAAAATTTAGAGAAATAAGCCTAAATTTTGGATCTTTCTTTAGAGATGGTCATAGTTTGATATTTTCTCGATTTTCATATGGAAATTATAAATTACATTATATCCAAATTTTTCTTACCAAGACATGCATATTTGCAGCTGGAGGTTGACCACTTTGTTCACCTTTCGCTACTTTATTCCGCAGTTCATTATGTTTCCTTAGAATTAACTCCTTTTGTTTCGTGCTTATTTTACCTTCCAAATCTGTACAAGCACCATATTGGTTCTTTTTCTGCAAGAGAAAGACAATTAGTGAAATTAGCGAATAATTACACTAGCCAACAAAATTTTACTTTTTTCTGTAACTGGCATGAAAATAGCTGTCTTTATGTTTTCGGGTATGCTGATAACGAAAATGTTAATGAAAATGCAAGATTAGCTCTCGTTTCGAAGTTATGTCAGAAGTGGTGTAAAATGTCAGAAGTGTATAAATTTGTTCCTGTCTCGTTCTCTTTCAAATTGATATTTATCATCTCCAATACAACTCTATGCAGCATTATTTGAAGGCAAAATTGAATAATAATAATAATAATAATAATAATAATAATAATAATAATAATAATAATAATAATAATAATAATAATAATAATAATAATAATAATAATAATAATAATGTATTTAGCAGTAAATTGTTAAACTTTATGTACAGAATTGATTAATCAACTCTTTGATTATACTATCTTAGAACATGATTGTTTATAATTTCCTGTATCACCTTTTCCTCACAACTCCATATAAATATTTACTGCGCCAATGGTATACTTGAGAAATAAAATACAAAAGAATAAAAACATAAATCTAGAACACACTTACAGTTTTTCTACAGCATGACTATTACACATGTGAGCCGTTTCCCTCTCACTGAATGTTTCTAAAGGAAGATAAATTGCTTAAACCTGTACAGTCTCTTTGCTAGCAGGTTATTCTCCAGGCTGCAGACAGATTAGAGGAAAGCGGCGCATTTAACTATTCATTAGCGTCGACACGTCATTTAAAATCAACATATAACAAAAGTTAAAATACAGTAACAAGCTTTTTCCTTTTCATATTTTGCTACATCCATTGTCGCATTCCACCTTCTCTCATTTACTGCATCCCATAAAAAATTGAATAATTATAATTAGAACTGTTTGGAATCGTGACTTCTCCCAGTTGCGAGGCTGGATGAGAGACAGGGATGACAGCGTCTACCCTTTAGAACTTTATTTGTATTAAGTCTAAATTACTAACTTAAAATTTTGCAATGTAAAGAGTCTGAACTCAAAATTTCCTATAATTTATTTATTTGTTTTCTGGGATAAAACTAGATACTTTTCTAGGACATGCTTCTATATCAAAGACAGAGCGCACAGCGTCTAGCAAAACCCTCCCAATTTAACATTATCTCGCTGCTCGTTCCATTTCCCTTGCAAAAACCTATAGAAGCTTAGGAGTAACAGCCACGTGAGAAATTAAGTCCAAAGACTCGCTGTGTATTAGCACCTGTGAAAAGACGTTTATTTTTCTGTCTTTTATAGGGTTGCGTATCTCGTTTATTTTAAGCTAGATTTGTGTCAGAAACAGACTGCTATTTCTTTTTATTTGCTTTTATTTTAAATCACCTTTCGAGTTCCCTCTATAAAAATTTAAATTGTTATAACGTACTCTTGAAGAACATTAGTTTATATGTTTTGTCGCTATGTGTTTTCAACATCAGGGAAAAAAGGTCCCCTAGCGAAAAGTTAAGATTTTAAGTTTTGTCAATTGTACCACTTTTGTGTATTTTGCGAGAGTGACAAGTGTGAAGTTCAAGCGAGTTGATAGCGGCTGGATTTTCAACCTCTGTGTGTGTGTTTGTAAATTATTCTGTTACGTGGTGGTAGTTGTTGAGTTGAGTTGAGTTTAATGTCCCGTTCAGCAGCGAGGCTATATGAGACGTGGACATACTGATTAACGTGGAATCCGAACCACATGAGCTCCCGCCGGGAATCGAACCCGGGCCTCCCACGCCAAAGGCGCGTACGCTAACCGCTTAGCCACGGATGAGCTCTACGTCGTGGTAGTGTTTACGCGTCTAGTCATGAAATTGGATTTTGACAAACAAGATTTTAATTCTATAGCTTGTTTCCTGGGTAACAATTTCTCAACGTTGTCCTTTGAGGGAAAAAAAAAATAAAACGAAAAATATAGAGACCACATTTAGTTTGAGCCAACAGAATATTGTAATGAAACCATGAACTAAGAATTTAAAAAATCATCATTTTTATTCATAAAAATGGCAATTTGGTAGGTGAAAATGGAACAAAGTTTTTTGTAATATCTTAACTGCTAGATACATGCATAACATTATTTTTAAAAATCACAAGGACAGTATTTGTAATCAAGAAATCGTTGGAAGCAAAAGCAAAATAGTCAAGAATCACCTGTAGTCAAATAACAATGTTTTTCAATAGTAATTAACATTTGGATAAAATCACAGAAAAGACGAAAGCAAACCTCAAGGTAAATTAAAGTTAAAAAAAACAACTTATTTTTACATCATTAGATAACAATATTTTGTCAGAAAATGTAATTAGGACTTTCATAAGATTTTGTAAATTTTTATATTGGCTTTTGGCAAAGTAAAAGGGAAAAATAATTAAGGCAAACAAGGACAATAGTCCATATAAAATGACCAAGTTTGCAAAAAAAAAAAAAAATCATTCTGGATCCTGCAGCATCGCAATGGAATGGTCTATACGAAATTATAAATACCGCAAGAAAGACCATTGTCTTGTCAAAACCAAGCGAAAATGCAATAAGGTACTTTAACTGTGTATTTTGCATGTAACATGATGTTAAGAAGTCTCGGAAAGTGACAAGCAAAATTTTAATACTTAAATATTTAGCTTATTTATGTCATAATTGGCTTAGCATTGAGTAAATTATAGTTATATGTTATGCAGTTAAGATAACATACTATGTCTGGTTATGAACTCAATACTCTTCAATATTTACAGTTGACTAATTTATATTGTTACAAAAAAATCCACTATACTACCATTGTAAGTCAGTTGTTTCATTAATAAAATATTGTCAATTGTGGCAATAAGAGATTGCAACCCTTCGTATATTTTCAGTATTTTAGTTTGATTTAAGAATTCACTGTTCCTTTAGTTTTGATTTGATACTATTTACTTTGATCTTTATTTCTTTAATATTTTTTTTTTTTTTTTTTTGACTTACGGTACATTATTCGAATTTATAATTTTATTCCTTTCTTTCGAAGTATGGCACATAGCTCCAAACACAAAGTATTATTGACATGTTAAATATATATGTTTATTTTCCTCTGTGTCCTAGAAACAATATCGAATTACTTTAAATTTTCTGTAATGATTTTGGTTTGATTTTAGCATTGTGTTTATTTGCTAGTATACATGTTTTCTTATACACAATCGCTGTATTTTACTGCTCACAGTAGACTTAATTATTTATCTAAAACTACCGCCTGTGTCTCTCGTTTTCAATCACATAATACTAACATAACTATAGACTTAATTACTGATCTTAAACTATCGCCTGCGTCTCTCGTTTTCATTTATCTAGTACTAACATAATTAATCTCAACATTTTTTTCTTGCACTCAGAAAAAAAAAACTAATTCTTAGGTCAATTCTATTCACTTTCATAACAGGTATATTTTGCTTGAATACTTCGTTCCGTTGCAAACCATAAACAGTACTGACAAAATAGAGTTTAAAACATACTCACTAAATGTGGCGTTTTAGGGGAGTGGCGTCACGGAAGATTGTATTCGAATTTCTTCTTTGGTCAGTAGAATCATGCTTTTCCGATAGATCAAGGTAAAATATTCCTGGAATTGGGGTGTGCAGGAATATTTCACCATCTCCCTTAGTCTTCTTTGTGGGGGGAAGACTAATATTCAAATCCTATGCTCAGATGATAAAGCCAGCATCTACGTCATCGAGAACAAAGCAGAGAAACATGCAACGTCTTTTCGGCATTTTTCCAAAATCCCGAAAGTGAAATTTCCGATTCTGGAAAATTTGGCCATCCCTACTGAAAACATGTTCAAGTGGACTTCTGGTGACATTCAGAATGACTTCATTCAAGCAGTAATAACTGGAATTCAGGAACACGTAAGAAATAAAATTGAAAAAAATACAGTTTAAATCTATTCAGGCAGACGAAACAACTGACACGTCTGTTAAGTTTCGAATGAGCATAATTTCTCTCTATTGTCTAAATGACAAGTTGAGAAAAGATTTTTAGGGTTTTATGATGTTTCTGCAAATGAAACAGCTAATGGATTAGCTTCTGTAATTAAGAGATTGAAACATTTCGAGGTCAAAACTTGTCTGTCAATCATATGACTACACCAGTGTAATGTCAGGTCATACAGGGGGAGGGGGACAATTATTCAAAAATCTTACCCTTTAACCGTTTTAGGTATGGTCACCAACTTAATTTAGTTATTATTTACGTGATAAAAACAAATCTTCATTGTGTAAATTACAAATGAAGATTTTAGAAAATGAAGCGAAAACGTTCATTTGTAATTTAACAGCTTTTTATTTTTTTTTTCTTTCGATCAACTTGCCGCATAGGGCTTCTGCAAGAGCAAGATTTCCAATTACCTCATCCATCACCTACATAGTGGAATTATCGTTCACGAGTAGTATACACAACCAAATGCACTACAGTGAGCTTTGCAATACAAAGGAGCACATTATAAAAGCTGACAGCCGAGATTCTTAGTCAATTCAATCTGCAATTGGGTTAATCTATATTTTAAAAATCCAGAATGTTTATTCTTACTTCTCTATATGGAAAGATCTTTATATATACTGATCATCTGTTTAGTGTTCTTCAGAGAAAAAAAACTAAATCAGAAGTAAATTTCTGCGTAAATGAAATTTTAGAAACAGTAAATGACAAATAATTCTTAAGATTTAATATTACCGAACAACAAATTGAAAATGAAATTTCTGCTCTGTTCGAAACAATTTTTTTTATCTCAAAATCAAAGGAGAGTTTTATTTAACATTCTTGGCTGAATAATTTTGCATATGAAAGATAGATTTGAAAAATACAAAAATCTGGTCTTTGTAGAATAAATTATACAAAATTTTGTATCTATCAATAAATTTTTCCACAGAACAAACTGAATGACTTGATATCCAACTTTCCTCATACTTTTAGCTCAGATCAGTTTAAGAATGAACTTATCAAATTATATTCCGATAGTAACTAAAACAGTTCCCTTCCTCAATTGCTGAAATATATTCTCAGTAATGAACTTCAAAGCGTGAATCACAAAACAACAAAGTTCCTAAATATAGTGTTGTGCATTCCATTAACTTCAGTTTGTTGTGAACGTTCAATGAGTGCTCTGAAAAAGTGAAAACCTACTTAAGGAATAGTATGACAAATAAAAGACTTTCTGAATTAAGGGTATTTGTAATGTGGAAGCTTTGTAGGATGTGAATTCAAAGAAAGAGATATTAACATTTTCTCCGAAATGAAGAAAAGATGTATGGAGTTCATTTACAAAACTATGTTGTATAGTATTTGTTTTTTACTTCTAATTTTAGTTCTGATATTTCGTATTGTGTAAATGATGCTGATATACACTAATCCAGGGATGCAAATAAGCAACAAAATCTTACTAGTCCAAGGATAAAGCTACTAGCCCACATTCCACAATAGATAATTTACTTACCTTCGGTATGACATTAAATACTCGCCAGCACCGATAAACCACTCGCCCAGGCGAGTGGGCGAGTGCTTATTTGCATCCCTGCACTTATCATTGCTCCGAGTAAGATGATCCCTGATAATTCATAAATATAGTATTAATGTTTTGAATTTTCAACATTTTTTGCAATATATGTGTACTCTGTCCCTTTAAGGATAAAACTTCATAATTAATTAAATTTGGTGCACAGTATGTTGTTTTTCCTAAGTCTAGATTATCGAATGGTACCTTATTTGCTAGAAATGGGGGCATTACTTCCCCGTACTCTCTTCAGAAATAGTCATACAGATACTTAGATAGATAGATAGATAGATAGATAGATAGATAGATAGATAGATAGATAGATAGATAGATAGATAGATAGATAGATAGATAGATAGATAGATAGATAGATAGATAGATAGGTAGACAGATGTAGAAGAAAATATAACTACAATTTCATTCAAATGCGCATTCCACCTTCACCACTACCGAGGTCGGCAGAGATCTAGTTTCTACTATTGAGATACAAACCGCCTATCTTTCATATTTATATACGGTGTTGTAATAATAAATAATAATAATAGTATGCAGTAGTATCATTGATAATAATTATATTGTCTATTATTAGGATACTTGAAGAGAGTGCTTGAAACTACACACAGGATTTGGCTCGTTTTGGGTCGACTCGACTCGACTCGAATTCGAGTCGAATTGGAGGGAATTTTACTAATCAAGCTCAAATATGTCTGTTTCAAGTCGAGTTCAAAGAAATCTATTTCTAGTCGAGTCGAGCTTCACCGAAAACTAGCTCGAACTTGTTCGTGCCCATCCCCAAACGCCGTTGACAAGTGATAAGGAAATGTTCGAAATGGTGCCTATTTTCTGCGAGACATTCTTTATCATTCAAATTACCGTTTATGAAGCAAGGACTGCGATCCTGCGTCGCAATCCATGGTCAGACTCTCGCTGTACATGTAACACTTGCAATGGATGTTGCAGAAAACGGGCATCATTTCGAACATTTGTTTCAGTAAACAATGGAGATGTGTGAGAAGCAAGGAGACTCTCCTAAAACAAGCACCACGATGGTGAGAGGCAAGGGGACTCGCCTTGAAACAAGCACCTCGATGATGAGTGTCCATGACATTTGGCGCGAGACGTTTAAGTGGGGCCGCTTGGGTGCGAGACATTTGGGCGCGAAATGTTTGAACGCGAAACCTTTTATACAAATAGGTTTCCTATCTACATATACTGTATTTCATAACTAGAATCCGGATGTTTAGGCACTAAAATATGAAAATAGGCACTGGAAATCTCAAAAAACTTCCACAACAATTTTGCAAAAACTAAAAATAACATCTTGAACACAGCAAAGTTCCTACACGTCATGCACAACTTATCTGCACCAGTAAAACAAAATAATAATAATAATAATAATAATAATAATAATAATAATAATAATAATAATAATAATAATAATAATAATAATAATAATAAGATTCTCGATTATTCGGATCTCTAGTATCCGATCTAGGGGGGCCGTAAAATTTTCCTGCCCCCTCCCTAAAATTTTCACGGTAGGCTTGCAAATGAACTATAATATGGTTAGATCGGGTCCCCTTACCTTCAGCCGCGCTGCCCTACGTTTCTGGGCTGGCTACCGGCCTGCTCCGTACTATGCGATTTAATTTTGGAAGAATATTTCTTTTTAATAAATTAATACATATGTAATAAGGACATGTAATTTGTGTAAAAAGAAAAACGCTTTTTAAACGTTTAGTTATTTTAAAAGTGTGATTTAAAATGTGTACAATACTGCACATATTTTCATTTTTGCATTTTCATTTTTTATAATAAATTATTAAGACGAATGTTACAAAACTTAGGAAATGTTTATTAAGTACTGGTCTGTACCAAGAGGTCAGAAAGAATGAGTAAGAGCTGTTTTTGGAATATAAATGGCATTTTTAGTGCTATGGGTGGGTGGTTCAGGAAGTGAGTATTTATTGAATGCTTTTTTGTTATTCGATCTGTCCATTAGGCCGGATAGCTGAGACTCTATTGTATTAACAGGAAGTTATTTCAGATTTCATAAAAATAGGCACTAACTATTCAATGAAATAGGAGGAGTGGTCCAAATAAAATTTACTGTAGGCAGCCTGAGACACTCCAAAACAAACTTCTGTCTCTTATAATATATCTAAAATAAAGGAACAATATTGATCGACTTGACGGAACAATATTGATCGATGCACTTCGAAGGACAGAAAAAAAGCAGAACTTAGTGTACGAGGCAATATTTCGAAAAGAAACCCTCCCATGGAAAGAAGTAAATATATACGGGCAGATGAAAAATTCGTACTGTTGTACAGAAATTTTGAAACCGTTGATATTGTAGAATACTTGCTGCGTTTGGCCCATAATTCCGTCATGTAATGATAATGTCATGGTAAATGTAACATAAGATTTATTTTCCTCCTGCATTAGGCATATACAAAAATTTACTGGAACAAAAATAGGCCTAAGCATTTAATACAATTGAGACTTTCAGTGACTGTTTACCATAGCACATACTGTAATAACGTAACGAAAATTTAGTTTTTGAATATTATTTAAAGAAAATTGATGTCAGATTTCATCTTTCTGAATTTATTAAGTTGTGCAGTTATTTTTTATGACAGAATATTTGTGATATTAGTACCTATTTTCAAAACTTATGCAAAAACATCCGGGTTCTCGTTATGAAATACATTATAATTATAACCTATTTAAGTAGATTAACGTATTTAGATATACGGCTTTGCGCCCAAACATCTCTCGCCGAAACGGCCTTGCGCACAAACGTCCTGCTCCGGATGGTGAGAAGCAAGGGAACTCATCCCGAAGGGAACAAATTATTACTACGTCAACGTCGTTGTTCCTGAGAAACGCTAAAACTTGATTTTAATACATTGATGAAATCAAACCTTGAATGTTGGTGCTGTCTCTTTAAGTGTCATCTGTGACAGAAATTACGCTAACAATGTGGACAAAGTAATGTATTAAGTTCTGGAGAATCCTGGAGAATCAAGTGTTTTTGATATAAAACACCGGTTTCTCATTACAGATTATAGAGTGCCCTTCTAATATGAGCAGTGTTTCTTCCAGGCATTCTTTGGGGGGGGGGGCACCGCCCAACCCCGAAGCTCTGAGAGTGCTCCCCGGAGGAGACCAAAATAATACGTCTATAATATAAAAATAAATAGAATAGTACCAGCAGTGCCTCTCGGAATACTAAGAGTGCCCCCGGAACATTTTTTTCTGAAAGAAGAACTGAATATGAGATGGTAGTGTGGGGGGGGGGGAATCAACTGTTGTGTAATTTGGTAGCATTTGCGAAGATATAACAAGTATTAACTTTTCTAATCAGATGTGTATTTCTTGAGATATTATTTTTCAACTGTTTGTAACTTACTTTAATTTTGCCAACTGTTTGTAACCCATCTTTATTTTGCCTATTTTGATTTTTGTCGATTACAGCTCCATCTATCACGCAACGAAAAAAGGTTCAATACAAAAGTTACGTATTTCTTCGCGGAAAATCAGAATATGCAATAACAAATGGGGGTTCCTATTTAAGATTTCAAAGTTCACCTTTCTCCCGCCCCCGGGGGTGGGGGTAGAGGATCGAGTGTGGTATCATTGGATGTCTCCCTTCGAGACCAACAACTTTTGTTACAATCTTTTCAAAATCCGGTTTGTAGTTTTCCAGATATTCCCAAAAACAGTTTTAAATGTCTCATTTTTCAAGTGCCATATGAATTTTTGTCGATTACAGCGCCATCTATCAGGTAACGAAAAAAATGTTCAATACAAAAGTTATGTATTTTTTCACGGAGAATCAGAATATGCAATAACAAAAGGGGATTCCTGTTTACGATTCCAAAATTAACCCGCTCCCGCCCCGGGTCGAGTGTGGTAGAGGGTCGAGTGTGGTATCATTGGATGTTCCCCTTCGTGATTAACAACTTTTCCAAAAAACGATTTGTAGTTTTCCAGATATTCCCTAAAACACTATTGAATGCCTCATTTTTCAACTGTTTGTAAGCCATTTTGATTTTGTCGATTACGCCGCCATCTATCACGGAATTAAAAGAATTTTTTAATACAAAAGTTATGTGTTTTTACATGGACAATCGGAATCGGGAATAAAATCGGAGTTACTATTTAAAATTTCAAAGTTAACCACCATCCTGCCCCCGGACGGTGGGGGTAGGGGGTTGAATGTGGTATCAGTGGATGTCCGCCTCCGAGACGAACAACTTTTGTTACAACTTTTTCAAAATCCGATTTTTCGTTTTCCAGATATTCCCAAAAACAGTTTTAAATGCTTCACCTAGTATATATATATATATATATATATATATATATATATATACCTACTGAAATTCTAATAAAAAGTCGTTTATAAGAATCCTACTTTCTTTCTGTAGTTGCATACTATTAATTTAGAATTCAAAACATTTATGTAAACAAGGAAAACATCCGGAGTATTCTTGAATTTTAAATATTCGAATATGCTTTCCTCACAAAAGGCAGAATTGCAATGAAATTTAGCTTAAAATATTTTTTTGCCGCTGTCTAATTTAAAAAGAGAAACATTTCGGTTTAGTTTAATGTCTCATGATTATGCACCAAAGCTAAAAGACGATGGATAATGAGAACGATAGTGAGGAAACAAGAGAACTCAAAGGTGTTTGTGTACTACAAAATCCAAGGACCCAATGCACAACAGATAGATGTAACAAACAAATCATAATATTTTTTTTATAAAGATTCATAATTTTAAACATTTTTCTCGTCATGTTATTATGTTTATTTTGAATACTAGTTACTGAGTTACTGGCCGAAGAACTTTAGAAAAAAATCCAGATGTTTTTATATGATCCACTGTAACATTATCGTTTTCAGAGAAACAGAAAGAAAGAAATTTAACTCGCCTTATGCGGAGCAAAATTTATTATTGTTTCTTGAAATCTCAAACTGTTTAGAAACAAAGACCCGTTTTCTTTCAATGTAATGCGCAAAATACGAGTGGGATGAGTCACATATTATTGAAGGAAGCAGAAGAATGTTTTCAAATATGCGTATTCTTGGTTGTACACTATTGAGTTCTATAAGGTTTCCATAATTACTTCTTAGTGTTCTCCCCAAAGAAGGTAATTGCATTAGGGATGGTTTCGAGACTAGACGAGACGAGACGAGACTTTGTACAGTCTCGGTCTCGTCTCGAGTCAAAAATCGCCGTCTCGGTCTCGTCTCGGCCAACAGATGCTTGTCTCGATCTCGGTCTCGGTGTCGAGGAACAAATCTCAGTCTCGTCTCGAAAGTCTCGAAATAAATAGTGTGAAATTAAAATTGTGAAAGTATTATTATCGTACAGTCTGTCGTTTCCACTTCTTATTTTATGCCTTCATTCTTGACAATTATGGTATGGTGTACCTCTTCATAGCTAATTTGCTAGCGCTAATGATTTCCATGCATGTGTTCCAGGTTCAATCATCAGTGGGTGTATCATATTTGGGATAAAACGCTAATAGTAACCCATATTTCACATTTTAGCAATAGACTTTGTTTGATATAGCCTCAGTACTGCCTATACAATTAAACTCTATTAAATTAACTCCAGTACAATACAGTAGTTTATTTCCTTCCTTTGAATCAGAATTGATCAATACCTCCTAACGGATAACGCAACACATAGCAGCACGAATGTATTAAATCGGACCGAAATTGAAATTTTACAATTTCTCATTTATTATCCAATACATTCTGCTTTGACTGTCATTTTGAAAACAGAATATAATGTTCATTATCTTAACAAATAGGATAAATTATTATACAATATATTTTGTTTCAAATTGATCAAATGCTTCATTACCGTTTCACATCTCCGTGTTTAATTGAAACTTTATAGCACGACCTTCTTGAACCTTGTGGTGGGAGCTAAGGCACTCACCTTTGCTATGTGTAGTCTTGGCTTGGATCACCAAGCAAGTTAGATTCAAAGTCTGATATTTCGCATAGTTCGCGTGTCAGTTTAAGTACATTCTGTTTTTTATACAAGTCCATAAGGTCGTAATGCATTACGTAAGCATATATCCAGAGCCATAACTAGGCAGGAGCAACTGGGACAGTATCCTGGGGTCCTCACCCATAAGGGCGTCGAAAACCCCAGTCAGGCTTACAAAATTTCTACTCTGAGAACTAAAGAAAGGATAATACCTAAGAAATTGAAGAATTTAGTGCTATAATTTAAACAAATTGTCATGGATACTGCAGATCTATCTCTTTGTACGCTAGGAAAAATGTCGCCCCTCGGTGGTGACGAAATCAGCTTTGGGGACTCACAGTTATTGTTACTCATCTAAGTAGGGCAAAACAATAATTTGTTTCCTTTTGGAAATATCTTGTTTTACACTTCGTACTACTCTTCGCAGTAGTTTATGTGAAGTATAAAAAAAGTTTTAAAAATTATTTATTTTATTTATTTTTTGCTCCGATTAACCATAGAATTTCAATGATGTCACGCAGAGACGTAAGCAGACTACAGCAGAGCCGTCAGCAGCACGCTTGATTACAATTTGCATGGTCCAAGTTCGATACAATTTGCATGGTTGCACTATAATCAGTAGCTCACGTCTCCTTTAGCCGCCCTAGCATAACCGTGGAACGTTAAACTAAAACAAACCAACTCAAAAATCAACACAATGCGTATTATTAACTGTAAGTCTTGGAATAATTGCATATACACTGAAAAAAGCCATGTCCAGATATATGGAGAAAATGAGGATAATATGCTTTCTAGTGATGAGCGCAAGAGTCTTGGTCTTGCAGTTTTTGCAAGAGTCTTGCATGCAAGACCAAGACCAAGACCAAGACCAGGAATCCCGATGCAAGACCAAGACCAAGACCAAGGGGTGCAAGACCAAGACCAAGACCAAGACCAAGACTCTTGCGCAAGAGTCTTGCACAAGTATAGACACTACTTGATTTTTTATAGAATGTAAAAAGGAAGGGGAAAAATCATTATATCTTTCACGTGAACTTCTTAGCTCCAGTAAAAATACAGCCGGAGTGAATGTATTCCCAGTAGTTTATGCAATCCATGTGAGTCGATCTGCTCCTGTAACATATAGCTACAGTATGTCGTTTTTTGAATCGGTTGTTCACGAGACGACTGACAGCATAATTCTATGAATTGTTACAAGCTATAACAACTTCAGTGTCTGATTTACTTTGGTCATCATTTGATCATTCACGACGGCCCATGATTGGATTTTGTGAAATCATACGAAGAATAGTTGTGTCCATAAGAAGTGGATAAGCAAAAATAAACTAGAGCATGTTATGGACACGGTAGCTCAGTGACAGAGCGTTCACCTCAGGTACATGGGGCCCTGGTTCGATCGCAGCTTGCGCTATGTGAGCTTCTTTGGTGAACAAACACCCTGTGCGTGGGTTTTCCCGTTTCCTCGTACTTTCTTCATTCCACCATTTCTCATCATCACTGTTTCCCTTAGCCTCAGTGTAATAATCGTGGGACGTTAAAGTAGATATTTCATTTCATTTCAAAACATATTAGTGGTGTTCTTCTTCCAAAACTAAAGAAATGTAGTATTGAACATCGGCAATTCCGTACACCATAGGTGCCGACTACATGAGTATGGCCTTGGCTCTGAGGTTCAAGCATCCGTTGGAAATTTTTAATGTGTACTTATAAAATTAATATTGAAATAACATTTTCATGACATTGACAAAAACTTAGCGCATGTGACCGCAAGTTTGATTTCATAGGTGGATGCTTATACGTTGAATAATTGTTTATCAATATAACTTATAGCCCCCTTAGGTATACGGCATATCTAGGATTCAACGATATAACATTATACAACAATAAATAATCTATATTCACAACTGAGAGTGATTTCGTACTTATTTCAAATAACTTGAAGTTTGATGCCGTTATTATGTATTTCTAATGTAGGTGAAAAGTATTTATATACATTGAGTTTACACAAAAGACATAGACAGTTGAGTCGTTTTCAGTTTTCACTCAAATTATTCTAAAATATATGGACCGCGGTGGCTCAGTGGTGGAGCGTTCAGCTCTGGTTTTTGGGGTCCCGCGTTCGATCTCAGCACCCGCCAAGTGAACTTTGTGGTGGACAAACACCGTGTGCCTGGGTTTCCTCGGGGTTCTCCCGTTTTCTCCCACTTTCTTCTTTCCACCATTTTCATTCATTTTTCATCATCACCGTCTCCTTTAGCCTAGCCGGCATAATCGTGGGACGTAAAACTCACAAATTTAATTTCATTTCATATTCTAAAATATTAAGAGGTTTAATTATTGTTATTTTAATTTTTTCTCTCTTTTTTGGTCAATATTGCAAAACATATCATCATCGTCATAATAATAGCTATTCTGCCATTATTGGCAGGTCACCTGCTGTAGCTGAGAAGCTTCGATGACTGTGGTCCTCAGCTAGTCTCTTCGTCTTAACGTAGCAATTTTCTGTCTTAATATCTTTCTTCAACTATAATCTTCTTCGCCCCCTCCCTCTACCACGTCCCTCATAATACAGTTCCTCCTCAGCCAATGTCCTCCTCTTAATTACATCTAAAATTCTTCTTTTCTCCCCTACTGCTACTATTTCTAAAACCTTCGCATTCGTTTTCCGTTCAACCCAGCTGATGCTCTCCTTTTTTTCTCCATGCCCACATTTCGAAAGTCTAATTGTTTCATCGTTTTTGCGTAATGTCCTTGTTTCTGCCCCATACAGTACATATTAGAATCAGTAAAACAAAATTTCAATATTTAATTGGGAGTTTGCTCAATACAAAGATGAGCTAATCGTGGTTGGAAAGAAAACAATCTGGCGCCTTTAGAGTGTAAAAATAATTTTGCAATTTATGGTATTTGTGCCGTCTTGGTTTTCTTTCATGCGTCTCACTGTTAGGGGTAGCTTCCCCGTTTGGGAACCAGTGGAGTATTGGATCTCTTAAAACATATAAAAATATTACGAAATGTTGTGATTTATCTTATAAGTAGTGAAGCGTGATCACCCATTGAAAAAAAAAAAAAAGTAAAGGTCATCGCCTATGTTGTATAGTATCATCACACTTACACGAAGGTAAAATATATTACATTTAGAAACATACATTGTATTTCCCTCACTATTGACGGAATGTAGGATTTATTATCCCTTATATACAGAGTAAAATTTCCTTATGAAAATCATAGATTTCTTAAAAGCAAAACTTGCAAGACTTTTGCAAGCAAGACCAAGACTGGGTGTGCAAGACCAAGACCAAGACCAAGACTAGGTGTGCAAGACCAAGACCAAGACCAAGACCGAGAGTTCCAGTGCAAGACCAAGACCAAGACCGCATGTGCAAGACCAAGACCAAGACCAAGACCACCCGGGTCTTGGTCTTGGTCTTGCATTTGCTCATCACTAATGCTTTCTGTTGGGAACACCATGACAAGACGGTGGTGTCAATGATAGTACTGGGTGAAACACCCTTATTTCCTAGGCGATGTACACTTATGTCCAAAATGATTGTCGCATATCTATAACTGTCTTCTTTTAAGAATATAATTTGATAATGATTTTGCAGGGTACCTTTAATACTGATATGTGTATAATCGGGAAATGTATATTTGTGGTAAATTTCATGGGAAAAGAATCATAAAAACGAAAATTAGAATCAGTAACACAAAATCTTGCTAAATGGACAAGAAAGTTTTCTTTTCCTTTTATTGTTCTTATTTACTGCTCTTTTGACATGAAATTTGCCACATACATGTCTTTCCAGATTATGTACATAGTCCTACTAACATCATAAGAAATACCGGGCGAATTCGTTATCAAATTACAGTATATTCTTCAACAATATATTTATAGACATACGACAATAATTTTGGACATGAGTGTACGTCAGTAAGTGAGAGCGGTGATTACTGTTTTCACAGGAGTAATTGGTGCTCTCAATTACTGACGTACGTCGCCGCATGAAATAAGAGTGTTGCACCCAGTATTATGATTGACACCACCGTCTTGTCATGGTGTTCCCAACAGAAAGCGTTTTATCCTCATTTTCACCTTATATCTGGACTTGACTTTTTCAGTGTAGCTAAATGGTAGGGATCGAGTTTGAGGCGGTCGATGGTCAAACTAAAACAAGTGAAATGTAATTAGGGTGTAATTAGAACTTTTAATTAAGCACGGTCTTAATCTAAAGTGTATACCAGACCTAAGACATAGGGAGCAACTAGTGATACTGATAAGTTTCATGTGAGAAGTTGTGAGAAGTTTCATGTTACGTTTAATTTCAGTTACAATTTGCATTTACATGTATTGTTGGAACGAGGTCCGTGAACTTGGCTCCCCACTTTGAGCACTAACGATAAAATTAGTGTCAATCGTTAGTGCATCGTTAGTGTTTCTTAGTGCACCAACCCCTAACGTTAGTGCTCAATTAGTGTAGGAGCTACAAGCAAAAAACATTTGGGGGGCCAAGTTCACGCTGCCTCCCACTTCAAGCACTAACGAAATAACTAGTGCCATTGGTTAGTGCATCGTTAGTGCTTCCTAGTGCACCAACCCGTGACGTTAGTGCTTCATTAGTGTAGGCTCTAGAGCCAAAACAATGGTACACGCTGGCCCCCCACTTCAAGCAATAAGGAAAGGAATAGTGCCGTTCGTTAGTGCATCGTTAGTGCTTCTAGAAAATACTAAAAGTTTCGTTAGTGCTTCACTATTAGAGTAGATATAGCCAATTATAAGTCACGAAACTCCCATAAGAAATGATGGGGAATTTTTCATTGCGTCAAATTACCTCCAAATTCCAAAGCACTATTGACCTCTTCTAGTGCAATCGTTAGTGCATCGTTAGCGCTTCTTACTGCAAAAACCGCTAACGTTAGTGCTTCATTAGTGTAGGAGTTATAAAGAAAAAACATTTGGGGGGGCCAAGTTCACGCTGCCCCCCCACTTCAAGCATTAACGATAAAATTAGTACCATTCGTTAGTGCATCGTTAGTGCTTCTAGAAAACACTTATAGCTTCGTTAGTGCTTAAATATTAGTGTGGTTATGACTAATTACATGTCACGAAACTCCCATAAGAAATGCATGGGGAAATTTTCATTGCGTCGAATTACCGCCGAATACAAAGGCACTAATGAATTCTTGTAGTGCAATCCTTAGTGCATCGTTAGTGCTTCTTAGTGCACCAACCCTAACATTAGTGCTTGATTAGTACAGGAACTACAAGTAAAAAACACTTTGGTCCTAGTGTGAACTTGGCCCCCCACTTTGAGTACTAACGAAAAGATTAGTGTCATTCGTTAGTATATCGTTAGTGCTTTCAGAAAATACTAATGGTTTCGTTAGTGCTTCATTATTAGTGTAGATATAGCCAATTGTAAGTCACGAAACTCCCATAAGAAATGCATGGGGAATTTTTCATTGCGTTAATTTACCGCCAAATTCGAGAGCACGAATGATCTCTTTTAATGCAATCGTTAGTGCATCGTTAGTTCTTCTTAGTGCACCAACCCCAGCGTTAGTGCTTCATTAGTGTAGGAACTACAAGTAAAAAACCTTTGAGCCTAGCGTAAACTTGGCCTCCCACTTTGAGCACCAACGAAAGATTAGTGCCATTCGTTAGTATATCGTTAGTGCTCTCAGAAAATACTAATAGTTTTGTTTGTCCTTCACTATTAGTGTAGATATAGCCAATTGTAAGTCAAGAAACTCCGAGAGGAAATGCATGGGGAATTTTTAATTGCGTCAAATTACCGCCAAATTCCAAAGCACTAATGACTTCTTGTAGTGCAATCGTTAGTGCTTATTAGTGCACCAACCCTAACATTAGTGCTTCATTAGTGTAGGAACTACAAGTAAAAACACTTTGAGCCTAGCCTGAACTTGGCCCCCCACTTTGAGCACTAACGAAAAGATTAGTGTCATTCGTTAGTATATCGTTAGTGCTTCTAGAAAATACTAATAGTTTTGTTAGTGCTTCATTATTAGTGTAGATATAGCCAATTGTAAGTCACAAAACGCCTAGAAGAAATGCATGGGGAATTTTATATTGCGTTAAATTACCGCCAAATTCAAAAGCACTAATGATTTCTTTTAGTGCAATCCTTAGTGCATCGTTAGTGCTTTTAGTCCACCAAGCCTAAGTAATGTTAGTTCTTCATTAGTGTAGGAACTACAAGTAAAAAAAACTTTTGGGCCTAACGTGAACTTGGCCCCCCAGTTTGAGCACTAACGAAGAGGTTATTACCATTCGATAGTGCATCGTTTGTGCTTGTAGAAAATATTAATAGTTTTGTTAGTGCTTCACTATTAGTGTAGATATAGCCAATTATAAGTCAGGAAACTCCCATAAGAAATACATGGGGTATTTTTCATTGTGTTAAATTCCCGAACGTAATAGTAACCATTATACTAATATATGGTTATTAGTGCTTTTAAATTTGGTGGAAATTTGGTGGTGTTTAAATTTAGCCCCGCACGCATCTCAAATACTAAAAAAACGTTTGACGTGGTTAGTGCATCGTTAGTACCCATTAGTACACTAAACTCTAACGTTAGTGCTTTGATTCAACTCTATATTAGTGAACATTATTTGCAAGACTAAATTGAAATTTTTCTAATTCTACAATTATTGTCCTACAAAGGTGAGATAGACGTCAAAAGTGCATCCTTATTGCTTCCCGAAACACGAAGCATTAGTGTTAGCGCGATTATAGTTTAAGAGTTATAAGTGAATAACTCACTCTGTGTTAAATTTAATTTTAGCAAATTTTACAATAATTGTCCCACAAAGGTTGAATAAACGTCAAGGATTAGTACATCGTTAGTGCTCCGAAAGACACTAAGCACTAATGTTACTGCTATCATAGTTTAGGGGTTAAAAATGAATAACTCGGAGGGGAGGCTACTTTAGATCTTTAAATTTTGTACAATTTTACGCTAATTGTCTGACAGAAATGGACCAAACTAGCGTTTAGTCCTCCGCTGAATAAGCACTAATGCTAGTGTTATAATTTAAGTGTTATTAACGAATAACACGTACGAGTCTAAATTCAAATTTGTCGAATTTTACAATAATTGTCAATCCAAAGGTAGGATAATCGCTAAAGGAACGTGCTTTTTTAGTGCTTCAAAAATACTAAGCATTGACGATAGTGCTATCATAGTTTAGGAGTTATCAGTGAATAACTCGGACGGAACTCAATTAAAATTTATCGAATTTTACAATAATTGTGTAAAAATTGAAAAACCTGAAGTTAGCCCCGCTCGAGTTATTTGGTAAAACTCCTAAACTGTGACGGCACTGACGTTAAGTGATTAGTGTTTCATGAAGCACTAACAGTCACTAACCTTCGGCGGTTATCTTACCTTTGTGGGACAATTAGTGTGAAGTTCGAAAATTTAAATTCAATCCTATCTGGACTATTCATGAAAGCACTAACGAGAATGCTTAATGTTTTATAGCTCTAGCAATGCAGTAAACGCTTGTGTTTGTCCTACTTTTTTGTTACAATTAGTGTAAAACTGTTTAAGTTGAAAAACCTAAAGTTAGACCGGGTTGAGTTTTCATTAATAAGTCCAAAAATATGATAGGAATAACGTTAGTACTTATTACTTTTTGAAGCTTTAAGGATGTACTATCCTTTAAAGTTTGTCCTACCTTTGTGAGAAAATTAGTGTTTTTCGGTACTTTTAAATTCAGTCTCGTCCGAGTTACTCATTAATAATTCCCAAACTACAATTTCACTAACGTTAGAGCTTTTTGGAGTATTAACGCTGTACTAACCTTTGACGATTATTCCACCTCTGTGAGACAATTATTGTAAACTTCGATAAATTTAAATTTAGCACGGAATGTGTTATTCACTTGTAACTCCTAAACTATGACAGCAATCAGTGTTTAATAGGGCTCTATTAATGCACTACCCACTGGTGTTGGTCCCACTTTTGTGGCACAATTACTAAAAAAATGTGTCAAAGTTGAAAAATCTAAAGTTAGCCCCGAACGAGTTATTCATTAATAACTACTAAAGTATGATAGTGCTATTGTTACTGTTTAGTGCACTAATGTGAAATTACTTAGCACTAAACATGTAAATGTTTTACTAGCACTTGAGAATCGTGCGGGGCTAAATTTAGACACAGCACTTTTCATTTTGTAAATTTCCCACATATTTGAAAGCACTAATAACCACATATAGTGTAATGGTTATAGTATAGTGTAGTGTTAGTACCTCTTATTGCAGAACTCCAAACATTAGCGCATCAACAGTATGGACAGTAGAAAATAAAACTTAGGGGAAACTAACTATACGCTAGCCAATAAAAGCATTCACGATGAGAAGCATTAATGTTCGGTCTTGGTACACTAGCAAGCAATAACGAAACACTAACGATGCCACGAGAAGGGACAACTACTGCATTTGAATTTCGTGAGAATTTGACCTAATGAAAAAATCCCCAGGTTTTTCTTATGGGAGTTTCGTGACTTATAATTGCCTATATCTACACTAATAATGAAGCACTAACGAAACTATTAGTATTTTCTGGAAGCACTAACGATATACTAACGAATGGCATTAATCTTTTCGTTAGTACTTAAAGTGGGGGGCAAGTTCACGCTAGGCCCAAAGGGTTTTTCACTTGTAGTTCCTACACTAATGAAGCATTAACGTTAGGGTTGGTGCACTAAGAAGTACTAACGATGCACTAACGATTGCACTAAAAGAGATCATTAGTGCTTTCGAATTTGGCGGTAATTTAACGCAATGAAAAATTCCCCATGCATTTCTTATGGGAGTTTCGTGACTTACAATTGGCTATATCTACACTAATAGTGAAGCACTAACGAAACCATTAGTATTTTCTGAAAGCACTAACGATATACTAACGAATGGCACTAATGTTTTCGTTAGTGCTCAAAGTGGGGGGGGCAAGTTCACGCTAGGACCAAAGTGTTTTTTACTTGTAGTTCCTGTACTAATCAAGCACTAATGTTAGGGTTGGTGCACTAAGAAGCACTAACGATGCACTAAGGATTGCACTACAAGAATTCATTAGTGCCTTTGTATTCGGCGGTAATTCGACGCAATGAAAAATTCCCCATGCATTTCTTATGGGAGTTTCGTGACATGTAATTAGTCATAACCACACTAATATTTAAGTACTAACGAAGCTATAAGTGTTTTCTAGAAGCACTAACGATGCACTAACGAATGGTACTAATTTTATCGTTAATGCTTGAAGTGGGGGGGCAGCGTGAACTTGGCCCCCCCAAATGGTTTTTCTTTATAACTCCTACACTAATGAAGCACTAACGTTAGCGGTTTTTGCAGTAAGAAGCGCTAACGATGCACTAACGATTGCACTAGAAGAGGTCAATAGTGCTTTGGAATTTGGAGGTAATTTGACGCAATGAAAAATTCCCCATCATTTCTTATGGGAGTTTCGTGACTTATAATTGGCTATATCTACTCTAATAGTGAAGCACTAACGAAACTTTTAGTATTTTCTAGAAGCACTAACGATGCACTAACGAACGGCACTATTTCTTTCCTTATTGCTTGAGGAGGGGGGGCCAGCGTGTACCATTGTTTTGGCTCTAGAGCCTACACTAATGAAGCACTAACGTCACGGGTTGGTGCAATAGGAAGAACTAACGATGCACTAACCAATGGCACTAGTTACTTCGTTAGTGCTTGAAGTGCGGGGCAGCGTGAACTTGGCTCTCAAATGTTTTTACTTGTAGCTCCTACACTAATTAAGCACTAACGTTAGGGGTTGGTGCACTAAGAAGCACTAACGATTGACACTAATTTTATCGTTAGTGCTCAAAGTGGGGGGCCAAGTTCACGGACGTGTTGGAACGGAAACTTTGACATTAACGTTATAAGTAGCCCAAAGACTATGAAAAATGTCGACTTTTCAAAACATTCTTGCACCATAAAACAAATTACGAGTAATTTTAAAATATTTTGCAGTTTAGCTACGTTATTTGGACTATATTTAGCAGTTTAGTTAAGTTGTCAACACTGCTTAAAATAATGTAACTGCGACTTGTTATAGTTAAAACCACCAAAAACTATTGCTGTAATGTTATAGAAGCAAAGTAGAGCAATAATCATTATAAAAATTTATCACAAATTCGTGATTTTAAGCAGAATACGGAGATGGAGTGGGACAGTGGGTTGTTGAGTCAGTGGGTCAAGTGGCTCAAGTTTTCCGAGTGGGTCAGTGGGTCGTGGGTCAACAGGATGTGACCCACTGTGACCCGCCGTGACCCACTGCAACCCACCACCCACCATGACCCACGGACTCAGTATGATCTACCGACCCACTCTGTTCACTGCATTGTAGACAGTATCTTCTGAAGACTGGTAAATTTGCCTTCGTTTAACTCTCAAGACCTTCATTTCCCTTCCTTTTCCATTCGTTTCTGTTTACTTACCTGAGGTGAGTATATCTAACCAAGTGAAAAAAAGAACACACACTTTTGGATATTGATATTTTTAATTGTAATAATAGCAATAGGACTTATACTACTACTTGGCTTTCGAGACCTGTGAGTTTTTAGAGGAGCTAACTACTGAAAAAATACATTTTTGAATAACTGTAATATATAAATTATTATATAAAAAATTGAATGTAATTGTGTGCCTGATCATTACGGTCAAATTGAGTTGAGTTGAGTTGATTTTAGTTTAGCGTCCCTTTCAGCAGCGAGACTATATGGGACGTGGACCTACTGATTAACGTGGAATCCGAACCACATGAGCTCCCACCGGGAAACGAACCCGGGTCTCACGGTCAAATTGCAAAGTCAAATAAAATTACTTTTGGTATGTAATTAGGCCTTAATCCAACAGTTATATTGCTTTCATTATAATGCTTAATATCCTAAGTGGGTAGCGAGGATCCGAATTTTTGCGAAAAAAAAAAAGTATCTCGCACGCCGTTAAACTTACGGATTTGAAATTCAGTGTATTGAAAATAAACAGAATGTGTCCTAGCATTTTTTTAAAATTCTCCTTTATGGGGGGAGGCACTTTCTTTATATGGAAAATTGGTAGTGAGTTGGTTTGTAAAAATGATCGAAAACGATCGATGTTATTTAAGAAAATAAATCAGGAACAAAAAAACAGTGCTTGGCTTCATATATCCATTGCTTTCCACTATAATAATTGCTGAAGCTTATGTTTATTATATGGAGCGCTTACAGCACAGGACAATCAACCCATAAAGTTCTGAGAAAAATAGGCATAAAATTTGTACTGTAAGCTTAATTACACGGAAATTTTAAGTTTGGATTATACGCATAATTATATGGAAAATTTTACACTTTTTTTCCTTTACGTTGGTTTACTTACCTTGATTTGGAACTTTCAAATTTCATCCTTTTTTCCACTGAAAAGTATCGATAATTCAACAAGGAAATAATTATACTATGATAATTTAATTGAAATTCCTCGTAATGCAAACAGCAGTGTGGTAATTGAAGGGGAAGAAGGAGGGAAATTCCCATTCACCTCAGAACACTTTCCAGGAGCCTCGTTCCCTTTAACTTTCTAGAGAGGGGAAGGGACTTGGTAATGGCATCAAACCTTCATGTGTAATTACAAAAATTAAATTTATAAACAAATAAGAAATCATCAGTTTATCAGGCTTTAATTGATAATTTATTCACAAGATTCCCTATCGAAGGCATGGTAGATGAAGTTTCTGTTCTCCATGAGTCGACATTGCCAACTGATATGGTCGATATGGAAAAGATGTTGTATGGTGATAGAGAGATGATACTTCTTGCTGAGTATTTCAAAACTGACCAAGAAATATCGTTATCAGACTTAAGTCTAACAAGCAGATTGTCGATGAGGAGTTGCACGAATCGGGTAGAAGTATTATCAATTTCCACGACAGAGTGCGAACGAGGATTTCCCCTTATGAATTTACAGATGACTGATATTAGAAATAGACTAAGTGCTCAAACATTGTCTAACTTGTTGTTCATCAATGTTAATGGCTAAGGCCCGGATTTTTATGTAGTACAAAGTACCGAAATATGTACATAAATATGTAACAAAAATCAATGAAATATGTAAGAAATATGTTAAAAATATGAAAATATGTAAAAATATTTTTCGTGTTTATTTTGTGTCTGTTCTATGTTCTTAGCTAATAAATATACTGTTACATATTATGTAATAAAAGCTTAACAAGTGTAAATAACTTCCTACAGATACGTACAAATTTTCAGGAGAAACAAATGAAAATATGTATTAAGAAAGTAAAAAATCACATTATTGAACATATAAACAAAAAAAAATATTTATTTAAACAAAAGGCATTTACTTTTGGGACGAACAATGAACCACTAAATAATTTTACGCAATGGAAAAACTTTGTCACTAACTTGTCACTAATACGTTCAAATTTTCACTAAGAACAAATAAAATTGTCTCGTGGAGAAATAAAAATCACATTATTGAATATCAAAAGAGAAAAAAAATATTTAAGAGAAACAACGCTTACTTTTGGAACTTTCAAATTTATAACTGCGCGTTTGAAAACCACTAACTTTCGATAGATACGTTCAAGCTTTAACAAGGAACAAATAGACTTTGTAAACACATGATTAGAAACAGCACCACCCGTAGAGATTGCACATACAAGAAAAGGTGACAAAGCTAGCCAACTGTGTGCGTTTTAGTTTGTTTTGTCGGCACACTCCGAGTGGCGTCTGCTTGCAAAGGCGATAAGCACAAAAATCCTTATATTGTTTTATTTCTTTATATATACGACGTTTCTTTGCATATTGTAGAGTGTACGATTTGTTTTAACGCAGCTTTCCCGCAATGCAAATCGGTTGAACAAAGTGAGAGAAAAAATACAGATAATTAAATAAAGTGCTTTTTGAGTTATTTTTCTATATATATTCCTATTTTTATTTGCGTATTATTTAAAGAAAATTAGCGAAAAGGAGCAAGGAAACTGAATTTATGTAAAAATATGTGCAGTAGACGGAAAATATGTAACAGACTTCAAAATATGTAAAAATATGTAATATGATTTTGGTTTATATGGCTCCTTACTTCGTAATTTGCGAACATTTCATATTTTCACCAGCGTACATACAAAGGAAAAAATATGTAAAAACATAAAAATCCGGGCCTTATTAATGGCCCACCGCTAGACAAGCTCAAAGTAGATGAGCTTGTTATTTCTTGGCTGAAGGATGGACATCATTCCGCTGCGGATGATTTACCACGAAAAAGTTCTGGAGGAGAAGGAAATAAACCTGATTTCAGATTTGTTTTAAGGTGGCAAATTACGAGTTATGGAAAATGTATACTTGTATTACTAATGGCTTATTTGTGTTATTCAACTTTGTACCTAATTTTTAATAAGTCTCTTTTTTGCTTTAAGTAAACTACTTTGAATAAATATTCATAATAATTGCAATTATGCATATTTGAAACTTAAATTTAACGTTGTGTTTTAGTGATTACACAAATTACAATTATGAGCATACTTTATGGAGATGCTCTCACAGAGGGTACCCGAGCACTTTTATACACTATGAAAAACTGATTTTTCAAGTCTTTTGTGAGAAAAATACTGTGAACTGAGAAACCATAACCTTTTCCATATTGTACAGGGGTATTTTCCTGTGAATAGAGGTTTCTTTGGAATGCGTTGAGGAATTAACACTTACAAGAATACTCTCTTAGTACAAGTATATTTTAGGCACACACTAATTTCCCCCCACCTCGAACTGTTTCAATTTCCTCACTGACAAACACTTTACCACTATTATATCGTAAAGGCCAGATCCACCGTTATTGTAACAGAGTGGTGCTTGAGCGATTGACTAGAAATTCAAACTCCGATTAGTGACAATATCACAGTCTTGTATTATTACAAGTGTAAACTCTTTAGTCAGTACAGAAGAGGCCGTGGGTCGTGTTCAGAGTTGATGACGATGGATTTTGGTAACTCAGAGTAGGTCACAGTGGATGAGAAAGGTTCATGGTGGGTGGTGGGTCAGAGTGGGTCACGGTGGGTGGTGGGTCAGTGGGTCGTGGGTCACGGTGAGTGGTGTGTCAATGGGTCGTGGGTCACGTTTTCATTGACCCACACCAACTCTGGCAGTATAACAATCACTACTGATTTATTTGGTATCTCTAAAACGGTTTGAAATAACAATTGTAAATGGCATTATGATCATTTAAGTCTTTCGGAAGCATCTACATGATGGGACGTGATATGTCAGCGCGTTTTCGAAGTAAAGTCTGTAGAAAAAGAAATTCTCTATTTATTGTAACTTTGTTCCTTCATTCATTCGAAATACCTTATACCATAATCATAGTATTTGACGCTAAGATACAATTGATGCGCATTGCACCATCCATGCTATTTGAGTTATTAGAGATCTTCAAAATGTTGATGACAGTGATACTGTATTATCCTTTGTTACACTGAATAATATATGCGGTACTGTGGTTTTATTTAATATCGAAATTTGAAATATGTAATACCTTACGTAGTGCAATTTGAAAAAATACAATACAAATTTATGTAGCGTTGGCAACATTGCTTGTTTATCTAGTTGTATTGCAGAGTATCTAGAAGAATTTCCCCTTCAATATTTTACACAATATGTACAAAATTATACACTAGCTGATATACCCATTCTTTCCACGGGTCAGTTAAATATCTATGTAAACAAACAGAACAACGAAAGAAAAAGATATCGGCCATTTTCTACTACTGTTACATATCCTGGGAAACACCCCCTGAAACCCGCTGGTTCCCAGCCGATGGGGGCTGCATTTGAAAGTCAACGCCTGTGGGAATATCACCATTCATCTTAGCGACCGAAAAAAATATGAATTTGACACTTATATCGATCATTTTGAGTTATTTTTACAATTCTCGGTATTCCCCCGGTGACCCCCGGCCCGAGGCCGAATGGGATGAATTTGGAACGTAATGCGAACCGAGTTTCACCATTAACCTCAGCGACCACGAAAACTGAATTCGACACTAATATCAATCAATACTACATTTACATATATCGGTAACCACCTCGCAAGTGCCCCTAACAGCACAAGATTTGCTAGGCATGTGCCATTTAGGTGTCCCAGCTACTTTTTAGGTACCCGACACTTGGCACATACGATATTCATGTGCTAAGTATGTACTTCAGCTTCTTACAGTTTTAGGCACTTGTTACACCTAATTGATATTTGCAACTAGGTATATACCACAAATATAGCATTTATATACCTGGCTCAGTTTCGCACTCTTAACAGTCATTTGTTTCTATGTCGTTATTTGGAACATATATCTGTCATGTTCTGGTACGTCCTTTAGGTACATACTGTTTCAGATATCCTAACAGCACAAGATGTGCTAGGCATGCGACATTGAGGTGTTCTAAATTCATCTCCCACTTTTGATGCATTTGTTACTTCTTTTTCTAAGCGATTGTGTACTAGAAGCAACAAACGCATCGACTTTATTAGATGACAACTATCACTGATCATTTGAAAGTGAGTATGGAAGAACCGTGAAATAAAGTAAATAGATACTCGTCATTTTGTTATAAAATTACGTGGCGAGCAGATTTTATCTGATCCCAAACGGTTATCGTCGAATATACGCCGCTAAAGGAGCACTCTGATTAGCCAAATTCAAAAGACCTCAACAATTTATACCTCTACAAGGGACGTTTTCTTCATCTCCTCCGTGGCCAAGTTGAAAGAGCACGCAGCTAGTAATCGAAAGGTTGGTGGTTCGCCTTCTCAACCCCGGGGTACATTTTTTCTTTTACTTGTTTAAACTGTTTTTTAGACTCGCCTTAATGTAAACACATTACGCATATAGGCGATTTAATATATTTTGGGGAGTAATTTTGTGGTTCATTGACGCGTACGGCATGGGGAACATATCCAGAAAATAGGCATGTTCCCCAGGTACATATTAGGCATGTGCCTAGGGACGGACATGGACTGTGACTATCCCTTGCCATCCATGTGATTTCTCTCTCAGAGGTACTATAGGACACATACTATACACATTCCCATGTTCCTGAGAAAACATGAAAGGCATATGCCTGTTATGTAATTGTGCTGATATCCAAACCGGGTCGCGGAAGTCATCGCTACTGGAAGTGTCACCATTGATCTCAGTGACCACGAAAATATGGATATGACACTAATATCTGTCAGTTTTTAATATTTTTACATTTCTCGGTAATCCCAGCCATCAGCCAAATGGTGTGAATTTGGAAGTGACCCCTCCTGAAACTCTCTGGTTTGAATAAAAAAAACACACTTCGTCTTGGTCTGGGGCCTGGATCAAGGTATCCGTGACCAAAATTTGACAACTCTCGGTCCACTCGTCTGGTTCCCAGACCTCACGCAGACAGACGGACAGACAAACACACAAACTCTATTTTATTTATATTATTTATCTATCTATCTATCTATCTATCTATCTATCTATATATATATATATATATATATATATATATATATATATACGGGGTGTTTCAAAACAACTCTAACAACATTTGGGAGGTGATTCCTGACACCAAGATAAGACAAAAAGTATAGACCATCCTGGCAGGGGCGTCATTTCAGACTTTGCTTGAGGGGGACAAAAGCACTACCGACATAATACTTTCACGTTTTGTACTATTATATTAGTAGACATTAGATTAAAGTATATGTATTCTTCAAACTCTTGGGAGGCAATTGCCCCCTCCTGCCCCCTAAATGACGCCCCTGCATCCGGGGTGCATAAATGCTTCCTTTCAGAGTTACGGGCTGCCGAAAACATGAAAAAATGAACTTTAATGGTCCATAGCTCTAATACTATGGGATCAACCGTAGTCGGGTCAAGACTTCACTTAAGAACTAGTGTGTGCCCTATCCAAATAACTATGTATCAGTATCCTGCGGTACTTCTGCAACGCTTTTTACAGAGGTATTTGGTGAGTACTTCAAATTATATGCCCTTAGCCAAACACCCTATTTGAAAATTGTTGCGTGAGTACCGCAGTATTCTGAAACTTGTAATTTTTGGATAGAGCACATATTAGTTCAGCGTTTCCCAACCGGTGTGCCGCGGCACACTGGTGTGCCGCGAATGGACCACTGGTGTGCCGCGAGGAAATCGAAACAAAATTATTAATTCCATAGCAAACAAATTGCAAGACAGGGAAAAAATGTATATTTTTGTATTTCACATTACTATGAATTTCTACTATGGAAAAAATTACTGTAATTGTAATACATTATTCTACATCTATTACTGTGTAGCAGACAGTATTTCGGCTCGTACATATTTCCACGGTTAGCTGCTATGTTACGCTTCAATTGAGTCATACTAACACCGAGAAATGGAAGCACTTGTACGGTACGCGTCAAATGAACGTTCGTAGAACACTCATTCGCACGTGAATGACAGAACAACACTTTGTTCAACAGCTGTGTTTTGACTTCGACGCATCCCGAGCTGTGTCATTGCAATAATATGCACCGGTTTTGGTTAAAACAGCAAAGTTCAAAGTACAAGACATTTGTTTCTTCGTTTGTTATTTAGTGATCTTCGTTCTTAGTGAAAGTTTTCGAAAAAGAAAGCGTATTTTTAAAAATTTAATGTTTTCGTGTTTTCTGCAGCCTATAACGCCGAAAGGAAGCATTTGTGTACTCAGGTTGGTCTATACTTTTTGTTTTATCTTGGTGTCAGGAATCATCTCCCAAACGTTGTCGGTGTTGTTTTGAAACACCGTCTATATATATATAGAAAGAGAGAGAGAGAGAGAAAGCTACATCAGCAGTGGATTTTGTTTCGGGAGAGGTTTGAGAAACGGGTAAGAAACATTTGTGCTGTACGTGCAGTGCGAAAAAATGATCACAAATTTATTTCGGGAGAGGTTTGAGCCTGATAGGCATCCCCTAAATACAGGAATGTACATCAGTAAACCGTTCCCATATTATCCACTGTGATGAAAGAAATTTTGAGCGAAGGCAATTTTAATTTTTATCAATATTCGAGACGAGACCGAGGCTTTCGAGACTGACCTAAGTCTCGTCTCGGTCTCGTCTCGATTTATAGAGGCCTGTCTCGGTCTCCGTCTCGTCTCGGTTATATAAAATCCGTCTCGGTCTCGTCTCGGTATATAAAAGCCCGTCTCGGTCTCGGTCTCGGTACCATCCCTAAATTGCATAAAGGTATGTTTTGGAGACACTTGAACTAACAGTGAAACTATTTGCATATCGTGATAAGCAGACTGTTAATCATCGTAGCCGGTTTGTAGTTAACGATATTTTCCCTATGTCCATCACCTATTTAATAGTTCTAGATTAAAAATATAAATAATGTATAACATTTGCAACTTAAAATTGCCGTAATTTTCTGTCCTGTAGCTATTTTGTTTGTCTAGAATGAAATTATCAATTACATGCTACAATATAATCGTTTGATTTCTATCTTTGACTCTTGCAAAAACGCAGGGAAAAATGATCCAGATTTAAAGCGAATTCGTGAGGATCTAGGGTCATTTTTTCGGACTCTGAAAGGGTCTAATTATTATTATTATTATTATTATTATTATTATTATTATTATTATTATTATTATTATTAAGACCAGAAGCGTAAACGTACTAATTATTCTTCACTGAATTAATAGTATGGATAGTGAGATGCGCTTGTTCTATTTCCAGTGTATAGTTTTTGTATGACAACTGTCCGCATATTGTCATACAACTGCCCGCACATTGTATGACTTCATTGCTGAATATCACCACCTATACATGTTTCGCCAGTGCAGTCTCATCCGACTACCATAGATGTTATCAATACTAAGCACCTGCCTAGGGTGTTCGTGAATCCTGTTAACAACTGTTCTTTAGTGTTTTCCCATTCTGAAGGAGTCCCAAGATGCTTCTGATTGTAGTGGAGGTTTTCTACCTGTTAATTTGGGTGCCTCGAACAATCCTTCTCTTCAATCGCTCCCCGGAGATATTGGGTAAATATCTATTATACTAACGTGTAAAGACAAATTACAAATTGATCCGTGATACACCCTGACCTGTGCCAGCCACAATTCTGTATAACTCTAGCTTCTTACATGCTCACTATACGGCCACATTCGATTGACATTATCCAGCATTGAAGATGCATACCGTACTTCATACACAACTGCTTCTCACAGACAATTATACGCGTTATTTTCTGTATAGATGCAACGATCAGCATGTATTCAACGACGACCAACCAGTGTGCTGAAACTTTAAAACTAAAATCAGCATTCTGTGATGCTCTTTTCTTTCCTTTCTTTCTGACGATGACTATGTAGTGTTCTTCAGAGAGAGTAAAATTCTACTGAAATAAATTTCCATGCCATTATCGGATTAGTTTCACTCGGATACTCTTGAAGGTAAGAAGTTTGATTTTAATTACTGCGATTCTCCAATATGATAAAGTTCCTTGAAACAATAATACCTTTAGCTGCTTGTCATTGATATTTTGTTCCCCTCGTCTTTTTTTTTTTTAATTCTGTGTTATCATGACAATATTTCTAATGCCAAACTTACAATTCCTGAGAATTAGGTAGTAGAAGCATTTCACTCTATATGATGTGAATGAACCGGCAATAGAGCCGGCTAATTGCCACTTTAAAGTTTGT
Organism: Thermobia domestica; assembly: GCF_964235325.1. NCBI lineage: Eukaryota > Metazoa > Arthropoda > Insecta > Zygentoma > Lepismatidae > Thermobia > Thermobia domestica. Next base: position 177,435,062 of record NC_137458.1, read on the forward strand.
ACTCAACTAATGGAATATTATATTGAGAGAAGTTTTCATCATTTTACTAAAAATTAACATAATCAACTTTGAGTATACAGTGTCCACACATAATAAATTGTTCACATTGGTGTTTGATAGAGTAAAAGTTATACTAATGCTCCTAACCCATTTAAAAACATTTCATTTTTAAAATCGAACAGGAAAAACATAAAAGGAAATCAAACTATTAAATCACTGATCACACAGTTATAAGTAGAGGTCTGCGCGGATGTGGATATCTGCATCAATATGGGCATCTGCGGATATATATTTCTTTTCTCTGTGGATAGCGGATATGGTTTCCTACATATTTTCCCTACCTAACAAAACGCTATGAAATTTGTGATGATGGTGGACAGAGCACTAGCAAACGTTTGTTTTGAATTAAAAGTTTTCAAACCGATTGAAAAATAACTAAAATCAAAGTAAGTGTGTTTGAAGCTTGTGACTCAGTGATAGCAAAGGGACAAGAATTGACAAGAGATAGTTGTCCTTTTATTGCTCTCTTCAGTATTTTTAGCAGCCAGTTTTTCCAGTCTGAGAGATCAGAACCAAAATTCTTGTCCTTGGCTGAATTAACACACAACACCCCCTTTCATAAACTGAAATCTGGTCAGCGGAGTTATCTTTGCCTTTTGTGACAAACTGAAGGAGCGCGTAGGTCACCGAAATAGTAAACAAATCACATCCCAGACAGCATATTTGCTTGCCGCAAGCTTGCCTGCCGCTTTTATTTGATTTTATTTCGCTTTGGCTTATACACAAAAGCTTATTTCTGCTTAGCGCAAGCCGTAGTGCGGGCAACCCACGCTTCGCTTGCGAGACGCTTTTCTTTAGATTGAAGTAAAAAGCCAGCGCGCGTTCGATTTTCAGTTGTTCTCAAAATCCACGTGACGCTGACCTCCTTACTTTCGGCGATAAGGTAGTGTTTGCGTTGTTAGTGTCTTGTTAGCATTCAGCTTGAATACAGGACAAACTTAATTATTTTTTTTAATTGTTCCGTCTAGTACTCTAGTACTCTAGTCCCACGTACCTATAATATCGCTCTTTATTTCCTCATATTTCGCTATGAGGCATAACGAATTGTAGTATTTACGTATAAAGCATAAATGTGAACATAGATGGCAGCAGATTTGAGCCTACTTATTTTGCGAAAGAATACAGAACTGTTGCAGATATTTTAATATAAACTTCAGGTTTAACTTACAGCTTACTATAAACTTTATCTGAACGCTGCGTTTAAAGTATAAACATTTTTCTGCGTTTTTATATAAAAAGGTAGAAATTTCAAGTACTCGCGGCTAATATAGCAACATGTTAGATATTTGTAAGAAGCAAAGGCGCGTTGCGTGTCACAACTAAACCGTAACAATTATGCTTATTTTGATGTTTTGCAGAAGCGGATGGGAGACTTGGGTGTTTTCATGGTTGTGCATATGCTCCGATAATTGGGGAGGTGAGGGGACAATATATTGTAGCATAGATTTAGTCAGACCGTTAAATTATACTGATTTCATACGGTTTTATCTAAATTCGCTTAGTGCAAGATTCCATATAACTTCTTTGGATTGAGTTTCGCTTGCAATAAGCTTAATAAAGCTTGCCATTGATGAGAATACGCTTAAATTGGCTTGCGTTTGAGATAATTTGACTTGTGTTTAACTTGTGAAGACAAGCTTGCCCCAAGCCTTGCCCAGATGTAACTAACTAGCTTGCCACAAGCTTAAAGCAAGCTAATTGGCTTGCATAGTATAGCTTGCGGCAAGCTAATTTACCTTGTAACAGCAAGTTTGTGGCAACTTGCAGCAAGTTTAAATTGCTGTCTGGGATCATTCTTCACTGGCTAAAATCTAAAAAAGTACGCTTATCTTTCTCTTTCTCTCTCTCTCTCTCTCTCTTAAAAAATTCTTCTTTACTGTTGCCTTTCAAGTACAACAGATACCGAATGCACATTTGCGACCCCGCAGATTTCTCTCTTCGGAGAGGTGCCAAGGACCTCAATGAAATCCCCACGGATTGGAGTTTTAAAACAACAATTCTCTCTCTCTCTCTCTCTCTCTCTCTCTCTCTCTCTCTCTTCGTGTGTGTATGTGTGAGTGTATATGTATGTTCTGGGCCTCTGGTTAAGGAAGAAAGAACAACCAATGCGCTGTTTCTCCGACCCTAAGTGTGTCTAACAATGAGTGGGGGCTCTAAAGCCTAATTCAGCCTAACGGTAAATTCTAATCCTTGGACTGGAGCATGATTCAGTTTCTACATTCTAGCTTTCTTGTTCTTTTGGAGCTGTCAAACAGCGCCCTGTGGCGGAAGGCAGAAGCTCCAGGTATATGGAATATCGCTTGGCTGCCTCTCCCCGCCCCTTTTTGAACGCAGCAGGGGTGCCCTTGCAGGAGGAGGAGTATTTACTAGGATATCTGCTAACCTTTGTTTCGGGAGTGAGCCCTGACCCTCGAAAGAGAGAGAAGGCCGTGGGTGAGGCGGGGAAAAAAAAAACTTACTTCAGCTCGCTTTGGAAAGATGGCATGTTTTTTTTTTCTTCCTGTTTACGATTTGAATACAGAAGAGAATACGTATTTGTTTCGTTTTGCCAATTTCATGTTAGAAAATGAAAATAATAATAATTTTGAAATCCAATATCTCGTTAGTAGAATGGATTTCGCAATCAATTTATCTCGTTATCTCCAGGCATGTTAAAACACATTACATTACATTTGGAACAGTAGCATAGACAGGATGTGTGTTGGGGGGGGGGGGCAAGTTTTGTTATAGGTACATATAGAAACATCATAAACAAAAAATATATAAACATAAAAATATATAAAAAATTACAAACGTCAAAGTACCAAAGTACATTGTCAGACCTCTTTTGGGGGAAACGGCCCCTCTGCCTCCTCCCTTCCATACGCCACTGATTGGAAAGAAATGTCGCATGTCAATTATATGCCTCACTGGCCAATTTGTTGATAGGTCGTGGAAAACAAAAGTGATAAATTATCAATTTCAAATAGTTCTGCGTCAGTAATTCATATTTGTTATGTTCAGTACGTCATATCCAAACCAAAGAATAAACTACGTGCATTTCTCCTTTTTTTTCACTCATGTACAAAAGAGTAGCGAGAGCTCCTTCGTGGCTAAGAGGTTAGCATACGCGCATTTGGCGTGTGAGACTCGGGTTCGATTCCCGATGGGAGCTCATGTGGTTCGGATTCCACGTTAATCAGTAGGTCCACATCTCATATAGCCTCGCTGCTAAACGGGACGTTAAGTTCAAAATCAACTCAAAAGAATGGCGATCCGTATTATTTCTACATATTTTAAGATTGAATACATTCTCGTCGCCAGAAAAATAATTTTTTTTCCTCGTTTATGTTGGTGCAACTATTTTTCTTTCAACAAATGTTGCTTCTCGTTTGAGATTGAACAGCAATTGAAAGACATGATTGTTTCTTTTCCGAAACCATATATAGTTCTGGAATCCATTTTCTGAAACCATATATAGTATGTTTGCACATTTATGAAGCTCTTATAACAGAAAATAGTCATTAAATTCGTTTTTAATATGTTACCTTCATTTTTCTACATCTTTGCACTTCTAGAGACGTTTTCACCTCCTACCCTTGTACGATTCTCTTCCCCAAAAAACTTGACTTGTACTTTGAACCATAATAAGCAATGTGTGAAAGTTTAATTCGAATCGGTTCTCATGTTTGGCAGTTATCGAGTCGACTATTTCGCTATACTCAGTGAAAAATAAATACTTAGTATTTTAATATTTTTTCTTCACTTGTACTAACGAAATGTAACTAAAACCAGGCTCTATGATTCTCGCAACGAGCTACTCTGTAAGATCAAACCAAGGACTTCCAAGCACAAGCCACACGAGAAAATAAACAGCGTCTCAGCACTATGTTTGATCATTACCTCGACGTTATATCCACGGATTGAGTCCGGAAACTCTCGCCTGCTTTCGACGTGTGTGGTCGCAGGTTTAAATCCTGCTGGAAGTCCAACGCTTCGGATGAATACCCAAGTAGTGGTTCGGGTTCCACTTCAAACTGTAGGTCTCGTCTCTGTATAGCCTCGGATCAGGAGACCTATAAGCACAAACAGCCGGGATTCTGATACTTGCAAATCGTCACGAAAAGCCTGTTCTACTAAGCTGTTGTGTCAGGAAAAACCATGAAGACCTAACCCAAAATTACACTATATCTAAGTATGTACACTCATGTTCAAAATTATTGTCGCATATCTATAAATTTGTTGTTGATTGTTGAAGGAATATAATTTGATAACGAATTCGCCCGGTATTTCTTATAATGTTAGTATGTATATAACCGGCAAAGACATGTATGTGGCAAATTTCATGTCAAAAAAGAAGTAAATAAGAACAATAAAACGAAAATAAAACTTTCTTGTCCATTTAGCAACATTTTGTTTTACTCATTCTAATTATCGTATTTGTAATTCTTTTCCTATGAAATTTACCACAAATATACATTTCCCTTATACACATAGTATCAGCATTAAAAGTAGCCTCCAAAATTATTATCAAATTTTATTCTTACAAGAAGACAGTTATAGATATGCGACAATCATTTTAGACATGAGTGTACCTAGCTTGAGGGTCCTGAATTTGAATTTTCCATTTTCATCAATTTCACATACGTTTTTACATTCTTGTTGGAATCTACCCCCCCCCCCAAAAAAATATATAATTCGGTCGCCATATTGATAAAATGTTCCAGAAAAATTCTTATCACTTTTACAGGCGCCATCTTGAATTACTGAAAATGCTCAAAATGTACATTTGTATACCAGGTAAATTCCGATTCAAGACCCACAATTTATAGTCCGGCCGTCAAACCCCTGATTTTGAGTGTACCGTGCATTCACGTCCGCATAAAATATTTTCACGTTTTCATAATCTTTTAACCCTACCAAGTAATATTAGGAAGGGTGTCGCCCTAACACCCTTGGGCAATTTGTATAAAACACATTAATATGAAATGGCTGCCGCCATTAACGGAATTTCTAGTTTCATTAATCTCTCTTCAACTTTTTGTTTTATCATATGAATATAGGTGTGTATACCTATGTTTGAATGGTCAAAAAAATACTTTTAGCAGTTTACCATTGTTGTTGAGTCCATATTTAATAATGTAAAAATTATGTATGTACATAAAGCTAACGCCATTAACGGAATTTCTATTTTCATTTATATCTCTCCAAGATCTTGTTCTATCATATGAATATAGGTGTCTACACCTATGTTTTAATGGTCAAAGAATACTTTGAGCAGTTTATCATTGTTGTTGAGTTCATATTTAATAATGTAAAATTTATGTATGTACAAAAAGCTACCGCCATTAACGGAATTTCTATTTTCATTTATATCTCTCCAAGATCTTGTTCTATCATAGAAATATAGGTGTCTACACCTATGTTTTAATGGTCAAAGAATACTTTGAGCAGTTTATCATTGTTATTGAGTTCATATTTAATAATGTAAAATTTATGTATGTACAAAAAGCTACCGCCATTAACGGAATTTCTATTTTCATTTATATCTCTCCAAGATCTTGTTCTATCATAGAAATATAGGTGTCTACACCTATGTTTTAATGGTCAAAGAATACTTTGAGCAGTTTATCATTGTTATTGAGTTCATATTTAATAATGTAAAATTTATGTATGTACAAAAAGCTACCGCCATTAACGGAATTTCTATTTTCATTTATATCTCTCCAAGATCTTGTTCTATCATAGAAATATAGCTGTCTACACCTATATTTTAGTGGTCAAAGAATACTTTGAGCAGTTTACCATTGTTGTTGAGTCCATATTTAATAATGTAAAATTTATGTATATACAGAAAATTCAAACAGAAATTATATTAACCATAGGAAATACAGTATTCGTGGAACGAGAAAACATTAATTTGCCAGTAAGAAAAAAAATATTTCTATTGACAATCATTTTACGGCACACTCTTATCTAGATGTAGAGACTTTGATTTCCAATTTATAAAACGGATAGTAACTGAGCGCGATACCCTAGAATTTGCTAGATTTAATACATAATTGTGCCGCCAGCAAGGATAAGACTCTCTAACAGCTACAAGGGCCATATATACCACCTTAATAGACATGGATCCTGCAGACCTCGACACCATGTTCACAGCAATGGTAGAGAACATACGACTTACCAATATGTGCGGACAAAATGTGACTATATTCACAAACGACCAGCAACTGTACAAGTTGGCTATGCACATCAGCTGGTTTTACCCCAAACGGTTTTCAACTTTCATTCCAAAACTTGGGGGATTGCACAGACTAATTATCTTTATTGGTTGCGTTGGATGTCTGATGACATGAAATGGTCTTGAAGATATTTTGGAGGCAGCATTTGGAAGTGTTCCAAAAATGCTATCTGGTAATATGTTCCCATAGAATTTCAGAGTTCTTCAATTGGTTGTTGAAGAAGTTTAGAGACCTATTTTTCTTGCGGTAAATTCAAAGGAAGAGCTTATATTAAAACAAACAAAGCATCAAGCAGCTCTACATCCAAACTATGGTGTGGAAAATTTAGTAAAGCCTTTTTTTTATGATGGGTTTTGTGAGAGCTGAACGTGAAGGTGAATGACCACTACACCTATGGGCAGTAAAGCAAACGCTGACCGTATTTCTTTTCTGCTGATCATCACAATTATACAGGGTACGGTTTGTATTATTTATAGTCAATGCAAAAATATCATGGTGATGTACTAAAGAAATTCATGGAAGGGGAGCACGTCATGCACCACAAGGAAGGGCTGTGGAACGGCATCTGGTCTGACATGTACATCGAAACGACATTTACGAGATACGGTAAAGGATCCCGTGGAATCATCGGACTGACAATGAAACCATAAAGTATGAAGACGTGGGCATACAGCATGCGCATTTTCAGTCGTATTTTGTAAGATCTATCCGACTTGACCAACGACAGTCAGAGGGATGAAGTCACTACTCGCAAAGAACAGAAACCAGCAACAATTCGAGCAGATAGAATTGACAGAGAGAAACTCACGAGTAAGCTAGAAACGTGTGTTGATCCGTTTGACACGAATGACCATTCCCAGTCTCTTACCAACATAGTCACTGGCAGAATCGCATTAGAAAAAGTGAATGTCCACAATGCGTTGAATATTGAAATGGATCAAATGGTTAAATATTCAGCTTCTTAGCAGGCAGGTTTCTGCATACCAAAGAAATTTATAACGATGACTATTAACAGGAAGTCCATTTGCGTTGGAACTACAGATGTATGTGTTGCCACGTTGATCTGCTCTCGTGTTCCTGGGTCACAAGGGCCAAGAGACATCAATTTCCAACCTGTCCTCAAACATGAACTTGCCCCGGTACCAATTGCCATGTTTGATCACTATCGGGAGATGAGAATAACAAAGACGAAATCGCTCATGATGAATCAGCTAAAAGCTGATGCATCTGCAAGAGTAATCCTCAGACCAGAAGATACAGTGATTGATGGAAGTGATATACTGTGGGTAGTAGACTGTCCGAACAATGGAACTGTTCATGGCTATTCCAGTAACGTATGTGAATACGTGTTTCAGAAGACAAGGTTATCTAATGTGTATTTGGTATTCGACAGATACTGCAACTACAGCGTTAAGAGTGGCACACGATTGGCCTGAGCTGGCCAGTTTGGTAGCAGGAGGCAAAAGCCGAGTTTGGGAACATCATTTTCATCCCGGAAAATGTATTTACTGTCACTGAAAACAAGATACAACTGACAGAGTTAATTATCCAGCAACTTCTAACTGATGTTCATATCAGAAATCTGGACTATAAATTGGTCATAACTGGAAAGGACCTCACTCCAAAGAGATAGCACACAGAACTGATTTGCGGACAACATACGAAGCAGGTGTGATCATAGTGCAACAAGTAGTGAGGATTGCCCAAAAGGGAGTGAAGAGTATCACAGTTACGTGCGACAATACCAATGTTTTCATACGTCTCATGTACTTCCTTCTCACACTTAAACTGTCGCGAGTGTTAACTATAGAAAGCAGTGGGACTATCAGGACCGTTATCGACGTTGGTGCAAGCGTAGAAAAAGATAAGGCATTTCTTCCAGATCTTCCAGGTGCACATGCTCTCTCAGGGTGGGACACGGTTGCCCAGTGTTTTGGCATCGAAAAGGGAGTGCACTGCGGCAACAAACTCAAGCTACTTGGAAAATTTCATGCATATGTCGGCGATGTTGTAAAAGAAACTTAGTATTTCATGATCGTTTCTACGAAAGCAAAAGCAGAGAAAATATATTTGATGTACTAGTCGATGCGTGGATGGCAAAGATATCAAGGCGAAAGGCTACGCCACCTCCTAATTTGAAACGTATCTCATCTACAACGGGACTGTTCGAGATGTGCGTAGAGCACACATTCAAACTGTCATATCGTCGGCGGCAATTCAAAACCTGCTATGTGCATTTTGCAGGAGAAGGTACCAGTTACGTGCAGCATCAAATATTACTTATAACATCACTTTTATAAAGCCAAAAAGCTAACCAGGATACTGTTTTTCGCTTCTCCTGCAAAATGCACATAGCAGGTTTTGAATTGCCGCCGACGATATGGATGTCAGGGTGCGAATTTTAGCCTCCCAAATTTGATCCCCCTTTGTATGGCTGGAAACATGAAGAAGCGTCGAAATCTCTTGTTCTTGTGCTACTGCTATCAAATACTGCATTGGCATCTCCAGAAGTGTTTGATATGATTCATTGTCGTTGTTAATCTGATAAACCATTCTTAACAGCTTATTGTCGATGCCATGCAGCTAAACTGTCATGTACTGTGTTTTATCTCTGTCATGACGAAGCACGGTGCAATAATGAAAAAATAAATAAATAAAACAATCGCCGCTGCAAATGCAAACGTACAAGTGTTCAGGTCAGTGCTAAAGACCACATAATTCGTTCAATGCTTTCAGGAATCCAAGGATATTTTTTATAGAAACTATATATATATATATATATATATATATATATATATATATATATATATATATATATATACTTTTAAAACATATTCTTCAACACTTTTAAGATGTTTAAAGCAACTTGGGATCGATGAAAAACCTTGAGTGTTACACAACGGGAAGTTTTTGGTAGGGTAATAACTTTGAGGTATATGCACAAAATTTGATTTATCAGTAATAGCAACACTTAGTTTCCATAGTAACCCTTTCGAATCCAATGACGACAAGACAACGTCGTGAAGTACTACAGACAATTAGTATCAAACATTAGCTGCTTACTTGTACCAAAGCCTGTAGTTTGCATCAAAACCTAACCTACGCACCGGTGAAACCTGGTTCTTTTTTTTTTTTTACTTGCACAGAGAATTGAGAAACATTTTATAACGACGTCATTATATGACATATCAAAATAATAATTGGCATGAACATTACCAATATTTCAATGTATATTGCGATACCGTGCTTTCACCCAGGGCGCCAAACGTTGAAAAAGGTACTTTTTTCAGAGTAATTTTCCGATTTTTTTCTAAATTTCCCTTTTCTCGTACGTTGTAAGAGTATGATCTTTATAGCATTTGAAAGACTGCATTATTTTAAAGAAAATGACATATGAACCATTAAATTCTGATGAATTGTGTTGAAGCAGTAGACACTTGAAAAAAAAGTCAAAAAAATTGCTTAACGTCATTGGATTCGAAAGGGTTAATAGGTATTATGGAAAATGCCCAAGGGTGTAAGAGCGACACCCTTCCTAATATTGTTTAGGAGGATGTAAAGGACATGAAAATGCAAAAATATTTTATGCGGACGCACATGCACGGTACCATGGGCTGACTGCCGGACTATTAGGTAGAAACACTCAAGAAACATCTGACACAGCAGCGCAAATCGGTCTTCAACATTCAAAGGGGGCGGGGGTAAGACCGTTCCCATAACCTTTCTTGTTTGTTTGTTTTTTTAAGCGATTTTGAGGCTTATTGTGGGGGGACATCTGTTTCATCTCACTTTCCTTTGTGACGATCGGACACAAATCATCACATTTCTCCCCAAAAACCACATTTCAAATCGGATTATTGAGGGGACAGTACCCTCCCAGTTCCAAGATTGGATGGGACATGCCCCCGGGATTTGCGCCAGCGATCTGACATACTGAATTTTTTTGTTTAGATGAATTTCCTCCAGACTATATATAACAACAAAGGGTTGAAAACTCAAAGGAAAGATCCTCCCCCCCCCCCCAAAAAAAACAGTACTCAAATAACGCCAGCGGACAACCCTCCCGCTGGCAAAACCGACCCATCAATGCTGGTACGACGTTGCCTTATGTCTTTCCAAATTGTCAAGAAATGGTCAGACTATTTTTCCTCATTTTTTTTTTTTTTTTTCAATTTTTAAAAATCATTTTCGCAACACACTTTTATTTTCCCGTAACTCAGATAAAGTAAACATTTTGCTGCGAAACTAGAGCAATGTAACACAGCAAGCATAAACAGCTATAGAATAATAAGCGAAGCGCTATGTAAATAGTACCTATTGACTGTAGCAAAACCAAAGAAATGTACTGTAATAGACGCACTCTCCAATTTTGATAAACATTGAAGTCTATTCTGTAACACAGATCGAATACTATTATCAATATAATAATAAATGTGTCTGATAGAGTGCTGTTCACGAGAAGAGACGAGAAATAAGGTTTCCTTGTCTCACCTCGTAAATTTTGTAAGTCACATCTTGTTTGGCTTTCGAAAATTTTGTTTCTCTAACTTCGAATATCGAAAAAGATGTCCTCGTCTCGTTTCATTTTGTAAATTCACATACAAAATTTATGAACCGATTTTTTAGATTTCCAAACTATGCTATGGATAAGTGTCGGAAGTCTTACAGAACGAGTTTGTCTGCCTGTTGTAGGGTATCACAGCCAAATCAATAGGAGATATCGAGATGCGGATTTTGCAATTGGTTCAACATCCCACAAACAGGTTTTGTCTTCTCTATTAACCCTCTATTCAAACGAGAGGTAATTAAAATTAATCATTTCGGATTGGTAATAGATAGCAAAAAACATTTTTCTGCAATCGATTCATGGTCTCAAAAGTGTATATATTATTACCTTCAACACACTATCGAAACCGGAAGTGGTTCAATTTACAGTACTTCTGGTTTTAATATTCATTTTCCGAGCAAGAACTGTAAAAAATATTGAGAAGGGCATACCTTTTTAGGAAAAGGATATACCTTTTTTGCAATCGATTCAGCGTTCCAAGAATAGGTTCTATACCCTCCCTTAACCCCCTCTATTCAAGCTGAAATGGTTCAAATTAACGCTTTTGGTTTTAACACTTATCGCCACTGAACAAAACCAGTAAGAAACAGCTATATATATATGTATATATATATATATATATATATTATAGATAGATAGATAGATAGATAGATAAATATAGATCTAATATGAACTCAGGAACAGGTTCTTTCATTGATAATATTCCTCTATTACAACCAGTTTTAGATGTAACCGACTACTTCGAAATTTGAGCATTGTATTCAGATGGTTTGGGAGTCTTCCGTAGTTTTAAAATTCACTTGTCTTAATTTCATCTACAAGTTATCAGAATCCTTCAGCGTAACGAGAGGTTCACGAAGGAAATGATATAACATTCAAACCATATGGAATAACGACATGCGTATTCTTCTTTAAAAAAAACTGATAAATGTTCTTCACTGTGTTCGTACAATTAATTTATCAATTTATGATTTTTATGCTATGATTCATGTATCAATAAAACAAAGTTTGAGAACTAAGACTGGGATAAACTAGAGTTGCTCGCCAGACTCGTGAAATTTATCGTCTTGTCTCGATTCTAGTGTCGAAAATGAGACGAGAATTGTCATTTTTCTAATCTCATCTCAAATTTACAAAATACTTACCATCTCGGAGGCAACACTAATATAATACTATATATACTAACAATAAATTATGCTTAATTTGCTCAAGTATAAATTAGAAATGAACATCTGCGTGAATTTGTTATTGTGTTTTTGTCATAATCATGATTTTTTGGGCTGCACAATTCCAATTGGTTGTTTCTTTCAGTCATTACGGATTCAGTAGTTAATTTTTTTAAAAATCAAATGTGTTCATTTAAAACCTACTTAGGCAGTCTGTAGGACAAACGTAATACGTAAATAATGATAATTAATATTATCCCTTACTGATCACTTTTTATATATTAGGAATTTTGCAATCGTTTCCTCGTATACAAAATTCTTAGGTATTATGTTTTAATACAGTGCTTTTTTTTAAAAAAAAAATAATAACTTTAGAAATAACACAAAAAGAAAAATGTGGCAACTACAGATCTGTCACTCTCACCCACTTTCCTTCGACTAGCAATAAATAAGCGCTCATACTGGGTTTGGTGACATCCTACACCACCCGCGGTGTGTCGGCATGGGACAGAAACCCAGTCACGGAAGACGAACGCATGCCTGCTTTCTCCGGCTGCATTTTTGAACAGAGTCATCTAACGGGAAAATGCTGAACTTTTTAAACATTAATTACTACGAGAATGTGCACTCTTTAATTTAATTAGCATTTTCTCTGTAGATAATAATTAATAAGAAATAAGAAAATTATAGGTTCAATAAAGACGAATCAAAGATTATGAAGGTATGCACCTCAATTGCTAATTCTCATTACTTTCTCTAAAAAGCGGTATCGGGTTTAGTGGTAAATCTTGATTTCCTTATGGGGAATTAAAAAATGATATTAATAATTTTGAGCAAATTACACACACATAGTTTATGAATACTTCGTGAATTTGAATAATATTGTTAAATGTGTAAACCTGCTTTACGATTTTCTCCAAATGAGCAGTGTAGGTCGTGATATCATGCAAAATTGAAAAAATCCTATGTTAAATTTATCCCATTTTTCACGGCATCCTCGCAAAGCTCCAGTCCACTCTTAATTGCCTCTTCCCGAAATTAAAGGCATAGACCTCCTATTTGTGTTCGAAGTTATTTTCACTTCTAGTTTCAGTAAAAGCGTGGTTGTGAAAGCATGCAGATTGTATTGCGTTGTTAGTTTCGTCACTTTTTTTCAATTTAGTGCAATTGCTGGTACTAGTGCCAGTTCGGGATGGAGGCTACCTCAGCCACTACAATTACTTCCAAATTAAAGCATGGAGTACATACTTATGTGCATGAAAAAAAAACTGAAACAAATAATATGGAAACATTTTGGTCATGTGTATGATGGTGACACTAAAGTTAAAGATATTGTGGCATGTTTGCAACGCATGAAAGTTTACACTTACAAAGGACATCAATCAGGTACATAAAATATAACAAAAGACAAAAGTGAACTAAAGCAGGCGTCGATGATTAGTTTTTTTTTATGTGAAACTATAAAACAATTGTGTTCTACTTCCACCGAACTTAAAGCAAAAAAGACTTATGACCTTTGTTTCAAAAAATTTTTGTTTGTTTGTTTCTGGGAACGGTTTTGTAGAATTTTCGCAATTCTTGCTTAAAAGGGTGCCAAATATGGACCAGTAAATGAAAAAGATCTACTCCCACATCCAACCACGATTTCTAAGGTGTTGACAGAAGAAGCTGCGTCTCTTCGAGATACGGTATATAGTGAGGTGAAGAGAGTGCTTGATGGTATTGGTGGTACAGTGACTGTTGATTTGTGTAGTGATCGGTATTAAAAAATAAATGATTTAGGGGTCACACACTATTACATTCACAAAGGAACACTACAAAAACGCGTCTTGTGTACTAGGTTATTGGCTGAGATGAAAAAGACTGGTGATAATATAAGAACTGAGATTATTCGCGTATTTAGAAGTTTCAATAACATCGAATTTATTGGCCAGGTAGTGTTTGTGACTGACAGAAGTCCAAATATCGTCTCTGCTTTGCGGCAATACACAAGGATATCGTGTTCTGCTCACATTTTAAACACAGGTGTAGAGAACACTACAACAAATTCAAACACAGAAGAGGATGATACTTCGTATTTGATTAGTTCTTGCCGTGGTCTTACGACATTGTTTAAAACGTCCGGACTACAGAATCAACTCGATAAAACCCTGAAGGGCGATATTGACACTCGCTATTATATTTGAAAGCATCGAAACACATTGGAAGAACATCTTACTCATTCTGAAGGAAGCAAACAAAGAAGATTTGTTAGATGATGTAAACAGGGATTTGTTAAGAAAATTGATACTATTCTTTTCAACCCTCAAAGCAGCTTCTGATGAGCTTGCAGCTTCAAAAAGGCCTACGCTATTTCTTGCTGCATTATGGAAAAAGAAGATTCAAAGTATGTTGAGGGCACAAAAGACAGAAGACTGTTTGTTTCTTCAGAACTTGAAGAAAAAGGTGCTTGCACTTATCAGCGAAAAGTGAGACATAACAGTAATCCACAAATTGGCAGTTTTTCTTCGCCCTAAATAGAAAAGTATGAAATTTCTCTCAGAGGATGAGCAAGAAGTTGAAAACAATGCCAGAGAAATGGTAGCGAAGAAGATGAAAAACTCTATCCGAGAAGAACGACGATCTCTACCAATAAAGAAGCAAAAGGTCGCTGTTGGTGTCTTTCATGAATTTGAAGATTCTTCTGATGATGAAGCCACAGGAAGTCCATCAAGCCGGATGGATGAAGTTACAAGATATGTGCAAAGGAAGTTTCATTTGAACGAGGATTTTGACCTCATTACCTGATGTTTTCAAAAAAAAAAAAAAAAAAAAAAAAAACAGTATCCCTTTCTGAGCTAATTGGCATTGTTTGTCCACCCTGTGCCCGATACAAGTACTCCATCCGAAAGAAGTTTTTTAACTGCAGGTCGATACTCTGGAGGATCGACTCACTAGTCTGAATCCAAGTTCAGTCGATGATATAATCTTTCTCAACAACAACTTACCTTAAACACCAAAATTTGCAACCTGTAAAAAGAGAGTGTGCTGTCTCTGGGACAAATAATAGGGAGAACATTATGTTTCGTTCGATTTTTTTTTTTTAATTTTTGCATTAAAACCTCTATTATAAATATGAAGTGAGTGTGATTTTATGTGAATTTGTATGCGGTGGTGTGATTAATTTTTATTTATTAATAACGATTATTTGTATTTCGCCTTTGTGTTATGAACAAATGCTCCTTTTTTATGAGTAATGAAGTTCAAAAACTTAGTGTTGTGCTCTAAAATTACTTGATAGAGGGGATATCACCTAAATGGTATTATTCTGGTCTGATATCTGCATTTGAAGATCTTGGGTAAGTACATATATCGTTCATTAATTTGTAATTTGTATCTGTGCGATTTCAATTGCATTTTATTTAGGGTAGTTTGTATTTGGTTACGAGGAAACTGATATAATGTATTGTTTCGTTTGATTCAGAGAACTACAAGAGATAGCTATTTAAAATGTGTTTAAAAATATTTTCGAAATCATGACTATTATAGAATATGTAAGTTGTATATAGTTGCTACTTCATTATCTGCAGATGTCAATGCGGGTGCGGATAGAAATGCTGCAGATGCGGATGCGATATTTTATATCCGCGCAGACATATGATTATAAGAACACATTATCAAGTAGTAAATCATCATGGCACAAGAGTGTACTATTACGTCCTTATTGAGACGCAAATCCTTAGTAGCACAGTTCTTACCTCTAGTGAAACCTATTCGTGGATATATTTTGTCATCATATGACATGACAAAGGCATGTAAGTTTCTGATATATTCATGGATTTTATTGGGGTTCTTCCATATTTTTCCACTATATTCATTTCAGCAATCCTTTCATTATTAGCTTACCAATTTTATTTGGCTCCAATTATCTGGATATAAAAGTGATTAAACTAAGATTTCATTTATTGCATACTTACTGTGTAAACGCACATCGTGTGTTTTATCCCGTTACACTCGATAGAACAGTAATCGAAACATACTACTTGGTGAAGAGATGCACAGACCAGGACAAAATATTGTAGATACATGATAGAACAGCTCACTCAAGTCCTGTTGGAGAGATGCAATATAATAAGATTTTCTTCTAATGTTGTGTCCTAGTTTCAATCAGATAATACTAATTCATGATATTTTTCTAGCTACTTTATTTTATCAAAAATCTGAATCTTGCTCATTTGTGTTAGAATTTCAAGTTACTAAAATATGCTATCCATATTTATTATTCCATATAATATTTTAAATTAGGCCTATATTGTACAATTCCCCCTTGACTACTTTAATTCCATCAGATCGGGTTCAGTACTTCTGCTGGTATCACAAACGCCTGGGCAGATGCAACCCAACTTAAAGTAACATTTCAACCAGGAGGAACTGTTAGTAAGTCTGTGGAACAGTAAAACAGCCATTTGCTGCATAGTTGATGCACGGAAAGTTTCTCCTTCTAAGATTTATCTCTATTGTTTCGAGCATGATGTCCAAGGAATGAAATATAATAATGGTATTATAACTCATATGTGTATAATACGTATATTACTACCATACGAGCTTTCTGTGAGAAGAAATAAATAAACAGATTTATACATGAGTTAGGCTATCAAATGATTGAAATTTACTCAAAATATCAAAATCTGGAACATAAGAAGGAAATAGCTTTGTAAATCGTTGTCTCTACTCATGGATCTACTCAAATTCCACGCCACTCTCGCATCTCTTTCGTTCTCCACTGAGAAGATAATTCATATCACACCAAATATGGTTTGAAATTGAAATTCAAACATTGAAAAATTTATTACCTGTGGAAATTTGAATCCAGTTCAACTGGATAGAAATCCATAGCAGTAAAGCACCTATGCCTATTACTTCCAAGATGTTGCACAAGAACTGTCAGCTAGTGTATGTGGTACAAATGAACAATAAGTGGATCAAAAATGTATAATGGCAAGAAAGGCATTTTTTAGAGTGCCACTGAATTTATTTGTTTAAAAGACAAATGAATAATTGAAAACTTTAGGGCAAAAACAGGTTAAGTCCAAAAATTGAAAATATAAAGGATGTACCTTCACAACGGTTTCCACTCATCCGATTTTCTTCAAACTTGGCACATGTAAACCGAAAATAAATCGACACGTATTTTTTTGTTTCTTTCGGAAAAGAAGTTAAGGGGGCAAAGGCCCCCTTTTCAAAAATGAGCCCTCTTGATTAAAAGGCCACATTAAAGAAACGAAACTCTGCCGATGCAAAGATGACTTCAAAGTAGGAAATGTGGGTTTTATGTTTTTTTTTTTTTTTTTGCGAGAAAAGGGTTGCAGGGGCTATGGCCCTTTTCGAAATGACAAAGGACCCCGCACAATCCTTATGGAAATTGGATTTCGGTGGAATTGCTTAAAACCATGTTATGTTGTAAATATGGTGTTCCTGAGGAAAAGTCTCAATGAGCACAGCCACAAATCACTGACCGTTTGGCCACTACAGGGCCACTTTTTTTTTTTTTAACAGCCGAAGATAACGATGTTCTGGATTCCGGTGAAAATGATAAAACTATTATATGTTGTAGATATTGTGATGATGAGAAAAAGTCTTAATGGGAATAACCACCTATCACTGACCGTTTGGCCACTAGGAGGCAACTTTTATGAAAGTAACAGAAGATAGTGATGTTCTGGATTTCGGTGAAAATGACTGAAACCGTGATATGTTGTAGATATTATCATCCTGAAAAAAAGACTCAATGGACAAACCACAAATCACTAATCGTTTGGTCACTACAGGGATACTTTCTTGATAACAGCCGAGTATAACGATGTTCTGGATTTCAGTAAGATTGAGTAAAACTAAGATATGTTGAAGATCTTATCATCATGAGAAAAAGTCTTAAAAGACACAACCATCGAATTATGATTGATCACTACAGGTCCAGGTTTTTTAAAACAGCCGGGTATAACGATATTTTTTATTTCGGTTTAAATGCATGAAACTGTGATAAGTTGTAGGTGTCGTGACCCTGAGAAAAATTGTCTAGCGCTTTCCAAGGTTTTCCTTTGTCCTGCAAGATGAATATCTGAATGTTGTCTGTGCTTAAATGATGTTGGCCGCTACTCTTCCCATCCATTTTTCCGGTTGTGGGATCGGACTTTTTAGGGTTCCGGGTTACCAAAATTCCTTAGTATCCTTACCTTCTGCTGTTTTAAAAAATGTGGCCCCGTAGTTGCCAAATGGTCACTGGTTGGTGGTTGTGTCCGTTGAGATTTTTTATCAGGATACCATGATCTACAACGTATCACAGTTTCAAGCAATTTCACCGAAGTTCAGAAAAACGTTACCTCTTGTTCGGTTTAAAAGAGTGGCCCAACGCTCAGTGATGGATGGTTGTGATTCTTCAGACTTTTTCTCAGGATCAAAATATCTACAACATATAACGGTTTTAAACAATTCCACCGAAATCCAGAATAACGTTACCTTCTGCTGTTTTCAAAACTATGGCCCTGTATTGGCCAAACGGTCAGTGATTGGTGGTTATCCTCATTAAGAATTCTTATCAGGATCACAATATCTACAACATATAACAGTTTTAGTCATTTTTACAAAAATCCAGAATATTACCTTCGGCTGTTTTCAGAAAAAGTGGCCCTGTAGTGGCCAAACGGTCAGTGATTTGTGGTTATGCCTGTTGAAACTTTTTCTCAGGATCAGAACATCTACAACATATCACAGTCTCAGTCATTTTCATCGAAATCTAGAATATCACTATCTTCGACTGCTTTCAAAAAAGTGGCCCTGTAGTGGCCAAACGATCAGTGATTGATGGTTATCCCCATTAAGACTTTTTCTCATCATGACAATATTTACAACATATCATGGGTTTAATCATTTTTATCGAAATCCAAAATATCGTTATGTTCGCCTGTTTTTAAAAAAGTGGCCCTGTAGTGGCCAAACGGTCAGTGATTTGTGGCTGTGCTCATTGAGACTTTTTCTCAAGAACACCATATTTACAACATAACATGGTTTTAAGCAATTCCACCGAAATCCAATTTCCATAAGGATTGTGCGGGGTCCTTTGTCATTTCGAAGGGGACCATAGCCTCTGCAATCCTTTTCTCGCAAAAACCACAAAACCCACATTTCCTACTTTGAAGTCATCTTTGCATCGGTAGAGTTTCGTTTCTTTAAATTGACCCTTTTAATCAAGGGGGCATTTTTTGAAAATGGGGCCTTGCCCCCTTAACCTATTTTCCGAAAAAAACAAAAAAGTACCTGTCGATTTATTTTCGGTCTAGTATATATGTGCTAAGTTTGGAGAAAATCGGACTACGAGAAACCCTTGGGAAGCTACCTCCTTTACATTTTCATTTTTTGGACTTAACCTGTTTTTGCCCCGAAGTCTTCAATTATTGTATTAAAAAGAATAATGTTTGTTATTGATTGGTTACACAGAGGTGTTATTATATAATATAATGATTTGAATGCTTTTGGGGAAGAACCGAACATACAAAGTGCCTAAAAGAGCGCTAAAATTCCATTCATAAGTTGGTGTAAGAAATTGTTTTTAAAAAATACTGAAAACATGACTATGATTAGAGATAGTGTTGTTTTGTAAATGGCAACGGTGATACGTATGGAAAACGTACACAACTTGGTATAAGAGTTCATGATATTAGATTAATTTCAGTAGTCTAATCTGAATTGCAGTCTTTTCATAAACGTTAGGTAACCTATTTTCTGTAGTGTCGGCTGGTATATAAACTAATATGTAAGACCAGTCCAGATACTCCAACGCAGAAATAGATCAAATAGATCTTCCTCAATTAGAAAAATGTCTCATACATTCCTCAAATTGAGACTGTGGTTTTTTGTGATTTTTTCCGCAGCCTACTTATAAGAAAAGATGACATTCGTTATTTTCTGATTCCTTAAACTCTATCAAGACGGTGTACTTTAAAGTAGAATATGCGTAGCACACATACGTATGTCCTCTATGTAATTAATATTGTTGTTAACGATCATTCCAGACGATCATTGTGCCATAAAATAAAATATTACGTGAAAAACCTGAATTCATTCGTTGCCCCAATTATTTGCCGCACAGTCAGTCGTGTATAACTGTAAACAAAACCTAGTATGAAGTAAGAGCGATGATCGTGAAAAAAATCGAATTCGAGATTTCAATTGATTTATATGTTTCATGGCCTTTACATACTGAAAAAGTGATTTTGATTTTTCGTTCATCCGTACTACCCTAGCGTGTTTACTCCCATAGAAATCACATTGGTCAACGAGTTAGAGCTAGATTTTATACTTAAAATTCTATAGTAGAGCTTCTTGAGTTTACTTCTTAACCCAAAAATAAATGTAATATACTGAAGGGTGAAAATAAAAGTTTAGTTTCTTCCCAAACCGCTCTAACGATTTTTCTTATGCCAATATTGCATTAATATTTCTGAATTTGGTGTAAGTCATTTTGCTGGGAAAAATCTACGAGTGACAGTTTATTCATAATGATAAGTAGTTTTCGGACGATTTTCTCAAAATTGACTTAAGTTATTTATTAATCATTATTAACATATATTTGGTTAATAACATGACGATATAGTACAAATAATTTGTCAGACAAAAAAGTCCACAAATGATATTTTATTTTTGTTATGAGTTTTCCGGACGATTTCCTCAAAAACAGCCAGACTATTCTCTGCATATATCATAAATAGAGCAACCCAAAAGCGTAAAAAGCATTAGAGCAATTTAGACATATTGGTGGTATCTTGAACATGATTGTGGTTATTTAAGGGTCCAGAAGAAAGTAATTTTAAAAGCATAATTTTAGAAAATAAAGCATAAAGCATAATTTAAAATATATAGCACAATTCTTGGAAAATTCTGTTTAACTGCAAGTTTAACATACATACTATATTAATATTTTTTTAAACCAATATTTACAAAGCAAAATCATTGAGAACATAACAATGCAACAATGAAAAGCTAATTTTTATTTCTGTAAACTTTTCGGTGTAATGCTTTGATGTGGGGGAAAAAAGGAAATGAAGAAAACTTTCCGCCAACAATGAATAGTACACAAGAACTCCACTATATTGTTATGTGTACCTCTTGAACTTGAGCACTTCCTGTATTTTTGGTGATATCTTTTACTTTCCCTTTCTGTATATATGCACTTCTAAGGCGCACACAAGTGAAACAAATACTGACCCGAGTAAAGCATATCTCTTTACAAATGCATCAAGTAGAACTTTCATTAAATATGAAAGAAGCTAGATGCATAAAATATTAATGAATAGATCAAGATATTTAGAATATTTAATGCATAGTAAATATTTCACATTATACACGATTAATATAAAACAACGACTGAAATTAACAATAAAGCATAATAAAGCATAATTTGGAAAAAAAATAAAGCACAATTACACAAAAAATAAAGCATAATGTGGGTTGCTCTATAAAAATTTCAAGTACTTCCTGTGAAAATATTGGTAATGGTTAGTTAAATGGGGTGTTTCTGACAGTTTTCTCAAGTACGATTCATGTAATTTTGTTGTTATTTAATAAACTAATATTCCCTTAATAATCCTACCAAATGGCTAATTCATATGAAAAGTCCAAAGGGGTAGTTTATTTTAGAGGTGAGTTTGCTTCGCATGAAATTGCCCGAAAATGTCTTATAATTTAGTTCGTATTTCAGAGGAACCTGTTTCGTAAAGCTAATTGCGGTATGACATAACTTAGGATAAGGAACAGGAGCTGGAAAGTTAAATACCACGTTTAATAACTTTTATTTATTTTTATTGAACTCTTTTAAAAATTCAATTTATTTTCGTTATATTTCTTGACTTTCTTTATGGATAGTTGAAAAGCATCAATCCATTTATTCCGTATTGGACATACTTTTTCTTTTAGAAAACACGAATTGATGCATGTCTAAGAATTGAATTCAGTCATAATTAAGGATATTAATTTATTTACACTTCATATCGTGTCATTATCTACACGATGCTCTGAAATTCACGGTTTACATGTATATATTATAAGTATACCATACACAAGACGGGAAACTTAGTTTTGATACAAAAAGTTGTTATGGCAAACAAGGCGTTGTCGTGATGTTTCAGATTCACTGTTCATGGCTTCATGAATAACCGTACCCTCCCAAACGTGTCTTATTGCATTCCACCTAACTCGTTCAGTCCCTTTTCTGGCAGAACCAGTTCGCTCTATCATGATTATAATTGTCAAATCTCCATTTTGAAATGACCTTTCCAAACTTCGCAATTTATGTAGTCAACACCTTCATTTTGCATCTTAACTTTTCATAATTTTAGAAGACTTTATTATGAATTATGAATTCATAATTCGTAATTAAGAATTATTAATAATATTTCGTAATATTAATAATAATTCGTAATTATTAATATTTCGTAATTATGAATTATTATACATTATGTCGGTTCGGATTCTACCTTAAACTGTAAGTTCATGTCTATTATAGCTTCGAGCTTCGGTTCTAAAAACGAACGCTAAACTTCAACAAACAACACAGATCAAACACTTTTAAAAAATTTAATTCTTTCGGTCTGATTTGGAAGTTTACAACATACAATTAAAGTTTAGTTGTAGATTTGTAAAATTTATGAAAGAGGAATCTATAAGTAATCAAAATATATGGAGCTCTAATATGTAACATGACTAATAATGTAGAAATATGTCATGCAAAATGCATGCTTTTAACCACATAATATTGCATAAGGAAGTCATGATGAATTACAGTGCTATATGAAGGCAATGTTTCGATACAGGTAAATTCTTAATTCATTCTTATATGCGACGGTGGATTTTTAAAGTATATAGAAGAAATATGGGTAATTCTTTACAACGCTGGTGTGGCCATTCTAGCATATGTGGAGATCCCATATCGTTGTAGTATGTTTATTATCGGTACCTTATTATGAAAAAGTGGTAACATGACATGTTTGTAATCAACAATGTACCAAGTTACCCCTCCCACAAAATAAAGAACCTAGAATACAAATAGCATGACGATATGGAATCTCCATACATACATCATAATCATACTACTACTACTACAACTACAACAACAACAACAACAACTACTACTACTACTACTACTTCTACTACTACTGTTACTGCTACTACTACTACTACTACTACTACTACCACTGCTACTACTATTACTACTGCTACTACTACCCAGGGCCGTACTGGGATACTAATGACGGCGGTGGACAAGTTTACTAAAAGGGCGCCCATACAAACGGGAATATATATATATATATAATACAGAGAGAGAGAGAGACTTTGAAAGAGTATGGGTGCCATTTTATATCAAAATCACCACCAAATTTGTTTTAATATTCACGTAAATAGCTAACCTCGAATCGAAATCCTCTTTACTACAGAAAAAATTTTTGATTCCTGTAATAACATTTCTGTCAAATAAAAAGAAGCTAAATGTATCAACAACTTAATATAGCACGCCTATGGACGCAGGAGGCTCATTGCCGCGTTTACAAATGCTCTCCATTGATTTCTACTTTATATTTCAATCTCTGCGATAACCATTTTAATATTGTCCTCCCATCTGCGCCTCGGTTTTCCTAACGGTCATTTCCCTATTTGGATTTCCAGTTACAACTTCGAAAACGTTTCTAATTTCTTCCATTCTGGCTACATAACCTGACCATTTGAGCCTCCTAGACTTGATGACCCTAACAATGTTTGGTAAACGGTATAAAATTATGCAGTTCCTTCTTATGAAGTTTCCGCCTTTCCCCATTCCCGTTCCTTTTGGAGTTCGAATATTGGTTTAAGAATCTTGTTTTCAAATACTTTCAGTCTGCGATTTTCCCTCAGAGTCAGTGACCATGTTTCGCAACCATACTCGCATGATTATCGCTTTATATTTTGAGCTACAAACGCATCCATAAAATGCAGTATTACGATCCCGACAAACTTCCATTTATTTAATTTTCTCTGCATTTACTTTTAAGCCTATATCCCTGTAAGCGTTAATTAACATTTCTGAATTCATTTCTATTATTCTATCATTACCTATTAAATTTACATCATCAGCATACGCCATAACCTGGCAAATAAAATTCAGCTCTAGGACCTGATTGCTGTCTTTGATTTTCCTTATCGTATTCTCCAGAACAAAGTTAAATCATAATGACGACAACGCTTCTCCTTGTTTCAGGACGTTCTCAACGTGAAAGCTCGTGAACAAGAATTTCTCTACTCGAACCTTACTTTGGGATTCATTTAAATATATCTTAATTAATCTACCTTTTTCGGTATTGCAAATTCTGTAAGCATGTTGTACAATGTTTCCCTCCTACCAGAGTCTAAAGTCAATAATTGATGTGCCAGGATGTTGTATTCTCTTATTTCTTTTCAAGTATTAGTCGAATGGTAAATATCTGGTCGATAGTTGATCGGTTTTACCCAGGGTGCGAATTACCGGGGGGATCAGGGGGATTTTCCCCCTCAATCATATTTTGTTCCCCCCAAAGAAGTCAGCTTAAGTATCCCCACCGGGGATGCTCGCTTTCCCACTCAAACTATGCTTAGTATAACGCCAAATTTCACTGCTTTTTGTCATTTCTTGTAAGTTTAATCTTCTATCTGTATTTCGAAATGAGCGATGTAAACTATTCACTTTTGGTAATAGTAAACTATTCACTTTCTAATTTCCCCACTTTTTTCACCGTTGTTTAGTTGAACTATGTTACTATGACTACAGTTGTTACTTGCAACCGTATCCTCGTACCCTTCAGTTCATCGTCGTTCGTGAATTTGAATGTATTAATTGCGGATAACAAACTCACATATGGATTTATAAGTGCTCTTAGCGGTTGGCCAAGAAGAAGTCAACAAATAGCTTCTTCCACCATACTTAGCGAAGTTCGGACATGTCATATTCATTCTCTACATTTGTATCGATTGTCATCTTATTTTTGATTTTGTTATATTTTTTCCATTTTCCAGTGTATTCTTTGTTAGCACATGGTCCTCATTGTAGTTTGTGTGTATGCAACTCAAAAGCTGCGTTTGATTTGTGGTAATTAGCATAGTAATCACTGCCTTTTATAGTTTACGGAAATGAACTTTTGAAACTTACTCAAAATCTGAGATATATTCTCTCGTGGCTATATGTTAACATACGCGCTGGGGATGCGCCCCTAGTGAGCAGACATGTGAGAGTGAGTAAGCGCATAATTGAAGATTTGTTTCAGCATTTGCTAATACGACTGGTTCTCCATGTCATTGCCTGTCTGTGTCTGTATAAGCACTTCAACTGGAGGGGGCTTTTTCCATCTTTCTTTTCGCTGTACAGTTTGCTGTCGCCAATAATGTTGTCTGGAAAACTTCAATTTGGCGTTTTACTTTATTTGAATAACGTAGCACATAGTGAATCAACTCATCTGTAACCTAAGAGTAAAGTAATTGTAAGTGTTGACTTCTTGAGCTGTCACGGAATCGATATTTAAAAAAAAAGGCATAAAAAGTGCAGCTTTAGCGGGGAGTAGAAGCGCAAGCTCGAAATTTGAATTGAGATTTTTCAAATATTTGGCCTTCGATTTGACTTTGATGCTAGACATCGGGAAGAACAATCCTTTTCTCGTATGAAGATTTCAATATGAGTAGAAAAATTAACATATGCTTGTGATCATGGCTATCGCTTGGGCCGAATTATTAAGTAAATGAACTTTAGAGGACTACGGGCACAAGAGTGAGTACATTTAAACATGTTCAGAAAGATTAGGTGTGGCGTGTGAATGTCAGACAATATATACATACATAGTTATTGTCAGTAGATTATTGAATAAATAAATCTCTTATTTATTAAAGATGTCATATTTATGTGTGTGTGGGGGGGGGGGTAAGACAATACTGTCTCATTTTGAAGTATTGCACCTTCAGACTTTACGTCCTGTTGGCCTAATTTTATCGACCCCCAATATAGATTATCTAATTCGCACACTGATTTTACCTAAATCCGTTCTGATAATCTCCAATAATTTCATCTGCGTATGGAGTCAATCTTGCTAATATAATATTTAAGAAGATTTCTTGGATGTTGACAGAAGAGAAATGCCTCGATAATTATTAATTAGTTTTGTTGCTTTTCTTCTGAACTGGAACAATGATCGATTCTCTTCACTCATGTGGTAATTCCTCCTTGTTCCAGATAATGAAAATGAGTTTGTGTATCTTGCTCTACAATTTTTCCCCTCCAGCTAAAATTAAGTCAACCAAAATTTCGCCACACCCGGAGATGTGTGTTTAATTTTTTAAATAGCGATTTCTATTTCTGTCTATTTCTATTTCTGGAATATACGGTTATGCTGCATGTATTTCACTTTCTCCACGCGCATCAGTGTTTGGCTATGCGTTAAGCAAATCGTGAAAGAAATCTTTCCATCTATTTAAGATGCTATCTGTATCAGTGAGAACTGTTCCTTTAGGTTTCTTTAATATATAATCACGAAGTTGATAGCCTTTCTTAAGTTCGTTGATGCATTTATACATGCCCCGAATGTTTTTGTTTTCACTATTATCTCCAAGTTAATTAATTTTAACTTTCAAAAGTCGCGTTTCTTTGTTCTAAAAGTTTTAAAGGTTTTCTGCCAGAAGACAATGAAATTTTATGCAGTTATTTCGTTCGGATTTTGTAGCCAACGCAGTTTCTTCTGTTTTCTCTTTTCTGCTACTTTAGTACATTCCTGGTTGAACCATGGTTTGTTCCTACGTATTTCTGCGTGCTCCAATATTTCTTTTACTGAAATTTTAATGTTATCTCTATTTTAACTAAGTATCTTGAACACTACTGCACTCCGAACCTTCTAAAACCGAGAGTCTACTCGACACTTCAATCTGGCTCCCCTCTCACCCTCTGACTCTCCTTTATTATTTTTTTTTAAATAAACCGCTCCGTTTTCAGATATTGAATATTTCCTTTATTCCACGATAGTCTCCCTCTCACTATCATAATCAACTCCTCTGAACGACCGAACATCATTTGTGCTAGACTGTTCTTTTGTGTCTACTAAAACAGATCAATTTGAATATGCGTTTTTCCATCTGATGAAGTCCAAGTATATTTATGAATGTCGCGATGTTGGAATTTTGTAATCTTCACGATAAGGTTTCTGGATATTGCACAGTTCACGAGTCTAACGTCGTTGTCACAACCTTCCTTATGCAAACATTAATTCCCTATAATTGGTTTGAAAATACCCTCTGGTACTACCTTCGCATTGAAACAGCCTAACAGAATTTTCATATGGTATTGCAGGAGATGATCAAATACCCATTTTACTCTTTCTTTAAACTGTATTTTTTAATCGCCATCCTTATTTTCTGTTGGGCAGTGCATTTAAAACAATAATATTACACCCCCGACCCTTAAGAGAAGTGAAAGAAAATCTATCATTAACAAATTCAACCTATGTAATTGCTGATATTACGTATTCGTTTGTGAACGGAAAGCCCTGTTTCTGGTTGGTAGTTTTTAATTTCTTCCCCGTAAAAGAACGTAAAATTTACCGACTTGACTTCTCCATTTCCTTCTCATCTAACTTCCTGATATCCCACTAGGTCCAACCTCTATTTCTAAACTCTTTTTTTTTTTTTTTTTTTTTTTTTACAAATTTTAACGCGCCTGCCCTATAGAAACTTCTTATAATTCATGATCCAAATCTCATGTCGATTTTACTTTGCGGAATTTGTGCCAAGTTATCAGTTCTGATCCGAGGATTCTGCGAACTTATCTGAACAATCTTTATTTTCACAGGATGAGGTTGTTAGCCTCACACCATATTCTCAAGCTGGATTATCACTCCTTGTCTGTTCGCGACTACTTACTCAGTATATTCGCAGCTAACCTCTATATCCCAGAGGCCTTCTCCTCGATCCACAACCTGAGGACGCGCCGTGCCGTCGAGACAGGAAGATCACATTTTACGGATACTAATACAGCTATATTTCAGAAATACAACAGGTACTGATTATCCGAACACTGCTTTAAAACACACAGGAACAATCAATATGCTTGGATATATGGATGCATATTAAAACTGTGAAAGCTTCGATGCTGTAAAATTCGTAAATTAGAGACTAATGTCAGTGTAGTATTACATAAATGCATCGTATGTTTGACTACCCGAACTATTCTTGATGTATGACATTGTTTTGTTTTATAGCTATATAACTTTATAATATTTTTTGTAGCTGATTATACTCTTAACCGTTCTCTGCCAATAGCAACTGTATGAATTTGTAATACAAAACTGAAATACAGAAGAATAAAATTTTTAAAAAATAATGTGATATTTCGCAGGGCATCTTATGTAAAGGGCGCCTTGTATTCTTCACAGGTTCTGTACTACCAGTCAGTATTTGAATTTATTTATTAAACAAAGCTGGTATACAGGATAATTAAAACCACTTATCTGTAATGTGATATTTCGTAGGGCGCCTTATGTAAAGGGCGCATTGTACCTTTCACGGGTTCTTCGCCAACAGTAACTGTATTTATTGTACAGAACTGTGCTATACAGAAGAGTAAATAAAATGGTTCATTTTTGATGTGGTCTCGGAAGGGCGCCTAATGTAAAGGGCGCACTGCACCTTTCACGGGTTCTTTACCAATAAAACTGTAAGAATTTAATACTAAAAACTTGTACCTTTATTTATACTGTGACATTTCGGAGGGCGCACCGGGACACGTCCCGGTGTCCCTGTGGGCCAGCCTGCTACTACTTATACTTATGTCGAGAACAGAACCCAACCAACCGCTGCGGGGCTTCTAACCCGTTCCTACTACTATTACTACTACTACTGCTGCTGCTGCTACTACTACTACTACTAATACTAATACTACTAATACTACTACTCTACTACTACTACTTATACTAAAGCAACCTTACCCTACACTCAGTATTGCAATACTTAACTTACCTCACATTGTATGTGGGTATAGTCTACCGACCTCCACAATACTATAGCACTCACTGATTTCCCACCCGTCACAAAGTGGAATACGCATAACAATCAAGCGTGCAATTTTCGATCTCAATTTACCACGCCTACTCGTCGCACTAAATACTTCTTGAATGTTCTTTCCTACTTAACACACTTCGGGTTAATACACTGATCAGCTCGGTCAGTGGCCACATATACATACGACAAAGCCACTCCAAGCACTGAATGCAATTACACTTTGAAAATCATTTTAATGAAATAAGGATATCATACTTCACAACACGCACTACCATTTAATATTTAAAAATTCAACGAAAAGTAATCAATGCATTATAATTTTCTGCATGAAGCAACGAACTACTTACTACAGTTTAAGTGTTCCGCCGCACTCCAGAAATACAACTTCCGCTACATGCGCGCGCAAACACTCACTACAATGTAAACAATCAACATAACTTCCAACAGTCAAATATTATTACGCAACATCTTTGGTAATTTTTAAGGGGTATGTTTAGTACAAGGGGTCCAGAAGCACGTAAAAAACACAAAATTTACAGGAGAAATGAGTGATGCAAGTACTTAGACGCAATATAACGTAACCAACTCTAACCTAACCTAACAAACTAACGTAAGCTAACCTGAACTAACCTAAACTAACGTAATATTAGTAGAAATAAGCGAAATACTATCATTTTTTGGAAAATTATGCAGGACTTCTACACTAATATAACATCAACTAAATTAACCTAACGTAACCTAAACTAGCCTAACCTAAATTAAACTAACCAACCCTACCATAAACTAACAGAATGTGAACAGAAATTACCAAAATTATAACTTATTTTTAGAGAAAAGAACTGGACCCCTTCTGCTAAACATAGGCCATTTTTAAAATTAAATTTAAAGCTACTTATAGATAATCTGCAATCTTCGTTACCACCCATATTAAATCGACAACATAAATACATAAGAATAAAGCAGAAAGTGCACTTCTACCTACTCGGGAAGTACCACACCAGCGTTGTAATACTAATGAAATATGACATTTATTTTTATTTTTTTCAACAACAATCTACGTAATTTAGCTCCTACCCACCGTCGCTGATATGCCTACTCCTACGACCGGGCCCTTGAGATACATACCTGCTACACCCCTCCACCGAATCATTTAGATGCAATTCTAGCGGCGACCTAGCACAAATTGAGTGGTGCTTGTTTTACTACACTTTTTACGACTTATGTTCTGACGTTGTATATATACCTATAACGGTTAAGCCATCTGAAAGTGAATCTGATCAAGGGAACCCCAGGAATGCAACACACCCAACATAAATTAATTTCTATAGTGGTAGGAGAATATTTTCTCAACAAAGAAGTAGATTAATCATAAAGTAATGTATGATACCTAAACTGACACAGTACCCGAATTAGTACGAATTAGTACCCGAATTATGTTTAATTGTAGTAAAGTATAATAGTTTAAAATAACGGCAATTACATAATACAGTAAAAATATGTAGCCTAACTTACTTGTACAGATATTTGAAAACAAAATTATTCCAAATAAATATATTCTTTCAATAAAAAATCTATGGTCAGTTATACGATCTTAGGTTTCATTTTTTTTCAAAGAGTTAATTCACTTAATCAATAAATTATGAATGATCTATTGGTTACGAAAGTTCCAGAGTTCACAAAAGTTTAAGCAAATTAGAAGAGAATAATATTCAGTTCATTTTTGTTTACATTAAACTTCGGTTTCGTAATTTATTTTAAGCACTTAACGCCTCATGTTGAAATTAGATATTTGGATGAATACAAAGCAGGTTTCCAATGATCAGTACTTAAGAAAAATTAATCCTACGAATGTGTTTGTCAATCGATAACAAAATGAACGAATAAACTTTATTTATTTATTTATTTATTTCAAATTAGTTAGAGGTAGGATTAGTTGAAAAGTTGTCTTCCTATCTTCATTCTGAAGCGAATGTAAGATGCTTGTTTCTATTAATTCCGTGTTAACTGTCATGTCTATTATCCCTACTTTCTAGACGCTTTCTATTAGCTTTATAAATGTTTTTAAATATAACATGATTTTACTTATGCTATGAGAAATTATAACGTCTAGAGCCTATACGTATATTATAACGTATTTGAAAACGAATTCTTTCTTTCCCTGGACGAAAGACGAAATATATGGACTAATAGAGTTTGGTAGATGAATACTAAAATGACACTTAAGATATAATTATTAATTAATATTTTTTCCGACACTAAGACGGTGTTTTTGTCCACCTTTCTTCCCACAAATTTCAGTAGTTTTTTTTTTCACCATAAATCTAGTCCTGTTATCACATAGTCCATTAAACGTACTTGTAAACGTACTAGCATAAACTGAAATCTGTAAACATATTTAGGTATTATAACTAAATATGATTGCAAAGTAAAAACAATCTCTGTTATAAAAACATCGATGTGCAGCTCTATTGTATCCATTTGAGTTTTTTCCTAACTTCTTTTTTCTCCAAGTATATCCGATAAAGAATATAATAAAATTAAATGAAACTTTTGCAGAGTTACAGTGGTTATGATGTAGAATAGACATATCAAGACGCGGGCTGTTAACTCACTCTTCTGCTGCAGTCGGTTTCCTCTAAGAGAGCAACGTCCATATTTTTTACATTCCTTCTATTTTGTAAAGAACTACTACAATATCAGATACTACTGCTACTACTACTGTATTTACTAGTTTTTAAATGTAATTATCATTAACTATGAACATTTTGTTTGTTTGTTTGTTTTTTCTTGTTGATTGCACTGTTACGATCGATCATTATTTGAGCAATGACGACCGAAAAAATATCGTATGTACCTAGTGATGACTGTCAGTTTCTGCCAATCACGCTAGACTGTTATAATTGTTTTTTGTTTGTTTGTTTGTTTGTTTCTTTAACGTTCTTGTGTCGTTTACGCTAAAGGAAACGAATGATTAATGAAAATGAATGATTGCGAAATTAATTTATTTGTGATCTCCCACCAGGAATCGAATCTGGGACCACGTCCACCAAAGGCACACGCGTTAGCCATTTGACAAGCGGGGAGGGTGTAATCGTTTGACTCCATTGAAATGACTAGTAAATGAAATAATGTTTAAAAGTAAGAAAAAGCAAATAAAGGGAGTTGAATCTGATGCTGAGAGTAGTTTGTTATAAATTCTGCCAGTGAGAGATATTGTTGATTGACAGATATTGATGAATGTTTTATATATTTTAGTAATGTTTTCAAAATTTCATTTATTGTTAGTTGCTGATAGTTACTTGCTATTTAATTAATTCCACAACCTTTTCAATAGGTTTTAAAATGAAAAAAGTGTAAATTTGCCCTTTTTTGTGAGAGATACAGAGAGAGAGAGAGAGAGAACGGAGAGGCAAAAACATATATTTAGGCGAGTAACCTATCCAAACGTAAAAAAATGTCCCGTTTTTTCTAGTTGACGATTTGGTCACCTTAACCTACACACACAAATCCAGATCTCTACGTCAGTTGTTTCCTCTTCCCAAACATGTCTTCAATGTCCAAAATGTTGCTACTGTAGACCCTGATTTCACCCCCCTTCAAGTGGTTTTAGGCAAAAATGTTAAGAGATCAAAGTTTTAGCCCTGCACGAGTTGGAGACGTCCAGCAATTTTCAAATTGGTAGGACAAACACGTGCTGAGATATTCAAAACAACGTAAATGCCTAAAATCGAAAAAACGCAAAGTGGCGGCAGCCGCTGTGTCGCCATGGGATGTTGTAAAAAATAATTAATTGTGATTTTGAAGTACCCTGATATAGGATAAACATTCATGAAAAAATTAGAATTTTTTTTTTTTTAAAAAAAGGTCGAGTGCCAATTTTTTTCTCGGCCACTTTGCATGGATTGACCTAGTAAGTAAAACTGACAAGGGAAATTTTGCAGAAAACCAAGTGAGGGTAGTACTGTTATTAATGCGAGAAGGAATGACTATTAGACTTGGGGCCCAAAAGAAAGGATTGAAATGTCCTACTCTATTCAGGTATGTATAAAAACTTTAAAAAGTAAGAGCAATGAAAGTGTGTGAATAAAGCAAATTTACGAGAGCAGGAAAGTTTTCGCAATGAACAAGAAGACGCATTATTGACTAACAAGTCATTGGTGGGAAATTTTAAGAGTTGAAACATGATAAGTAGTTAATTAAACTTATTGATATAAAACAAAAATGTCACATTTTGATTTGCAGCCACAAGTCATAGCCTACGCACATGAGGTATAAAAAAAAATCACGGTTTATGTGCTTCATACACGTTTGGTCCAGGTATCACCTCTCAAAACTTGTATAAACAACACTTAATAGAGTTTGTATAACAATGCTATGAACCTAAATTTGGTTCAAAACATTGACACATTTATGTACGTCAATACGTATGGCAATGTCAGGGCTTCCGTGTCTTATGTAAGAAAATTCACCATCTACTCAGGCATCAAAGAAGGTAAATTAGGTCAATAACCGACATGGATCACACACAACTAAAGAATATTTTGTCAGTTTTTTTTTTTTTTTTTTTGGCCACTAGAGGGAAATAAGTTGGAAGACAAAAATTACAACGTTTCCTATTCGATTCCTAGAGAATATTTATCAAATTTTATTTTTTGAGAATTCGCAATTTTAAAGTTCGGTCAATAGACGCTTCCTAAATTTTAAGAAAGAAACATCAATGTAGGGCCTACCCATGTCTTATGAGGCACTGAGCCCCTGTACTAAACCATATAATACAATAAATCGCCATCAAAGAGGATATAATAGGCCTATAACTTCCAAAATTTGACTTTTTCGTTATGTTTTACCCTTAAAATGAAACAAGCAATACCAACCACATTTAACGAGTTATATATTCGAGTCTTAGAAATTTTTCCAAATTTTATATTTTTGTCAATTCCCATATTTAAGGAATGGACAAGAGTAATCTCAAAATTTAAAGGTGTGCGTCAATGCATCTGAGTCTTATGAAAAAATATGAACCCCTACCTCAACTATATAGTCATGTAACTTGCCTCATGTAAGAAACATCCCACATTTAAATTTCTGCCAATAAAACGGAAAGAGATGGAACAACCAAACTTACAGAGGTACATATCCCATTCCTATATTAAAGTACCAAATTTTTAATTTGGGCAATTTGTAAAATTTAAGAAGTGATGCTGTGCACCCCTCTCAAAATTTGAAGGGCTGATCCAACGTATCCATTCCCAAAATTTTGAAGGGATGGTTCTAAGTACCCTGGGCAGGAACACAGGGGCTCAAAAGCGAGACAAACCATCTTAATTACTAGTCTGACATTGAAAATAAACATATGATTTTACTTTGTTACCTACAATCTTCAAACGCTTCGCAAACAAAGGTCGGCTTTCCTCTCTACCGCATATGTGACAGATGGACAGAATGGATCACATATTACCAGAAAATAGCAAAATATCTTCATATGTTACAAACTGTACAATGAGATTTTTAATTAAGAATTCCTGGCTTTTGGCTCCAATAAAGATGCTTTTAGCACAAGATTATGTCATAAAAACACTCGAATTGGGAGTGAAACAATCAACAAAGCATCTAAAAGAGATGGTTAGTCATCGTAGTGCATTTATACATACGATATTAGCCATCTCTCTCAATTTAATTACTTCTAAATTTAAAATATAAGTTATGTGTAAAATTTGTGACTTAACATTGACATATTTTCCTGTCTAGTAGCTATGTTTTGATAATTTACAGTAGTGATGAGCGCAAGAGTCTTGGTCTTGCAGTTTTTGCAAGAGTCTTGCATGCAAGACCAAGACCAAGACCAGCAATCCTGGTGCAAGACCAAGACCAAGACTAAGGGGTGCAGTGCAAGACCAAGATCAAGACCAAGACCATACCTGCAAGACCAAGACCAAGACTCTTGCGTAAGAGTCTTGCACAAGTACCGGCTCGGTTGTAGAGCAGTCACGTGTTGTTATTGGGGTCCCTGGTTGAATCCCAGTTTGCGCCATGTGAGCTTTTTGGTGGGCAAACACTTTGTGAGTGGGTTTTCTCGGGGTTTTCCTGTTTTCTCCTACTTTCTTCATTCCAGCATTTCATTCATTTCCCATCATCACCGTCTTCCTTAGGCTCGGTGCATAATCGTGGGACCTTAAATTAGATATTTCATTTCATTTCAAAACATATTAGTCGTGTTTTTCTTTCGAAACTAAAGAGAAATGTAGTATTGAACATCGGTAATTCCGTACACTATAGGTGCCGACTACATGGGTATGGCCTTGGCTACGAGGCTCAAGCATCCGTTGGAAATTTTTAATGTGTGCTTATAAAATTAATATAGAAATAACATTTTCATGACATTGACAAAAACTTGGTGCATGTGACAGCAAGCTTGATTTCTTGGTCGGATGCTTGTACCTGGAATAATTGTTTCTTAATACAGCTTTTAGTCTCCTGTATACCTTTATACAGCACACATTGTTCGGAATGACCAGAAAATGCTGCGAAACTATTTGGGAGCGTATTGAAAGCGCGTTTTTGTTAAAATGTTTTTTTAAAGGCGCATTAGGCTATTTTCGATTGTTCTCATGTAATGTGAATAGTAATTTACCGTTTAAGGTCAGTGATGCTGGTTGCCTATGTAGATAGCGAAAGAAAGTCCACATTTTGAAAATAAGATTTACAAATACCATCTTGCGTCGTAATGTCATTCTTATTAAAATTGCAGAATAAAGATCTCATTTAAACTAAATAAACCTATTTTTGGACGGTAACGACACGAATAATGAATTTAACCAAAAATCAGTCCGTGTAAGAAATGTTTACAGAAAAGAAACTATTTTCGCAACTTGCGTATTTGAAAACAAAACAGTGAGAGTTGTCCAATCAACTACAATAAAAATCACAAAATTCGATTGTCAAAATTAATCACTTTCAAAAGTCTCTGGTGCCCATACATGAGATTGGTGATGGATACTTAAAAGTTGTAAAATTTCGTTCGGCATATTGTTATGATTTGGAGCATTCTGGGTCTTAGCGATAAAATTACCGGGTCAGACGATGACCAAAGAAAAAAAAAACGGTTTTCCGGCATCATTTCTCGCGACTGTGGAAGTCTTTCTCGAGACGTCTAAGCTTCCTCATTTAGCATCTCTATTGGGAGAGGAGCTACTTGGAGAGGAGCTACGGATATAGTAAATTATTCAGCGATTTATCATGTAGCGAAGACTTGTCTTGGTGGCAAGATGACACGACACAACGGGACTAGCAGTCCGTCTCTGTGGGCAGTGAGCGCCCGCCCAGACTCATTGAAACTCGCTACGTTTGTCAGGTAGCAGGTAGTAGCAGCTAGTTCTAGCAAAAATCATTAATGGAGAGACCACAAAAATTATTAAAATGAAAATGAAACCTTGGACTTGCTAGGAAAATGTTGAAAATCTACAAATATACAGCAAAGCATTGATTTTGAATATAGTGTTGTAAAAATGCCCTCAGTGCGCATACGAAGTACCTCAGAGCCCTGCCATCGGCCTTAAAGGATTGCTATTGTTCTGATCAACAATACCAACATTTAGCATTTCATAACTATCAACATACTTAAGATTAACAGGTCCGTCATACTACCATACAAAAAAGCATTTCTACAAGAACGGCCATATCCACTTTCGACAGGTATTTCCTCACAAACGAGTGATGCCAGGATGAAAAACAGATGTGTTCTATATAGAGTGGACATTCCCCTACAGGGATGCACGCGAGACGAAACGAAACGAGAAATGAAAAAGTCTCGTCTCATCTGGCAGCCTCAAATGTTGGTCTCGTCTCGTCTCGCAAATGTGACGTCTCGTCTCGCGTCTCGCATAAAATTTTGAGTCTCATCTCGCGTCTCGCGCGAGACTTTCTCGCATGGTCTCGCATATATTCTGGGTCAAAATTTTGTAATGTGTTATTCTATGGCTGTTAATGAATGATGTGATATTTTGTCCGAAGGCAGGTATTTGACCTAAAAGTCCCTTGGCAAGGTGAATCCATGGTGGTTTGCCATTGCTTTCCATGGGATGAATGTTCATAACATCCTAAGGAGACGGAACCTAGAGTTCAACATGGTACCCGAACTTGTGTCCCCTCCGCTCCAAATTAAAAGAAAAGTTGTGCTGGAATTTGATTGCTGGGCCATTAATTTTCGTCCAATTAATAGCATAATTTACAGCAAAACCAGCATAAATTGTTACTGGATCCAACATTGTTTTCCAGCTTAGAGGTCTCCAGCAATATTTTCCAGTATGTTATGCGGGCACATTTTTGCCCCGAAAATAAGTCGCCAATGTAATTAGGATATAAAGAATATAACGTTTCCGTATATGTTTTTCTGAATTCATTGAACAAAACCCAAATCCTTTTACTATATCTATATGTTTTTTTTTTTTTTTTTAGTGCTAGCCATAGGCTAGCTCCCTTTTAGAGGGCTACACCCTCTCTTAGGTGTGAGAAGTGAAGGTAATATGTTAAAAATGTAACGCATGGGTGGGCTAAGAGTAATTTATTTATTTATTTATTTATTACTAGAACTAGGACATTATGATCTTTTCAATCATAATCATACTTGAGTGGTAGGTGTAGTTTTAATAACATAAGGGCAGTAACATAATAGCGAGTATAATTGAACACAACATAAATATGAATATGATAATTATAGAAATATATATATAAGTGAGAAAACAAAGCAAAACATCAGAACAATAGAAGTGCCAAAAGTAAGAAGTGTGATAGATTATATAAATAGATGAATGAAACGTTACTT
Source organism: Thermobia domestica (assembly GCF_964235325.1). Taxonomy (NCBI): domain Eukaryota; kingdom Metazoa; phylum Arthropoda; class Insecta; order Zygentoma; family Lepismatidae; genus Thermobia; species Thermobia domestica. Next base: position 177,472,970 of record NC_137458.1, read on the forward strand.
TACATATATATGATTGTTAATAAAGGAAAATACATAAGGAAATAATCAGACAGTATGTTATAAGCAAAGAACATTAATGATCATAACGAAGGATGAAGTATAGCATGTACGATACAGATGATCTAGTAATGGGCGTGAATAATGTGGTGAGGTGCATACACAGGACAACACGTGGGTGATGTTAGTTAGACAAATGAGCTTATCTTCAGCCTAGGGGCTGCTCTAGGCAATGATGAAAACGAATGAGGCCCATGTTAGTAATTAATGGTAATCACTGTGCTGGAAATGATGGGTGAATGAGAGGAAGATGTTCATGAATGACGTAATCTGTGATGATAAGTAAAGCGGGATCTAACGGCGGTAGAGTATAGTGATATAAGGTGAAGAGAAGTGAAAGTGGAGAATGATAGTAACGGTGAGGTGTTGGGTGAAGTGCTAAATATCGCATTGTCTCCTGAAGTAAAGGATGTCGGGTTTTGAAACGTTTGGTGATATATGTTAGCCGCAGCTTTTCAAGATAGTATTGTAAGGTTGGAAAAGTAATTCGGCGGTACAGTTCCTCTGTGGGACTAGGTAGCTTAATACGGAACGCTGTACGAAAAGCATGGCGTTCTAAGATTAAGAGTTTATTGTAGAATTTTGTCGGAGCAGCTAACCAAGCAGTGAAGCCGTACGTGAGGACTGGTCGTAAAAAAACTTTGTACGTATTTAGTATGGTGTGTGCTTTAAGGCCCCAAGTGGTACCAGTCAATCGTTTCAAGAGATTAAGTCTATTATAGGCTTTAGTAGTAACATTTTTCAAGTGTTGCGACCAGGTAAGGTGGCGGTCGTATGTAATTCCCAGATATGTAACAGTATTACTGAGTTGAATAGGCACCCCATCAACCTGGAGAGAGAGTTTTCATGGATTTCTACGGAATTTGGAAGTTTGTCTGGGTGGTAAGAAAACTATGGCCTGAGTTTTCGCTGCGTTAATAGTAAGCCTCCAGAGAGTACACCAGGTGTAGAAGCTTTCGATAGCAGTCTGTAAGATAGTATTGATCTGCTGGATAGTTGTTCCAACTGCTAGAAGGGCCGTGTCGTCCGCATATTGAAAGAGGTGTACTTTATCTGGTAATCGGGGCATATCAGCTACATACAGAAGATATAGTAAAGGAGATAAAGCCGACCCTTGCGGTACTCCAGTGAATAGAAAGATAGGGTGTGATAAACTGTCACGTACGGAGATATAGGTGATACGATTGTTAATGAAATTATATATGAGGCGGATATATGAGATAGGAAGCTGGAATTTGATAAGTTTATATATGAGCCCAAGGTGCCAGACCTTGTCGAATGCTTTCTCCAAGTCAAATAACACTAAACAAGAAGGTTGAGCTGAATTATAATGTTGTGTGATGAGCGTTGTGAGTCGGAGTAGCTGATCGTTGATAGAGAAGGCTGGCCTAAAACCTGCTTGAGTGACTGGGAGTAAGTTATGATCGGCGATGAAAAGATGTAATCGTTTAACCAGTATGCGCTCTAAGATCTTACTGAAGGTGGAAGTAAGTTGGATAGGTCTATAGGATGCAATATTCTGCGGCGGTTTGTGTGGTTTCGGAAACATAAGCGTCTTAGATGTTTTCCAAGCTAAAGGAAAGTAGCCAGTTCGCAGTATGAAGGTGTAAACATTCGCAAGAAGAAGCAGAAGTGAGATAGGACTTTCTTTGATTTGGCGATATGTCACGTTATCGAGGCCTGGTGCAGTATTTCGTTTGTTATGAAGAACTTGTGAGATTTCCTGAACAGTGATGAGAGCAGAGACAGCAGCATTAGTAGGTAAGATATGAGTAATATTTGGTTGAAGTTGTGGCGATGAGGTGTTAAGTCTGTCTGCTGCGTGTGGTGCGTTGTCAGTTGACGGTGTGAAAATTTCTTGTAAGTGGTCTGCAAATGCATTCGCTTTATCTCGATCAGTAGTAATAGGTGTGTCGCCTAATAAAATAGGGTAGGGTGTAGTAGTAAACTTCCCACACAATGCATTAAAGCGAATCCAGAATTTTGTAGGATGCGATGTTTCGGAAAGATTGTTGCATGTCTTCACCCAGGAGCGAAGTTTATATGCTTTGACGTAGTTGTGAACTGTCCTTTGGAGTTGTTTATGATGTCGGAGTGCTTCTGGATTGCGAGTGCGAAGATAGTCTCGATAGAACTGGCGTGAACGTTGGATCATAGCGATGTATTGAGGCGGAAGCTTAGGTTGATAGGGAACGGATTGGGTGGTTGGAATGTATAAGTTGCTGGCTTCTTGGATTGCAGAGGTAATGGTGTCTACAGTCTGATATAAATCATCGCTTGTTGTGGGTTCGGTTAGATCTCTGGTGAGGTCTGAAATATGTGTACGATATTGATCCCATTTAGCTCTATCATAACGCAAGGTCACTCGCAATGGTAATGAAGAACTAGTTGTAGCTAAATATGGTTTATAGACGAGCTTGATGGGTGCATGATCGCTGCCCAGAAGATCAAGGATTTCGACATTGCAGTGTGAGACAAGATTTGCTGAGGCGATGACTATGTCAGGCTTGGTGTTTGAGATGGGACGTGTAGCTTGCGGAAGATCAAGAATGATTCCAGTAGTGTGTGTCGTTATAAAGTTAACAAAATTGATCCGGTCACCATCGCTGCGGCTATGCATATTGAAGTCAGCCATGATAATATATCTATTGAAGGTGTTGGAGATATATTGTACGAACTGCTCAGGTAATGGATGGTTTGGTCTTATATATATAGTTGCCAGTGTGATTATGATATTTTTGAAGTAAACAGTGGCAATCAGGTATTCGGGAACAGCTGTTGCAGTATAGTGATGTTGGCGAAAAGGGATGTGAGGAGAAATCCCTATGGCCACTCCCCCATTAGCTCGAAGTGTAGGTAGAGGGTTTGCAGAATGAAGCATGGTATATCGTGGTAAACGACAAGAGCGAGAGCTTGTAAGAAATGTTTCATTAAGTAGGAAGACTGTTACATGCTCTTCGAGAAGAAGCTGTTCAAATAAAATTTTGTTCTTTGGTAGTGACCGGATGTTGAGAAAGAGAAAGGTTAAAGCCATGATATTAATCGATAGTAGTAGCATGTGATTTATGGAAATGGACAGTATTGCCGGAATATGTTGCAGTAAAATTGACATGGAAGGTTGTTTTTGCTGCTATAATGATTTGTTGTAGAATATGAGGCCTAATGAAAGGATGAATATTTTGCAGAGCTAGTGTCAGAAACGTTAGTAGCTGGTCCAATAAAACAGGAGCGTCAATTGGATGTGGAGTGGTTTGAACTGGCGTCGGTGGTCGCAAAGGAACGACGAGTTCAGGATGGTCCTGAATAGGGTCCGGCTTTGCCTTACACTTATAACTGTAGGCCGGATGCTGTTCATTACAAGTGGCGCATTTTGGTGGCAATTGCAAGTTGTTACAAGTCCGGGTGTTATGTGGGCCAGCACAGTAGCCACATTTACTTATGTTTTTACAATCAGATGTCTGATGAGCATTGTAAACCTGGCATCGCTCACAGCGGATAGGCATAGGAACTGGTGTTCGTGATGGCTCTACTCGGTGTTTGTGGTTATAAATGTAGGCTCCTGATGCCAATAGCTCATCGATGGTGTCTTGGTGGTTTGTGAGAACACGAACCATATAAGTAGGGCCTTGGTCGTTTCGGATTCTTAGAACTTTCGTAATAGTATGACCTTCTAGCTTGAGCTCCTCTTGGACCTCTTCATCTGTATAAGAGGGGTCAACCCCCCGAATCACAACAGATAACAATGGTGATCGTTTCGGTGGTGGAGGCTGTTTACGTGTGGAAGAGTTCAGTGCTTGAATCTTCGCATTGGAACCAAAAGTGTCGATGGGGACTTTGTTTTTGATTGTAGTGAGAAGAGTCTGATCCGGTGCTTTTAATATGATACCATTCCTCGTATGGACTATTTGTGATATAGCTGGTCGAGGTAGGTACTTGCGAAGTTGGATGGCAACGAGCTTCGCATTGTTGAATTTCACGTCGAAATTCGTGAGCAACATTGAGTGAACTGAAGGTGAAGTAGATCCGTCAGCATGATTTGAAGATGAAGCTGTGTACATTGGAATTTGGCTAAGATCCGAATTAGACGCGAGATGTTGCTTTTTCGTAGGTGGAGATTGCTGAAGGCGTTCAGCATAACTGTCTGTCTGTTCTGGAGTATGTGGCGATCTGCTGCGTACAGAGCCAGAAGAGATGACTGAAGTTGCAGAGGCAACTGAGGCTTGAGAACCTCGCCGCTGCTGCTGAGATTTACTGATTGTGGAAGAAGCGTGACTTGGATCCCTGCGGGTCCTCAGCTTCGTGTTGCTATCGGTGGGTCCAGCTAAAACTTGCGGTAATCCTGTGTGCTTGCCTTTCATCGTTTTGCCTGATCCTAGCCGTGAGTCCGCCATCGAAAAATCCGCCCCTGGGCTGATGCCCAAATGAAAGAATATGATACGCTTCGAGATGTGTAGTGTATGAAATAATGACACAGAGTGTAACGATGATGATGATGTGTGTCACCCTCCAGCACTGAAAAGCGCTGTCAATCCTAGTAAGAGCGTATGCGTGCTGGTCTCGACTGTGCGTATGCAACACAGTGTCCTCGAAGGCACGTTAACGATTCTCAGCTAGGCTAGGTTGTTACAAAAGGCAGCTGTTGACGTATGGTACGTCAAGCTGATGAGTAAGTATGTATATCTATATGTAAATTGCTTCATCTTTATTTAACCGGATTTCAACCTTGTCTTTGCCTGCTTCTAGTCCGAGGAATGCTCTAACGTCACAATATCCAAAATTGACACGGATTGTTCCGTTAGAATAGGTTTGAACTTTCTTTTCAGAAAGTTTACTCTCTAACATTAAATTTGTGGAAGCAGCAGAGAAGGTATAATAAATAATACGTTACTTGTGTAGGAGAACAGTGCTGCCATCTATTGTTGCCTATCTCCCTTTACACCAACCACCAAGGAATAAATTACTTGTGTTACCGGACTTGTGGATAACGCAATATGTTAACAATTGCGAGAATCCAAATATCCAGCAAACTATACTTGGTACGAAAAAAGCTTTCTGGATCAATTTCCAGATCATACAGTTGAACTAACTGCAGTATTGCCAGAATTCGCATTTTATCAACTTTCGCTTTCAACTTATATAGTATTGCCAGATCTAGAAAATAAATTTAGTGACAGATATAGGGCCATTCCTACCATCTCCCACCAAACCTATAGGGCCATCCTACGAAACCAGTGTTTGAATTAAACTTCCGAACTAGAAGGGGAAGTTTTTGATAAATATATGGAAAGAAAATACTTATTCCATGTAAAAATATAATGTTATTTCTGCGAGCCGGGCCGGGGATAAACTTTTACGAGAGGGGATTTCCCCGCCATCCCCCAACATTAATCGCTATCAGTAATGTGAAAAAGACAAAAACAACAGAAATATCACATTTCGAAGCAATAGGGAGTCTTATTCGCTTTTCAGACCAAAAACAGAAGTTCATGTATTCGTGCGCGCCCGAGTCTTGGTCTTGGCCTTGCATTTGCTCATCACTGATTTACAGGTACCAAGTTACGGTTTGCACACTTTAATATTACAATCCACTTTCCAATCCTATAGAAAAGGTGCCCAATAAAGGATACTATTTGAAAAAATGAATAAAACCTTTACCAACAGATATTTAACTGATATAGCCTCTTCTAAATGTGATGTTATCTTTGTAGATTATAATTTGAAAGTTTCGAAGCAAAAAGGAAATATTAAAAGAAAGATACGCACAGTTTGGTACACTTCGCGGCACAGAAATCGTTACACAAATTCTAACTCCAAATTAATAACAAACTCTTGCCCCGCTTCCTACTGCATCCAGAAATACATGTCTCAATCGACTAGTTGCTTCTAGTATTCAATCCAACTCCTCCCCTTCCTCCACCTCTCCTTGTCTAAAGCAGTGTGTGTGACTTAGTACATTCTTTCCATTCAGCTGGAAAAAAACTGGAATCAAGTTTACGACGTTATATCTTTAAAATAGTCTTTTCCACTCGCTTTTTCTGAAATATTTTTGAGAGCAGAAATTTAAAAAAATGTCACACAATGTTCCCAGATCTTCATAAAGACCTTTAGTTTCATTCTTTTCCTTCTTTAAAGACTGCAAGCTAGTAAGATGCTCTCTAAGAAATCTATGGAAATTGCCAATAACGGCAGTAGGTTTTGTGCTTCCTAAAGTCTGTAATGCACGCACAGAGTTCTTAAATATCTACTGACAGAAATGAGTATTATTCAATGATTCATTTCATTTCTCTTCAGTAATTGCAAGCAAATGTACCACGGGCGTTATTTGGACAGGACAGGAGGGTGTAATTCCCTCTCTCTTCAGTTTCATAAATACGTATTGTTTGATCAAATATATAGTAATACACTAATTAAAAAAATGAGACTCTTATGTCGGCGGAGAATCTCCCCCCCCCCGCTCCCAAAAAAATAAAATATAAAAGACACTGCTTTTAGCAAAAAAAAAAAAAAAAAAAAACTTATAGAGTTACGATAGCATATTGCTAGAGAGCTTACATTTGGTTTCAAAAGTCGAACGTTTGATCTCAAGCCATATTAATCCTGGGCGACATTGAGAGAGAGGGAGAGAGAGAGGAGACTCAAGTATGGAGACAGAGAGGGATAATTCATATACACAGATTTAGAATTGGGGGGAAATGATCGGACAGCACTCGTATTACGACGAAACTTGTGATTTTGTGTGAAACAGAGGAAGGGAAGGTTTTGAACTGCGAGAATCACATTAGATAGTTGTCGAATTAAGGTGGAGAACTCTTTTTAGAGCATCAGATGACTACGAAGGCAAAGAGGGATCTTGATAACTGAGGAATCAAGAATTTTAAAAATCTGAAGCTATCGAGACGGGTTTCGAACCACGAAACTTGTAATTATCGAACCATGACTTTATCCATTCTGCTACGGAGAACTCTATGTACTCGTTCACATACGTTTCCTTTAGCTCCGTTGAAAGCTAATTTAATGGGAGATTCCTAAAAGTTGACTCGGTGCATGCGCCGTTCAGATAGGACGTAAATCTCTTGTAACTTAGTTACAATGTATCGTGGCGAATATAAATCACTGATCAGGTAATGGTGACTGCTTTGAAACAAATGCAGAATATGAGAATTAAATCAGTCATATCTGTGGTTTCGTGTGGAGAAGAAACAAACATGTGAACCAAAGGTTTAAAAACAACTCAAGTTATTAATATAAACTTTGCCGAAGATTATTCACTTATATCCAAAAAAAAAAGAAAAAAAAGAAAGACGTTCTGAAACGAAGAAATGTAACATACAACTTTCAAATCTTCAGGAAATATAATAGTAATAATAATAAACTAATAATAATTATTATTATTTCGTAGAAGATTAAAGCTAGAAGCTAATTATCGTTCAGGTCATACCATTTACAAGCAGAAACGAGACATTTGGCAAGAATATTTTGGTTTTGTTTAATGTTGCCCACGAGAAGAGGAATTTTTCATCTCATTGCTAAAATAAAAAATTGGGAATTAACATTTTACATTCGAGACGGGACAAGACTGACTCAAATTATCGTCTCGCTTTTTAGATGAGAATCGAGACGGGACGAAAAGTATCGTAAACATTTCTCGTCTTGTCTTGATTCTTGAAAAAGTGCATGTGCATTCTTTAAGTAACAATTGCTCTGTAGACTGAATCTTATAGGCTTTTTGTCATTTTGTATTTCAGAGCTCATTCAATTATGGTCTTTGTAGGTATTTTTGTAGCAAAGCTTTATAATTACTTTTGCATATCCTAAAAATTAGTTTATTATATGCCTTACTGTTGTGTGATATTCAGTTATTTTTATTACAGTTATTTTCCTTAAAACATACAGTAGAATACATTCTACATGAAACTTTAGTGGAAGGTTTTTGTTTAAACTGTGGGTAGTTGCAAAAGTTTGTTTCTTAAAGGTACGGAACCCCTTCTCCAAAATCCCTACGTTTAAGTAAGTTTTGCCAAATTTTAGGGCAACTTTGAAACTTTTAATACCATCATTTATTATTATTATTATTATTATTATTATTATTATTATTATTATTATTATTATTATTATTATTATTATTATTATTATTATTATTATTACTGAAGTGTTGTTAATTTAATGGTTCACTCTCTACCACCCAGCTACCGCCTAGTGGGCAGTGTGCTGAACAAACACCCTGTGTGTAGGTGTCCTCCGGGTTCCGCTTCCTCACACTTTCTTCATTCCAATATTTCTTTCATTCTCATCATCGACGTCTTCTGTAGCTTAGCCGGCATAACCTTTACTTAAAAACAAATTTTCTTACGGTTCTTGTGAGTTCTGTATCCCTACTTTCTACATGAAATTTGCCTCTAAACCTTCTGTTTTAACATTTAGCTAGTTGTAGGAACGTATGCAAAGGGTATGTCCTGATGGTCCTGACTCTCCTCTCCAATCCAGGCTATTTTGTAACTTCTGCCTAACGCTACGGGCGATTTTACAGAATTTAATACAATGTGCCCTCATACAGAATTTGTCTGCTATATTGTTATTATTATTATTATTATTATTATTATTATTATTATTATTATTATTATTATTATTATTATTATTATTATTATTATTAAATGGTTTGAAAGTTACTTATCAAATAGAACTTTTAGAGGCCGTTTAGACGTTATGATAAATCATCAAGGGTAGAGATAAATTTCAGAAATCATAACGTCTAAATTAGTTTATCTCATGATATCTCTCCTGCATATGATACGATGCGATAAGTTCGACATGTTCAACTTATCGCATGCAAGCCAGGTATAGCCCCCCGTAGAGAAACAAAGGAATGAATAGGTCACCGCTTCCAACCCTCCTTGGCTGCCAGCTTCTTGGAAGGAAAGCGGGAAATATCTGGTTAAAAACAGGTTTTGTTAAGAATTTGCTTATACCTGTCGTCCAGTGGTTTGTTCTGTTGACAAAAAGGAAAGAAATATCTTTTCCCCGGTTTCTGTTTATGAAATGCGAGGAGACTTCCAAACTACGAAAGCTACAACAAATTAACCGCTTCAATTTGGTTTGCTTTGATATCAGAAGTTTAACCTCGGCTAAAGCAAAGGTAGATCCATAGTTTAAAATGAGATAAAACCGACTAGCACCGGGAATTGAAACCTGGACCACATACATCAGAAGCGACACGTCCTTGATTGAAACCCTTTTCATGTCTTCGAAACAAGCCATTATAACCAACCAGAGATGGCCAACACATCAACCATGGTCTCTAGCCTACCGGCAATCGTGAGAGGTAGCCCGCGGTGGTCTGTGTCACACTATCTGTATCAATCAGTCTCGATGGACTGATTTCTAGTTTCTGATAACAAATGAACGTTTCTGAGAAAATAAAAATGAATTAATTAGGTTTTTTTAAAAAATATTTAATCTTAATTTTATTGTTCGTATTTACTTCTTCTTTACTGTCCATCACGTCCTCATTATTAATCTATATTTTGTTTAGTAGCTCACTAGAGAATTCGGAAATGAGAAGTAGCCCTCAAACCTTAGAAAGCCTAGCCACCCCTGTTGTAAACCTATTCAATATTGTTTTATTTTCGGTTCTTACTCTGGTTTGTCAATCAAGCGCTTTAGTGCTTATCTCATGTTATTATAATCAATTTCGAATTCCAAAATTGTATATAGATACTTCATAATTAAAATTTCGAATTTTGAATTTATGTATAGTTATTTCATACTTACTTTACTTCTATATAAATTGTATTTTATTTTAAATATCGTATTAAAATATTTGAACCAAAAGTCACCGCGTTAACCATTATGTTAGTCGGGTTAATCTTCTCCCTAGAACTTCTAAGATTATATGTAATAACATTATATAATATACTGTTCCATAATTCATGCAATTTCATGTCATAATATATATATATATATATATATATATATATATATATATATATATATATATATATATATATATAGATAGATAGATAGATAGATAGATAGATAGATATAGATATATAGATATATATATACAATGATTAAATGAGCGCATACAGTAAATTAGAAATTTTATAATGTAAAATTCAATTAAATAACAATGTACTTATAACAATGTATAAACCACCTGCCATTTCGTCCTCTGTCAAGATGTCCACTGGCCACTTCCTCCATTAGTTTGGGCTGAAATATTTCCTGCTCTTTTGACCACTCTCAATAATATGTTCTTCTGTTATTTTCTGTGTAAATGATAAGAAGTGACCTAGAAGAGGCCCTGATACCGTATGGTATGGTCAAATTAAGAAGCACTGAGGAATGATTTGAAAGAGGGTTGCCCAAGATGGAATGTTCTGGAGAAATGTTGAAAGATCTTTATCAAACATTGGATTGACAACGGTTATAAATAATAATTATCATGATTTTATATAATATTTTTGATTCCCCAGATAATACAGATAATTCAAATTAAACAGAGTTGTTAGATTGATTTTCCATCTAGTATAAAATAACTTATAAATAAAAATTTATTGCCATTGCTTATAGCCTACCCAATTTGCAAATATATTACAGTGCAATGTCTTCTAAACGACCCTTCCCCCAAGTTGTAGAATTCCTCTAAAGATTTTTGAAAATACCTGCAACAAAAGTTAAAAAGTCATGAATATCCCCTAGAGTGTTAGATTCTCCTCAAAATTAACAGAATTAGACAAAACACTGCTGGTGGTTATTTTACAACTTTATCTCACAACGCTTGAAGAGCTTTACATAGTTCATAGTTCATAGAAATGAATAGTCATAGTTCATTTCTATGCTCAAAGTTAATGTTCTAATTTGCAGTTATTCATTGAGAAACTAATACTGCAAAATTCTAAACTTCGGAAATGAAAAATCAAGTAAAATGTTTTGTTTTAAATAGATTATATCTATATCTATCTACATTATAACTCACAGCATTATTAATCTAATTAATGCGCTTATCGTAGCTCCAGTATTCGGTTGCAGGGGCGTAAATAAGGGGTTCGCGGACCCCGCATTGTGGGGTGCCCACACCATCAGGGAGCTCAAAATTGTGAAGTGGGACGTAGAGAAGGGGTCCCACTCCACGCTGTCTACGGGAGAGCCCAAGCTTTTAGACGCCACTGTTCGGTTGTGCCATTTGTTTGTATGGCTGGAGAAATCAAATTTATGTCAAGATAAATTTGACTTCCAGTTCTGATTTTGGAGAGTCGCTTGAGTAATCAATCACATTGAAATTAAGATCAATGTACTAAATACTATGAGGTCAATTCGGAAAAGGACTGCCGTTTGATATCAATGGCACACACTCGCAGATACAAAATGTTTATTATACACATGGGAAAAATATCACATTACATTACTTTTCAACATATTCACCATTCAAATTGAGGCACTTGTCATAACGTTTTATAAGGTTTGAATTCCTTCTTTAAAAAAAAAATAAATAAATAAAGTGACAACGTTCTTTCACAGCGTGAAGCTTAGGGTTATTGCCATATATATAGTATGATTTGTGTCTTATTCCGTAGCTCATTGGGTCCGTGCAAATTCCCATTCCCGCGACCAGTGTTCGAGTTTTCGTTTTACTACTTTTTTATTTTTATTTTTCCATCGATCAGATAGGACTCCAGTAAAGAGGAAAATATTGTTACAGTTAAAGGTGTGATTCGATATTCTGCTAGTATTTATTTATATATTTATTGTCAAGCGAACAAAATGAAGTAGAATTTTACAAGCGTAAAACTGTTCTAGATTTTACTATTAATAAGTTTACAGCTCAAAAATAAATTGAATGCTCTTCAATTATAGTCCATAATTAGCTATGGTCAAGAAGATGGATTTAAGTTGTTTTGTGTGTGGTCCGCACATTGGCATCCATCATCTTTAATTCTGGAACTAAATATAACTAATTTTATTTTTCGTTTAGAAATAAAATAGTCACCTTTAGCTCTGAACGAAACAGAGAGCATAGTGCAAAAGGTCACTATGGCATTACATTTCGTTATATAAAGAAATGAAAAAAAAAGTACATTTATACTTGAAAATGTCGAAGATAATTAGACAAATATTATGAACAATTCTATAATGGAATTAAGCAATAATTTATAATAAAATAAAACTGCAATGAAATGCAGGTGATATGAAGTTTACAAAAATGTTTGCCCCTATATGCTGAAATACAAGTTTCTTGATCAGATAGGGAAACTTCGCCTTGAAATATACACCATGAATTTGATTCTCGATAGAATTTGAAATATGTTAAGATCATGGGATTATTTATCGTAGGATCATAGTTTATACTTCATTTTCTTCAGCACAGTGGCGGATCGAAGGAGGCAGGGTGCGAATTACCGGGGGGGTGAGGGGGATTTTCCCCCTCAATCACATTTTGTTTTCCCCCAAAAAAAGTCAGCTGAAGTATCCCCACCGGGGATGCTCGCTTTCCCCCTCAAACTATGCTTAGTATAACTCCAAATTTCACTGATTTTTGTTATTTCTTGTAAATTTAATCTTCTAGCTGTATTTCGAAATGATCGATGTAAACTGTTCAGTTTTGGTCATTTCTACTTACCACCTAATTACCCACTATTTTCAACGTTGTTTAGTAGAACTATATTATTATGACTACGGTTGTTTCTTGCAACTTTACCTTCGTACCCTTCAGTTCGTCATCGTTTGTGAATTTGAATGTACTAATTGCGTATAACAAAGCCACATATAGATTTATAAATGTTCTTAGCGGTTGGCCAAGAAGAAGTAAACAAATAGCTTCTTCTACCATACTTGGCGAAGTTCGGATATGTCATATTCATCCTCTATATTTGTATCGATTATCATCTTATTTTAATTTTTGTTATAACATGTTATTTCATTTTCCAGTGTACTCTTTGTTAGCACATGGTCTTCATTCCCTAGTAGGTTGTGTGTATGCAACTCAAAAGTTGCATTTAATTTGTGATAATTAGCATAATAATCACTGCTTTTACAGTTTACGGAAATGAATTTTTGAAACTGTACTCAAAATCTGAGATAGGTATTCTCTCGTAAGTATATGTTAACGTACACGCTGGGGGATACGCTCGTAGTGAGCAGACATGTTAATGAAGGTGATTTTTAGGTGAATAAGCGAATAATTCAAGATTTGTTTCAGCATTTGTTAATACGACTGGTTCTCCGTGTCATTGTCCGTGTCTGTATAAGCATTTCAGCTGGAGCGGTTTTTTTTTTAAAGTTAACTCTTCATTTTTCCATCTTTTCGCTGTACAGTTTGCTGTCCACGCAATTAATGTTGTCTGAAAAACTTCAGTGTAATGTTTTACTTTATTTGAATAACGTAGCCCATAGTGAATCAACTCATCTTCAATCTAACAGTAAAGTAATTTTTAAGTGTTGACTTTCCGTGCCCATCACGGAATCGATATTTGGAGAAAAAAGTCGTGATGAGCACAGCTTTAGCGGGAAGTAGAAGCACAAGCTCGAAATTTGAATTGAGAGATTTTAAATATTTGGCCTTCGATTTGACCTTGATGTGAGAAATCGGGACCAGCAACAATCCATTTATTTGATAGGCTAATATCTAGATTTTCTTTAAAAAAAAAAAAATGTCCGGTTTAACTGATAATTTTAGTGGTTTTCACAAGACTGAAGTAGATTTCTTTTCGCAACCTGTATGTATTAATGCAAAGTGGAAGCTTTCAATATCAGTGGAAAAATTAACATATGCTTGTGATCATGGCTATCGCTCGAGCCGAATTATTAACTAAATAAACCTTAGAGAACTACGGGGACAAGAGTGAGTACAACATCAAAACACGTTCAGAAAGGTTTAGTGGGGTGTGTGTATGTCAGACAATATATATGTGCATAGTTATTGTCGGTAGATTTATAAAAATAATAAATCTCTTATTTATTACAGATGTCACTCACACACACACACACACACACACACACACACACACACACAGACAGTGGCGGCGATTGGGTGGTAAAAGTGGGGGGGCAAAACTTGATCTGAATGTATATCAATGTTAATTTTTCCTGGTTGTTTCTAGCACTTTGTTTGACGAAAGGTTGTATAACTAATAGGATAATATCTTTTTCACCGTATATGGAACTTCATATTTTATTAAGTAAATTGACAAGAGCAACAGGAGTAGGTAATAGCTCTTAAACAACGAAGTGTAAGATAAATTTTGATTCCTTGCTTATTAGCATCTTAAAATTCTGCCTGGAAATTTGTTTAATCAGATTATTTAATAATAAATCTTCAAAACAAATAAATAGAAACGACAATATTAATCATAGTAATGAATAATGAGACTTATTTTGTAGAAGTTATATTAAAAGTGGGATTAATGAAGAACTTAATTTTTAATTGCACACATGCTATTAAATGTATGTTATTACTCTATTAATGAAAATGAAAGACAGTAAATACTACAAGCATTTGCTACATTTTTTTTTAAAGAAAAACTTTTGCAGCTTCCCAAAACAAGTTCGTCGCCATTAGTTGCACTTTCCATTTTTTTTAAATTTTTTTTGATCACATCAAAACAATACTTAGAATCACTCCACATTCCAGTTATACAAAATAACCCTAAAACCTAGAATTATGTTGAATTCACTAAATTTAATTGTATATACACTCGTACACCCCTAATCACACCACTTCACTCGTATATTACACTGCAAAATAATGGAAAAGGTAGAAGTTGTTTCATGTTACTCTCTCTTTAATCAATATTACTTACTATTAGAAGAAAAAACATTTTAGGAATTGTTAATTTCTGTGTAATTAAATAACTTTTTTTTTTTTTTTTTTTTGCGAAATGTTCTCTGAATTAGTTTCAAAGCGGCTGACTAACATATCAAGCCCTTGTAAGAAGTGAAAGTATGCTGGAATTGTGCACCAATAGGTTAATTTTTGGGTTATTTTCGGTGGCAATTAAAACCCAATTCCTGTAGCTTTCTTAACTCCACGGGAAGACAACCAATACGTACTCACGCAACGGCAAATATTATATGGCACCATTTTTTCTATGAACCAGTAATACATACAAAAACTTTACATTTCCAAATGAAACTATATACCTTAATGGGTTACTTTAAAAAGTGGGGGGGAAACTGCCCCCCTTTGCCCCCCCTAATCGCCGCCCATGCACACAGACATATATATATATATATATATATATATATATATATATATATATATATATATATATATATATATATGGGGGGTAGGGCATTTATTGTCTCATTTTGAAATTTGAACCTTCAGACTATGTCCTTTGGCCTAATTTTATCTCCCCCGAATATAGATTATTTAATTCGCACACTGGAAGGAGGGGCTATAGGGGCTCTAGCCCAGCCTTGACGCTCAGGTATACACTGGATAAAATGGGGTTCAATTCTGATTTACACTGGATAAAGCTACAAACTACGATTTAGTCCCTTTCTTTATCATATCCTGGATCCGCCACTGATAGAGCATAATTTTCAACAGTACCACTCATTTGTCCGTATTATACACCAGAAACTGTAAAAAATCGAGGAAAACCGGGAGATTTTTAGATTTTTTCGAAATTATTGCGTCTTTCTGGCCCGGGCTTGGGTTCAGGTAGGGATATGTTTTTTTCTTTTTTTTAAAACGTAGTTATGTAGACAATACGTGTGCAATATTTCAATCCTGTATCTTGAAAATTAAGGTCGGGAAAAAAATTTTGCAATATATATATATATATATATATAATATACTGTTCCATAATTCATGCAATTTTCTACAGCACTGGGAGAAGATGAAGTTTTCACACTATTAATGTAAAATTTGGCACTCTTATTGAGAAATATCTTAATTTTTTGAATTTCTAAAGGAAATAAGAGAAAATTTCTGTTTAGCCTCCCTTTTGGGGGTGTAAACACAAAAGTTCATTTTCCTTATGGGAGATTCAATGTTAAATTTTGGAAGCAGTTTTCTCCAATAATTATTCGTAAAGATTTTGGGGCAAATGAATTGTATTTGTTACAAAATGCAAAAACACTCATTAACAAAGCTAATAAAGCTGTCTCAAACATTATTTTGGGAAGGCCCCCCTTTTGGGGGCAAGGGGCGTAAAAAGGTGGTGGGTGATGTGTTACCAATATCCCAAAATTTATTTTCGGTGTGCCAGTAAGCGTCAGGTTAATCACGAATGACACATAATTAATGCTCCAATGCTCCTTGCATGTGCCAGGGACTTATATGGGGCTATAGCCCCCTCTCAAAAATATAAAAAAAACTCCATAAATATCCTTAGTAGGGACATACGACAAGAAGGTATTTTTTGTTAATTGATGTGAAATTTGGCGTCACTGTAGCAAAAGAGTATGCGTTTTTCAAATCTGGAATGATATTTTGGTAACGCACCATCTTAGGGGGGCAGAGGGGGCGAAGCATAATTTGGTGGATCTTTATAAAAATTTCAAATTTTATTTTGGAAATTTCAGGAAGCGTTAGATTAATCACAAATGATACAAAATTAATATTCCGATGCTTTTTGCATGTACCAGTGACTGATATTGGGCTACAGCCACCCTTTCAAAATTCATGTAATTTACGATAAATATTCTTCGCAGGTCTTAGGGGGGCACAGGGGGTGAATCAACAGATGATGGATCTTTATAACAATTCAAAAGTTTGTTCCGGAAATGCCAGTAAGCGTCAGATTATTCACAAATGTCACAGAATTAATATTCCAATGCTCCTTACATGTGCCAGTGACTTATATGGGGCT
The DNA here is from genome assembly GCF_964235325.1 of Thermobia domestica. Classification (NCBI taxonomy): domain Eukaryota; kingdom Metazoa; phylum Arthropoda; class Insecta; order Zygentoma; family Lepismatidae; genus Thermobia; species Thermobia domestica. The sequence goes on from NC_137458.1 coordinate 177,489,841, forward strand.
ATAGCCCCCTTTTAAAAATAAAAAAATTACCATAAATATCCTTAGTAGGGACATACGAGAAGAAGGTATTTCTTTGTTAATTAATCAAAACTTTGGCGGCATTGTAGCAAAAAAATTATGCGTTTATGAAATCTGGAATGTTATTTTGATAACGCATCATCTTAGGGGGACAGAGGGGGCGAAGCATAATTTGGTGGATCTTTATAAAAATTTCAAATTTTATTTTGGAAATTTCAGGAAGCGTTAGATTAATCACAAATGATACAAAATTAATATTCCGATGCTTTTTGCATGTACCAGTGACTGATACTGGTATTGGGCTACAGCCACCCTTTCAAAATTCATGTAATTTACGATAAATATTCTTCGCAGGGACGTACGGGAAGAAGGTAAATATACTTTACAATTAATGTGGAATTTGTCATTATTGTAGAAGAATGTTTTGATTTTTTTTTAAATCTTGAATCTAGTGTAAATGAATATCGTCTGTCAGTGTACCAGATTGAGGATATAACTTTGTTGTTTTGTCATCACCGGAATATAATCAAAGATTTTTGCGTTTTTATAAAACAAATTGGGCTCTTTTTCTAGCATAAAATCACACATACAAGTTACCTGTATATTTTCTGCCCACTTCAGCAAACCAACTCGAACACAAAATGACAATGGAAAATGCCGCGGGTATCACGAACGAAAAAATCTTAATGAGAAGTAATATTTTAAAAGTTAAAAGTGTAATAGGTGACCTTTAAGTTTCAATAATGTTTTCTTTATTCATAAAAAAAGCTTGTATTTTCCCTACTTCTTCCACAATAACTGTATGATCCCGCTTTCCACGCAGTAGCTTACTCGTATACTGCACTTGTAAGCACGTCAGGAAATCGTATACTACGGACACATGGTTCTTATAACCGTGTTTCTCTTTTCAATTTTTGGCTTTATCATTTCTAGTAATTCTTCAAATAATTTATCCGGCATTCTAAAATAGTTCGTGTACATTATACTGTCTTCAGTCCTGATTACCTGTACGAGGTTAGCATGAATCCCATGTCCGTATCGTCTTCTAATCCAATCTTTTACCCAGACTTTTCGATTTCTTTTCTTTTTTAAACATAAATACACTGATACCATTGCCACAGACGTGATAAAGCTAAAAGTTGCAGCATCCCTGTCTTCCATTCCAAGGTCTTTATCTCACTACGGCGGGAAAAAATTAGCGAGAAACAGGAATTGTCCTTTTCTGACTGACACGGTGCTCACACATACACACACACTCACAAACAGCGTGGTCATCTTTTGTTTGTCTAGGAGACACTCAAAGTTTCTGAAGTAGTTCGCATAATCTCCGAAAGATGTCAGACCCTATTGACCATGTGCTAGAGATATCTACGGAAAATATCGCTGTGTGTAAATAGAAAATATCTCACCTGCATATGATAAAAAAATCTCTACCCTTGATGATTTATCATAACGTCTAGGCCCTTTTTAGACGTTATGATAAATCATCAAGGGTAGAGATTTTTTTATCATATGCAGGTGAGATATTTTCTATTTACACACAGCGATATCTTCCGTAGATATCTCTAGCACATGGTCTATAGGGTCTGACATCTTTCGGAGATTATGCGAACTACTTCAGAAACTTTGAGTGTCTCCTAGACAAACGAAAGATGACCACGCTGTTTGTGATTGTGTGTGTGTGTGTGTATGTGTGAGCCGGTGTGAGCACCGTGTCAGTCAGAAAAGAACAATTCCTGTTTCTCGCTAATTTGTTCCCGCCGTAGTGAGATAAAGACCTTGGAATGGAAGACAGGGTTGCTGCAACTTTTAACTTTATCACGTCTGTGGCAATGGTATCATTGTATTTATGTTTAAAAAAGAAAAGAAATCGAAAAGTCTGGGTAAAAGATTGGATTAGAAGACGATACGGACATGGGATTCATGCTAACCTCGTACAGGTAATCAGGACTGAAGACAGTATAATGTACACGAACTATTTTAGAATGCCGGATAAATTATTTGAAGAATTACTTGAAATGATAAAGCCAAAAATTGAAAAGAGAAACACGGTTATAAGAACCATGTGTCCGTAGTATACGATTTCCTGACGTGCTTACAAGTGCAGTATACGAGTAAGCTACTGCGTGGAAAGCGGGATCATACAGTTATTGTGGAAGAAGTAGGGAAAATATATGCTTTTTTTTATGAATAAAGAAAACATTATTGAAACTTAAAGGTCACCTATTACACTTTTAACTTTTAAAATATTACTTCTCATTAAGATTTTTTCGTTCGTGATACCCGCGGCATTTTCCATTGTCATTTTGTGTTCGAGTTGGTTTGCTTAAGTGGGCAGAAAATATACAGGTGACTTGTATATGTGATTTTATGCTATAAAAAGAGTCCAATTTGTTTTATAAAAACGCAAAAATCTTTGATTATATTCCGGTGATGACAAAACAACAAAGTTATATCCTCAATCTGGTACACTGACAGACGATATTCATTTACACTAGATTCAAGATTTAAAAAAAAAATCAAAACATTCTTCTACAATAATGACAAATTCCACATTAATTGTAAAGCATATTTACCTTCTTCCCGTACGTCCCTGCGATGAATATTTATCGTAAATTACATGAATTTTGAAAGGGTGGCTGTAGCCCAATATCAGTCACTGGTACATGCAAAAAGCATCGGAATATTAACTTTGTATTATTTGTGATTAATCTAACGCTTCCTGAAATTTCCAAAATAAAATTTGAAATTTTTATAAAGATCCACCAAATTATGCTTCGCCCCCTCTGCCCCCCCTAAGATGGTGCGTTATCAAAATAACACTCCAGATTTCATAAACGCATACTTTTTTGCTACAATGCCGCCAAATTTTTGATTAATTAACAAAGAAATACCTTCTTCTCGTATGTCCCTACTAAGGATATTTATGGTGATTTTTTTTATTTTTAAAAGGGGGCTATAGCCCCATATAAGTCACTGGCACATGTAAGGAGCATTGGAATATTAATTCTGTGACATTTGTGAATAATCTGACGCTTACTGGCATTTCCGGAACAAACTTTTGAATTGTTATAAAGATCCATCATCTGTTGATTCACCCCCTGTGCCCCCCTAAGACCTGCGAAGAATATTTATCATAAATTACATGAATTTTGAAAGGGTGGCTGTAGCCCAATATCAGTCACTGGTACATGCAAAAAGCATCGGAATATTAATTTTGTATCATTTGTGATTAATCTAACGCTTCCTGAAATTTCCAAAATAAAATTTGAAATTTTTATAAAGATCCACCAAATTATGCTTCGCCCCCTCTGCCCCCCTAAGATGGTGCGTTACCAAAATATCATTCCAGATTTGAAAACCGCATACTCTTTTGCTACAGTGACGCCAAATTTCACATCAATTAACAAAAAATACCTTCTTGTCGTATGTCCCTACTAAGGATATTTATGGAGTTTTTTTTATATTTTTGAGAGGGGGCTATAGCCCCATATAAGTCCCTGGCACATGCAAGGAGCATTGGAGCATTAATTATGTGTTATTCGTGATTAACCTGACGCTTACTGGCACACCGAAAATAAATTTTGGGATTTTGGTAACACATCACCCACCACCTTTTTACGCCCTTTGCCCCCAAAAGGGGGGCCTTCCCAAAATAATGTTTGAGACAGCTTTATTAGCTTTGTTAATGAGTGTTTTTGCATTTTGTAACAAATACAATTCATTTGCCCCAAAATCTTTACGAATAATTATTGGAGAAAACTGCTTCCAAAATTTAACATTGAATCTCCCATAAGGAAAATGTACTTTTGTGTTTACACCCCCAAAAGGGGGGCTAAACAGAAATTTTCTCTTATTTCCTTTAGAAATTCAAAAAATTAAGATATTTCTCAATAAGAGTGCCAAATTTTACATTAATAGTGTGAAAACTTCATATTCTCCCAGTGCTGTAGAAAATTGCATGAATTATGGAACAGTATATTATATATATATATATATATATATATATATATATATATATATATATATATATATATATTGCAAAATTTTTTTCCCGACCTTAATTTTCAAGATACAGGATTGAAATATTGCACACGTATTGTCTACATAACTACGTTTAACAAAAAAAGAAAAAACATATCCCTAACTGAACCCAAGCCCGGGCCAGAAGGACGCAATAATTTCGAAAAAATCGAAAAATCTCCCGGTTTTCCTCGATTTTTTACAGTTTCTGGTGTATAATACGGACAAATGAGTGGTACTGTTGAAAATTATGCTCTATCAGTGGCGGATCCAGGATATGATAAAGAAAGGGACTAAATCGTAGTTTGTAGCTTTATCCAGTGTAAATCAGAATTGAACCCCATTTTATCCAGTGTATACCTGAGCGTCAAGGCTGGGCTAGAGCCCCTATAGCCCCTCCTTCCAGTGTGCGAATTAAATAATCTAGATTCGGGGGAGATATTTTAAAATTAGGCCAAAGGACATAGTCTGAAGGTTCAAATTTCAAAATGAGACAATAAATGCCCTACCCCCCATATATATATATATATATATATATATATATATATATATATGTGTGTGTGTGTGTGTGTGTGTGTGTGTGTGTGTGTGTGTGTATGTGTGTGTGTGAGTGAGTGACATCTGTAATAAATAAGAGATTTATTAATTTAATAAATCTATCGACAATAACTATGCACATATATATTGTCTGACATACACACACCCCACTAAACCTTTCTGAACGTGTTTTAATGTTGTACTCACTCTTGTCCCCGTAGCTCTCTAAGGTTTATTTAGTTAATAATTCGGCTCGAGCGATAGCCATGATCACAAGCATATGTTAATTTTTCCACTCATATTGAAAGCTTCCACTTTGAATTAATACATACAGGTTGCGAAAAGAAATCTACTTCAGTCTTGTGAAAACCACTAAAATTATCAGTTAAACCGGACATTTTTTTTAAAAAAGAAAATCTAGATATTAGCCTATCAAATAAATGGATTGTTGCTGGTCCCGATTTCTCACATCAAGGTCAAATCGAAAGCCAAATGTTTAAAATCTCTCAATTCAAATTTCGAGCTTGTGCTTCTACTTTCAGCTAAAGCTGTGCTCATCACGACTTTTTTTTTCTCCAAATATCGATTCCGTGATGGGCACAGAAAGTCAACACTTAAAAATTACTTTACTGTTAGGTTGAAGATGAGTTGATTCACTATGGGCTACGTTACTCAAATAAAGTAAAACATTGAAGTTTTTCAGATAACATTATTAGCGTGGACAGCAAAATGTACAGCGAAAAGATGGAAAAATGAAGGGTTAACTTTAAAAAAAAAAAAAAAAAAAAACGCTCCAGTTGAAATGCTTATACAGACACGGAGAACCAGTCGTATTAACAAATGCTGAAACAAATCTTGAATTATTCGCTTATTCACCTAAAAATCACCTTCATTAACATGTCTGCTCACTACGAGCGTATCCCCCAGCGTGTACGTTAACATATACTTACGAGAGAATACTTATATCTCAGATTTTGAGTACAGTTTCAAAAGTTCATTTCCGTAAACTGTAAAAGCAGTGATTATTATGCTAATTATCACAAATTAAATGCAACTTTTGAGTTGCATACACACAACCTATTAGGAAATGAAGACCATGTGCTAACAATGAGTACACTGGAAAATGAAATAACATGTTATAACAAAAATTAAAATAAGATGATAATCGATACAAATATAGAGGATGAATATGACATATCCGAACTTCGACAAGTATGGTAGAAGAAGCTATTTGTTTACTTCTTCTTGGCCAACCGCTAAGAACATTTATAAATCTATATGTGGCTTTGTTATACGCAATTAGTACATTCAAATTCACAAACGATGACGAACTGAAGGGTACGAAGGTACAGTTGCAACTAACAACCGTAGTCATAATAATATAGTTCAACTAAACAACATTGAAAATAGTGGGTAATTAGGTGGTAAGTAGAAATGACCAAAACTGAACAGTTTACATCGATCATTTCGAAATACAGCTAGAAGATTAAATTTACAAGAAATAACAAAAATCAGTGAAATTTGGAGTTATACTAAGCATAGTTTGAGGGGGAAAGCGAGCATCCCCGGTGGGGATACTTCAGCTGACTTCTTTGGGGGGGGGGGAACAAAATGTGATTGAGGGGGAAAATCCCCCTCACCCCCCCTTCGGTAATTCGCACCCTGCCTCCTTCGATCCGCCACTGTGCTGAAGAAAATGAAGTATAAACTATGATCCTACGATAAATAATCCCATGATCTTAACATATTTCAGATTCTATCGAGAATCAAATTCATGGTGTATATTTCAAGGCGAAGTTTCCCTATCTGATCAAGAAACTTGTATTTCAGCATATAGGGGCAAACATTTTTGTTAACTTCATATCACCTGCATTTCATTGCAGTTTTATTTTATTATAAATTATTGCTTAATTCCATTATAGAATTGTTCATAATATTTGTCTAATTATCTTCGACATTTTCAAGTATAAATGTACTTTTTTTTTCATTTCTTTACATAACGAAATGTAATGCCATAGTGACCTTTTGCACTATGCTCTCTGTTTCGTTCAGAGCTAAAGGTGACTATTTTATTTCTAAACGAAAAATAAAATTAGTTATATTTAGTTCCAGAATTAAAGATGATGGATGCCAATGTGCGGACCACACACAAAACAACTTAAATCCATCTTCTTGACCATAGCTAATTATGGACTATAATTGAAGAGCATTCAATTTATTTTTGAGCTGTAAACTTATTAATAGTAAAATCTAGAACAGTTTTACGCTTGTAAAATTCTACTTCATTTTGTTCGCTTGACAATAAATATATAAATAAATACTAGCAGAATATCGAATCACACCTTTAACTGTAACAATATTTTCCTCTTTACTGGAGTCCTATCTGATCGATGAAAAAATAAAAATAAAAAAGTAGTAAAACGAAAACTCGAACACTGGTCGCGGGAATGGGAATTTGCACGGACCCAATGAGCTACGGAATAAGACACAAATCATACTATATATATGGCAATAACCCTAAGCTTCACGCTGTGAAAAAACGTTGTCACTTTTTTTTTTTTTTTTTTTTTTTTTGTAAGAAGGAATTCAAACCTTATAAAACGTTATGACAAGTGCCTCAATTTGAATGGTGAATATGTTGAAAAGTAATGTAATGTGATATTTTTCCCATGTGTATAATAAACATTTTGTATCTGCGAGTGTGTGCCATTGATATCAAACGGCAGTCCTTTTCCGAATTGACCTCATAGTATTTAGTACATTGATCTTAATTTCAATGTGATTGATTACTCAAGCGACTCTCCAAAACCAGAACTGGAAGTCAAATTTATCTTGACATAAATTTGATTTCTCCAGCCATACAAACAAATGGCACAACCGAACAGTGGCGTCTAAAAGCTTGGGCTCTCCCGTAGACAGCGTGGAGTGGGACCCCTTCTCTACGTCCCACTTCACAATTTTGAGCTCCCTGATGGTGTGGGCCCCCCACAATGCAGGGTCCGCAAACCCCTTATTTACGCCCCTGCAACCGAATACTGGAGCTACGATAAGCGCATTAATTAGATTAATAATGCTGTGAGTTATAATGTAGATAGATATAGATATAATCTATTTAAAACAAAACATTTTACTTGATTTTTCATTTCCGAAGTTTAGAATTTTGCAGTATTAGTTTCTCAATGAATAACTGCAAATTAGAACATTAACTTTGAGCATAGAAATGAACTATGACTATTCATTTCTATGAACTATGAACTATGTAAAGCTCTTCAACCGTTGTGAGATAAAGTTGTAAAATAACCACCAGCAGTGTTTTGTCTAATTCTGTTAATTTTGAGGAGAATCTAACACTCTAGGGGATATTCATGACTTTTTAACTTTTGTTGCAGGTATTTTCAAAAATCTTTAGAGGAATTCTACAACTTGGGGGGGGGTCGTTTAGAAGACACCGCACTGTAATATATTTGCAAATTGGGTAGGCTATAAGCAACGGCAATAAATTTTTATTTATAAGTTATTTTATACTAGATGGAAAATCAATCTAACAACTCTGTTTAATTTGAATTATCTGTATTATCTGGGGAATCAAAAATATTATATAAAATCATGATAATTATTATTTACAACCGTTGTCAATCCAATGTTTGATAAAGATCTTTCAACATTTCTCCAGAACATTCCATCTTGGGCAACCCTCTTTCAAATCATTCCTCAGTGCTTCTTAATTTGACCATATCATACGGTATCAGGGCCTCTTCTAGGTCACTTCTTATCATTTACACAGAAAATAACAGAAGAACATATTATTGAGAATGGTCAAAAGAGCAGGAAATATTTCAGCCCAAACTAATGGAGGAAGTGGCCAGTGGACATCTTGACAGAGGACGAAATGGCAGGTGGATATAATGATGGTTTATAATTACAAGTACATTGTTATTTAATTGAATTTTACATTATAAAATTTCTAATTTACTGTATGCGCTCATTTAATCATTGTATATATATCTATATATCTATATCTATATCTATCTATCTATCTATCTATATATATATATATATATATATATATATATATATATATTATGACATGAAATTGCATGAATTATGGAACAGTATATTATATAATGTTATTACATATAATCTTAGAAGTTCTAGGGAGAAGATTAACCCGACTAACATAATGGTTAACGCGGTGACTTTTGGTTCAAATATTTTAATACGATAATTTAAAATAAAATACAATTTATATAGAAGTAAAGTAAGTATGAAATAACTATACATAAATTCAAAATTCGAAATTTTAATTATGAAGTTTCTATATACAATTTTGGAATTCGAAATTGATTATAATAACATGAGATAAGCACTAAAGCGCTTGATTGACAAGCCAGAGTAAGAACCGAAAATAAAACAATGTTGAATAGGTTTACAACAGGGGTGGCTAGGCTTTCTAAGGTTTGAGGGCTACTTCTCATTTCCGAATTCTCTAGTGATCTACTAATCAAAATATAGATTAATAATGAGGACGTGATGGACAGTAAAGAAGAAGTAAATACGAACAATAAAATTAAGATTAAATATTTTTAAAAAAACCTAATTAATTCATTTTTATTTTCTCAGAAACGTTCATTTGTTATCAGAAACTAGAAATCAGTCCATCGAGACTGATTGATACAGATAGTGTGACACAGACCACCGCGGGCTACCTCTCACGATTGCCGGTAGGCTAGAGACCATGGTTGATGTGTTGGCCATCTCTGGTTGGTTATAATGACTTGTTTCGAAGACATGAAAATGGTTTCAATCAAGGACGTGTCGCTTCTGATGTATGTGGTTCAGATTTCAATTCCCGGTGCTAGTCGGTTTTATCTCATTTTAAACTATGGATCTACCTTTGCTTTAGCCGAGGTTAAACTTCAGATATCAAAGCAAACCAAATTGAAGCGGTTAATTTGTTGTAGCTTTCGTAGTTTGGAAGTCTCTTCGCATTTCATAAACAGAAACCGGGGAAAAGATATTTCTTTCCTTTTTGTCAACAGAACAAACCGCTGGACGACAGGTATAAGCAAATTCTTAACAAAACCTGTTTTTAACCAGATATTTCCCGCTTTCCTTCCAAGAAGCTGGCAGCCAAGGAGGGTTGGAAGCGGTGACCTATTCATTCCTTTGTTTCTCTACGGGGGGCTATACCTGGCTTGCATGCGATAAGTTGAACATGTCGAACTTATCGCATCGTATCATATGCAGGAGAGATATCATGAGATAAACTAATTTAGACGTTATGATTTCTGAAATTTATCTCTACCCTTGATGATTTATCATGACGTCTAAACGGCCTCTAAAAAGGGCCTTAAAGTAAAAATTGGCAAGGTAACATCTATCAAGGTCAAATAGGGAGGGGAATACCTCAAGGGTCTCCCCTGGGTCCGCTTCTTTTTTCTCTATTCATCAATGACCTACCTGGAAAAGTAAGGTATTCAAAAGGTACTCAAAAGGTATACGCAGATGACATAAAGCTCTTTAGAATAGTCAATAATGAGTATGATAATTATCTCCTGCAGAAAGACTCAGATGCAGTAAACCATTGGTGCGAGAATAATTTATTAACTATTAACTCTGGAAAAACTAGATATATGACATTTACTAATAAAACTCAATATTTTGTCAGTAAATATAAAATTCATGGAGTAACAATAAACAAAGTAGAACAAATTAAAGATCTTGGCATTATTTATGACAGACAATTGAAATTTAGTAATCACATAAATGATTTAGTGCAATCAACGAGGAAAACAATAGGTTTTATTTTTAATCAATGGCCTGATTTTTTAAATGGTAGTTCTGATGTGTACTTATATAAGACAATTGTTAGATCCAAACTTGAATTTGGTTCAGTCGTTTAGAACAGTTTGTCTAATATACTTATTAACAAACTTGAATCAGTACAGAAATGTTTTATACGACTACTATGTTATAAAATGAAAAAGGACTACTATACACACGAGTATGAATATTGGTTAACTTTTTGGGGACTTCAATCTCTAGCAGAAAGAAGAAATTTTATGGATAAATACTTTATTCAAATGGTATTGGATAATAAATATAGTAGCGATTACTGCTTGGAAAATATAGGAATAAGAGTGCCGTGTTATAGTGTAAGAAGTCAGTCAACATTGGTAGCACTAAATTCAAAACGTGAAATATTGAGAAGAATGACAGTGTCTTGTAACAGTTTAAATTGAACATATTTTGGGAGAAACAATAGAGCAATGATTTTATTTAATTATATTTTTTTTTCAAAGATTAATCTGTTTTAACTTCATGACAAGGGTCTTGATTTTATTATTATTATATATCTTCAGAATATCTCTAGTTAATATTTTATGTGGAAATGTGACAATAGGTAACCAGGATCTTTTACATAGAAGATATGAAATTTTAAGCAAAGTTGACTCATTATTTTAACGATAGTTTAATGAAACTTTAATTTCCATAGTTCTGTTAATAGTATTTTACGATATTGACTGTATCTATTTTAATCTTATTTTATAATCAGCTTTAATCTTGTAATGTGAATATATTAAACTTCTGACAAGGGTCTTAACCTACTAATATTCATTCTATATCACAAATTTTCTGGTCTGTTTTAAATGATTGTATAATAGTCTTAACATAGTGCTGTATTTTTGCCAATGAGCTGTTCACGGCACTGAAAATAAAGTTATTATTATTTTTATTATTATTATTATTATTATTATTATTATTATTATTATTATTATTACTGTACATTTGATACCTCAGTATTACGTTCTATTCCAATGCAAATAAGTATACTCAAGTTAAGAAAAATATTAAGAAATGTTTTGGATCCTTTATAAGGATGAATTGCCTTATCCCACTTGTGCCCATTGTCGACTTGTAGATGTGACGTTTTGGGACCCCTAGAGCTGAAATGAAAATCGAGGTAAGCGAGACAACTTTTTTCTCTAGTGTTGGCTGGTATCACTGTATACGATAAGGACAGCGACATCCCGCGTCGTGTCACATGGTGTGCATTGTGTATGGAGATCTGGAAGCGAGCAGAAGATACAATGTCTCTCTCTAACAAGTTAGTATATTACTGTATATTATTACGTCACTTTTCTTTAGTAGCTCAGTAATTTTATTATCAGAACATGTCGTTTTAATAATGTTTATTAAATTTCCTGTTATTCATTGCAGAACATTGTATTATCTTGACATTAATTTTCGTGTCGACATTTGTTGACAGGGGTCACAGGAGAGACCATGAACTCCACACTGCCGTACATTCACTTTCCTTCTCTCGTGAATGGAGAATAATATTGTTTTCACGTCAGAAGCGTAAACTTTAGATTAAAATAGGCCATTTGCCCCCTCATGTTTCCAACTGGGAGGGGGGAAGGCAAACCAAGTATTTTACAGTCACTTTCTGGTAGAAAACAACGTATTTCTATTCTCTTATATGTAAGAAACACTAAAATTTAACTTTTCCTTCATCAACATAGTGTCCCCCGTGGATGAGTGGTCATGCTCGTTGCCTTGTAATCCCACGTTAAACTGTAGGTCACGTCCTTTGGACGTCATCATTATCATCATCATCTCATGGAAGGCAATGGCAAACTACCATGGGTTCACCTTGCCCAGGGACCTTCGGATCAAAGACCTGCCTTCAGGCAGAACACTCATCATCATCATCAACAACATAGCACTATACACAGAAGCCGTTGTATCTAGATATCCTTGAGTTGCAATAAATAAATAAATAAATAAATCGATAAATAATAATAAGAAGAAGAATTAAATTTCCTACTTGAATCGATGCCGTGCAACAATTCGTATATTCCCTATATTCACTGAAACAGAGATATATAATTGTTGTTATTTATAATTCAACGCTAGCAATAATAATAATAATAATACAGTAAACTCCATCTTATCCGCGAAATTTAGTGGCACATGTGTCGCTGATAAGGGAAATGAGCAAAATAAAGTAAAAATTATTTTAGCCTAGTAACTTATTGTTTTGTATTGTACACTCGGGGACAAAAAAATTGGACTTCCCCTCTTGTTGTCTCGGCATTTTGAGACTTTTGTGCGCACTATGAGCCATTGTCAATAGCTTTAGTTTTAACACTATTTCCAGAACGCATGATTGTTTACTTTATTGGTTTTCCTCGTTCTTCGTGGGAATCGAATAAATTTAGGGGCTGTCCCGACTTTTTGACCCGACTGTACATAAAACATAATGTAAACAGTGATAATATGTACAGTACAGCAAAAGCTATTTGTATTTCAATACAGAAACTAAAAACAATGAACAAAGTGTCTATTTTTCTATTTTCTTAGTTGACGGCTCGTAGTACTGTTACCGGATATGAAGTAAGGACAAGATAGGACATCTTTATTTCATGTGGAAATTCAACCAGCCATCAATGGAAGTCAAGCAGCCTTCAAGAGTTCACTGCCTGATGATATTAACACCGATATTCGGTTGTAGGTCGCTAGCTGACTTTACATCGATAGATTAATTAACTATTGCTTTGCTGTTATTGAGGAAGTCTTTGTACTTGTAATTTGTAATAAACAATGCTGGCGACCTGTAGAACTTTCACCCTTTAACAGTCTCACACGCGACGCTTTTAATTTGCTTTGTTAGATCAATTGCTTCTCTCAATTGGTTCGACCTCATTGGCCCCTCATAGTCAGGCTACTACAAGACATTGTCCGTTTCGTTCGTTTACCCACGACACGATGTTACAACAAGGAAGTAATGATTATAGAAATAAGTATTTTGACTCAGGAGAGTCTCCTTTTGGTTCATTTTCCTGCCAACGTTAGCAATCTCAGGAGCAAGTTTGAGAACTTTGTGTTGAGTCGATGACATGTAGAAACACGGACTTGGTCGATGTCAGTTTTGGGTAATCGACCACGCTCAGGAAACTCTGTGCTGTCACCATCATCTCATTCTGACGTCAGAGGCACAGTCAATTCAAAAGCAATTGAGAGAGCACGATCTTGGTCTTTGGATCTCAACCACGACGCGAGACATATCGGAGTTTCCCTGCCTTTGGGACCGGCATTCAATGCCATGTTGTTTGTCGGACAAGTTTTTAACATAGACTTCATTAAGACAACTCAACCCGCAAGTCACGGGAACTTCGAGGACAGCGCCTAAACATCACCTATGAGTAAGACGGAGGAGATTGGAACTACTTCAAATTAGGGTGAGACTGTTCTAAATTAGTTGCTATTCCTTTGCTCTACCATCTATTCCTTAACACCCTTATTGCTACCAATTTTCAATAAAAATGCATTGGTTATTTTCAAATTATTTTAACACTAAATTCATATTCATTACCCTGTCTAATTTTGCTCATGGTTCTAGTCACCTAAGACTAGTGGTGGAGTCGCCCCCATTTAGTGTGTGCTTTATTGCTATAAATTTGGTATTGTTATCCCGCAGCTCTTAGGTGCCTCTCATTTCTATCCCAACAGTTAAGTGGTGTCGGAACAGTACAGTAGTTTTATTGAATGTTTCTCTCGGAACGCCCACGCATATTCCCAACGCGGAAAATCAGGATTTTACAACAACAATAATAATAATAATAATAATAGTAATAGTAATAATAATAATAATAATAATAATAATAATAATAATAATAATAATAATAATATATCTTTTCGTCTCATTTCAGTTTGACGGTGGAGGAGATAGCTTCCATTCTAGAAGAGTATGAGCAGACTGAAGACTTTCTGGAGGCTAAAGTGTTCATCGAGCCACCAGAAAACGGAATGGTGAGTGATGGAGACAGTGATGATGATGGTCCCTCAGGTGATCTTAACAAGTTATCAGGAAATCAGCTTCGAGCGGGAGCAGAGCTGGTGTTTAGGAAAGTAACAGAAGAGGGAATGGTGCAGGATAGATGTGGTGATGGTGAAACCTGGGCTCAGGAGCTATGTGATTGTGATTCTCAATCAGAGGATCAAAATTTGTGTTCCGTGAGTGTTTCTGATACATAAGAACAACCAAGTGCTCATAAAAGTCAAAACTCATTTCACACCAAGAAAAAAAGAAAAAATTTCTGCAGAAATGCGTGATTGGAAGAAATGTGATATTCCAGACAGTTCTCAAAAGGAATTTCAACGCCCAGCATTTCTAGAAAGAGATTTTACACCTGTAGACTTGTTTCAGATATTTTTTGACGATGATGTTATAAAATTTATCGTTGACTGCACAGTGCAATACGCCAAAGAAAAGGGGAACATGTCTTTCAATTTGTCGGGTGATGAACTCCGTTTGTTTTCTGCTATCCTTCTTTTATCGGGTTATAACGTTCTTCCCCGAACCAGAATGTACTGGAAAATAGCTGACGACGTTCACAATGTTGCTGTAGTAAAAGCTATGTCAAGAAACCGGTTTGAGGAAATTTTGAGGAATTTGCACTTTTGCTATAATTCGGAAATAGATGCAAAGGACAGATTTGGTAAGATAAGACCAATGTGGTGTGTGTTAAATGAAAGGTGCCGTAACTACTGGCCTGGGGATCTATACCTTTCCGAGGACGAATCCATGGTTCCATATTTCGGGCGGCATGGTGCTAAACAACACATACATGGTAAGCCGATATCATTTGGTTACAAAGTGTGGACACTAGCTACCAGAGTTGGCTACCTCGTGCAGGGCGAACCTTACCAAGATGCGTTAACGGGTAATATTTAAATACGATGCCTGAACTTGGTGGATCAGTGGTTATGGACCCCATATCGGAACTACCACAGGAAAGACAGTTGACACTTTTGACAATTTCTTTTCCTCGGTTCCATTCGTACATTACCTCAAAGAGAAAGGCCATCAGGCAACTGGAACAATAAGGAATAACAGGGTGGAAGGTAGCACCGCTATCAGACCCAAAACAATTTAAAAAGAGTCCTCGAGGTAGCCACTCTCAAGTAACAGATGAGAAAAATGGCATTACATTAGTTCGATACAATGTTTACAGTGCGGTAAGTCATTTCTACAGCTTGTGGTACGCATCCAAGTTCTGCAGTGAAAAGATGGTCAAGTGCACAGAAAGAAATATATTGTCCCTCAACCAGCTTTTGTCGTCACGTACAATACATACATGGGGGGAGTTGATCGACTTGACGAAAATATTGCAACGTATCGCATTAATATTAGAAGTAAGAAGTGGTACTGGCCAATGATTTCCTACGTTCTTAACGTGACTATGAACAATGCATGGCAGTTATATCGCTTAACGCCTAAAGGTGCTTCAGAGAACCTGGACTTGCTGGGATTTACTAGATATGTTGTTCGAGCATACTTAGGAATGTTCACCAGACCACGTCCTGCAGCTGGTAGACCAACCATGAAAGTTAACAAACGGGTACCTGATGAAGTGCACTTGTCGGCCTATACACACCACCTTGAAACGTCTGAGACGCAAGTGAGGTGTGGGCTATGCGGAAAAGCTACACGAAAGAAGTGTATCATATGTCAAATTGGTTGTCATATGAATTGCAGTGCGGTGTTTCACAGAAGTCCCTAAGAGGCTGGTAACGCGTGCGAGATGTTCAAAATCAGGTAATAGTTATTTAGTAAGAAAATGATCATTATTGGGGTAATTATAACACTTAAAACATACATTTTAATTGGAAAACTAAGGTGTTAACATTAATATCTAGAAAAAATACATTTACAGCAATAATATTGTTTGCATTAGATAATATAATATTGTATTACAGCATAGTTGAAGAAAGTGTGTCTGCAGAAATTTTGCCTTTTTAGGAAATAATGTCATAATTATTTTTTAAATAAAATGAAGAAGTTGTAAGAACATGGTATATAATCTTGTCATTGGCTAATGAGTAAAAATAACAAAATATGTAAACATTTTCTGCTCTTTTTTCATGATGTTTTTCATGCCCATTGTCGACATTTGTCGACAAGAAAACGAGAATGCATACTGGGGCCATTTGTGACAATTGTCGACAAATGTCGACATCCGATATCTCAAAACCTATGCACTGAAAATGGAAAAATGCATTTTACAACGATATATTCTTATTATAATGGTATTGTCAATCTGTACCTATTTTGTCAATACATGATCAGAGGCGCAATAATCAAACATATATATATAGTTAAAAGAGAAAACTTTATTATTGACATGTTGTCATGGTAAACAGTATTATCGACATGATACACGAAATGGATGGCTATCGAGATAAAGCGGATAAACACTTTAGCCCTAATTCGCAGATATATCAAGTTATTACAATAAACATATCAATTAATAGCTACTAACCAGTTTATTTAATCCTTCGAAATCACCTCACTCGTATCCAGTTATCGTTGATTTATTCTTTTTGTTTACACAAACAAATTCCATCGATAGCCGTCCATTTCGTGTATCATGTTGATAATACTGTTTACCATGACAACTTGTCAATAATAACGTTTTCTCTTTTAACTATATATATATGTTTGATTATTGCGCCTCTGATTATGTATTGACAAAATGGGTGCAGATTGACAATACCATTATAATAAGAATATATCGTTGTATAAAATGTCAGGCATTTACTTACGTCCAAAGTAAAGATTTATCAACAATAGAAACAAATATTCAAAGAAAAATAATTTGGACACAAATGGGTTATAAGAGATACTTTGATAAGAAAAGTCGAGGGGAAGAAGGTGTCAGCTACTGGGCAATACGAAAATCGAACATTCGGATGCCTTAACGGAAACTAAGTAGCATTTTTCTTCATTGCGATACATAGTAACACCCTTTATTTGGATAAAAGACATTGGATTATGTATGCGTTATTTTGATATTTTAGAAAATGTACAATTAAATATATAAAAAAGAATAGTTCCTATTGACCAATTTTTGTTGAACGAATATATGGAACGTGTTGAAAATGGCGAACGAAAATATTATTATTTCTAGTAAGAGTGAAAGAACTTAATAATCCCACAATGACGTTTCAGACATATTTATGACTCATACTAGGCCTGAAGAATGACCTGTTTGTATTCATGAATTGTTTTTGAAACACGCGAAGTTATCAGACAGTAGGAAACGAGATTGTAGACTGTGACATCATGTTGTTAGTCTTTCTCTTGTGAAGGAAGACGTTTCAATTCTAAATTGTAAGAACGAGAGAAATTGACTGACTATATTTCATATTATTATACTTCAGAAATATCGACATTCTAAATTATAATATTTTTCTGAAAATCCTCGGAGGGACTCGAACCGCTGACACCTAACCCACGAAACACATGCTCAAGCCACTACCCTAAGACCGCTCTTTTAAGTAAGAGTCAAGAAATTCTCGTCTACGTAGCAAATTGCAAACGTTTACGATTGCAATATTTTATTAACGATGAAACACTGATTTCGGTCATGATAAAATACTATAGTCCAGAGAATTCAAGTTTAAATTTTAAAAAAGGCCGAAAATATCTCTGGAACTTATCTCTATTATATTCGGTTATTCTCGTTTTACAGGGATTTCCAGTAACCTTGAAGGACAGGGACACGAACACAGATACATCGAGGACATGTAATATTTCAAAGGCTCTCCCACCGGGAATCGAAACTGAGACCCCGTCTACTGAACTATCTGATGGTTGGGGTGCCTGGTTTGTTCCCAAGCAAATAAGCTTCAGACGGACACATCGTGCTCTTGAGTTTTCTCGGGACACTCCCACTTTCTCATTCCACTAATTCGTCCATCATAATTCGCTTGTTTCAATCAGTCCTCTTCAACCTAACACGCATAATCGTTGGACATTAAACGTAAAGATTTCATTTTCAAGTTATAAACCCAAACCAATCTGAACCGAAAAACATTTGTATTTTCTATTGCTCATTAACGTGTTCTCAGAAAAAAAATATATATATAGATAAACATGGAGAATCGTAATTCCATTCAAAAGTGAAACAGCAGACTCATAATACCCTAACCTAAAACGAAACCATTACATATCGTTTGGAACTTTTCAAAATGTATACGGATATTCTGAAAAGTGGCAATATAGTGTCTATTTTCAAACAAAACTGAACCAAATTACGGTTCGTTTTCTGAAATAAACGGACACATTCTTTTTCAAGTTTAAACCGAACCCAAACCAGTTAACCGGAGAGGCCGTGGTCAATGAAACCTTGACCCAGCATCCACCGTGACCCACGAGCGACCACCTACCGTGACCCTGTCTGACCCATGGCCCACCGTGACCCACCACGCACCATGACCTACTAAGGCCCAGTACACACTATGATCACTCCGACCCTACCATTCACCATGAACCACTGACCCACCAAAACACATCGTCATCAACTCTAACATGATCCGCGGCCTCTATCGATTAAAGAGTTTACACTTGTAATACAATCAGATTGTGAAATTCTAACTAAACGGAGTTTGAATTTCTACCGTCAATCGATGAAGCACTGCTCTTTCAATAACGATGGATCTGACCTTTACAATATAAGATGGTAAAGTGTTTGTCATGAGTAAAATTATACTGAATTTCAATGATATTATTATGGCCTAATTATTTTATTGTTGTATTATCAATACTTTTCAATGAAAGAACGGATGAAATTTTTAGTCCTGAAGCATAAGGAAAAAAAAAGTCAGTGATTGTGATTTCGATTAAGAGATGGAAACATTGGTGAACATTGCGAATAGTTAATGTGCTGCCACCTATTAAGTTTCGTGGTAGAAATTGACCTATCGAACCAGGTAGTAAGCAAAGGTAATGCACCAAGTTAACATGTAATTACACGAAGTCAACATGTAAAATCTTGTGGTAGTGAAATTGTTTCGAAATAGTGTCGTGAATATGAGAAGTTAAACGAAGTGTATTAGTGGTTTGTATAAGGAAACGGGATCATTGTGAGTGAGTGATTAATATTCACAAAATCTAAATTTAAATCTCTTTTTTTATTCTTTCATATTTTTGGTCAACTTTAAGGTGAGTATTGGTCACCTACTTGGGAATGGCCCCGACTCCTATTAGATCTATAGTGTATGTAATTAATAACATTAGATTTGGTAAAATATTTGGAATTATATTGAACATAATAACCTCTAAATTGAATCTAAATTAATGGACTTTGAATGAATAGGTTAAAGAAAGTTAAATTACTTCGAACGACATTAAACCGTGATTGCGGAGCAATTTCACCAGGAATCGGTTTTCTCATTGTTATATTTATATGTTATTCTTTGAAGTTAGTTGTTATAATAAATTGTATGTCTCAGTTGAAACTGATTCCTTCTATTTTAAACTGTTTAAATAACCTTTCTCCAAGTCTGTTTTCCGTGACCACTCGGAAAATGCAGTGTACTTGTCGATTTTTTTTGACATGATTGCTGCATATTATATTTAGTTACCTTTGCTTACTACCGGGAAATATTAAGACTTGGTTAAAAAGAAAGGTATATGTATATTATTTTGGAATTGAACCTGAGTATTAGAAGTACGAATGAAAGACCAGTCATTAATTGAAAGTGTAATAATAAGTGAAAATAGCGAGAAGGAATTTAGGCGTAATATTAGAAATTATAGTTTTAGGATTTAAACCTGGGGGAAAAAATGTCACAGAACCTTCTTGAGTGTTTTTCAACGGGTGAGAATGACCAGGCGAATTCTCTCCTAGTTGACCTTGGCGAAGGGGAAAGAGCGAATGCCTGCGGACACGAGCGAGTAAACAATGACGATTCCTCGCTTGATTTCGCAGGTGTGGTTCTTCCTCCACATCGCGTGTTAAAGCCAGCTGTTAGACCAGCTATAAGATGTAAATTTAATAAGCTTTTGGGTGATAACATGTATAAAGCTATAGAAAAGCAGGTTAGTCAGTTACCTGAAATAGATGGAAGTAATGGCTTTGAAGTATGTAAATTTCTATTAAAATTTGACTTGTTACAAGCCCAACTCGAAAATTGTGTAGAAGCTTTGTTAGTGGCTTCTCTGAGTAAATGTACAGGCCCAGCATTCGAGGAAATGCAAAGGCTATTGAATATCACCACTGACTGGGAAAGAATTATAACAGCATTTTTAGAAAGATTTGTTACTCCGCTAGTAAAAATGGAATTCTTGAAAATAACGTTGTATAGAATAATGCAAGTAGAGGAATCTCTGGTAGATTTTATTAAGGAAAAATTAAGTGTATTATTCATTTTTGATATGAAAATGTCGGAGGATGAATTAACTAAAACTATTGCGAACCTTGTACCACCTGAAATAAGAGATTTAATGATAATTACTCAAGTTCCCCATACTGAGAAGGAATTAGTTGCATTTGCAGAAAGTTACGAAATGAATCGGCGTTACCGGTTGGATTATAAATTTATTACACAAAAACAAAATCAGAATGTAAAGCCCCTTGGTTATGTTAACGAGAAAAATAGGCAGAGGAATAATTTTAGTAAATGTAATTTATGTGGTCTTAATAATCATTTTTGGAAAATGTGTCCTTATAATAAAAGAAATATTCGTGGAGAAAAAACATACTATGTTAGTGAGGAACAACCTCCCTCCTTATTACAAATGCCTGTTTCGATTTGTCGAGATCTGTATCCCTGTATCATTGACTCTGGAAGTAGCCTGTCCTTAATTGAAGAACGAGTGTTGGCCAGGATTGAACGTAGGTGCCGTCCAAAAACTAGAGTAGTGAACTTTACCCTCTCAGTCATGAATTCTGAACCTATTAAAATCTCTAAACAAGTGGAACTAATATATTTTATAAATGGTGTTAAGTTTGTAAACTGGTTTTCGGTGGTTCAACATTCATCTTTAAAACTGCTAGTGGGACTTGATTTCCTACAAAAATATAACGTTAATATAAACATTCGTAAACGTGAGTTGAACTTTACGGAACTAAATTTAACCGTAAAATTAACTGAATGGAAACAAACTAGTTGTGAATCCAGTGATCTGTGCCCACCAATTTCTCGTTTTAGGTCTGGTCCTGAGAACTCTGTGTCGCCTCACGACCTTGACGCAGGGGGAGCGGGGAAACCCAGACCTAGTCAGCGAACGATTCAGCCGTCAACCACTTGTCAACCTCGATCAGCTGATTCCATGAACAGCGGCCAGACAGCCCAGCAGTGTTTCCATACACAACGCAAGAGAGCCAAGCGGAATTTTTGTAGGGAGGAGTCCAGAGTTCTGCAACCGAAACCAGGGACCGGCCAGCGATCTTCCACTGTACTTCAGGACCATGATGTTAGGGGAGGTGAACAGTATCAAGACATTCCAGCTGGAGTACCAATTTCCAATCCTACCATCCATGATATTTATCCGGAGGAAGAAAATACAGGTACAGTAAACCTTCATGAAAATATTTTTTCTGACGATTTAATACCATATGTTGAGAACGTTTTAGACAAATATAAGGACGTTATAAATGAAGAATTAGGAACAGTTAAAGATTTTGTTTATGAAATTAAAATGAATGATTTAAGTCCGAGTATAGCTCAACCATATCCTATGCCACGTCATAAGTTGCGTGAATTAGATGAATACTTGGATGAATTAATTAAGAAAAAGGTAATTGAGGAAGTTTCCAGTTCTGCCTACATTTCTCCGTGCTTCCTAGTTAATAATCGCGATGGAACCAAGCGGCTAGTGGTAAATTATTTTAATATTAATTCAAAAGTGCTTGTAACTGGATTTCCAGCTCCTAATGCTGAAGCTACTATTGCCAATATAGGTAAACATAAGATTTACAGCGTCCTTGACGCCAAGGGAGCTTTCCACCAATTATTGTTAGATGAAAACTCTAGGCAATATACTACTTTTGCTACTCCAACTAGGTTGTTAAGATATTTGAAAATGCCGATGGGTTTCATAAACTCGCCATTTATTCTTTCTAGTATCATGAATAAAATCTTTAGAGATCTCTTAGGAGATTATTTAGATATATTTTGTGACGATATTATTATTCATACTGATACTATTGAAAAGCATAAAGAAATATTAGAGCTAGTTTTACAGAGATTACGAAAATGGGGTATTACTATTTCTAAAAGAAAAACTAAACTATGTAAAAATAAAATAAAATTTTTAGGTTATATATTTTCAGGTGGATATATGATGATTGATGATGACCGAGTTCAGGTAATTAAAAATCTACCTCGTCCTAAAAATCGTAGAGCGTTGAGTAAGATGATTGGTTTCTTGTCATATTATTTAAAATTTGTGAAAGATTATGGTGAACTAATGGGTCCTTTACATGCTTTAAAATCAAATAAAATACCATTTCGTTGGGGAAAAGAAGAAGATGAGATACTAGATCAAATAAAAGAGGCCATTATAAATCATATTGTATTGAAAGTCCCGGACTTCTCTAGTCCTTTTGTAATCCACATAGATAGTAGTAGTAGGGCTTATAGCGCGATCTTAAGTCAATATGATGATGAAGGACGTCTTCGTCCTGTATATTTCTTTTCGAAAATGATTCCATCTAGTGATTGGTCTAAAAGTATTTTCGATCTTGAAATGAAAAGTTTAGTCTATGCTTTAGATAAGTTCGATATTTACTTGCAAAAGAAATTCACTATTTATACTGACAATGCTAGTTTATCTTGGATATTAAGAAATCATAAAAGGCAAAAGAAGTATGGTTCTTTAATAGAGAAAATAAGTAAGTACTCTTTTGATATAATTCACCTGCGCTCTTTTAAAAACCATCTTGCAGATTACATCAGTCGTATGTATAATTATGTAGACTTTACTCCACCCAACAGTGATATAGAAGAGATTAATACTATTAATGAACAGAAGGTCCATCTTTCTTTTGTAAATTTCTGGAGTCATTCCATCTTTAATAAACCACTGGCTGAACATCAAAGAGAAGATCCTCAGTTGAAAGAGATAATTTTAGCTTTAGAGAGAAAGGAAAATAAGGATCCGTACATATTGAAAGAAGGTGTGCTATTAAAAAGAACTAATGGTAGAAAATATGGTGGTTTACGTGCAGTAATTCCCCATTCTTTGCGCTATTCTGTTATAAAGTATTGGCACGAAGAATTAGTGGGGGGATGTCATGGTGGGATCCAGAAAACTATCTCTAAGGTTGCATCTAGGTTTACTTGGGATAAAATGTATGCTGAAATTAGTGATTTCGTGAGACGATGTAAAATTTGTCAAGAGAGCCAAGAACTTAATAGGAAACCTTATGGTACTTATTATTCTAAGGAGCCTCGATACCCAAATAATGTCCTACACTTAGATTGTATGGGAGCTTTGCCTACTAGTAATGGATTTAAATACATTATGGTTTTGACAGATAGTTATAGTAGATTTGTTATAATAGAACCTTTAAGATCTTTGAATTCTAAATTAATTTGTTCTAAATTAACTAAGATCTTTCTAACTTACGGGTATCCATTTTCTATTTTGCATGATAATGCGTCATACTTCAGTAGTGAGTACTTCAAACAGTATTTGTTTAGCCTAGGAATTAAAAACATCTGTACTTCACCTTATTCTATGTCCTCGAACAGAACAGAGCGTATGAATAAAACGATTAAAGGGATACTCAGATCTTATATTAATAAGAATCATACCAAATGGGCTAACTATCTTTATCAAATCCAATATACTTTGAATATAACTGAAAATAGTGAAACTCAGAAAAGTCCAAGTGAGTTGTATCTTGGGCGTAAAATGTTCAATCCATTAGATGTTAACTGGATTTTAGATTTGGGTATAATAGAGAAATCACAAAATAAAGAAGAGATTAATGATATTATAGTTGATAACATCGAGAAAGCTTGGAAAAGGAGACAACAAGCTTATAATAAAAAATATGTACCTAGTAATTTGCCTGTGGGAGAATTAGTACTTGTAAAGAAAATGTTAAAATCATCCTTGGATAAGAAATATTATGCCAAGTTTGATACTAAATATTCCGGTCCATTCAAACTTTTGAATTATGTAACACCCAATACTGTGTGGGTTGAGTTAATTAGTAATCCTGATGTAAAGTTAAAACGTCATGTTCAATTTATAAAGAAGTACTTACCTCCAAGAAATGTAAACAGTGTTGCACATATTAATAATAATAATGACTAAACTAAGAAAGAAAAAAAAGAAATTGTTCATTTCCAAGATAATGTAAATTATATATATATATATATTTGTGTGTAGTTTATGCAATGTTTCTGTAAGAAATGTACTGTTGTGTATTTTTACAATTCTGCAGGTTCAGAATTATGTGGATCCACTATGTTTGTGTTTGCTTCTGAGACAACTGATTACCTTGAATCTACTGCTTGGTCGAGGAAAGGCGATTTTGTCAACCCGAAGGCTAGATATGTTTCCCACTCTTTTCATCTCATTGGTGCTTCCAGTCAATCTGTGGTAGATAAGGAGGAAGATCTCATCTTGTTGTGAACATCTACTTCTGGGACTTAAGATAGGACGTCCGGACATTGGTAATCGTGTAATATCTGGAAGTTGTTGGACTACTCTTGGTGAGTCGAACTATCCTTATTTCTGCATGCAGTGATTTGACTTCAACAGTGAATTATATTTTTTTTTTCTTTTCATTTCGATAACCATTGTAAAGAAGCAAAACTTCCCAGAGGGGAGGAACTTAATATGAAGCATAAGGAAAAAAAAAGTCAGTGATTGTGATTTCGATTAAGAGATGGAAACATTGGTGAACATTGCGAATAGTTAATTGCTGCCACCTATTAAGTTTCGTGGTAGAAATTGACCTATCGAACCAGGTAGTAAGCAAAGGTAATGCACCAAGTTAACATGTAATTACACGAAGTGAACATGTAAAATCTTGTGGTAGTGAAATTGTTTCGAAATAGTGTCGTGAATATGAGAAGTTAAACGAAGTGTATTAGTGGTTTGTATAAGGAAACGGGATCATTGTGAGTGAGTGATTAATATTCACAAAATCTAAATTTAAATCTCTTTTTTTATTCTTTCATATTTTGGTCAACTTTAAGGTGAGTATTGGTCACCTACTTGGGAATGGCCCCGACTCCTATTAGATCTATAGTGTATGTAATTAATAACATTAGATTTGGTAAAATATTTGGAATTATATTGAACATAATAACCTCTAAATTGAATCTAAATTAATGGACTTTGAATGAATAGGTTAAAGAAAGTTAAATTACTTCGAACGACATTAAACCGTGATTGCGGAGCAATTTCACCAGGAATCGGTTTTCTCATTGTTATCTTTATATGTTATTCTTTGAAGTTAGTTGTTATAATAAATTGTATGTCTCAGTTGAAACTGATTCCTTCTATTTTAAACTGTTTAAATAACCTTTCTCCAAGTCTGTTTTCCGTGACCACTCGGAAAATGCAGTGTACTTGTCGATTTTTTTTGACATGATTGCTGCAGTCCCAAATCAAGGTAAGTAGACCAACGCACTGAAGGTTATATTATACATTTTATGTCTATTTTTCTCACAACTTTATGGGTTGATTGCCCTGTGCTTTAAGCGCTTCATATAATAAACAAGCTTCAGCAATTATTATAGTAGAAAGCGCATAGTAAGAACGCCCCTCAGAAGAGGAAACTTTCTTATTTTGTATATAAATAAAACCCAGAGTTCGGAGCTCTTAAAAGTAGCTCTAAGTAGCAGTATTACAACCCACTGCCCTCGCAGAAGTGCGTCCTGGATCCGCCCCTGATTTTAAGCATATATGAATATATGATGTAAAGCACTGTAGTGTTTGTGTCTCAACTAATATCGATTGTTTTCGGTTATTTTTAGAAACTAACCCACTATCAATTTCCCATATATATAGAAAGTGCCGCCCCTCCCCATAAAGTAGAAGTTTAAAAAATGCTAGGAGACGTTCTGTTCATTTTCAATAAAGAGATAATATACTGCATTTCAGCTCCGTAAGTTGAACGGCTTGTAAGATACTCTTTTTTTTTTTTTTTTTTTTTTTGCAGAAATTCTTATCCCCACTATACCTTAGGATATTATTACAATGAAAGCAATATGATAACATCCAAGTTTGAATTAAGGCCTAACTATATACCAAAATTCATTTCATTTGACTGCAATTTGACCGTAACGATTAGGCACACATAGTACTTCATTTTTTAATATAATAACTTATATATTACAGTGATTCAAAAACGTATTTTTTCCTGTAGTTAGCTCCTCTATAAACTCATGGTCTCGAAAGCCAAGTAGTAGTATAAGTCTTATTGCTATTATTACAATTACAAATATCAATAACCAAGAATGGCTCAAGTTCTTTTTTCACCTAGAGATACTCATCTCAGGAAAGTAAACGGAAACAAACGAAAAAGGGAAATGGAGGCCTTGAAAGTAAAACGTAGACAAATTCACCAATGTTCAGAAACATATTTTTAAATCACGCTCCACCCTACTCATAGGAGGTTGTAAGTTGCAGTTATCAGTTTATCGCCACGTAGCATATATAAATACAGCAGAAATCACTGTTACTGGCGGTCTTAGCCGCGCGTACTAGTGCAGTGCACTAGTAATTATAATTGCTTTTGGCGTGGACTCAAACCAGGTCCAAGGATTTGTTTCTATTTTTATATAAAAGAGAATACTCAAAGAAGTGATTTACTTACGTTACGTGTGCAGTTTTGCTATACGATTCCACTGTATAAGAAGTAGTAGTAGTAGTAGCAGTAGTAGTAGTAGTAGTAGTAGTAGTAGTAATATTAGTAGTAGTAGAAGTAGTAGTAGTAGTAGTAGTAGTAGTAATAGTAATAGTAGTAGTAGGAGGAGGAGGAACGCATTAGAAGCCCCGCAGGGCTCGTTTTGTTCCACCTTGACTGCCATGATATAATTTAACCTCAACTGCTTTTTCAATTTTCTTCAACCACAACAAAGTGACAATTTTCTTCTATTACAACACAATACACACATCAGGTTTGGACCAGGCCTGCAACCAGCCACAGTGGTTTAGAGGGGCCATGAATATGATAGGGGGAACAAGTGATTAAAAATTCTCTTACACATATCTAAATTAAGTTTTCTGTGTTGAGTTCTGGAGTTATCATGAAAAGTTTAGGGAGACAGACGCTCTTGCCCCCTCTGTTTGCAGGCCTGGTTTGGACAATCGCAAACTGCAACCAATAAGAAACGTGTTTTTAGTTTCTGTGGCTAGGGTCGAGTGTTAAAAGAAACATGCTGTTCAGAAGATGCTGTCTACAATGCAGTGAGCAGAGTATGTCGGTGTTTTGTGGGTTGCAGTGGGTCATAGTGAGTGGCGGGTCACAGTGGGTAATGCTGGGTGGTGGGTCGCAGTGGGACACATGCTGTTGACCCACGACCAACTGACATTCAGAAAACGTCCCCCCCACTTGACCCACCGACCCACCAAATCATTGAACAACTCCAACTCTGATTGGCACTTTTCAGAATATCCGTACATATTTTGGAAATGTTTCAAACGATATGTAGTTGTTTCGTTTTAGGTTAAGGTATTATGAGTCTGCTGTTACATTTTTGAATTGAATTACGATTCCCCATGTTTTTTCTACATATTTTTTGTGGAAAAAACGTTAATGAGCAATAGAAAACACAACTGTTTTTCGATTCGGATTGGTTTGGGTTTACAGCTTGAAAATGAAATCTTTACGTTTAATGTCCAACGATTATGCGTGTTAGGTTGAGGAAGACTATGATTGAAGCAAGCGAATTATGATTAACAAAATGGTGTAATGAGAAAGTGGGAGTGTCCCGAGAAAACCCACGAAGACGATGTTGTCCGTCTCAAGCTTACTTGCCTTGTGAACGACCCAGGCACCCCAACCATCAGATAGTTCAGTAGACGGGGTCTCAGTTTCGATTCCCGGTGGGAGAGCCTTTGAAATATTACATGTCCTCGATCTGTCTGTGTTCGGGTCCTGTCGTTCAAGGTTACTGGAAATACCTGTAAAACGAGAATAACAGAATATAATAGAGATAAGTTACGAAGATACTTTCGGTCTTTTCTAAAATTTAAACTTGAATTCTCTGGACTATAGTATTTTATCATGACCGAAATCAGTGTTTCATCGTTAATAAAATATTGGAATCGTAAACGTTCGCAATTTACGACACAGACGAGAGTTTCTTGACTCTTATTTAAAAGAGCAGTCTTAGGGTAGTGGCTTGAGCATGTGTTTCGTGAGATAGGGGTCCACGGTTCGAGACCCTCCGGGGATATTCAGAGAAAATTAATAATTTAGAATGTCGATGTTTCTGAAGTGTAATAATATGAAAGATAGTCAATATCTCTCGTTCTTACAAGTTAGAGTTGAAAAGATTTCCTCTACAGGGAAAAAGCTAACAACATGACGTCACAGTCTACAATCTCGATTCCTACTGTCTGAAAACTTTGCGTGTTTCGCAAACAATTCATGACTACAAACGGATCATCCTTCAGGGCTAGTATGAGTCAAAAATTTCTCTGAAACGTCATTGTGGAATTGTTATTAAGTTTTTCCACTTTTACTAGAAATAATAATAATATTTTCGTTCGCCATTTTCAACACGCTCCATATATTAGTTCAACAAAAATTGGTCAATAGGAACTATTCTTTTTTATATATTTAATTGTATATTTTGTAAAAATATCAATATAACTCATACATAATCCAATGTTTTTTACCCAAAGAAAGGATGTTACTATGTATCGTGATGAAGACGAACTCTACATAGTTTCTGTTAAGGCACCCGAAGGTTCGATTTTCATATTGTCCAGTAGCTGACACCTTCTTTTTCCCCCTCTTTTCATTTCAAAGTATCTTCTATAAGGCAATTCATCCTTATAGAGGATCGAATACATTTATTATTGTTCTTAACTTGAGTATGCTTATTTCCATTGGAATAGGACGTAATATTGAGGTATCAAATATACAGTAATAATAATAATAATAATAATATTCAGACAAATTCTGTGTGAGGGCACATTTTATTAAAATCTAAAATCGCCCGTAGTGTTAGGCAGAAGATACAAAAGAGCCGAGATTGGAGAGTAGTGTCAGGACCATCAGGACATACCCTTTGCATACGTCCCTACAACTAGCTAAATGTTAAAACGGAAGGTTTCGAGGCAAAATTCATGTAGAAAGTAGGGATACAGAACTCACAAGAGCCGTAAGAAAATTTGTTTTTAAATAATGGTTATGCCGGCTAAGCGACAAAAGACGTCGATGATGAGAATGAAAGAAATATTGGAATAAAGAAAGTGGGGGGAAGCGGAATCCGGAGAAAAGCTACACACAGGGTGTTTGTTCAGCACAATGCCCACTAGGCGGGAGCTGGGTGGAATAATAATAATAATAATAAATAATGGTATTAAAAGTTTTAAAGTTGCTCTAAAATTTGGCAAAACTTACTTAAACGTAGGGATTTCGGAGAAGGGGTTTCTTACCTTTAAGAAACAAACTTTTGCAACTACCTACATTTTAAACAAAGGCTTCCCACTAAAGTTTCATGTAGAAAGTATTCTACTGTATGTTTTAAGGAAAATAACTGTAATAAAAATATCTGAATATCACTCAATAGTAACGCATATAATAAACTAATTTTTAGGATATGCAGAGGTAATTATAAAAGTTTTGATACAAAAATACCTACAAAGACCATAATTGAATGAGCTCTGAAATACAAAATGACAAAAAGCCTATAAGATTCAGTCTACAGAGCAATTGTCACTTAAAGAACGGACATATACTATTTCGAGAATCGAGACAAGACGAGAAATGTTTACGATACTTTTCGTCTTGTCTGGATTCTCATCTCCAAAGCAAACCGATAATTTGAGTTAGCCTTGTCCCGTGTCGAATGTAAAATGTTAATTCTAATTTCGTTTGTTTGTTTTAGAAACGAGATGAAAAATTCCTCTTCTCGTGGGCAACATTAAACAAAAGCGAAATATTCTTGCGAAATGGCCCGTTTCTTCTTGTAATGATATGACCTGAGCGATAATTAGCTCCTAGCTTTTAATCTTCTACGAGATAATAATAATTATTATTAGTTTATTATTATTACTACTATTATTCCTGAAGATTTGATAGTTCAAGTATTGAAACATCCGAGTATTCACATATCTGAATATGTTAAAACGTGTGTCATCGCCGATCAATCGACATAAAAATCCTAAGAAAAAAATACCCCACGTGGATTCGAACAACGAACCCCCAGACTACTGATCCGGCGCCTTGACCACTGAACCACGATCACTACGAGGTATATGATTCGTCTTTAGTCTCGTTACTTTTGGTTTATTTGCCTCCGTTTGCAAAGTTGTACTTCTTCGTTTCAGCAGGTCTCGTATTTCCTTTATGATGGTACAAGTGAATAATCTTCGGCAAAGTTTATATTAATAACTTGAGTTGTTCTTAAACCTTTGGTTCACAAGTTTGTTTCTTCTCCACACGAAACCACAGATATGACTGATTTAATTCTCATACTCTGCATTTGTTTCAAAGCAGTCGCCATTACCTGATCAATGATTTATATCCGCCACGATACATTGTAACTAAGTTACATGAGTGAACAGGTCTTCTCGGGCTAGCAGCCAGGTAAATACTGTTATACCTTGCGACGTTTCGAGGGCTGACATCGTCCTCATCTTCAGGCGAATATGATGGTGCAATAGAGTGTAAGGAATATATATATTCATGTATGTATGATTGGTCTCTTCCGATTGGTGTTTGAAATGGCGGGATATGATTGGTGTCCATGGTTTACTTAGTTGGAATCCTATGTCTTTGTTAGGTTCGTTTTTTCTTGTGTGATTGCAACGGCTTCTTTTATCCTCCTGTCCCAGACTCTTGAGCATTTTGCTATTATTTCGGCATCTGTGAACAAAATCTTATGTTGCTGTTTGATGCTATGTTCAGCCAGTCCCGATTTTTCTGGTTGGTTTAGTCTCATGCAACTGTTGTGTTCTTTGCATCTGGCTTCAGTGGTTCGTCCTGTTTGTCCAATATATGACTTACCACATTCACATGAAATGCGGCGAACTCCAGGAGTTCGGAGGCCTAGGTCGTCTTTGGTTGGTCGTATTAAGATTTCTATTTTTTCTGGAGGTTTGTGTATTGTCCTGATGATGTACCTGGCAAATAATCTGCTGAGCTTTCCAGAAGTGTTCCTGGTGTATGGGAGGCAGATTGTGTTCTTCCGTTCTTCATTCACAGTTTCTTCTGCACTTTTGTCCTTGTTGTCATTGTCCTTCGTTCTGGTCCTTTTCAGTGCCATATTTATATCTCAATAACAAACTGAGCAAAACTATGTGATAATATGTAAAAAAAACAGTATCACGTAACAGTTTCAACACAATAACTGTGTCTTCATCAGACTTCCACTCCTTCTGGCTGCTTGGGAGTTGGTCATCACTTATATAGTCTCCGGAGATCAACTTTTAATTAGGCTCCGCCCCTCCATTACAAAGTAACACTTGTGTGGCTTTCACTTCCACTTCCACTTCCAATATAAGTGATGACCAACTCCCAAGCAGCCAGAAAGAGTGGAAGTCTGATGAAGACACAGTTATTGTGTTGAAACTGTTACGTGATACTGTTTTTTACATATTATCACATAGCCTTGCTCAGTTTGTTATTGTGTATTAGTACAAAATGGAAACAAGGCCTGATAGAATAGTTATAGGACATTTTCCGGAACTGAGGAGGAAAATTGACAAGTGGAAGGATAGTAAGAAGAAGGAGATCAAAAAAGAAGAACAACTTAAATTTCTTAGGATCTGCTTGCAAGAAGAAGTAACGCCCAAAGGATTGAGAGTCAATAAGAAAGGGGTAGATTGGAGGACCACTAGATGGAGAAAGCTACTCAAGAAAATTGAGAAGGGATTAATTTGGAACGAGATAAGAAGGAAGAAGAGGGAAATAAAGGAGAGAAAAGAAAGAAATAAGAGCAAAATAGAAGAAATAGAAGAAAGTCTGAGCATTTTTACAAGAGAATTCACAATGAAGGACATGAAAGTGTGGGAGGAAAATTTCAGAAGAAAAGAAGAAGAGAGATTAAGAGAGAAATGTAAAAGAATAGGATGAAAACAAGAAGAGACAATAGAAGAGAAAAGAGTAGTAATCATAGGAGATATTGAGATTACTGAGGAAGAGAGGCAGTTTTTAAGTCTAAGATATAAATTCAGAGTAGCAAAAGAGGAGGTAGATAAGGAAGAAGCGGTTTATGGAATAGTGGAAGCACTTCAGGAAATAAGAGATGAAGAAGATAGGAACAAAATCCGGAGGAAACTAGTAAATATAGTAAATAACAAATCAAGAAGACAAAGAGGCAATCCGACTAACAAAGAGAAAATGGGAATGAAAAGGATAAGAACGAGAAATGTCATAGTAGTGGAACAGGCAGACAAAGAGGGAGCTATAGTTGTGATGGATAAAGTATGGTATGAAGAAAAATTTGGAGATCTGAAAGACGAGACATATGAAAATGTGGCGGAAAAAGGACAAGAAGAAGAGATAAAGAAAAAGATTATAGAGGACTGCAAAAAGAAAGGGTTCAAGAGGTTAGTGAGAGAAGAAGGAAAGCTACCTAGGATGAAAGGATTTCCAAAAATCCACAAAGAAGTAGTGAAGTTGAGGCCGGTGCTTAACTGCAGGAATAATATGTTAGAACTGTTGAAGAAAAAGCTTAAGAGGATAGCCGAGGCAGTGAGAGAAGGACAAGAAAGTAGGAGAGTAGAGAATACGCAAGAGGTTAAGAGGATGATAGATAAACTAGGAAGAAGAAAAGAGAGCGCAGTGCTATTTAGTCTGGATGTCAAAAGTATGTTCCCGAGCCTTAAAAGAGAAGAAATATTGAGAATAATAGAAGAGGAAATGGGTGAAAAGAGAATAGAAAATTGGGACAGTAAGAAGGTAAGAAAAGGATTGGACTCATTGTGGGAGAATGGATACTGCATAATCAAAGAAAGGATTTTAAAATGAAGGAAGGATTTAATATAGGATCTTGTTTGAGTCCAGTACTATCAGATATAGTAATGAATCGATGGGAGAAGAAGATGATAAAAAAAGAGGAGGAGAAAGACTGCTTCTTTTTTGCCGTTATGTGGACGACTGTTTAGAAATATGGAAAGGAACGAAAAGGCAGCTGGAGAAATTCATAGGGGACGAGGAAGATGAAAAGAAAGGATTAGACTAGAAAATGAAATAGAAGTAGACAAGGTGATAAACTATTTATATATGAAAATTAAGAAGTCGGAAGAAGGAGTGTTTATTACATCCTGGTACCAAAAAGAGTGTGCAGCGGGAGTGTATTGCCACAAACGAAGTGATGTGGATGAGGGGACACAGAAGAATTTCATAAAAAGCATGGAAGAAAGAATAGGAGACCCAAACACAAATGAAGAACTGAGGAAAATCGATTTAAAGAAGTCCTGGACACGGCTAAGGAGAAATGGATACAACGAAGAGGATAAGATCACAAGAGACATAGCAAGAGAGGGAAAGAAAGAGGAAGAAGACAAGAACAAAAAATGGTTTGAAATAGAAAGCCTAGGCAAAGAAACAGAGAAGATAAAGTGAATGCTTCGGAAAGCAGGAATTAGGACGTACAATAAAGGAGGAAGCAGAATAATTGAATTAGTAAGAAGAACCAAGAGAAAAGCAGTAGCGGACAAAGATCAAAGGGTAGTAATATATAGAGTAGGATGCGCGGAGTGTAACAAAATTTACATATGAGAAACAAAAAAGGAAGAAAGGATTAAACAGCACCAGGATGATGTAAGATTGAAAAGGGACAACAACGCGATATACAAGCAAAACAAAGAGACAAACCACACGATAGGGTGGGAAGGAGCAGAGGCCATAGAAGTAGAGAACAGAACTTTGGTGAGAAAATGGAAGGAAGCTAGAGAGATTATGAGGGCAGGAGACAAGTTGATGAATTGGAATGCAGGATTCTCGATAAATAAAGGGTGGGAGAAGATTCTGCTTAAAGAAGAAATGAAAAGGGAGAAAGAAAGGGGAAAAATTAATAAGGAAAATAAGGATAATTAGAGGACAGAAGGTATCCAACGAAAAAAGTAAACTTTTAATTGGACACGTGGTCAGCTAAAAAGTGAAAGTGAAAGCCACACAAGTGTTACTTTTTAATGAAGGGGCGGAGCCTAATTAAAAGTTGATCTCCGGAGACTATATAAGTGATGACCAACTCCCAAGCAGCCAGAAGGAGTGGAATTCTGATGAAGACACAGTTATTGTGTTGAAACTGTTACGTGATACTGTTTTTACATATTATCACATAGCCTTGCTCAGTTTGTTATTGTGTATTAGTACAAAATGGAAACAAGGCCTGATAGAATATTTATATCTCGCATTGAGTATCCATTCTGTAGCATGGCGCTGTGAAGGTGATTAAGTTCCTCTATTAAACAATCGTTGTCGGAGATGGAGAATGCTCTATGTGCTAAAGTGCTGAGAACTCCAAGCCGTTGAGCTTTGTGATGAAAACTGTTTGCGTTCAGATATAAATATGTATGTGTTGGTTTCCTGTATACTCTATGGCCTAGGCTGCCATCCGGTCTTCTGTATATCATGATGTCAAGAAATGGTAGATGTCCTTCTTGTTCAACTTCCATCGTGAATTTAATATTAGGATGTTGATTATTGAGATGCTGCAGGAATTCCTGTAAGGAGTTGCGTCCATGTGGCCAGATGGTGAAGGTGTCATCAACATATCTATAGAAATGTGTGGGTGCAAGTGGTGCTTTTTTCAGTGCTTCATGTTCAAAGTGCTCCATATAAAAATTGGCTACTGCAGGTGAGAGTGGAGAACTCATGAAACGGAGAACTTTCAAACACCAATCGGAAGAGTCCAATCATACATACATGAGTATATATATTCCATACACTCTATTGCACCATCATATTCGCCTGAAGATGAGGACGATGTCAGCCCTCGAAACGTCGCAAGATATAACAATATTTACCTGGCTGTTAGCCCGACAAGACCTGTCGCTAGGAAAGCTTCAATAGATACTTAAGTTAGAAGAGGTTTACGTCCTATCTGAACGGTGCATCCACCGAGTCAAATTTTGGAATTTCCCATTAAGTTAGCTTTCAACGCAGCTACAGAAAACGTATGTAAACGAGTACATAGAGTTCTCCGTAGCAGAATGGATATATCATGGTTCGATAATTAGAAGGTTCGTGGTTCAACCCGTCTCGGTAGCTTCAGATTTTTTAAATTATTAATTTCTCAGTTCTCAAGATCTTTCTTTGCCTCCGTAATCATCTGATGCTCTAAAAAGAGTTCTCCACCTTAATTCGACAGCTGCCTAATGTGATCCTCGCAGTTCGAAACCTTCGTTTCTTCTGTTTCACAAAATCACAATTTTCGTCGTAATACGAGTGCTGTCCGATCACTTTTCCCCCCAATTCTAAATCTGTGTATATGAATCATCCCTCTCTGTGTCCATACTTGAATCTCTCTCTCTCTGTCTGTCTCTCTCAATGTCGCCCTGGAGCTAATATGGCTTGAGATCAAACCTTCCACTCTTGAAACCAAATGTAAGCTCTCTAACAATGTGCTATCGTAACTCTATTGGTTTTTTGCTAAACGCAGTGTCTTTTACATTTTATTTGGGGGGGATTCTCCGCCGACAGAAGATTTTTACTTTTTTATTAGTGTATTACTATACATTTAATCAAACAATACGTATTTATGAAACTCAAGGGAGGGGGAATTACACCCTCATGTCCTGCCCAAATAACGCCTTTGGAACACTTGCTTGCAATTACTGAAAATAAATTAAATGAATCATTGAATGACACTTATTTCTGTCATTAGATATTTTAGAGCTCTGTGCGTGCGTTACAGACTTTAGGAAGCACAAAACCTACTGCCCTTATTGGCAATTTCCATAGATTTCTTAGGGCGCATCTTACTACCTTGCAGTCTTTAAAGAAGGAAAAGAATGAAACTAAAGGTCCTTATGAAATTTTGGGAACATTGTGTGGCTTTTTTTTTTAAATTTCGGCTCTTAAAAATATTTCAGAACGAACGAATGGAAAAGACTGTTTTAAAGGGATAACGTCGTAGACTTGATTCCTGTCTCTTTTTCAACTGAATGGAAAGAGTATACTACGATACAGACACTGCTTTAGACAAGGAGAGGTGGAGGAGGGGGAGGACTTTAATGGAATACTAGAAGCAACTAATCGATTGAGACATGTATTTCTGGATGCATAAGAAAATGGGACAAGAGTTTGTTGTTAAGCTTTTGAAACATTGCCCTACAGTCAGGTCTAGAGAAATTAAATACTCTGACACAAACAGCTAAAATTAAGACTGATGCAGATGACCTCTATATTTTTAGCGGAAATAGCAGACTAGAAATAGAAGGAAAAGGAATATGATGGAAGAGTTAAGTATTTGCTGCAATAATAATAAATTACAAATGAGTAGTAAAATATATATATGTTGTTCCACAGAAGATTGAAGAGAAAGCCTTTAAGAAGAGCAAAAAGTAACAATACAAAGTACACTATTAGAAAAATATATAGGAATAACTTTTGATCAAAAAGGGAACTTTAATACATATATCAGAACTACCTGTGAAAAAAGTAAAAAAAAATGCGTATCATGCGTATAGGGTAGGGATGGCCGAAAATTTTCGGATCCGGATATCCCGGACCCAATGAGATCCGGATCTGGATCTTGCCGGATCCGGACCTAGATCCGGATCTCGAACCTAGATCCGGATCTCGGATCTAGGTCCGGATTTCGGATCTGGGAACGAAATTCGGATTTCGGATCGGTCCGGATCTCGGATCTGGGTCCGGATTTTGGATCTGTGTCCGGATTTTGGATCTGGATCCGTAATACGGATCTCGGATCTGGATCCGAAATTCGAATCTCAGATCTTGATTCGTATCCAAACCTACATCTGTAATTTTGATGATAAAATTGAATATCTAAAATTCGTCAAAACTTTTTTCGGATTCACTAATATAGTAGGTTGCTGTGCTTTTAAATGTTTCCATAACACGTTTGTGCTATCTTTGTACTTTATTTTATTTTAAAATTGCAAAGTTGCAATATTTATATGTCGCACTTTCTGCCGAAGTCTCCTTAGTAAAATGTTTCCAAGTTTGACTTCTTCCCATTTCAGAATATAGTGAACTGTCTGAAAACTAATGTAAATGGTAAATTCTTCTGTTTAGCTCCTCTTCAAAACTTAATGTTAGCTTCACATTGAAAATATTTATTTTATTCTTAGAAAATAAACTTTACTATTTTATTATATACAAATGAAATATCTTTTAGATAAGGCCATTCTAATTGTAGGAATACTAAACAAAACAAACTATTAATTGTAGTTTCTGACTCACTAGAGTCCTACAAATGTAATAATCAATATCTTTCACTTCGAAGGTACAACAAAAAGTATAGACTGGTTGGCGTGGAACAACAGTAGATTTTTAAACATACACACGAGAAATTCAGGAGAGCGATATGGTTGTGTAGTATTATTAGTATTAATAAAAGTGTTCGTTGTATGGCTTTATTACTTAACTTATGACTTGCCCTTCTGAGGTCGGGAGTTTGTTGAAGGAGTAAATATAAAAGAGATGTCTGTTATTTTTTTTCTTTACCCTCCAGGTTTCTTTAATCATACATTGCAGGACGTAACCAAAACATATTCTTGCATCGTATCATTGAAGCGTTTTGTGTTTTGTATATTAAAGTGTTCAAAAACATTTGTTCATGTGATCTCAGGTTCAATTCTCGGTGGGAACATACATGAGGAAATTGAAAGCTAAAACAATATGAAAATAGTATTTAAAAGTCAGGAAACTGATATTAAAACTTTAGCTATCTGTTGGGACTGTAAGGCTATAGTTAAATTAACACACATGTTTCGTAAAGATATATTAAGTCGTTATTGTTTATTTACTATAAGCTACCAGATACATCCTCAGAGGCCACTTTACACTGTAGTAATCAACAGATGGAAACGACATTGGAAAAGGAATGGAAGGAAAGTTTCCAGAGCCTTAGGTCAGGGTACTAACCTAGAATATGCCCAGTATAACTGAGGAACAATCCTGGAAAATCCTAAGTCAGGATGGCTGGTCTCCGAATTCGAACCCGGTATTACCCAATTGCGAAGCAAGAATCCTAACAACTAGCCTAAGCTCGCTCCGTATTATTATTATTATTATTATTTAGCTAATAACGTAATGTTCTAAAATTAGTGCAAATTAAACCCTACTTTCTTTATTGCTGATGTTATAGTTAATAAGCCTACATGAGATATCAGTCCCCCATTAAATGGGCTTTACTCAAGAAAGAATACTAGAACTGGAATTCAGGAAGCGGGGGTGAAGAGATTAATGAAGATGAGGAAACCACGTACGATGCAGAAACTGAGTAACTATGACTTCATTACATAAATATTCACTTACATACGTGAATTAACATTTCTCTGATACATGGCACTCTTACTTTCTATAATGGGAGGCAAATGGCCCGCTTTTGTAAAGGAACACACTAAGCACGTGCATATAGGCGCAATTTCCGTACAAAGAAACATAAGTAAAACTAGAAAATAATAGGGAAAATGATAAAAACACCCTTCAACTTAAAAAGAAAGCTAAAAATAACTAAACTTAGAGCAACGAAAGACGCGAGACGAATTTTATTGGAAAGATTGTGTTCCCTTAGTGATTAGTTGTGCTAACTATGAACATGAATTAAAAAGAAAACACGTAGCTAGCTCTGAGTTTCGCAAACCAGTTGAAAAGAAAATATTGGATAAAATTTAATAATAAAGAAGGCAATTATGATAATTAAAACAAACTAAACTCTTGGCACGACAGTCCTTTAGTTCCTACCAGTAGACTTACGTTCAAAGTGAGGATGTGTGGTCAACGCATCGACACCCGAAGTCCCTAATGCCGGCTTTTTAGACTGGAGTCCGCTACAATTGTCCTCACGATGCTGGGTCAACATATAAATTGTTGAGTCCCTCTCTGGAAATTGAACCCATGACCACGGGCACCGAAGGCACGCGCTAACCACTGTTTTTTTTATATATAAAGCGGTAACACCTTTTTATCAAATTATTTAACCTGCTGAACGCTTTGCACGGATTACACTATAATTACTACGACACCACACAGACATAGAAGTAAACGAGAACAGTTAAAAATACCTATACCCGAACCGTGATTTGAATCCAATACCTTTACAGCAAACGATCCATAGCCTAATGCCACAGACCACTGGACTATGGCTTTCGGGTTTTCTCGGCTAAGCTGTAGCACATTTAAGGTAACTGATTATTTTAAAAGTTGTTCCTAAATACTGACAATCTAAGTCTTATGTATCAAATATTTCCTGCGATAATACTCTACGTTTTCTATAGACGAAAAGCTATAGTTACCCACATTATCTAGTACAGAAATAAATTTTGATTCTCTAATAGCTGCTGATGGTGATAGTCAAGGTTCACCGAAGCCTGATCCCCAAACCCAAACTGAGATATTGATGTCACTGGAACGCCTGAAAAGTAATTGTGGGTAAGTGAATTGACCATTTGTCAGGATGAAGGTCGATGGTGATGTGAAATGCGAGGCTGTCAGAGGTACTACTTATAATAATTGGATTTATAATTTTCTATGTTGCCGTAAACCCTCTTCAAGAAGATAACTTAGTCTTAGCTTTGAAAATGTTACATAAGGAGTTTTATTGCTATCATTAGGTTGCATACAAATATCTTCATTTCGGAATTATCGGATTTATTTTAACGCTTAACTTTCACGTCTCTTCTGATTTACGAATATTTAAATCGGGATTATCTCCTTAAGGTTTGTTAGTGATAGTTTAACTCATTTCAAACCAACTATATACATGGTTAGCCTTGTTATATGGGAATAATTGAGACCAGAAGCAGTCTACAGGCTAAGTTCAAAAGAATCTTGGTCGACCTACTGATAAACCACGTCTTTCAGTAAGGTGAATTGTGGCAATCCGATACTCACATGAGGAAATCTTCCGGTTCAATGTGATAGAGCCGATCCGAGATCCGGCCAGTTTCGGATCCGTCCATCCCTAGTATAGGGCAGAGGAAGTTCCGATTACCACTAAACATAATTTAAACGCAGTACAAAACAATTTTGGAAACGATAATGGGACATTGAAGTAGTGTCTGCAGATAGGGGTCTAGACAAAGTATAACACTATGCCTAGCTTTCAATAACACAAAGACGTCCTAATAAGATTCACTGGAGTATATATTACTAGCAGCGTTCACCCCGCTTCGCTGCGGTCACCCCGGAACGCAATAAACTTTGTTACTTAGATAATTTTTACTTTTTCGCTTTCAAATTGCATTAAATGTTAACATTATAGCGCCTGTCATTTATGTTAACCCGCCGAGTGATAGCAGCGTTCACCCCGCTTCGCTGCGGTCACCCCGGAACGCAATAAACTTTGTTACTTAGATAATTTTTACTTTTTCGCTTTCAAATTGCAGTAAATGTTAACATTAAAGCGCCTGTCATTTATGTTAACCCGCCGAGTGACACGGTCATGCGGGTTGCATATAAATACGTTTATTTTTACCTATGATGAACTAATAACAAA
The DNA here is from genome assembly GCF_964235325.1 of Thermobia domestica. Taxonomy (NCBI): domain Eukaryota; kingdom Metazoa; phylum Arthropoda; class Insecta; order Zygentoma; family Lepismatidae; genus Thermobia; species Thermobia domestica. The sequence goes on from NC_137458.1 coordinate 177,531,055, forward strand.
GGATTTGTACGTATGGACACTTGAATGGTCAATTATCTCAAGACACTGGTAATTAAAAATTAAAGTGATATGATAAAAACCATCTAGGGTCCAAATCCTAATAACCCCCCAAAAATAAAAGAAATTGGTTCAGCCGTATTAGCGTGATGAGCTAACAAAGGATTTGTGCGTTCTCTTTTATAATATAGATTACTAGGGCCCGGGACTTTATGCCCTATAAAACTGAGGGCATAAGTTTATGTAAATATATATCATAAAAACTTGAAAAAATGTCACAATAATAAAAAAAAGTCAAGAAATGTCATCTCCCCAAAACACAGAAAACATTAGAATATGAGTACTTAATTTACAAACTCATTTTTAGGGAATATTTTGTGGTTTCATTTTTTGGTATCTTTTAAAATGTTTTATTTGAACTTAGTTGACAGCTACAAAAGGAACATTTTCCATTTGTGTTTCTAAACAGATTTTTTAAGGAAAGTTTTATCGTATTTTTTAATGTTTTATTTTACTTAGCTTACGGTTACAAGAGAAACATTTTTCAATAAAACAATTATAGAAGCTTTTTCGTGTTAATTTGAACAGCTTGTAACGAATCTCTAGAATTGTGATTTGTTTCTTTTAGTTGAACACACACACACACACACACACACAAATGGAGAGAATGTATATATTTCAATGTCGTACTATGCTATACACTTGAAAATGAAAAATAAAGATCGGGCAAATCAATAGGCAAAAGTAATTTTAAACATTGCATTGTGACACGAAGACCTTCAGGTTATCTTCTGTGAAACTTCGCCTATTATCTACAAGAAGCTACTTGTAGCGTGAGAATGTACGTTTCACATAGCACGAAGTCAAAGGAGCAAACCTCAAACATACTATATCTACAGGTGTTAAATCTTCTTCAACATTTTTGAGAGTTAATTCTCCGTCACCACTCAGAACAGCGCGATGTTGGTGAAAGTGCCATATCCAGGATTATTGTTCAGGATGGCAGTCAACTTGTCTTTCACCAAAATTGCTGTTGGTCTCTTTGCTGTTGACAACTTTGTTCTAACATCTTCTACGGTTTCAAGACAGTCTTGCACACTGAGACCATTTGTCTCCAATCGCTCAATGGATGACACCAGGAACCCAAAATTTGCAGAAATGTACACAATATCATCTTTTAATTTAATATCATTTAACAATTCCTGAACAACACTAATACATGCAGCATCTTCAGTTTGAAATCCAGCAACTATTTCGGCAAGAATAGGTAGATTGGCGCAGTAATATTGAATTGCTTTAAGCCATGTTCCCCACCACGTCACCACCGGCTATGGTGGCAAAGCAATATCCGGGAGAGCCTCGTGGCCTGGCGTCGTGATGGACACTTGAAGAAAATTTTCATATTTGACATAAAGCGATCTACGTTGGGGTATCTTCCTCTAATTTCTTCACATAGTATGTGGACTCCGTGTGCCAGACAGGAATGTGGATAATTTTGGGATATAGAACTTTCAAGGCTTTTCCTGCTTTCACCATATACCTAGCTGCATTCGTTACAAGTACGAGAAGCCTGTCACTAGGAACGCCTTCTGGAAAAACCACCTGCATTGCGTTTTCAATACGGCCAGCGATAGTAGAATGGTTAATCTTCCCCAACTGCTTAACATGCACAAGAAAAGTTCCTCCAGCCTGTTCCGGTTCGTTGTTTCGTCCACTGATAACCAGAAATTTTTATTTTTCCCGTTCTGGCGGATGTTACACATAGTTTCACTATAGACATTTTCCACATAGGCCTTCCTAAGTATGGATTCATGTGGGATTTCCTTGTCGCAGTACTTCTCCAAAAACTCACGAAGATTAAAATTTTCCAACTTCCACAGAGGGATATCAGATGCGATAAATGCTTTACACAGGTCCTTGGAGAAAGAGGACATTCGACTGCTCTGGGACGATGTCACATGTTGAAGTAGTGTGTGTGATTTCGCTTTCTTCCTACACACATTTCTTTTATGCTTCGTCGTATCTAAATGTTGCAATACAGAAGATCTTTTCGATTATCCCACACTGGATTCACAGAATTTACAGAACAATATCTTGTCATCTGTACAGAACACATCGCTCCCAAATTCTGTAACATATGCTGTCAACTTCAACGAAACAGATTGCTTCACAGGGGACATTCTCTACACTTGCTCCGCTGCACGCCTGGCTAAGACTTTTGTTGATTTTGACTGACGTAAAAATAACTATTTTTTTCAGCACAAAATGCTAATTTCTTTGTTTTTGTTAAAAAGGAAAAATGTAAAGAAAAAAACAACAGTTGTGATTGCCGTGCACATGTTCAACAATGACCAGAGAGCTTTTTGTTTTAAACGATTTTCGGCATTATAACGCAAGGCGGTTTGCCCTGTACTAAAGTTTAACCTGGTAGAAAACCAAATGCGTTTCGCATAGTCTGATGCAAGTTCAATAGACCACAGCGAGAACGCGGATTTTATTACTTTGGCAGAAGGCATATAAGAAAAAGGTTTAAAAATTATCAATTATGTGAAAGTATATTGTAAAATATATATAGAAATATGTCTTATCATTAGAAAAGTGAAAAAACATGTTTTCAAATTGGAAAATATGTCAAAATATGTCCTATCAACTTTGCTTATTTCAGCTGGTTTTCGCCTGATACGTGAAGATCTCACTCAATTATCCATGTAAAATAAATATATGTTGTAACAAACTCCCGGGCCTTAATTATTACAAAGCCTCCCTAGAGGCGATACTGACGATACCACCAACAGTATCAATTAACACTAGAAAACGAGCAGATAATTATTGACTCAAGTAAAACGACTGCGATAGTGTAAAATACTCACGCACTAAAGAACCAATTGAAGAATAAACGTTAAAGCTCTGGCAAGAACGAGGAACCTTTGAATGTACAGTAGCAGTGTATAACTTAATACCAGTCACCAACAACGCCTAGAGATGATGTATGTTAAAGCTACACACGGAAGCATAATCTTTGTAACCAGACATGGTCCTTACATAGCTCATATACACGATATGGGAATGACTGCAAACATAGAATGCGAATACTGAGAAGGAGACTTCTATCTACATTAAATCTGCACGGATTCCATACGTGGAAGAAATAAGGATTCTAGAACGTCATACTACGACAGATATTATAGAGGATGAAAAATTTTTAGCGCCCTAAATAAGCCAACAGCAGAAACGACTAAATACCATGTAACACTTTACATCAGTGGTGTTTCTCAAAGTGTGGGTCGCGGGTGGTTTTTAGGTGGGTCGAGAAAAAATTTTCCTTTTAATTATGAAAACCTATCTTGATGCAGAAACATATAATGTGAAGTACTATTCAGAAAATAAAAATTGAAAGCGTTTGTTAATGGATACGTAATGGTGAAGAGTTAGTGGTTACTCAGAGCCCTGCATTATTGTACAGTCAGTAAAGATGCTAGGTTATTTTGACTTGGTGAGTCAAAATCTGTCACGAGGTAGGGCACTGCGTCAGGAGTAGTGTTAGCTCTGTGTTACCTTTCTACGGAAATATTTTAACCCTTTTTGCGCATTCGTACAAATTCATATAATATAGTTATTGAGAAAATAAATTTATATTACACTTGCTCGATCGTCACCGACTGATATTCTCGTACCGATAGGGCCATTATGTTCATAAATTTACATTACAATTTAGTTTGAAAGTGAGATATTTACGATAGATATAAAAGACTCTAATTAAATTTTGATTTATTAAAATTTAAGCATTGAACTCTATTTTCCAACATTCGTGTTCTCTCGGCGTGTTCACAATATCCTGAAATAAATGTAATGTTAATTACTCATACAGACTGAACGAACTGGAATTAGAGATATGATTTACGAAAAGGAAATTGCTTTGAAATACACCAACCATTACGTAGAATGGCAATGTGTATTTGAATAAAAGTAGGTGGTCCACAAAATACTTCTATTATTTAATGTGAGAACCACTGCTTTACATCCACCTGCAAAGAATACACGCCCCCCTCCCCCTCCTTCAGAACACTGGACACACAATGTAAAGAGTAATTCGGAATGAAATGAGTGCAGAATGAATGCGCAATATGAGTCCGTAGGTAAAAATTCATGAAAAAAACCTTCTAAGCTTTTTTCTCAGTCTGCAGAGGTCAGGTTTTCGGATCGCTGTACTCCATATGTTTCTATCTTGTATCATAGTCACTGTGACACCACACTTACTAGGGCAGATTTGGCGGCGAACCGTACCATGGTATAAAGTTTTTTCTTTGCTTTTTATTATAAAATAGAATGTCCTTTGCAGATTCCAATTGATGATACCTTGGCACTCTTACTCAACTTTTAATATTACGTCATATATGACGTCACTGTATCATACCTCTAATTTACGTAGTAAACTCTAGTGGGTGAATTAAAATCTCTGAACACAGCAACCGTACATAGTAAAAAGACCATTTTTGGCAGGGTGCTTGTAGTCAAACCTTTCCACAATTTTGGACACTTCAGTGACCATTCCTGATTTGGGAACAATATAATGACGTCACAATTTTGAAAAAATATTCATTTAAAAATGTACTTTAATAATTCGATATGAATAAAATATTTAAACAAATTGGACCAAGCTAAAGGAGATAGCAAGGAGAAATATATATGTCTCTTGCGTTCATGAGTTTTAATAGACTGTGGCTTATATTTATCAAACATAACAATGGCATCATGTTTTCCACAACAATAATGAGCGAGATTTCTGAACAGATCATATACGGTTCCTTTGTTAGGCTACTGTATGTGATACAACTTAGCATTCTCATCAACTAACTCAACATCTGGATATATGGTCTCGGAATACAGCACAGCCAGCTTCTTCATTAGAACACTTTTATCGCCTTTCCTCAGTTTTCCATACTCACCGAAAAGGCTAAATGGCAATGGAGATAGTTCAAAATTGAGAACATATGAGAGATCCATTTGCCTCTTCTGCGATATAACTAATAAGCAGCTGTATGCTTTTTCATCATATCCTTGCTTCTTTCCAAGTTTGACTTTCTTTTTTAAGAGGGAGAAGGAGTGCGCCACAGCGGCCGGAATATTGGTGTTCAATTTAACATGGGATCTCAACCATTTTTTAGGCAAATCACGGTTTCATTTCGTTCTTTCGCAAAAATGTCTCAGTAGCGCACTAAATATGATGCATCTCATTTTAAAGGTGCAATTTGAACGCTGTGCGTGATATTTTCTTCTTATAAATACCGATAATTATAATCCAAATTCCCATAAGAAAATGATCAAAATCAGACGGAAAAGTCTTCTGTTTTTTTACAGTAAGGAAAAGAGCTAAAAACTCCGGACTTTTTTGAGAATGGAGTACAATCTTTGTATTTGTGCGCTACTGTACTATTTTTTCGCTGTTTCCAAAGACATCCATTTCACAATCGATGAGAAATTATATCCTTCATAATTGAATCTACAGAAATCAGAAATCAGATTTTTTCGTGTTCACGTACTTGGCCGTATAACTGCTAGATGTCACTATAGTCATTCCTCATCCCACTTTCCTTCTCAGCGGGAGCCAGTCCTTTTGAAAATCTACTTTGAACTTCTTAACAGGGGCGGGAGGAAGGAAATCATTGTGAAGAACGGGAACTTCAAACACGAGGAATGGCAAAATTTATGACCTCTTTGGTTGATGGTTTCTGTGAGAAGTAATTTGTGTTTGTAGCGATAAAGCCAACCTTTCGACAAAAATTTGTGAAGGAGAAGCCGAACCAAAGTCTTCGTTTATCTATTCCAAGAAAGAAATGAAAACTTCCTGCAGGACTAAGAATATACATGCAAGAGAAAAAATAAGATACATTATTATAATCTTTAGGATAGATTAATTCCCGAAATATTCTTTGTTTACCTGTCAAAAAATCAAGAATAATATGGTATAAAGCTCTTTCATCAGCTTCCATCGTACAACATACTAGACACACACATTTATATACATACATACATACATGTATATATATATATATATATATATATATATATATATATATATATATATATATATATATATATATATATATAGTGGCGGATCCAGGATATGATCAAGGGGGGAGCTAAACCATAGTTTGCCTCTTTATCCAGAGTAAACAGGATTCAAGCCCATTTTATCCAGTGTATACCTGAGCGTCAAGGGGGGGGGGCTATAGCCTCTATAGCCACCCTTGGATCCGCGCCTGTATATGTATACTACTTACAGTGCCGGAGTGACGTGTAAGCTAAACAAGCTATAGCTTAGGGCCCCGCTCTCTTGGGGGCCCCAAAATCTAAAGAAAAACTGGATTTCCAAATATAAGAAAATTTAGAAAAATAAAATAAAATTTATATATACGTAGCAACAGTGCTTCCTGCTGTGTAGCCTACGTTCGTGTAATTAATAGGGCTCCTTCTACCAGTCTGCTTCCTAAATTATCTCTAGTTTCTTCATTGCTGTATGTAGGGTGCCTATGTTCATCTGGACACATAAAGGACCCCATTACCTTCAACAGCTTGGGGCCCCACTAAACCTAAATCCGACTCTGACTATTTATGCATGTTTGTTCCCTATTTTTTCGAAGCAGTGTTTCTTTGATATTGCTTCCAATTCCGGCAGGTTTTACCAAGGGGGGAAGAGTCCTTACTCATTCCAGGCATTCAAACTAGGGACTGGACTACTTGCTTCCAACATTCTGTCCCCCATGTTTCCCGATCTGAATCAATTGTCTAAAGCCCATAAAACATTCAAATTCATATGTAGATGTTGCTCATCAGTGTCGACACCTAAATATTTCTCAATCAACGGTAGGGGTGTTTGGTATCCTCAATCTATCTCCCTCTTATTAGCGGAGCGGTAGTAATATTCGGTAGTAATTCTTCAAAAAAAAAATGCTTTTTAATGTATGTAGTAACGCATAGGAAACTAAATTTTAATATACCCTAGTAGTATAGAAACGTACCATACGGTACCTTACCAAAATAAACACCCTATGCCAAGGACGCAAACATTAACAATAATAAAAAAAGATAATAATAAACATTTTAAAGACATTCTTTCATTAATCAAGTCGCACTTAAAAGTTAAAAAAATGTTTATGCGTGACTAAAAAACAAACAAACAAAAAGAAAAGGATGCGCTCTCATATAGGCTTACAGTTACTTTATAAATTCTTAAAATGACGCGCTCCATTCTTTTTATTTAGTCTTGCATAAACAAAATTATTTTTAACTTTTTAGTGGGAATTTATTAACAAAAGAATGTCTTTAAAAGGTGTCTTATCATTTTTTTTAATTCGTTGGACACCTTTTCCAAATCCAAAAGTGATATGCAACCAGGGATACCAGGGCTGGTTAAAGGCTAGTATTTATTTTTGCTTTTAAAATAAATAGATATATTGCAAAGTATGAAAGTAAGAATGGAATATTGTATTGTCACCGGACTTACATCGCTCTGCAACAGTTCTTAGTTCTATGACGTCAGGAAATAAGTTCAATTTATACGAACACTTATTTAATGTTTGAAACAAACACCTGTTACATCCTTGTACACTCATGTCCAAAATGATTGTCGCATATCTATAACTGTCTTCTTGTAAAAATATCATGTAATAATGATTTTGCAGGAGACTTTTAATACTGATACTATGTGTACAATCGGGAAATATATGTGGTAAATTTCATTGGAAAATACAGTAATTATAAATACAAAGATTAGAATGAGTAAAATAAAATGTTGCTAAATGGACACGAAAGTTTTGTTTTCGTTTTATTGTTCTTATTTACTGCTCTTTTGACATGAAATTTGCCACATACATGTCTTTGCCGATTGTACGCATACTACCATTATAAGAAATACCGGGTGAATTCGTTATCAAATTATATTCCTACAATAACATATTTATAGACATGCGACAATAATTTTGGACATGAGTGACACATCTTTTAATTCTATTGTTAATGAAGTGGTCTATTTCCCCCAATAAAAACCAACATCAAGCAGGGCATGTGCTCCCTCCTGTCCTTCTAAGCCGGCCCCCAAGGCTGAATGTAACATTGCGGCTTTTTCCTGTTATAATAGGAAAAACTCAGGATGGTCAGCAACTGGTATCGAACCCAGGACCATTCGAATGTGAAGGCGAGAGAGAGGGTAAATCTGGTAGTCATATTTTGAAAAGAAAATAAGGAAATGGATTCCACTAAAAAAATGATTCACATTGTCAATACATTTCAAATCTTTGTCTGAGTTTTCTGCCTATCAATTCCAAGTTTTTTTTTTCTTTTTTAAACCACGAAGGCCCTAAATAAATTAGAATATCGACTCTCCCGTGTGTGTGTGTGTGTGTGTGTGTGTGTGTGTGTGTGTGTGTGTGTGTGTGTGTGTGTGTGTGTGTGTGTGTGTGTGTGTGTGTGTGTGTGTGTGTGTGTGTTTAAATATTGGCATGGTTCTTCATTTTATATCAGATTCTTCCCGCACTATTCTGTTATTTACCATAGGTAGAATCCTTTGAGAAAGAGACAGGCGACAAGTGCTTTAGTTCTCTATGGTATGTTTGTGACCGTTGTAGATATTTGAGTGGCTCTCTGACACGGAGCTGGCGGCTGATATCATGTTGGTCCCTCTTATTTATTTGTTTCTTCAGTTCTGTTTCTCTTTTAGCCAAAAGAAAAGAATTTCACTCTTCTGTCCTATTTACAGCCGTAACCATCCCCCTCCTACGCTGTCCAACTTTGACCACATGCAGGGGAAAACGAAGGAAAAGGACGGGTGCATTTGCTTTGACGGCATTTCAGCGACAACCCCATCTGTTGCCAAAATAAGGAAACACTTTGAACTGCAAGGAGAAACTCTATCTTCGATTTGTCAAGATCACTTGAGTCCCACCGGCTCTTAATGACGAAATGGTATTCATGGTTTTTCTTAGGCTGTTTGAAATCTGAAACCATTTTATCACCAATCTCCAGAGCACCTTGTACATTTACATTAACGTCTCCTGTCTGCCAGTACTTATGTTAACTATATCATTAAGTTCAATATTTAGTGGATGAATGTGTTGTTGAAAAGCTTATCTTATCTTCTCTCGGTCATTTTGATCAAGTACTAAACGGCTGACTCCCTCCTCTTTATGAGTATTCTCTTTGGAATCCTCCTCCACCAGATCAACTGATATGGACACGGTATTGTATATATGGTGAGAAAGAATCCATCCGGAAACTTGATCTGGAGAAAGAGTCATCCCAACGAAACCTCCTTTTGCCTTCCACTTTTTAATATAAGTTTGTTCTCAAAACTGATCCGCAAGAACACCATTCCAAGGTCCAGCTCTATGGTGGCAAACTCTATGTCCTTTTAAGGGAGTGTCTTTAATCTCAGAAGGGAAAACATTTCCCATCTTAATAATATTCCATGTTATGTATCTCGCATAGTCGAAATGTGTAGCTAGAAAAAAATGTGGAACCATACGCTTTAGACAGTAGAGCTCAATTAACCGGTCACCCTCTCTTTGTGATCTAATAAACAAGTGAATGGACAACAGGAATGATTAACATGTCAACATAGAAACGACTTGTTGGATTTTCCCTTGCTTTGTCAGGGCTACACTGTAGCTCTTCTACTATATTAGTCCAATTGTGAATAAAATCCTTAAGAAGAACGGATGCCACCATACGTATTTCCCGCACTGTTTTTTCTCATACTTTTTTCTTGCATGCCCGAACCATCTCGGTCCACTTTCTTGTAGCTTTTCTATTGGTCTTACATTTACTGTTCCTTGGATCACTTCTTCATTTTGTCCTTCCACATCACTCCCTACATTCATTGGAGCATCTTCATTTCCGCACTATCCAACTTCTTTTCCTCTCTCTCTCTTCGTCGTTGTCCATGATTCAGCTCCGTATAATATGGCATACTTCACTACTTTTTCTTTAAGGCATATTGGTACAGTACCGTCACACAATACTCTTGCTTCCTCTCTCAATTTTATCCAACCTAAAAGGAATATAAACAAATAAAAAAGGATACTACAGAAAACCGGAAAAATAAACAACTGAAAAATAGCTGAAGTTTCTTCCTAGAAAACCAAAACCATCCTCTGAACGCAAAACCAAAATTCTAAAATTTTTAAAAAGAACGCTAAGACAGGAGAAAACCCCCAAATTCATTCAAAGGTTCTAAAACAAAAATTAAATACTTAAGAAATCATGTGAATGAGAAAACCAGATTGCAAAGAAAAAACTTTTTAAAAAGACTACCACTCTAGTAATTTTTTAAATTCTTATTTCTAACTGTGTTTATTCTTTTTCCATATAAAATACAGAAAATGTAACAAAAGTTATTATTATCATAAAAGTTTCCACAATATTAAAAATAAATGCTAAGGACATCAGGGCAGAGCTGAGAAAGGATATCTGTCCATGACATGGACCTCCTGAAACTTAAAAAAAAGAAAAGAAAAACATCCGATACGTTAAGTCCAAATTCATCCCTCATTGGTATTGGTGCTGGGAGAAGTTACACAAAAATGATCGAAAACGATCAATATTAGTGCCCAATCAAGTTTTCAGGGTTGCTGGAATGAATAGTGACACACCAGATGCTATTGAATTCACTCCCATCGGCATGTGAGTGAGAATGGACGGGGGTGCAGGTTGTGAGTTACGAATTTTTATCTTTACTTTCATTGAAGTGCGTATCTTAAGGGAGGGAATAAGTGCAAACAACTTCAGATAATATTTTCCATTATATCAGCTTAGCCTATTATACACCATAATTAGATAATAAACTAACCAGTGAGCAGTCAAACCAATTTTATTTATAAAACTAATAACTATTTGACGAAACTGTAACAATTTATTAGTTTTATAATAAAATTGGTTTGTTTTGCTCAGCAATTAGTATATTATTTAACTTAAGCTTATTCCCCCGTGTAAAGAATGGGCAAATCAGTTAATCCTCATATAAAGCATCACCAAAAGGCAGGGGTACAAAGTCATTACACGATATTAATTATAAAGCAGATCCTACTATGAATGAAAGTTGCATCAATCTTCATCTAACTCGACTGTCCACGTGTATTGGTGTAAAAAAAAAAAAATTATATTACTTTGACTACCAATGCTATGGGCATTACTTACAGTTTTCGGGTTTTTAAATTCAACATTTTGTAGAACTGCTCATGTTCCATCACCTCCATCACACGTAGAAGTCCCGTTAATACCTTGATACTTTGAAGTCCTGTTAATACCTTGGAAGTCTCCCGTTAATATCTTGATATGACAGACAACCATTTTTTGACCACTTAGATAGTTAATTCGATAACTGAGATTCGATAGTAAATTCAACATTGTCGTTCTTGTTACTTTTAGCATAATGCATTATATCGTGACCTACTGTTCAAAGTTGTAATTGTAACATGCGCAATATTCCACCTGTTTTAGAAACACACAAAACAAATATGAAGTCTGTTACTCAATCGTAAATGTTACACCAATGCGGCAACACTACGATAATTATGGAGGTGCTGTGGAAAGCATGTTCGTTGGAAACTATTATAAGTGATGCTTGATAATTATTCTGCTTCAAAATAGTCAAAAATACCAACAAGCAGAAGCTATTAATTCTTTTCATTTTCTTGTCTGTTGTGAGAGAAATCGCTATCCCCTCTTACAGTTAGTTACTATTGCTTGAGTAACGAACTACAAACAAGGACTTAGTGAAAACGGCGGTACCATGTTCCATGGAAACGGATAACTATAACAGCATATAGAACATCTTATTATTATAATAATGTGTATAACTCAAAACTGTGAAAATCGGGACCGCAGTGGCTCAGTGGTAGAGCGTTCACCTCTGGTGCATGGGGTACCGGGTTCAATCCCAGCTCCCGCCAAGTGAACTTTGTGGTGGACAAACACCGTATGCGTGGGTATCCTCGAGGTACTCCCGTTTCCTCCCACTTTCTTTATTCCACCATTTCATTCATTTCTCATCATCACCGTCTCCTTTAGCCTAGCCAGCATAAGCGTGGGATGTGAAACTCAAAGATTTCAAATTTCAAAACTGTGAAATGAGAGTTAGTGACTTCTGCTAAAATGACGACTATATGTTCAAAATATCAAGCTACTGTGTTCAATAAGAAATGTGAGTGTTGATAAAACACAAGAAGCTTGCAAATTATAGGACACCATACAACTGTGCATTCCAGGCACAATTGTACGACCTGCATACGCATGAGTAGTAGAATATCATTCACCATTCACTTGATATACGCCACTTGAAAACATAATATTTCTAAACTGGAAAAACATGCTGATAATTTTATTACCGTACATTTCTACGTGCTTATGTAGGTCATCATAAATATCAATTGATCAACTGATCTTAAGTGGCTTAGGTCCATGATTTAAAAATCTACAAAAAATATTATGTTGTTTAATGGTTATTAAATTTTTATTTGTTTTTGAAAGAAAGCTTAGAATAGAATCTTGAATCATTAATACCTCTTTATGCAAAAGTACTTTACAATAGTATAGTACATAATTAATGTACACTATTAAACAAACACTGTAATTACAGCAGGAACAGGTATTATTAAGTTTCAAAATAAATCTGAGAATGATATGATTTATATCCAAGCTGTAAGTATAAAGACCACCTTTAATATATTTTTATGTATTACAGTTAATTGTAAATAAATTTAAAATAGATTTCCCTTACCACACTTTCATCTATTTTTAACGATTTTAACAATAACTATGTGTTATATAATAATTCTTGCATCATCAAAATTCACTTGTTTCGGTAATATTTAGTATGATCTTTCTATCAATTATTATGTTGAGAAAATCTTAGTAAAAGCGTTATTAAATATTCATAACTATTAGTAAAAAACAAAGTTATATTTGTTTCCACAACACAAAACTACATGAAAAGCAATCATTTACTTGTCAGAACCGAGACGATGATGGAAAAATGTCTTTACGGTTTACCAAAGTATGCTTTTCCGGTGTATTGAAATAAAGTAGTGTGCTATTAACGCACGCGAAAATTTGATTTTGTATGATATGTGCGGCTGGAAAGAGCCGTAAATACAAGGTAAAGACACAAATAGAGAAGAAGTTCTGAAAGACAATTCTGTTGCTGCTGTGCAAGTCAAGTTTCGTACACACTAGGTTCACAAAGCAATAGTATTCCGGAAGATTTTCCGAATGTATGACAACGAACTGCCTATGCCATTCATAGGATCGATGTGAACATGTTCGTTTGTGAATGTCAAAATTTACCCTACGCCTAAGCATTTTCAGTGGAAGAAAGTGCATATATTTTAATTTTTGTGTGAGAAATTGTTACAAGAACGCGGCTTTGTAAAACAGTAATCATTTTTAGTCATCATGCAATGCGCATGAAAATTGTAGACCTCCATTACAATACCTAATACCTCAGCTAATACGGCTTTTCTTCAATGAAAAATATATAAAATCCCACCATGAACGTCATATAAGGATGCATTAGTAGTATCAAGAGATTACAGGAGAAAGCGAAAGCTTATAGAACAATTCATATAATGTAATTTTTCATTTGATAATAATCTATCATGAAGTCGCTTTAATTTAAACAAAGAAATTGCCCTATGCTGTTTCCGTTCATTGCTGTTCAGGAAAGCTTTTTCATCTGTCAACATGTTTTGTGTACTACTAAGAAAAACACCTAATTAATATTTCAACTTTTACAGAATTGATTCCTTTTCTAGAAATAAAATTAATCTTTTTGAAAGAGACAGAGTAACATTTAAATTTGCTATTTTTTTAACATATAGTAACAACAAACCCTATGCGTATTTTAAAAACAGATCATGCATTTTCAGTTTCTTCGTCCAGTACGTCTTGTTCTCTTGTTGTGGATTCTTGATACTGTTGATATTCTGATACAATGTCTTTCACAGCTTCGTCCGCATCTTCGAATTCTGTAATGTCCATTCCTTCATTTGCATACCAATGCACAAAAGCTTGTCTCTTGTACATAGAAGCATATTGCTCTTGTGTCCTTTTAAATATTTCCTGAATAGCTGTAGAATTTCCAATAAATGTAGTAGCCAATTTAAATCCTCGAGGTGGAATGTCACAACATGCAGTTTTTACGTTATTTGGAATCCATTCGACAAAATAAATACTGTTTTTGTCTTGGTATCTGAACATACGGTCGTCTACTTCTCGTACTGATACTTTCCCTCTAAAAATTACCGCTGCTGTCAAGTATCGCCCCTGTCGTGGATCACAGGCGCACATCATGTTTTTTGCGTAAAATACTTGTTTCAAAAGTTTTCCAACTGTAAGATGACGTAGTCGAGGACTATCAGGAGGAAAAAGAGGCGCAAAGCCAGGCATGAAGAAATGGAGATGAGGAAATGGTATCATATTAACAGCAAGTTTGCGAAGATCAGCATTCAGCTGACCTGGAAATCGAAGACAAGTAGTGACTCCAGACATTACAAGCGAGATAATATGGTTTAGGTCTGGGTAAGTTGGTAACGGAAGTCGAAGATTTCTATTACAAATTTCATATAATGCCTCGTTATCAATACAAACTGTTTCATGACTATATTTCAATAACTTTTCTATTGTTAGTATGGCATTATAAGGTTCTACTACAGTATCAGATACCCTTGGCGATGGGAAAACAGAAAATGTGTTTAATATACGGTCTGGATATAAATCACACAATTCAGTAAGAATCAATGACCCCAAACCAGATCCTGTACCACCACCAAGAGAATGTGTCAGCTGAAATCCTTGTAAGCAATCACACGCTTCGACTTGCTTTCTCACTACATCTAACACAGAGTGTATTATTCCGGCTCCGTCTGTATAAAATCCTTTTGCCCAGTTGTTTCCAGCTCCGGCATTTGACGAGACAAAACAGTCTGGTTTGTACGTTTGGCCATAAGGACCAGCTCGAATATTATCTACAGAACCAGGTTCGAGATCGACGAAAACTGATCGTGGAACAAATTTGTTTTTACCTGTTTCATTGAAGTACACGTAAATCCTTTCCTGTAAAATGGATTCACCACGAAAGGATCCCGTTGGATCAAGCCCATGTTCGTCAGATATTACTTCCCAAAACTAAAAGAAAAAAAATATTAAAAATTAATGTTGTACTACATTGTTTAAACTAGAAACAATAAAACACGAAACTATACATTTTAATTTTCTATATAAAATTCTAAAACGCAATTCTGTTAAGCAAGTGAAATTCTAATAAAATGATTTAATTCTCTTTTCTATAATGTATTAAAGAGCATATTAGAAGATATTATAAGGTTGAAATTCTAGTGCCCATAGTTATCAAAAATCTAAGTCTTCCCATAACTTACGAATTTCATGTATACTACACGTAAATACTACATTTTTTCATAAATTGCATTTTGGGGATAAATAATAAATAAAATGTGAACATTTCTTTCTTTTTAGTTTTATTGGAGTTTGTAGTATTAACTTTTACATGAATTGCGTCTACAAGAAAGAAATGTTCAGATCCAAAGCAGACTATAGTATGCACAGCAGAGGCAGGTTAACCACTAGGCTGATAACTAAAGAATAGAGTTCCCAGTTCTTTTGCTCTGTAGTTTACGAAAAGATGGTACACACAATCTCGAAATCATGGAGCCGGAAAGAAGGAATAGGGTGAGATCGAGGATTAGAGAATCCACTATTTAAAAATCAGTAATATTGTCTACGTTACCGAGATACTAATTTATGTACAGTCGTTCCTGACTTTAATATTAACCTTTTCTGCAGCACGCGCTTAATGGCTCTTATCCCACATATAATTAAGCAAAAAGCATCTGATATTAGTCAAAACAATAATCGAGACTAAAGTACAGAAATAACTGAAAGATCTTTTGCATTTAGCGAAATTAGCAGAAAAATACTGTATTTCACCATTTGACGCTGACGATAACCTTTCTTCAATATTCGGTTTCTCACTTCAAAATTTGATAGCGTGTTCGTTTTGCATAATTAATGCTCACACACGCTTCATGTTTTGTACTAGGTTCGTATTGACTTTGTCCATAAGTTTCCGTTAATTTGTGAATTGTTTTTCATAACTCTGCTTTGGTTGCAAATAATTCTCCGCCTATTTCTGTCAATGATTTCTTATAGATGCTCGATTGGGTTTAGGTTCGATAACTTAGGAGAATTTGAAGCTTCTTCTGACAATTGTATAAAAGCTACAATCGCACTTCCGCTCCTATATGCTTCGGATCACTGCCCTGTTAAAACATAACAATATTTTTTATCCATAGCCTGCAGTATTTTGAAAATTGTCGCGAAGAATATATAGGTATTCATGCTGATGCACTTGATCATCTATAAACACATCTTCTCTTTTCCATGGTGATCTACTTTACCTTCTCCCTACCCCGATTTACCAGTATGCACCTCAAATTATTACATAATTCCACAACGTTTCACTGTTGGAATCATATGATTGCTTTCTAATTCCTCATTTTCCTTCCTCCTTCTATATTGCTGTCCAACTGAACCAAAAATCTCATATATACTCGTACTTTACTCCACGAATTTTGGTTGTGTTTGCTTTTATTAGAGGGAGATATCAGTAAGAGCAAATCGAACATATATATCCCAAATAGTGTCATATACGGATTTTTATGCTTACAAGCTTAAAAAGTAACAAACGCTATGAAACACAAGGAAAAAATAAGAGAGTGTAACAGCGGTTAACAAACTGAAGGACTGCGATACTTATGAGTCGTCGGGAAAGAACATCCAATGGAGTAAGGAATCCATTTCTCCTACACATTTAAAAATCTTGAGAAATGGTATAAATTGGGTAGATCGTTTCCATGTGACTTGACTCTAGATCAGAAAGCGATATAAGTAGATAACCCTCCCTCTCCATTTACTCAACGTTACTACTACTAATAATAAACGTTCCTAATATATTCACTACCACCACAATTTTTATTATTATGTATTATTATTATTATGTATTATTATTATTATTAGTAGTAGTAGTAGCAGTAGTAGTAGTAGTAGTAGTAGTAGTAGTAGTAGTAGTAGTAGTAGTAACATGCAATATTATTATACCGGGCTGGTAGGAACCTAGAGTGAAGGGACATAATGACAATTATAATAAGCACGCATACAAGAACTGAATGTAAAGCGGTTTAGCATTCCTTTAGAGGATCTTATACTTCTTCGCTTAGGTTTCTAACTCTCCATTTGATAACATGTAAATTTTAATATGGTAATTTCTAACAAGGTATTGCAGGTAATGACTTGAATTTTTTAATAGAAATACAGAAGACCCATACAAATCCAACCATGATCTCCAATTTACGTTAGATGCCTTAGATTAATTGCAATATGTTTTTCACTAAGTTTGACAACAGAAAATAAAAAGTATGCTGTAAAGGAGAGAGAAGGAATTGCTGACCATCTGTTTGCTTGTTAACTGCTTTTAAAAGGACGATCTTACAAGAAAAATCATGTTGTGATTCTCACTTCTCAGTGGTTAGAATGTCCTGGACTGGAAAAGCCCAAAACCACTTCTTTCTTTCACGGTTTGTTTGTTTCTTCCACCCCCTACAGTTACAAGAAGAAAACTTGTTTGGGTGAGAATTTTGAATTAGCAGAGTAAAAGCAAAAAGTAAAGGACAGAATGATACCACGAATGAATTAAAGGGAGGGGCGGTCGCAACCTTCGAGAACATTTCAACTGTTTGAATAATCGAAGTAAGAAACAAGAAATTGCGTAATTTAATAAGAAAAGTTTGTTGAAATGTCCAGATCAAAACGCATTTCAAGTACTCGCCTCCACTTTCCTCCCAATCCCCTTCCGAAGGAGTTCTGCGGGGACTTAGGAGTTAGATTTCTGGATGTCGGCATCTATGTTCATGTTAGCGCGTCACGTATGAAGGATGACGTCCCTCGGTGATCACACGGGAAGGGAAGAAGGGAAGAATTGGGTAAGGAAGGAAGCGGCCTGGGATCTATATACCAAGTACCACCACGGCATTTGAATGAGGGAAACCCAGAAAAACCTCACTCAGGATGGCTGGCTGAAAAGGCTTTTTGCATTTTCAGGGAAAGGTAGAAGGAAAACCAGGAAACGGAGGACCAAGGATAGAACAATCTTTAAGTTTTACGTCCCACGATTATGCCGGCTAGGTTAAAAGAGGTGTTGATGATCAGAAATGAAGAAAATGGTGGAATGTAAAAAGTGGCAGAAAACGGGAGACCCCCGAGAAAACCCATATACAAAGTGTTTGTCCACCACAAAGTTCACTTGCCACGAGCTGAGATCGAACCAAGGGCCCCGTGCATTAGAGGTGAACGCTCTACCACTGAGCCACCGCGGGCCGACCAAGGATAGAATATCTAGATGCAGTTATGAAGAAGATATCTTATTAAATTATAAAATAGTTCTCCCAAGGGAGAGAAAAGCTATAAACTTCCCACCAACCTATGGTTGAGGTGATGAAGATTATTATTATATTATATTATATTATTATTATTATTATTATTATTATTATTATTATTATTATTATTATTATTATTATTATTATTATTATTATTATTATTATTATTATTATTATTATTGTCACCGAGGATGTCTTTTCGGGTTTCCTCCTATAAAAATATACACACATTATTTCCAACTATAGTTACTTTACTTTTTACAAAATGGTCTAATTCAATATTGGTATAAATCAGCGTTTCCCAACCGGTGTGCCGCGGCACACTGGTGTGCCGTGAATGGGCCGCTGGTGTGCCGCGAGGAATCGAAACAAGATTATTAATTTTATAGCAATCAAATTGTAAAACGTAGGGGAAAATATATATTTATATTTCACATTACTATGAACCTCTATTATAAATCTACAATTTTAAGTTTCATACTATGCTACTGTTCTCTACATTTCTAATATTGAAAAAAAAGTATTTGTTGTCATTGTTATGACCATTATTGCTTTTTTATTGCTGCAACTTGAAAATTTAAAATATCATTCAATCCTTTCGACAAATTACCTACATTTGTGTTTTAAAAGTAAAAGAGATTTGTTTGTTCGTTCGTTATTTAGTGATCTTCCTTCTTAGTAAAAGGTTGGATATATTTTTTAAAAAAGAAAGCGTATTTTTAAAAACTTGAGACCAATATTTCATTGCAATTGTTTTTTATTTTTAAATTAGAATGAAAAATAAGCATAATGATTTACCACAGGGGAAAAAACCAGTGTTCGAGCTTTCTTCTCTGTGAGAAAGAGATCAATAATCACAGAAAAAAATCACTGTGTTTTACATTTACATTTTAAGTGTGCCGCGAGAATCCAAGTAACAAACGTAGTGTGCCGCAAGTTGAAAAATGTTGGGAAACGCTGGTATAAATAGTAGTAGTTTTCAAGCCACATATGAGTTCTTTGTCTAACTGAATAGTGCACGCCCCTTCTGGCTTACTCACCACTATTTCACATTAAATTGCAGATGCTCGAAATATTTGTGTAAGTTTATCATTTGTAAATTAACATTACGTAAGAGGTCTATTCAAATTGATATGTATATTACGTGTATCTTTCTTAATTCGCATTACTCACGTCACCCAAGGAAACGAACAAATTTTAAAGTTCTGGTTTGAACTTCTCTTACAATAATGAGCAAATACACGAGGAACAAATTCACTATTATTGACAATGCGGATGGGGAGGAGATTTTGTGGACGAGGAAGGAATGTATGCTGGTGCAGAGGCGTCTCAGGTGGTGGGCAACTGCCCATGGCCTTGCATCTTTAGGGACTTCGCAAAGACCGAGGAGCCTCAAACGAATTGGCACTCGCTTTTGTCGATGCAACACTAGAAACAATTAAAATTCGGATTTATTTACAGAAAAAAGTACATAAGGCCTCAAACTAACTTTTCGTCTATTCGTAGTTATTAGGTCGCTAGCATAGGCGACAGGCGGCGAGTTTGTTTTATGGTTGCAATAATGAATGTGTATAAGCCTTTCTTTCCTATAGTACCAATAACATCGTTGATATTAATTGATTTCGATAAATTTTATTGTAATTAGGAATTTAGAAAACGGGGAAGGAAGGACTCTTAAACCTTTCTCGCCTAAGGCCTCACCGGAATTTGTTATGGTGCTGTACGAGTGGGATGGTCAAGATCAAGACAGGATAGTGAAAGTGTAAGTATAACTGAAAGGCTAAATATGAAACAGAGAAACAAAAGAAGAGGGAAACCATCCTCAACGAGAACTCCCTCGAAGCGGTTCCATGTTCGATTCCCGGTGGGGGCACTCGGTCGAAAAAGTGTAAAAAGCCTTTTCAGGACAGCCAGGAATAAGATTTCCCTGAGTTTTCCACATTCACACCATTCAAATGCCGGGGTGGTACCTGATATATAGATCCCGGCCGCTTCCTTCCTTAGCCAATTCTTTCCTTCTTCCCTTCCCGTGTGATCACCGAGGGACGTCATCCCTCATACGTGACGCGCTAACATGACCATAGATGCCGACATGCAGAAATCTAACTCCTAAATCCCCGTAAATCCCTTCAGAAGGGAGTTGGGAGGGGAGTACAGTGCTGTGACACTTCAAATGCGTTTTGATCTGGACACTTCAACAAACTTTTCTTATTAGATTACGAAATTTCTCGTTTCTTACTCCGATCATTCAGAGTTGAAATGTTCTTGAAGGGTGCGACCGCCCTCTCTTTAATCCGTCTGTGGTATAATTCTGTCCTTTACTTTTTGCTTTTACGCTGCTAATTCAAAATGCTCACCCAAACAAGTTTTCTTCTTGTGACTATAGAGGGTGGAAGAAACAAACAAACCGTGAAAGAAAGAAAGAAGTGGTTTTGGGCTCTTCCAGTTCAGGACATTCTAACCACTGAGAAGTGACAATCATAACATGATTTTTCTGATAAGATCGTCCTTTTAAAAGCAGCTAACAAGCAAACAGATGGTCAGTAGTTCCTTCACTCTCCTTTACAGCATACTTTTTATTCTTTGTTACCAAATTTACTGAAGAACATATTGCAATTAATCAACGCATGTAACGTATGCAGGTAATGACTTGAAATTTTTAATAGAAATACAGAAGAACCATATAAATCATTTATATGAGTCTTCTGTATTTCTATTAAAAATTTCAAGTCATTACCTTCATTACCTTGTTAGAAATTACCATATTAAAATTTACGTGTTATCAAATAAAGAGTTAGAAACCTAAGAGACTAGATATAAGATCCCCTTAACTTGTGCCCCTTATCATATCTTTTGCCCCTTTAACTGCTATGAGGCACTGAGCACCTGACAGGGAGGCTTTTCTAGGAATTACAGACTTAAATATTTGATGACTTGTTCACCTCCTTCGAGTCTATTTTAATTTTGCAAAATTTGCATGATTAGGAAAATATTCCCTATTCATGTCTTTTGCGCATAATTAGGAAAATATTTCTAAAACAAAGTGTGTGGTTATAACTGCTACAAAAACGTTGAGAAAAGAGATGCTCCGTAAACTGTTATAACTCAAATGTGTTATCTCTTAATTTTGCTGCACATAATTAAAACTTAGCTTATTCTGTCTTCATGACTATTCGAAAAAAATCTAGGAGTAAAGTTTTGAAACTTTTTCTCCAGGTGGCGATACATTTTTGTCAGGGAAAAATCCCCACCATCAACCTGTGAATTCAAAAACTACTTTTATACACTTTATGTCTAACCGATTCCACCTGTGTGAAGTTTCCCCCTGCCCCGCCATCACAAATTTTGAAATATCGATTCGAAACTAAAAGTACGGGTAATCATTTGTTTTTCATTTCTTATTGATTGTTTTAAAGAAAAGAACGTCAATGTTTCGAAAAACACAAAGAGGTATTTACAAAATGAAGTTGGAATGCAGCCAAATTTACCCTCGTTCCTCCACTTAGAAATTTCGATTGAAAACCGAAATAATGTGTTTGATATACGTTTGTTGTTGATTATTTTGAAAGAAAGAAGTTTGTTTCGAAAAACAAACATGTATTTATGAAATAGAATTTTTGAAGATGATTTGTTCGATTGTCTTTAAAAAAATATATGTTTGGGAAAGCTAAAAGAAACATTTATAGGACACATTTGGTGGCCAATTTCACACTGCTTATTCTACTTTTAAATTTTGATTCAAAACTAGTAGTGCAAAAAGTACTGATCTCGGGCAGTTTTTATCGGATATTTAGTGATTGTTTGGTAACCACATCTAGTAACTTTTTGTTCTCTTTTACGCCCCCTTTTTCTTTGCTGCTAAAAGAGTATGACACATTTTCAAACCCCTATTGAATATAGTAGAGACTATAAATTTTCAACCCTTAGGGGTGCACTTGTTCTCTTTTATGACCCCCTTTTCAACCCTATTTAACATAACAGAGATTACAAACACATAACACTATGGCACATTTTTTCAACCTATATTTAACATAGTAGATATTACACACTCTCTAGATGGGCTATGGCCATATGCAGAATTTCCCAATCCTTACTTTTTCAACCCCTTAAAGCAAACGTTCGTTAAAGGGAATAAGCACATTTTCAACCCCTATATATTATAGTAGATTTTACACACGAAAGGCTATGACTCCTTTTTAACATCTATTTATCATAGCAGAAATTACAGTCTAGGCTACGAACACATATTATAACCCCTATTTAACGTAGCAGAAATTACACACAGTTTAGAAGATTTAAACTGCACAAAAGGCTGAAAAGAGAACAAACACATATTCCAATGCGGTGCCACGAGTATCGTTCACGTATGGTAAAATGACTCCCTCGTATTATTCGTTCTTTTATGACCCTTTTCTTTATATGTTGATAAAAGAGTGTGACATATTTTGATATCTATTTAACATAGTAGAGATACACATATTTCAACCCCTATGTAACATAGTAGAGCTTACACAAGAAAGGATATGACTACTTTTTCAACCCCTTACACATAGAATTTCGTAAAAGGAAATACATCGTATTTACAAGTAAAAGAGTATGAAAATATATTTTCAACTTTTATTTAACATAGTAAAACTTAGGTTACCAAAGGCTACAAACATTCTTTTATAACGCCTATTTAACAGCAGAGATTACAAACACATATCCAAACCCCTAAAACGTCGGTTACCAAAGGCTACAAGCACTGTTTTATAACCCCTATTTAACATAGTAGAGATTATAAACACATATTTCAATCCCGATGTAACATAGCAGCAGGCTACGGCATATTTTCAATCCCTAAAATGTATCGTCCAGGTAAGGTAAAACTCGTTCTCTTCTACGACCATTTTTCATCTCCTATGTAATATAGTAGAGCTTACATACAAAAGACTGTGACTAGCAGGAATTACACATAGTCTAGGTTACAGCATAACAGCAGAACACGAACACATATTCCAATATGCAAGTAAGGTTATAACTATTTTTTCAACTTCTTACACACAGAAGCATATTTTTCAACCCTGTATTTACAAATAAAAGAGTGCTGCAAACATATTTTCAATTTTAACCACTAATGAACATAGTATAAATTAGGTTACCAAACACTACAAGTACCATTTTAACCACTCTTTAACATAGTAAAGATTACAAAGAGTCTAGCTACGGCATTTTTGTAACTCCTAATTAAAATACCAGAGATTACGAACACATAAGACGATAACACCTTTTCTCAACCCTCAACCCTCTATTTACCGTCCAATGTTTTCTTTTACGACACATTTTTCAACCCCTATTAAACATAGCAAAAAGGTTTTGACGGGCATGAGACCTCGTTCTTTTTAACAACACATGTTTTACACAGGACTTGCATGAAACTCGGTATATAGCCGGTATATTAGTTTATGTGGGATACACCCTTTTATAAAAAATGTAACCCATTTCTATGGAATTTGGTTTTTGAACATGCTGATCATGAATATTTATGGCACATCCTGATATTATTAATATATTCATTTCAGAGTATTTTGTTTGGAAAGTTAGTTGCATTAATGTAATACTAGGGTGCAGTGTTTTACCACTTTTTTTTCGAAACGAAATGCAATATCTGGCAAAAGTGGCCCACCCACATGGACATTACGAGTATAGATTTTTAAAAGAATCGGAAAATCGGCTGCTTCAGTGCTTCAGTGTGGCACGGATAGACGGTGAAAGACCATTCTGGCACAGTGTTGTCAGGAACTGAAAGTTTGTCCATGAGCTGTTTGTTTGATACCGTCCTTAGAACTGGTGGTACAGTTATTGAAACATCAGTGCTTTCCCAAAATATCATTTCAGTGTAATCTTTCGCCTCAAAATTCAGACTAGGAATGATGTTATATCTAATGGAGTTATGAAGATTCCCTGCTTCGTGTTCTCGAGCACTAAGAATCTTGTGTAATATATCTTGTCGGACAAGCAAGTTGACCATCAGTCATCATGGCAAGAACATTCTCTGGGATTGCGAAGAATGCATTCGTCTGAATGGATGAACGGATTACAGCCTGGTATTCCCTTGGTAAGTACCTACACTTATGAATGGTCTCAAAGACGTGACGAGGACCATCAGCAATGGAAGACTGTTCTGACACGATATTGCATAACCACATAGACTGTAAGTATGAATGTCATAATGGCTTGAGATATCTGGAACAAGTATCTCAGGCCTTTACTGAGTTTTCTGAGCTCTTCTGGACTATGATGAGGTAAGCCAAATTTTATTGGTTTGAATGGCACCACTGGAAGCTTTTCACAGTCAGATACTATTGAGCCTATGGGACCTGTGTAAGAGTAGAACTTGAATAAGCGCCTTCAATATACGTGAAGAGAGCTCAGAACGGCAGTTCATTAAAATGCAAGAAACAAATAGCCCATTGCATAGGTTATCCTGTTAGTTCCTCTAATTTTCGAAGAATACCTCCCTTCCAACCAGTGTTAGTGTTCGTTCCATCACACCCAAGAACCTCAACTTCATCAAAGCCAACTTTGCGTTGGTTGATGATGTATTTGAAAATAGCCATGGACTTGTCATGTGCAGAGCCAGAGGATGGTGTCACGTGACCAACGATAAATGCTCTTCTCTAATGATGCCTGTGTGTGTTTTAGTGTCATCCCTTCGATCATCAAAGTAGAGGTTTTAATGGAATCATCATTTCTAGAACTTTCTTTTAGATTCCGAGCAACTTTAAGTTTCGCACGACTTATTTTGCTTCTGCCCACAATTAAAGCAGATGTTATGTCGCTAGATTGTTGAGATGTTATAATTCCAGCCTTTAAAGCTGCCTGAAGTACAGTTGGTGTTATATATGCCCAGCCAATTCGCTTAAATTGTATCTCTGAGCAACATAACAGTTTCAGTCAAATCTAGCTTCGGTTTAGATGTTCCGTCTCTGGGTTTGGTTTCTTCCTCAGAAGAGCTATCCTCTGTTTTGTCTTCAAGGTGTGCTTCATTGTCACTAAAGTTTTGGCTGTCATTTGAAGCAGGTGACTGGGAAAGGAAACTCATGTCTACCCCCTTTACACAAACGTTAAGCCCTTCTCATCATTTGTTTTGTTACTGCTAAATCAACTGACTCGATGCGACCAATTCTGGGACCTCTTAGATCAAGAAGTAACTGGCGTATTTTTTGTGAAAATAGTGGTTAGCAAACTATTATCTGTAACGGCTA
The DNA here is from genome assembly GCF_964235325.1 of Thermobia domestica. Taxonomy (NCBI): domain Eukaryota; kingdom Metazoa; phylum Arthropoda; class Insecta; order Zygentoma; family Lepismatidae; genus Thermobia; species Thermobia domestica. Next base: position 177,556,799 of record NC_137458.1, read on the forward strand.
ATTCATATAAGCTGAAGGCAACAGTAACAAAATATAGCACTTGAGAAATGGCGCCCAATTCGAAGCGTATCCAACTCGTTCCTGACTGCGACGTTGAGTTAGACAGATCGGGACTGGAGAAGAGCGATGTGGTATTGTGAGCTGGAGGGGTGGGAGTGTCATGGTTTAAAATAACAACGCTCTGCTACCGCTATGAAGCACCAGTCGAAGGAAAAGACAAGGACAAAATAGCTGTAGAAACGCTTAATTGTACTGAATTTGTCCTCTTTTCGGTCCCAGAGGAGGCACACCTATCCCACCACAGGGGCATATAATTGGCATTTTGTGACATGAATGTCAGTTTTCATAGCATCTGGCATGTATAAACCCAAAAATATGTTTACTTTAACATGACAAAAATAATGAACAATTTTGGTATTTTTTTTGTAATTTTCAGTGAAATTTTTAAAGTTTGAGACAATAGTTTTCACAGAAGATATTTTCCGAATTGAGAAAAAATCTACACCTGTAATGTCCATGTGGGTGGGCCACTTTTGCCAGATATTACATTTCGTTCCGAAAAAAAAAGTGGCAAAACGACCCACCCTAATGTAATACCTCAGATTGCATCCCCCAAATTACCGTCATGTCATGCATAATAACTTACTCTGGTGCTCTGGTCACACACATTTTGCATCATACATGCAGTACATTAATTAGTATCTGTAAACACACACAAACTTTAACAAAAATATAATTATCAAATAATATACATTATTGTAATAAGCTTTGCAACAGCACTTTCAAACTTTCGCCGAGATGATTACAGAAAAAAGCTCTCCAGTTCCTTACCAGAAGGTAGCGTTCCCAAAACTGACGCGATGTTCCTTCTTTGTACTGCCATACTGATGCCTTGTAGTAGAAAAGAGGTTGTTCTAGCGTCTCCTGACGATAAATAAATGCGGTGACCGACTTCTTTTATAAAGTTAAAGCCTTCGGGACCCCATGAATCACCTTATTCGATAGCTATAGCGACAAAATTATATCTGTCGAGTAAAGTGCTGTACTTCTTGCGTTTTTCTGTTTCACGGCGAGCAGCCACATTCCCAGCTTGTGGTTTTTACTATGCTGCCTGCTGCTATGTTACATAGGGATTGGAATATTATATTTGTTTTTACCTATGTCTTATAATTTATGTAGGATAGACCTTTAATAAAAAAAATTAAATGATTTGCATGAAACTTGGTGTGTTGTGGTTTTTAAATATGCTGAACATGGATATTATATTTGGTTTTTCTAACGTCTTATAGTTTATGTGGGATACTGTCTTTTAAAACATTTTAACAAATTTCAATGGAACTCGGTATGTAGGAGTTTTCGAACACATTGTGTCCTCGAGGTCAAAGGACAAATTTTTCACCATGTATAACCTGTGAACGGTACAACATACTAAAAGTTTCTTTTCTGCATCTAGCAATGGGACATTGGTTATTACATACTACAAAGGCTAAAACTTCGAGGTCAAAGGTTAAATATTTAACAATGTATAATGGTGCCATATATTAAAATTATGTTTGCAGTTTCAGTTCGACACCCTCATCTAACCATGTTTAACATAGCAGAGATTATATATACAAGAAAAGGCGAATATTGTCGTGGGGTGGCGTGACGTGAGAGACGTTTGTGTTCTCTTTTGCGACCCATTTCTTTCCAACCCTATTTAACATAGCAGCGTACCTTCCATATCAAAGCAGAAATTATACATGAGAAACTATGACCCTTCTAATGACCTTTATGTAACATAGCAGAAATTACAAATAAATAAGTGCGAAATTATTTTTCAACTCCTATTTAACATAGCAAGGGTTATAGAGCCATTATTGAAAACTATGTTCTCTTTGTTTTAACTTCTACAAAATAATTTTAAAAAGCCTTTCTTCAACACACTTTAAACAGATCAGAGTTCAAAGATTAAATATAAGGTACAAGGGCAGTAAAAAGTACCGCGAGGTGAAAGGTCAAATATTCAAACGGGTGTAGCTCGTAAACGACGAAACATGTAGGGATTCTGCTTTCATATTTGGTATGAGGGCATTGAAAAGCAGTGACTTCCTGCATTCGACATAATCTAGATAGTAGGCAATTTTATAAAAGGTTATGGAAAAAAGCAGTGACCACGAAATTCGCATAGCAGCCAATGTGACTTATGTCCTCTAACGTCCTTCGAACGCTAATTTCATTCTTCAGTTTAGCCGCGAGGTTATGTCGTCTAATGTTCCCTATCATCGACAAGAAATGACATTAGCCTCTCATATTGCAAAAATAAATTGAAATATTTCCCCTAATCCTTACTCATCATAATTTACCTATATTAAAATTTTGCCAATTAGGAAGTATTAGGCTCTGATATTGTAAAAATAAGTTGAAAAAGTTTCTCCTTGTCGTTTCTCATTATAATTTACTAAATTCAACATACAAGAGTACATTGTAGTCCATGCATTCCTGTCCGTAGTGGTCAGATACTTTTAAGAATGATTTCACCCTTTCTGTAATATTACTGAGACGAATATGAGTCGCGGTACTTTATGTGTAAATTTTTGCGTCGGTGCAAATCATCTATTTTTTTGCTCATCCATTCATGTGTTACTCTCTGTTGTTTCCTGTATCATAATATAACACTACTTTCTATATATGGTTTAGGTTTCACCAATTTATGATACTAAGGAGCAACCCAGAATTTAAAATTAATTTTTTCTTTAAGGTTTCTATGCCTGTCTGTATTTCTCCCTTCCCTCAAGTCAATTTTTCCTCTAAATTTATACAACTTTGTTAAAATTTTCATTTCTAAGAGTGTAATTTAAATTATCTTCTTTCCCCTTTCATGACTCGTTTTCTTCTTTTATTGTCTCTACACAAGCAAGTCTCTATACAGGTAGGTCTCTATACTAGCAAGCCCTTCAAACATTAAATTTTACCAACTTGAACTTTATTTAATATGTTCTTATTATTCACCAGTGTGCAAATGGTAAAACCTTATAGAATTACCATTACTAATATTAGTATTACTACTAGTACTTGGAAGTTGCTTTAATATGGGCTCCTTAAGCATCATTTTGAAATTTTGAATTTTTAACTAGCTCAGAACTTTGTTCTATTTTGAACATATTTTGTACCAACCAGAAAAAAATTGTATCATTCTAATAAGCGAAGAAGGGCTATTTTAAAATTTGGAGGCCAGTTTTGTGGTGCAAAGTTTTAATTGAAAATTTAACTAAGAATTTTGTATTATATAAAGTTAACCAGGAAAGTTCTGCCGCATTTTGTGGAGATCTTTGTTCAATTAGCCCTCACACCGTGACTTGATTGCGAATGGAGATTAGGAAAAAACAGTTGTTGGTGTGGGTATATTCAACATAGTACCTAGTTGTGGCTGTTCAGTTACACCGTGAACTTGCGCAAGGACAGGGTGGACATGAGGCCTCCACAGAGCGCCATAAGAGCGTGTATGATGTACGAGATCAAGCTGGGGTTAAATGCCGTTGCAGCGGGGCGGAAGACATGCCAGGTCTTTGGTGGGGGTGTCGTGACCACTGGACAGTACAGCGGTGGTTTAACAAGTGAGACGGCTACGCGAGTAGACACCTCTGCTACTTTTCTGCCTCGCCTGAGGAAGAAGCCATTTCTTAACAGGGTATTGACATGTAATAAGCGGTGAGTCCTGTACGAAGTTAAACTGCGCCGTCGTCATTGATTAGAATCCCAAAAACCGGTTCCAAAGCAGTCGAAACCAGCACTGCACCAGAAGAAGGTCCTTCTGTGTGTTTGATGGACTGCTCGCGGCTTCATGCATCGGGAACTGCTACCAGCTGGTCAGAGCATCAATGCAAGTGTGTACTGTCAGCAGTTGAGCCGTGTTCAACAAAAACTCAAAACTCTGGAGACGGCACTTCTAAACTGGAAAGGGGGTCCTCCTATTACTGAACAACGCTAAGCTCCACTGGCTAGGATGACCGGGGACACCAATTGGATGGTAAATCCTATTGCATCCGCCATAATCTGCAGACATTGCGCTGTCCAATAATTACATTTTTCATTCATTGGACAATCACCTTAGCGGACGTCAATTCAAATCCCTAGTAGAGGTGCAACTTGCACCTGATTGATATCTTATTCGCTTCGCGACCCACCAAGTTGTACCGCGGTGGAATCCATGGTCTTCCATAATGTTGGCAAAAGGTCGTTGACTATGAGTCTCTGATATTCTCAGCTAAATACTAGTTTGTAGTTATGATCGGCTCAGCTAACTTATTTAAAGGAAATGGTGGTTTAAACATCCAATTTTGCAGAAAGGGAACGACAGGATTTACAATGGCTAACTCCTTTATAATAAATTCGCCATCATTATCGTGATAGGCAGAGAAGTGTACAACAACCCTCATCGTACTCTACTGAATAAATTAGAAAGTGTTATCAGTATAAATATTTCTATCTTTGTCTACTTGTGCTAAGGAATCAATTGTGCATACACAATCCATGTAACAGGTTCTGTTAAAGTTCCTGAAAATGACACTTTTAAATTTACAGGGGAATCGCGTACTAGATGCCATGTGTTGTCATATAAAGTTCCTGTTGGAGAAAGAATAAAAGCATACAGAGGATATCCGTTTGGATTTTCATCAAGAGTAACAGTATGTGAATAATTTTGATAATGTATACCAGTACCCGAAATCAAAGTATAGTAACTAAGAAGGTATAAATCGTTATTAAAATCAAGGGTGAGGGGGTTGGTATGAAATGATTTTGAGCCGACTTGTAATTGCAGTTTGTGAACGCTAAAGTTTCGAAATTCATAGGGATTAAGACGTGATTTCCCATTGAAGGCTGTGTTGGAGATGAAACCAATTACCAGGCCTTTAGGAACATTAACCAAAATGAGATTATCAATGTTGTAAGAGTTTGCTTGTGCAAGTATAGTATAAGATCTTGTCTCCACTCTTGCCAGAGATAACCTGGACGTTTCCGACACCATTCGCGTATTTAATTGCATAGCTAAATCTGCAGCTACATCAATGCATCGTACATGAAAAATAACTTCATCAAGTGCAACTTTATAACTTGTATTTTCAGAAGACATTAAGCAAAAATTATCTTTACTATTGTGTAATTTTTTACGTTAACTTACGTTGTTAGGAAACATACGATCTAAACTTACAATATCAGTATGAAGACGTTCATACAGTTCAAAAGATTTACTATTTTTCACTTTATTAGCACGTTTTTGAAAACCAGCATTTATATTATCTAATTTATTAAAAAGTTTCGCAGTATCTTTATGCCACATGGCACATGCTAAACGTGTTTCAGAAGCATCATAAGAATAATTTAATAATGTTTCAATATATGCACGATAAGGATAAGATCCTGATGAAGAACTAATTAATTTATAACGAAATATCTATTTGACTAAATAATTAATGTAAGAAACTATTTACCGGTCCATCAGTGTCATCTTGAGTTAAAGTTGTACCATCAGATTTGTAATTTTACAACGTACATAAAGATATAGATATGCAGGATGTCTATGCAGGAATAAATTCCTCTGTTTCTCCAGGAATAACAAATTCAATATGTCCTTGTAAGGTTAATGTAGAAATAGGACTATATTCAGCATTTATAGTTGCTTCAATAGCTGCGTCATTGGAATAGAAAAGAAATGAAATTGATTGGTACAATATTCAAAACTATTTGAATTTAGGAGCGCCATTATGAAAAGATATCGTTTATATGGTTACGTTTTGTTGGTGGTCCAAACTTTAAAATTGCAGGAACCTTCCTCTTACGTGATCATCTCTTCCCGTTACCAGATAGCGACCGCCCGACTTTATTAATGGCTTTTGTCTTCAAACTATCACCAGCTTCTTTTACACGCGCACGAACAGATTCTTTAAATGGACGATTTTCTAATGCATCACCCGCTACTTGTATACCCGTTTGTACTGCCTGACGTCCTACAGATTTTGCACCTTCTTTAAGAAACGGTAAAGCAAAACGAAATGATCCTTTCAAGAAACTACATATCCCATGTCCCCTTTGATGTACAGGTCCTGAAAAATATGGTATTTCACGTCCACAATGATGAGTAACGCGTCTTGCACTCATCTTTACAATTATTATCATTTATACATTTGTGTATACATTTTAATATCAAGTGTATTTTCATTAATAAACCGAAAAATATGTTGTAATCCTTGTGTAATACCAATCATACATTGATCTTCTAATTTTAAGGAATGTTTAATAAAAATTTGATCTTTATTCTGTAAATAATGTAACATACGAACGTTTTCAAGAATCAACTGTAGAATAGATTCAATAGATGAATAATATTCCAGTGTTATTTGAAGATGATGACGTTCAACTTTTTCATCGATTACAGTAGTAATTATAATTTCTTCATTTAAGCCAACATTATAAAAACTCCACGGAATATTAATTTGTATCAATGCGACATCCCATTCCCCATCACTTAAATCAATGGGTTGTGCTAATTTAACTCGAAATGATGATGTAGTATTATTATCAAAAGAATTACTACTTGCATTTGATGGAAGAGTAACGTAAAGGTCCTGTGTAAAGTTTGAATTCCTTTTGCAGACTGAACGGAATCTGATCTAATCAACGAATTCATACTTGATGGATATCCTAACCATTTTACATACATCCACCCATTTTTACGTTTCAATGCTTTTTCAATGAGGGAGGTTTTCTTTGAATTTATAATTACTTTTTGAAATTCTGTTTCATAAAATATTCCTTTAATTTCATCATTCCAATCTTTTAATTTATAAGTAACAGGACCTGATTTAATACATTTATCAACAATAATTATTTTTTGTGACCATTTAAATAAATATCCTTTTTCTAATATATGTTTATACTTACTAGCACGAACATAATCACCCGTACTAAATTTAGAAGTTATATTATTTTTATTCATTTTCTTTCCGTATAATGTTTCCCACACTTGATATACATTGGAATCATTTACTTGTGCAGGTGTTATTTTAATACTTGAATGATATGAATGATTATAATTATTTAAAATTTGATCTAATACATTAATATAACGATAAGTATTCTTTGAAGTAAAATAACGATACAATCATTCTTTTAATGTGCTTCTAAAACGTTCTGCTAACGCGCATTTAGTTTCGGAATGAACACTATAATGATTAAATTCATATTCTTTAAACAATTGTTTTACTTGACGATTATAAAATTCACCACCTAAATCTGTTTGTACGTTAAAAACGGACAAATTGAAATTTTTAAAAATTGTGTTATTGATTTTACCATTTCACGACCTTTCTTTGTTTTCAACGGAACACAACATGCATAACGTGAAAAATAACAATACAACATAAGATATACTTATAATTATTATTATACTTTGCAATATTTTGCATATCTACTAAATACATTTGTAATGTTCATTTGGTGCGCTAAAATAATACTTTTTACGTTCAGAAACTTTACGAGCTGGTACATGGAATGTATAAGCATTTTGAGAAGCTAACCATTTCTTAATTTTCTTTTTAGATATCTTTGTTTTACGTTTTACTGTTTGTATGCTTGATAAAGAATCAGGATTTGAATAACCATAATATATTTTTTGATAATTTTGTCATTTTTACATGCTATGTTCTTTCCAATGTTTAAATAAATTAGCTACTACTGCAGGACTAGGTGATTTTCTTACTTTACGAATACGTTGTCTACTATTACTGCCGTTCACTTCTGATGCTGGTGTACTAATAAATGTACCAATTAATTCTTTAGGAACATTAAGATCTTCTAATAAATTTTTAAATTCATGAATACCTATAGGATTTTTTAATATTTTCTTCTACAAACAACATCATTTACTAAATCTATAATATATGAACATGCTATTGTTTTAATAATAGATTTGTTTCCCTACGAAGTTTTTTCGGTACTGATTGTAAAATGTCTGATACAAATAGTAAAATAAAAGTGTTGTTATCATATTTGAAAGTTGACGATGAGGATTTTTCTCCTCCTTCTTCTTCTCCTTGAATGGCAGGTAAAGTAATAAGTTTACGTGAAGATATATACTGTAAATAACGATGCAAAGCTTGTTGATATAATTTTCGCTTTTGTTGTACACTAAGATCACGGTGTCTTAAAATGTTATTCATTTCTTCTTTTAAACGTGACTGATGTGAATCTATGAATTTAAAATTCGATTGAATTTCATGAACTAAAATCAGGAACTAAAATCATTTTACGTAATTCTGACATACTTAACGACTAAAAATACTACTTCCTACTGCTGCAAGAAGTGGTCCCAAGATTAACGGTAGAAGCGCACCGCCTTTTAGTAGTAACAACTTCTTCTTTTTCTCAATGCAGTACGCTGCTGATATAGAGCACGTAAGATCTTTCTGTCTACGTAAATGTTGCTTCTGATGAGAATTTAAAGGGATGCTTCCTTTTATTGCGTTTTTAGGTACTTGAGAAATTGTTCCTATTAAATCCCCTGAAGCATTTTGTAAAATTAGTTTTCGTTTTGTATTTTTGCATTTGCACAGAGCAAGGAGCGTGTTGATGTGTTGTTTCACCTTCAACAGCTTGATGCAGACTAAACAAAAAAATTTGTATGCATGTCTTTTACGTTACCGTACACATACATGATTTCATTGGGAAAAATATTTGTTCGTATTCTCAATGCATCGTTTGTTTTCTGTGTCAAGTCAAATAATAAATAAGTGTGAGGCTCGCGTGTTACTTCTTCGAACACATTCACGATTTCTTTACTATACCGTATAATTTGCCTTGCTAAATATTATATTTGTATTTTATCACGTGGATTTTTAAATACTATAATATAATGTGCATTTAAACTAATATAACGTGCATGTTTTCCTGTTGGAAATACATTTTGAATAATAAATATTAAGTCAAATTTTTATGATGTGCATACTTTGTAAATGAATTAGCAACATCACCATTTGTTTCTGACATTGAATCATCAAGTATTAATAATTAATTTTCTTCAATTTAAAAATTATTCATGTCAGGTATTCCCTCTACAAAATGTATTTTTGCATTTGCATCTAATTTTGGTATTACTGCGTCATAATACCAAACAATATCATTAAACTTTATATTTGATCACGTTCATTAAGTAAACGATTTACAAAACAAGTTTACCAGCACTTGAAGGACCACCGATTAAAATAGTAGAAGGATGTTGAAACTTTAACATTTTGTAGTCGAATGAATGCATACAATAGACTTTGCTTTATATACACACACACTCACACTCACACTCACACATTGAACACCGAGCTACCATAGGAAGCGATCCAATAAATAAATAAATAAATTAGTTTGGACAGCAAATGATCCAATAAATAAATGAGCATGCATTGCATACGATACAACAAAAAAGAGAATAAATTAAAAAATATTTTTTTAAAAAATTAGGAAAAATAGAGATAAATTAAGAATAAATAAATTTGAAGGATTTATGCATGAAAAGAGGCATTCATACAAGTCACATTCATTCATTCGTGGGCCTATAACCGTAAGGGCTGGTAACATGCACGTTTTCGGATAGGTTCATCGTCAGTCACGTCAAGTTCGTCAAAACGTTGTCGTTTTCTGTTGACCTCACGGTGTATCTTTGACTCTTTACAGCCAAATATACAGAACCCTGGTCTACGCACGATGCTATTTGCATTTTTTATTACAGTGGACTCAAATTGTCCAGATACTAATTTATAGAAACTCTCAAAGTTAATTTTCTGAGAGGTCCTATCATTTATTGTTATTCGCCTAATTTTGAATATATGCCGAGCATACCCTTGGGCATTTGTTAGCCTCATAGCCTACTTTTTGGTGCCTAAGCCGATAAAGGTTGTAAACCCCCAACCTTCTGGAATTTAATTTATCAGATCTTTTTTCTGTAGGTACATGATACATTCAGTGTCACAGTAGATTGTTCTGCCTGGTCCTACAGTTGTCATTAGTTGGTACAGTCTTAGTCTAGCCCACGAAGTAATAAATGCGGCTAGTATTACATTGGAAAATTCTAACGGGACGTTTTCAGTTTCAATGTCTCTGTACGTGAGAATGAGATGGTCAGATGGTCACTATCAATTGGCAGCACACTTTCAATTTCATATCTTGCCGTAGTTAAATACCTAAGAAAACGTGACCCCATCACTAACGATTACACTCTGTGACATACCTGTGCGTTGCCCCCACTTTCCATACAATGAATTGAGATATAATTTCGTACATTGCCTCAATCCCGGGCTCATCCTAATGTTGTCATAATGTAATCGTATGCCCTCGTGGGCATATTCTTCGATATATTTTTGTTTGTCTTCTTCAGTGGTACAGTAAGCTTGAAAACCAGAGGCTTCCTGGTTCATCTGAAGGAAGGAATTCACATAAGACCCGAACCGCCCACCTGAATTCCCCTCTTCACGATCTAAGAGTTTAAATTCAAATATCTCATATATATCGATAATTTTATAATCTTTACGAAGAGCAAGGTGTAAGAATGGAGTACAAAATGTTCCTGTGAGAGCACAATCAGCATCACTATGGGTACAATCGCTAGTGTTTTCTTTTTCCATGCATGTGCGGCAAAGTCCGAAGAGTAATCGACCTCCCGCAACGTAAGATCTTTTGGTGGCAAGATGGTGCATTTTACTACACCGTGAATACTTCCCAAATCTGGAAAGTCCGACCTCCTATGAATCTTAGGTGATTTAACCGGCATAAGTCTACGTACCATCACCCATGGCTATAGACTTGTTTCATCGGCATAGGCGATTCGCTCATCAGTCGCAAAATTGACGTAGGATCGAAAGACGTCCGTGCCAATACCGTTGCAACAGTTCTTAGGAATAAGAAAATCAGGCAGATAAGTACAACATTCTTTAACAAACCTTTGTATTATCTTATCCGCCTTGACGTTATTGTCCCAAAAACATTCCCATATTTCGTATAGGTTTACACCTATACATTTCAGGTACCTACGGTGCCGCATGGTTTGGTCATATCGTTTTTCCATCGTATTGTACGAGTCTTGAGCATCGTGCAGAGCGGCGTCACGGTAAAGGGAAACAAAGTCTACAGGATTGGAAATTGCACCCGTAAAAGTCGAAGCCAGCGTGGAGTCCTTCGTACCATCCATCGACCTTGTACTTACCAATAAACTTTTCCCCACCTCTCCTAGCATGCTGGATTTCTATCCCTAATTGGTCTTGCATGTACATAAGCCATTGCATAGCTTTAGTTTTATACTTGGTCTTACGATGAAAATCCAAAGCGGGAATAGCAGGATAGTATTCTCCGGTAAGTGCAAGGTATGATATGACCGCATCGCAAGACTTGCAACGATGGATGAAGCGATGAAACATTGGAAACCCTTCGTTTTATCTTCGATGATATCGGTAAATTTGATGGCCGCTTCTGTTAGAATTCTAATATCATTTTCACAATAAGCCAGCATATTCTTCTGCAGGTTAAACTCTTCGCCACTTACCGCACGTTCTTGTTGCAAGACTTCCAGTTGTTTTCTTTCTTTCGTGTTTCGCGCCTCAGAGTTATAGTACTCAAGCGGAAGGTAGGGACCGACATAATTTTGATTCTCTTCAGTATTAAACAAATGTGGGAAATTCCCCTTCTTTAAATTTTGTCTAAGTCCTAATGTTTTCGATAATTTGGATAGTTTAACGCCAAGGAAAAGAAAAAATCACGAAAAAGATACGATTACTTATGCTGATATTAAAAATCTTCTGACCCTGGATAAGAACACTAGGAACAATATGTTGGTTTTCTATTAGAGTTCTAAGGCAGAAAAGGCCATCGCACAGTGCGTCGAGCATATGGAAGTAATGGACAAAAATAAAACAAATCATACTGAAGTTTTTATCACATGTTTATTGTGTCGCAGGGCGTTCTTTGCTCACTTAGACTGAAGCAAAGTTGTTCTTGAAGTTATCGAACTTGACAACTGTACTTATATAGAAAATAATATCCCGGTCGTGGACGTAAAGAAACTACGTAAGACATTTAAAGCCTTATGCAGAGTAGTTCTGACGTGTGATTAGTCCCATACTAAAGAGTTCGACTAACATATGTTTCCTGTAGTAGTCATTCTTTTAGCATGACGCTAAACATACGTCAAAACGACTCTGCATAAGGCCCTTACTGTTTACGGCACTCGTAAACACGAACCCATACGACTCAAAACTATATAACACTAAATATAATGAAGAGCAGTGCATGAAATGACTGAAACAGTTCTAATTTTTTTTAGATCAGTCAGTACCATCACTGCCTAAATTATCAAATTCCATAGCTATAGAATTTATGAAGCTGGACAGCATCAGTTTTGAAATAACTTTCTAGATCTGTATCTGTCCTCTTTTTCTTTGCGTGAATCTTTATCTTGGAAGAGACAATAGGGTCAGATAGAATAAGCATATGCTTCGTCAAGTCTAAATATTATTGAAGAGAGACGTTTTCCGTATAAGATGTAGCCTAGTGTGACGGAAGACTTTGTGGAGAGCTTCTAAAGCTTCTTCCGCATAACGGGCAATCCTTTGGACTATTCGTCATTTCTTGGTGTATTTAATTTCGCTGTTGCTTCTTTGAAAACGAAGGCAAGCTCCTCTGCCGATTTATTCGCTACAAGATCTAAGCGCCTCTTCTTTGTTTTCACTGAACACTCTCCGAACTGTTTACTGGTTCTACTTCGAATAGAGACTGACCCGTCAGCCGCCTACATCGGTTTTCACGTTGCTGATACCGAGCAGTTATCACTGCTGAGACATAGTCCGGAAATGTACATGCACGATGAATCCACTCTTTATTTTTAGCTAGGAAAACTGACCAAACTCTGTTGCGACATCCTCCATTTTTTTTGCTCAAGGTCATATTAATAAATTACTAAATTTTTCTAAACTGTTGTACACATCTTCCGCGGCGTCTTCAAGTTTATAACGACTACAAATAGTCTGCATAGTTTCCGCTTTCTTCCGACTAGTACTGGTGGTTGTTCTCCATCTTTCAAAAATGTCCTTGTTTTTCATGGCATCTTCCTTCGCAATTTCACTAATTACAATCAATATTGCGGACACTTGCACACACACTATTGCTGATTCCAAAGGAAATCATTAAAGGAAGATATTCCTGCAGAGATCTCAAGACATGTTTAGGCTTTTTTGAAATATTCCAAATATACCAGTAAAAAATGATTACCAATCGTTCTTCGTAAAGGAAAGAATGTACCTGTGCTATAACTTCCCACTAGTGACAAAAAGTCTCACCTTTTGCTTTGGTCTGAAACACCAATGCAATCGCTGTGGAGATAATGACTCAGGTCGGTCTAATATAGTAGTTGTGCATGCTAATTGTTATCTGTAAGAGTGTCATCTCGACTCGGGTCAGTCTAAAGTGGTAACTTTGCGTGCGCCCTCTGCAGGATGACGGGTTGACATCAGTTTGTGGCTAAGGATTTCTGTCTCGTGAATCATTTATGCTTCATTCAGTGCTATTTGCAAGTCCGAAGAAAATTGTTTCTTTTCTCATTTTTGTCCATTGGTCGACGCACTGTGCATCGTAGCGACTACCATTATGGGCGATCGTTACTATTTTCTGAAAGACAGGACGCTCTACAAACACATGGTTAATAAAAGCCCTCATTTTCTAAAAAAACGAACGATTTCCATTATTGTCACCGCAAGTTTTACAAGGCTCATCGATGCCTTTTCTTATACAGGCGTAAGAAACGAGATTACAACATACCAGTACAACTTCGTGTTCCCTTTCACCACGCTCATTCGGTGCATTCAACATCGTCTCTACATCGTAGGTGATGTATGTAAACCTTTTCGTATGAACAGGCCGCTGTCTTCGAACAAAACATGTAATTGTTTATATCAACATGTGTGCTACACGTTAAACAAAAATGTTCACCACACACGTTATTTTCGACAAAGATGACACCGCAATAGATGCAAACCTTTACATTATCAGTCACTTTATTACGCCTCACATGATTCTCAAAACACATACCCTCAGCAAACTCTATTGTATGCATTGCATTTAATTTTGTTAGCAATATAATCACGTTCGTAAGTATGTTCACAAAAAGTACGAGTTTTACATTTGTGTGTACGGTATCTCGCATCATAAGCTTCCAAACAATAATAATACTTCCGTGCCTTGAGGAAAGTTCTAATGTTACGAATGACCAATAGTGTTACCTCTTTGATAGAGGATAAATATCTTATTTTCTGCCGGTTCTCCCGGTTAACGAACTATATATCCCGGTTATTCTTTTCACGCTCCCCATAAATCACGATTTGATACTCCCTTTTCAAATATAATTGGAAAGCATCAATACCTGAAAAGTCACAGCCTTCCTTACTTTGAAAGGTAACTTCTTCCATCTCGCAGAGACCTGCTTTAAGATGCCATGTATCGCAGTCTGTTCTTTATAAATTATACAAATCATATTTTGCGCAGTGGAGCTTTACTTGGCCCATACTAGGGCCAGAGGGAACCAGTAAATATTCTGATTTTCAATGTATATTATAGGTTTTTCCAAATAATGTTGGTATTTTGAATATTTGTCAACGACAATCGTAGTGATTTATTTCTTCGCTGGCCATGCATGCAGTGAAACCGAAACAGTACTTCTTGCCCCAAAGGGAACATCTCATTCGAATTTCTTACACGTTCGATTGAAGTGAGAACTGTCCTAGCAGAGAAATTGCCCTTTCTCCTCCACGGGACATACACTGCTTTGTTGTTGGTACTGTTGCTGCTATCTATGTATAGTCAAATGTAGTACGAGGGGCGTGTATTGGAGATCACATGTTCCAACGCAAAATCAAATAAACTTTAGATATATGCCTCTGGGTTAATATTCCTTTCATCACCCACAGGTCTTATGGTATTCATGGCCCGTAAGATGAAACTTTCGAAACCTTTGGCGCGTCCTCTTACAATTTAGAAATTACTTTTTCTTTGATTATGCCCGTCATTAATATTATCACTACTACTACCACTTGTACTACCAATATTAGCACTACTAGTAGTACCACTTGTACTATTGTTGTTCATGTTGCCATGTCCAACCATTGTTGGAACCCCTAGCATATGACGGGTCAGGCTGAAGAGAGCCCCATAGTCATGATTATCCTGTACACAGTGTTGAGGTGTATTGTATACAGGATTTTCTCCCAGGACTTGTTGCTTGGGTATAACCACAGCGTTGTCCTCATTTTGAAGCAAACTCCTCATTTCTTCAACTGGTATCGAAATATAGATTGCCGATCCCATCTACTTCATCTAAGAAAGCTAAATCTTCATTGGTTAATCGCTGTAAATTATTATTTTGACTCGAGTTAGGATTTTCTTGAGGGATCATGACTATGGTATTATTTTCAGATTAGATTAAGCATGGTTCCGAAACAAACCGCGTGCCGAAATCAACAAAGATCGATAACTCTGTATCTTTTATCCTACCCACCTGACCTTCCGCAAAAATAATAAATACGTACGTTCTGCTGCGCCTGATCATAACTTTCATATCTACGGAAAAACCCATACACAAACAAATGTAACACGTCAGCACTGGATACACAGTGCTGGTGAACCAGTGGATCATTACCTTTAAAGGCACGAATAGCGCGTAGCAGTGAATCGAATCTCTCCGACCCTCGATGTCCTAGGCGCTGTAGTTCCATTACGGCTTTCCAGGTTTTGAAGACCCTCGGGTAGTCGTTGAAACCGCGCACCAATTCTTGCAAGTAGATGTCGTCGATCATGTTGAGTTCTTCAGCTGGGTAGAAGAAATCCATCTGAAAGAAATAAAACGAAAAACTATTTTGAGTTATCAAGTTCATTTTAATATAAGAGAAAGATCAATCAATTGTTTTCAAGTTATAGTTAAATAATGATATGTAAAACACAAAGCAATCAATTATTTTCAAACTACAGTTAAATAATGATATGCAAAAGAGAAAGCAATCTGCTTAATATGAAGAGGAATAAGTAAATATTTACTTTATATTTAGTTGTAAACTATTCTTTTAAAATATCCACAAAAAGTCTCTCTATTCATTAATAATGGTTAAAACAGCTCAAGAACAATTAGAATATGTATGATTTCTTTCTTTTAAAAAATCAGTAAGTATAAGAAATATAAAATACACACCTTTTAATCCTTACTTGATCTTTAACAAAACCGCAAAAAGAAGAAATGCCTACTCTCCGTCGTAGTAAGGCTGGTCAAAACAAAATAAGTGCTTCCCCTAAAAAGAATTTTTCTTATTGCTGTTTGTACCAACACTTTTGGTTCAGCAAGGTTTCGTTGTCTGTAATATAGTAGGATTCAATGAATATCATAAAATCCTATATACTTAGTACTATTAAAAAAATTATATACTTTATTTAAAATACGTTTAGCAGACAATAGAGCACGTCTTCGATCTTCTACGTACGCTGACGTGAAAGGAAATAATGCCCCCACACGCCAAATGCACGTTATATCATGTCCTATCATTTATTGCGCCACCACTACTATCAGTGAAACTTAGCGGCAGAATTCTAAAATAGAGGTTAGGTGAGCGATGAATGTTGTTCAGTGCACACGCTTGTCTGACAATGTTCCGTATATTTCTATATATATTTAAAGTTGAGTATGGTATATTTGTATTACAATTGTTTCAATTGTGTAATAAAGCCCTAGCACATATTCACCATTTCAATCTTAATGTGAGGCACTACTTAATACTAACAGAATTAAAACATGTCTTCCATGCGCTAAGTTTTCTCTCACCCATAAGATTCAGTCAATTTGAATACTCCCATACATAAGCTTGTATGTTCTGGTGATATTAATTCGCAGTTCGCAAATTGGGAATCAATATAAACATGACTAATCTTAACATTAAGTTAAACTATTCGGTTGAATAAGGGGAATAAAGCCCATTCTTTCAGTAATGCAATGAGTATTTAGTTGGGAGACTCTACCCACAGCATTTACGAGGGATATCTCCCTCTAGCACTATTGTTGTAAACGATCACTTTGAAATCATATTACCAAAAGATGGAGTAAATGGTCTTCGCTGAAACAAAAGTGTATGGGGACTACCTAACAACAAATACGGGTAATGCCTGCTCTCAGTGCGAAACAAGAAGTGTTCGCTTTGGGGGAACCACATATAAAACAAGTACCATTCACTGATGGATAAGTCTAGGGGAAAATTCACTCTTAAACACGAACAAACTCTCCTCTCTCTCAGTGCGAAAGGAAACGTTCGATTTGGGGGAACCAAGTATAAAAAATAGCGCTCAGTGATGGAAGTATAGGGAAGAATTCACTCTTAAAACAGTGGTAAATTCTCCTCTCTCACAACGATGCATGAATGCACTTCTTGCGTTTTCTTTCATATTTTAAAACCAAGCCTAACATTTCATTGGTCTTATGCAGAGTTGTCTTGAAGTCTTATTAACACCATACTACGGGTTGACTAAAGGATGGTCATCAAAATTATATTTAGTCTCTGATTAGGACGTAGTATTTGATGACGTTAATCACATGTGACTAATTAATCTAGTTCAGAGGTTAATGTTTTACCAACGGTTTAGCGTGCAACACAGTTTGTATTTCATATATTTTCATTTTTTACAGAGTACGTCTACTTTTCTGTAGTTGCAATATTTATTTTTCACACCCGATGCACTTTAGTTATATAAGTTAATCATACCCAAATCAGCTATTTATTTGTATTCAAAGTAAACTCTGAACACCAAACAGTGTATCTTGCTTAATAAAGAGCTAGTATCCCTTTAACAGCTCTGACTAATCCGCGATTAATATATTCTCTCTGAATACCGCCCAATATGTTTAAAATACGCAAGTCCATATTTATTACATTTCCAGAGAATTTCTCGCCAATGCTTGTCCAAAGACAAACATCCATAAAACATTGTCTATCGCCAATTTTTCTCACTAAATTAAAAACCATTATTTCTTACGTCTTGATAAACATTTCACCATTCATTACCTTTCGCAAGACTTGCGACGGCTATACTATTCTAACGCAAATCCAAAGGGGAAGCCTACCGCACACTTCTACGATAAAAATAAACGAATGTGTTTCTTTCTTTCGAGTCTTTCTGTGGAAAAGTGCCACACATCTACAGGTAGCTCATGCACATCTACGTATAAAATATCTGACGCAATTTCTGCGATAACCAAATCTATCTCCGGAAACTGCCCCACTGCAAGCTGAAACCTCTATATCTACATTTAAAACTTTTTAGTAGATCACAAATTTTTAAAAAAATGCTCATTGAGTAATTACGAGAAACACAAACCAAATAACTATCAACCAGAGTAACAATGTTACCACACAAATCAATTACAAATTACAAAAGTAAAGTGTTGGACACTACGCAATTCTGTTTAATCTCGTTTTCACTTATAAAGATTCAAGCAAACTCCGCACTTGGTTTCAGCAGTAAACTATAAACGCTACTGAATGATTCTTTCATCTGTGACGGTTCTTAAGTGACGTTATCAAGCATTTTCTAAAAAGACTGACTAACTTCTTTTCGCAAGTAAATGGATATTTCCATAACTAATCTAATCTACACTTGCTTCAGCATTAAACTATGAACGCTACTAACTAATTCCCTCCTCTGTGACGGTTCTTAAGGGAAGTCACCATGCATTTTCTAAAAACCCTAACTTCTCTTCGCTAGTAAATGGATATTTCATAACTAATCTAATCTACACTTGCTTCTGCAGTAAACTATAAACTAGAAACAGTAATAAATCATTTCCGTCCTTCATTGGCGGCTCTTAAGCCACATCACCAAGCATTTTCTAAAGACTAACTTCTTTTCGTAACTATTTGAATATTGTTAGAAAACTATATAAAGTTTTAGATTCTCACATATTCCTAGTCATAATAATAATAATAATAGTTTCATCATTCAATCATTCTTGGTTAAGTTGTCCACGAGACGAGACGAGACTAAGACATAGTGTTCAAACAATAATTTGGTGAAGCGTGAAAAAATTCATGGGTAACGCTAAGGGGCGCTAGCACCCTCAACTAATCTTTTCAAAAAAGCAAATATCTCTCGTTTGTGGGGACCCCGCTCGTTTAGGGGTAGTTTCCCCACGGTTTAAAACATAATGGCTCAGTGGTAGAGCGTTTACTCCCGGTGCTGGGAGTTCTTGCTTCGATCCTTGTTCAAATAAGTTTGTGATAGACAAACAAATGTATGTAAATTTTCTGGGGATTCCCTCCACTCTCAATACAAATATATCAAGGCAACAATAATAATAATAATATAAAGCGTACTTGAATGTAATATCTTCTTTTGACAACCACAAAAATATCCAAAAAAGAAACACGTTGAAAAACAGGCACACAAATTTTTAGAGCGTGATAGCCACTAGTTAACCGTTTCGCAAGAGCGAACTTAGTTATAAAAATTGGCGCGATAGATTTATATATATAACATATTTATTTATTAAAGTTATAGGGGGTAAAGGAGAAATAAGGTAAAGGAATGTTTGTTTGTCCTTGTGTAAATAATGCTTTGGTTCAATTCTTTCAGTTTACAAAGAGCAAAAGGAAGGGATATTTCGTTTGCAAACATCTTGTCGGATCTATGACCTGAAAAAGAATACCTTTTGTTCCTATGGAGCTAGATGGTTAATAAATATAAATTTCTTCAAAATAATAACCATTTTAGACAGTTTTACAGTGTGCTAAACTTTGTATTCGGCAGATTTTATTTTGTAGATGCCCAGTATGTCTGGAATCGTAACAAGCACGTCTCTTAACAGGAGACATTTTGTCGAGTTTTAATAACATATATCACGTCACCAGACATCCAAGCTGATATCTAAAAAGGTAACGAATATTGTTGAGGTGGAATGCGACCAGCAATTTTTAAATTATCATAAATCTATTGATCCACACATTTGACCGAAGGAATGAAAACCTATGTCAGTTTTATACTCTTGAAATTTATTATTAGGGACCAAAGCATCTTGTATTTTTGCCGAAAAGAAAAGAGAAACTATTTTTGTCTCTGAATACACAAAGACCAATAAATCCTTTTAGAAAAAGATAAAGTTGTCTGAGACACTGTTTGTAAGCCCCAATTGGTCGCCTAACGGGAAATTGGTATTGAAAACAAACAAAGGGGCTTCAATAAATTCAACTACCACCAGAGTTTTAGTTGTTTGCACAAAGCTAGTCATTCAACAGGGGTGAATGGGGAGTGATATAATGCTTCCAGCCAGTGTTTACCTAAAAATGTACCTCGTCAACCACTCGGGAAAAGAGAGGAGGAAGGGAAAGCACTTTAACTTGCAGAATGGGTTTGGCGGCAGACAGAAACGTGGTCAAAAGTGAAAGGAAACATTCAGCCATTCGCAACAAGAAATGTGTGCTTACCCATGGGAAATAGAAGAGAAGAAAAACAAAATAGCTGGTCAATCATTGCGGGGGAAGGGAGAGGTTTACCTGTGTACAAGAGGAAACAGTGAGCAATAAGGGGCAAAAGGAAGGGGAAAATGAAATTTACCGTTCACTCACAACTAAAGGAAGTGATTGACAGATTACCATCTCCCTTGGTTCAAGCAGAACAACTTAGCATCGGATAATGGTTGGAGGTGTGGCTATACTGAACTTATGTTTCCAATCAGATAACAAGGATGCTTCTGTAGCGGAGGCAGTGGAAACTTGAAAACTTAGCATTTCAGTTCGTAGAAAGCTTAGCTGAATGGCGGATGTGCGTATCTGTTGGTGCACCGGAGGACTCTTGTCCTTTGAGAGGCGAGTTAGAAGGAAAACGGAGTTCGCTTTGCAGCGAAAAAATGAAAATAAATAAATAAATAAATAAATATTCATTCTTTCCTTTCCCGTTCCTACATATCTTATTTCTATTTTGTTCAGTTCTGTTCTGTTAATATTTTTAGAAAAAGTTTTGTAAGTTAGCGCAGCTCATTTTAGGACTTTACATAGTAAAAGGAACCAAAACCAATCCATTAAAAATTATACTTTTTAAATATTTTCGGAAGAATTTTAGCATGTTCACACATATTAGTAATTTCGAAATATTCTTCATAGTACCACAAATAAATTTGTTCAGAGCTTCCCTCGGCAAGCGAATCAGCAAAAATTGAAAGCGATCTGTGAAAAAGGAGGAAAATAATTTTAGTAAAGTGTGAGAATTTGAGTAAAGTGTTTGTGTTCTTTGTCATTCACTGTAATGATAAGTATCTTTCATATTTACATTCGTCCCTCAATCTCTCTCTCCCTTTCTTGACGTTTCCTTATCTTATCTTTGCATCTTTTACTTCTCCCAATCTCTCTCACGCACAAACACACTTCATATGCGTGTGCGTGTTCCAAAGTTAAAATGGAGCAAGAGACCGATAGTCTTGGTCTGGAAAATGTAATTAACTGCTAACTGTAATATTAAATGTTTCATATTTATATTCGTCTCTCCCACTCTCTCTCTCTCTCTCTCTCTCTCTCTTGACGTTTCTCTATCTTGACTTTGCATCTTTCACTTCTCCACCTGTCTCTCACGTACACACGTACTTCATATGCGTGTGTGTGTTCCAAAGCTAAAACGGAGCAAGAGACCGATAGACCTGGTCTGCAAAATGTAATTAACTGGCAACTTCACCGTCGTATTTTTCGTACTCTGGGGATAACATCTCCAACCCTGGTCATATCTGAAAGAAATACTGTTCAAACGCAAAGGAATAAGCAAAAATATTTTATATCGTCTGGGTTACCAAGTCTCAGTCGAATTACCGGGTCACTACAGGTTTGAATCCTCGACCCTGTGGTGGTCCATAAGCTAACCAACATCATCCGACTGACACTATGATCCGTTTGAGCTCTAGCGTGTTCATTCTATCTGTCAAATTACAACGTTATATTCGCAAGAGGTGAAATTGATGCTGGATGCTCGGAACAGATAAATCTTTGGAAAAGACTAGAAAGGGGCAACCTCTTTGGTTATTTGAAAACAAAATTTTATTTATACTAGTTTGAAACAAAATTTGTTTCCATCCTATAATTCAGTGTGTTTTGTTCATGTTGAAATTTGAAACATGCAAGGTCTGCTACATTTATAAGGAACATCCAGTTTTTCATTTGAACATTTGTAACTTTTCATTATGATACAGTTTGTACTTTTAATATAGGATATTTTTGATAAAAAGTTAGGAGTAAAATACCACTCATTCAATTTATCTTTCTTTCTTTTTCTTTTCCTTTCTTTTTCTTTTTTTGATCACTTTGCATTAGTAGTCTGCAATGGAAGATATAACCTACGCGACCTATTGAGTTTATTAGCAAGTAGTTTGGATCAGTATGTCCAATGAACACTACCGAATTTAGAACCGAACCACGTGGAAACAAAGCATGTGTGTTAAACTTTTGACTTTATCTTAGATGTGTCTCGGAGATCTACAGTTCTACTGAAAATTGAGTATCCTTTTGAAAGTGACTTAATGAATGTTTCAAGCATTCTCTATATATTCGAATAGTCCTGAAAAATATATAAAAACATAATGTTATTTCTATATTACTGTTAGATTTTTGGTATTACCTGACCAGCGAACGAGTGCGGGCGGCCGGTTTTGGAACTAAAATGCAAGAAGCAGTGCTTCTAACCGGATTACTTGTAATCAATCTATCACAGTTCTTTTTGTCCTGTTTGTAATAAACCACTTCACGCATATGCTCAAGTCAGGGACAGATCCAGGGGGGCGATCGGGGTGATTGCCCCCGAGAATAGGATATTTTTTTTATTTTAAAAATAAAACCTAAGAATTTTCACCTTTGTATTATAAATGTAAAATAAAATCTAAAATAGGTAGGCCTTACTTTTTTTTGTTTTACATTGCAGAAGTCAAATAATAAATTGCAAGAAATTACCGACATTGGCGTTCTTGCTCAAAAAATGTCCACCTTCGAAATCGCAGGTGGCCATTTCTGTTCTAAAAATTGCAGACAATAGCTACTTCTCCTTTTCTAAACTGCAACTTTTAAAAACCGTTGGATACACTGCAGAGTGAAACTCTCCGCTCCCCTGTCTCACCGCACTTGCCAATAAACTGATGTAAACACAACAGCAGCGCCATACTCCCAAAACCTCACTGCTTTTCTGGTCAGGTAATAATGGAACTTTATAATGTTAGGTTCTTTTCTTACTACGTTAAAATTCCATTCTTATCTGTTCACCCTTTTATTTTTCTTCGTTTCTCGACTTCTCTCTCTGCCTCATTTCTGAAGCTCTGTGTAATATACATCCATTGGTTTTAATGTTTCATTGTGTTTCAGTTTCTCCTTACATCTTATGAATCTTTTTTCATCTCGGTTTTGTTATTTCATTTTGTCGATACGGATACATGTGTAGTTTGAAATTACAATTGCGCTCATGTTGTTAGCTAATTTTAGTATGGGAGAGAAGAAAGGAGGAGAGAGAGGGGGTCTCTTTACCAGATACGATTATGGGATAAGAAGGTGTATATTGGGTGGCCTAGCTGCACGGCGTTAGCTGTCGCAATTTTTTGAAGCGGAGTGTACAACCTCTGTGTAAGGTTACCAGAACAGGAACAAGAATATACAAACATAAGAATTAAATTGAATTAAAGTCCAATAAAAGCATTTCGACGAAGGAATCTCACAAGTATTTGATTTGACGAACCAGGTAATATAAGTAACAAATAGTTATCGTTTTATTTATATAATTATGATTTCTTCCCTTTTTTTATTACATTCGAATTGGTGCTGAATTTAAGCACTTCTATCCCGTTACTGTTGTACTCTATATACCGAAATTTATTCAAATCGCTTAAAATCTTTATAAAAGGGCGTATTCCACATACACTATAAGACGTAAGAAAAACAAATATAGTATTAATGATCAGCATGTTCAAGAACCCATATGTACCGAGTTTTCCGCAAATCGGTTATATATATATATATATATATATATATATATATATATATATATATATATATATATATATATATATATATATAAGGACGTATCCCACTTAAACTATAAGACCTGGTAAAAACAAATAACAAATAGGTTCAGAAACCCCTATATACCAAGATTCAAAAAAATCGGTTAAATTTTTTATAAAAGAGCGTATCCCTCATAGACTGTAAGACCTAGGTAAAAACAAATATAATCTTCATAATCAGCATGTCGGATGCCCGTATATATAGAGGCTCATTCAAATCGATTAAAAATTTTATGAAAGTGCGTATTCCAAATACACTATAAGACCATATATATATACCGGTATATATATATATATATATATATATATATATACCGGGTGCACCATTTATAATGTCCCACCTTTATAACAGAGGAACTAAGAGAGTGAGAGAAGCGAAACTTTGCACAAAACAACTACAGGAAGGGGGGCATCTATCCATGTATTGGGTAACATCACTAGGTGAACAGTGTTGCCAACCCAATATAAAGTTATGATTTTTTAAATGGAATGACCTAAATTTAATATCATAATTCGAATCAGCAATGAAAACAAAGACGAAAGAGATGACACTCGTAGATCAGTGTTGCATACTTTTTGAGAAATATTGTAAAACATATGTCAAATTTAAACGCCTTTAACACACACAAGGAATGAAGTAGTAACTATTTGTGCACATTAAATGAAATACTAGGAAGTACTCTTTAAAATGACTTCAAGTTTAGAAGGATCTGTTAAACAGTATTGACACAACAGAAGAGAGAAAAATTGAGTTTGGAAATAGTGCAATAACTTGGAAAAGGTCCCTAGTACAGTATGGGTTTAAATGCATAGAGGAAATCAGTATGTCATAAGGAACATTGTCACGTTTATTTGAGATCGATAAGTCAAGTACTTACCAAGATATTCGGTACTCTGTAAAAGCTGAGAATTTTGTGCTGTACAAGATGGTAACGCTGTTTCAAAATTCCCTTTTTTCCCTCCGCGTTGGAGAAATCGTGAAGAAATGATTAAAATGAAATAAAACATTAATCAATGGACATACAATGAAATGAAACCCATTTGAGTCCTTGAAGGGACTAATTAAACGTAATGTGGATATAAATTGTTCTTGAGTTAGTAATACCAATTCAAATTTTAACAGGATGGTAGGAATACGTTTACGAGATCTACCTAATAGCTATTTCGTGCAGTGAATATACTTATTCTCGTGCAAGTTTAGGGGAGTAATATCGAAACAATTCAATATTATCTGTAAATATTACCGACTTGTTATTATTTCTTTTTTAAACACGAATGAATGAAATAAGTAAGTGTGTTCCAATTGAAGCAATACAAAGGATGATTTCCGGGCACAATTTCTTTGGCTGTATTGTAGCTGTTGGGTGTAGCCAAGTGGTGTAATCAAGATAATTACTCACTTTCTTCGTTTGCACGTCTAAGAGGATCATTCGGAAGCATTGTTCAAGAAATTGTTCATACAAGAAATGCAAGAAGTCATTATAACTGCTATGCCGATGATCACTAACAAAATGTTAAATATTGCTTTGCGTTGACGTAATCCATATCGGAATAGTTCCCCAAGTCTTTGGCATTACCCATCAGGTAACGAAACAAATTTCTTTGTGTGGTATACTTTGTACAGATGAACTCTCACTTAGGAACTTAAAATTTTAAAGTCATTCTCCCTAACTGAGTATTTTTTTATTTATTATTATTTTGCTACCATATTATAAATCGCTACAAAGGTTAGCTGTATGAGTTGTAGCCTATATGCACCAATGAAATAGGCATTTTTTCCCTGGAAATACCTAATTATATGTACCATAAAATTCGTGTATTTTTTAAATTTCTACTTTGCCGCCAACTTTTCAAACTGCACTTTATCTTTTGTATTTGTCAGCTCATGTATTGAATGTATAGTTACAAATCATCGAATAAGTTTGAAACGCGCTACTGCCTTTCATGTGAAGCTCGACATAATGTTTTAAGTACATTTTTAGGAAGATTTCTCGTGCAGCTTTACTTTTGCCGTACAACTCGAAATAATTGTTCAAAAATTACAATTCTTTACAAATTCCTTCTTATTGTTTACTAAATGATTTGCGCTGGCCGACATGGAAACATGTCAAATGGAATAGTTAAATTTCAAGGGGACCATCATAATCAATTGTTGAAAAATTAAAATTATTCTAGGATTTGCGTTTAAATACGGCGTCCGGATGTATGCATAAAAACTGCAGTGTAAAAAACAAGAAACAACCTGTGCTAGTAGGGCACTAAAAAGCACGAATGCTATCTAACCGAGTCACGGCAGGGCGAAACTGAAGAGCATCTCTAGAGAGGGGGTGAGTCCGAAGGGAGCAGGTGCGTCAGCGAAGGTTGCTATTTGCATAAATAAGGGTAGGGAAATGAGTGGATTTTGGTGATGATATGAGTTTCAATAATACTTGTCACGGTTTCATACTTGTAGCGTTCCACTTGTAAACATAAAATATAACTTATGTACACTGTGCACAAATACAGCAAAATAGTTTCTAATACAACCATCATTTATATGCACTCACTTATTTTATCCCTAGTAAAGTACTCGTAAGAATTTTACACTATACTCCGCGCCACCCGAATTGGCGTGTGGCATCAACCAATAAACTCACAGTGCACTGTTACTAAACCTTCAGGGAGGAATCAAATCATTCATAATTAATTTTGTTCGTATTTGTGGACAATTATGAATGAATAGGTTCCTCCCTGAAGGTATAGTAACAGCGCACTGCGATCTTGTTGGCTGATGCCACACGCCAATTCGAGAGACGTGGACTATAGTAATCTACACTTGTAAACATAAAATACAAGTGTATTACTTTGTATTTAACTCTATCGCTTGCAGAAAATTGTTCTTTATGTCTTTTCATGCAAAATACGAACTTTTACCTGTAAATCTTTCAAAATTTGTTGCGCCAAAAGTAAATAAGCACCATATTTACTATAAATTCAAAGGTAAATAAATTGAGCAAAATGCAAGTACTAGCAAGTAGTAAGACTGACGTAGTGTACTATACACTGGCTCACGCACAACAATGCGTGATATGTTTGTAATATAGTGCTGATGGGATTCACTAAAATTTTACTTAGGTGTTTTTTTCTTTCTTTTTGTCCTTGAACATAAAATGTGAGTTAGGATACGTAGGTTGGCTTTGGTTAGCTTAGTTTAGTATACATTTAGTAAACTCCTTCTATGATAATTATGACGTAAAAAATTGTGAATTTTGCATTAATATCACAAAATATCATTGGTTCAAGTTTTCTCTTACATACACAATTACTAGGTCGTAATTACTGAATGTCTTAAAATGTTTTATACAGCATCATTCTGCAGTGAATCGCGTTAACGAAATTTAAAATATGGCTTTTTTTTTCGATTATCGGTATGCAATAATAATAATTATTGCATCGTTTCTGCGTTCGTTTGTGATTCGCAAATTTTGCGAACATTATTACGAAATTAGACTCATATACTGTTATTTAGCGTGGCACATAGACTGTTATTTGTTATGGTACCAATAGCTTCTAATGTTTGCAATTAGTATTTAGATGTACCGCTACGTACAACATTATGTCCTAGCAACTGTTCGGAAAAATTTTTGCAATATATTGTACGACAGTCACTTCGAAAGTTCTGCACACTGAAAGATGTTATGCAAGCTAATAATTTATTGTACAAATTATCTTTACAGGCGTTCAATACAATCTTCATACTTGTTTATGACAGCTTCCCAACATTCGGCAAATTCTGTATTCTGGATAGGGCACCTTCATTGTTGAGATGTCTGACCACTCGTGTCACCTCACTGAAAGCTTCATCAATCGAATCAAAACGCTTTCCACAGAGTGGTTCTTTTAATTTGGGAAACAATTCAAAGTCTGGTGGGCTCAAATCAGGACTATATTGGAAAGGAAAGTATTTCCCATCCATACTTGTTGAGTGTCACTCTTACTTGTAGAGCAGTATGCGGCCTTGCATTACCGTTCAGAGTACACCAGCTACAAGAATGTCGGGATTTCTTTCAATAATTTTCGGGCGCAAAACATTTTGTAGAAACAGCTTGTAATATACGCCTGGTATAGACGTCCCCTATGCCACTCTATTGTAGCAATCTCTCCATTCGTATCATACGCGAAGATCATCGTGAGTAAAATGTTTGATTGTTGCTAGCAGAATTTCTTCGGGCGTGAAAAGTTTGAATTGTTTTAATGTGACGACTGAAACTTCAGTTCTGGTTCAAACTCTCGTATCCAGGTTTCATCAATTGCAACAGTCGTTTGAAAAAACTGATCTCCTTCTGTTTGATAACGTTGAAGCAATTTTTCTGCGATTCTTTTGCAACATGCTTTCTGCTCTTTACTCATATCATGCGGAACCCATCTCGTCTTAATTTTCAGCTTTTCAGTAATAATTCTGTAAAATGAAGTGACAGATATTTTGGTATCATATGCAATTTTCTTACATATTTTCGTCGACCCTCTCTCAAAATGTCATTCACAATAATCTCAGGAGTGTAGTCTGTTGCAGTTGATGGTCTTTCACAACTTGAGGTGTCAGCAATGATTACACGACCTTCACGGAAACGAGCTGAGCACCGAAATACAGTGCTATGATCCACTACACTATTTCGACAAACCTCCCGCAAAACATTGTAAATTTCAGTTGAATTCTTTCCACATAGAGTTTCGATGTTGATATAGAAACGCTTATGTGTAACCCAACCTCAGCCAGGTTCACCACTGAATTTCTCACAACACAGCTAAGCAAACCAGAAAACACAGAAACAATCATCAAGTCCAAACTCTGACCCACAACAAACCTAAAAGTGACTCAAACGGTCGTGCATAGGCTGTGTGCAAGACTTTTGAAATGACCATCGTACTTATACCTGGACCCTCTCATTACGTAACGGTTTGCGTCAACACAAAGCGAAAATAAGCATTTCGGTTTTACTTTCACGTGGTGACGTGTTTGTTTTCTACGGACACAGTTCCACGTTTGCTTATCCTGAACTCCAAAATATGTTATATGATAATGACCACGTAGCACAGGATGGTGCTTGTCTCTCTCCCTTGTCTTCCTTTATGCGCAAATACACTGTCGCTGAAATGCCTTCTCCATACGGACAAAAGCCCGTGTGAATTTGCAACTTCGTTCAGTTCAAATAGATGAAATGAGTGACCAACATACAGAAGTTTGTAAGTATTTCCCCGAGAGTAGTCGCTTTTCAGACATATCATTTTGCAGTATATCATAAATCTGTATTCAATTATTGTGAACTATTGTACAAAAAACAAAAGATTTTGATTGAATTATAATAGGAAAATACTGTGGTTAAGCCTTCTTAAAGTTAAACTGCGAGGGCACGGTTGCTCAGTGGTAGAGCACTTACCTGTGGTGCGTGGGGTCCCTGATACGATTTCCGATCCAGTAAGTTTGCGGTGGATAACATCATGTCCATGGGGTTGTCGGGTCTCTCGCTTTCTCTCACATTCTCATCCCATTAATTCTTCTATCATCAGTCACTTGCCTTAATCATTGTCTCCCTTAGCCTAAATGGCATAAACGTGGGACGTTATACAGAAAGTTACGCTGCGCTAAGGAATACGATGTCGTATATAATTTGCAGAAGAACTATGGAATATTCTTTACACAGTACGTTTACACTATTTTGTTTACAAGCATATCCACCTTTGCTAACGCGCCTGGTCCCTATAGACAACTTGATTTTCCACTACTTTGGCCCAGCCCTGACTTGGTTAAATACTTCCTTATTTTTTGTGACCATGCAGCATAGATTTGATTTTTTTTGCATTCTATTCAACTCACTACGGATCCAACCGTTCATGGACCCACCAGGTTCTCCGTTTCCGATTAGATACATTTCCTGTTTTTAATGGACATCTAACAGGGGTTGTTTGGTGTTTGTTCCACTATAGCTTTTATGGCATATTTCTACGTGCTGTACTTTTACTCGTAACGTTTGGGTCCTCATAAGGGAATCTGCACCTATGAATTCATAAATGCAACTCACTTCTTAAAAACAATTTATAGATTATTTGTAGTTAATTTCGTGGTGAATGAAATACAAAATAAGTTGTGTATGGTCCCCTAAAATTGGTCAGTACGTATAAATATTGAAAGATCTTAAAAATTTTGCTACCATTTAACAGAACTTAGCCTAGGCCCTATGTATTTTCAATTCAAATTTTACAACTATTAGTATCTACGTTTTATTGTCTTTTCCAACATATTCAGGAGAAAGAAATTAAATTAAAGAAATATATGTTTATGATCAAAAACAATTATTTGTAACATACATTACAAAATTCATGAAACAGAAAAAATATTCTGTTTCCTTATTTTAAATAGTTTGCTTTAATTCAGCATGTCACAGAATATAACTTGTCTCACAGATTAGTACTTTAATATGTCTCCAAAGCAGAGGAAAAAAAAAAAGGGAATTTTGAAACAGCGTTACCATCTTGTACAGCACAAAATTCTCAGCTTTTACAGAGTACCGAATATCTTAGTAAGTACTTGACTTATCGATCTCAAATAAACGTGACAATGCTCCTTATGACATACTGATTTCCTCTATGCATTTAAACCCATACTGCACTAGGGACCTTTTCCAAGTTATTGCACTATCTCCAAACTCAATTTTTCTCTCTTCTGTTGTGCCAACACTGTTTAACAGATCCTTCTAAACTTGAAGTCATTTTAAAGAGTACTTCCTAGTATTTCATTTAATGTGCACAAATAGTTACTACTTCATTCCTTGTGTGTGTTAAAGGCGTTTAAATTTGACATATGTTTTACAATATTTCTCAAAAAGTATGCAACACTGATCTGCGAATGCCATCTCTTTCGTCTTTGTTTTCATTGCTGATTCGAATTATGATATTAAATTTAGGTCATTCCATTTAAAAAATCATAACTTTATATTGGGTTGGCAACACTGTTCACCTAGTGATGTTACCCAATACATGGATAGATGCCCCCCTTCCTGTAGTTGTTTTGTGCAAAGTTTCGCTTCTCTCACTCTCTTAGTTCCTCTGTTATAAAGGTGGGACATTATAAATGGTGCACCCGGTATATATATATATATATATATATATATATATATATATATATATATATATATATATATATATATATATATATATATATATTCGTGATCAAAATGTTCGAAAACCTCTTTAAACCGACTTTCGTGCAAATCGGGTGTTATGGTTAGTGCTTCGTTATTGCATATGAGTGCACTATACACTTACGTTAGTACTGTGATAATTTAGAAGTTATTAATGAATAAATCGAGAGGGGCTAAGTATTCTTTTAAAGTTTTACACAATTTTACACTAATTGTCAGACCATCGGTTAGTACATTGTTGGAGCTCTATAAAACACTAAGCACTAACGTTAGTGCTATAATACTGTAGTTTAGGAGTTATTACTGAAGAACTCGCGTGCGGCTAAGTTTAAAGTTATCGAATATTATAATAATTGTCCACCAAAAGGTGAGATAAACGTCAAAGGTTAGTGCATCATTACTGCTCCGAAAATCATATTCACTAACGTTAGTACTGTTGTAGTTTAGGAGTTATTAATGAATAATTTGAGAGGAGCTACCTTTATATTTTTCAATTTTTATATAATTTTACACTAATTCTCAGATAGATATCAGACAAACATCTCATCGTTAGTGCTTTCTTGGGGGGTTAAAGTTTTTTATTCTTGCCTCCAAACTATTGAAGCACTAATAATATGATTTGGTGCTCCAAGAAGCATTAATGAACCACTAACAATTACACTAGAAGGGGTCATTAGTGATTTTGAATTTGTCGGGAATTTGACCCAATGAAAAGTTCCCAATGTATTCCTTATGAAAGTTTCGTCACATGTGATTTGCCGTATCTATGCTAATAGTGAAGCACTAAGGAAACTATTAGTGTCTTCAAGAAGAGGTAACGATACACTATCCATTGCATTAGATTTTATTGTTATGTTTTTCTGGGGGTTAACTTCACGTTAGACCCCTCAAAGTTTTATGCTTCCAGCGTCCAAACTATAGCAGCACTAATGTTAGGAGTTACTACTTTAGGAAGCAATAATGAAGCACTAATGACTGCAGTAAAATATTAATAGTTTTGAGTTTGGCGGGAATTTGACACAACGAAAAATTCCCCATGTATTTCTTATGTTTCGTGATATATAATTAGCCCTATCTACACTAAATTTAAACACTAATGAAATTATTAGTGTTTTCTAGAAGCACTAAGGATGCTCTATCGGTACCACTAGGTTTCATTGTTAGTGCTTTGTTGAGGGGCTAAAGATTTTTGCTTCTAGCGTCCAAACTATTGAACCACTAATATTGAGAGTTGGTGTTCTAAGAAGCACTAACGAAGCAGTAACGATTGCACCAGATGAGATCATTAGTGCTTTTGCATTTAGCGGAATTTGACAAAATGAAGAGTTCTCAATGTATTTCTTATGGGAGTTTCGTCACACATAATTGGCCATATCTACACTAATAGTGAAGCACTAACGAAACAATTAGTGTTTTCTGGATGCACTAACAATGTACTCTGTTTCAGCGTTAGAGCTTTCTGGGGGCTAACGTGAAGTAGCCCCTCCCCAAAGTTTTTTGCTTAAAGCGTCCAAACTATTGAAGCACTAATGTTGGGAATTGGTATTCTATGAAACTAACTATTGCACTAGGAGAGATTATTAGTGCTCCTATAGGAGGCAACTTCTCAGAGGTGTAAAAACATTGCTTGTGGCCTTTGGTAACCTAATTATTACTATGGTAATTAGTGGTTGAGATTATGCTTGTACTTTTTTTTTTACTTGTAAATATCGGGTTGAAAAACTTTCTTCTGTTAGTAAGGGGTTGATAAAACTAGTCATAGTCTTTCTTGGTTATTGGAATATGTGTTCGTAGTCTGCTGTTACGCCGTAGCCTAGACTCTGTGTAATTTCTACTAGTCATAGCCTTTCGTGTGCAATCTCTACTATATTACATACGGGATTAAAAATAGGATCTTAAACAGGGACGGCGCCAGGAACGCTTGATGGGGTGGGCGGAAAGAGGCGGACCTAGTTGCTGGGTGGGCGGACAATGAAAATGAGAACTGGGCAATGTAGACATTTTTTGACAATAATTAAATTTCAATTTTTATACTCTTTAGTTAGCTAAGGCTCAGACCGAAATAGGGGAAAAACAAGGATGTGGAAAACAGCTGTGTTGGCCTTATAGAAGGTGCCATTCCAGCATTCACCTGGTGAGACTGAAGAAATGCAGGACTTAGGATGGGCCGCGGGAGTTCGTGGCAATATGCTCGACCTACCGAATTCCGCGTGGCACACACACTACCTCTACTTTCAGTTTGTTTTAAACAATAATAACGGTGTGTACTGTGTAGTCGATGAAGTTCAAGACAGCTTTATCTCCTCTCCCTCCAAGAATGCACGTGAATGCATAGAAATAAAAGAAGGTTCAAACAACACAGACTAACAGATAATACTCTACTTTTCGTTAATAACATAAAATACACAATAAGTAGGTAAAGTAAAACAAGGATAAAATAGGCTGCTGCAAACATTTTTATCTTTGAAGTATTTATTACAAGAAAGCAAGAGACAAAAAATATAAATGAGTAACTTCAGAAACAACGCTTTCGTTTTCGCTCTCTCCAACATCTAGTTCATTTTCACTTTCTTCGAAATCAAACACTTCAAATTGCGAATCCTGGTTGTCACATGTATTTGTATTTTTTGTCTTTTCTCCCCATTGAAGAAGAAGGATTATCACTAACGTCAACGGATTGAAAATCGCGCTTCTTTGAATACGAGAGTGACACTGAGCCTGAGAAGAAATCGTTGATAAGTTTTTTCGACATATTACAGTAGTTGAACAAGCACCGACCGCCAAGACTTCTGAACGCAACAGAGATCAACTCAACAATCTATATAAAAGAGAACGCACAAATCCTTTGTTACCTCATCACGCTAATACGGCTGAACCAATTTCTTTCATTTTTGGGGGGTTATTAGGATTTGGACCCTAGATGGTTTTTATCATATCACTTTAATTTTTAATTACCAGTGTCTTGAGATAATTGACCATTCAAGTGTCCATAACGTACAAATCCTTTGTTATTATTCATCATAGGTAAAAATAAACGTATTTATATGCAACCCGCATGACCGTGTCACTCGGCGGGTTAACATAAATGACAGGCGATATAATGTTAACATTTACTGCAATCTACTATGGTTTTTATCATATCACTTGAAAGCGAAAAAGTAAAAATTATCTAAGTAACAAAGTTTATTGCGTTCCGGGGTGACCGCAGCGAAGCGGGGCGGGTTAACATAAATGACAGGCGATATAATGTTAACATTTACTGCAATCTTCTATGGTTTTTATCATATCACTTGAAAGCGAAAAAGTAAAAATTATCTAAGTAACAAAGTTTATTGCGTTCCGGGGTGACCGCAGCGAAGCGGGGTGAACGCTGCTAGTTCTATAATAAGGGTTTTTACAAATCTGTTTAATGCCACACGGGTAAGACATGTGGTACATTGCTATAAACAATTGCAAGTTGCAACCCTCTTATAAGAAGCTATCGCGCCGACACAAAGCAAGGGCGCCAATTTCTCTGTAAATTTGGGGGGGGTAATTAAGATGCAGAAGGCATGTATGAGGATTTTAAGACAAATTTAATTCAAATTATGCCAAATATTGTATATTCATAAATAAAATGCGGGGCGCACATAAGCTTTGGGGGAGCCCGGGCCCCCTTGGGCCCCAGAATCGTGCCCCCTCGGGCCCCCCTTGACACAAAGCACTACTCTCCTCCCTCTCTTTTTGAAATGAGACAATAGACGATACTGGCCAGTCCTGTCCATTATTTAGTCGACTTTTTAAAAAGCACTTACAGTACTTTTGTTTTCAGTGCTGCACATACAAACACTGGCGTTTCAATAGCACGATTGTGCGTGTGTGTTAAACTTCAATTCATTAATCACGACTTTTGGCATCATTATATTACTACAAGTATCTGTCTTAAAATCATTGTGCATTGCAGAGTTAAACAGAATCCTAGAACCTATTACATTACAATCGAAAGTAATACCTATTGCTTTTGAAGTACAGGATGTCACCTTCAGTGCCGGATTTGCATATAAACTAAACAAGCTATAGCTTAGGGCCCCGCTCTATTGGGGCCCAAAAATTTAAAAGAAAAAGTGGCTGTAATGTCATTTCCAAATAATAAGAAAAAGCAAATAAGATAAAACGCACATACAACAACGGTGTTCTATACTATTATGTATTAAGCTTTCATGAAGCAAGATTTCCATGAGCCTGTTTTCCAACCCGCCTGCAATGGGATTTCTGTTGCCCAGCCCCGCTCATAATGGAACCCTCGTTTACCAGCTCCGCTTGTAATGGGGATTTTGTTTCAGAGCCCCATTTGTAATCGGGGCCCTGTTTTCCAGCCATTACACTTAGCTACTTTAATAAGACTTCACAGCATAAATGATACAGTATCTTGTATGCGGATAGAACTCTAGTGCTACCTTTCACGTACTATTTGGAATTCGATCAGAAATTAAGTCTGGTAACAGTGGATGCATAAGAAGGCATGAAACGCCAAGCTCGTGAAATAATAGTAAAATATAAAGGAATTACAGCCCTAAGCGGCAATAATCTTTACATCGCGAAATTATAGCTATTTTATTTCGCTGTACGTAAGTATGAAAAGTAGTGTGCAGAAGTATTTTCATAACTTTCAGAACTTGGCACTGATTTTCATAGTGATCCTATAGAGTTGTGTTGATTTTGAGTTTAACGTCCCTTTCAGCAGCGAGGCTACATGAGACGGGACCTACTGATTAACGTGGAATCCGAACCACATGAGCTCCCACTGGGAATCGAACCCGGACTTCCCATGCCAAAGGTGCGTACGCTAACCGCTTAGCCACGGAGGAGCTCATATAGTGATCTATAGAGTGCAATAATGGATCACTAAAGGCAGGGACAGATCCAGGGGGCGATCGCCTCCCAGAATTGAATATGTTTTTATTTTAAAAATAAAATCTATCCTAAGAATTTCCACCTTTGTATTATAAACGTAAAATAAAACTTATTGACTTCGAGCGACTGCCCCCCCCCCCCAAACATTCAGAATTGATCCGCCCCTGACTAAAGGAAAGAATAGGAGCACGAATAGTAGTGATTTCATCCATTCGTTCTAGGCATATGAGTCGTTCGTTTGTATATATTAACAGTATTTTATGTATTGTTACGTTCAGAACTACCCGAATTTACCTTGTGTAAGTTAGTATGCAGCAGGCTGAATGCGTTAGGTTATCGGCACTAGTTACTACATAGCAAGGCAAAGTACCAACATCTTTTCACGTCGCAGTAAAAAGGTGCTACCTACATTTATAGGTCTTATAATAATTATAGGTCTTTTTAACGATATTTTTTATGATTTTCAGCCAGAGACGTATCTAGCCAGGGGCTAGAGAGGTCTAAGACCCCAGTTTTTTTGAGTGACAAAAGTAGTTGAAGCCATTAGTTACATATTTTTGAAAGT
Source organism: Thermobia domestica (assembly GCF_964235325.1). NCBI lineage: Eukaryota > Metazoa > Arthropoda > Insecta > Zygentoma > Lepismatidae > Thermobia > Thermobia domestica. The sequence goes on from NC_137458.1 coordinate 177,593,553, forward strand.
TTATAGTAAACTCACGATATATCTATCATAATCTGGGTTTTAGTTGACCTTCTCTAGTTTTAAACTTCTAGGTTCGCCTCTGCTTCCAGCGAATTTGTGTCGTGTTACACCTTGCGTAATCTTCGAGGGTTGCATTCCATTTTGAGTTACTCGAGTAACCTGACCTGGAAAAAGCTCACACGATTAGTTGAGCTTCAGGCAGTAATTACCAACCCTGGATGATATTTAGACTGTATTTACTTACACGGATCCCTGGAAACGTTTCAAACTTTTACCCAACTGAATAGAAACAACTTGAAATGAGAAATGATGCGGTCTCCACATATTGTAGAAGCATGGCGTGGAGCGTTGATCATAGTTGGTGCAAAAAGAAAACAGAGTAGACCGGCAAGGGACTTTATTGGTACCAAATTAAACTAACGCTAATTTTACAAATGTTACAGTTTTTCTGTAATGTATTCAAAACAGTAAGTTAAGTTAACGAAATATTCACGAAAATGTATTTAGATATGTATTAGATCCATAAATTACCATATAGCATATATTCAAACAGAAAAGGCGAAATTTTGTCGCTGAAAAAGAAAGCTAGAAATAAAAGGGCCCCATTAACTTCAATAGCTTAGGGCCCCATCAAACCTAAATCTGGCACTGGTCACCTTCATTATTCTACTTCTGTTGCAGGGGTGTCATTTCAGACTTCGCTGAGGGGGCAAGAACACCAACAACATAAGACTTTCACAGTTTGTACTAATATATTAGTAGACAATCGATAAAGTATATGTATTCCTCAAACACTTGTGGGGGCAATTGCCCCCTCCTGTCCCCCCTTAATGACACCCGTGTTCCGTTGGGGTGGGCGAGGCCATCCGCCCACCCCAACAGAACACGGGTGTCATTAAGGGGGGACAGGAGGGGGCAATTGCCCCCACAAGTGTTTGAGGAATACATATATTTTATCGATTGTCTAAAGTATATGCCATCCGCCCACCCTTAACGCCGTCCCTGATCTTAAAGTAGAACTAGTTTTACCATACCTGCAAGATACTCCTTACAAGGGAAGGTCCCACAAGTTGTCGCTCAAATCTGATTGCCACATACCACATCTGGTAGAGCATCATGAGAAATGAAAATGAGCAAAATTTAAGGTGCTATGGATCAGAAGGATTGGACCTACAGGGCTTCAAGATTTGAATATCAAAAAATGTTATGTCATTTAAATATATAAATTTTAAGTAAATATCTGAAACCTGTTAAAGCAAGAAAAGTCTCATGTGTGGCAACAGAAGATAATAAAGGAATGCAGTAGAAAAAAGTGCGGGATCTGCAATACACTTTCGTAGCCCGGTGAATAAGTAGACAACTCGCGAAAACAAAATGTTACACACGAGTAAACAAACCCGTATTTTCTAATTCTGTAAACTGCTTTTCCAGATTATCTTATCCAGATTTGGTAGAGTACTTTCTTGGTTTGTGTCTTTCGTGTTAAGTGACATATTCTTTTACTTCCTCTCCTACACATCATATGGTTATGTTACCATACACTGTAATTCTATTATATTCACATTCGAAATGTAATTCTTTTATTACTACCTCGTTACGTTTTCAATCGGCCCGGATAGCCGTGTGGTCTAGAAGACCAGGCCTCCGACTTATTAGGGATCGCGTTTTCTAATCCCGTCTCGGACATAGAGGTTTTTATTGTACTTTTCACCTTACATTTCTTTATCATCTGGTGCTATTTCCAAAAAATGCTTTTATGCTGTGTTGGCAACACTGTCTCATCTATGGCAACATTGTAGTTTTCGATACAGCATTTTGTTCTCATTATATTTTGCACCTTTTATTTGCAATGGGTTAATAAATAGCTTAACGGGTTTCAAGCTATTTACTTAAACCATATATTTCCATGGTATAATATTATTTTGATATTCAAATCTGGAAGTCCCGTAGGTCCAATCCTTCTGGTCCATAGCACCGTAAATGTTGCTCATTTTCATTTCTCGTGATCATCTATCAGATGTGCTATGTGGCACTGAGATTTGAGCAACAATTTGTAGGATCTTTCCTTGTTGGAGGTTGAAAATGCGCCGTAGTTTGCTGCTATGTGACATAGAAGATGGGATATGTATTTGTAATCTATACTAGGCCCTATATTAAATAGGGGTTAAAACAGTGCTTGTAGTCTTTGTTAACCTATTTTTTGCTAGCTTCAATATTGTTTAAAAATATGTTTGTACTCTTTTTACTTGTAAATAAGGGATTATTCCCTTTTACTAAATTTTGTGTGTAAGTAGTTGAAAAAGTAGTCATAGCCTTTCTTGTGTAAGCTCTACTATGTTAATAGGAGTTGAAATATGTGTATCTCTACTATGTTAAATAGGGGTAAAAACTGTGACATTCTCTTTTATCAGCATATAAAAAATGGTCGTAAAAGAACGAATTGTATGGGGTACTCATTTTACCATATGTAGACGATACTCGTGGTATCGCGTTGGAATATGTGTTCATATATTATTTTCAGCCTTTTATGTAGGTTAAATACTCTAAACTGTGTGTAATTTCTCCTGTGTAAGATCTACTATATAATATAGGGGTTGAAAAATGTGCTTTTTCTCTTTTACGAAATTCCGCGTGTAATGAGTTGAAAAAGTAGCCATAGCCTTAAATAAAGGTTGAAATATGTGCTCGTACTCTATGTTAAATACTGATTGCGAAATTCTGCATGTGGTCATATTCTTGACTGTGTAATCTCCACTATGTTAAATAGATTTGAAAAATGGGGTCATAAAAGAGAACAAGTACACCCCCTAACGGGTTAAAAATATAATAATCTATCATACTCTTTTATCAGCATAAAAGAAAAAAGTTACTAGATCTGGATACATAAAAGTCACTAAAATCCGATAAAAATTGTACCAGATCTGTAATTTTTACACTACTAAAACTCACCAAATCGTTTGTTTTTGTTTTTTGTTGATTAGTTTGAAGAGAAAATAGTTTAATTCGAAAAATTTTAAGAGCCATTTACATAATAAAGTTGGGTGGGCCAACTTCATATTGGTCTTTCAAATTTAAACTTTCGATTCAAAACCAAACCCATCATTTAGGTTCCTAATTGATTGTGTTGAAGAAAAGTCGAAAAGCAGATATTTTGATAATAAAATTTTCGGTTATGTTCACGGTTTCCCTGGACTTAAAATTATCGTTCAAAGCAGAAAACGGTTAAGAATGAGAAGAGAAACAGAATCAGTAACGTACGCACAAGTTCATCAATAGGAGGTTCAGACTTCCAAGCTAGTATAATTTCACGTGTTTGAGTATATATATTAATATGGGTTAAAATAGTGCTTATTTTTGCATAATACCTTGCTCAAAGGGGGTTGAAACTTCGACATTCCTCCCCTTGCGCACACTACTGAACAGATTAATACTATTTGAAAGGAGCACATATTTCATGATATTGCAATAGGTATACTGCTTCAAAAATTCATTTTACTGATTTTAGTGCTCTGAAAATTTAAAACAATAAACGACCAATAATAGTAATAATAATAATACCTGAGACGAATGCTCATTTGTTAATAAACCAGTATTTCATTATTTCATTTTAAACTTTGAAAACGAGAATTGAAACACTACAACGAATACAAATTGGATAATAACGAAACGTGGTATAATTGTTCATATATTGCAGATTGAGAAGAAAGAGAGTAGTATTATTTGTAAGGAGCAAAGGTTGAATAAAAAATTAGTGCTTCATCCTCACTTTATAATTAAACAAGTGACAGTGTCACGTGTATACCATGTGACGATGTTTGGATTTTATGGTGGGATATTTGTCAATTATTATTAAAACCATAAGTGTTAGTAGAGTTATATCTCCTTCAATTTTAGTAGAGATATTAGAGTAGAAAAGGAATATATTCTTGGAATGCTTAATTGATTGCAGAAAACCGCTTCCTGCTATATAGTACCATTTCCACTCTATGACGATCAATGTTGAAATCAGACTCTTGTCGCTTTCGTTGCATGTAGAGCAATATTTGAGACCTACACTCGCAGTGCATTTCTAGCAGTTCTGATTTTAGTAGACACTTCAGGATGGGAATCATATGTGTTTTTGAGACGTTCAATCGATTGCAGGAATCTGCTTCTATTTATTACCGTTTTTACTCTATGACAATCAACGTTAATTTCACAAGTAATTGATTTCTGTCACTTTCGGTTTTAGTAGAGAAATTATAGTGGAGAGGAATATAATTTTGGAATGCTTAATTGATTATAAAAAACTGCTTCTCACTATGTATGTATCACAGTTTTTGTTCTATGGCAATCAATGTTAAAACTAGAAATGATTTATTTTTGTCCCTTTCGGTTTGAACAGAGGGTTGAGAAAGAAAATGGTAATTAGGCTATGTTTAGAACGTTTAATCGATTACAAAAAACTTCTACTAACTACCTATTATTGTTTTGGCTCCATGAATATCTATTTTGAAACTGGAAGTTGCTGTGGAATGCAAACACATTAGCCTCTATCAGAGTTGTTGGAATTTTCCCCAGCCCAAAATTCCCCACTATTTTTGGGGAGAGAGTGAAACCCACATTAAAAAGCCCACAATAAAACCCAAAAAAGCCCACCTCAAAAGTTTGATAGAAATAATAATCTTAATATGATTATAATTACTTTCTTTTAATCGTACTTCTTAGTGTATGCCTAGTTTCAAAATTGGCTTAAAATATGTGTTAACCACCACAACAGAATACCATAGAAAACAAAAAAGGTTTTGGAATCATTCATGATGAATTTTGTTTGCGCTCGATCAAATTCGCTGTAATACTGTTCAATTATAATCTATTATATAAAAATGAGAAGAATATTGTTCGTGCCCTCAACACGAGAAACTGTTAAACCATTTGGAATGAATTTTTGAACATACAATAGCTAGTACCTACCCTGAACTGGCAATTTTATATTACTTTGATTTAAGGGCGCATCCTAGGAAGGAGCAGAAGTTTGAAATTCATGTAAAAAAAAAATAAATAAAAAATAAAATATAGTGTCACGATCCCGCCAAGTTAGGAAGATAAAACTCGGTATATTGAAAATAAGTTGGCATGTGTTGCAACGTTTTTCAAAATTTTCGTTTTGAAGGGAAGAGGGTAATTTTCCATAATTCCTTTGTTTTTATTGAAAGCGATGTTGCCTGTTGTTTCTGATTGCATCACGGGGAAATGGCTGAACAGCTTGAAATTAATTTTGAAAAATGGTTCATTATTTATTTATTTATTGTTTTACTTTGATTAAACGTGACATCGTAATGGAAGAAAAGGGGTTTCAAAATTTCAGGCAAAATTGCAATATCTCGTGAGCATTCAAGTTAGGAAGATGAAAGTCGGTATATTGACACCTCACTAAAAATAAGAGGACACGTAACTTCTCTTTTTGAAAATTTCAATTTTAAGGGAAGAATGAGGATGTTTTCTATAATTTCTTTCTTCACATTTAAATCGACTATGTCTGTCGTTTGTGATCGTGTCACGGGCAGTAGAGCAAATCTGTCTTCAATATTGGGGGGACGGGTACGACCGTTCCCATTATCATTTTTTCTTTTTCTTAAAGCGATGTTCAAATTATTTATGATGTTGAAAAACAATGCTCTGGAGGATTAGGAGAACAGAGCTGTCTTCAACATTGGAAGACAGATTTGAGGCTTATTCTGGGATGGGGGGAATCAATGAAATCTACTTTCCTTTGTGGCAATCGGGCACAAATCATCACATTTTCCCCAAAAACAATTTAAAATCGGATTATTGAGGGGACAGTCCCCCAGTTTCAAGATTGGTGGGGGCATGTTCCCTAGAGGGTTAAAAATCCATGCCAGAAATAGAATATCTTACTACACTTCCATTGATATGCGTATTCTAAACCGTAGAGGAGGCTCAAACATTGTCCTTGAACTTAATTCTCCCCGTGAAAAGAACGGGCACTTCAGCTAGTATAGAATCAAAAATAATGCGGTTACATTTCCTTTGTTTTTGTTACATACTTGTGTATTAATATAAACCGATAGAATGGCTTTCTCCATGTGTCAGTTAATTACATATGGGGAACGTTTCACTGGAAAAAGGAAATTACTAAAGATCCGCTTTTATCTTTTCAACACTAACGACAATCATGTCATGGAACTCCCTGTTTGCGTGTCTGATGGGGTATGTAAAACACAGTAACTTATTGTGTCACAAAACTCCTTTAATCGTAAAATCTATTGTAAGAAAAAAATTGGCAACTGAAAATGAGAAAAAATCCATTTCCAACATTTCAGTTCTTAAAAAAATACTTCTACAAAACCAACATCCATTCAATAAAGCCTTTTTTTTTTTTTTTTTTTTTTGTCTGGCTCTTGAGCTTGAGGTACTATCTCAGTATTTGACTTGCGTGTTTTGAGTGAAACTCAGGACTGATGGCTCAAGAATTTGAATCATAAGGTAAGAGGGAATTTTACTCCTATTCCGTATTACATAAGATAATCCACCTCTTTGTTACTCTAGAAAACTGTGTACTTCCTTCTTTCTAGAAATCGAAATATAAGCGAGTGTCAAAGATGTGTCTTGAAACATGTAAGGGACTTCTCGGATTCCTTGTGCATTATTATTATTTGTTATTTCTAAGTTTAGTTCAATGTCTCATGATTATGTACCACGGCTAAGGGAGACTATGATGATATGGATAATAATGGTGGCATGGCGAAACCACTCCGAGAAACCCATGCACACGATGCTTTGTCCACCACAGAACACACTTGGCGGAAGCTTGGATCGAACTAGGAACCCGCGAGAGACGTGAACTACCGCAGTCTCACTAGGAAATTCCATAGTTCCATGTGTACACTAGAACAAATATCCTTAAATGGTATTTTAAGTAGGAATATTGTTTTATATATACGTACAAAATTTAATGATATCCAATAAAACCCAATTTTGCCCAATAAAACCCAATTTTACCCCATAAAAGCCACTGAGCTGGGTTTTCTAAAAAAACTGTTTTTTTTTTTTCACAACCCTGGTCTCTATCCTTAACTCTCTATTAAAGCTCAAAGTGTTTGAATTCCGCTACAACTTCCAGTTTCATATTTGAAATTTGAAAGATGAGTGTGAAGTTTGCTCACCCAATTTTATTTGATAAATGACTTTAATATTTTTTTCAAACAAACTATTTTCTCATCAAACCAATCAATAACAAACGAAAAACAAACTATTGCTTTTGTTTTCGACTTGAAATTTAAAAGTGGGGGAAGTGTGAAGTTGCTCCCCAATATTATTTCGAAAATATCTCTTGAAGTGTTTCGAAACAGACAGTTTTTTCTTCACAACAATCAATAACAAACGATTAGTTTTGTTTTTGAATCGAGATTTGAAAAGGGAGCCAGTGTGAAGTTGGCCCCAACTTTGATGTATATTTTTATATTTTCCAAAACAAACTATTTTTTCTTTAACAAACGAAAGACAAACGATTGATTTTGGTTTTGAGTCGAAATTAGAAAGTGAGGGGGCAACTTCCAAGACGTACCGATTTCAACTCAATTAATGGGAATAATTTGGATACCGTAAAGGAAATATGTATCTTTTTTTTATCAAAATATGTTAAGTTTTACTGTACATAGTTTATATTGGAAAATGTTTTATACGTATACGTGCAAACCTTGCATCGTAGGGTGAATTTTACTTCCATTGCCCGTTATTTTTGTTGGATTGTGACTCCATATACTAGAATCGTTTCAATAGATTGATTGGTTAGATTAGATCTAAAGAAGGCACTACCTTTCTTGAAATCGGAAGCTATACAATTCACCTAGAAGAGACATACACATAAACGATGGGTGAGTCAAATAGTACAAGCTCGCTGCGCTCGCTTCAATTTTTCCCGAAATATATGGATCTATTGTATTTAAAGAAAACTAGTGATCCCAAGCAATAGCCTATAACATTTAACCCAGTAAGAAGTACACCCATTAATAGCTTATTTGTTGAACAGTTGAGTAAAACATTACGTTGATAGATAAGTGATAGCTTACTGAATATCTATAAAAATAATAATGTTTTTCATAATTCCGATCCGAATAGGTCCTATTTCTTGTGGTTACAATAAATGACTACGACATAACGGGCTAAACAGCTAATTGAGAAAATCTCTCTAAACCTTAGCAAATTCAATAACAGTAATGTTCTAAATTAAACACTTGTGAATCTCATTGTAAAATATGATATTCTATTCGAGGAGTTACAGCTTTATAAGAATAGTCTGTGATGCTATGAGATACAACAATGCTTTCATACAATCCAAAATTACATCAAAATAAAGATAACTGACCTTATTTCCCAGTTGAGTCCCACATCGGCCAACTTGAATAGGTATTATTTCACGCATCTCCTTGTGAAATGTCAACAATTCCACCTTTACGTAAAATAATTTCAAAGATTTACATATTAATGTTGGTGCCACACCTCGTTTGTTCAATGTTGCCAACGTATACGATCTTTTAATTTTGGTTACGTTAATTCAATTTCATCCATACGCTTGATAGAAACCTATCAGTATCAAACTCGAGCAATAAATAATCGACCTTTTTATCGAATTTAAATAAAACTACAAGGAGAAAATTGTCAGTAATATGTTAATAGGCCCCATTAAACCTCAGAGAGCAGACCAGAATGAAAAATATTTCTAGCTAACTTATATCCCATTGACTTCTATCTGCATAAAAAAATCAAGTTAAATTTTCGAAACAGAACATATTGTTCTTCACGTTATCGCCAACAAAAGGTTCCATGCAGTGCTGTAAGATGTGGAACCTCCCCGCCATTTGAGGAGGCCTACTTCAAGATAAAACTTCCTAATTCCGATGTCACGATACAAACGTGAATCTGTAAATGAAGCATGGATTAGTTTTACCACATAAAAAAACGTTCTCTTAAACGAAATATGTAAATGTGACCAGGATCAATTTCAGTAAATTGGTAGCTACTGTTAGGGCCCGCAGAAATAAAATATGTTTCTTAAGGATTGTGCCAAATACTGTCCCCTCAAAATAGCTAGTGAAGCATGGTATGTGCCCACCATATCATATCCAAAAGAACTTAATGTAATTTAGGGTGCTACTGATGTTCCATTATCTGAATGAAATATATTTCGCTAAGTTGAAGGATGAATGTAATTTGAGCCCTATTTCAGTAAACCATCAACTGAGACCGTCTGAGCAATACGAATGTTGTTAAGATTTTTAAATTCTAGGGACCCCAAATTCCATATTTCCTAGGGAGGCCCAAACAGTAACTTGTCCCACCAGCAGTGGCTACCTTAGTCTTTGCGGAGCATAGGGCGAGGGAGGCAGATGTTTTTAGTCAGTTAGTGATTATTGATCTCCTTGTTTGACATTTGGCGTCCATCAAATCTAGCATCTTTTTTTTATTATTATTATTAAATAAAAAACTAAAGTATTAAAATTAATATTCTAATTTTCTCTATCACTCCTGAATGCTAGATTATGTGAACTTAGAAATCGAACAATTAAAATACTTTCCCTAAATTATATTTTCAACGTTTCTTTTACACCAAAGCACCTTAAACTTATATTGAAAAATAAATGTATTGCTTTGGTTTAATAGAGCTACGTATACCGTTGCAGAAAAAAAATGTTTGTGAAAGGCTGATCAGAGTATAAATATAGTAGAACCAGTGTATATTTCAAACCATTGTTTTCGCTTTAGTTTTCACTAAATTAAGAGTATTTCAAAAATTCTGTCTTAGATTATCTAACAGCTATAAAAATGATTTTGAACGTTAGAACCATACTTAAGACAAAAAAAAAGGACGAGTTTAATTCTGTTACATCTGAAGCTATGGGATTTGCCAAAGATATGCGAAGAAAATTGAATGATAAAGGGGGACCCGGACAAATCTGCCAATTACCAAATGCGCCAAACGCGAAAATGACCAAATGTGCCAATTGTGAAAATGGACAAATCAGCCAATGGACAAATCTGCCAATGGACAAATCTGCCAATTGAAAAATCTGCCAATTACCAAATCTGCCAATTACCAAATGCGCCAAACGCGAAAATGACCAAATGCGCCAATCGCGAGAATGGACAAATCTGCCAATGGACAAATCTGCCAATTGACAAATCCGCCAACTACCAAACCTGCCAATTACCAAATCTGCCAATTACCAAATCTGCCAAACGCGAAAATGACCAAATGCGCCAATCGTGAGAATGGACAAATGAGCCAATTACCAAATCTGCCAATGGACAAATCTGCCAATTGACAAATCCGCCAATTACCAAATCTGCCAATTACCAAATCTGCCAATTACCAAATGCGCCAATCGTGAAAATGGACAAATCTTCCAATTGACAATTCGGCCAAACGGAAAACACCCAACTCTGTTTGTATTATCATCAAATAACTGGATAATCTAGTAAAAACTTAAAGAAAGAAAGTATTTATGAATAACAAGCAAAAAACTAAGAGTAATTAAGAGAAAGTAATCAAATCATCGCCCAAATATTTGAGGATTTGAACGATGTAACCATTTACAATAGCATTCATTTACTTATTGGGGGAGATCGTTGCTGGTTGACGAACTGCATATAACTCCTTCATTAATTAACGTAATGAGCTGTTGCTACTGTCATAAAAGAGCGACCTATGGATGCAGCTGCCACCTTTATATGGAATTTGTAACTTGCGGATTATGGTGTCTATTAGATAAAGAGTATTTTTGCCAGTCTGAAGTATTTTTGCCAGTATGAAGTAAGTAACATAGCATTAGTTAGATCTGAACTTTGTTTTTATGGATATTCAAACAATAAAACGTAAATGCCAAACAATTGCTGAGTAATTACGACTTTGTTGCACAAAATGGGCTTGGGGTTAGTTGGCGTATAGCATTTGGGGTTGGTTGGCAAGTGCGCCAAACAACCTCATGTGAAATTTTATTTCATTTTATTTTTATTGTTACATTGTTTGTTTTATTGTTATATAGTTTACAGTTCTACCAATTTTTTACTTCAATGTTATAGAATAGCATTCACGTATTGGATTGCTGTCAAAATTTAGAAATCGAGATAAGACTGTATGCCGGACTCTGAATTTTCTGAATAGGCCTAATTCTCAGGATCAAGAATATTTTGCATGTGCTCTTTTGTTACAAAAATAGAGGCCTAGCTATTGCTTTTTCTTTCTTTGTGGAAAGTAGGAAATTAATTGCATTTCTCGATAATTCAGCTAAAACATATCTTAGTTTCTCTTAGCTACTTTGTGAACAGCGGGAAATAAACTACCTTTCTTGATAGTTCAGTTATTTTACTTACGTTTTGAAATAATATGAAGAATTAACCTACACCAAATCATATTAAACTGATGTGGTTTGATAATCTTGTAGCTTTCAATGTCATGACAACCAAGCTAGAATGAAAGAAAGAAGTTTTCATATTTCATAATGCTGATTCTTTTAAATGTTGTGAATAAAAGTAATTTCAAACTTCAAATAGCCTACTTCATTGCAATATATATAATAGAATTCAGAAAAATAACATATATTTCTAATAAATCCAATTTTTTGTGTGCTTTGCTATATTTAAAAAGAATGCCAACTAACCCCACGCTATCAGCCAACCAGACCCTCAGTAGGGGTCGGTTGGCATACTCCGTTTTAAAAGAAAGAAAAATTATTTCTCGAAAACTGTAAGCAACAAAACAAAAACAAAAATGGAATTTATTAGAGGAAACATTGGTCTGTCCGTACACATCCATTACATTGCAATACAGTACACAATCTGCTCATAAAAAAATAAAGAATGAAAAGTTCGCCAACCAGCCCCGGTCTCCCCTATATGTTTAAAAAGTTGGTTATTTTGTGAAGACCGGAGAGACATATGATGTAAAATTTCAATAAATCGTACATGCTCTAAGGCAATGAGAGATAATTTGCTTGTAACTATGTGTTAATTTTGATGAATTTATAACTGTTAAAAATGAATCTTTTTGTTATTTGCTAAAGTGATTGGCCACTTTCTGCACTGAGGTTATATTTTGGGGCGCCCGACCTCTTGGACATTACTAGTGATGGGCAGTGGGAATATTCCTAGTGGGAAGGGATTTTTTAAAAAAATAGGAATATTCCCGTTTTTCCCTGGCCTATAAATTCCCGGGAAGGAATTTATATCCATTTTTTACTTTATCTTCCAAATTATAAGAACCGTATGACTAATTACATTATTTTAATATATTATTACTTACTTCTAGGTTTTAAAGAATTTGGAGGTTAAAAAATTTAATTTTTTTTACTGTACTTGACATAATTAATAATATGAGTTTTTAAGTACCATTTCCATTTGCACTAAAAGGTAGGGTAATTGTTTAGTATTGGGTGCCCAAAACTAGCAAAAAGTAGGACGATTTACGGAACAAATGAGTTGATAGTGGTGTTCAAGTAGTCAAGAAAGTATTGAACACAATTTTGTTTAGGGCAGTAGGGGATTTGTACAAACCGTAAAGGTAAGTGGAAGTGATTTATGTGAGAAAAGAAAGTGAATTTTTGGCAACGAAGATAGAAAACAACGTGCCCTGCGGGGCTCTACCCCGCCTTCACTCGCTCACTCTCGCTCGGCAATGCTGTCTGATTTAATGTTGGTAACGTAATTTAACGTATGAAACCATAAAACAACCGCATCGGAATAGAATATCGCAAAAAAAGTAGGTGCAAAATCTGGACCCACCAAACTAAACAATAGCCAAAAGTAGCAAAGTACTAATTTACAAATGATGAAAAGAATCCATTTTGTAAAGTAATGTAGAATTATGTAGAAATAGAGATAAGGTGCTATTAATAAACCCTGAACCACCGTTAGTAATAGACGTCGGTCTGTCTCCTGTCTCTGACTCGAATTTCTGAAGAGGTACTCGGACTTCTCTTACATATGAATTAAAGCATGAAATTTCGAGAAATGGGCAGGAAAAAATGTCGTGTATGGAAATATTACTTGCAAAATTATAAAGATAAGAAAGTATCTTGCAATCGCAAATGTTGACAGAATGGTGGGACATGTGTCTTCTGGCAGTTACCCAGCCAATTTGTTTATAACACTTAAAAATTTAACATGTTTATATCAGTAGTAGAGTCAAGTTCAGATAATCCACTTACATGTAAATTTAAACTTTTTAACGGTTTAAAAGTATGTGGACTTACTATACCAATTTTGAAACATATTTACTTTCGTAGAACATATTGTAAATAAATATAGATTTATGCGTACTCTCTAAATATAATAAAATATTAGTAAAATAACATCGTTCAGAATATACATTTTAAAGGCTCCGCTGGGAACAAGAGTAATAATATACTGTGATATAAAAACGAATTTAACTTTGAAATCATAATATAGTAATATAGTGCAATTTTATATGTGATTGTAGATAAATTCCCGGAAAATTCCCATTTTGGGGTATCTTCCCGGGAATATTCCCAGGGAATATTCCGGAAAAATATCTTCCCGGGAATTTACCCATCACTAGACATCATATATACATGTTTCAGTTGGCAATACTTTTTAAAATGACGCAGTTGCAAGAAATTTATAAAGCGATCGTTGCTTGTTTTCACACCTTTGATACTTGACCAACAGTTTTTGGTAGTTGTGATTACCACATATTCTCCTAATTTCACGAATTTTAGTAGTATTGCCAACTTTAACATTCATTATCATATCTCCTAAACGGTGTAAAATATGAAATTGCTGTAAACGGCATTATGATCATTACATCTTTTGAAAATAATCCACGTAATTAGATGTGATACTTATCTCAGCTCTTTTTTCGAAATAAAGCCCTTTGCAAGAATCAAGTTTTGAATTCCTTGTAGCTTTTTTCTTCTGTTTGATAGAAATACATCATATGCTGACCATAGTATTCGACACTAAGGTGCTTTCGATGTGCGATGCACCATCCGTCTCACTTGCGTCATCACTGTTATAGAGACCTCCAAAATTGGGATGTTTCTGGATTTTTGTGATATTATAGCATAATTAGTTTGCAACACTGAACAATAAAAATGGTATTGTTTGTTTTCGATTTGTATGTAGACTTAAAATTTGTAATAACTTAACGTAGCGCTATTCAAAAAATACAACTTTGTGTTGAGTTGGCAACATTTTACATCCGGTGATATTAACCAATACGTGGCTAGGTGTCCCCCTTCCTACAGTTGCTTCATGCAAGGTTTCGTTTCCTTCCCTCTTTTTGTTTTTCTCTGGTCACAATGGGAGAAACGTCGAGAGGAAACGGGCGGCGGTAATTTTGTCACCGGAAACTTCGTCACCGGAAAGTTCGTCACGGTAATTTCGTCACTGGTAATTTTGCCACCAAAATATTACCATATAGGTAATTTCGTCACCGAAAATTTTGTCACGATAATATCGTCACCAGTGTCTTTTAGAACATAATACAAGTACAATGAATGAATCGGAAAAGTGTTTGAAATTGCTTTCTTTAATCTTCAACTGAAGCAAATCGAAATATTATAATTATAATAATAATAATAATAATAATAATAATAATAATAATAATAATAATAATAATAATAATAATAATATTATTATTATTATTATTATTATTATTATTATTATTATTATTATTATTATTATTATTATTATTATTAAATAAAGAGTTACATATTTCAGATATCGTATTTGAGGGGATACGGCTGTTTCGGTGTAGGATGTTTTGACGTAGGACGTTTTGGTGCAGGGCGTTTCGGTGTAGGACGTTTTGGTGCACGGATGTCTCGGTGTAAGGACGTTTAGGTGTGAGGCTGGTTCGGTGTAAAAGTTCCAATGTTTACATCGAAATGTCCACTCTTCAAAATGAAAATTATTCGTTACGAAGAAATAAATTCATGAAGTAGAAAATATAAATTAATAAATAAAAAAATAAATGCTGTTGTAATTGACAGGGGTTACTTATTTATAGTGGGTCCCCTCGCTTCACTCTATGTCAGAACTTCTTATATCCTCAAATGTTATAATTATTAATTGATTGGGAAAACGTTTTACGGCAATGATATATAGTAAAAAAAAAGTGTGTGATGTATAAACATTGTGTACACCACACACACCTTATTACGGCAATAACTGTGCACAAATCGCAAAATGCTGCACAATCTTTGAAAGGAAATTTTCAAACACAGGATGTTTTTCTTCAAAATAACCGCTTTTATATCATGCATACCGAATAAGATTAGCAAATCTAGGAGAAGAAAACTGATTATGAATCAGTGTTGGAATCTTAATTATATTATTACGGAGATGTAAATTGATGTTATAGTTGTAGAGAAGGACAGTGTCAGAAAAATGTCTCAAGAAATTTTTTTTAATGGCCTAAAGAGCACAAGAAGAGCCTGAATCCTACCAGTCGTTCCCGCAGAAATGTTTTATATTATAAGTTACTCTTTTGTTCTTAAAATAGGTTCAAAGTTGATGAAATGTGACCACTCCACGAAGCTAATAACAAAATGGACTTTGGATTAGACGCTTGAAGAAAAATCTCTTGGAACCATGATCTCACAAGACTTGATGTTAATTTTTCCGGATTTGATGCTTTTACAAGGATGTTTACAAATTTAAAGAGGTTGTGTTGGACTACAAGACCAAATGTTCCATTGTTTTCCTACAAAACAATTAACAGTGGTGATAACAAAACACTATTTACAGAAATTATAGGCTGTATGATGTAGCTATGAGTCATAGAATTTACTGACTGCGCCACACTTTCTACTGTTTGTGTCCCTATAAACACTAGAGTACGTCCCGTCTGCATTTAAAAATTAAACCATATTGATCAGAGTTATAAATATTTTCTTTTCCAATAACATGTGTTGCTTCTTCTTCGCGACAAATGCATTGGTACTGGCTTCTAACTTTTTGGGCTATAGATTTAATCAAACGTCCTGTTAAAATAAGTACAGAAAGGGGTTTCACGTCAGTGTGCACCTTCTCTCAGTAGTCCCTGCCAATTATAATTGTTCTTGGCTAACTGCAGAACATTTCAAACCAGAAGACTATTTGTAATAGTAATCATCATATTGGATCCGCCAATTTGAATTTTGTAATTTTAACATCAGGTTCTGAATCACCTGTCCTAAAACCCCCTTGGCAGTAAGCTGGCCGTATCATTTAATCTTCTATTTTAATGATTATTTTCTGTTTATGCTTGGAGGCCACCTCTAACGTTCAAAGGGTGGTTTCTACCCTTAAGGCTCCGTCATACAAGCGAGAAAACTTAAAACCGAGGAACAGGGGTAAAAAGGGCGTGATTTTTGAGATGTTATTTGCGTGGCTTTTATTTATTTATTTATTTATTTATTGAACAATTTCCCAGATACAGCATAACTTTGCCATTTTACACAGGGACATGCTAACAAAAGAAAGAAAAAAAACAAGACAACGTAGCACATACGTCACGAGATTGACAGATTCTCTCAAGCCAAAATCCCTTGCACCGCCGCAATGGTCAGAATCCGAGTCAGGAAATAGTCCGTACATTCTACACGTTGAAGCCAACGGCTCAGCTGACGCGAAAGTCTTGGACTTGGGGGTGAAACAAACTATTTTGTGTAGGGCGAGTGCTGCGGAGTGGTGTGGACGAGAATCCGTGAAATCCCGGCGAAGACCTCTTTTGTCCTGTGTGCTCGCATATATCTGCTTCGAAATGCAACGGGCAGGGGAGGGAGAAGTTGACACTTGCTTGCAGGGGGTAATGCTGAAAACCTGTTTGGCTCGAACATAGAAGCATCAAGTGCCCATCAGCCAACAAATCCATCCATACGACACGATTGCCGTGACGCATAGAAGAGCCAGTTCGAATTGTTCAAAGTATGCGAAGAGAAAAGAAGGGTGAGGGCAGCCCCCTGCAAGATAATACCGAACACTTTCTGACGACTCATAATCAACATTCTCCGTAGCAGAATGGTAGATAATTTAATTATAACTAGGGCAAGTGTATATATATATATATATATATATATATATATATATATATATATATATATATATATATATATATATACAGTGGCGGATCTAAGGGGGAGCTATAAGGGCTATAGCCCCCCCCCCCTTGACGTTCAGGTATATATCTACACTGGATAAAATGGGCTTCAATCCTGCTTTACACTGGATAAAACGGCAAAATGTGGTTTAGCCCCTCCCTTGATCATATTCTGGATCCGCCCCTGTATATATATATATGTCGGGAACAAAACAAATTAGCTGTCCATATACCCAGCTCCCGCCAAGTGAACTTTGTGGTGGACAAACACCGTGTGCGTGGGTTTTCTCGGGGTTCTCCCGTTTCCTCCCACTTTCTTCATTCCACCATTTCATTCATTATTCATCATCACCGTCTCCTTTAGCCTAACCGGCATAACCGTGGGACGTAAAACTCAAAGATTTCATTTAGCTGTCCATATAATGAGAAAAATAACGCTCTTGACTTTCATCGTAAAAGTATTTTTGGCATTCTTGCTGTTTGCCTTTTTAGAACTTTTCTGCACATTTTTCGCGCTTTTCAGTTTATTATTATTATTATTATTATTATTATTATTATTATTATTATTATTATTATTATTATTAAGAAGAAGAAGAAGGAGAACGCGACTACAGTTTCCCTATTGTTTTTCCACAAGTCGATATAACATTCGCACTATATAAAAACTGCACTACAGTTCAACAATGACCTCTCGTGTGAACCTATAATTTTGTTTCGCTGTATCAAACATATCATAAAAGTATTGCGTAGGTATAATTTTACGTTGCAAGGAGACGTACTTTAATTCAAACTTATTTTGACGTACTTTAATTCAAATATTTGTAGTAAATCTCAGCTAAGGTACAGTGAAAATAGCATATTTTAGAATAATATTTGACGTCATAATATATTTTAAGGCTCTTTCAGTGCATTTTCCACGTTTATGACAAGCATTTTTTTTACACGTTTTTAGTTTATCGTATTTCTTAAAGAGCGAGTCGTAATTATAGCAAATATCTGAGCTCTAATTACAAAAAAGACTGCTATATCTGTGAATAATGTGTAAATGCACACAATCACCAAAAATTCATGAAATGGAAACCACTGTGTTACACACTTTATTCAGTACGTGCAATGGTTGCGTTTCCGAAAACTTAGGATTCATCTCTTATAGGGTTCATACACGGTCCACGGTTTGTGCAAACAGTTTAACCGTGTATGGAGCTGTATGAACTGTTTGCGCAAACGTTTGTGCAAACATTTTCCACATCGAACTCGTTCGAAAACTGTTTACACGAACATGATATTTGCGCAATCACGTGGACCGTGTATGGGCATGTTTGTGCAAACACGAGGTTTATTTCTAAAGAGGCCCATAGATGATCCACGGTTTGTGCAAACATCATGTTTGTGCAAACACTGTGTTTGCGCAAACATTCGGCCATACACGGTTCAACTGTTTGCACAAACTTCAGTTCAATTTTGAGTTTGATCGCGTAAACATGTCCACTGAAGCAGCTCGTTTAGCGATAGTAATTGCTTGTGCTTTGGAAGCGAAAAGACCTGCGAAACCAAAACAGAAGAAGAGGATGTGGATGAAAGAGTGGTTCAAGAAACGGTCTAAGTTTAATCATCGAAATTTACTTAGGTAATATCCGAACTTGAGATAAGTTCGACTGTGGACTATAAAAATTATTTACGAATGGATTCAACTACATATGGTGAAATACTGGAAAATTGATTGTATTCCTCACTGACTATCTATCCGCCTTCTAATCTATTTTCTTCATTTTAGCCACCAATTCCTCATACGCCGCATTTTTCAGATTCCTGTTTTTATAATCTTCACTCTTTACCTTCCACAGTTCAGGTAAATTTCGATAGTTCAATAAATTCTCCCCAGAATTGTTGATTCCTATTCATTGACGCTATAACGCAAGAAATAAGCGTCTGTACACTAGGCCTCTTACTCGGAAATAAAGCTCGTGTTTGCACAAACATGCCCATACACGGTCCACGTGTTTGCGCAAACATCATGTTTGTGTAAACAATTTTTTAACGAGTTCGATGTGGAAAAAGTTTGCACAAATGTTTGAGCAAACAGTTCATACAGCACTATACAGGTCAAATTGTTTGCACAAACAGCCTTGTTTGCACAAACCGTGGACCGTGTATGGGCCCTATAGGTAGGAGACCTTATGTAGAAACGATTATTCCTCGCGCTGTGGCGTTAATGAATAGGATTCAAGAATTCTGGCAAGAATTTATTGAACTTTATCGAAATTTACCTGAACTGTGGAAGGTAAAGAGTGAAGGTTATAAAAACAGGAATCTGAAAAATGCGGCCTCACACGTTTCTATAATAATTTGTCCAAGCGTCTGAGATGCAATGGCTGTTTCAAATTTAAGTCCTCGTACGTGTTTCCGCACGCAAGATAATGCAAAGTGTCAAAGAACCTCTGCTCGCGAGATACTGCATCTTTCATATTTGTATCCTGTTATCGAATAAGAGGAGTACCCATTTCCAATATTTCACCAAATATAGTTGAATCCATTCGTAAATAAGACCACAGTCGAACTTATCTCAAGCTCGGCAACAACCATGTAACCAAGGGGGGTTTAGGGGGGTCAGGATCCCTCCTTTGAGTCCAGAAATGAAAAAAAAGGGAAGATAAAACAAAATGAAATGAGAAAAAAAAGGATCAGCGTTAAAAATAAATTACAGGAAGCTTTTGGTTACTCTTTCTCATGAGGAAATTTGTATTACTTGCAATACATGGTGGCGAGGTGAGCGAGATATCCTGGAAGAGACAGGGAATTTGCAATTTCTATAAAAGTTACGGAATTGTCAGAATTTCTGCTACTAGTCAGGGAGATTCCAAGCTTCCGAAAGCATAGTGCCGTTGTGTAATTGCGTGGACATTTTTTTTAAATCATAATTTTTCATCGCATCCTTACAGTATCAAACATGTTATTTCAAAAACAATTTTCTACTGCTCTTTTGACATGTTATTTGGAACAGACAGTAGTTGACGGAATAATAAAAACAAAAATTTATGTGGAAAGAAAGTTCTGTTAACATTTGATTCAACAGAGAAAGGAACGCAAATATAGTTGAGTTGAGTTTAGTTTATCGTCCCTTTCAGCAGCAAGGCTATATGAGACGTGGACCTACTGATTAACGTGGAATCCGAACCACATGAGCTCCCGCCGGGAAACGAAGGAACGCAAATATTGTAAAATACTTTACAAAACATTATTGAGTATGTACTGTTTATAATAGTGAATATGTACTTCTTATAATAGTTGAGGTCATAATGAAAGGAAAATTGTTATATTTGAATAAACTGAGGAAGGACGTAAATATTGTAAAATCTTCAATACGTTTTATTATTATTATTATTATTTTACTCGAGATTTCTTCATAGTTTGTTATTAAATACTTGACAACATATCCTCATTTTATTGTCCTAACAAACCGATATATGTTGATAGTAAAGTACTTTAGATTGATCGGGCTCCTGGGCCTTCAAGTCACGCCCCCGTTACGAAATCCTTGCTAAACAAACCAATATATGTTCCAGTAAAAAAGTTGAGAATGATCGACCACCGTATTTCATATCATGGCCCTCCCCCATTACGAAATCCTGGCTACGTGCCTGTCGGCAATTAAATTTTGATGACTAAACTAGACCGTTTCTTGAACCACTCTCTCATCCACAACCTGTTCTTCCTTTTTGGTTTCGCGGGTTTTTCCCCTTCCATGCACAAGCCATTATTATAGCTAAACAAACTGCTTCAGTGGACATATTTACGCGATCAAACTCAAAATTGAACTGAAATTTGTACAAACAGTAGAATCGTGTATGGCAGAGAGTTTGCGCAAACACAGTGTTTGCACAAACTTAATGTTTGTACAAACCATGGATCGTCTATGGGTCCCTTTAGTTTTGTGCCATAGTAGTTATGCCCATGGGTGGGGGATGAATGTAGATCGGATTACATTACACTAGAACAGGGGTGTAGCCAGCAGGTTTATCTAGGAGGGGCAGCTACAATATACAAAGGTTAAAAAATTTGAGGCCTGAAAAAACGGAAAATTTTAGTTTCCGGCCGAAAAAATCTATATTTTTTAGCTTTTTTCTGTTTTTTCTCCATAAATATTATGTACCAGGTAGTTTTTTATTATGCTTAACCAAGAACTACTACCCCGGAAAAAACATAAATTTGTGTATAACTATTTCAGTTTAAGCCCTTGTACACAGAACCTATCTACATAAGACTAAGATTTACTGACAAAAATATTTATTTATTATTCGTGATTAAAAAACACCATATTTTTTTTATTAACAGCTATATCTCACTTCCTGTTTTACACCAAGTAGAAAAAAAAACTGCAAAACAGAATAAAAGCGTTTTTCATCAAATTTTCCATCCAACAAAAAATATGTTTTTTAAAACACTAGTTATAGCATATAAAAATATAAAGTACTTATAAAGCAGTTTAGTACCATTGTTTTATGGCAGTATTTATAGTACCTTGTTAAAACGTTTGTCTTCAAACTGTCAATAAGTCAAATAAATTGTGTAATCTGCTGTCAAAAAAGTATTTTTCAAAGTCCATATGTTTATTATGCAGTTTATGTTGACACAAATCTAAAGAAGAATTACACACTCGAAAAATTATAAATGGTATGCAATAATATAGTTCCATTATCTAAACCTTTTCCTTTAAATTTGGATATTATTGAAGCACAAGTTTTTTTTTTTTTTTTTTCATTTGGGTTAAAGAAGCTGCAACTTCCGTAAATTATTACTTATATGTACACTTTGTTATTTTTTAATAACTGAAGCGAAGTAATCTTAGGATAATGTTTTAGAAGTCGGTCATTTGTTGGATCCAGGGAATCATTTGGGGGACACGGATCTCTTCTTTTATATTTTTGATTTGATTTTAATTTAGCGTCCCGTTCAGTTCCGAGGCTATATGAGACGTGGACCTACTGATTAACGTGGAATCCGAACCACATGAGCTCCCGCCGGGAACCGAACCCGGGTCTCCCACGCCAAAGGCGCGTACCCTAACCGCTTAGCCACGAGAGGGCTCTCTTCTTTTATATTCTTTCCACCTCCACTTTCGCGGGTTGTGTAATCGCCGAAGAACCCAGACGCAGAAATATCTGCAGAAGATAATCACTATTGGGTTAGGCACGATTTCTTATAACTTAGTACAGGTACAAGGCACTGACTCAAATTTGTATCGGTAACAGGTATCAGGTAATAGATAGCCAAAGTACTACCCAAGATAGGTACTGTACATGTACTGACTAATCAAAGTACCTAAGGTACTATTCTAGGTACAAGATTTTAACCAATTATCTCCATGTCTGGAATAAAAGTAATATCAGAATTCGTCAAATTTTAAATATTTAATAATAATTCGGGGTACAGAATATACTGATTTATTTTACTTGTGTAAGTAATAGTTCCATATATATAGTACATAATAGTGTTATTATTAATTTGGTTTCCTTGAAGTACAAATGACAGAAAATTCAAAAAAAAAGAGGGGGGAGGAAAGAAAAGGAAAGGTATGCTTAGCTACCAAAAAAATAACAGATTGCAGAAAACTCCAGAATGACGTCAAATTTCACCCTTCTGGAATGTCAAGTTTACAAAACTGAAATGTCAAACGGAGTGACAATCCTTTCAACGTGTCACTAAACGGGTGTCAATGTGACTAAACAAAAGTTCAAAAGAACTTTTTGTGTGTGAGAGAGGAATAACCTCCCAAAATTTGCCGTATAGATCTTGTAACACTCTGTGTATTATTACTAATTTAGCTTACGTCAAGTACAAATGCAATAGAAATGCGAGTTCCAAGAGGCAAAATATATTACACTAAACAACAAAAACATTTGAATCATTAGGTGAAAAAGGAAAAAAAAAAACATACGTTTTTAAAATTCGTAGGAAACGTTCACTATGTAATACAATATTAATAAGTTTAAAGTGTTCCTATCTTTCCTCACATTTCGTTTTGTAAGCTCCATAATACTTTAAAAAACTTAATAAAGCTATATGTACATGTACAGGGTGTTCCAAAACGTATGCGACAAACTTCGGGAGGTTATTCCGGACACAATACATAATTTTGAAACAAACATTTGTAAATAGAAAAGATATGACTTCGACAGTAATTTAGGAAGCCGCACTCTCTACATTGAGTAGTTTTAAAATTATATTCCCTTGAAATTCAATTTCCTACGCATTCGGCATCTTGCAGCTCCGAAACTAGTTGCACTAATGTTCAAAAAGTCTTTCTTTCGTGTCCGGAATAATCTTCCGAAAATTGTCGCATAGGTCTTGTAACACGTATTATTACAAATTATAACTTCCTAAGAACAAATCACTTAGAAAGGAGACAATTCTAACAAACCGCAAAATATGCTATTCTACTACAATAATAAAAACACCTGAATTAGTACGTGAACAATGAAATAAACACATACACGGGAACACACACACACAATATATATATACTCTTGAAATTCATATACAGGAAACTTTCATTATGCAATACAATATTAATACATTTCAAGTGTTCCTATCTTTCTCCACATTTCGTTTCATAAATCTACAGTATATTTACATGTACAGGGTGTTACAATCAGTGGCGGCTTTAGCGGGTAGGCCGGGTAGGCACGGACCCACCCAAAAATTTTGAAAAATATATAAACGCAAGAAGTTACAATAAAGAGTTTAATATATTTTCCATTATTTATATTAATGGTAGATAATTATTTAACAAATAGTATCAACCACTACTGCAAAAGTAATTTCCTACTGTCATTAATCAATCAAATGTGTACAGACGTGTTCAAATTATTAGACTCACGCCCGTAAAATGCAAAGCTGATGTTGCAGCCCTAATTTAGGAGTTCTAAAACATGTGAGTTAAGGGTTAAACCACCAATAGAGGATCCTTCATTTGTTTACTGTACAGTTGAAGTGATGATATCACCGTTGAACAGCAGATGACATTAGTGGAGGAGAAAGTTCTGAAAGTGGTGTTTCAGTTGTATACAGCGCAGAGACCTGCACGAACCGAATTTTTCGGCCCGGGCCCGATAAATTTTAAAAGTTATATTTTTGTAACATTTTTCACGGGCACACTTCTTCAGCGTTTGCCTTTATTCTAATTATTGTTTAACGAAAGTCAATAACTATTAAAGAAATGCAATAATCGGCCCCAGCCCGGCCCGGCCCAAAGAAATAACAGTCCGAGCCCGGCCCGTGCAGGTCTCTAATATAGCGATTGTGGTTTCTATCAACAAGTTACAGTCTGAAGTGTTGTGGTTGCAGTCGTAAGCAGTCACAACATTCAAAGCGTTCAACAGTTCGAATGGGCCAGTTTAAAGTGATCGTGACGTGTTTTGTGTATTAAAATTTTAGTCTGTGAAGTCCTGTAATCGCTGCATAATGTGAAAACCAGATATCTTTCTCCACGTAAAGTGGAAGTTATCAAAACGCTTCTGGCGGAAGGAAGATATACACAACGACAAATTGCTAGTAGAGTTGATGTAGGGCAAAAATCTTTGAGTAGAATCTCTGTTGTAATGAGCAAAAAGCAAATGTATAAGCAAAAATCTTTCTTATTTTGGCCTTGCTTCTGCGCTCATGTAGATACATCCCTACTTTCTTCCTTGGCTTCATGCTGGGGACTTCAGTAAACTCTTGAAATGCACACGTCAAAAAATATTACACCTGTCACACAATACTAGAGATGCAAGGGCTCGGAAAAAAAACCGGCTTTTTTGGAAAAAAACTCGGTTTTTTCTGCTTTGCTTTTTTGCTTCGGAAATTTTGGGCTTTTTTCAAAATACTGCTTTAAATTGATAAAACAGACTTTGTATCGCTTCTCTATAACACAAAAAATCATTTAATTAGTGGTTGATGCTGATAATAATATAAAACATCGAAAATAAACTATGAATTTCGAAAAAATATTTCAAACAATTTTTCTTCAACATATTTACATTATGAATTCCACAGGATTAACCAATGTATATAATAAGAATTTTTTAACCTCCTATATACAAAAGTAAGCAGAGTTGGCAAGAACCGTGGTTGTTTTTGAATATGCCAAAAACCCGTTTTTTGGGGGATGTTTAAACCAGGCTTTTTTGGTTTAAACCAGGCTTTTTTGACTTAGATTTTTGCTTTATGTATTTATATTACATATTCACAGAAATAGCCTAAGTTTGTTTCGCCTTGATGTTATTATGCAACAGCGGGGTTATGCCGGAAGAACTCCCATAAGCTTAAAGAAGTGCGGTCAGTAAATTTCTTAAGTTGAGAATCTCCCGCCCTAGCCATTGGGAAAATCCCGTCATTACTTGAAATGTAAGACAATAACGGGAAAATCCTGTTATTGCTTTGCATGTAAAATTTAAAGGTCAACGTACCATAATCAGTACGCTAAAACTGAGGTATTAAATTACAAATTTAGTACCGGTACGTAGATATTGAAAGTCCAATCCAAGCTAATGTTGGAAGCTACGTAGGCAATCGATAAATTTTGCCAATTTCTATCAATATATTTAAGCAATATTGGCTTCTTTATAAAACAACACGCATTTAGGCATGTAGAAATATACAATTTGGTTTGTTTCGTATATTTAGGCTTAACATCCTTACGAAATACCGAGGTTATCAAGGAGAAGACTTTCGCTTAAACTGACATCCGAACCGCTACTTGGGTTACGCATGAAAGAAGGATTGTGGTTCGACCGAGAATTGAACATGGGACACCTTGATTAAAAGGTGAAAGGGAAATAAAACGATTGCAGGTGGTTTGATATCTGAAACGTTACCATGAAGTTCACACGATTCGCATTTTTCATTCTTTTTATTTTTGTGGTTTAAACCAGTTATTAAAAAAAAAAAAAAAAAAAAGTTGGTGTAAATCAGCCAACCATAAAAGTAAACACTTCTTTTTAAAGAATACACAAATAACTAGCAAAATAGTATGTAGTATTTTTACTTCAAAATATTCCATACCCTCTTTTTGAAACAAAATAAAATTAAAATAAAACATAAGAGAAATACTTAGATTTATATGATACACTTAAAGGCTGCACATCTAGAGCTTTTGGTTCTGTATATTCTTGAAATTCTACAGTTTTATAGAACCACCATCACAGTCTACCCAATCCTCAAGTTTTCTGAATTTTTAACAAGGGGGATTCAACATATCATTACGGAACTCCCCCCCCCCCAAAAAAAAAGACTACGGAATATATTTAAGTTAAGCTAAATACAACTGCACAACAAACATGACTGAGTGATTAGCTTTTGCGCTTCTATCGGGAAGTCCGGGATTCAACCAGCATTCGACCATTCTGACAAAGGTTTTCTTCATTCCATCTGTGAATGTAGAAATAGTGCGTGTACTGTGAGTTGGGCGACTTCTTTTTTTATTGTTTTTAAATCGTTATTATTACTAATTACCAGCAGTGACGGTTTTGCGAAGGTTAGGGGGGCGGTCTTTCGGACTGAAGCCCGTTCCCCAAAGTTACGGAATGTCTGCAACAAATGAAATATCTATTATTTATGTCTTTACTCATAAACTTTAAGCTCCCGTCAAATAAAAATTACGAATGTTTAAAAAAACTAAACATTAGTAAGAAACCCTTCCCAAAATACTTTTCTAAACCCGCCACTGATTCTCAGTATAAAATGATTTTTAAAGTTGTATCCGGAAGATTATTGTTAAACATATAAACGAAACGAAATATTAGTTATGCCTGTACTCATAAACTTCAAGCACTTCCCAAATAAAATTAGGACTTTTTAGGAAACGAAACAATCAGAAAAAACCCTCCTAAAGTACTTTTCTAAATCCGCTACTGATTATTTGTATAAATTGGTATTCAAGGTTGTGTCCGGAAAATTATTGCTAAATCACTTCACAGCTACAGTATAACAGAAATGTGGAAGTACGGTTTGACGGATATATTGAAAAACGTACGCTTTGACCTTTGACGGATAAATAGAAAAACGGACAAGTTTAACTTTTGCGCTAGAAGCTAGAGTACTAAAAGCTCTTAGAAATGAAACACGGATGACAAACTAGAGAAGAAAAAAGATGTCGATAACTCAAAAGTTAAAATAAAGTTAAATAGCCTCTAAAATTACCCTCAAATACTACATTCTTCATGTTAGCTTTAATTCGTAAAACATGTGCTCCATCCATCTTGATGGTGAATTTCAGAGCGAAATATCACATTCAGGTCATGGAATTTTTATCTAACTATAGAATATACTATAAGAAAGCTATTTAGATAGAAAAATCATGAAGTTGAAAAAAGCCAAAATTTCCAAAATTCTCGTTTTTTCCCCAAAAAAGCCGGCTTTTTATGTGAAAAAAACCATCGATTCAAAAAAGCCGGCTTTTTTGCATCTCTACACAATACACACAATAATGCTGCTTTTCCTTGCCAGCAGACGTCGCATGCGGATCTTCCCTCGCGAACTACTTTATTGTATCCCTCCGAATTCTACTGTGGGTGGGGCTTAGGCCCTGTCGAACTTTAAGCACAAGATGTCGCTACAGTGCAGAGAAACTTTACGCTGTTACAAGGGTTTCGTTTTCCACGTACAGTATCGATATATCAAAACTGACTTTACAAGTTATAGTGCGAGTGTCAAGTGCAAAGATCAATGCACAATTCCTTCAAAACGGATTTTTATTAGCATGTGGGGTTCTGGAGATAATTGCATGTGAAAATGACGTTTATTCCCCATTTTTATACCAAATTTACTCATTAAGGATGAAAATTTTTAAATTTTTGTTCTGAAGGATTTGTGCCGACATGTTTTGTGAAGAATATAAAAAAAGACTCCATAGTTCTATCTTTAGTCGTAACTGAGAAAAATGTTCAAAACGGAAGGTCTGTTCTGCGCGTTTTTGTGGAGGTATGAAGTCCTCTTAAATCCGCACCATTGTCAAAAAAAAAAAAAAAAAAAATACGTGACGATTATTTTTTGATATTCTACAAGTTTGCAAAGTTTCATTCAAATCAGTAAATTACACTTCCGTAAGTCTCCTTGTTAGTGCTGTTCAAATGGAACACATAAGTTAATTGGCGGACATGAAGTCAGAAAAAAGAAAAAATACGCTGATGTTACGAAGAGACTGAGCAATAACAATGAGACTCAATTACAATATTAATCAGTTTACGCTATTGCAGAGTGGCTACACTATGACACTTCATGACTGTTCATTACAAGCATATGATTAATGCAATCAAATATTAGGCTATACACCGAAACGTCTTTTACAGCCAAGCGTCCTTACACCGAAACGTCCTTACACCGAAACGTCCTTACACCGTAACGTCCGTACACCCAAACATCCTACACCGAAACACCCTACACCGAAATGTCCTACACCGAAACATCCTAGACCCGTATTTGAGATAAGAGATAGAAGTTTCCAGTAATTCTATCACAGAAATATTATCAACTCGTGTACAGCATTGTTTTTTTTTTTTTTTTTTCACCTGACTCACTCAACGTGGAGAAAGGTTCAAGAGATTGGATTCACAGAAGGGTGCAAGAGCAATGACTATTATGGGAGAAAATGAACGGATTGACATTTCTTCCCGCAACAGATGTGCATCAGGAATACAAGAGGCTTCGGAGGAAGAGCTGGAACGTCTGGACTATTTTGATACTACTTAATTCAACAAGTTGAAGAAACGGTTTCAACTGAGCTACATCAAGATGTTGGAAAGACCTTCACCCAGCAGTGTATTGACAATGGTTGACTATGATTATATATCCAGTGAAACTTGTAGAAACCGGAACTTGAATAAAACGGAAATCTGTCTATAACGGAAACTCCTCACAGTCCTTATCGCTGTTATTCCTTCGAGTAAAATTCGGACCCACCGCCTTCTGTTTTATACAAGTTTCACTATATATATTAGCTAAAATGCTAGTTCTTCGCACAGTATGACGAAGTTTGTGCAAAATATTTGAATCCCCCAACTCCCCATATAATGCTCATTTCAAAGATTGATTACCCGGTTTATTTCGACTGAATCTATTCTTTGTTCATGTCATACTCACCGTGACTTTTTATTTTTTAACTCCCCCCTCACTTCCCATACCAGTGGAGGCAATATTTTACGGTAATGGCATTGGGAGTCACCATTCATCTCCGTGACCCCGAACACTAACATAAGAATTTGACACTAATACCAGTCATTTTCCATTATTTGTATATGTGATCCCCCTGTGACCCTCTTGGGGATGATAGACGTATCTCACCCCTACAACATTTTTTCCTGGTTATAAGTAATATGTGTACAAAGTTTCGTTAAAATTGCTCCGGGCGTTCCAGAATTATGCTACACAATATATAGATACATACAGACACACCTACATACATTATTTTTTACATATCATCCTCTTGTGACCCTCCTAAGGATGAAAGGGGTATCTTTCGTCCATAGTGTTTGTTTCCTCACTGTAAGTAATACTTGTACCAAGTTTGGTTGAAATTGCTCAAGGCGTTCCAGAATTATGCTAGAACATATACACACATACACATAGGGTCTACATCCGTTCATACATACGTATTTTTTATATACAGTACATCCATGTTTATCCAGACTATCTGGAACCAAAGGCAATCTGGAAAATCGAAAATCCGAATAATCCTGATAACATGGAAAATAAGCGAAACAAATCCTGAGTCAATTCACTTCAACGTCTTGTGAGTAAAGCTTTCTAAAACTCGATAAGAATCATTTTATGTACAGTATTACCATAATTTACTGTGAAATCTATACACGAACTGTACATTTAATCAAAACAAAAAGAAAATGTTTGTCGTACTTATGGTTACGTTCTTCCTATCATAGTTAAAAATTATTATCTATGTGAACTTTAAATTTTAAAAAGTTTCTACAAATCTGGTTTGGATTATCCGCAGATCCGGGTGAACGAGGGCCGGATAAACGAGGTTGTACTGTACGTAGATTAAAAACTTCAAACTTGTTAAGGCATTATCTATACATATAAAAAGGATGTATGTATGTGTGTATGTATGTATGTTCGAGCATAACTCTCGAATGCCTGGAGCAATTTCAACCAAACTTGGTACACGTATTACTTACAGTGAGGAAACAAACACTATGGGCGAAAGATACCCCTTTCATCCCTAGGAGGGTCGCAGGAGGATGATATGTAAAAAAAATAATGTATGTAGGTGTGTCTGTATGTATCTATATATTGTCTAGCATAACTCTGGAACACCCGAAGCAATTTTAACGAAATTTGGTACACATATTACTTATAACCAACACAAAATGTTGTAGGGGTGAGATATACCTACCATCCCCAAGAGGGTCACAGGGAGATGACATATACAAATAATCGAAAATGACAGGTATTAGTGTCGATTTCTCAGTTTTCGGGGTCACGGCGATAAATGGTGACAATCCAGGTAGCGTTTCAGTCTCAGTGGAGGTCAGATACCCCTACCATCTCTAGGGGGGTCACAGGGGAATGACGTACAAATAATCGAAAATGAGTGATATTTGTTTGGAATCCATGGTATTCGGAGTTGTGGAGATAAATGGTACCAAACCCGATGGCATTTCTGTCCAAATGTGGCTAATAAACCCCTATCAACCCTTCGGGGTCACATGGGGGATGACATGTATAGTCGGGATGAACCATGTAATCAATTATTGAAATGTATATTGTTAGGGTAGTTAGGAGTTCAAATATTTTTATAAACCTGATCTCTCCGTTCGAAGGACGGGCATTTCAGCTAGTTTAACCAATAAAATACAAACCAGGGACATACACAGGCGATAGGTTCTGGTGGTCCGGACTCAGATTCCCCCCCCCCCAAAGCTGCTTTTCTGTGAATTTAGTCTAATTTTAGGAGCGATTTTACAAATTTTAAAATTCTTTATTCTCAAATTGAAATTGGACCCCCCTCTAGAAAGAAATTGTTGTGTATGCGCAGTAGAGGGAAAGTGGGTTGGATTGATTGTAACTACCGTTTTAAGAGTGATTCGTGCAATTAAATAGGGATATTCATTGGTTAACCTCAATTTAGGTGACAATCATTTTCTCCTCTGCATCGATCGGCATCAGAGTGATAAATTTCGGAATAAAATCCAGCGAAAAATTCTACGGGTGCTGAACGCCTATCAAAAATCCTCTATAAATGTTTGATCCTAGAAGCACCCATCTAATTAGTTAATTATTAGTGTTTAGCGTTTCTTTCCAGCACCGAGGCTATATATAACTTGGACCTACAGTTCGAGATGGGATCCGAACCACCGATAAACTTAAAATCTCTACCACTGGGAATCGAACCCATGACTTCCTTGTGGCAGATATATCCTAGGCACTAGACCTGTCTCAAATCCAGTCTCATGTGTAATTATAATATGCGCTTATCCTAGACATTTTGGCTGATTATCAAATGAAAACCACCGGTTAAGTTGAAAATTACGTATGTGTATACAGTTACTGTAAGCAGTAATGAAAGTGATGTTTAATTTTGTATAGGTGAAAATTCTTTGTATCTCCTTAACATGCACAACGATATGCTCAAAAAATATTTCTAACGTTAAATAAACCACCTGTAGACCTTGTAAACATGTTTTATATTTAACTCAATAGTCGTAACGAGGTACAACACTTTTTAGTAAAAACAATGTATAAGATGTGAAGTTTCAATACTATAACAGTATCTTCATCAGACTTAAACAAAGTTATCTAGTGTTTTTTTTTGGGGGGAAGACCCTGCTATGATCCAAGCTTCCAGCAAGTGCGCCATGTAGACAAACATCGTGTAGTTTTCTCTAGTTATTTCCGGCTCCTCTCACTTTCTTCATTTCACTATTATCGTCTTTTTTCTTAAATTTGTTACATAATCACTGGAAAAAATCAAAATGTTGTTTCTACTCTTTCTACATTACGTGGTGTAGGCCAATGTTGTGGTTGCAATGAGGTACCTAAAAGAACACCAAAAGCGATTCTACTAATGTAATGTATAATGCATTGTCCTTCTTCCTAAGATGCCTCTATTGGCATGCAATAGGTTGTAATAACTTTATCAAGAACGTGGTATGTATAAGCTTTAATGTATGACATTTTAACGAACATACGTAAGACACTATAATATTTATACATGTCATTAAATTGTGTAATTGTGACTCTATATTATGTTTGCAATTGTAAAAAAAAGTACATTATATATCTAAAACAAGGTGACTGAATGAGAAATGGAAGAAGAATACATGTTGATTTCGAAGTTACGACAACTTATTTTATAAATTTATAGTTTATATCTATTCTCAGGTTATCGAAATGACTAATGAAAAATATATAACTACAGTAGTTATGCAAATCAAAGAAATATGAGTCGAAATGTTAAGTTTTGTGTAAATAAGTTTATAGTTATAAATAAATTTATAAGTACAGAAAAAGGAACATGTAATACGAATAGTTATTTTAGAGAACCTAACCTATTCATTGAAAACCATAAAGTGAAAATTGTAAGAGAATAACACTTACCCAAATAATAAGAGAATATATATACTGTATTATAAGTAGGCAACTTGTGATACTTTTATTGAAGTTATATCATTTGTTCCAAAGGACGAAACTGAACATGCCCATGAATATATTATAATGAAAGAAATACAAGAGAATATGAAGATAAATATGCAAGTAATGTTCGTCGGCCACATGGCAGAGGGGCGTAAGTTGCATTTTTAATTTTTTACAGGAGAGAAGAGAAAAGATTTTGCTTGATTTGAATCTCTCGGTACTCTCTCAGATTAGAAGCAAACTCAAATCTTTTTTGTTATTTTGATATTTGAGGTCAAAGTTTGTTTATTATGCCTTTTATCATGTGCATTTTCATACATAAAATTTTTATTGAATTTCTACATGTTAGTGTCGTACATACGCCCTTATGTCATAAACAATTTATTTCCAACAAAGTACTTAAATGAATTTCTACATACCGCTGTTGTTTACTTACGCAATAATAAAACAGTATACACAATGATACAGTGTACACAATGAATTAAAAACACAATTATAACAGTAGTCCTTTCCGTCAGTACTTTTTTCTATCAGAGGAATAGTAATTTTTCTAGATTGGACTTTACCACGTTCTGTTTACACAACCAAGATAACGAAAGAGAATATTCAATACTTTTTTTCATACATAGAGATGCAATAGTGAGATTCAATAGTGCTAATTAATTTTTACCCATAACAAGATTAATTCCAATCTTCATTAGCTATTTCAGAATACGCACAAGTACTTTTACTAAGTGCCCGAGTAGGAAATCTCTAAGTAGTCCTTAGCGTAATCGAATGTAACAGGATTTATGGAAAAGCTGTGATACTCTTACAGGATTACTTTAGTGTTACAGAGTTTCATTAAATCATTCTTCATTTTCTTGGAAATTGGTAGCAGTCCTGAGTACAGATGAAAAGGATTGTATTTCTTTCTAGGTGTTCGGAAGGATCTTGAATGTGAGGATTCTCTGAAAGGCTCTGTCATCCTTTTCTTGAAGAGAATCTTATTTTTTGTATTTTGTGAATCTCAGCCATCTTATCTTTTGCCATGGAAAAGTAACACCGTTCTGATCTTCGAATGTAGCTAACTTATAATAGTTTTTTGCTGCATCAAAATTATAGAAATCTTATGTTGTCATCGAATGTTCCGTGAATGGCTACAGCTTTCGTCTTGCCATCTTAGCAACTATACACCAATCAGAAGGTGTATAATTATCTATGTTCTTTGCGCGTTCTATGACTCTATGCATGGAATCAGCTTCCATCTGAGTGTGTTCTGGTTCAAGAAACTTGTGGTCAATACAGGTTACACTTGTATTATGGCTGCATACATACACATTGCTTCATTTTCCTTGTTCAAATTCTGTCCACTACAACAGTCTGAATACATCGTCACTTGTTTACTCCAGGAGGTAAATTTCGCAAGTAGAGTAGAATGCAGGAGGCAATTTCATCAGGGCCTCTCTTACCCCTTGTTTCATCCCATATGTAACAAACCCCTTCACGCGTGGCTAGATTGTAGATGGTGAGGTTGTAAACATTAAGTTTACGAACATAATACATAACACCCGTTTTACGTGAAGGCGTTGTCAAGACTTGTTTGAGATCAAAACAGATAGCTATATGAGTATCATCCTTTGTTGCTTTTTCTTTGTCTTTTTGCTCTTCTTACCTTGCTTCTTTTCTTTTCAAATGTTATTCATAAACCAATTTCTCTCTTTCTTTTTCCTCAGAAGACAAATTTTTAAAACTGACAAGTTTTATATTGATCTTTCTTCGGCTTGTGTATCTTGATATTCATTTCTTTCAGAATTTTCCAGTATGAAGTAAGCCCCATCACATTTCCAGGTGGGACTTTCTTCTCCTTGCAGTATTCCTTATAAAGGTTGTAAAGCTTCACATACGACAGTCCTGCCTCAACATAATAATAGCAGGTTGAAGATCGACAATAATGAGAGTCAACGCGGGACATCGATAGCACATGCTCTTTTACAATATTTTTGACTGCTGATGTTAAACTGTGTTTCGGTTTGTGTTTCCCTCGAAGCTCGTGACCTGTACTTCCCGGAGAAAGCCCTTTCTGCAAAACGAAACGACACACTTTATCACTAACGTCAAGAGTACAAAGAAAAAACTGCTTGCAAACTTGTATCATTTTCCCATCGATAGTTAAATAATAGTCAACTGTGTATTGCCTTCTGGAAGTGGTGTTATATTTTCCGCGTAACTTTAACCTTCGCTTCATGTGACGCAGAAGATAATCTCTCTGTCTATGTATGTCTCCTAGTTTCCAGTATAAACGATGCACAAATTTCCAGGTTTTTTTCTTTGATAATTTGTTACCAACTGTACACGCATCTACATGAAAAATTGGGTACTCTGCGCGAATCACGAATTTTGCCAGCACTGATAACATATTTCTTACACAAATTACGATTAAGTTTGGCTTTCTTCTTCTTCCAGTTCATGGGATTCGTATGTCCCTTGCTTTGGATGCATGTGATGATTTTGTCGCCACATTTATTTCTATTAGCATTTCATCATTTGAAGTACGTCCACCTCAAAATCCAAGTCGGCATCGCTATCGTACGATAGTCTAATATCAGTAACGGAGCTTCCAGAGTCGTCTGTCTCCAAAAGCCTGGATATTTCCTAATCCAATAGCGAAACACCGTCCATCCTGATCACTCTCTTCATCTCAACTACAAGATCCATACATACTGTAAAACTTAAGAAAGGTCAATAATGCCATAAACTGCAACATTATTTAGTTTACTTATTCACCGCCTACAACAAAGCATTGGAGAAAAAATATATAACGTAATGTGGCTTATTTTGAAGTCGCAATTGCTTTAATACGGATCTGAATTCAACTTACGCCCATCCATTGTATGTACGCTCAGATATACGTTTCCTGCAATGTGAATATTATATTTCTGACATAAATTCGTAAGTGAACATAAACCTTCCTGTCATGAACAACTTTGTGAAACATGTCTTCCAAACTTTGAACTGAAAATCCGTTTTTATTGGGAATTAACTTACATCAATTTGCCAGGTGCAAGAATGTAACTTAAGTGATTCAATGAGCGAAAAAAAATGCATTTTTAAAAAATGTCACGGTAGAGACGATTACAATCTTAAAAAGAATGTAAATGTATGTCGAGGAAATATTATCTTGTAAAGGACAAACTGCGTTTCTTTACTAATATGACCACAAAGGGTGTAACCGTAGCAAATATTGTTGGACAAGTCTTTTGGGAGCCAGTTTATTTCTTTTCTTTATTTTGTTTATTCAGTTATGAGTATTTCAAGTTTGAAGTTACCGACGAAGTGCCTGTGGTGCACCATCATGTAAGTAGCCCACTATGAGAGGGATACACTTTACACAAAAGCTCTTTCAATTTTCAAAGGGCCTGTGACACTTCCATAATGTATCTGGGTCACAACAACCGATTTTGATGAATCTTGGTAGACTAATAGAACACTTTGCAAAACTACTGTAACTAGCAGGAATTTGTCGAAAAAACTGTAGTTTCTGAGATACAGTCGATTCATTAAAGACGAAATTTGTCGTGATATCTCGAGAACGAATCCACGGGAAACAAGCAAACTTTGCAAGCCATAGTAGATACATGATAGATTTAAAAAAAAAATAATAAAACAAATTGTTTGCACCTGCGCAAAACTGCGCATAATGCGAAAATAATTGTGCGCATTCGCATATCTCGAAAACGTGAAGACTGCGATATATTTTTCTCTTGCTTAGTTTGAACTACATGACAAGTATAACATAATGCAAGAAAAAACTAGACTCAAAGGTGAGCGTTTTCAACCAATTCAGGTGAGATGATGTTAGGGTGGTCTGGCCCCGGACACCCGTCTCTACTTACGCACTTTGTCTGGCTTCTCAGTCATACATTTCCATTACACCTGTGTAGAAGTCATATAGTTAACATTAATAGTCGCCATATTCGGGTGTAGTGATATCAAGTACTGTAAGTCTTCAATGTTACACAACAGTAACACAGTATTAAGAGAGCGTAAGGAAACACTATCAGGCCTATAGACGCAGTCTATTCGAACACATCAGTGTGATGCAGGCATCAATGCTTCAAAGAAAAGTGTCAAAATCATAGGTCATAGGGTTTACTTATATATAGTTAGTGTGGCCATGAGACGAAACCTTTGGTGTTGTCTCATCTCGTCGCGTGAAACAGTCTCGTCACAAACATGAGATGCTGGTGTCGTCCCGTGTCTTTGTCTCGAAGCCTGTGCCTGGTGTCGTGTCGTCTCGTAGAACATTACGAGACAAAACTCATGATAAAATTGAAGGGAAAACCGACTATATGCTAGTCGTGACCTGAACAAGCCTGCGTAACTACCGTCGCGGATCTCTTACGTCAGCCTTTGCTTTATACAACTGGGTAGTATTGCTACGAGACGAGGCGGGATATTGGGGCTGTCGCATTTTGTCTCCTTACAACACTGTCGCGTGTCTCGTCTTTCAAATAATAGACAGGTTTCGTCTCGAAGTGTTTGCTCGTTGTCGAGACGAGACGAGACATGAAAAAGGTTTCGTTTCATGGCAACACTAACTATATATAGGTAACCCTATGGGCTATGATTTTGGCATGTTTCTTTGATGCATAGATGCCTGCATCACCCTGATGTGTTCCAATAGACCGCGATCATAGGCCTGATAGTGTATCCTTACGCTCTGCGCAGGTGCAGACAATTCGTTTTAATTTCGTTTCAAAGGTATCATGTATCTACTATGGCTTGCAAAGTTTGCTTGTTCTCGGTGGAACCTTTCCCGAGATATCACGACAAATGTCATTTTTAATGAATCCACTGGCTCTGAATCGAATGTCAGAAACTACAGCTTTTTCGACAAATTCCTGCTAGTTACATTAGTTTTGCAAAGTGTCCTATTAATCTACCAAGTTTCATCAAAATCGAGGGTTGTGGCCCAGACACCTTATGGATGTGTCACAGGCCCTTTAAAACTAGTGGAAAAAATAATAAAAAAGGACTTGAACCATATAAATATTGATACTTTACTATTTCAACAAAAACAAAGTTACAACTGTGCTGACGACCTTTACGGGGATGGAGATTTCACAAGTTTGGTTGGACCTCTCATAGAATTTCTGTACAAGACCATAAAATCTACGAGCAGCCCTGTCTATAGCTGACCTAATTCATTAAGCGGATGTCAGCTTCTGTTTTATATTTTCGAAATAAACCAATATATGTATTCCTTATTATAATAGAAGAATGCAGCTGGTAATCAGTTAATAATAAAAAGTCTTCAATAAGAAGCTATAATCTTTAACAGAAAATGGATAAGGAAAGTAAGAAGAAATGTAATTATTATAGCAATAATAACATCGTTAATAAGTAAGCAGTAGTTAGTATCTTGAGATCTTTTTTGAGAACTATATTTAGAAAGTTTAGAATATTTAGTTATTTTTTATATACACTGTAAAAAATTTAGCCTTCAATTTACTGACCAATTACCGTCAACTCTCGCTGCCATCCGATTACCCTAAATTTTACGGACCACCGTTTTTTCATAAAAACGGCAGACCGTATATTCAGAAGCAAAATAATATTGACCGTGTTTAGAAACAAATTTGGTACCGTATATTTTGCAGTAATTTACCGTAAAATTTAGGGATCGTTTTTTTTAAAAAAAAAAGCACAGGTGTGTTATTACCGTACAAGATTTACGGTAATTATCACACCGATTCCCTATCTAGACGTCCTTGCCGGTCCAGCGTGCCCTCTTGCTAGATCCAGTAAGAATTCTTGCTGGGCAATATATATTGCCCCAAGTTTCATCGAATTGCTGGAAACTGTATCAGTACACACACTAGCTAGCAATAATTTTTCCTGGATGGATGCAACTAGAGTGCACGCTGGTCCACTGGTGTTAAAGACTACTTAACTAAAGAAAACACAGAAGTGAATGAAAGAAGCGTTGCACCTACGACGTGCATAATATCCATAAGAATAAAATTGAAATTAATTCTTAGTTTGTAATATCGAACCCTTGTTCTGATATCATCTTGAACATACATTGCTTTTTCTTTTCAAAATTACCAATTTTGTCATGTATTGAACAAAACACCAGAAGAGGATTCGATATTACATACAAAAAAAAAACTACTTCTTGAATTTTATAGCTGAGTTTTCGCACGCTTTGAAAATGTAGTTGGAACAAACATCCATGTCCTTTTAAGATATTCTGTACCAGTAGACTAATAGACCTCAAAAATTCTAATCAGCGATTCATTCGATTAGTCGCGTTATTACTTTTTCAGATAACCAAGCAGGCACCCGACAACATAGCTTAGAATGGCCCGAACCATGACTAAACAAGTGTAAAACCATATGACTTCTCACAACATTGCCTACAGTATCCAGTATCCGCTATCCAAAATTAATAAATACCTGTTTGCATAATTATGTAACAGTGGCATCAATGCTCAAAAAAAGAAAAAAGTCACCAAACTTCCAGAGTATCGAACTTTTGCATGTTTATTAAACGCTCAAATGTATTAACAAGACACCAGATCAGATTATAGGTACTCAGAACAAAATTAAAGATAAAAATATTTACAGAAATATTTTTCAAATCTAACAATTCATTTATCCAGAAAAAATAATGACAGCATGGACGCCCGATGAAAATTTTCTAGGGAACTCATCTCCCTGGTTACTATATACCCTAATACATTTGATATTTTTTATTTGTATTAAGAAATTTAATACGTTTTCGTTAACTAGGGGAGCACCCCCTGCCCCTCCTTCGGGCACACATGAGTGACAGTATACTTTTATTTCTGTAACATGAAAAATTCCAGTTGATGCAACACAATTTATGTAATGCTGTACTAAGTACGGTAAGCTACGAAGCACTTTTCCTAATTTTTTTCTTTTTTTTAAAAAAAAAGAAGAAGAAAGAATTTCAACATTGTGATTCTAATTCTAGCTTCACCACCACTCGTAGTTGGCTACATTATCATAAGACGTTAGTTTATACATCCAGCAGCTTCTTTAGTTCACTGAGAGTCAGCTTTGCTGGGTTCTTAGACTGTAGGAACTTTGCCCATGTTACAAGTAACTGTTGTCCTCTTGACCTGATTTACAGTCGTGAAATTTAAAACCGAAAGTTATAATAGAAGAAATTGTTTTACAACTATAAATTTTGGTATTTATATTTTGTACGACCTTGTACTTAGTGAGAAATTATAATTTGTAGTTGTGAAAGTTGTGAATATTTGAAAGAATGTGAATAAATATTTTTATAGCCTTGTAAATAATAAATAAAGTAAATATTTTAAGAAACGCTTTTGTAATTTTCTTTAAAAAGATTCTAAAGTGACGGCTTATATTTTGATGTCCCTATTCAAATTACCCGTCCCGAAAACAGGTTCGGATTCATTTTAACCAATTTGAAAATACTTATTACCAAGACTTCTTAATTAACTTGATTGTTATTACCTACGATTACAACTATACATTATTCGGCGTAAGCTCTAAACTGCGATAAACAAAGCCACGTGAAACTAAATCTCGCTGATTTGTTGTTGTCCTACCGACGCTTGTACTCCTCCGCAAAATAGTTCATGTGATTGGATTATTACTTTTACTATGAAGCTTCATATAAAACTGCTATATTATTATAAATGACTAAAATATAATACGGGTTATCTAATAATACTGCAATCGAGTGTGGCTAATGAAACAATAGAAATAAACGCTAAGCATGCGCAGTAATTATGGCGCCAACTCAACTGTGGACGGGTGTTCTGCTTTTAAAGTCTGCAAGATGACTGGCATGAATCCTGGTTCCGCGAGTGTTGTGGTGAAACACCAACAAGGCAAACCTTTACTCACTAAACAACAATTGTTTACGAGCGAAATTCAAATACTTTTTTTTTAATCTTTCGAGTTTCTATTCTTTCTTTTCTGCTGCTGCTGTAAGTATCTGGACAACACGAGACAGTATTGTCAAAATGCACGTGTATAATTTACTGCTCCCTTTGGGGAGTGGGAATGATACATCACTAGCCAATCGTATTTGTGACAAGCGGAAGGATACAAATATTTTGTTTATCGGAGTTTAGAGCTTACGCTGAACAATGTATAGCATGTTTGAAAACGTATATGTGTGTCACTTTACGAAAAGACAAGCAAGCTGCTAGTTCGCTATTGCCAGGACAATGAATGAAAGCTGTCACTGATTATTGGCAACGAAAGATTCAGTTGTTAGTGCAGCATATTTTTTTCTTTTTAAAAAATAAACTAAACATGTAAACTTGTACTCGAGCATCTCATTTTAATTGGTTCGATGTGATTTATTGATTTATACATATATAATGTGTTTGACATATATATATTATTTTTAAAGGAAGAAAATCAATCAACATTCTGGACTATATTTCATTAACTGAGTAATGTAGTCTTAGAATTGGTGTAATAAAGATCTTAATGACAGAGACGACGACTTTTATATAACTTTGGGGAGGCATTGAAACATGTGTAGTTTCTTGTCACAAATTCGAATAAAGATATCTACATCCAGGGAGGCCGATCCCCAAGATCAGCGCGCATGGTTAATCTATATTATAAAAGAGAACGTACAAATCCTTTGTTCCCTCATCACGCTAATACGGCTGAACCAATTTCTTTTATTTTTGGGGGGTTATTAGGATTTGGACCCTAGATGGTTTTTATCATATCACTTTAATTTTTAATTACCAGTGTCTTGAGATAATTGACCATTCAAGTGTCCATAACGTACAAATCCTTTGTTAGTTCATCATAGGTATAAAAATAAACGTATTTATATGCAACCCGCATGACCGTGTCACTCGGCGGGTTAACATAAATGACAGGCGCTATAATGTTAACATTTACTGCAATTTGAAAGCGAAAAAGTAAAAATTATCTAAGTAACAAAGTTTATTGCGTTCCGGGGTGACCGCAGCGAAGCGGGGCGGGTTAACATAAATGACAGGCGATATAATGTTAACATTTACTGCAATCTTCTATGGTTTTTATCATATCACTTGAAAGCGAAAAAGTAAAAATTATCTAAGTAACAAAGTTTATTGCGTTCCGGGGTGACCGCAGCGAAGCGGGGTGAACGCTGCTAGTGACGATATAATTCAGTTTCACTTTTATATCAGTAAGTAGCTGTAACTAAGCATCAATTTTCATATCTACGAATAGGATGTTTTAGTACATGTTCTAGAAAAGTTTACACGGGTTTTTACATGGCATTTTGTTTACCTCAATATTATCAATGGAATGATATATGTCTCGTCATTGGAAGACTGTTAGGACTACGCGTATCATTCTTGGAAATATGTGTGTCAGTGTTAAGAGAAATCAAGCAACAAAAGGTACAATCCGATTGTTAACAGTTAATATTTTTCACTTTAGGAATCTGTTATCAAGATCACAAAATTATTTTATGCACTAAGCATACAAGTTACAAAACACTAGTTGCTAATGTGTATTTACTAATAGATGAAAAGTTAACTCAATTATACTAATTTTCCTTTTATATCAACTAATCTTGGATCATATTTAATCCACATTAAACGTATTAACTACATAAAGAGAAACTTGCTCTGAAAACACTGGTCAACAGTGAAAATGCTTCGGAGATAAAACTAATCAATTCTTACTAATTTTAGGGTGCTGATAACGAATATGAAATTAGCTTTTGAAGATTGGTTCGGGTTTCAAAGAAATACGTTATCATCCGATGTGCTCTGCTGGGCAAATTAAGGGTTCGTAGCAACAGAAGCTGTCTACTTATTTTAATAAACTTCCATTGTTTGACGGTTAGTTTCATTGCTACCCTCAGGGACATACGCAGGGGTGGGTCCTGTGGGTCTTGACACCCCGACTTGTTTGTAAATTTAGTCTAATTTCAGGTTAAATTTAAACAAATTTTAATATAATTTAGCTTCAAATTGTATTTGGACCCCCGAAAAGCTTAGGGCCCCTCCCGAAATAAATTCCTGTGTAGTCTCTGGCTATTCATATTGCTCGCACTTCATCGCTGACAAAGAAATATCAACCACTTCACGGTTTAGATTGTATTGAAGAGTTGGACAGAGAAAACATGTTGTGTAACGTTATTTTGTAGTTACAATTTGCCATCTCGGACGTAGTGGTGGTGGTATGTTGGGCGGGTGGGTGGGTGCTGCTATTATTATTATTATTATTATTATTATTATTATTATTATTATTATTATTATTATTATTATTATTATTATTATTATTATTATTATTATTATTATTTATCTTTCTATGACTATACTAAGCAGAAACATGTCGCGTAAATGTGTTTGCAGTGAAGCGCAAATTGTTGTTTTTAACGAAGTGAAGCGAAAAGTGGTATTTCGCTCCTATCATAAAGAAAGCCTATCACTTGTACTTTGGCTGTAAAGGGGAGATGTGGACAAGAACTGAGCACCACATATATGTTGTAATACTTGTTCTACAAATTTGCGGGACTGGCTACACGGAAAAAGGCCATGCGTGCCATTTGCAGTTCCAATGATATGGAGAGAACCGACAGATCATACTTCAAACTGCTATTTTTGCATAGTTCTTCCAATTAAAGGTATATTCAAAAAAGAAAAAAGTGGACTGCTACTTATTCAATTCAAATATTCCTTGAAATGTTCATCACTGAGCCACACTCTGAAGAACTAAAGGTTCTACAACTTCTTGTACCTTACTCCAGTGTTTTACCCGATGAAGAACAAAAGGTGAACAATGTCGACCCACATTGTCAAATTCTGCTGCAGATTCATCGTCTTCCAACGATCCTAGCCTCACAAAACCAAAATACCATTATCTATTCACCATATGATACTCAACCTGAATTAAATTACCTGGGGTTTTCAAAAAGTGGCGCAGAACTGCTGGCATCCAAACTCAAGAAGTGGGGAGCTTATTCTGAAGATCTAAAAGTGTTCGTGTTTTGAACAGGTCAGAATCTCCAAACAGTATTTTCAGTGGAAAGTGACATATTACGTTGTAACTATGAAGGCCTAACTGGTCTTATGAGTAAACTTAACATAGACGATAATCTCAATGAATGGCGGCTATTCATAGACGCATCAAAACATTCTTCAAATATATTCTGCGTAAACTTCCACAAATTGCTGAAGCTAAAATCAGGTATGAATCCTTATTGGCACTCAAATTCGCCTCCTCAATTCAACTCCTCAATGATCCTGAATTTGATGCAGTGTTAGAAAATGAAGAGAGGATTGCATGAGATTCTTTCCGAAAAGTGGTGACGAATGTTTTGGAAAACGAGCGGTCTCAGAACTATAAGGAAGTAGAGTTGCACCTAATACCTTCTACCAAGCAATAGGGTGTAATGTATCACTAAAAATACATATGTTGCACTCCCACATAGATTTCTTCCCAGAAAATTGCGGAGCAGTCATTGATGAACATAGGAAATATTTTTACCAAGTTATATATATGATGGAGAAACGATATCAGGGCTACTGGAGCAACTTTGCTCTTGCCGATTCTTGTTGGACGGAAAATTCCCAATTTTACCCTAATTTCCCCTTTTCTCGTACAACACACACACACATATTATCATGATATCATTTGAAAGCTTGTTTTATTCTGAAGAGAATGACGTATAAGTCATCATACTTAAATAAATAATAGGGCCGCGGTAGCTCAGCGGTGGAGCGTTCACCTCTGGTGCTTGGGGTCCCGGGTTCGATCCCAGTCCCCGTCAAGTGAACTTTGTGGTGGACAAACACCGTGTGCGTGAGTTTCCTCGGGTTTCTCCCGTTTCCTCCCACTTTCTTCATTCTACCATTTTTTCATTACTCATCATCATCGTCTCCTTTAGCCTTACCGCCATAACCGTTGGACGTAAAACTCAGATTTCATTTCATTTCAAATAAATAATACTGTTCGGATTAATTTGATTTTATAGTTATCTCACTTTATTCCTATATGAAATTTGGTATTGTCTAGCAGAACAGAGAAATATTTTTTCCGTCA
Source organism: Thermobia domestica (assembly GCF_964235325.1). NCBI lineage: Eukaryota > Metazoa > Arthropoda > Insecta > Zygentoma > Lepismatidae > Thermobia > Thermobia domestica. The sequence goes on from NC_137458.1 coordinate 177,638,335, forward strand.
CAACTATTGTAGGTATTACAATGAAACTTGGCACATATATTATTTATAAACTATAGTAGTTTTAAAGGTATATTATATTTGGGTGCCTTTAGTTGGGGCCGTACCAGGGGGTGCTACATTTGAACAAAGGGACTTTTGGACGGGAAATTCCCAATTTTACCTTGAATTTCCTTCTTCTTATACATCATGTACACATGCGCATAGTACCATTTGCAAGCTTGGTTTATTCTGAAGTGAATGGCATATGAACCAAGATAATCGAATGAACAGAATTGAAGCAATAGCTACTTAAGTGAAAGACCAAATAGGCTTGTTGGCTATCCAATAATTACAACAAACATTAGTCTTTTCGGGTTCGATTCCCAGTGAGAGGGCATTAAAATTCAAACGTGTTACGTCACGTCTCATATAACCTAAGTACAGCAATGGGATACTAAACTCCAAAAACCAACATCAGTAAACATTCATTTTGAAACATAATTGCGAATTTATAAAAGTAACACACATTAAAATTAAAATACCCTTTTCCGCTCTTTCATAAATTCTCCTTCCTCTTCTTCTTTGTAATACTGTGGGACGATGATTGAAGAATACGTCTAAAGTAAAATGATAGTTCGGTGACTTATCCATTGGCAGATTTGTCCATTGGCAGATTTGGTAATTGGCGGATTTGTCAATTGGCAGATTTGTCCATTTTCACAATTGGCGCATTTGGTAATTGGCAGATTTGGTAATTGGCGGATTTGTCAATTGGCTGATTTGTCCATTCTCACGATTGGTGCATTTGGTCATTTTCGCGTTTGGCGCATTTGGTAATTGGCAGATTTGGTAATTGGCAGATTTGGTAGTTGGCAGATTTGGTAATTGGCAGATTTGTCAATTGGCTGATTTGTCCATTTTCGCAATTGGCACATTTGGTCATTTTTGCGTTTGGCGCATTTGGTAATTGGCAGATTTGGTAATTGGCAGATTTGTCCATTTTCACAATTGGCGCATTTGGTCATTTTCGCGTTTGGAGCATGGCGCATCGGCGAATGTTGCCATCTAAATTCATACAATTATACGCACTCATCTCGCGATTTTTCCCTTCATCATGTTACTCTTGACCCATGGAGCTCACTTTAGGAACAAATCGTCAGCATAATAACCGCATGCACATGACTGGTGATTGTTGTGTTGGTTCTTTCGCCATTCTCCGAGACGAATCTAAGGAACGCGGACCAAAATGAAGTCCTCGCTGCCACACGGTGGTAACTTCAACACTCCGACTCTAGATATCTGTCTCGACTCGACGAAACCCTGCCGCCAGTGGCACACTAGCTGCAATCCTTCGATGCGTCGCTATATCGACAATTGACATTTACCGGCAAGTGGGCCATTAGGTGTTGGCGACGTTTACGGCATGGGGAAGGGATACAATGGTTGCATTGCTTACGAAAAAAAAACAGGCAAAGAAATTAAGTTATCTCAGAACCATTAGTCTTATTTCCACACCTGAAGAATTATTGTGCGCATACTGAACAGGCGGCTGGAAAATAAGATCAAAGATATATTGGAGGAAGATTAATTGGGATTCCGGAAAGGAAAAGGCATCAAAGATGCTATTGGGCTGGTGGGAATTTTATCAGAATAAGTTCTTGACTGTATTTGTGCTTCATCGACTAGCAAAAAAATCTTTCGACTGAGTCAATTGGACCAAATTTCTGAAAATACTAAAAAGAAATCGGGGTCGACTTGAGAGACCGACGACTCATTCGCAGCTTGTACATAAAACTACGAGTGAAGTTGCGCTTGAATGAAGAAGAAACCACTGGAGATTGGAAGAGGAGTTGCAAGGATGTAATATGTCACTCCAACTATTCAACATTTACAGTGAATGGTTAATGAAGGAACCATTAATGGGATTTGGAGATTCCGAGATTGGCGAGCAAATCATTGAAAAGGTCAGATAAGCAGATGACACAGTTACTATAGAGAGAACATAAGAAGAACTACAGACAATGGAAAATATAATTGACACTGGGAAACAATATGAAATGGTAATCAACGTCGAAAAATCGAAAGTCATGAAAATATCCCGTTAAAACACACCTTTACAGGTCAAAGTAGAACAAAGAGAACCTGAAGAGGTCGATAATTTCAAGTATCTGGGAAGTATTTTGACAAGAGACACTGAAGTCAAAGAGAAAAGAAGAGATCAGGTCAAAGGCTGCTATAGTCAAAGAGATATTCAGCAAGAAAAGATCACTCTTAACTAGCAGGCTTAATATTGGACTAAGAAAGAAACTTGTCGAATAATATATATGGAGTATTAGACTATATGGTTCAGAGACTTGGACATTACGGATTAGGGAAGAAGTATTAAGAGAATTTCGAAATGTGGTATTGCACGATGATTAAGAAAATGAAAGAGACGGAATAAGTAACAAACGATTTTTAAAAACGGGTAGGAGAGAATAGGATCCTTCGTAGGAAGGCCAATTGGTTATACATATCTTGCGAAGAAATTGTCTTCTTCATACCGCCACTGAGGTAAAGATAGAAGGAAAACGAGGAGTAGGAAGAAAAACCAAAAACTAATTGACGATTTGAAAAAATAGACTAAAACATGGGGGATAAAAAGGAAACTTGGAAGACCCGAAACATAGTTCGAAAACAAATCATAGTTCCAGAACGTACCAACAAGCAGAATATTTAATAATAATCATACCATTCGTCTGTCACCACTGTTTGGATCATATTGCAGTTTCAATCAGTAATGATATACTGCTGTCAGGAAAAATAATAACTAAAAACTAACAAAACAAGAATTCCAAGTGGTTATGTCATTCGACATGTTTTCTAAGGATTTTTTTTTAAATGTGTAAAAAATGAAATGAGACTGTTAACAGATGCAGAATCTTCACTAAGTATAGGCCTAATTGAAAAGTAACAAAGATTTGTGTCATATACTGAGTTAGATTTGAGTTTAGCGTCTCTCTTAGCACCAAAACTATGTGACACGAGAGCTTTCACCGGGAATTGTAATGTATGTTTCATATTGAGTTTTTTTAAAAAAAATCAAACGCCCCAGTTTTTAACTAAAATTATTCTAAGTTACTATTGTAACAATTTATGTGTTTCTTATACGTAAATTCTGAATATCACATATCTCTTATTTTTCTATCTTTCTTTTTCCTCTGAAAAACCTGGCAACTCCAGTCAGGATATGATATATATATATATATATATATATATATATATATATATATATATATATATATATATATATATATATATATATATATATATTATTACAGCCTGGATTTATATACAAAATGCATGTTTATAATAACATGCAGGAACGCGTCGAAAGTATTTTTTTCTTTCCGACTGACTAGTAAGGATTCGTTTGAGGCATATATGATAGCACATATAATTGCATATTTTGAGTGTTTTTCGATTTGCTTGCATATTTCGTAAACTTTGGATGATACTGCATATTTCAGTATTTTATTACTGCATACTAGCATATTTCAAAGTATATAATGAGAAAGTGGGTTATATTTAAAGTGAACTGAATCATTTTGTAAATGCAGATGTAGAATATATATATATATATATATATATATATATATATATATATATATATATATATATATATATATATATATATATATATAGATAGATAGATAGATAGATAGATAGATAGATAGATAGATAGATAGATAGATAGATAGATATAGATATAGATATAGATATTTAAAAAACATTGAGTTTGTCGCATTGAATAGCAGTTGACTTGGCTTGCACACGGTCTCCATCGTGTGGTAGAAAGAGACAATCAGATATCAATATTAGGAGGTGGACGGTCTTGTATGAAGTGTTAATATATATATATATATATATATATATATATATATATATATATATATATATATATATATATATATATATATATATATATATATATATTTGTGAAAGCTCCTTCGCGCGTACATATCTTTCGCGAAGTTGTGAAAAATGTTCCCCTACCTTCGCAACCAGTTTTAACCTAATGGGGCTGGTGGCCAGAAGCTGTGACGCATTATGCAGATAACTTAAAATCAAGTGAAGACAGTTACAAGACTCACTTAATCCTGATGATGAAGCAAGACATTAGACGTAGATTATGTGTCATAAAAATGTTTCTCTACAAGTGACATTGAGAATAAAATTAAATACATACACAATCAGTTTTCGAAAATATAAAAATATTTCGAAAAAATCACCTGAAATTATCAAATAGTTGGAATCCCGTGACAGTGCTTTGCAGCATTCACTCTCTTTGTTGGGCGAATTATTGCCGACATTGTCCAGTGAAACTCATGGTGTTGCGAAAATAGCATCAGATAAACTTGCCAAATATTAGGCAAAAATCCCGGGTACAAAACAATCTGTGACATTGCAAATGTACTTAATAGTAAAAACATGGAATTGGAAGAGAATCTAACACAGGAACACATTCGATGTTTTTCACATGCACCAGCGACTTCTGCTTATGTAGAAAGGAACTTTTAGATCTACAAAACGTTTCTCACTGACAAACACAAAGGGTTGTCAGAAGAAAACCTAAGGAAGACGTTCATTGTTCGTTGCAAAAGAGGCTATTGAGGTAAGATATTTTTGTAACAAATCGAAATTTTATTAACCTTGTGAACCTGCCTCCCCCCCCCCACCTCTCGGTACAAACGATTTCCGCATATTAATAAAAAGTACTTCGTTTGTACCGGTCCCCAAATATTTTTGTTTGTACTGTACTGCAGTATGAGAAATTAAGAAAACAAAGTGAGGGGCCAAGTTCACGCAGCCCAACAAAATGTCCTAGTATCGATTTAATTGGCTCATTTGAAAGACCGTTGTTTGTAGCGGATTGTGCCGTAATTTGTTTCGTTTGTATCGTCTTGGATTATGAAAAATTAGCGAAACAAAATGGGGGCTCATGTCAAGCAGGTCCTCAAATAACGAATTAATACACCGGGTACACATGATTTTTGTTTGACAAATGAAAGTACTTGGTTAGTACTATATTGTACCACAAGGACTTTTAGTTTACCCATAATAGATTATGATAAACTAAGAAAACAAAATTGGGGGCTGTGTGAACCTGGGACCCCCACCACATTGTACAAACGATTTATTCGACTCATTTGAAAGATTTTCGTTTGTACAGGACTGTACTGTAGTTTGTTTCGTTTGAACCATCCTGGATTATGAAAAATTAACGAAACAAAATGGGGGCCCAGGTCAAGCAGGCCCTCAAATCAGGACTTAATACACCTGGTACTCATGACTTTTGTATGTCATATGAAAGTACTTGATTAGTACCGGATTATACCACAATGAGTTTTAGTTTAAACATAATAGTATTATGTTCCAATGGCATAAGTGATGAAAAAGTTAAAGAATTGCTATACTCACGTGAATTCTGTTTTTCTTCCGTGAAGATAATTTTAAAAATGATCCAAAAACAAAATTAAAATGAAAACAAGTCCCATGACCTTGTCAGAAACGAGTGTGCAAATGGAATTTCCAAAATAATCAAAACACATTACATAAACACTTTCTAAGTGACTATTTTAACAAAATAAAGAAAACCGTATTTTTCTTTTAGTGTACTTCAAAATAACTTACAAACTAGTATAAAAACTGTCAATTCTGAACAGTCATTATCATTCAATCATTCGTTCGTCATCCGAACAGTCAGTTATTCTTCGAAGCATATAGTTTGGTTACTCCAACCTTCTCTGGACCTTCAAGATTTCTCGTTCAGTGCTGACGATCATAGGAGGACTCTATTGACTGTGAGTATGCTTTGTGCTTTATATCATTACATGACTTGACACCGTATGAAACGAACGTATGATTTTATAAACACACACGAGGGAATTCAAGGACTGTCTCCTTGATAATCAAACTCCAATCACTATACTACACAAATTTCTATTGTAACTTTGTACATGCCGTCTGTATTATTCATTTCTTTGAGTTACCTATGGTGATGGTTGTAAGTATTCAATAAATGTACTCTTATATGGACGCTATTTTGTTCCTTAAATAATAATTCACACTCTATGTTAGTAATGCATCTGCTATAATATTTTAATTTCTTGAATCATAGAAAACGTAACAATTAAGCATCTTAAAAAGCATCATTTTAATAGATTATGAAAAATTAAGGAAACAAAATTGGAGGGCTGCTTGAACCTAGTTGACGACAAGCTGGCCCGGACAACACAATTGCTTTAAAATTCGAATGAAAACGGGGCCAAAAATTTGCACCAGATATGTACCAATTTGTACACCAAAAATAGAATTAGCACCCCCATCAATACCTAGAAGTTTGAATTCTTGATTGCGGGTCAAGCTGTCAGGCATGACTTATTTTTCTTTCGAATAGGAATCAAAACGGTATCAAAAATTTGTAGCCAATATTTAACAATTTGTACAACCACCAATTTCAAGAAATTTGGATTTAGGTTGGCAGGTTAGACTTGCCCACACTACTTATTTTTCATTAATATTTGAATCAAAACGGCACCAAACATTTGTACACTATATGTACCAATTTGTACCGCCCAAACTAAAATTTGTACCCCATCAATTTCAAAAAGATTGAATGTTTGATAATGGGTGGAGCAGAGCCGTACAACGATTTTGTATATCTATTTTGTAATTTCTTCTATTTTTACACGGTCTTGATTTTGGGCAACGGTGCATAAAAGTACACAATCTGTCGTGTAGAAGAAGAAGAAGAAAGAATATACAGTGAAACCTGTCTTTAGAGGAATCGAGCGGGACTTGCAAAAAATTCCGTTAAAGTCAGGTTTCCGCTTAGTGGAGGTAGACTTTTCCTCTTTTAAAAAAATATATGCTTATAATGGGGCATACTGAGAAAATATATTGCCGTACGTACATTGTTCGATTACAGTACTTCTTTCTTCTACGAATAAATACACAAGAAAATTAAAATGAATACAAATTGTGCTATGCACACGTTTTCTTTATTTTTCTGATAGCCAAGCAGGGTTTTCTGTGTACATTGCTGCTTGGCTGCTTGACTTTCTGCATACACTTTAGCCTGAGAAATTATACTAAGTGAATCAGAATAATTTTTTCGTAAGGCAAATTTTTGCAATGTTTTTAAAGTTCTGAGAGAATCTTGATATGTATTTATTCTACACTCTTCTTGGAACTCGGTATCGTATTCCTCTTCTTCCTCTAGCTCGTTTTCTTCTTTCCGACATTCCATATGATTCTTGATTAAGTTGCGGGGATTAAGGACAATTTGTGGGGCTGAATATGAGTAGTGGTTGGGGAAGGTCAACACTGTCCAGAAATATTTAACAAAAGAACGAACATGTTATCGCAGACAGTATAATGTATATGGCTCACAGAATGTCTAAACATCTTCTAAACGCTATTGTCCGGAACTCAGAATTTTCCGTTAAATGTTTATTTTTCTTTCCGTTGTCCGCGTAACACAGTTTCCGCTTAATGAAGGGAATTTTACACGTTTTGTTCTCCAAAATTCATGGGACCGTGAAATATTTCCGTTTAAGACAGTTTTCCGTTTAATAAAGGGTCCGTTGAGGACAGGTTTTACTGTATATGTTGTTGATTCTAAATAAAAGAAATAAGATTTAATCTCAATAGTTGAAATATGTGTTGGTTTTCTATGTGTAATCTGCATTTATAGTTATCATAACAGCAGATAGTCGTTTATTTAAACGATGCTATGACAAGCGAAATAGAAAAGTATAATTAATGAAGTTTGGAGAATAAAGGTAATAGTGATATAACTTGTCGTGCCTCATTTAATGTGACTGGATCATTTTGACACTTTTTTTTTAAATTTCCACGGACTGTGGGCTGGAATGTAACGTAACATATGTGTATAATATAAATTAATCAATACATTTTAGATGATGTACGTTAATAGTATACGTTACAGCCGCACAACTCTTTTACTTTCCAATTCGAATCAAAATGGCACCAAAAATCAATACCCAGTGGACCACCAAGTTAGAATTTGTACTTCCATTAATTTCGAGAAATTTGAGTTTTCGATGACAGGTCAAACTGGATCGCACAACTTATTTTTCTTTCAAATTCGAATCACAATGGTACCAAAAAATTGTATCCAATATGAGCCAACGTGTACCGCCAAAATTAGAATTTGTACACCCTACTTATTAAGAAAAAATTTGAATTTTTATGGAGGACCAGTATTACTGCAATCTGGCCTACACAACACATATTTTATTCCCGGTGGGAGCTCATGTGGTTCGGATTCCACGTTAATCAGTAGGTCCACGTCTCATATAGCCTCGCTGCTGAAAGGGACGCTAAACTAAAAATCAAATCAAATCAAAACACATATTTTTTTTCAATTCGAATCAAAATGGTACTAAAACTTTGTAAACAATATATACCAATTTGTACTACTAAAATTATAATTTGCACCCCCACCAATTTCGCGAGAATTGATTTTTTAATGGCGGATCAAGCACTCTCGCACAATACTTTTTCTTCCCACTTCAAATCAAAACGTTACCAGAATTTTGTACCCAATGTGTACCAATTTGTAACACCAAAATTAGAATTTGTATCCCAAGAAATTTCGTGAGGGATGGCAGGTCATGTCCAGTGACGACGCCAGAGGGGGTAAGGGGGCGAGCGCCCCCCTAGTGGTTAATACTGACCCCTTACTGCAACCCGGACTACCCCCCCCCCCACAGACATCTACGATTTTAAAATATTCTACATGGGTTATTTTATACTCAGTATCATAACCAATCTCATTGTTAAATTATATTATCTATACATTTACTACGTGGCAGATTAGTGTTCAAGCTTTCTTCTTTGAACATCTTGGTATGCACGTATGTTTCTATTCTCTAATTTAGCGTCTTTCCCGGTAAATTTTAGTTATAGTTCTTAAGATTTTTAGTTTCCAACAGTGAGAATAGGTAACATTGTAGGTCCCATTCAACTGAAAACAGAACTTTTCATTGTGCCTAGCAAATAACAATAATAGAGTTGGTCGACTTGTTTTCTATGCATTGGATGAACCTTTGTTAGAAACAAAAAGAAGGTAAAACCGTTAATTATATTAAATACATTAAATAACTTGTGTGTATTGATCCACGTTTGAAGTTTTCAGCTACACATTTTGTTTTATTTAAAGGTTCTTTTTTTTTCTGAAACATTATTCACAGCATTCAATATTCATAGAATGTTCTTATAACAGCTTAATTTGCGAGTACCAGAAGTTAATTTATGAATGAGATAAAAAGAGTTGTGTTTTTTCTTACTGCAAATAATAATAAAGATATGGAATTAAATTGATTAGTCTCAATGAAACGTATTGTCAGAGTGTTGACCTTTAGTTAGTAATTAGTGCTCCCTTAGTTACTTTGCTTCACAGCACTGACGTAACGTCTACCTGACCACTGACGGAATGGTAAAATTTTAGTTATTCTATATACTTTCGCCGAGGTTCAATACACTTCCTTGTACAGTGCTCCAGTTTTTGCAGACCAGTTCAAAACATCTAGAGACTTCCTCGCACCATTGTTCGTAGCATCATCCTTATGAAATCTAAAAGGGCATTCTTTCAAGTGTTACTTGAGTTTGCGAAACCAGTAATAGTTAGACAGCTAAATCTGGAGAATAAGGAGGATGATCTAGACATTGAAATCCTAGATCATACAAGGTCGGTTGTGCTTGCAGTGTTTGATGAAAAGGTGTATTCTCCTGAAGGAACAAAATTCGTGCTTGCAGTGTTTGATGAAAAGATGTATTCTCCTGAGGGAACAAAATTCTTTCTTTTTATTTTCCACGGCGTTGTATTTTCAATTTTTCTTTGTTTTGTGAGTAATGCTGAGATTTTGCATTAAATGTCTGACGCTTGGGCAGGTAGTCTGAGTACGACTCCGTCCTTATCCCAGAAGAATGCTGTAAACACTTTCTCAGCCTACTTCTGTCTCTTGGACTTCTTGGGGCGAGAGAAAAATGAGTGCTACCACTCCATTGACTGTTGTTTTGTTTCAGAATCGTAGCAGTACAACCAGGGTTAAAAGAGAGGGGAACGCGGAGGGACTTTGTCCCTCACTTCCAGAGAATATCTGTGGCGTCCCCCCACTTTCTAAAAGAATTACAATGGGCAATGATAGACAAGGTTGATGGCGTGATGCCTCCCCCTACCTACCTTTTCAGTTCCACTTTTAACCCAGAACAACCATATTTCGTCCGTGGTTACTATTCGTGACAGAAGTTGATGTGCATCGTCATCAAAACGGGAGAATACTTCCTTTGATGTCGTCACTTTCACTCGTTTAATCTCCTGATAGATTTTTGGAAACCCAATATGTCGAGAACTTGCGCATGCCCAAGTCATTATGAATTATGCTACCGACACGTTTCACAAAAATGTCCACAATCTTTGACACACAATCAAAAGATTGTGCTGAAATTCTGCAATTTTCAAGAATAATGTCACGAATTGCATCCATGATTTCGGGGACAGTCACTGCTTTTGGTCTTCCTGAATGTAAAGCATCATGTGCTGAGAAATCACCACTTTTAAATCCTGTACCACTCATTTCTTTACCATTGTGTATAACGGAGGAGAGTCCCATAGTGTTTCACTGATTTCCTCATGAATTTACCTCTTTATGAGAGCTGTGATCTCGATGTTCTTAAAGTTCGCTGGTTGGGCACACATAATCACTTCAGACAGATCTGAAAACACAATAAGAATTTCATTATTAATATGAAAATTTGTATTTGTATATACAGAGATATGTTCTTCAAAACTATACAATTTCATCATTCTACCTACACTTCTTCTCGGTTGGACTACTAGTTTTTCAGCAGCCCCTAGTTACATATATACATATAATAAAGAGAAATGTGTTACTTGTAGCATACGCAAAATTCATTCAATTTATGTTTAAGCTATCATAAGTTGCACTGAAAAATACAGTGCGTCCCACTAGCATTCGAACCCGAAAAAAACGTTATAATTTCCGAACAAATGTACATAAGAAAATGAAATTCACAATACACGTATCTTGTTTCATGCTAAACACAAGAAAGGGTTGAACAGAAGCGCACACGTCAAAACAAAGACGATAGGTGGCGCCAGGGGAAGTGCTGCTTGGCGTGGTGCGCGTGTGTTAGTGTGACTCGAGTCGCTGCATCACGAGGATGGCTCTGTACACCGTACAGGAACACGTGTTCATTGTTAAAAAAAAATATTGGATATCGGGATCGTATCAGACCGTTCCACGTCAATTTTGCCGTGAATTTGGATGCCATAAAGGACCATCGAAATCATCAATACATCATTTGGTGAACAAGTTCGAAACAACAGGAACGTTGCTTATGGGACATGGAGGCGCGCGTCCACGGATGTCCGAGGAGACAGTACAGAATGTGCGGCAACGTCTTTTGCAGTCCCCTAAGAAGAGCCTGCGTCGATTATCACAAGAGGTAGGGATGTCAAAGTCAACTGTGCAAAGAGCCGCCAAAAGAGCCAAGCTGTTTCCATATCGCGTTACAGTCGTCCAGGAGTTGAAGACTACAGATTGGGAAAAGCGCGTGATGTATTGTCGTTGGTTGCAAGCTTTGTCGCATGACAATCCAGGTCACCACAAGGGTCAGTGTTAGGTCCACTTCTATGGGATGTGACTCTCCAACCAGGTCTTGTAAAACTAAACAGCTTAACAGAAACGAAAGGTGTAATCGCATACGCAGACGACTTAGCATTAATTACAAATGCTAATACTAGGAGAGAGCTGGAACGGAATGCTTGTGTAATAATGAATACGCTTTCGGATTGGTGTAAATCCACAAAACTTAAAATATCTGCGGATAAGACCAAATATATCATGGTTAAAGAAAAGTTGGAGAGAAACCCCACAGTGAAAATTGAGGATAAATCTATCAAACGCGAGGAGGCATTCAAATATTTAGGAGTGTGGATAGATGAATCGCTCAACTTCAATATGCACGTCGAAAAACAAAAGGAAAAAATAGTGGGCATAGCAAATAAAATATTCTACATACTGGCCAAAGATTTCAAGCTGACACCTAGAGATGCTAGCCTCTACTACAAAGCCATATTTATGTCAATAATCTCCTATGGCTCTAGTGTTTGGGGACACAGAATTAAAGAAAATATTAAGATAAGAAATAAACTCGACAGTGCCCAAAGGAAAATTTTAATGAGAATGACAGGTGCCATGGCAACTACGCCTGTTGAAGCACTACAAATCATTTTAGGAATAGAACCCTTTCATCTGTCGATACTCAGAATTGCTGCAAGGTATTGGTTACAGAGAGGAAGACTAGACAAAGTCGATCGTCTTCTACAAAGAAGAGTGTCAACTATGACAGAAATAGAAGAACACATCTCTAATATGTGGCAGGATAATTGGGACAACTCTCAAAAATCAAGAAGGGTGTATCAGATCTTCCCACAAATCAAGAATAGACTAGAAATTGGAGAATTACAATTAAACAAACATACAATTCAATTCATTACCGGCCACGGACCCTTCAGAACAACATTCAACAAACTTGGCCTTCTAAATTCAGATTTGTGCGACTGTGGAGAAGTACAGTCCCCAGATCATTTACTTTTTGAATGTGACAATATAGTATTACAGCAAGAGGACCAAAATGACAGGACTGAATTAAGAAGAATTAAAGACAGGGAAGGACTATTTCGCATTATACAAAATCTGGACTTGAGACGCACTCTAAATAGACTATGCAAAACAATCTTGGAAATAAATAGAATAATAATCAGTATGGACTTAGCCAGGAGGAGACAAGAAAACCAGAATAATTAAACTACTATATCTATCTACTACCTGATGTTTAGTGTTTAGTGTCTTGTGTGCTGTGTTGTGTTTCCGTACTATGTTGTGTTGTGTACAGTGTGCATGGCAGTAAAGAAATATCAAATGCATGATTGTCAAATATTGTGCGGAGGACCGCTATAAAGGGATATATGACTTCGGAGGACCGGAAGTCATATAATTTCGGAAGACCGAAAGTCATACAGGTGGAACCATAAGTAATTAGTTAATTAATATAATGTGTCAGTGTTAAGTGTTAATGTCTGTACCTTAAAAGCAGGTGAAAACCGAACAACTCAGGTGAAAACCGATAAAAGTATCTTGAAAAGGGTGTTTATTAGTGTGTCAACGTGAATATCTAAGAAGCGGTGAAAACCAATAATTAAGCGATATATTTTCCTTTACTCTAATGACACAGGTGAAAACCAACTTCTTTTAGCAACTGATAAACAACTGTTTTAAATATTATTATATGTGAATGTGTATTGTGTGTTGTCTTGTATTATGTATGTATTGAAAATTTGTTTTCTTTTTATTTCAGAAAATAAATAAAAGAAAAGAAGAAATATATATATATAAAAAAGGATATCAGACCTGAGCTAGCTTACAAGAACTCAGGTTAAGAAAGCCCACCCCCTACCTAAATAGGGTTGGAGAATTACCAAAGGAGAAGAGAGATAAAATAATAAGTAGAGAGAGATTAACACTAATGGGCAGTTGCGTCTGCCGTTAGTCCATAAGCAATTGGCAAAGGCAGGGGTAGTGGAGGAAAAAAAAAAAAAAAAATCCAGGAATCCTAGACTATACTTGGTTCACAGATGAAGCTTGGTTCCATTTCTCCGGTTATGTGAACTCGCAGAATACTCGGGTGTGGGCCGCCGAAAATCCGCATGTGTTCCATGAGATTCCACTTCATCCTTTGAAGGTGGGAGTTTGGTATGCAATTTCCCGACAGCGTATCATTGGACCCATCTTCTTTGAAGATACAGTAAACACACAAGTTTACTTACACATCTTCAGTGAATTTGTGAATCAGCTGGACGATCAAGAACTATGTCGCGATTATTTCCAACAAGACGGAGCAACATGCCATACTTCCAACGTAGCCATGGCAGAAATTGAGTCCTTTTTTTGGTGACAGGATAATCTCCAAAGGATTGTGGTCGCCAAGATTCCCGGATTTGACACCACGTGATTTCTTCTTATGGGGTTTTCTTAAAGGTTGTGTCTACAGAAACAACCCACGATCACTGTAAGAGTTGCGAAACAACATTGAGAACGCGATTCATGAGATCACACCGGAGGCTCTACATCGGACTTTTCACAATATAGAACGCCGTGTACAAACGTCTTGACGTCCAGGGAGGACACTTGCAGCACCTGTTGTGACTGTCATGTATTCAGCATGAAACAAGCTACGTGTATTGTGAATTTCATTTTCCTATGTATATTTGTTCGGAAATTATAACGTTTTTTTCGTGTTTGAAAACTAGTGGGACGCACTGTATTTCATGTGCAGACGTTGCCTTATTTGTTAGATACAAATTTTACTTGAAATAAGTTTAATTTATAATTATACAATATGAGAACAACAACGAAATACACGTTATACTGTAATGTAGGTCAAACATAATAAAACTATTATTTTTGGCATGAAAAATAGCTGCCCCGAAAAAATATATCTGCCCGTCCTTTGCCCCCTACGAAATTAAAGCTGGCGTCGTCACTTGTGATGTCAGGCAGAATTTTGTAGGCAGGTCAAACTTGCCCACACAACGTATTTTTCTTTCCAATTTGAATCAAAATTGTACAAAAATTTCTACCCAGTACAGGCACGTAGCCAGTATTTCGTGAAGGAAGGGGGTTCCGTGACATGAAATATTGTGGTCATCACACCAGGAGCTCGATCATTCTCAACAATTTCACTGAAACATATGTTGGTTCGTTTAGCCAGGATTTCGAAACGGGGGGAGGGGGCGTTACATGAAATTCTGAAGACCCAGGAGCTCGAACAATGTAAAATACTTTACTATCAACATATATTGGTTTGTGAGGATATGTTGGTAAGTATTGTAATAAACTATGAAGAAATCCCGAGTAAAATAAAAAAAAAAGTATTGAAAAAGATTATACAATATTTACATCCTTCCTCTGTTTATTCAAATATAACAATTTTCCTTTCATTATGACTCAACTATTATAGAAAGTACATATTCACTATTATAAAAAGTACATATTCACCATTATAAAAAATTACATACTCAATAATGTCTTGGAAAATATTTTGCAATATCTGCGTTTCTGTTGAATCAAATGTTAACTTTTGTTTTTATTATTCCGTCAACTACTGTCTGTTTCAAATGACAGGTTAAAGCAGCAGTAGAAAATTGTTTTTGAAATAAAATGTTTGATATTGCAACGATGCGATGACGAAAAATCATGATAAAAAATGTACACAACGGCACAATGCTTTCGGAAGCTTAAAATCTCCCTGACTAGTAGCAGAAATTCTGAGAATTCCGCAACTGAAATTTCAAATTCCCTGACTCTTCCAGGATATATCGCTCACCTCGCAACCATGTATTGCAAGTAATACAAATTTCCTCATAAAAAAGAGTAACCAAAAGCTTCCTGTAGTTTATTTTTAACGCTGATCCTTCTTTTTCTCAGTTCATTTTGTTTCATCCTTCCTTAATTCTTTTCACTTCTGTCCTCGAAGGAGGGTTCCGGACCCCCCCCCTTGGCTACGTGCCTGGCCCAGTACGTTCCAATTTGAACTACCACAATGAGAACATGTACCCTCACCAATTTTGAAAAATTTAAATTTTTGTCAGGACGTCAAGCTGGGGAGCACAAAACCTTTTTTCTTATCAATTCGAAAGAAAATGTACCAAAAATTTGTAGCCAATATGTAAGAACTTGTATCACCAAAACTAGAATTTGTACCCTTACCAATTTCAAGAAATATGAATTTTTGATGGAAGCTCAAACTGGCCGGCCAACATATTCGCGTTCCCTATTCGAATCAAAACCGCACCAAAAATGTGAACTCAATACGTATCAATTTGTACAGCCAAAATTAGAATTTGTACACCCACTAATTTCGAGAAATTATAATTTTTGGTGACGGGTGAAACTGGCCTGCATAACTTATTTTCCTTTGCAATTCGAATGAAAACTATACCAAAAATTTGTACTCGATATGTACCAATTTGTATCACCAAAATTATAATTTGTACTCTCACCGATTTGGAGAAATTTGAATTTTCAATGCTGGAGCCAACTTGACTTAAAAACTTGGCTCGCACAACACATTTCTTTTAAAAATTAGGATTGAAATATTTCCAAAAATTTGTGCCAAGTAAGTAATGTCACGATGGTGCAGCTCTCTCTTATCATTCTGCTCGTTTACCTCTCATATATATTGGGAGAACTGCTCTCACTAAATCTTATCGGTGGTCACAAGAGAAAAATAAACTAAACTTACACCAAGAAATACTTGGGAATAGTGGGAACTTAATCTAGGAAATAGTAAAGACTCCAGTTAAAACTTATTGAGGTTTATTACATAGGTAGTCAAGCAATATACAACTTAGAGTTTTGCTACAAAAAGAGAAATAATAGTTTTTTAAATAACAGGCAATTAAATTGTTAGTACTATTTTACTTAGGTTGGATGATGAAATGCAAATGTGCGACTACTGATCTTATTCTCGAGAGCTTTACTGTAGGTAGACAAAAGATTCTGAAGTGCCTTATGACATCCCTAAGCATGAATATGATGTTACAATAATCGATTGTACATACCTTGACTGATGTCTTGTATCTCTGTGTAACAAGTCGCACTTGGATGACTTCTCCGATTACTGACGACTGACGTTCCGAATCTGAAACCCGAGTCTCGAATCACTCAATTGGAGACTCTGAGGTCCTTTTAAGTATTTCCGAGGAACACACCCAGACCTTGTAGTAATCAGCATCCTGTGCGTCAGGTCCCTAAATATGGAAACCTGTCGCCCTTATGCCTTCTCATTGGTTCTCAACAACTGCTGCACCCAGGATACGATGCATGACACATACACACGTGTACAGAAGGTTGTCGGATGATACAATGTCATGCATCCTAGAACTTTCCAAACATCTGTAAATATTGACTAATCTTCCTCTTGTTTTTTGAGTTGTTGAGGTCATAATTGACCTGTAAGTATCCTGTTTAGTTATTATCAGTAACCTTCACTGAGTAGGCTTCCTAATGTAAATTGCGTCGTGATGGTATATCAATTACCTTCATCTTTTTACATATTTCCCTTCTCTTGTTGCTAATTTCAAGCAAACCAAGAGAATAAAAGTTCCTTTTAAATCCAAACTCTCAGCTTCACTCGAGTAAGGGCAAAAGATATCCATATTCTGAGCTTATCACCACATTCTCACTGCTTCATAATTTTCGACTCTGAAAATTACCAAGAAGTGAGTGAGGTATGAATGGAGCATGGGTAACTTACTTTTGGAGTGACCCTCGTAGAAGAGAATTTTGCTATACCTCTGACACTATGAATTAAGAAAAGGGGGAGATATGATGGCAAGGCAGTATCATCAAATTGTAAGGGGAAAAGGATTAAAGTTAAATCGAGCAGTCGCATGATTGCATTTCATCATTGTCTACTATAATAAGCAATGACTTTCGTAGATTAATCTTGAACAATACATAAGAAAACAATGATGGTACCTGCATAAAAATTAAGTACAATCATAAAGAATAGCACAATTGAGATACAATTAAGCTATTTACTTTGATACATGAAAATGGAATGGTAGGTTCACAAGGAGAAATAAGAGATACATATCTAGTTAATTACTACATCTAGTTAGTTACTACATCATAATATAATAACTATCCAACAGGCTACAGAATGCCATAAGTTCATCCAAGACAATAGTCCGGGATCCACAGTGCATGCCCGTAAAAATTTGTGGGTGCACGAAGTTTTATTTTTGCATCATGTTCTTTAACCTATCGCTTTCTATTTTTTCTTGGGTAGACATCTCAATTATGGTCGCTTATCTCCACAGACACCATTTTCCAATATGGCCACCAAATAAGGAATCAACATGCATAACTAAGGAACTAAGCCACCTAGGAAAGTAATATTGGTGTCAAATCGTAGGTTTTCGGGATCAAAGAATACGAATGTTATCTTAAATTTGCGATATATTGAAATCAGATGTATAATATAGCCAAGGGCGTACGCAGAAATTTATATCGTAGGGAGTCCAAAGATTTTCGGGGAGTCCAAGTTCAATATGAGGACAAATTGTATTAAAATCCGTCATTAACCACTTCCAGCCGAGTTCCTAACCAGAAAGAATTCCAAGATAACCTTCCATGCATTATCTTCGGTAACATTTCGGCTACAATCGCAGATTTAGATAGTTATCACAAGTTGTTTGCAGCCGATGTACTGCATGAAAGCTTATCTTAGAAAATATGACTGCCTGTCAAATGTTAAAGAGCCGAACATTCTGTAAAAATACAAAATTGTTACAGAAATTCCAGTTATTCAAGCAAGCAAAACAGTTATTGACCCTTTGCTCAGTAAGGATTATGGCTTCACACTTTCTAAAATTAGGGAGCTGACAACTTCGATGACAGTATTCCAATTTATAACAATGAGGTGAAGATATTTTTGGTTAGAGAATATGAGAACAAAATCAAGTTTTGTCCACCAAAAAACCGAAACGAACCTTTGCTTGTATTTTCTTTTGATCTGAGTTCAGAAGTTTCAGCCCAAATGATTAGATCTCACAATGTCGTAAAGACTGCAGGGATACTTCTATGTAATGCTATTAAGGAAGTAGATTTTAACTTAAGCGACAAATTCTGTGATTCCACAGACCTTCTAGAATCCTGGAAGATGACGACGATGTCTAATATTGTATTACCATTCTTTTCATTCCTATTCAATATGAGCAAAATACACTTACCCATGAAAGCGGCAGGAGACTTACCCATGATGTCGCAAACATTGATAACGATAGACCCTAATGAACTGGAAGATGATATCATTTCTAGAACGCAAATCTTTGTCACTATTCTCTCTATTCCAAATAATGTATTATCAGGTATTGCATGGTATGAAGAAAACACCACTTCAATATGATGATGGCGCATACATTTTATGATCGATGCAAAAGTAAAACATTAATAACTTCCTTAAATCGGGTTGGTGTTTCCATTAGCTACTAAGATTTAATAAGAAACATAAATTTACTCTCTGCGTACTCTGTAGAAACCTGTGACATTGCTTACACACCAATACCAAGTCATTTTAACTTAAGAGATTTTACAACAGGAGCTTTTGAAAACTTCGACTTCGAAGACAAGTATTGTTCTGAGGTACGTTTGGAAGCCATCATATTGCCCTGGTTCTTTCTTCAACATCAGACATCAGAAGAGATCCACAGAAAGAAAAAGATTTCACAAACTGTACTGATGAAGAGAACTTGTAAACTTCAGTGTGATCTACGGTGTAAAAAAAAAAATACTAAACCAAAGAAAGAATACAACCAAACCGGGTCTTCCAAACAACTTTAAAGTTGCTGAAGATGTTGGCTTTATGTATCTAATAAGGCATCCATATGTGTTCTAAAAACTGAGTTTGTTATTTCTCTTACTCGATGTGGTGCGTTTTTAGGGAACATTCAGCATGTATCACCAAAGTGGAGCAGTGTACACTCTTTAATTTCATCCGAGATTGTACTAATAAAATAATTTGGGTTTCTGCCAGGTTATTTCTTCCCCAGTTACTGATTACGTTACTGTTTACACTGCCCTTGAAAACTGTTAACCTATGATACAACAAGAGAGACTGTTAATCTATAAGACAACCCAATCTTCCGGTCTTCTGCGACAAAGCAGTATTCTGTACAGTTGTGGACACAGTTCTCAGTAATCCAGAGGAATTTCATATCATATTGCCAATCCTTGAAACGTTTCATTGTACAAAAATGCTCTACGGTGTGCTGGAAGCGGTAGCGGTTTCGATGATGCTCTGGTTGAAACAGAGAGCTTCGGAGTGAATTCAGTTAAGAGTGTACTAAATGGAGAACATTATTTCCGGGCGTTTCAAGGATTGTTAATTGTCTCTTAAACACTAGAGAAAATGATTTGGGATGCTTCCTAAGGCGATAACGAAAAGGAAGTATATAACAATTTGCTTAAAGAAGTAAATCAGTTTCGACTGGCCTTGCAAAATAAAGAAAACGGAAAGTGTAAATTCCTCCACACTCAACTGTTAGTTTCAAGTCAACAACTAAGAGACTGCTATTTAAGATTTGTGAACGAATGTAGCGAGAAATCAGAACTTTTGCAGTTACCTCAACAAAATGACAAAATAATATTAGAGACTGTAAATATTGTGGTTGCTCAAATGTTGTGTATAATGTTGTTTATAAGAGGGAAATGTTGTAAGAATACTCAGTTGTGTAGTCATCAGCAACTTTTCTAATGGTTTAATTTGCTTGTATTAATGATATTTTGAACCATTAACAAGTAATAATTCATAATGATACTAATATTTGATATACTGCTTTTACATATCGTCGGCGGCAATTCAAAACCTGCTATGTGCATTTTGCAGGAGAAGCGAAAAACAGTATCCTGGTTAGCTTTTTGGCTTTATAAAAGTGATGTTATAAGTAATATTTGATGCTGCACGTAACTTGATACCTTTTCAAGTAACTTGAGAAGGTACCAGTTACGTGCAGCATCAAATATTACTTATAACATCACTTTTATAAAGCCAAAAAGCTAGCCAGGATACTGTTTTTCGCTTCTCCTGCAAAATGCACATAGCAGGTTTTGAATTGCCGCCGACGATATATTGTAAACCATAAGCCATTTTGTATATCGACTTTGTTTTCGCATACTTTTAAGTTAACATAGACAGGGCTTTAATGTCTGTAATAAATACAATATACCACATATACAAGGTGGAGCATTTGGAATGATCCACGGAAATATTTCGGAAACTATATGCCGGATCAAAAGAACTTTACAATGAAATTTGTTTGTCACAAAGGGGGACATTTTTGGCGTGGTCTTTATATCACCAGATTAACAATGTTGCATTCCAACACAAAGTTGTATTTTTTCAAATGCTACTACGCCAAGTTATTACAAATTTCAAATCTACATTTAGAAAGAGAACAAATAATACGACAGATTGTTCAGGGTTGTAAACTAACGACGCTACAGTATCACAAATATTAAAAACAACCAAACTTTGAAGGCTTCTAAAATAATTATAACGCAAGTGAGACGGACGGGACAAGGCATATCGAATGCACCTTAGTGTCAAATACTATTATCATGATCTGACGTATTTCGAATAATAGGATGAAAATGATAAGAAATTGAAAATTACTTACAATGTCGTAGTGTTAACAGTTTTTGGCAGTTGTATTTGCAACAAGTTCTCATACTTACATGATTTTAAGCACTCTTGCTAACTTTAACATTAGTTTCCATTTCTCTCCGATGGTTTCAGATATCAAAGTGCTGTAAACGGAATTATGATCTTCATGATTTTTGAAAACAACTTACATAATTAGGTGTGATAGTTATCTATACAATTTTTCGAAATAAAGTCTTTTGTAAAAGTCTAATTTTTAATTTCTTATAATTTTGTTCACATTTATTCGAAATATGTCATATCATGACTGAGGTATTTAACACTAAGGTACATTCAATGTGCCTTCCCTCGCAAGCCTCACTTGCGTTAGTATTGTTTTAGAAGCCTTCAAAGTTTGGTTATTTTTAATGTTTGTGATACTGTAGCGTCGTTAGTTTACAACACTAACAATAAGTGTGGTATTGCTTTTCTTTTAAATGTTGATTTGAAATTTGTAATAACCTGAAGTAGTGACATTTGAAAAAATACAACTTTGTGTTGAATTGGCAACACTGTTGATCTGGTGGTTTTAAAGAGTAGGCCAAAATATGTCTCTCTTTGTTTCGAACAAATATAATTGAAAACTTTCCTTGATTCGATTTGTAGTTTTCGACATATTCCCGTGGATGAATTAAATGGTCCACCCTTTACATATAAAATGTATTTTTGTCGGTAATATATAAAATACTTCAATATATAGCAATTTTGTGGTAATATTCGAATTCCATGATCTATAAAACCTATGATTCGGCACCAAGATGACTTTTCTAGGGGACTTAGTTCCTTAGTTATGTATGCTGATTGCTTATATTTCGGCCATATTGGAAAATGGCGTCTGTGGAGATAAGCGACCATAATTGAGATGTCTACCCCAGAAAAAGCAGACAACGAAGGTCGAAGAAGACAATACAACAATAAAACTCCGTGCACCCACAAATTTTTACGGGGATGTACTGTGGATCCAGGACTACAATGGCAATGGGAGCCATTATTATCATTAACAGACTTATTATCAATCTTTATCAGTTAACAGTCTTCATCAGTGAAGAGATTAACACAGAAAAGTACAATGAAACATTTAACAATTAACATATCGACAGGTACTCGTACAAACAACTGCTATGGATACATGTTAGGCTCACAGACAGAAATGATATTGAATTAAGTAGGTCTTAAGACAACAACTAATTGCTTGATAACAGATACGAAACTGGCTATTTACTCTTAACTTAGATGATAGAAATTAAGAACAATGATGTCATGACAATGTTACAACAGTAATGAAATACTGAATTAATTTTGTTTTCAATTTAAGTATCAAATACAATGACGTCACTCATGGCAAGGTCGATATAGTCAACATAATTCTGTTTATATCATCACACTGAGTGAAGGACAAGGTTGCATTAGTTACGACTATGTACTTCCTAACATTAAGAGGGTCGAATCTCCAATGGAGTTGTATAAAATAAAACCCAGATTAACTAATTGAAAAAAAGAACAATCCATTGGCAATAAGCCAATGGCCTGTGGCGATAAGCTCAGAATATGGATATCTTTTGCCCTTACTCGAGTGAAGCTGAAAGTTTGGATTTAAAAGGAACTTTTATTCTCTTGGTTTGCTTGAAATTAGCAACAAGAGAAGGGAAATATGTAAAAAGATTAAGGTAATTGATGTACCATCACGACGCAATTTACATTAGGAAGCCTACTCAGTGAAGGTTACTGATAATCAGGGGTGCCCATCCCCCCAAAGCTGATGGCGCACTCCCCCCCAAAATTAATAATCTCTTCCCTCCTCAAAACTCAAGTCCTCTAAAAGCAATTGACCAGTGTAGCAGTAGTTTTTATAGTACTAGTAATTGTTATTTTTGTTGTTTTTATTTCCTGTAGTAGTATTATAGAATGCTTGTAGTAGTAGTAGAGGCAGTAGTAATTATAAAAATGGCATTACTTTTATTAGTAGTCTTGGTAGTGTACAATACTAAATATGTTCTATAAGGATATTGAAGGGTATAAAAACTTGTACACACTGTGTATGGCACAGGTATTCTTTTTTTACAATTAGTAGTATTATTTTTTTCTTTACAAAATATTGATATAATTCCCTTGTACATGAAAAGTAAGACGCAAGTTACAAGTTATTGAGTTTGATACCAAAAGAAAATGTTATCCTCGAAATTAGCCTACAAAAAGAAGAGATATCCAACAAAAAACATTCCTGTAAAAGAGCCAAGTACGAGTGGCCTTAAAAAGAATTGAAATCACAAAAATAGGCGCCAAGTTCTGGTGGACAACAGTTACAAACACTCACTGGCTCACTTCAAATTTACATTTGAAACTTGGCTGTTGTCTGTATGGTTACCACTAGCTCACAATTATGTCAAACTACTTTATATTTTTCAACAGACAACATAGGCAAGTTTCAAATCTAAATTTGAAAGTGATTCCTTGAGTGTTTGTAACTGTTGTTCACCAGAACTTGGCGCCATCCTTTCATATAGCAACTTGCGCGGTACTTCATTCATAGAGTTTCTAAGCAGGAGGTAGGGGGATTCATTCTCGAGATTAAAAAAAAAAAATTGCATCGTGTTCCAATGTTATTCTGATGACAGCAAAATTACTTACTCGACATTAGAGTAAAATACTTCCCCATTTTTTTTATTCCCCCCAATATTTTTCTCGATGGCACAACTTGAGCCATTCATTCCTCCTGTGGGCGGCCCTTCTCTCTTAAAACGAACCAACCTTTCCTTTCATACGGCTACTTGCGCGGTACTTCATTCATCGAGTATCGAAGCAGGGGGTACGGGGGTTCACCTCGGAAAATTTTTGAAAATTAGCTTCTCAAAATCGTGTTTTAATGCTATTCCGACAGTAAAATTGCTAGTTCGAAAGTAGAGTAAAATCCACCCCAAAATTTTTCTCAATGGCGCAGATTGCGCCATACATCCCCCCTGTGGGCAGCCCTGCTGATAATAACTAAACAGGATACTTACAGGTCAATTATGACCTCAACAACTCAAAAAACAAGAGGAAGATTAGTCAATATTTACAGATGTTTCGAAAGTTCTAGGATGCATGACATTGTATCATCCGACAACCTTCTGTACACATGTATATGTGTCATGCATCGTATCCTGGGTGCGGCAGTTGTTGAGAACCAATGAGAAGGCATAAGGGCGACAGGTTTCCATATTTAGGGACCTGACGCACAGGATGCTGATTACTACAAGGTCTGGGTGTGTTCCTCGGAAATACTTAAAAGGACCTCAGAGTCTCCAATTGAGTGATTCGAGACTCGGGTTTCAGATTCGGAACGTCAGTCGTCAGTAATCGGAGAAGTCATCCAAGTGCGACTTATTACACAGAGATACAAGACATCAGTCACGGTATGTACAAGCGATTATTGTAACATCATATTCATGCTAGGGATGTCATAAGGCACTTCAGAATCTTTTGTCTACCTACAGTAAAGCTCTCGAGAATAAGATCAGTAGTCGCACATTTGCATTTCATCATCCAACCTAAGTAAAATAGTACTAATAATTTAATTGCCTGTTATTAAAAAACTATTATTTCTCTTTTTGTAGGAAAACTCTAAGTTGTACATTGCTTGACTATTTATGTAATAAACCTCAATAAGTTTTAACTGCAGCCTTTACTATTTCCCTAGATTAAGTTCCCACTATTCCCAAGTATTTCTTGGTGTAAGTTAAGTTTATTTTTCTCTTGTGAC
This sequence comes from Thermobia domestica, assembly GCF_964235325.1. Lineage (NCBI taxonomy): Eukaryota > Metazoa > Arthropoda > Insecta > Zygentoma > Lepismatidae > Thermobia > Thermobia domestica. The sequence goes on from NC_137458.1 coordinate 177,663,413, forward strand.
CACCGCTAAGATTTAGTGAGAGCAGTTTTCTAAATATATGGGAGGTAAACGAGCAGAATGATAAGAGAGAGCTGCACCATCGTCACAGTAACAGTTTGTACTGTCAAAATTAGAATTTCCAACCCTATCACTTACTAGAAATATGATTTTTCATTGCAGTCTGGGCACATGAAAATGATATTCGAATCGAACGAGTACGTGTAACCAAATTTCATTGCAATTCATAAAAACGGAACAAAAATTTGCTTATAACTTGTATGAGCAAAATCATGTACGAATAAACATTAGAAATTGTTATTCAACGAACGGCCAATTTATCACCTAGTCAACTCTTCCAGGGAAAAGGATTATTCAGAATTCATATGAAAATTGTTCAAATTGTTTTAGACAATTTGTAACAGAAAAAAATTACATTGGATAATCCACATCAAAAAATTGCGAGAGCTAACGCCGTGCAGTTAGGCCACCCAATATACACCTTATCCCATAATCGTGCAAGGTAAAGAGATCCCCTCTCCCTTCTCCTTTCTCCTCTCCCATACTAAAATTAGCTAATGACATAAGAGCAATTCTAATTTCAAACTACACATGTATTCGTTTCGATAAAATGAAATAACAAAGCAGAGACGAAACAAGATTCATAAGTTGATGTAGGGAGAAACTAAAGCACACATAATGAAAAGTTGAAACCAATGGATGTGTATTACACAGAGATTCAAAAATGAAGCGGAGAGAGCGAAAGAAGATGAAGAAGAAAAAGGAAAGGCATACTCTTTCAGAACTAGTCGAATATATAGAAGATGGTTTAAACATTCATTATGTAACTTTCATAATGGATAGCATACTCAATCACCAGTACAACTGTATATTTCGAGACACATCTAAGATAATGTCAAAAAGTTTAACACAAATGCTTTGTTTCCGCCTAGTTCGATTGCATATTCGGTAGTGTTCATTGGACGTACTGATCCAAAAACACACTCTAATATACCCAGTAGATAGCGTTGGTGATATGCTCCATTTCAAACTACTATGCAAACTGAACAAAAAAAAAAAAAACGAAAAGAAAAAGAAAGAAAGAAAGAGAAAATTGAAGAATGCTATTTCAGTGCTAAATTTCTATCTGAAATACCCTATATTAAAAGTCCAAACTGTATCATAATGAAAAGTTACAAATGGTCGAAAGCAAAAGTTTATGTTCGTCATAGATGTAGCATGTTTCAAATTTCAGTGTCAATAAAACACATTGAATTAGAGGATGGAAACAAATTTTGTGTCAAATTAGTATAAATAAAATTATGTTTCCAAATGACCAAAGTGGTTATCATTTTCCAGTCTTTTCCGAAGATTTATCTGTTCCGAACATCCAGCATTGATTTCACGTTTTTCGGGTATAACGTAATTTGCACAGATAGAATGAACACGCTAAGAGCTCAAACGGATCATCGTGTCAGACGGATGATGTAAACCACCACTGGGTCGAGGATTCAAATCCGTAGTGACCCGGTAATTCGACTGAGACTCGGTAATCCAGAAGATCAAAAAGATATTTTAATATTCCCTTCTGTTTAAATGGTATTTCTGTCAGAGGTGACCAGGACTGAGGATGTTATCCCCAGAGCACGAAAAACACGACGCCGAAGCTCCCAGTTAATTCGATTATTCAGACCAGGTATATCGAGCTTTTGCTCCCTTTTAACTTTGGAACATGAATGGTGTGTGTGTGTGTGTGTGTGTGTGTGTGTGAAAGAGAGAGAGGAGGAGAAGTGAAAGATGCAAAGACAGGATAGAGAAATGTCAAGAAAGGGAGAAAGGGGGGACGAATATAAATATGAAACATACTTATCATTGCAGTGTATGATGTAGAACGCACACACTGTTTTCTCAAATTATCGCCAGTGATGCTTTGTAAATTCTCCATCAGAAGATAAGTCTCTGCTTCCAGCCATTATTTTATGCGAAAAGATCATACTACGTGATGGGGAATCGAACCATGATTTCCCATTTGGAAGTCTAGCACGCTACCACTACACCACCGATTGCTTTAGCCAAACTTTGTTTAACAAATGGTGTAGTGTTTCTTTCTGAGAGGGATAACAAACATTCGTAAATCGTCTCTATTATGATACAGGTGTTTGCGTCCACATTCTTACGTATTGCTTCTCCAGTATGATAAGCCGATTCTTCACAATCAATTTGCAGAAAATTAACTTCGGAGTGAACTAGATTTGAACCTATGTTAGATAACTCTATTATTCATTAGGCCATTACGTTACCCCTACACTATTGGGCCACCTGAAATTAGAAGCCAAATATTACTTAGCTTAGCCTTGATGTTTGGAACGAAACGGCTTCTTCATGTAACGTTATTTGCACCAAAGTGCACAACGAAATTCATTTATTCGACAGCCTAAAGAGAAATTAATGCCTACTAATTAAAAAAACATACAATTCAGAAAATATTACAGAAATAAAACATATTTTGCAGTAATTTCGCCGTGCAAATTCAAAAGGACGCTAATAATAATAATAATAATAATAATAATAATAATAATAATAATAATAATAATAATAATAATAACTTTATTTTCAGTGCCTGAACAGCTCATTGGTAAAAAGTACAGCACTATGTTAAGACCATTATACAATCATTTAAAACAGACAAAAAATTGATATAGAATGAATATTAGTAGTTTAAGACCCTTGTCAGAAGTTTAATATATTCACATTACAAGATTAAAGCTGATTATAAAATAAGATTAAAATAGATACAGTGAATATCATAAAATACTATTAACAGAACTATGCAAATTAAACCTTCATTTAACTATCGTTTAAATAATGAGTCAACTTTGCTTAAAATTTCGTATCTTCTATGTAAAAGATCCTGGTTACCTATGGCACATTTCCACATAAAATATTGGCTCTTTCAAGAAAATGGTATAACTAAAGATATTCTGAAGATATATAATAATTTAAAAAGTCAAGACCCTTGTCATGAAGTTAAAACAGTTTAATCTTTGGAAAAAAAATAATTAAATAAAATAATTGCTCTATTGTTTCTCCCAACATATGTTCATTTTAAACTGTTATAAGACATTGTCACTCTTCTCAATATTTCACGTTTTGAATTTAGTGCTACCAATGTTGACTGACTTCTTACACTATAACACGGCACTCTTATTCCTATATTTTCCAAGCAGTAATCGCTACTATATTTATTATCCAATACCATTTGAATAAAGTATTTATCCATAAAATTTCTTCTTTTTGCTAGAGATTGAAGTCCCCAAAAAGTTAACCAATATTAATACTCGTGTGAATAGTAGTCCTTTTTCATTTTATAACTTAGTAGTCGTATAAAAAATTTCTGTACTGCTTCGAGTTTGTTAATAAGTATATTAGACAAACTGTTCCAAACGACGGAACCAAATTCAAGCTTGGATCTAACAAGTGTCTTATATAAGTGCACATAAGAATTACTATTTAAAAAAATTAGGCCAACCTATTCTTTTTCTCGTTCATTGCACTAAATCATTTATGTGCTTACTAAATTTAAATTGTCTGTCATAAATAATACCAAGATCTTTAATTTGTTCTACTTTGTTTATTCTTACTCCATGAATTTTATATTTATTGACAAAGTATTGAGTTTTGTTAGTAAATGTCAAATATATTGTTTTCCCAGAGTTAATTGTTAATAAATTATTCTCGCACCAATGATTTACTGCATCTAAGTCTTTCTGCAGGAGATAATTATCATACTCATTATTAACTATTCTAAAGAGCTTTATGTCATCTATATAATAGTATTTTTGAGTACCTGACTTTTTCTGGTAGGTCATTGATGAATAGAGGAAAAAAGAAGCGGACCCAAAGGAGACCCTTGAGGTATTCCTTTCCCTATTTGACCTTGACTAGATGTTACCTTGCCAATTTTTACTTTAAAAGTTCTATTTGATAAGTAACTTTCAAACCATTTAATATAAGACAGTGATAGGCCAATGTTTGATCATTTATTCAGAAGTAATTTATGATCAATAGAGTCAAAGACCTTTGACATATCAATATATATAACATCAACCTGTAAATTACTTTTTAGTGCAAAGTACGTAAAATCTGTAAAATGAATGAGATTCGTTCCAATCGATCTACCTTTATAAAAACCATGTTGCGTATCACTTAAATGTTCTTTACATTAAAAGATAAATGTTTGTGTACGATTAATTTAAAAATCTTAGAGAATGCACTTACCAAACTAATAGGCCTATAATTTTTAACATCATATCTATCGTCAGATTTGTATATTCGCACAACATATATTTGCTTCCATTTTGAAGGAAATACTCCAGTCTTTAACGATGTGTTACATATAACAGCTAAATTGGACGCTATTTCATTACTACAGGCTTTAATGATTCAAGCCCAGGTGTAGTTCTTCCCTTAATTTTACTGATTGTTTCAATTACTTCTTTTCGCGTGATAGATGGAGTACAAATGGGTACATAATTATCAATAATAATAATAATAATAATAATAATAATAATAATAATAATAATAATAATAATAATAATAATAATAACCTATATTATAAAATTAAAGTGACTGTGACTTATAATCTCTTGAACCACCCGACCGATCTCGATCAAATATTCAACATTGATAAGGTTCGGGCCTAGGAAGCTTTTTTACCATTTCATTTTAACTGTAGATCTTAGGGGGAAGAGGAGGGGAGGAGGGTTGATATATAAAAATGAATAAAACGTAATAACTCTTGAACCACCAGCCCGATCTCTATCAAACTTTCAACATAGATAAGGTTTGAATCTGGGACGACTTTGATCTTTTCAGTTTCACGGTGGAACGTAGGAACCGGATAGAGGGAGATATATGTAAATAAAAATGAAAATAAAAGTGACTGTCTTTGTGACCATCACTCTTGAACCAACCCGACCGATCTCGATTAAAGTTTTAATATAGATAAAGTTCGGACCTAAGATGGTATTTACTTTGACGATATAGTTTCGGGTTGAGGAGAGGGAGGAGTTAAAAAGAATAAATAAAACTTGATAACTTGTAAAACAAAGGACCAATCTCGATCAAATTTTTAACATAGGTAAGGTTGGGACCTGAGATGATTTTTATCATTTCACTTTCACGGGAGAACTTGGGGAGAGAAATGGGAGAGGGCCATATATATATATATATATATATATATATATATATATATAATAAAACTTAATGACTCTTGAACCACCAAATAAATCTCGATCAAATTGTCAACTTACATGAAATTCGAGCCTGAGATGGTTTCTGTCAAATCACTTTAACGGTGTAACTTAAGAGATGGGAAGGGGAAGCGACATTTAAAAAAGAACGAAAAATGACTGGTATTAGTGGCAAATCTATAATTTTTGGAGTCGCCGAGATTAAGAGTGACACATCTGATGCTGTTTAAATCCAAATTCAGCCCCGCAACTTGGAGGAGGGGAGACATAAAAATGATCGAAATTATCAACATCAGTGTCGAATTCATAGTTTTCCGACTCACAGAGATGAACAATAATACTGCAGATACCGTGCTCCACAACATAGGGTGCAGAGGGGATATATAAAACTCATCGAAAATGACCGATATCAAAGAGCGCTTTAGTAATACTAAACAGTGACTGAGTAAAGGAACATATTACTATTTTCTCTCAATTTAAGCCAACGAAGTGGGTAATTGATAATAATAATAATTATTATTATTACTATTATAATAATAATAATAATAATAATAGACAACTACTTTGAATGTGAACATTTATTATTATTATTATTAACGTACTTTTGAACTTGCTCGGTGAAATTACTGCAAAATATGTTTTATTTCTGTAATTTTTCCTCGATTGTATGTTTTTCCTTTATTAGTTTCCATTAATTTCTCTCTAGGCCGTCGAATAAATGAATTTCGTTGTGCACTTTGGTTCGTTTCAAAGATCAGGCCTAAAGTAAGTAATATTTCATTTGTAATTTCAGATGGCCCGATAGCATAGGGGTAACGTAATGGCCTTATGAATAATACAGCTATCTAACATACGTTCAAATCTAGTTCACTCCAAAGTTACCTTTTATTACAAAGGATTGTGAAGAATCGACATATCATACTTGACAAGCAATACATAAGAATGTGGAAGCTAACACCTGTATCATGATAGAAACGATTTTCGAATGCTTGTTTGGAAAGAGCAAGGGAATTACCAGGACATTCCAAAGACATCATTGATCTGCAGTATACACTTTTCGTGTTATCGTTCTCAGAAAGAAACACTACACCATTTGTTAAACAAAGTTTGGCTAAAGCAATCGGTGGTGTGGTGGTAGCGTGTTAGATGGAAATCTTGGTTCCATTCCCCATCACGTAGTTTGATTATTTCGCATAAAATAATGGCTGGAAGCAGAGACTTATCTTCTGATGGAGAACTTACAAAGCATCACTGGCGATAATTTGAGTAAACAGTGTGTGCGTTCTACATCATACACTGCAATGATAAGTATGTTTCATATTTATATTCGTCCCCCCTTTCTCCCTTTCTTGACATTTCCCTATCCTGTCTTTGCATTTTTCACTACTTCCCCCTCTCTCTCCCGCCCACACACACACTTCATGTTCCAAAGTTAAAAGGGAGCAAGAGCGCGATATACCTGGTCTGGATAATCGAATTAACTGGGAGCTTCGGCGTCGTGTTTTTCGTGCTCTGGGGATAACATCCTCAGTCCTGGTCACCTCTGACAGAAATACCGTTTAAACAGAAGGGAATATTAAAATATCTTTTTGATCTTCTGGATTACCGAGTCTCAGTCGAATTACCGGGTCACTACGGATTTGAATCCTCGACCCAGTGGTGGTTTACATTATCCGTCTGACACGATGATCCGTTTGAGCTCTTAGCGTGTTCATTCTATCTGTGCAAATTACGTTATATCCGAAAGACATGAAATCAATGCTGGATGTCCGGAACAGATAAATCTTCGGAAAAGACTAGAAAATGATAACCTACTTGGTTATTTGGAAACAGAATTTTATTTACACTAATTTGACACAAAATTTGTTTCCATCCTCTAATTCAATGTGTTTTATTGACATTGAAATTTGAAACATGCTACATCTATGACGAACATAAACTTTTGCTTTCGACCATTTGTAACTTTTCATTATGATACAGTTTGGACTTTTAATATAGGATATTTCTGATAGAAATTTAGCACTGAATTAGCATTCTTCAATTTTCTCTTTCTTTCTTTTTCTTTTCGTTTTTTTTTTCAGTTTGCATTACTAGTCTGAAATGGAGGATATGACCAACGGTGTCTATTGGGTGTATTAGAATGTGTTTTTGGATCAGTACGTCCAATGAACACTACCGAATATGCAATCGAACCACTCGGAAACAAAGCATGTATGTTAATATTTTGACATTATCCCAGATGTGTCTCGGAGTTATACAGTTCTACTGGTGGTTGAGTATGCTATCAATTATGAAAGTGACATAATGAATTTTTAAAGCATCTTCTATAGTTCTGAAAAATATGCGAAAACAAACGTTATTTCTATATTACTGTTGGATTTCTTGAAACGGAACTTTATAATGTTAGGTTCCTTTTTTACTACGTTTGAGTTCCACAGTTTTATATGTTCTCCCTTTTATTCTTGTTCTTCTCTTCTCTCTCTCTCTCTCTCTCTTTGCCTCATATTTGAATCTCTGTGTAATAGACATCCATTAGTTTGAACTTTTCATTATGTGTGCTTTAGTTTCTCCCTACATCAACTCATGAATCTTGTTTCGTCACGGTTTTGTTATTTCATTTTATCGAAGCTAATACATGTGTAGTTTGAATTTAGAATTGCTCTTATGCTGTTAGCTAATTTTAGTATAGAATAGAAGAAAGGAGGAGAGAGAGGGGGTCTCCTTACCTGACACGATTATGGGATAAGAAGGTGTATATTGAGTGGCCTAACTGCACGGCGTTAGCTGTCGTAATTTTTTGATTTGTAGTGTACCTGCACCAATTCAAGAAATATGAAATTGTTACTCAAAAATGTGGATCTATTTGATCTTAAGTTAAAAAACAGAATTGTACTTTTATAATTCGACCTCACCACTTTGCAAACGAATTTTTGACTGATTCCATTAAACATTTTAACTCTGGAGCTTATTGTTGATGGTAACTGAATTTGTAAAAATTTGTATAAGGAATATTATAACTTAGACTCTGTTATCGAAACGGAGATATGAGTGGATGAAAACGACTTCACAGAACTGATCCTCTGCATGAGTTATGTAATAAAAATTGATATTGACCATGATCACAAAATGGAGAAAAAATCACCCACCCATAAATATTTTGGAGTCCTCAACATGTATGGATTCTCTCTCTCCCAACCGAAGTTGTACAAATGCCAATGCTATCCATTTAATCTACCGCCTACCCAACAAGTTGTTTTGTGATAATGCTTTCCTTTATTCTTTGTAACATTTGGAACACTATGGAAAACTATTAAAATATTTTTGTCTTCGGTGTTTATAGACGGCATAAACTGGTATCTATTTGGTACAAATTTTTGGTAACATTTTGATTCCAATTCGTAAAAGAAATGTGTTGTGGAGCCAAATTTTGACGTCAAGTTGGCTCGAGCATTGAGTATTCAAACTTCTCGAAAGTGGTAGTGGCACAATTCTAATTTTTGCGGTACAAATTGGTACATATTAGGTACCTATTTTCGATACCTTTTCGATTCGAATTCGAAAGAAAATAAGTTGTGAGTGCCAGCTTGACGCCGCCAACAAAAATTCAAATTTCTCGAAATTGGTGGGGGGTTCAATTTCTAATTTTAGTGGTACATACTGGTACATTGGCAAAATATTTAGACACAATTGTTGACAAAAATGGACTACATGGTCTCTCCTGCATAAAAAGCACAGGTAGACATCCTCGGCACTCGAGCTGCAACGACATCATTGTGAGAGCACTCATCTCCGCAGGTGTACCGGCAATAAGGGAGCCAAATGGCTGTAGTAGAACAGATGGAAAAAGATCAGATGGGATGTCCTTAATTCCTTGAAAGAAAAGTAAAGCCTTAATTTGGGACTTTACATGCACAGACACCTTCCAACCTTCCTTTCTCTTCAATCCAGGCGGGCAATGCAGCAGGTCGGAAAGAGATAGAGAAAAGAAGAAAATACAACCACTTTATGGAAAAATATCAATTCGTACCAATTGCAGTTGAATCCGATGGCTCGTGGGGAAAGGAAGGCCTAAACTTCATAAAGGAAGTAGGAAAACGCATGACACACTTATCCGGTGATTAAAGGGCAACCAGCTTCCTAATCCAAAGAATAAGCATGGCGGTGCAGAGAGGTAATGTAGACTTAATACTAGGAACCATACCTCCCGGTAAAGCACTGGAGGAGATTTTCGTACTTTAAAGTACATATACTTTACATTCTTATTTTAAAATAAAATACCTTAAAATACTTAAACGAACGAAGAACGAAAATCCAAAGTTTATGATAAATTTAAAATTTTTACATTGCACTTCTCCATTATTGGCTTCAATATTATTTTTAAAAAGTATAATATATAATTAGTATTAAAGAGAATATATTCCAAATTGAAAAAAGTAAATCAATTTAGTTAATCAAAATATATACATTCTATTATTTTTATTATTCTATTGTTCGCTTGTATCTGTTGTACTAGAGAAGAAACACCTCATCCAGTTCCCTTCCAGGCGGCAGGGTGCCAAGAACTGACGAAATGTTGCCACGTTGGACCGCAATAGATATACGTTGGAATAAGAAGGATGCTGAACGAACATTTCCAGAAACGATAGATATGCGTCTGCCTACCTCTCTAATAAAATCAAGACTTCTAGAACCCCATGCTCCACTGGTCTCGATAGCTATTGGAGCAAATACAAATTTATCGAGGAGATTATTGTATTTCCTTTCCTTTTCTGCCTCTCTTCGTCTAGCAACTTCTCCAGCATTCACAACGGTCAACGGGAGGCTTGAATGGGCGAATGTGTCCGAACATGTAAAATCCCATACTAGAGATTTGCCTCTCATCCAAGGTATTAATATCATGCCATCAGGTCGTTTACCATCGGAATGACAACAGCCTGACGGTTCACGAATCGAAGGAATTCCTGCCATCGTGAGAGCTCGCAAAATGATGTCATTAACAGATGAATGTCTGGTGTTTCTGCCTATGCTCTTCATGCATGAGAGGCCATGCAGGCCGCGTTGGGTAACTTGATCCCCGCAAGCTGAACAGCGATGTGGCTCACAAACAGCTGAACCTAGTCTTAGGGCTACTGTGATTCGAAAGGTTTCGTTAGACATGTGAAGACCTAATTGGAGAGAAGGTAACGCATTTAACCATGCACCAGCATGGGGAGATGACGCAGCAAGAAGTCTAGCTTTATCCTCTGGAACAGCAACGGATTGTAAAAGAAGTTTATGGAAATGTACTGCTATTGGTGTGTACCAAGATGCCTGAGAACCTCTTTTGCTGATTTCTGGAAGGTCCGTATCTGCTATATTTATCCATTTGGTAGAGCCTTCTTCAACTATCCCATCGGGGTCCAGGTGGTAGCCTTGAGGAAGGAGAGCCTCGATTAAACGAAGGGATCCGTGGTAGGACGCTAAAAAGGTAGGAATCGCCATATCAACGGTTCGTCGAATACCAAGGCCTCCTAATCCAACAGGTAAGGATGCTTGCATCCAAGATTCGTCACTCAAGGAGCAGTTCAAAATTGACTCCAGACCCATTTTGAGGGTATGATCATATTTTTTTCAGCAGTGGAGTCTCATTCCACGATGGATAGCACCGTAGAAAGTAGTTTAGGCGACGGATTGACAATGAAGCACGTAGAAGAAAAAAAGCTTCGTGTGCTGAAATCGAGTCAAGACGAGACAGAAAATATTCTAATTTGGATATTTTGTTTGATAGCACAGTTGTAAATGCTTCCTTTGTGAGAGTAGAACCCAGAAGACAAGCATCCTGTTTGCTTAGGAGACGTATTCCTGGGGCAACTTCTCCAAATCTTCTGAATAATTGGTTGGATGTGACTTCATCTGATCCAAGAAAACCAACTTCGCAATTTGAGAAATTCAAATGTAAGCCAAGAGCTGATGCTTTCTCATTTATATGTGTTAACGTTGAAAGAACTGCCTCAGGTTTGTCAGCAATAGTCCCATGATCCAAATACCAGATGTTTAGTTCAGTATTAATCGAATGTACTAAAGAATGTATTGTTATGGCAAAAGGTGCTGGGCCCAAGGGATCACCTTGTTGTACTCCTCTTTGGGATGAAATAGTGTCTTGGCCTAAGATTAGGTTACTGGGTTGAGCGTAACACTGGTGAACATATGGGTATATTGCGGGAAAGTATTTCAATACTTCAGTAAGCATGGAGTCCCGGCGAAGTTCATTAAAAGCTTTGCGAAATTCCAGCTTTACGATAGCCTTTGGAGCACTGTGTGTGGAGGAGAAATATACCCTGGTTGCATGAACGGCTGCTTCGACTCCGTTGGGAATACAAACTCCAAGTTGATGGGGAGACAAAAAGTTCTTAACAGGCTCTCGTATTCTGAAGCATATAATTTTGGCTGATATTCTGCGCCAAATATTCCCTATGGCGATAGGTCTGATTCCACCACATTTCTTTTTAAGAGCGATAAGTCTGGCTCCGAAAAACAAAGGTCGAACTTCTAAGGGTATTTTTCCCGAAATTATTAGATTGAACAGATCACAAAGTGATTTTAATAGCTTTTCCTTCGATTCGAGTATTTGGCAAGATAAAAGATCTTTGAGAATCGAAGGCCGAAGACCATCTAGACCTCCCGAGCTGCCAGATGGAAAAGAATGTATAGCATTTTTAACTTCGTTTATTGAAACTCCTTGAAACCTGTTTTGATCTTCTGGAAGATTCGGTGAAGTAAATGTTTCAGGGTGGGCTGGATGTTTCTCCAACAACGTCTCAAACACTGAGGTGTCAGGGGCTGCTATTGTATCATCTGACATTAGTAAACGGGCTGCTCCTCGGATATCACCATCGGCTAGTTTGTTTTCAATAATTTTCAGATTTGACACATTCTGTTTATGTATGGATTTCTTGATCTTTGGTGATTGTAAGATTAAGGCGTCAATACCTATATTATCCTAAACACGAACTCTTTGTTTCACCCATGAGGTAAGGTTCTTTACATTCTCGGATTGCTTGTGAGCAGTTAGTACTACAAATGGAAATATATATTTGATTGTTAAATTTTAAATGTAAAAAAAAACTAGGCAGAACAAAATGAATTATTTAATAATTATACGATTTTTGTTACAGTTTCAAGGACCTAACGTCCTCTTCATCAAACATTGAGAAAAGACAGATGACAGCAAATCTTATATCTTCCTCAGCCGTTAGTTAGCATTTTCATTTATATAATTTTAATTGTTGTTTATATATATATATAATTTAAATTTCTAATATGTAACAATATCATATATTTTTTTTTTGTTACAGAAATAGCTACATTCCTCATCAAATAATAAGTATATTTGATTCTTAAATTTTAAATGTAAAATAACTAGGCAAAAATCGCTTTATTTGTGATTAACAATTTATAATATATGGATATAAGATTAATTGTCGTTTTCACGATTGTAAATTATAATACTGTTCTATGTTCTGTGTTTATTGCATCAGTTTTAGTTTCCTATTTAAAAATACTCAAAACATTTTACAATGTATGTACATAAGGATTTTTAGCATTCAAATAAAATATTACCAATCTAATTTTAAAAAAATTTTTTTGTTATATTGTTATATAATTATATTGTTAATATATGTTAATTGTCAATGCAATTTATAATTCTATTGATCTTTATATAAAATAAAATAAAATAAAATAACAGAAATTTGGAAATATTCAAATTGCACTAATAGTCTTATGCATTTTTCTTTTCTATCACTTCTAATAATTTCTCCCATTGCTCATGTATATTTATACCACTTGTCCAGTTCATTAAGTTCTCCTCTTGTTCTTTCTTTATTCTTCTCGCTTCCTTCCACTTCCTAATAATCTTTCTTTATTCTCTTTCTAAACCTTTAGCCCCTTCCCAATCTATCCTATGTCCCGTTTCTTTCACATGTTTGTAAATAGCATTATTTTCTCTTTTCATTCGAACATCATCTTTATGTTGTTTCAATCTGTCCATGAGCCTTTTTCCCGTCTCCCCTATGTATTTCATGTCACACTCACTACATTTCACTTCATAGATAACTCCTTCTTCTTCCTCCACTATATTGCTTTCCTTCCTTTTCTTTTTCTTTCTTATACCTTTCAACAACGTTTCTCCTCCTTTTCTATATGTCTTAATACCTCCTTCTCTTAATAACCTCTTTAGAACTTCCGTCTTTTCTCCTATGCTCTGAATTCCATACCACTTATTTTCTTCCTCTTCTTTCTTTTTTATATTTTCTTCTTTTTTCTTTCCTTTTATCTGTTCTATCCTATATCCATTATTTTTAAGTTGTTTATAGAAATTTTCCAAATCTTTCTTCTTTCCCTCTTCTTCACTATTGATGTTCTTTATCCTCCTTTCCATGTTCCTAATGAAGTTCTTTTTAATTGCTTTGTCTACATCACTTCTCCAGTGACAATAAATACCTGCCCAACACGTTTTTTGATACCAACTGGTAATTACTTTCTCACCTTGCTTCTCTATCTTCATATCCATAAAATTGATTGATTTATATTCTTCTACTTCTAATTCTAACCTTATACCTTTTTCTTCGTCTTCTATGAGTTCAACAAATTTCTCCAGTTGTTCTCTATTCCCTGTCCATATCCCTAAACAATCATCTACATACCTGCTGGAGAAGGTTAACTTTCCCTTTGCTTCTTTTGTCACTTTTTTCTCCCACTTATTCATAACTATTTCCGCTAAAACTGGACTCAGCTTGGATCCAATGCTTAGACCTTCTTTTATTCTTACTAGTCTTTCTCCAATTATACAGTAGCTATTTTCCCATAACGTCTAAAGCGCTCTTATAACTTTTTCTTTTTTCCATTGACCTCTAACTTTCCCTTCCATTTCTTCTTCTATCTACCTTAAAATATAATCTCTTTTTATACTTGTGAACATGGCTTTAACATCTACACTAAACATTAACATGTTCTCTTGATTCCACTTAATCTGATCTAGCTTCTTCTTCAATTCTTCCGTGTTCTTAATTCTGTATGTCTCTTGCTCTTCTCTGATTTCATCCATTATCTCTCTTAATTTTTCTTCTAGTGGTTCAAAATAGTTACCTCTGCAGTCCATTACTGGTCTTAGCTTAATTTCTTTCTTATGAATTTTAGGAAAACCTTTCATTATAGGAATCCTTCCTTTTTTCATTTATCAACTTTTTAATCCCTTCTTTTTCCCTTCTTGTACTATCTTCTTCATCACTTCTTCTTTCATGTCTTTGTTACCTACTTCCTCATATGTTTGATCACATAGCTCTCCTAGTTTTTCTTGGTACCACCTTTTCTCCATAATTACCAATGCACCTCCTTTATCCGCCTGTTCCACTACAATGTCTTTTCTTTTTCTTAGACTTTTCAGTCCTTCCTTCTCCTCTTTCCTAAAGTTATTTTCTTTCTTGTTCATATTCTGTCTAACGATCGATAATGCTTTTTTCCTTATTTTCTCCTTCTCCTCGTTGTCCTTTATATCTGCTATTGCTTGTTCTACTGTGTACACTAATTCCTTTTTGTCCACTTCTTCTTCTTTAACCTTAAATTTATGCCCTAGACTTAAGCACTTCTTCTCTTCTTCTGATAATATTATGTTACCTATAACTACCACTCTGTTTCTATTATCCTTTTCTTCTCTCCAACCTAACAATCTTCCTTTGTTGTCTAATCTCATCTTTACTTTTCCTTCAAAACTCCTTTCCCATTCTTTCAATTCTCTTATTACTGCTTCCCTCACAAAAATACTGAGACCTTCCTTTATATGTTCTATAATTTGGTTAGACATTTCTTCACTTTTTCTCACTTCCTTAGTTCTTTTTCTTATGACATCCAATATCACTTCTTTCTCAATTTTCTTGACTAGTTTCTTGAATCTCACTGATTCACACATTAATCCTTTCTTCCTCACCCTTAGACCTTTTGGAGTAACTCCCTCTTCTAGACACCTTCTCAAAAAATTTATCTGCTGCATATACGATATTAACTTCTTCCTTTTGTCTTTCAATGTGTTAATCCTCCTTTTCAGACATTGTGATTATCCAGAACCATGGAGTATATTATATATATATATATATATATATATATATATATATATATATATATATATATATATATATATATATATATATTAAATACAAAAAAATTGATTTGAATTCGAAAGAAAACAAGAGTTCTGCTTGACAACTTAACCTTAAGTTGGCCTGCCATCAAAAATTGAAATTTCTAGAAATAGATGGGGGTACAAATTTAATTTTGGTGGTACGAATTGGTACATATCGAGTACAAATTTTTGATACTTTACTGATTCGAATTGGAAGTTGTGGAGACCAGCTTGAACCGCCAACAAAAATTCAAATTTCTTGAAATTAGTGGGGGCACAACTTCTAATTTTGGTGGTACAAGTTAGCACTTATTTGGTTCAAATATTTGGTACCGTTTGGATTCGAATTGGAAAGAAAATGTGTTCTCCGGGCCAGCTTGTCGTCAACCTGGCCCGCCATCAATAATTCTAATTTCTCGAAATTAGTGAGGGTAGACATACTAATTTTGGTAGTACAAATTGGTAAATATTGGCTACAATTTTTTGATACCGTTTTGATTCGAATTGTGAAGCAAAATAAGTTATGCGGGCAAGTTTGACCCGCCATCAAAAATCCACATTTTTAGAAATTAGTGAGAGCACGTGTCTTAATTTTGTGGTACAAATTGCGTACAAATTTTTGTACCGTTTTGATTTAAATTGGAAAGAAAAGTAAGTTGTGTGGGCCAAAGTGGCCCATCAAAAATTCAAATTTCTAAAAATTGGTAAGAGTAAAAATTATTTTGGGGTACAAATTGGTGCATATTAGGACAAATTTTTGGTAGTGTTTGCATTTGAATTGAAAAGAGAAATTTGTTGTGTGGGCCTCTTTGACTCGCCATCAAAAATTAAAATTTCTCGAAATTGGTGGGGGATCAAATTGTAGTTTTGGTGATACAAATTAATAGGTATTGGGTACAAATTTTTGGTACCGTTTTGATTCGAATTAATAAAAATGTGTTTTGTGGGTCAGTTTGACCTGCCATCAAAAATTCAAATTTCTCGAAATTGATGGGGGTACAAATTCTAACTTTGATGCTATAAATTTGTACACATTGGGTACAAATTTTTGGTGACGTTTCGATTCGAATTGGAAAAGAAACTAAGATGTGAGGGCGAGGTTGACCTGCTATAAGAACTTCAAATTTCTCGTGAGTCATATGTACCCTGTGTTTTAAAACATAATTTCAGTCCCTACTTGAATTGGATCCCCGTTTGTTCTGTTAATTTATCATAATCTAGGAGGGTACAAACGAAACAAACTACGGTACAATCCGGTCTAAACGAAAATCTCTCAACTGAGACGATTAAATCGTTTGTAACGAAAGGTGGGGGACAAGGTTCAGGCCTCCAAATTTTGTTTTCTTAATTTATCATCATCTATTATGGTTAAACTAAAACTCCTTGTGGCACAATACAGTACTAACCAAGTACTTTCATATGGCATACAAAAGTCATGTGTATCCGGTGTATTAAGTCCTGATTTGAGGGCCTGCTTGACTTGGGCCCCCATTTTGTTTCGTTAACTTTTCATAATCCAGGACGATACAAGCGAAACATTCTACGGTACAATCCGGTACATACGAAAATCTTTCAAATGATTCGATTAAATCGTTTGTACAACTTGGTGGGGGTGCCAGGTTCACACAGCCAATTTTATTTTCTTAGTGTATATCTCAGTGCATATGTTAAATTTTTAATGCATACTTTGGTGCATATTTTTTATATTTTTTATGCATATTTGCATGCACATCTGGGGGTTTGTTCGTGCATGGAAATCCGGGCTCTAATTATTATTATCTCTACTCAATACCTGGGCCTTACAAAGACTGTTACGAATGGATGGTAGCTCATGTCGTTCGGATTTCACTTGAAACTGTAGGTTCACGTCTCAAATAGTCTCATCGATGAAAGGAATGCTAAACTGCAAAACAACCAACCAATAAGGATGATCGGGACGTCCCCAAAAATATGCACTCTAATATATCGACTAATTCCTACTTAAATTATACTCGAAATTTATCTTCTTACCATCACATCATTTAGCTATATGTACAAACTTGCAACATAGGGTGGGTTTTACCTTTTGTTACCCATGCATGTGTACCACACAGAGTATTATATTAAATTTAGGTCATCTTTAAATTATGAGAATAATTAGTAAAAGAGCCAGGAATGTCGATGTTGTCTGCATGAGAATATCGTAAGGTACGAGCAGTCTTAAAATGAAATGTTAATAGTTGATAGAGTCCATTAGAAAAATATTTAATGTATGTCTACTAAGAACATTTTATTTTTGTTTTTTATTTCATTTAGTCTTTCTTTGCATGACGAAGTTTTAGGACTAACCGTGTCTTGTCTCCCACTTAACTATGCAATGATCAGGATATAATATTACAAGTATTTATACAAGAATAATTGAAATGACACATAGATACAGATACAAAATTGTTGTATTACATAATTCAATCTGTTTAAAATATGAATTCTTATAGATTCTACTAAATAATGCAACAAACAAAAGTTACACACACACCAACACACACACACATATATATATATATATATATATATATATATATATATATATATATATATATATATATATATATATATATATATAGGGTGTAACAAAAAGATACGGCAAAATTTCAGGGGTGGATTCCTTATGAGTAGACAAGCAAAAAAGGTCATATGACCATATATCGGGAAATGCATCGTTACAGTTACGGCCATTGAGCCGCCTGACGGTGTGAAAGAGTCACATTCTGGTCGTCCCTAAATGTGACTTAATTTAAACTTCAATTACTCAGCCTCTAATTAAGCTAGGAAGATAATTTTAGCATCAATGTGTGTTCCTGAAGGACGAAGCTTTCCGCCGATATGTATTTTATGTATGTGATCGGTACCACGGCCGACGGGGGAGGGTAAAGTACGTACAGTCTTTTTATACATCAAATTTTGGGGATGGCATTCCTTTTGCCTTGGGGTACACTCATAAAAATTGGTATGTGAAACAATGAAGTGGTCCAATATATGCAATACCTTGTATGTGTACTTGTTGCGTAGAAGTCTTATATGGCGCAGCCGTGAAAATAAATGTAATTTACGTCAGAAACTGAGAGTCAAATATTGGTAAACTTGGCCCTCGTCCCTCGTCCCTCCTCCCCCTATATAAGCAACAAGTACATATACAGGGTATTTTACATATTGTGGACTACTTCATTGCTTCATATACCAACTTCTATGAGTGTACTCCCAAGGGGGAAGGAATGCCATTATCAAAATCCTGATGCAAAATAGCACATATTTTACCCTCCCCCGTCCGCCGTGGTACCTCCACATATATAAAATGCGCATCGGCGGAAAGCTTCGTCCTTCAGGAACACATTAATGCTAAAATTATCTTCCTAGCTTAATTAGAGTTATTGAGGTTTAAATTGTCACATTGAGGGGCGACTAATGTGACACATCACATACTCATATAGATTACAACACATAAACATAGACCCAGGTAAATTTAGAGAATAAAAGAACAAATGAAAGGAAAGAAGAATAAAGAATCAATATCTTTCAGACATCAGTAAGCCTAGAGTGACTTATGGACAATCGATTCAACTGACTTCTTAAATAGGTGAATTATTAAGTAAGGTTGTCGTGTTCTGAGGGGAAGGTCATTCCATGGACGGATAGTAGATGCAAGGAACGCAATAGAGTAATATTTTGACGAGTGTAGAGGAAGAGAAAGGAGTTTATTTACACCTGATCTTGTGTTGCAATCGTAGTGAGGATTTAACGTTTAACATCTCGGCAATTTCCGTTGGAACTCAGACATGGAAATAAATGGCTCAATTCGAAACTGTGATATCTAACTGGTCTGTTTGTTTATATGTGTGTTTCTGAGTTCCAACGGTCAAATGCCGGGACGTTATCTTACGAATAGGTCCTATACACTTCTTGCCAATATTCCACATCTTTCATTGCCTTACGTTCAGCCAAAGTTGCCGAGAGGCCAGACATATTCACATTTGGACTCTTTAAGGGGCCCTACCAACGGAACGAGGTCCCATAGGAAACAACCCCAGAAACATGTTAGTTCTCTAGAATCACTTCGCAAGCGTTATAGTAGTTATTTTGAAACACTCTGTATATATGAACTGGAATGTATGGAAAATGTCCATAATTGGACCAAAGTTGCTGAGCTACACCAGTAATACACACCTACTGTCTATTACTGGTAAACGTCACAAGCTATCAGTTTCTTTGAGCCAGCTTGTTCATATAGCTTTCATGGTACTTTAGCAGTGGACATTTGTGTCATTGAGAAATTTTCCAATTCTACCAGTAATTGACGGAGGGTGTCCAACATTGGCAAATAGCACCTTTATTTTAACAGTCATGGACGCCCACGATATTGAATCTTCAAATTTATTAATATACACTTTTGATACACTTATGCCTTTTCTGTACCAATATTAGTGCGTAGAAAAACAAATACCTTTCAATTTGTTCTCAGCTTTACTATAGCAGAACTGAAAAGTGATTTCTTACATTATTCAACTTCTTAACATAATGTAAATTCAAGCGCGTGCAATCGACACCACGACTTTTCCACAACTACAGCGTCCGCAGTGTTCGTAGGTTTTCTGAAGAGAATCTCCCTCAACTGGCTCAAAATTTTCCCTTTTCTTATCAAACTTTCCCGAATTTCTGGAGAGTCCGATTCCTATGACAGAAGTTGTGATAAGATTAATTCAAGAAAGTGCTAAGCACATTTGTTTTATTCATTTGCTTTCTGCTTTTATTATTTTTTTTTATTTCTTATTTTTCTCTTTACAAAAAGATATACACGACCCTACTCAGCCAACAGTGGGTGCAATTGTGCTACTTTGAACACATATACCACACTCAGTGGCGTATTTAGGGGGGTGGCTTCCGGGCTTAATCCCCCCCCCGAAATCTTACTTAGTATAGTAAAGTAAATGAAATATCTTGCAGAATTTTCACATTTCCAGGCAAAGCCCCCCCCGAAAGTTAGCAAAGCCCCTCCCGAAACAAAATCGTAAATACGCCACTGACCACACTCTATTGCTATCGTTTGGTTTATTTCTGAAGAATAAAGAAAAATTTAAGCAATAATATCAGTCAATCAGTAAGCCTGAAAATTCCTCTGAATTTTCACGTTTTATCGAAAAATTTTATTTTTCCTTTTTTGCTAAATTTATCTACAAATTTCCCTAGATTATGGAAATTTCTCTCGAACTACGAAACACTGCTTTTGAACCGAAGACCATGCGTTGAAGACTCCTGCTATACCAACAACATTTATGCAAACCATTAGTTTTAAATCGGCAAATTGCCTGAATAATATTTAACATCTGACAACGCATGTAGCGGCATCTATTAGCATAAATGTTTATTAGAATTAGCTTGTCAGACAGACCAAGACATTTCCCATTTATTTTCATTATCCAAAATTTTTAATATTGTTTATGAACATTGTTAATTTATAAATTCCTTTCTTAAAATATCAACAATCGAACAGTTGCTAAGTATTAAGTTTCTTTCATTTGTGCGGTTAAGTGTTCCCACTTTTTTTTAACAAGTGGCGTTGAGGTTAAAAACGTTACTAGGAATAAACGAACTGTTTTGTAATACAAGGACTAGCATGAATGTTAAATCAATATGCTAGTTTGTAACTTGGCTGCTAAGATTACTTAGGGGTAACAGAGAGAAGGGGAACAACACCCTGGAATAAATCCCTCTATGAAAACGAAGCTTCGACGGTTATTTGCCTTAATGGTATCTTCCTCAGGTTCCTTTCTCCTTTGTAATTTGCAGGCCATGGGCGCTGTGGGCCTTTATACAATCAATTGGCATCTTCTCAGGCCTGGCGAATTCCCTCAAGATGCCTATAAAGTTAATAAATGCAAGGAAAAGGTAATAATAAACGCTGTTCCTTGAACTATCATAGATAGTTATCTTTACATAGTGCAAAAAAAAAATATAAAGGATAAACATTTCTAAAAAGTTGAGTCTTCAGTTGCATAATAATAATAATAATAATAATAATAATAATAATAATAATAATAATAATAATAATAATAATAATAATAATAATAATAATAATAATAATAATAATAATACTTTTTAGTCAAAACTTGAAGCAAAGTTGCTAAACTTTGTTTACAGCATTCTGACCCGTTGTCATCGTCATGCGCTGTCAACATTTGCGTACTTCAGTTAGTATAATTTTAATATTTAATTATTTACATACATATTCTATTACCTTACTAAATGATTTTATTTAATTCAATTTATGCCTTCCAGCAACTTCTATATTAATTGACTCAATGTATATTTATGAGGCGAAAAATCAAAAGCAGGAATAATTGGTTTATTAGTAGTAGTGCTTTGTGACTAGTGTTGTGAAGCCCTGGAAAAACCCTAAAATTTTGGGTTAAAAAAAACAGTTTTTTACTGTTTTTCCCGAGCTTGGAAAAAAACGGAAAATTTGGGAAAAATGCAATTTTCAAATATTTTACTACATTGTGCTTTTAAAATAAAAATATTTTATATTTACTAGTTTACAGTTAAGATCATTGAGTGCTTATGTTTCTTGTATTAGAATAGGGAAAATTTGTGTCAACAAATATATGTGCACCACTCCTTTCATGTTAGCACCGTGATAGAATGGAGTTATGGCTAAAAAAGATACTAAAATAAAACTAATTAAGATAAACGCACTTAAGTTATCGTAAGTAATCTTATGAAGTTCCCGCTTTATGGCAAGGAAGTGTTAAAATAACGGGCTCAGAATCATTTTAGTTAATACCGACATGTTAAAATCAAATATGTACTTTATGGAGATAAGTATCTTACTTGTGCTATGTAACATTTCCAAGAAATTCAAACCCATTAAAAAAGTCTTCGGAAATAACGGCAAAAACCAGAACATATAATTTAAAAGCTTTTTCTTCGCCTGATGTTGATTTTATTTGCTGTAACGTGTCTGCAGCGTACATGCAGTGTATTTCGCTAGCACTAAAAGTATTTAAAGCAACAGGTTTTAATTTTACTTTTTAGCTTTCTGATTTTTAGTAAAAATCCCTCTTTAATCGTTTTATTTGTATATTTTTCGAACAACTCAGAAAGAGAGAGATTCTTATTTACAGCTCACAGATGACGAGGAGAACCCTAGCAGAAGTAGTGTGACGTAGGTATGGGCTCGCCCACTTTCGCACGGGAGTTTCAAATGACACCACGGAATAGCACACAGATAACTACCCGTAGCAGACGATATCTAAGTATAGACCACACCTCAAAAACCTAAAATGGACTTGACCGTGTCGCACAGTGGGCGAAAACGCAAAAAGCTGGCCAAAATATGATAACTATATTCAAATTGAATGAAATTTAGTATTAAGGGGTTATTGAGGTTGCTGATTACGATTCTGCAACTAAAGTTGAAAAAACAAAATGGCGGATCCAAAATGGCGGAATATAATTTGCAAAAGTCGAAAAAGTCGTAGAAATGTTCTCAAAAATGGCGATAAAGGGGTTATTGAGGTTGCTGATTACGTTTCTGCAACTAAAGTTGAAAAAAACAAAATGGCGGATCCAAAATGGCGGAATAAAAAGAATGTCAACATACTTCGTAATTTTCACAATGTATCTTTAACAACATTCACTTTTTCACATATTTTGATGAACAATTACTTGTTACTTACGTTCTTATTTATTAGAAATGTATTATTACTGAAATGACACAAATTATTGGTATTTGATTCGGTTATGATAACTGCAACGGCTTGTCACTGTAACATTAAATGAACAATAATTAACATCAACACGCTTCGTAATTGGCACGTTTTGGCACCTACGTTTTTGTCGACAGCATTAATTATTACTACCATTCTACAAAATATGAACGTGGTGCACGAGGGTGCACATAATGTTTTCAACACTTTAAGTTAATAAAATATATAAACAATGTGAAAATTTTGACTGACTTGCGATTCAAATTATAAATTATTACACCCTCCATTCCAAAAGAAACCGAACTTTTGAAAACAAATAGTACCACTAGTGCCATCTGTTGTAATATTTTACCGGTAGATGGCGTAGTCCCTCATTGACAACTGGTATAAATGTCATGACATTTGGATGCACGGCAACAAAGTTATTGCGTTTCAACTGTCAGTGTGTTGTGTACATCGGTCGGAAAATGAGTTTCTAACAACGAGCTGCAATTGAGTTTTGTGTTAAACTGGGTAAAACTTTTAGTGAAACGCACCAAATGCTACAAAATGCATATGGTGATGAGTGTCTATCCCGTACGCAAGTTTACGAGTGGTTCAGGCGATTCAAATCGGGTAGAAAGACGCTGGATGATGACGAAAGATCAGGCCGTCCCAGAACCGGATTATCGGAAGAAAACATCGAAAAAGTGCGTGAATTCATCAAACATAACAAACATAACATAACTTGGGCGTCATAAAGCGTTTGCTGGCAAGAATTCGTCGTATTCGGCCCGAATATCGCGAAATCGGCAGTTGGACTCTTTTGGACGATAATGCACCATCACATCGTTCGCGACTTGTAACTGAATTTTTGGTCAAAAATCACATTATTCGGTTGCATCATCCGCCCTATTCACCAGATCTCGCTCCGTGCGATTTCTATCTGTTCCCGAAACTGCATTTGGCGATGAAAGGAAAGTGGCACGCATCGATTGATGCCATTGAGAAGGCGACGACCGCCGTCCTAAAGACCATTCCAATAAAGGACATGGAGAAGTCGTTTGACAACTTGTTGGAGCGTGAAAATATGTGTATCGATGCAGAAGGGGAATACATTGATTAATAAAAATGATTTGTTCCAAAATGTACATTGCTTTTTTGTTTTTTTAAAACGTTCGGTTTCTTTTGGAATGGAGGGTGTACATCATTATTATTAATTTTTCACTTCAGACGCTTATTCTACTTACCAGTACGATATATTAAAAACTTTACAGATTTAAAAACTATGAACGCGTTCGAAAGTTACAACCGTTTCAACGGACGCGTCACAATTCTTCTATTGTTCTCTACGCATTTGACCTTCTGAAGGGTCTACTTAAGAGTGGCTCAGGTAGTCGGAATAAAGTAAAAACCCTATTCTATTTATGGATTTGGGCCTTTCTAACATCACTCTAGCCAACTACATAAAAAATTCCTATATTACTAACTTTCGTTTCTTTACTTTTGGCCAGCTTTTTGCGTTTTGGCCCCACTGTGTGTCGTTGACCTTTCCCCGCTTCCCCTGTTTTAGGGCTCTTCTCGTCATCTGTAAGCTGTAGATATACATATGCACTGCACAAGTGAAATATATTAAAGAATTTAATATGTGAAACTTCCGTTCGTTATTATTAAATACTCAAAATCCCCGTTACAAACACGGGGAGAATACATTTCATTTTGGACATAAAGGGCATCAAAACTGTCACCAATGAACTGGGACCTTAAAAACTATGAATTCGACACTAGTATCAGTCATTTTCAATTATTTTTACATGTCACCTCCTCTTTTAGGAGTACTGATAGAGGCTGAATTTAAACTCATCGGAAGTGTCACTATTTATCTCAGCGACCCCGAAAAAAAAACTATGGATTCGAAACTAATATAAGCCTTTTTCGATCACTTTCATGTATCTATACCTTCTCCCTCCTCCAAGTTGCGGCGCTGAATTTGGATTTAAACGGCATCGGAAATGTCAATGTTCATCTCAGCGACCCCAAAAACTATGGATTTGACACTAATGTCGGTCATTTACGATCATATATATATATATATATATATATATATATATATATATATATATATATATATATATATATATATATATATATATACGAAAACTATGGATTCGACACTAATGTCGGTCATTTTCGATCATATATCCCCTTCCTCTAATTTGCGGGGATGAATTTGGATTTAAACAGCATCGAAAGTGTCCGCATCAGCTCCGCTTCCCCTCTCTTAAGTTGCAGGCCTGATTTTTTTTTTATTTAAACGGCATTGGTAGTGTCCCTGTCCATCTCAGCGACCTCGAAAACTATGGATTCAACACTAATATCGGTCACTTTCGATCATTATATATATATATATATATATTAGGGTGGAACGTTTTGCACTTTTGTTGGAAATTCGATGACGGCTAGTGTGGAAAAGGTGTCATTAGTGGCACCAACCTTACTGATTTTTTGGACAACCCTTACCCTGCCCCCACAGATTTAAAGTTTTTTAAATATTTGTTTAGGCAACACGCACAACACCAGTGACAGAAAAGCTAATTGTGGTCGTTTTTAGAGTTACTTGATGGCTATAATACAATTATTTTATTAAAAGAAACGTGGCAATGCCAGTAAATAATTTTAAAATGTTTGTGAGTCAAAGTACAGCCATATTAGCTCAGTTGTTGGAATTAATGTCCAGATTTTGTTTGGAATGTCACGTTAACGATGATTATAGGCATAGCCCTTGATAAAACATGATTTTCTTTGTGCAACTATTCGTTTATTTTTCTCTGTACGCAAAATAACCCAGAACTCACCACGGGGAGGTGGTTGCGCATCGAGTTCCGCCCATCCACCCACCCAACACGCATACGTTGACATTTGACCTTAGGTCACGTAGTTCTTGGTCTCGAAGCAGGGCATTCTTGTTCTAGACTTCAGTTTGGCTCTAACGTAGATATCTCTTGCGTTCTGGCCGCACTTTTTCGACGCGGCCTCGGACACAAGCTTCACTGTGCGTTCCACAGCTTGACTATGGCAAGGGAATGTTGTTGTTAGAGTAACTGAAGTTCGGATGTTTTCTTCAAGCTGCTGATCCGTTATGTTTCGTGTGATTGGCGACTCTGTTAGACATTTAGACCAATTAATCATGTCGTAGTAATTTTCAGCTGTAAAGTTTAATTTCGGAACAACGAAGTCACGTGGGCGGCTTGATCTCGGAGTCTCCTGGCTGCGGCACTTTTATATCCTTCTCCAGCCTAACTTTCGAATATGCGGATTTTCATCTGCTCTCATCGCTATCAACAGATTTTCATGATGAGCGTAGTATCCGTTTATTTGTAGGACAGAATAAACTGTGTTGTAGATTTTCGGAACGGAAAACGTGATAGCTGGCGGAAAACGTGATAGCTTTGGCGAAGCATCCTACAGGCCAATGTAAGCCATCGTGAATGTAATAATGGTCCTGGTTTTCTGTTTGCTAGATCGGTAGTACACATTCCTGTAGCAATAGCCTTACAAATTTCAAAGAGATAATTCTGGTCGCTGCTTAAACCATCTGGGTTTTCCATTTCAGACACCCATTCAACGGGAATGAGTGTAAAAGAGATGATCGGTGAATGTTCACAATCCTTTCATTTCTTTGCGATGGGGCCGGAAAAATCGTTGGGTTCGATCGTCCCACCATCTAATTCGGTAACCAGGTGTCGAAATGGCACCTCGTTGGTATGAAGAAGGCAAATGAGATGCTGCAGTTCCTTTCCTAGGGATCTATGTATCTGACTTATCACGCCGTTATCCCATCCTGTGTTCGTGGCTTCACCATCGCTGCCGACTGCCTCAAGACTTGACGCGTCGTACTGGTTCTTCTCTAAAAGCTCCAATATAGAGTCGGCAATATCCTTGAGAGTGCCTGACTTAGGTGTGGCATGATCCAAGTATTCTGAACCGGGCTCTGTGATATGCTTTTCTGTAACCTCTCGTCTTCGTAGTTTGCCGTTAATTTTTTCTTGCACAAGAGTTGCATCATTTTTTCCATCATCACCCGGCCTAGGTGAGCCTTTTCTTTCTGGACCTTCTCACCCAGTTTATCTTTTCCTCTTGGTACGTTTGGCCTGTCAACAACAAGACCTTTGTCCTCTGGCGTTATGAGTCTCGCGTCCTGAAGTACGGCAGAAGCGATCAAAGCAACCTGTCTGTCTGAAGCTCCTGTTCAAAACGCTGCCTCCGCTGTATTTTGAAGACAGATGCGCTTTAGGCTATGTTTCCTTCTTGGTCGCGCCTCGAAGTCAGATCCCAACGTGCTTCCAGATTCAACAGCTTCGCTGGTTTTCCCTGACGACGCCAGCATCTTTCACCTGTGCTTATGCCTAATCCCACTAGTTGATGGACTTGCTTCAACACTTCCAGCGTCTTTCTTGGTTGCCTGCCGCTTAAATCTGCTCACTCTATGGGAAAACATCTTTGACAGAGATTTGCTTGTTCGGACATCAATGTTACCAATGCTCATTTTCCGTGATGTTCTCTGGTTCAAAAGAAAGTTGAATTCTCGTTTTGGAATCTTGCGTGTCCTCTCACAGTTGCAATCTTCGGCGGTTTTACATTTGCAAGACGCAATATCAAAAAGAGACTTTTCCGCGTGTGCAACAAAACCTGCACGAAGTGTTGCTTCTTGTCCTTGTAGACTGAAATGTTTTTCCTTGGTGCGGCACTTATTATAAAATGTTTTCAGCATGTCAAAAACTCTCTTTTTTGAAACCACAGGAACGCTTGCTTTACGCTAAATATATACAACTCTTTGTCCAACTAGTTTAAAATGTCAGTCACTGGTAATTTAGTTACACTTCTTAACCCATTTCGAAACCAATGATAATTTCGCATAACTTCAGCGTACGTGGGTAACTGCACTTCACTCATTTCACTTGGAGTGCCAAGTAGGCCTTGTTTCACACTTTCCCGCGTTGGTCTGCTATGAGGCTTTTTCTTCATCTTGCTTTCCATTGCTTCCGAACTTGGAAACCAAAGTATACAAAATGTCTGAATCGTATCTCACTAAGAAGAATGTAACCTTAGGTACAATGCACAAACTCTCTGTCTTAACAGAAACAGTAGCGAACTAACACCGTTAAAGCTTAAGCTGGAATAAACTGGCCTGTTGGATTGATTGGCCGAAGTACGCAATATTTATACCACCACCGAAATTCGAGCGAGAATATTCTAGAAACGTCGGCGTAGGTTCTGGAGCCAACGAGGCGAGCGAGAGGTATGCGAATCTTCTGGACAGAGCCGGACGTTGCGACGACGCTCGAAGAGCGTGGCCAAAGTAAGCAACTACCAATTTGTGTAGCCTGCCGCTAGATGGCATTTGCTGTCGGTGTACATAACAAGCGAAGAGTTGCCAAAAACAAATTGTGTTATATCAAGAGTTATGCCTATAATCATCGTTAACGTGGCATTCCAGACAAAATCTGGGCATTAATTCCAACAACTGAGCTAATATGGCTGTACTTTGACTCATAAACATTTTAAAATTATTTACTGGTATTGCTACAAGTTTCTTTTAATAAAATAATTGTATTATAGCCATCAGGTAACTCTAAAAACGACCACAAGTAGCTTCTCTGTCATTGGTGTTGTGCGTGTTGCCTAACCAAACGCCTTAAAAAGTAAGTCCGTTGGGGCAGGGTAAGAGGTTGACCAAAAAAAAATTTAAAATAAGTATGGTCGTTGCCACTAATGACACATTTTCCTCCCTAGCCGTCATCGAATTTCCAACAAAAGTGCAAAACGCTCCACCCTAATATATATATCCTCTCCCTTTCCCTAAGTTGCAGCTGAATTTGGATTTAAGCGGCATCGGAAGTGTCACTGTTAATCTCAGCAACCTTGAAAACTATAGATTCAACATTAATATTCATTTTCAACATATATCTCCCCTTCCTTCCTCCAACTTGCACCTTCAGA
Source organism: Thermobia domestica (assembly GCF_964235325.1). Lineage (NCBI taxonomy): Eukaryota > Metazoa > Arthropoda > Insecta > Zygentoma > Lepismatidae > Thermobia > Thermobia domestica. The sequence continues at coordinate 177,692,515 of NC_137458.1, forward strand.
GTGAAATGATAAAAAACATCTTAGGCCCGAACCCAATCTATGTTGAAAATTTTATCGAGATCGGTCTAGTTGTTCAAAAGTTGTTAAGTTACAGATATATTCACTTTCATTTTTATACAATTTGTCACACTAGAAAACAGGAATTTTCTTGCATACAAAATTTTGTGCATAAAATGCATATAAAAGTCTATATTACAATATTTAATAATAGTAATTATATGTTTTAGTGTATGAGTATTACTGGAATTTACCTACTGCTGTCTGTTTTAAGAAGTACGTAATTTGGTTAAAATTTAAAAAATTTCACCAGATCAAAGAGCACATTAAGAACTCACAAGTAACACTTCCAAAATGTAACACTCCGATTTTCATCAAATTTGGCAGGTAGATACTACCCATAAAATAAACAAATACGGAAAAACGCAATTACTTTCTGCGGTAAAACAATTTTAGGGGGCAGAAGCCCTCGCCCAAAATTTTGAAATTTGTTTCCCGAAAGGCAGAAACAAGTGGACCGAAGTGAATGAAACTGTGCACAGATATTGAAGACATAAAACGTGGGAATATTGGTTTCATATTTTCCTGGAAAAAACAATTGGGTGGGGCACGGATGCCTCCAAACCTTTGATCACGAAGTGCTAGTAACAGTATGTCAGATGTATGTAAAAGACATGAAGAATTGCAACGAAACTTTGTGTATGAACAATACGTAAAAAATAAACGAATACGTGATTTTTATTTTCTGCGGAAACACCAAAAAATTAAATTTAAAAGTCCATAGCTCCAATACTATGGGACCTACCGTAGTCGGGTCAAGACTTCACTCAGGAACTAATATGTGCCCTACCCAAATATCCATGTTTCAGAATCTTAAGGTACTCACGTAACAAGTTTTATAGAGGGTGTTTGACTATAGGCATATAATTTGAAGTACTCAATAGCTACCTCTATAAAATTTGTTGCAGAAGTACCGCGGAAGTACTTATTTTTTGTAACAGAAAATAAGAAATGCTTTGATTTTATTGTCTTTAACACTCGTAAATCATAATTTCAATATTGGAATTTTGTATAATCAACATCTTAGAGCAGATATTTGTATTGTAAAACTACCATTATTATGTATAAAAATGTATTGGAAATAATGACGATTCGATAGAACAAGTACATACATATATTAAAAAATATGTTTTTTTTTATTTTGTAAATTAAAATGAAATTACTTGTTGCTTTTAGAACGCACCACTAATAGGGCAGCTTTTTACGTTTCTTTTATTGTTTTATTGGAAGAACAACTACACAAATCAGCTTCCTTATTAATTATATTTCACTTTCTCTTCTGAATGAATATATGAATAAATAAATGTTTATTTCCAGAAAATGGTCAGTATTTGTTTTCATGAGTTACTTAAACTCGAATTTTGGATAGTCAAAAATTTACAGTAGGCACTTTATATTATCACTACTTATTTATACATGTTGCAGTATGTAAATCTAGAAAAGTAGTAAAGCTATGAGAAAACTTCGTCTTACGCGTATTAAACTGACGAAATATAATTTTGTGAGATCAAAGGTGGATTCTGAGGGAAGAACGCATTGAAGTTTTGAAAACATTTTTGAAGAAATGAAGAATCGTTACATTTTCACTTCATGAAACTTTTAAGACAATATTTATTACCAATAAATCTTACGGCTAACCAAGGATGTACGAAAAGTGAAGTATGTTTTTATGAATCGGAAAATATTCATCACTTTTAATAAATTTAAATTTTAAATAATAGAATGGGATATTTGTACTCTACGAACTCGATGTATGTTCTCGACACTTTACATATACACACACACACACAGAGAGAGAAAGAGAGAGAGAGAGAGAGTTGAATTCAGTTGATTTTGAGTTTAATGCAGCGAGGCTATATGAGACGGAACCAACTGATTAACGTGGAATCCGAACTACATGAGCTCCCGCCGGGAAACGAAGCAGGTCTCTCATGCCAAAGGCGCATATGGTAATCGCTTAGCAACGAAGAAGCTCGCAGAGGGAGAGAGAGAGAGAGAAAGAGATAGAGAAACACTATGTAAATTTTTACTTCCCAACTTGAAATATTAGAAAATTTTCCGGTTCCCGAAAGCTAATTGGAAAATTATAATTTGTTGCTGACTAACTTTCCTCTACAGAAATTCAATTTTGTAGCTCAATGTGCAGTTAAATATAGTGGAAAATTTTCCACCTAACATCACTGTATATAATATCCAAAGTTGTCCGGCTTATGAAAAGTTTTTCCACTTGTTTCTACATCGTAATGAATATTTTCCGATCTATGAATATTCCTTTCACTTGTTTCTACAGAGCAATAAAACTTTCCGATTCCGGTTGTTTTACTTTTTGCCTCAAAATGATGAAAATTTTCCGACTCATAAATAGTTCTTCAATTTTTCCATAGAAGACAGAAAATATTTCGATTCATGAAAAATTGTTTCGCTTGTTCCTACATACAGGGACGGCGCCAGGAACGCTTGATGGGGTGGGCGGAAAGAGGCGGACCTAGTTGCTGGGTGGGCGGACAACGAAAATGAGAACTGGGCAATGTAGACATTTTTTGACAATAATTAAATTTCAATTTTTATACTCTTTAGTTAGCTAAGGCTCAGACCGAAATAGGGGAGAAACAAGGATGTGGAAAACAGCTGTGTTGGCCTTATAGAAGGTGCCATTTCAGCATTCACCTGGTAAGACTGAAGAAATGCAGGACTTAGGATGGGCTGCGGGAGTTCGTGGCAATATGCTCGACCTACCGAATTCCGCGTGGCACACACACTACCTCTACTTTCAGCTTTTTAAATAATAATAACGGTGTGTTCTGTGTAGTCGAAGAAGTTCAAGACTGCTTTAACTCCTCTCCTCCAAGAATGCACATGAATGCATAGAAATAAAAGAAGGTTCAAACAACGCAGACTAACAGACAATACTCTACTTTTCGTTAATAACATAAAATACACAATAAGTAGATAAAGTAAAACACGGATAAAATAGGCTGCTGCAAACATTTTTATCTTTGAAGTATTTATTACAAGAAAGCAAGAGACAAAAAATATAAATGAGTAACTTCAGAAGCAATGCCGTCGTCTTCGTTCTCTCCAACATCTAGTTCATTTTCACTTTCCTCGAAATCGAACACTTCAAATTGCGAATCCTGGTTGTCACATGTATTTGTATTTTTTGTCTTTTCCCCCATTGAAGAAGAAGGATTATCACTAACATCAACGGATTGAAAATCGCGCTTCTTTGAACACGAGAAAGACACCGAGCCTGAGAAGAAATCGCTAATTTTTTTTGACATATTAGCTGAACAAGCACCGACCGCCAAGACTTCTGAACGCAACAGAAATCAACTCAACAATGCTATAATAAGGGTTTTTACAAATCTGTTTAATGCCACACGGGTAAGACATGTGGTACATTGCTGTAAACAATTGCAAGTTGGAACCCTCTTATAAGAAGATATCGCGCCAACACAAAGCAAGGGCGCCGATTTCTCTGTAAATTTTGGGGGGGGGGAGGCATTCAGATGCAGAAGACATGCATGAGGATTTTAAGACAAATTGAATTCAAATTATGCCAAATATTGTATATTCATAAATAAAATGCGGGGGCGCACATGGGCTTTGGGGGAGCCCGGGCCCCCTTGGGCCCCCAGGATCGGCGCCCTTGACACAAAGCACTACTCTCCTCCCTCTCTTTCTCAAAATGAGACAATAGATAATACTGGCCAGCTCTGTCCATTATTTAGTTGGCTTTTTAGAAAGCACTTTTTTTTTTTCAGTGCAGCACATACGAACACTGGCGTTTCAATAGCACGATTGTGCGTGTGTGTTAAACTTCAATTCATTAATCACGACTTTTGGCATTATTATATTACTACAAGTATCTCTCTTAAAATCATTGTCCACTGCAGAGTTAAACAGAGTCATAGAACCTATTACATTACAATCGAAAGTAATACCTATTGCTTGTGAAGTACAGGATGTCACCTTCAGTGCCGGATTTGCGTATAAGCTAAACAAGCTATAGCTCTCTTGGGGGTCCCAAAAATTTTAAAGAAAAAGTGGCTGTAATGTTATTTCCAAATAATAAGAAAAAGCAAATAAGATAAAACGCACATACAACAACGGTGTTCTGTACTGTTATGTATTAAGCTCTCATGAAGCAAGTAATAGGGCCTGTTTTCCAACCCGCCTGCAATGGGATTTCTGTTGCCCAGCCCCGCTTATAATGGAACCCTCGTTTCCCAGCTCCGCTTGTAATGGGGATTTTGTTTCAGAGCCCCATTTGTAATCGGGACCCTGTTTTCCAGCCATTACACTTAGCTACTTTAATAAGACTTCACAGTATAAGTGATACAGTATCTTGTATGCGGATAGAACTCTAGTGCTACCCTTTCTTGTACTATTTGGAATTCGACAAGAAATTGAGTCTGGTAACAGTGGATTCTTAAGAAGAAGGCATGAAACGACAAGCTCGCGAAATAATAGTAAAATATAAAGGAATTACAGCCCTAAGCGGCAATAATCTTTACATCGCGAAATTATAGCTATTTTATTTCGCTGTACGTAAGTATGAAAAGTACGGTAGTTTGCAGAAGTATTTTCATAACTTTCAGAACTTGGCACTGATTTTCATAGTGCTCTATAGAGTTGAGTTGATTTTGAGTTTAACGTCTCTTTCAGCAGCGAGGCTACATGAGACGGGACCTACTGATTAACTTGGAATCCGAACCACATGAGCTCCTACCGGGAATCGAACCTGGGTCTCCCACGCCAAAGGTGCGTACGCTAACCGCTTAGCCACGGAGGAGCTCATATAGTGATCTATAGAGTGCAATAATGAATCACTAAAGGCAGGGGCGGATCCAGGGAGCGATCGCCCCCCAGAATTGAATATGTTTTTATTTTAAAAATAAAACCTATCCTAAGAATTTTCACCTTTGTATTATAAACGTAAAATAAAATCTATTGACTTCGAACGACTGTCCCCCCTAAACATTCAGAATGGATCCGCCCCTGACTAAAGGAAAGAATAGGAGCACGAATCGTAGTGATTTCATCCATTCGTTCTAGGCATATGAGTCGTTCGTTTGTATATATTAACAGTATTTTATGTATTGTTACGTTCAGAACTGCCCGAATTTACCTTGTGTAAGTTAGTATGCAACAGGCTGAATCCATTAGGTTATCGGCACTAGTTACTACCAGTGGCGTATTTACGATTTTGTTTCGGGAAGGGCTTTACTAACTTTCGGGGGGGGGGGGGCTTTCCCTGGAAATGTGAAAATTCTGCAAGATATTTCATTTACTTTACTATACTAAGTGATTTCGGGGGGGTTTAAGCCCGGAAGCCACCCCCCTAAATACGCCACTGGTTACTACATAGCAAGGCAAGGTACCAACATCTTTTCACGTCGCAGTAAAAAGATGCTATCTACATTTATAGGTCTTATAATAATTTTAGTGCAACAGTTAGGTTTCTTAACGAGGTTTTTATGATTTTCAGCCAGAGACGTATCTAGCCAGGGGCCGGAGAGGTCTACGATCCCAGTTTTTTGAGTGACAAAAATAATTGAAACCATTACTTACATATTTTTGAAAGTTTAGAGTAAACTCACGATATATCTATCATAATCTGGGTTTTAGTTGCCCCTTCTCCAGTTTTAGCCTTCTAAGTTCGCCTCTGGTTCCAGCGAATTTGTGTCGTATTACACCTTGTGTAATCTTCGAGGGTCGCATTCCATTTTGAGTTACTCCAGTAACCTGACCTGGAAAAAGCTCACACGATTAGTTGAGCTTCAGGCAGTAATTACCAACCCTGGATGATATTTAGACTGTATTTACTTACACGGGTCCCTGGAAACGTTTCAAACTTTACCCAACTGAATAGAAACAACTTGAAATGAGAAATGATGCGGTCTCCACATATTGTAGAAGCATGGCGTGGAGCGTGGATCATAGTTGGTGCAAAAAGATCGGCAAGGGACTTTATTGGTACCAAATTAAACTACCGCTAATTTTACAAATTTTTCAGTTTTTCTGTAATGTATTCGAAACAGTAAGTTAAGTTAACAAAATATACACGAAAACGTATTTACTTAATAGATATGTATTAGGTCCATAAATTACCATATAGCATATATTCAAACAGAAAAGGCGAAATTTTGTCGCTGAAAAAGAATGCTAGAAATAAATTGGCCCCATTATCTTCAATAGCTTAGGGCCCCATCAAACCGAAATCCGGCACTGGTCACCTTTATTATTATTCTTCTGTTGCAGGGGTGTCATTTCAGACTTCGCTTGAGGGGGCAAGAACACCAACAACATAAGACTTTCACAGTTTGCACTAGTATATTAGTAGACAATCGATAAAGTATATGTATTCCTCAAAATCTTGCGGGGGACAATTGCCCCCTCCTGTCCCCCCTTAATGACACCCCTGTTCTGTTGGGGTGGGTGGATGGGTGGGCGAGGCCATCCATCGGGTGGGCGGTTGCCCACCCCCGCCCACCCTTAGCGCCGTCCCTGCCTACATAGTACTGAAAATTGTCTGAACCATGAAAATTTTCAGATTCTTTAAACGATCTTTCACTTTCTAACATTTCTATACATGAATTCAATCAATTTTATGATTACTGAGGAATTGTTACTTGATTACTGATATTTGTTTACAACGGAAAATTTTCCAAAATGCAAAATTTTCCACCTCACATCACTAGACACTGATCTCTGAAACTCTTTGTTGAACTTTTAAAAATTACTTATTGTTACTCTAGTACGTGGTGTTCTTATGGTGCTCTCACATAGCATATAGTTGAATAATCGTTGTAGAACAAATTTTGAATGCTTTGATTTTATTTACTTTCTCTCATTTACAGTCAAACGAAAATCTGATAGTTGGATGGAAATTCCTGTAAACAGAATTATATAGTGCTGTAGAGCGGAATTACGTCACTATAAGATATTATGTCTATTTTGGATTCTCCTTGCACGCAGTCTTCATGTACTGAATCATCATTATGTATTTGTAATCAAAAACATAAGAGACTTCTTAGTTTTCCACCTTTCCCAAACTGCTAAGTCATTATTCTTTTCTCTCTTAGTTTGTCTGCCTCCTGAAAACAATCTCAGCCATGATTATCTCAGCATAAATCTTCACTTCCTGTTTTTCAATTTTTACAATTTTATGTTGAAGTGGACAACACGTGTGGACAACCCAGAAAAAGTAGGAAATAAGCATAGAACAGAACAACTGAACAGGGACCACGTGGGATTCATGTTGGAAAATCAAAAAGGCAACAAGAAGTTAATTCCAGAGGAAGAAACTTCATCCAAACCATGAGACCATTATATGCCATGGGTGTCATACTGAAGAGGAGACATCACCATTCTGAAGGAATATAGCTTTTTCATTATTTCGTGAAGGAGAAAGAAATCGACATCCATACTAGAGGTTTGATTCCGAGTTTCATTTCCACTGGATACCAGAAAAACGTGAAGCTACAGGCATTTGCGTGATTGTGTTTCATATCTTACCAGCTTATATAAGGATTCTATAACTGCATCATGGCTGAAGTATAGTAAATCCTTTCCTTTACCTTACTCGCGTCTCTTGAATATTTTCCATTTATGAATTTAGCGTGTCCCATTTATTGTTTTCCCCAATTTCATGTATAATTGGAGTACTAATTCCACCGTAGATCAATTTCTCTCGCAATACTGAGCACTATCCCTACGCAGGGATGAATTCAGGGGATAGCCCGGGAGGGAAACTCGCACCCCCGAGGAAAAAGCATCCTCCCCGGAGAAACTTTCAAAATTTCAATCACAAAATGTAGAAATTACTTCAACCAATTATTTGCTTTTCGTTCCGTGCACGTGCAGACGAAATCCGATCTCTCAATATAGAATATAAATGACGAGGGCCCATTCTACGTAACATCTATGATAGAATACCAAATAGTCAATAGAACCTGTTTCTTAACGCTATGAGCGAGTTTGGCAGAACGTGAAATTGTCTACTGTTAATGAAAGGTTTGTATTTTAGTAGGTACTATACTCTCGCCCTGTATTATATATATTAGTAGGTAGCACTAGCACAGATTAAGGTAGGAAAGGAAATATAGAAAATATCCTTCGATCATTCAATATGATCTCTGATGTCAACAGACTTCAGTTCTTGAAAATAAACAGTTCTTGCATTATTTGAAATAGAGCGACCTAAATCCGATTTTTCGTGTCGGAAGTAACAGACGTGTGTTTTACGACTGTTAAAGTAAACACAACTTTAACTAATTGAGGTCAGAGGGTGAGATTCAGAGGGCATTATTTAGAGGGATCAGGGAGGAACAGTTGTCCCCCTTGGGTTTGAGATTTATATAGATTTTATCAATTGAATAGTAGTATATCAGTGAAAGATTGCTATGAAGGTGACGAAGATCCCAATGAAGATTTCGTGAACAAAGTTATTGATGCGTATGCAACGAAGAAGCCAAGGCAAATATGCCTGATTTCGAATCAGAAGTGTGAGAAAGAATAAAGAAATATTAAAGTATTTCTATATATGTTTGTTTTAGGACAATTAAAACATTTGAGTTATTTTAAAGTTTCTTTTACCAAACTTCTACATTAATAATAAACAGTTACTACTGTAAATAGGAAATAATAAGAAAAATAACTACTGTAAATAATAATTAAAGTTTAGTCTAAAAATATATTTTTTGACAATCTTTGTAATTATTTAATGTTTCAGATAAAATTAAACGTGCTTTTTTAATTATAATTTTACATTGAATATTTATCCGCAACTAGTCTCAATATTAGGTAAGATGTGCAAGTGAATGGAATTGTTAAATATGCTGCTTTCTTTCAAAAATACAGAAAAACATCCTTCTTTTCCCCGAAGAGTTCATATTCCCCCCTCGGTGAAAATGTCTGAATTCAAACTACATTCTTTTAGGAATCCCCCCCCCCTCAAATTCAGTACTGCTAAAGCTTGTATCCATTTAACCTTTAAATGAAGTCTAACAATTAAATTTGTTACTTTCAATGAATTGTTATGATCAGATCTTTTAAGGAAACGTAAGTGGATATTTTGTGATTATCTATAAACAGAGCAGTTTTTCTTTCTTTCTTGTTTCCAAGGAAAATCTACGTAAGGAACGCATTTTTTCTTCGTGGGACTGTCACACGTCAGCCTTTTTATCCAGACCGTCGGGTTTTGAACGAACAAAATTGATCTCATTTGTAAGTAAACCGGTCGCGTTTTGTCCTCCTTTTATAGCTTAGAACTAATGATTATTAAATATTGAGAGTTTTAATATGGATGAATTCTATGAAGAATATTATATGATTGAGCAATTAGTATCATTTGAGAAGCTAAGGCAAATTACGTCGAACTAAGAAAAGTACGGTATTGACTAACTTTACAGAATGATTTCTGACATACGGTTATTAGCACTTTTGGTGTTTCATGATAGGTTTGGAAGGGTCCGTGCCCCATCTAACCAGGCTTTTGCACCATAAAACCGTTTTTCCGTAGAAAGAAAAAAACACGTATTCGTTTGTTTTATTGGTAGTATCTACCTGCCAAAGTTTATCAAAATCGGAGTGTTACAATTGTGAAATGTTACTTCTTAATCCTGACATGTAGGAATCAGCAGTAAGATGAAGTCTATAGTAAAGTTTGAAATGCTGCATGTCAGCGTGATCCAGCCAAGAGTCGGGTTCAGCGCTAGTGTCCTTTGCTAGATTAGTCTCACAACTATTGCTTTAATGTTTGCTTTGGGAAAGGATGTGCTTTGCGTGCCATTCATGCGCTGCTTTTGTCATAGGTGTCCAAACTAGCGAGCCAGATGCTCGTGAGCTCGGCACTCGCGCTCAGTCGGGCTCCGGCTGAATAATTGAGCACAAGTCTGAGTGAGCCTGAGCCTCAATAAAATAAGTAAGCGCCAGTCCGAGTGAGCGTGAGCCCAGTCAAGAGAAATGAATATGAAACCGAGTGAGCGCGAGCCCAGTTCTGAGACGTGATCGCGTGCCTCAGTTATTCGCTCAGTTAAGAGAAGTAAGCGCGAGTCCGAGTGAAAGCGACAACACTTAGGATTAGCGAGAACGAGCCCATTCGAGAGAATTGAGTGCGAACCCATTTTGTGGAAGTGATCCCGAGCCCGAGTGAGCTCGAGCTAAGCTGAGAGAAGTGATCCCCAGAGCGAACCCACTCAAGAGAATTGAGTGCGAGCTCGTGTGAGCGCGAGCCAAGGTTGGAGAAGTGATTCAGAGCCCAGTTGAGAGAAATGATCGCGCACTCGAGCCATGTTGATCAAAATGAGCGCGAGCCCGAGTGAATTTGAGCTCAGTCGAGAGAAGTAAACGTGAGTCCGAGTGAACGTGAGTCCAGTTGAAAGGAGTGAGCTCGAGCGCGAGAGCTTAGTGCAAAATGTTCATCTACAGTTCATGTCAAAATGTCCATGGGCTGTTTTCGCTCACGCGGTATTTGCATGTGCTGCTTTGTCTTTGCGCTGTTCTTGTCCATGCGCTGATTTTGTACTTGCAAGGTTTTTGCCCATGTGCTGTTTTTGTACTTACATCCATTTAACTAGAAAGAGTGCCTGTCAATTATGCAACCTGAAACACAGAAAAGACATTTGGGTTGTCAAACTTAAGGGACTTCTATATTTGTTTCTGACTCATCTTTCCAAAGGATGTCTATAAAAATTGTAAACAGTCTGTGGAAGTGGTTCTCCTCCTAATTTATATCTTCACCCATTCTTGTGAGTGCAAACACGAGTGAGTACGAACCCAGTCGACAGAGGTGAGTGCGATCCCAAGTGACCACGAGCGCGAGAGATTGCGAGAATAGTTTAGGGAAGCGGTCAGAAGCGCGAGCCCAATTGAAGTAAGTGATCGCGAGCCCGAGTGAGCGCGAGTCCAGTTGAAAGAAGTGATCTCGAGCGCGAGCGAGCCTAGTGCAAAATGTTCATCTATGTTTTTGTCCATGGGCTGTTTTCGCTTACACAGTATTTGCATGCACTGTTTTTGTCCTTGCGCGGTTTTAGTTCATGCTCTGTTTTTGTCCACGCGGTATTTGCATGCGCTGACTTTGTCCTTGCGAGGTTTTTGTTCATGAGCTGTTTTTGTCCACGCGGTATTTGCGTGCGCTGTTTTTGTCCTTGCGCGGGTTTTGTTCATGCGTTGTTATTATCCACGCGATATTTGCATGCATTGTTTTTGCCCTTGCGCGGTTTATATCCATCCGCGGTTTTTGTCCACGCTGTATTCACACGCGCTGTTTTCGCCTATCGCTGTTATTGGTTGCGCGGTTTTGACCTAGAACCGAAATCCCTACCAAGTTTAACAGAAATGCATATAAGGAAACAATGCATTTGCATAAAAATCAGAAATCCAGTCATTATACACGAATAAAGATGTGTGAGGCTCTCTGCGTTGCTTAAAATATGGTCATAATTTCTTAGGTGAGAAAAATATACTGAACAGTAAACTAGTGAGGAATAACCTGAACTTCAAATAACCTGCACATAAAAAATACATTCATTGCAATAAGTTCACCTGCCAGTGCTACCATCTAGTGACCATTGTATATTGTAATAATGAAGAATTTAAAAGAAAAGTACTGACCTTTCATTTTAGCTTCAGAGGCTCACTTTGTCATGGTTAAGTATGAAAAAAAAAAAGCTGAAACAAGCAGTTAAAATGAGCCATATCACGAATGAATATACAGAAGACGCTTTGAGAATTCATAAAATATTAAAAATATTTAATTTTCATTAAAACAGCTTGTTAATAAAAATTGTGGTCATGAGGCGGAAAGACTCACCTTATCATTTCTAGGGTTAAACATAATAAAAACTATCTATTATATAAAAGAGAACGCACAAATCCTTTGTTAGCTCATCACGCTAATACGGCTGAACCAATTTCTTTCATTTTTGGGGGGATATTAGGATTTGGACCCTAGATGGTTTTTATCATATCACTTTAATTTTTAATTACCAGTGTCTTGAGATAATTGACCATTCAAGTGTCCATACGTACAAATCCTTTGTTATTAGTTCATCATAGGTATAAAAATAAACGTATTTATATGCAACCCGCATGACCGTGTCACTCGGCGGGTTAACATAAATGACAGGCGCTATAATGTTAACATTTACTGCAATTTGAAAGCGAAAAAGTAAAAATTATCTAAGTAACAAAGTTTATTGCGTTCCGGGGTGACCGCAGCGAAGCGGGGTGAACGCTGCTAGTCTGGAATATAATTTATAGAGAAAAATTAAATTATTATTATTATTATTATTATTATTATAAATAGAAGAAGAAGAAGCTAAAAACGGAAGGAACACAAAATTTTCCGCTTTTTTTCAGAGCTCAAAAACACTAGTTGCAACACAGTGTTTTTGGCTTCTTACATTGTAGCTGCCCCCCCCCCCCTCAAAAATGACGGGCCAATCCAACATAAACCTGCTGGCTACACCACTGGGATGTATAATCTGTTTTCAGAATATTAAAAAGAAAGAAAACAGAGTTGGAAGGCAACCCAGATTAGCTTAAAATATCACTTCTTAAAATAATAGCGTACCGATCTCGGCGTCCTTCGCAAATCTATACTCTTTCGGAATTGTAAGGATGACAACGAACTTTATGGACATCCTGTGTATGGGGAGGTTGACAAGTCTAATATACATATGAGCATCTAACAGCGATTGGTATTGATTTAGATTACGATTATAATGTGCAAATTATTTAATGTTTAAAATTTGTTTAATCGAAAGGAACATGATTATGTCTTGTGTTTTCAATCATCCTGAGTATCGTTCTATTCTCAAATCCAATACCATCACCTCTACTATCCTGGTGATTCCTGGTGATTTATCTTCTATGGAAATCTCATTTAAACGTAACAGTTCCCATGGGGAAAAATTTACCGGGGGAATGAAATGAAATGAAATCTTTCAGTTTTACGTCCCACGGTTATGCCGGCTAGGCTAAATGATACAGGGGCGTCATTTAGGCAGGGCATGAGGTGGCAATTGCCTCCCAGGAGTTTGAGGAATACATATACTTTAATCAATTTTCTACTAATATACTAGTACAAAACGTGAAAGTCTTATGTCAGTGGTGCTCTTGTCCCCGCGAAGCGAACTCTGAAATGACGCTCCTGTGATGATGGGAAATGAATGAAATGGTGGAATGAAGAAAGTGGGAGGAAACGGGAGAACCCCGAGAAAACCCACACACACGGTGTTTGTCCACCACAAAGCTCACTTAGTGCGAACTGGGATCGAACCAAAGACCCCATGTGCCAGAATTGAACTCTCTGCCATTGAGCCTCTGCGGCCGCATTTACCGAGAAGACACTGGTTTAAAGCGAGGAGTTGTATAATGTAAGGAATATAGATAAAACAAAATAATATCACGGGGAATAAATTGCAATCTCGAGGAAGGTGAATTCTTCGGTTGATTAGATTGGAGCTTAAAGTCTCATTCAGCATTGAGATTATAAGAGACGTGAACCGACGCTTAACGCTGTGAGATCCGAAGCACATGTACTCCCGGCTGGAATCGAACCCGGATCTCCCGCGCTCACGCTAACGATATAGCCGTGACGGATCTCTAGAATTATTGTTTGAAATCAACATAAATTCATGTAAAAGTTTCGAATAAATCTATTATTTTTAAATAGATATGCAATTATCAATCTATTTTCTTATTCGTGGAATGTTCTACAATCGGTACAATCATTATCGACTTCAACTAGATATTATTTTTGTTCTTGCTGTTTTGAACAAGATAGAATTATTGTGGCAGTGTGGAAAATAATAGTTTTTTCAATAATAGATCAGACTCGTGACTCCAAATCACGTGATCAGTTAGTAGACAACCGGTGTAGTACGCTAGACGAGACAAAAGCAAGGTGAAAGAAATTGTGTGAATACCATATTTAGCTGAAAATATGCGTGAAATAGTGCAGCTTCAAGTTGGACAATGTGGAAATCAAATTGGTGCAAAGGTTGGTATTCATAACCTATTATCATTTATTTCTTTAATTGTTGCAGTATCAAATAGCCTATAATTATTTGTTCTCTTATTCCTAATAATGATTGTCTTCGATGGTATTCATAAAATTAACACTGTTTGATGTGTTGTTAGCCGGATAATAGTGGAGTCTCCTATAGACAGTAAAAATATTGCGGTCTATCTTCATAAAATTGCCTTCTTATACTTAAAAATCAACAAACAACAATTTTGTCACAGATCATCAGTATATTTCTATTGTTATATTTCTATAATTACATTTAGTTTAATGATGATTTTATAGTATTGTAAAAATAGTAGCCAACAACGCGGCACGATAAGAATAAAGCAATTGTATTGCAAGAAATGAAAGCATTTAATGTTATTTCACACATTAACACATCATGTTATTAAAGAAATAATTACATATTATTGAACAGTCATTGTCATAGTACAAGTATCACAGCACGCTACACTAGATAATTGTGACAGTTATGTATTATTTTGTCTTGCTTTATAATTAAGCAAGTTTAGAATACTATAGCAATCACAGAGACGTGAAGCTTGACCCAGATGTACCGATTGCAATCTCGAGGGTGTTTTCGAATCGTCAACTATCTATGAAATTTTGTCAGTATCGTCTAGGGTAGGGTGACCAACCGTCCCGTAAAAACGGAATTGTCCCGTTTTTTTCATTACCATTCCCGGTGTCCCAAAGATTCTACCCGGACGCCAAAATGTCCCGTATTTACGTACATTGGGTACAAAAAACCTTTCGAATCGCTAAAATTTCCTAATTTATATTATTATTTTTTAAGCTATATGATTATATTGGAATATGTCTAATTACTGAGAAACGTCATTACGACGTTTGCGATATTGGATGTGCTGGCTGCACTGTTTTCCTTCCTAGGCCTCCCCACTCCGCAGACGACAGTGCAAGGGGCTGAAAGTTTTATGAAGAACAAATCGTCGCATGAGAATCAGAGGAACGGAGCTCCAAAAAAATGCGGTTTCCGTTTTCTTAATGTTTGGACATAATTTTGAAAGCCCCACTTGGTGTAAATGGAACGTAACGCCATCTGTTCTTGTCGATCATCTGTTGTAATGTAGCTCAATTACCATCTTATTAAAAACACATCTCTCTAAGGAAATAATATTTTTGTCCTCTCGCTTGTAAACCTACGAAAATGGAGTTACGTTCCTCTGGTTCTCATACGCCGAAATGTAACCTGCTTTTACTCTCTGTTTCGGGCGGTGGAAGATTGACGTGCTGTCATCACTACAGTACAGTGTTTCCATGAATTTGACTAAGATGTAACACATTACGAAAGGGGAACAAAGGTACAGAACTGTAAAAGTGAAAGTAGAAAGAAAACTAGTTGTAAGTGAAATAGTTTAAAAGTAAGAAAATGCAAATAAAATGAGTTGGAATCCGATGCTGAGAGTAATTATAGGCCTAAATGCTGTCAGTGACAGATTTGAGCGCCCATATATTTTTAGTATATACTACTAATATTTATTAGTATATAAATATTTCATTTTTTGTTAACTGCTGATAGTTACTTGTTACCTAATTAATTCCAGAACCTTTTCAATAGGTTTAAAACGAAAAAATGTAAAGATATATATTTAGGAGAGCAAACTATACAGAAATAAAAGCTGTCCCGTTTTTTCTAGTTGACGATTTGGTCACCCTAGTCTAGGGTTATCATTGGTCCCGGACAATCCGGGACCGTAACGGAATCGGGATCTGCGTCCCGGTCTCCCGAAAGTACTTCTCGGGACGCTTAGATGTCCCGGATTTCAGCGAAGAAAAAGGGAAGACAGTAGCGTCATTTCAGATTTGGCTTGGGGGGGCAAGACCCCTTGATATGAGTAAAATTTCGCGTTTTTCACTGACACTACTATTAATAAACTCTATATAAATCTCAAACTCGGGGGGGGGGGGGGCAAACGCCCCCTGCTCCCTAAATAACACCCCCCTGGGAAGAGAATGTAATAGTTTGCTTTCTTCACAGAATTTGATAAACCATTCTCTTCAACTTCTGAGTATGGCAATTCAAAAGTTTAAAAAAAAAATTGAATACATAAAACATGGATTTAGAATTAAGTTTACGATTTAACTACTTTGACATTGAACGAAGCATTCGTTTCATTGGGCCACGGACAAAAGGTTTAAAATAAAGTAAAAATCCAACGAAAGAAGTTCTTTGAAGATAATAAACTCCGACAGAACATATTGCCAATGCATTAACCGTTCTAAGAAAGAAAAAAAAAACTTACCAAACGTGTGAAAGGAAACATATCTTGAATGAGCTAAAACAGACTCTGAAAGATGCGAAACATAACAGATCCTGGAGCAAATAATTTGCTTACATTTTCTTAACTAGGGAGGAAAGGGTCTACTAAAATGACTAAAAATGTGTTTATGTAATACTTGAATAACTCTATCTAATGAAAGAAAGTAAATTAGTATATAACTCTTCTTTACATTTTAAACATTTTAAAGATTCTCGTAATTTAGTAGGGTCCCGGATTTCCATTTTTGAAATATGACAACCAGAGACGGCGCCAGAAGCGTTTGATGGAGTGGGCGGAAAGACGCGGTCCTAATTGCTGGGTGGGCGGACAATGAAAATAAGAACTGTGCAATGTAGACATTTTTTTGGACAATAATTAAGTTTCAATTTTTATACTCTTTAGTTAGCTAAAGCTCAGACCGAAATAGGGGAGGAACAAGGATGTGGAAAACAGTTGTCTTGTCCTTATAGAAGGTACAATTAAAACATTCGCCTGGTGGAACTGAAGAAATGAAGGACTTAGGATGGGCTGCAGGGGTTCGTGGCTATATGCTCGACCTACCGAATTCGGCGTGGCAGACACACTACCTCTACTTCCAGTTTTTTTTTTTTTAAGTAATAATGGTGTGTACTGTGTAGTAGATGAAGTTCAAGGCAGCTTTACCTCCTCTTCCTCCAAGAATGCACATGAATGCATATGAATGCATGAATGAACCTACAAATAAAAGAAGGTTCAAACAACACAGACTAACAGATAATACTCTACCTTTCGTTAACCCTCTCATGCATACTGGCCTCATATGAGGATACATTTAACAAATCCTTCCTTATCCAATTAAAAGCAGAACTTTCTGTAAATGCACGAGTGCCTTGTAGAACAGGAAAGCATCGGTGAGAAGTCACAAGGCGGCAGCACCTCTCGTTCTGGTGATGTAGTTGATGGAATATGTGAAAACGCGATTGAACGCGTGGTGAGCATATACTCGTAAATTATATTTTTTTCCAGCGATTGGAATCATTTTTTCAGGTAAATATTTTTTTTAGTTTGCTGCTTTGGTGTAACTTTATGAAATTGTGTTCTTATTTTGAACAAACGTATTATATAAAGCGAGATAATATCGAGAAAAGACGTGTCCTCAAATGAGGACGTTATGCAGCTCTGGTTTCAAACTTTTCTGGTTGTCATTATATTGCATACGCAAATATTGCATCTTCTATGTTTTACTTCCAGTCTTTATGATTCGAAACTGTAAACATTGGTAACATGAAACGAAGTAAGGTCAGAATTATATATGTCTGTGTATTTTAAAATTTCTTTTTTCATTTAATTGAGATCACATTACGAAATGAAATGTACACAACTATTACTTTACAAAGTTGACCTGTTACCATATATAAATCCGTAACTCATTTTTTGAATAAATATGAAAGTAGGTTGGTCGATAATGCTTCTGACTACAAGGCTAAATTGTGCTCAGGGGCAGTTCAAATATTATACGTAATCATGAATTTGGCAGCTCCCCCTTCCAATAAAAAGTAATCAAGCAGGAGACTCCCTAATAATAACAATACTTTTCAACCATAATATATATTTTTTTTTTTTTTAATATCACTGAAAAGATAGGGATATAACTAAGTTGGACTAGAACCTCAATTGATTGATTGATTAGGAAGGAATGGGAACGTCAGCATCAAGGCCGTGTGTTCCCATCACCATTATCACGGCTGCTCCAATACGAACTGCAATAATAAAATTCAAGGAAATGTTGAAACTAATAAATCAGAAAGCGCTGCGAAAGGAAGAAGAACATTCAAAAATTAAAGATAAAACAATAAATGTTTAGAATAAAACAGATAACGATAACAATAAAAATAGAAACAAACAATAAAAAGTAGAACAAAAGATAAAAGAATAAAAGAAATAACAGACTAAAATCGCCCAGAAAACGTGAGCAACCTCAGATCCATGAATACATTGAAGTACCCAGCGAATAACACGAACGTCATCTCCCAACACACTGGTAAGCGTACAAGGCAGTCCGTGACGTTCTATGAGATATGAGTATTCAGGACATTCAACAAGAATGGCTGAATACTTAGGGGAACACTATACTCCTCAGAATACGGACGATTCAAACAACGCAGCACATATCTGTGTGTCAGATGAGTGTACGATATGCAGACGCGCGAGGAACACTTCATCTCGACGACTAGAGCGAGAGCACGTATGCCACTCTCCTACGGCGGCTTAACTACGTGAAGTTTATTTCCAACTACTTAGTCCTAATGGAAAATTTTAAAAGATGAATATATGGATTTGCTTGAGTTCAAAACTCGTATGAACTTATTTACAAAGGAAATGCCATCACACCTGTAAGACTTACTGTTAGAGGAAGACCCAGCAGTGAGACTTCGCTACCTTCACTAAAGAAAGCAATTCTGAACGTACCCAGGAAGAAAAAGTTTGATGGAGCAGGTCATTACTCAAAGAAAGGTGACTGAAAATGTGCAAATCGTTGTCCTGATCTGAGGTGTAAAAGTAAGACACAATATATCTGTGGCAGGTATGAGGTACCACTGTGTCCAGAGTGCTTTAAAGTGTTTCATACAATTCAATAAATAATAGTTTTCATCGTTTAGTAAGTTAATACAATATTTTGCTGTAGGCCTATCATTTTCATTATTTTCATGCTCAAAAAAATAAAGATTTATGTTAACTTTTTGAAGTCTCATACAAAATTACGGGTTATTGTATTGTATTGATATTTTGAATATTCTATTTCAGTGTGTTGGCTTTCCAAGATATATCTTAACTGATTTGCAACAGATTCCCCCCCCCCCCTTATGTAGTTTTCGTACAATGTTTCACAATTTTGTGTCTGTTATATGTCACTAATAAATTCATCCTTTGAAAAGATATTGTTCCCTTTATTTTACTGCGTCCTCATATGAGGACACTTCATATCTTACTTATCAAACTACAAAATTTTCTTTTCTTTTTTTCAAATATCTATTTTAAGGAATCTACTTGATCAGAAAATCAAACCCCAAAAAAAATTTATAACTTTTTCATAATTTATGCATGAGAGGGTTAATATCATAAAATACACGATGAGTAGGTAAAGTAGGATAAAATAGGCTACTACGAACATTTTTATCTTTGAAGGATTTATTACAAAAATCAAGGGACAAAAAATATAAATCATTTATATTTTCTCTCGTATATTCTTAATTTGTGCACATTAGTTTTTTTTTTTTTTTTTGACGTGATGTCTATAAAAGACCTATGTTACTAAAATAATAGGGAAATTCGACAGCATGATTGTTTGATCGTACCTTACACAGAAATCTTTGAAACTGAAACTCAAGTTGAAAAAAATAAAACAATTATAAATTGGATAAAGAAGTAAATAGCAATTAACAAAACTTCATCATGATCCACAGAAACAACAATGTATTTTAAAATATGAAGGGTTGATCACATGGTACGAACAAGCTTATAATAAACTTTTATATCTGCACTTTAATGAAGTGCAATGTGTCGATTTTTATGTCCAGCATTGAATGCGTTTACCACATCCTCCTACAACAATATTCATTACAAGTTTTATTTCTAATGAAAGGAAACAAAGATCTCTTAGGCGACTGTTTGCCATTCGATTTCTTAGGCATCTTTTAACCCGTCTAAGACACAAGAAAGAATGTTCACATTATGAACTAGATACAGGAATGGTTACAGCAATTACGGCTAATTTGTGAATTTCATGAAAAGCAATTTTGAAACGATCCATCACTTCAGTAAATTGAGAAACGGAGGTAATTGTGCGTTGCTTTTCCTCCTCATAACGTTTCAAAACTTTCGGGGGAAATTTCAGTTCCACCTCTACACTATCGACATCACATCCATAATGACGTACAAGTGGTTCAATTTTCTCAAATGAGAGGAAGTGTTCACTTTTAGGGCGAAGACTGCTTATCCCACTTAAAATCATTGTTCATTGCGGAGTTAAAAAGGGTCCTAGAACCTATTACATTACAATCAATAGTAATACCTATTTTTTTGAAGTACAGGATGTCACTTTCATTATTCTACTTCTGTTGGAGTGGGCCAATGGGTGGGCAAGACCATTCATCGGGTGTGCGGTCGCCCACACCCGCCCACCCTTAATGCTGTCCCTGATGGCAACCCTAGTATCGTCTCTGGTGGTACACGGATAACATCTTCTAAGAGTACACTATTGTCGAATAGTCTTTTAATTCGTTTAATTCGAGTAAGTTTTACTGTTCTTGTTATATATATATATATATACAGTGCTGTTATTATTAAGTAGCATTTCTTTACTTTTCACTTTGTGTTCAAAATTAGGTAACATTGGTGAATTTCTGCTGTTAGATCTCCTCTCAAGTATGTGTTCGGATGGCAGCATACCGAAATCTCTGATGTAGCAGAGCTTAAGCAAAACATTCCTTCGTTTGGTGTGGAGCTTCACGAATCGTTCAGTCACTATACAAGGTGTTCACAAAGTCTGACCCTGGATAATTTTCTCAGAAACGGTTCAGAGTTGGAGATTTCTGCTAACACGTAGTGCATGTACTGTAGGAGCCGATTGTTGAAATGCTTGTGATAAGTGAGTCAATTTTTAAAAATGCAAATGGAAAGATATTGCAAATTGGATGGCATTTGAAATTTTTAGGGTGACGCCTGCCACCAGCCCCCAGGGATCATCCAATTATCACTAACACTTCAGACAATAGGTCCCTACAATCTATGCACTATGTATTAGCAGAAATTTTCAACTCCAAACTGTTTCTGAGGAAATGGCCCGGGGTTATACTTTACATCGTCGTACTGAGATTGAACTTGTAATTTGACCTCTCACCATTTATGATCCCTTTGCTGTTTCGATATGGGATGCAAGTTACCAGTCGTTTTTACGAGCTTTCGAATGCCATCCAAATGGACATATCTTACCATTTGTAGTTTTTGAGTTGACCCTTGCATCTTAGCCTCCGGGGGTCATCAACTTATCACGAGCTCTTCAAACAGCGGGCCCCTACAGTATATGCATTACTTATTAGCAGAAATCTCCAATTCAGAACCGTTTCTAAGAAAATGGGCCAAAGGTAAGGTTTTGTAGACATCTTGTAGTTATTGTTTCCAATAACAAATTCCGGGGCCTGTAAGCCAGAGACTGCCTAATGGATAATGGATTACTGTGTACTGGGAATATGAAGGATTGGCTCTAGGTGTTTTGACTCCCTAGGGGAGAAACGCTTCATCATCCACTCATTTATTATATTACCGTTTTTGTTAGGTAAAAGGATTTTATATAAACAAAAGAATAACCTCCTGACCTGCACACAGGTCAATGTTATTTCGATTTCGGTCAAGTACACGGTAGAGCTTGCTGTCATATATGGTAGTTAGTAGCTTCAATAGTTCACGTAGTTTGAAATAATTCTTCGACTCACTTTGTATGATTGCATTTTATTTCTCGGTAACTACTGCCTGAATCTAAACAAAATTTTATGGGCAAGAGCCCATCGTCTAAACAATGAAGATCACTATATTTGGTGGCCAAGCTTGACCAGAGATAGGCTTGGTGTGGCGTCAGAGGCAGTGTTCTACAGCTTTGCAAACTGGAAACTTGTGAGTTCGGTTGACTGACTATATTCTCCTTGTTATAATTTGTCGCCAAAAAGAGCATTGCATAGTCACGTCAAAAAGAAATCCTAGAAGATTCTATATTTAACTCTACATAAGTTTTCAACGTACTAGTTATATGCAGTATTCTTCTATTTTTATCTTTTTCTCTCAAGTATATGTATCAAACTTCACTGGCTGCGGATACGAAGAGAAAACATTAAACAAGAAATTGGATCATTAAATTACACACAAACACACACACACACATCTGATATATTACCGAGTTTTTCCTTAGCCGAATTGTTAACGTGTATGACTTCGGCATGTAGGGTCCCTTACTTTCGGTGCGTCACTGAAATTTTCTGTGTTGGTTAATGCACTAAGGCAAGGGAAGTCATATGAGTTAAGAGGTATCAAGTTTCTGTCTAGAAAGCCAGAAATACTGAAGTCTGGGAGGTAATGGAGTGACCACACATCACATCACCGAGTTGAACGAATGCCATCTGATAGATAATTATAGATCTGTATGGATTGTCATAGGCACCCGATGAAAATTTTCTAGGAGACCCATCTCCCTGGTTGCTAAAAAATACTACATTTGGTCTCGTATTAAGAAAATCATAAGAAATTTAAGTTGTTTTTCGTGAGATAGGCGGGGGAAGCGGACTCCCAATCCTTTCGGGATCCCATGTGGATTGTAGAAGGGGGTTTACTACTTCCTTTTATTTGTTTACAAATTTCATCAGTTTCTCAATACTGTGTATCTGAAAGCTTTCAAGAATTCAACTCTAGCCAGCCATAGGCCTGTGGCACATATTAGCGCCAATAGGAATAATTCTTGGAAACCGCTTAAAGGAGAAGGTAGTGAAAGTACAATTTATTGATGATAGAGTTATGATGTTAAGACTTAAAGAGAAAACGAAGGGTCTAGTGGTAATACACACATATGTACGGACGACTTCGCATGCAACAGAAGAAGTATAGGAAAATTATGAGAAAATAGAAGAATTATAGATCGGGAGAAGAGGGATGAATGCGTAATTGTAATGGGAGATTTCAATGCAGTTGTGGGAGAAAAACAGGAAGGTAGCATCGTAGGCAAATATGGTTTAGGCGAAAGAAAGGAAAGGGGAGATGGACTAGTGAATTTCTGTAGACAGAATTCACTAGCAATTGGGAACGCTTGGTTCACAAGAGAAGAAGATATAAATGGAAATCATCAATAGATGGCGGAAGATATCAGATAGACTATGTTATGATTCAGGACAGGTATAGGAATAGCTTAAAAAACGCAAAGACCCTTCCTGGGGCTGATATTTTCTCTGATCATAATCTTGTGGTGGCCGAAGCAGATATTCAACTGAAAAATATAGACAGAAGAAAAGTAGGCAACAAAGTGTTGAATACTGAAAAGTTGAAAAACGAGGAAATAAGAAATCTTTTCGTTAAAAAATTCGAATAAAAATATTCAAACGAGAAAAGAATAGGCGCAGGTAGTAATGCACGGTGGGAACACATTAAACTTTGCTTACAGCAGGCTGCAGAATCAGTAGGTTACCGTGAACACAAAACGGCTAAGAAGCCATGGGTTACAGAGCAGATGTTGCAGAAAATGAGGGAAAGGAACACGTGGAAACAGGTTGATACAGAGGAGGGCAGAAAGATGTACAGAAAGTTAAATAATGAATTACGGAGGGAAGCAGACAAAGCGAGAGAAGAGTTTTACAAAAGAAAATACGAGGACATAGAAGAATTAGAAGGAACTGGGAGATATGAGGAAATGTACAAGGAGGTTAAATCTATGGAATTTTGGAAGTAACAAGGGGGTATTATGATGACAGTAGAAAATAAGAATGGGAAAGTAGAGAAATGAGGTCATAGGAAGATGGAAAGAATGCGTTGAAGACTTATATGAGAGTAGGGATAGGCCGTGTAGCCTAAATGTTGAAGTAGAAAATGAAGTAGCAAGGATGATAAAGGATTTAGTATTCTTCGGGATAAGTTTGAAAAGGCTATATCCGACATTAGGAATTGAAAGGCAACCGGGATAGATAATATACCAATCGAATTCATAAAAATATGGGAGACAAGAGAAAGAAAGAATTGTTTCGACTATGCAATGAAATTTTTGAAACAGGAAAGTGGCCAAAAGACTTCCTGAAAACGATCATGATACCGATGGCTAAGAAATCGAACTCAGAGAGATGTGAGGATTATAGAATCATTAGTCTCATATCTCATGCAGCTAAAATTTTGCTCCGAATACTGAACAGGAGGTTATATGGAAGAACAAATGAAGAAGTTGAGGAGGTGCAGTTCGGGTTCAGAAGAGGTAAGGACACAAGAGATGCTATTGGATTATTAAGGACGATCGGTGAAAGATTTATAGAAAAAGGAAAGAGGTGCATGTTGTATTTATTGATCTAGAAATGGCTCTTGACCGCGTGAATTGGGAATTGTTGTTGGGAGTTCTAAAGAAGATAGGGTTGGAATGGAAAGAGCGAAGACTCATAAGAAACTTATACATGAACCAACAAATAAGTGTTAGGATAAGGATAGGGGAAGAACTGACGGAGGAGAGTACAGTTGGAAGGGGAGTTCGACAAGGACAAGGAAAATCTCTGCCTCTCGCCAACACTATTTGATGTCTATCTAGAAGATATATTGAAAAGAGTTTACATGATCATGATGGCATTTCGGTAGGAGGTAGAATCATTAGATGTATAAGATTTGCAGATGATATAGCGCTTGTTGCAGAATCTGAAAACGAAATCAATAAAATGTTAGAAAACTTGAGGATGGGCTTTGAAGAATATGGGATGAAAATAAATGTTAGAAAGGCAAAAGCCATGGTGATTGGAACGAAGAGTATAAAAGTGGGAGGGGAGAAAATAGAACAAGTGAATAGTTTTCGATATCTGAGTAGTATTCTTAGTAATGACATGAAGTGCGAACGTAAAATAAAAGCAAGTATAGGAATGGCGAAAGAAGCCTTTAGGAGGAAGAAAAGTCTGTTTTGTGGGACCTTGAATAAAGAGTTGAGAAAAAGACTCATAAAATGCTTCGTGTGGAGTGTTGTACTGTATGTGGTGGAAACGTGGACATTACGTACAAGTAAAGAAAAACGACTGGAAGCCTTCGAAATGTGGGTGTGGAGAAGAATGGAAAGAATTAGTTGGGTCGAGCGGAAAACGAATTAGAGGATGTTAGAAATGGTGGGGGAGTAAAGAACACTTTTAGATATTGTTAAAAAGGGGAAGAGAAACTGCTTGGGACATTGCCTAAGAAGAAATTATATCATGAGGGACGTCCTAGAAAGTATGCTGGCAGAAAAGAGAGGAAGGAGCGAAGGAGACTACAATTAATGGATGATATAGAAACAGAAAGATCATACGTAAAGACGAAGAGGTTAAGGAAGGACTGGAGCATGGAAGCTTCTCAGCTGCTGCAAGTGACCTGCCAGTAAGGGCAGAATACCTATGATGATGATGATTAATGAGAACTGGATGGAGCAAATGTGAAATCATTAGGCGCAAAGAACGAGGTAGTGCTATGCACAGTACTTGGTGAGGAAATTGTGCTCCTGTGAAAGAAAAGTACATTCCATGTACAACGAAGTATTTTGTGCTTATCACAAACTGAATTGAAAAAAAAATATAAGTATATTGCAATGGGTAAACATTCTGTCCAGTATGTTGCAAAACAATTATATTTCTTAAAAAAGGTAATATTTTGAAAAATATGTATTGTGTCTCGTACAGCATTTATGTAGAGTTTGTAAAGATTGTCGTCATCGTTTCTGGGTTCACACTTGGGGTGATGGCTAGTTTTTGTATAATATAGGCATCGATTTTTCACCTGTAGATATTGGCACAAACTTTAGTGTACTTCAGTTGGAATTAAAATTATACTGTAAAGAAAACCTGGTGCAAGAAGTACGAAATAAATATATAAACAATGTCCAATGCCGTTATCTGAAATAGATGTTTGTGGGAAAACGTATAAATTACCAACCAGTGTGTGTGTACGTTTATCTTTATAAACAGTAAAAATTAATTAAATTTCAATTGTTTTCCATTTTATATACAAACCAAAGGTATCAAAAACCTATTATAGACGAACGTAATACATTTCTACTGACGTTGCATAAACTTGTTCTGTCATATGTGATTGCATTATGTTGATGCAATTCTTGTGTACAGTGTTGCTAGATAGTTTCATTCTAATCTGTTCCAATTCCTTAGATACTATTTTTTTGCTAATTTTCAAAATACGATCTTTTTGCTAATTATTTAGGTCCTAAAATAGATTATTTAGTTCAATATCGTCGGAGCTCATAGACAAATCAAATCAAAGTATATTCAAATGTTACATAACGTATTTCTTCCATTTGGGCATAATTAAGATGATTATAAAGATTTTGAAAGCACAATATTGATAAGTGAAGCGTATTACAAAGAAATCACAATACTCAAGATGAAACAAAACAAGACTTGATTAATATAATAGAATAATACAAATAAAGAAATTATTATATTAAGAATCAGCAACGTTTATGTGGGTTAGAATACAATATAACATTTTTTTTATTCAAGCATATTTACCATAACTTTTAGTAAGCGATATTCGTATTTATACTACAACGTGCTGAAATTAAGTATCCATCATTTTTATTATCTGTATAGAATTCAAACAAAGTACGAATTATAAATGAAATCATAATTGTATTCAAAATGAAAATAAATAAGAATTAATTAAATATGCCTTGACGAACGCGACAACTTTAGCTTAAGTTACATTGCCAAAGTGTTCGGTTAAGTTGCATTGAATAGTACAATCTTGATTACCGTTCTGTATATTAGGTATTCCTCCAGATCTTTGATTTCTATTTTGATAACTTCTGCCACCTCTAAAATTGTTACAAAACACCTATTTTGAGAAAAATTATGTGTACTCTTTGCCTGATTTTTAAACGCTGTATAGTTACTATTCCTGTTTCCTCTGTAATTAGGTTCAGCTCTATTACCGGTATAATTTGATCTATCATTACTTCTTACATTAGGATTACATTCTTCACGTACATTGATATTCCGGACGGAAATATAATTACCTTGACTTCGGTTATTATTAGTTTGACTTCGATTATTATTACTTTGCACCATGGTGTGATTTTCAAAATATTGCACTATCATAATCAAATGATTGAAATTAATGCATTGTGCAGAAATCAGTATTTGTTGCAACCTAAAAGGTAATAGTATCCGGATCGATACTATAATTCGTGATTCTTGTTGGTACGGATTAATTAATTTCAACTCTTTGAATACAGAAATCACAAAATTAGTTAGATTCTTATCAATTTCGGGATCAAATCGTCTGTTTCGCACCAGGGTGTCTCGGTTTGCCAACATGAAATAATTCTCAAAATTGGAAAGCAAAGCCTTCTTAAAATCTAAATAATTGCGTAAACTCCTCCTGATTGCTTTGAACCAAACAGAGCAGGGTGGTAGTAAAACATGCGGTAAAATTTGAGAAATTGTGATTTGTCTATACCGATTAAGTCACATTCCTCTTCGAATTTTTCTAAAAATACACTGGGAGGTATGTCTTCCGACCCACTAAATTTCGTTAAAGATTTCACTGAATTTGGCATGATAATTGTTGCTATGAGATGGTTTCGTATGATTAGATCTTACGCATCTGGCTTTCCTGCGATGTAATGAACGGGCTCTCCTTTCTTCCTTCCCGATGCTGCAGGCGCTTTCATCCCTCCCCGAAGAACTTTCCGGTATATCACTTTCATCTATTGCTAATCTGGGTTCATTGGATAAATGGTCCCTGTTGATGATCGAATCAGGGTTAATATTTATGGTGATGATATTTTCCTTTATAATGTCTATTTCTTCCTGTATTGCTTTAATTTGGTTACTATGTTCACTAACCTGCGTTTCAACAGTATCCACTGCACTTTGCTCAGTTGTAAATCTGTGCAACATTTGTTCCATCATTCCGTCGGTTCGTTCTAATTTAGTATTTATTTGCTGTGTTATTTGCTCTAATTTATTATCCATTCGCTGAGCCATAGCCTGTGTAATTTGTTCAAATTTAATATCTATTTGCTGAAACCTAGTATCCATTTGCTGAAATTGAGTATCCATTTGCTGAAACTTTTGTTCAAATTTAGTGACCATTTGTTGTATTTGCTGTGACAGAGATTGACCTAACTGTTTTATAAGGTCAGCTACATTTGTTGATGTATCCAAACCTGATGTTCCATCAGCTTCTTCATTATTACTTTCAACATCCATTTTAAGATTGCGATAGATTTTTCTTTTACTTCTCAACAAAGTGTACTCCATTTTGACGTCTTTTCGAGATTGCTTTTCTTCACGCAACTCTCAAGGTGTGTCCTCGGTGAGATAACGCCATCTACCATTTATAATGTAACGTTATATTTATATTTTAACTTGTTACATTTATTACCCACAGTTCGAATCACTAAATTGGAAAACACGATTAAACACATTAATTGTTACCTGTAATTGCAATATTTATTAAATATCTGAAAATCAAGCACATTAAATGTTTGACACAACTGACTTTTATTCTTATTTCATGAATGAATTATTCTGTTGCCATAGCAGCAACAGACAAATACCTATCTTCTTTTCAACAACTGACATTACATGATTATTTATATAAAATCAACATATATTCTACATTTTTCTTTTTCTTCTTATCAACAAATTGTGCGCGCAAAATAGCTACAATTAGAAATGGAAGTAATTCACAGGTGTCATATATACAACATATCAGATATACAATATCGTTATACTCCCACCTTTCCATTATGTATTAAACCGTCTGAATTCATACTTTTAGATGATATTCTTTATTACCGAACAACAAATACAACAGTACCGAAATAAGCCCAATCCGTTCCCTAAAATTTTAACAATTTGTCCTTCAACTCGGAGCTGTCGAGTAATTTTATCATTTCCATCTTCATTCGAGTTTAAGTAGCCTAAAGAAGAGAAATTCCAATACATCCAATATTCCTAGGGAAAAACTTCCAATACAGAAAACATCTAATATATGTTATTGGTATTGTCGGGTAGATAAATACCAATTCAAACATTATTACAGTTAATACAAATATATGGGCTAGCTAACAATTCAGGATACCTTTAGGATACCAGTGCACCAATCTCAACTAAATTTACTTCACCTTGCTGTAAACAGGAAATAACACTGCGATCAAACTCAGTAATGGTACAAATTTGAGACAAGAAACTCAAATATTTATAGAACTAACATTAAACTTACCCTACAAACGTAAGAATAAATGCACGCTATTAGAACAAATTAGCTAAATTTTCAAATTTCCTTTTCGCTCAGTCACGTCTCAGAAACACGTTTGTACAGTCTGAATTCGCAAACATGAAATGAAGTAACCGAATCTTCCAGTGTTTCCTGTTTTCCCCTACATTCCAGAGTTCACACATAGCGCCCATGTCATGCAGTTTCCTACTGGCTGCGTTTCAGCTTGCAATCACATTTACATGCAAAATCGAATTAATGGTAGAATATTTTGGAAGAAGAGGGCCGAGCAGAGCAGCAATTCTAGCAACCGGATAATAAAAGCCATTGACCTCAAATCCGGAAATAAGAGACAGATTCAAACCTAAATACAAAGATTTTCTGTATAAAGTAGAAAACGAATTCTAACCAAAGTATATACTATTTAATGAATAATATCGTTACAGTTTCGGGGGGGGGTATCTTTGCCTCCATAAGACACATTTTAAATTACAATTTCTAAGACCATAGCTTATGTATCCCAGAAAATGAGAGGATGTAATATCTATGAACCAATCAGATGCGTCCTTTCGTTTTTAACAATTTTAGTTGATTACATATTTGCAACTTTTAATGATGCAAGTTTCACTTGAAATCTTAACATTAATTGGCATACCTGTGTTATTATAATGAACAACTTTCACTTTTGAAAACCTCAAACTTTTAATTGGCTATCTGCTATAAAATACAAATGTGTTACCTTTTCTTACTTCAATGCTTTATCCAATATCCTTCTCCATACATTATATATATTTAGTCCACTATTCCAGTTCATAGGCTCCTCGCTCTCTTCCTTTGGTATCCATTCCACTTCTTTCCATTTTCTTATAATGCTCCTTCTTTCTCTTTCCAGCACCTGTACATCTTCCCAGTCTATTATATGTCCTTGTCTCCTTCACATGTTTATATATTGAATTACTATCCTTCTTCAATCTGACGTCATCCTTATGTTTAACCCTTTCCTGCAACCTCTTCCTGTTTCTCCTATATAATTCATATTACATTCTTTGCATTTAATTCTATATACAACTTTTTAATCACTTAGTTTAATTGAAAAAGGAGAGCAAGAGAAAAGAGGTCAGAAGGGAGAAGATAGGAAAAGAAGATACAGAAGAAGAAAAGAAAAGATAGTTTGGAATAGGGAGCATAGGAGAAAAACGAAGGTACTGAAGAACTTATTGAGAAAAGGAGGAGCCAGAGCATACAGAAAAGGGAATAGAAGAATGTTAGATTTATTGAAAAGGAAAAAGGAAAGGAAACGGAGATTAAACTAAGCGATGAAGGAGTAGTATAAAGAATTAAGTGCAAAGAATGTACTATGAGTTGTATAGCAGAAACAGGAAAGAGATTGGAGGAAAGGATTAAACAGCATAAGGGACGACGTGAGATTGAAGAGGAATAGTAACGTAATATATAAACATGTGAAGGGGATAGGACATGTAATAGATTGAGAAGATATAGAGGATCTGGAAAGAGAGAGAAGGAGCATTGTAAGAAAATGGGAAGAAGCGGAATGGAAATGAAAAAAGAGAGCGAGAAGCTTATGAACTGAAATAGTGGACTAAATGTACATAATGATGGAGGGTATTGGATAAAGCATAGAAGTCAGAAAATTTAACACAGGTGTATTTTATAGCAGATAGCCAATTAAAAGTTTAAGGTTTTCAAAAGTGAAAGTTGTTCATTATAATAACACAGGCGTGCCAATTAAATGAAGATTTCAAGTGGAAGTTGCATCATTAAAAGTTGCAAATATGTAATCAACTAAAAATTGTTAAAAATGAGACTCATGTGATTGGTTCTTAGATATTACCTCTTATTTTCTGAGATAATAAGCTGTAGTAATGCTTCTGATGGAGGCAAAGATACTTTGAGGAAACTGTAACGATATCATTTATTAAACATTATATGCTTTGGTCAGGATTCGGTCTAAAGCTAGAATGAGTGGTCTTCTGGAAAAGGACTTTTTAAAAGATCTTCAATATGAATATATGATAACCATTACTCATGATCCAATTTTTCAAATATTTTTAACGTTAATCTCTTTCTCTTAAAATATGTGTTTTATTTAGAAAAAGAACAAGAAGACACACACATTATCAGGTAAAGCTTGAAAATTCATTTTTAAGTAAAAGTATCTAACTTAACCTACTCTAAGCACTTCGGCTCCCTTTTAGTTCTTTGCTTAGTCATTCAAATGACAACCAGACTATTTTAAGGAATATACTACGCGTCAAAAATTGAACTGGAAAATGGGTTTCTATCTAGTGAACATAGGACGAGTTATTCTTTAATTTTACCTAGAGTCTGAGTGATTATTCTTATTATTATGACAAGCGAAGAAATTTATAATACCCTTTTTATTCATCTGGGTTTATGATATTAGTAATAATTCATTTATCCTTGTAAATAAAGTAGGAATTAATGACCTCTCAAGAAAGAAACAAAACATAAATAAATTACAAGAACCGAGCCGGAAATTAGGTGATAGGCATCCTGAATGTTTATGTAGACAAGGATGATTGCTATTATGATGGGGACTCTTGCAAGGGCTTGGACTAGGGAATGCTTTAGAGCAGATTCAGCGTGTCGCTGGTTATGGTTAGATTAGCATTAGTTTTATGATCACTTTTTTGTCTGAGAAGAATTCGTTGTCTCGTTCTAATTTATTTCCGGATCTACAAGTGTTATCGTTAGAATGATACCAAAACCTTCCTCAAGCATAATTGACTTAATGTAGATAGCATAATAATCAAGCTTAATGTAGATAGCGTAACCCATACAAAAAACTCGAACAAGTACACACCAGGCCCGCAACCACAGGGGGCTAGGAGGTTCTGGCCCCCACTAAACTTTTCGTAGCCCCTTCAGACCTTAACACAAAACGCTATTAATAATGCAAAAAACACAATTTAGCTACTTGTAAGAGAATTTTTAATGACTTGGCCACCCTAAGATATTCATGCCTCCCCAAACCTCTGTGGCTGGTTGCGGGCTTGGCACCCACAATAAAAAAAGATGGGAATAAAATTAAATAACAGTTTAAAAAATAATCATAAGCAGTTCAACTAAGGTTTAAATAATGTTCAACCAAACGGAACTAGAGACAAATAAACTCGATAATACTTTGGTGATATAGCAATAAACACTCCACATTTTATTAAATAAAAATTTGTCAATTTAGAACTTACCACAAAAACTGGTACCAGTTTACCGACATTTGAACCTAAATTAAAACCCAACACGCTAACCACAAAGTCACCAACTTATGATCGCTAACACCTGAGTTTCATTATTACCTAAATACGAAGAGTTTCAACAGGCTCCCAAAAAAACACTTCATGCTGAATCTTCGATATTAAATCACCCGACATGGCTTATTTTCAACATGCTGAGCCGTACTCTGTCCTTCCACTTCACCAAATTCCGGGGTTCATTGCATGGCGTGCATGTTGCACAGTTTCGTACTGTCTGGCACTTACCTTCCAATGATATATAGCTTTCAAATACCTTGTGAACTTAAGTATATTTCCCACCAACATATCTCATATAAAAGTCGAATAATTGGATTTCTCATTTCCTTCAAAAACTTCATTAATTCCAAATATTCCAATCTTACAGCAGTATATACGTGCCTTAGCCCACTTTTTTAAAGACTTGTTTTATTATTACATAGTAATTTGCATATGAAATACAATATTAATATAGCAGCAGTATATGAATATTATTATTACATGAATTACAGGATTAATGTGATATTAAGTGAAAGAAAAAAATATATGCAAGAATTTATACAGGAGAGGAATCAGAAATCGATCACAGAAGTCGATAGTAGTGCGGAAAGAATGCTGAGAGCGTCGTTGACGGAAGGGATTAAAGTTTTTCCCTTTAGCTTTGAAATTTATATACATTCAGAAAGTGCAATGTCCAGGTAGTTTGCAAATAACTTTTTCTTCCTAGCTGAAGGAAGTAAAGGTGCCTCTATTGAATTCTTGATAGTTTATTCTGTAGAGTGGTTTTGAGGAATGTAGCATTTACATTCAATCGTATTTACTGTTAACCATTTACATTCAATCGTATTTGCTGTTTGGTTGTTGGGTAGAATTTCAAGTCCAGTAGAAGAAAGATTCAAACTGTGGTAAATATAGGAACTATGTGACAGATTTTACTGATAGCAGTTTGAATTTGGGACCATATTGCCGCTGCAAACCCACATTGAGTTAATCGATGAACAAGATCTTCTTCATTACCACATGTGTCACTACAAGTAGTGTCACTGAATTTGAGACAGTGCTCTTTGACATTCGTGGGAAGAAGTTCGTTGGCAACCATATACCAAATCAAATGAACATATCGTGGAATTGATCTGCAAAAACATTTTCCCAAGTCTGAGACCAATTCTGTGGGTGCATGCAAGAACCTGATATGTTACAATTAAAGCATTTTCAAATAAATAGCTGCAAAATTTTCGGGATATAATACCTACATTTACTGCTTTGATCATTACATTTTGGTTTCAGTATTTAGTAAATAATCATAACATAATTTCCAGAAATCGCTGTTTGGTTATATGCGGAAATATTACGTACACAATTGTTGGAAAGAAAAATTGCATTTTCGACAGACAGTTCTTAGCGTGCATGAACCTATGTTACATGATGGTGACACTAGTCTCGATTGTCACCAGTTTCTTCCTCTGCTAGCGTTTCTATTTCGCTTTCTACGTCTGGATCTCTTTCGCAGGCCCGTATCCAGGAGGGTCTAGGGGGCAGGGCCCCTAAATTTTTGCTGCCCCCAAAAATTTTCACGGTAGGCTTGCAAATGAACCATAATATGGTGATGAACTATAATAGGATTGGATCTGCCCCCCCCCCTTATCTCAGCCGGGCACCCCTAAATTTTTGGGCTGCCTACCGGCCTGCTCTTTCCGTATGTTGACCTGCAGAAAGCTGTAATTTCTTTGGCGCTGGAGTAACACTCTGAATATACCTGCCACGTTCAAATCGTTCTGAACCGGCTTCCTTTGCACTCAAGTAGAACATTTATCCTAACTGCTCATAAATAACCATAAACGGCACGAGTAATATCTATAGGACGGGCTGTTGCCATCGCTAAACTTATACCAAACAATTGTGTATTTTCCTAATGTAACGAATTGCAACATTGCTTCTTTCCACCAGCTCATTCGAAAGATCATCCTCAACTAAAAGTATTTGTTGATTTATCTCTCTTATGTAATATGGAAACATGTGACTTACTT
Source organism: Thermobia domestica (assembly GCF_964235325.1). NCBI lineage: Eukaryota > Metazoa > Arthropoda > Insecta > Zygentoma > Lepismatidae > Thermobia > Thermobia domestica. Next base: position 177,727,157 of record NC_137458.1, read on the forward strand.
TAATGGTGTTCCGCTTCCTTTTAAGCCGTGTGAAGATGATTTGGTTGTGCTGATTTTACATTCGTAGTAGTTTCGCAATTCTGGTGAAATATAAGTAAGAAGCTTTCGCAAATCCTTTAGTTTCGAAGTAGACAAGTTTCTTCATCCGAAGAACAGAGCAAGCAATTCCTAGAGATGTGGGTGCTGGCCACGCACGGCAATGTTGATCGTTTGCCACTTATTTATATCGCAGAGTAAGCGATATGGACAATACTAGATTACTCCTTAGTACTTCTAATTTTGGAAGCTTTCTGTAACTGATTCACCTTGAACACATTCTTTGCAGAAGACTAATGATGAAATAACAGGAGAAAGGGAAAAGAGCACATTTCTCACCATTTCTGTTACTTGGAAAAGTTTTGCTCTTTTTGGTGTTCTAATAATGTCGACACTCTGATGTGGAGTGTATATTGCTGTTGTAGACCTTTCCTTCTTTGAAATAATTACGAAACTTCCTGTCACAATATAGGAAAGTACGACCAGGGAACGGAAAAAAATTGTGTTGTACATCATTAAATGTTCACTACAATGTCATTTGCATCAAGAGTGGAAAGAGTAGAATGAGGCGAGAACATATCAGGTTCTTGCACGCTACAAGCGTTAATTCCAATTTCTGACATTATGTTCGCACCAGCTTTTGGTGGACTTGTAAACTTCCCACAACTCTGAATTTTTTACAGGAAGTTGAATGACGTCTGGAGCCTTCATGAATGGTGATAACTCACTTTTCACAAAAATGTCACATATCAGGTTCTTGCATGCACCCACAGATTTTTTGTTGGGATGTTTCAATTCCATACAAGGAGGCTTAAGGTTTAATTGGTTGACGAATATGTTCAACAACGAAAATGTAAATTGAACAAAATCAGCTAATTCTTATTGATTTTGTGGTGCTGATCACGAATTTGAAAGTTATTTTCGAATATTAGCTCTACTTTTCGTTTTACAGGCATGTCTAATAATAGCGCTTTAAAAATAAATATATTCGCTTCGTTTGGGGTAAAATGTTACACTGATCCGGTAACACTGGAGAAATTATATGAACGCTTGGTTTCATTGTGTTCCTTATCTCAGTAGTGTTCTGCTATTGTTAGAAAAGACAGGTTTAGTGCAGTTATCAGCGTTTTGGGTGTGACGTTTGTGTAGTGCAGGACATAAAAATACAACTACAAGTACGCAAAAATACTGGTATTTCGAATGTATATTTTTAAATAGTTGTCGGAACTATTTCAAGTGGCATTTTGAGGATTTCAATAAACAAAAATGCTGCGAAATTGTGTAAACAGTGCGGATAGCTTCTGCTACGTGTGTGGGGAAGTGACATGTTTCTCACAAAAGCAGACTATAACACCACTAATAAGAAAAGCCTATCAATATTACTTTGGTTGTAAAATTGGAGACCAAGATAAATCTTGGGCACCCCACATTGTGTGTAACACTTGTGCCAGCAATCTAAGAAATTGAATTAATGGGAAGGGGCGCTCAATGCCTTTTGCAGTGCCCATGATTTAGAGGGAGCCAAGCGACCACATCAGAGACTGTTATTTTTGTATGGTTCCTTCCGTCAAGAAGGGAATTTCCACGAAAAAGAAGCGGGCCTTGATCTATCCTAACATTCCTTCTGCAATGCGCCCTGTTCCACATGGAGAAAGACTACCTGTTCCTGACCCACCTAAAGAATACGATTTTTTTTCTGATGATGATCAAGAAGTTGAAGCTCCTGAATCAAGTACTTCGAAGGACCCTACGTTTGTTGTAGAACCTCCATGTGAACCACATAGACTTACTCAAGAGGAACTAAGTGATCTAATCAGAGACTTGAACCTCTCGAAAAGCAAAGCCGAAATTTTAGCGTCACGCTTAAAGCAATGGAATTTATTGCAGGAAAAAGTAAATATTTTAGTGAATCGGAATAGGGAGATGTTCACTTCATTTTTTAGTATGGAAGACACACTTGTGGCATGTACAGATGTAAATGGTCTCATGAGGGCACTTAAAATTAATTACGAACCTACGGAGTGGAGGATCTTTATAGATTCGTCCAAGGTGAGTTTAAAGGCAGTGCTTTTACATATTGGAAATGAACTTCCTTCAATTCCTGTAGGTTACGCAGTTCATATGAAGGAATCTTATGAAAACTTGAAACGTTTACTTCAAGCCATTAAATATTATGATTTTCAGTGGCTCATTTGTGGTGACCTTAAAGTAATAGCACTGTTGCTAGGTATGCAGTTAGGGTATACAAAGTATTGTTGCTTTATATGTGAATGGGACAGTAGAAATCGTGGATCTCATTACCGCAAAAGTGATTGGAGTACCAGAGAAACTCTTCAGCCGGGAGTGAAAAATGTGCAGCATGAACCACTGGTAGATCGTAACCGAATTTTGCTTCCCCCTCTACATATTAAATTAGGTCTTATGAAAAGTTTTGTTAAGAACATGAACCAAGAGGACAAGTACCTGTAAGTACCTAAGAGGACAATTCCCTCGATTAAGTGATGCCAAAGTTAAAGAGGGTGTTTTCATAGGGCCACAGATTAGGCAACTATTCAAAGATCACAAGTTCGACGAAATTCTCCAAGGTGAGGAGAAAGCTGCGTGGGAAAGCTTAAAGAGTGTTTGTTCACAGTTCTTGGGAAGACACCGAGCAACAAATTACAAACAACTGGTAGCAAAGTTGTTATTGTGCTACGAAAATCTTGGTTGCAATATGTCTCTGAAACTCCACTTTCTTCATTCACATCTAGACTTCTTTCCCGAAGATTGTGGAGCAGTAAGTGACGAACATGGTGAGCGTTTCCATTGAGATATTGCAGCCATGGAGAAGAGATATAAGGGAAAGTGGAGTTCTAACATATTGGCCGACTACTGTTGGACTATTGCAAGGGATGCTCCAGATGTAACCTACAAAAGGCAAGCCAAGCGAAGACGCTCAAAATAAAATAAACATAATCCTGTACAAGGGATCACTTGAAACTTGTCTACATTGCAGTGTAGTTCTTGCACAAAAAGGTATTTGTACATATTTTTTCATGTTTTGATGTTAATACTGATTTTTATTACGGAATTGTTAATGTTTAACTTGACAACGGTTACTTTATTTTCTGTATCGCTGTGAAACTGGTATTTGCGCAATTTTGAAAAAGGAAGGACAAGGGTATAGAAAGCTATAGGTTAGGGTACTTCTTAACTCCCCAGCTTATCACATCACAGTGAAATAGATAAAAAAAAAAAGTGAAATGTAGGTTTTTACAAGGATTTTGCTTAAATGTTCTATAAATATTAATACATTTGTATATATACAGCTACTGTTGTACAAGGGCGTTTTTTTTCACAACCTGAGCTAAGAAAATTCTTCTATTATCATTTCCTTTCATATTATGCTTAAATGAATGTAAAAATCGCAATTTCAAAGAATGTACATACCATTGAGATAATATAGGTCTATATATTATCTCAATGGTACATACTTTCGATCAAAATTTGTTGAACAGTGTAATAGATAAAAACTCTTCACCGAAGATACTGAGGCTTGTTGTTCCGCAGTCATATAAATATAATGAGCAACCACTTCTCTAAAAATACCAATAGCAGCGAGGGATAGCATTAATGTATAGAGGCAATTTCTTACCTGTACGTTCAATACAATCAGCTAAGATGTTATGACTGGCCCAATTCATATTGTGTTGAATATTTTGAGATGATCGAAACTTGAATACAGTAGTTGCTTTACAGCCAATATATACAAACCTTAAGTCGCCATTTCCGGTTGTTTGGCAAGTATATGGATACTTGACTCAGAAGACTTGACCGTGACAAACAAACCTATTTCCAACACTAGTGAAACTTTTAGCAATATGAGAGTGCATAGGAAGGATATGTGCTAGGTACTATATTTTGGAACAGGCAAAGACATTTAGAATACACTCTGGATTGTAAGCCTATCTGACGAGATCTTTGAAGTTGGAGGACACTTCGTATAATATTAACTAACTTCTTATAATTTAATTGTATGGTATCAGCAATTAGAGGCGTAAAAGTTATCCCAAGAATTTTCAGTTTATCGACCATTCGTATTTGTGTGTTGTTGTAGACAAGTGACAGTATTTTAGTTTTTGCACGATTTCCCAGAGTGCCGGACAGATTCACATAGTCTTCAAGGCATGTTTCTACAGAATGAAAATCTTCTTGGTCCAGTTACATAATCCACAATGCTACAAATTGTTTATCTATGGCTCTGAAGAGGTATCCCTTGAGTATTTGCGGCAATGTGACTTAATAAAGAACTAAGGGAGATACTGAAATGGATCATGCTCAGTGGACAGCCTTGTACACTTCGTTTGATTTTTATGAGATCACTCAGAAAACCATTTATTTTGAGCTTTATTTGTGTTTCGTCTGTATAATACACGGATCTATCGTATGAATTTCTCCCATATGCAGAATATTTGCAGAAGTGTTCATATACAGGGTATTTCAAAACAACACCGACAAATTTCGGGAGGTGATTCCTGACACCAAGATAATACGAAAAGTATAGACCAACCTGGGTGCACAAATGCTTCCTTTCGGAGTTATAGATTGTCGAAAACATGAACAATGAATTTTAAACGTCCATAGCTCCGAAACTATGGGACTTAAAGTAGTCGGGTCAACTAGTATGTGCCCTATCCAAATATCCATGTTTCAGAAACTTGCGGTACTTCCGTGACAATTTTTACAGAGGTGGTTTGTGAGTACTTCAAATTATAAGACCGTAGCCAAACTCCTTTTCCAAAAGTTGTTGGAACATGTATTTTTGGATAGCCCACATATTAGTTCCTAAGTGAAGTCTTAACCCGACTACGGTAGGTTAATTTCGGAGCTATGGGCCTTAATTTCGGAGGAAGCATTTGTATACCCAGGTTGGTCTATGCTTTTCATCTTATCTTGATGTCAGGAATCACCTCCCAAACGTTGTCGGTGTTGTTTTGAAACATCTGATGAAAATCAAGACAGATAAAGCCGCAGGATTGTTTGCTAAATCTTGGCAATTAGCAATTAAATCTCGACTCGTTTGCAGAAGGTGGCAGATTTTCCTATCTCGTACACATGCAAATTAGTGCGGTCCAGCCAAGAATACCAAAAATGCATCAAGCAGAGAGCCAGAATTTTATAATCAAAATTCATTAACGTGATAGGTCTATAATCAGTGACCAAAGTTGCGAAACTAATTTTCGGAAGTACTGTCACATCTGGAAATTTATAATTTTGCACAGGCGCATCACTGAAATATTCTTTGACTAAGGCTGTTAAAGTTTCTCCTACCAAAGTGAAGAAGCGTTGGTACTATTCTGCTGGAAATCCATCAATACTACGAGATTTGTTACAAGGTTCGTGCATCACAGCAGATTCTATTTCTTCTTTCGTAATTAGGATGTCCATTGTTCAAGAGGAATCATAGTCTAACACTGGAGAAAGGTTGTTGAGGATTTGTTGTTCGGCATTTGCTTTACCGCACTCTCCAAATAGGGTATTACAATTGTGGTAGGTATAAAATGCGTTTTTGATTTTAGGGTAGGAAGAAAATGCGTTCCCGTCATCGTCTTGAATGCGTGCTAATAATTTACTTGCACCAAACTTATAATGAGCTCCATATAGTAATAAAAGATGTCAACGATTTAACTAATATATATGTACAGTATTTTTCAAATACATTTGATTTGTATTTAACATTTTTAAATCATACTTTTGTGTGGCTTTCTTTAGTAATCTCGCTGTTGTCGAAAAGTATTTTCTTCAAAATGTGAAAAGCTGATGAAACAGAAAAAAATAAAGTTTAATACCGACCATGGGCGGTGATTAGGGGGGCAAAGGGGGGCAGTTGCCCCCTCACTTTTTTGAAGTGACCAATTAATGTATATAATTTCATTTGGAAATGTAAAGTTATTGTAGCTATGTATTTGGTCTAGGAATTAATTCGTGCGGTTTTTAATAAAAATTGAAGCTTTATTTCAAAAACAAAGTAAATGAATACGTTAACAAAAATATTGTCCATCGCTAGCCACTACTTTCTCCCATCTTTCAGGCAATTTACGGATTCCGTGTCGAAAGAATTCCTCATCTTTTGACGCAATCTAATCAAAGATCCATTTTTCGATATTTTCTGAAGAAGTGAACCGCTGTCCAATCAAATCGTTATTCACGCAATCGATCAAGTAGTAGTCAGACGGAGCAGTGTCTGGTGAATATCGCGGGTGGAGTAACACTTTCCATCCGACATTTTCCAAATAGGTTTTGACCGGTTTTGCGACATGTGGTCGAGCGTTATCATCTTGATAAATAAGTTTATTATGCCTGTTATTCCATTCTGGTCGTTTTCAGGCCAGAGCTTGCTTCAAACGCATTAATTGTTGTCGATAGCGGTGTCCATTAATAGTTTCACCAAGTTTCAGAAGTTCATAGTACACCACACGTTTCAAATCCCACCATATATACAGCATAACCTTTGCACAATGAATATCTCGTTTCGGTTGTGAAGGACCTGGTTCACCTTGCTTCACCCAGGCCTTTTTTCGTTTAGGATTCTCGTAATGAATCCACTTCTCATCACCAGTTACAATTCGATGCAAAAATCCCTTCCTTTTCTGTCTTTGAAGCAGCAATTCGCAAACGGTTTTTCTTCTTTCAACGTCTTTCTTTTCAATTCATGTGAAACCCAATAAGACATCTTTTGAATCATTCCTATGGCTTTGAGACGTTTGGAAACTGTTGTTTGCTCAACTCCAAATGCTTCTGCAAGTTCGTCCTGCGTTTGACACGAATCCTGATCAAGCAATGCTCTCAATTCTTCATCTTCAAATTCTTTTGGCTGTCCAAATTGCTTTTGGTCTTCCAAGCTGAAATCACCACCTTTAAACCGTGCAAACCACTTCTGACACGTTCGCTCAGCTAGAGCATGGTCACCAAACACTTCCACTAAAATATTATGACTTGCGGTAGCACTTTTCTTCATGTTAAAGCAATGAAGAATAACTCCCCGCAAAAACACTTTATCAGGCACAAAATGCGCCATTTTCAGTTGAAGAAAAAATGTTGTTGTTTCCGCTTCAAGCAACTGACATATACTAAACAAGATGCTCAATGACAGTAGTTTTCAACGCATGTTTGGATCAACGAAACTATGGGACAATAAGCTAGTTACGCCATCTTTTGTAAAACCGCACGAATTAATTCCTAGACCAAATATTACTAATTCATAGAAAAAATGATGTTATATAATATTCGCCGTTGTTTGAGTACGTATTGGTTGTCTTCCCGTGGAGTTAAGAAAGCTACAGGAATTGCGTTTTAATTGCCACGGAAAATGACCCAAAATTTAATCGAACTATTCCAGTGTACTTTCATTTCTTCTTACAAAGGCTCGATATGTTAGTCAGTCGCTTTGAAACTAACTGAAATAATATTTCGAAAAAAAAAGTCTTTCACAAGTTATTCTTTATTTGCACAAAAACTGACAATTCCTAAAATGTCTTTTCTTCTTTCTAATAGTAAGGAATAGTGATTAAAAAGAGAGTAATAAGAAACAACTTCTACCTTTTCCATTGGTTTGCAGTGTAATATACGAGTGAAGTGGTGTGTTTAGGGTTGTACGAGTGTATATATAATTAAATTTAGTGAATTCAACATAATTCTAGGTTTTAGGATTATTGTGCATAACTGGAGTATGGAGTGATTCTAAGTATTATTGTGTTTTGATGTGTTCCAAGAAGGTGAAAACTGCACCTAATGGCAACGAACATGTTTCGGGAAGCTGCAAAAGTATTTCTTTAAATGTCGTAGCATATGCTTCTAGTATTTACTGTCTTTCTAATAGTAATAACATACATTCAATAGCACGTGTGGAATTAACAATGTAAGTTGTTCATTAATCCCCAGTTTCAATATAACTTTTACAAAACAAGCTTCATTATTCATTACTGTTATTAATATTGTCCTTTCTATTTATTTGTTTTGCAAATTCGTTATTAAATAATCTGATCACACAATCTTTCAGACAGAATTTTAAGATGTTCATGAACAAGAAATCAAACTTCTTCCTTCACCTTCGTTGTTTAAGAGTACAAAGGGCTAGTACCTACTTCCGTTGTCTTGTCAATTTACTTAATAAAATATGAAATACGACATACGGTATTTTAACTGAAAAAGATGCTATCCTATTAGTTATACAACCTTTCGTCGAACAAAGTATTAGAATCAACTAGGGAAACTAACATTGATATACAAATATTCACAGCATGTTCTGCCCCCCATTTTTAACGTCCAATCGCCGCCACTGATACCGACATGTAAAAAAATCGTGATTTTACCTTGTACGTAATTATTGATCATTTTCATAATAAGTCATAATAGTTACTACGTCATTTGGAGATGCTTATGAAGGTCTACATTTGATACATATTTCATTTTTGTGTATTTATTATTTTTCAGTTCTGGGAAGTGATATCAGACGAACATGGGGTTGATCCTGAAGGACATTTCTATGGTGAAACAAGTTTACAATTGGAAAGAATTAATGTTTATTACAATGAGGGCTGTAATGGTAATTTTGTGCCACGTGCAATACTGACAGATCTTGAACCTGGTACTTTAGATTCTGTGCGATCAGGACCTTTTGGTCAACTTTTTAGACCTGACAACTTTATCTCTGGTAGTGGTGGTGCTTCTAATAATTGGGCTAAGGGCTATTATACAGAAGGTGCTGAGGTATTCGATTCTGTGTTTGATACTGTAAGAAGAGAAGCTGAATCTTGTGATTATCTTCAAGGATTTCAATTAGTTCATTCGTTAGGAGGTGGAACTGGGTCTGGTTTGGGAACTTTGCTTCTATCACAAATTCGAGAAGAATATTCAGATAGAATGATAAATTCATTTGCAGTCATACCATCTCCTAAAGTTTCCGAGATTGTGGTTGAACCATACAATACAATGCTTGCAATGCATCAGTTGATTGAAAATACTGATATGACATATTGTATCGATAATGAAGCTTTGTACGATATTTGCTTGAGAACACTTAAAATTAATCAACCAACCTATGCAGACTTGAATCACCTTGTATCTCTTACAATGTCTGGAGTAACTACTTGTCTTAGGTTTCCGGGTCAATTAAATGCAGATCTGCGTAAACTTGCAGTGAATATGATTCCATTCCCGCGACTTCATTTCTTAATACCTGGGTTTGCTCCACTCACATCAAGGGCAGGTATTCCGTACCGTGCAATTACAGTTCCTGAACTCATACAACAATTGTTTGACTCCAAAAATTTGATGACAGCTTGTGATCCATTAAGCGGATTATATCTAACTGTTGCGACTGTGTTCAGAGGTAAATTATCGATGAGAGTTGTAGATGAGCAAGTACTGAACGTGCAAAACAAGAACAGCGATAATTTTATCGAGTGGATTCCCAACAATGTAAAGACAGCTGTATGTGACATCCCTCCAAGCGGTCTCAGAATGTCTGCAACATTTATCGGTAACTCAACATCTATTGTGTCATCTTTCAAACGCATAGGAGAACAGTATGTACCAATGTTCAAAAGGAAAGCATTTTTACATTGGTACACGAGTGAAGGTATGGACGAACTCGAATTCACGGAAGCTGAGGCAAATCTGAATGATCTCGTATCTGAATATCTGCAATGCCAAGAAACTACAGCTGAAGATACCTATGAAACAATATACAAAAATATTATTTAGTGTTATACTCTGTACTTCGTTTTATTATAGATTTCAAATTATGACGTTTGAGAGTAGTTTTTCTTTTTTGTAAATAATTTATGTATTAGGTCTAATTATTTAGGATTTCTTTTAAAGCTAACATGTATCGATTGCATATCGTACTGTATACATTTTAACTTAACTTTATTTCTTTCATTGAAAATGACTTTTTCAAATCATATATTCGGAAAACTCTTCTTGATATATCGTTAAATTACAATCAACGAACCAACTATACAACACACACATCCATTGTACACCCTGTTAGAAAGATATGTGCATGATAGATGTTCATTTTAGATCCAAGATACGTCCATTATATGTTTGCTTGTGACTTCTTTTAACTACTCTTGAATTCAATTACATACATGTAATATCCACATGCCGCTCTTTTTAGACATATTAAGAACTTTCATGGATATTAAACAACTACAAAAAATTTAGCAGCCCATTTGTTTACTTGAATTTATAAACACTGGATTATATTCCCATTAACTCCAGTAAGACATACAAAATCTTCACTATCATATATATAGATTACAAACCTCGTCTGCTTTTCTTCTTGAATATATGAAAAGTAAAAAAAAAAAAAAAAAAAAAACTGTTGAGAAGACTACGATACCATCACATTATTATATAGGATGACTAGGCTATCACAAACGAAATTTAAACGAGTGTTCAAGCTTTCCCGACTTTTATGCGGTATACAAGTATATGTATCTAGTACTTACATTTGACTAAGTTAACCTATAATCAAGATTAATTTTGTCTTATCTGCTGATGTTCTTAACTTTATATTAATTGTTCAATAATTCAAACGCTTTTCACATGGTTATGTCCAATTTGAAACCCTTTGCGAATGAATGAACTTGAGTATAAGTACCATTCGTAATTAGACCAAATATGGGAATCCAGAGATGTTTAACCCTTTTGGGATCCTATGGTACAATTTGTACCATACGCGTTTTTCATGGTACATTGCGTTATTTCTCTTCTATTTGAGCTTTTTCGTCCGGGTTTTTTTGTTTTCCAAGTCCAGAGGCCTTGTAGAAAACATTAAGTATGGTTTCAGACCGTCCTGCGTCCAGACATAGGAGGTGATGACGTCATAAGTCAAAAATTTATTTTCTCATTTTCTAAGCCTATGTTCAATATTTTTTGGCGGGCTTATTTTTCTATGTAGATTGAAACTTTGCACAAACATTCAGTCCACCGAGTAGTATTTACCAGATTTTTTGTTCCGATGTCAGTGCTAAAATAGGGGGGAACCAGAGGGGCAAAGGGGTAAAAAAAGGGATTTTTTTACCCCCAAAATCCCGTTTTTCGTAATTTTCCCGCCTTACATACATGATAAGACCACGTGAGTCATACCATCTGAAAGGCAGTTCCATTCTGAAGAGAACGACTGTCGAATTATTATCCTAAGGTAATTAGGGATGTCTCAGGGATTTTTTTTAAAAATATACTTCTATATAGGGAAAAATGGGACACTGTCGGTATATATATTTTTTGGCGGGCTTATTTTTGAGCGCAGAAGAATGAAATTTTGCACAAACATTCAGTCCACCGAGTAGTATTTACCAGATTTTTTGTTCCGATGTCAGTGTTAAAACAGGGGGGAAACCAGAGGGGCAAAGGGTTAAAAAGGGGATTTTTTACCTCAGAAATCCCGTTTTTCGTCATTTTCCCGCCTCACATACATGATAGAACCACGTGAGTCATAGCGTCTGAAAGGCAGTTCCATTCTGAAGAGAACGACGGTCAAATTATTATTCTAGGGTAATTAGGGCCGTCTCAGTGAATTTTTATCCAAATATACTTCTGTATAGGGTAAAAGTGGGGCATGGTAGGGAAATTTTTTCTGGCGGGCCTATTTTTTCACGTAGAAGATTGAAATTTTGCACAAACATTCAGTCCACCGAGTAGTATGTACCAGAAGTTTTTTTTCGATTTCTGCGTAAAAACAGGGGGATCCAGAGGGGCAAAAGTTGAAAAAAGGGAAATTTTGCCCCCAAAAATCCCTTTTTTCAGGAATTTCCCGCCTTAGATACATGATGGAGACATGTGAATGGTACCGCCTGAAAGACAGTTCTATTCTGAAGAGAATGATTGGCGAATTATAGTCCTAGGGTAATTAGGGATGTCTCAGGAATTTTTTTCCCTCAGATCATAGTGTTTTATGGTAATTTGGGGCATTGTGGGAATTTTTGGTACAAATTCTCTCGCCCTTACTATTCAAGATAGAAACTTGAAATTTGGCACACACATTCAGTATACCAAGTACTATTTATCAGATTTTTTTAGATGGCTACGATCACACAGGGGGTCCAGGGGGGCCAAAGTTCGAGAAAAATTTTTTCCCTCCGAAATTTTCACTTTGACATTTTTTCCCGCTTCTGGTATATGGTATGTGCATGCAAGTGATACTATTTGAAAGCCAGCTCTATTCTGAAGAGAACGAGGTATGGACCATGATCCTAGGATAAATAGTGACGATGCAGTAGCTGCTTGACTGAAAGTCTAAAAAATAGCCCAAAATGCCAGGATCCCAAAGGGGTTAATAGACGTTAAGTGCTGTATGGAAAAGCTGAGAAAGGTTTTGGTTTGATTTTAGGAAAGATAATATTTTCAGTGAAAATTATTAAAATGGAAAGAACGGTGAAGATTAGCAGGGCTGTTGTGCAGGAGTAGTGGTATTAGGATACTTGAATGATACCCTGTTTTGTTTGATAATTCAAATAGCTTCTTCAGTGCGAAAAATGAAGTGCTACCAGAACCCACTAAAATCAAGTTGAAGTGCGTTTTCATATCAATACATTTCTTGTGAGATGTTTTCAAGAACATTGCGTACCATGTTAAAATCGATCATGAGAACCATCTGAAAGTAAGAATTAACGAGGCAATAACACTATTACATCAGATATGCTCCACGTGATCTGATGTGAAATTGTTGCACGTGTGTCGTCCTATGAATGGTGCACACACAGAAACATCTGATATGCAGCCACATTTTAACATGTTTTTTTGTCACATCATATTATAGTGGATTTTTTTAACACTACATTATTTTTGTACTGAATAAACTGAGTTACTCCTTGAACTATTTGAGTCAAACAAAATGGTATATAATCTAACCACCCAAGTACCATCACTGCTTCACAACAGCTCCACTATTATTTCTCAAAGAATCGTACCTCATTTGCATACTTATTTGTTAAAAATTGTCGAAAATACTTTTAAGTAATTTTTATTAATACTTTACTACTAAACTTAGCCTTATGTTTCTTAACCTACCTTTGAAGAAGGTACACGGCAAATCCGAATAAATGGAAGAATTATACTATATCTAATGAAAGAAGTAAGACAATATTGTATTAAAATAATGTGGTGTAGTTTTTACGTAATATTGGAAAGTTTCATATTTTATTATTGATTGTTATATTCTTGTATTTCACTCTTTTACACAAATTAGATTTGTCATGTGTGTTGCACATAATTGTCATTTCTAACATTATACAAATAAGATACACAATAATTTAGCATTGTAAATGTCAGCTTGTAAACTTCCTATGCAAATAACTAAATAGAAAACTTATGTTAATACATATAAAGTGATTATAGCTTCTTTTAATAAATCCTTATGATATGGTTTTCTTTCTAACAGTGACGATCTTATATTGACGTCATTGACCCTCGGAGTCACCGCAATTTCTTAAAGGAATGCTTTTTTATCATGAAATATTATGAATTTCAAAACATATTTTTCTTGTCGATTGTCAACCATTCTTTGTGTCATCATCAGCCACTCATTACATGAAATCAACCATTCCCATGTTAAGATCTTAACCACTGTCACTACTGATTCTTACATTGTGTTAGTTCTAAATGATGACTTAATATTTAATAAAATTTGTAGTTTCCTTACGTGTTAGTGTACAACAGCGTTTCTTTTCACCGTTGAGTGGAACTGGAAAGTGGTAGGTACTGATGGTAACGACAACAATGTGAGAATCAATTCTGTAGTTAAATGCTAGCCATTTCTATCCCAAAGAAATTGTTATTTACATGTAGCTATATATTTATCCATTCTAGCTATTTTGTCATTTGTGAATATTTATACCTTCTATTATAGATTCCTTTAAATATAGACAATCTTGCATTTCATCCTCTACAAACACGTATGTTTCAACGCCATTTAAAGAATGTTCAGAAAGCTACGTGTCATTACTGAAATGATTTGATATGAACGGAAGTCAAGTGTTAAATTCTAAATTACAAATTTGATTACAAATGCTCTTCATACACATTTCTTCGCGATGGAAATAGTCAACTTGTAATATTTGTATTTAAACGACAAGTTGCTAAATACACTGCACACCGAGTATTTTTCCTCTTTCGTAACAGTTATGTCTTATCGTAGTGGCTCAAGCGTCGGTTTCACAAGTTTGGAATTCTGAGTTCGATTCCTGCTGAATTAATTAAGGAACTTTTGTCACTTTCAATATTGATACTTGCTATATATATAATAATATGAAAAATATTAAATTGTTCTCGGTCTTAGAGTTGAGACGACTTTCCTGACATCACGCGCTATACGTAGTAAAGTGAAATACTACCAACATGTCTTCAAAATAACGTCAGCTGTATCAACTATGATTCGTACTGTCTGGGAACATAACGTGTTCAACAAACAATTGATGAATATATAATACACACAGGCCCGCAACGAGAGAGGGGCTAGGAGGGCCAGGCTCCCCTAAACTTTTCGTAGCCCCTCCATACCTCAACACAAAAACACAACTTAGATATGTGTAAGAGAATTTTTAATGACTTAGCCCCCTAACATATTCATGGCTCCCCAAACTTCTATGGCTGGTTGAGGGCCTGAATACACAGGGGACGCGGCAGAAATACTAAACGGCACAAGTTCTAAAAATCATTTCGCGGCACAAGTCCTAAACGGTACTGGATCTAAAAATCTCTTGTGGCGCTACCATCGCGTCCTTACCAAGAATGCTGTCAATCTGTTAGTCAAAGTTTTAGACTGCTTCATATTACAGAACCTTAGTTCTTACAAGTAATTTGTATAAATACATATTCTATCGTTCTGAACTATAATAAATAAATAAATAAATAAATAAATAAAATGAAGCATATTGTCCTTTCTTGCTCTATCCATGATATATTTCTATGGTGACAAAATTTTACTTCCTTCCAAATGTGATTCCCAGATCTTTCATAATGTCTGTTTTTCTCTATTTCCACACCATTGACCTCATATTAGTAACATAATATTGTGTTTTAGTTATGTACGTCATAAATTTTGCTTTCCTTGTGGTCTTTTGAAGTAAATTATTTTTACACATATATTTATTTATACAAGTCTTTCTGTAGCAAATAGTTGTCATACTCGTAATTAACTACTCCTTACTCGTTATCATTATTAATAATTTTAGTATTACTAACATAGTTGTTACCGTTAGAATTAAATACGTTCATAATAGTATCATATATACTGAAATGCTTTATCGAATATTTAAGTCTGTAGTTTGTAGCAGGGGTGGCCACAGAAGTTAATGGCTTATAGCCCATAGTGCTTCACTGAAATTTTAGAGGATCTTTGAAAAGCAACTTAATTGAAATTAATGAGAAACTTAGATACAGTATATTTGAAATAAATTTATTTAATACAAGAACATTACGTTTATTTAAGGCGACAACCATGGTAAGGGAAGCGATGTATTAAAGTACAAACCATTGAAATAGTGTAGAAGCAATAGCTTTTTTTGTTTGTTTGTTTGTTTGTTTGTTTTGTTTTGTTTTGAGTTTTGTGTCCTCATACAAAGTCGTGATTACGAAGGAGGGATTCAACTTTGTAAGATTGCCAGATTGCCAATGGCAAGAAGTGGACCGAAGTGAATGAAATTGCGCACAGATATTGTAGACGTAAAATGAGGGAATACGTGTTTCGTATTTTCCTAGAAAAAACGGTTGGGTGGGGCACGGACCCCTCCAAACCTTTGATTAATAAATATCAAAAATGCTAATAACAGTATGTCAGAAGTGCCTAAAGGACATGAAGAACTGCAAGGAAACTTTGTGTAGGGACAGTACTCAAAAAATAAAATAACAGTTTTTTTTTTTTTTTTTTTTAATTTTCTTCGGAAAAGCAAGACGCAGCCACTCAAAATTTTGAAAGTTGATGCCCGAAAGGCAAGAAGAAGTAGACCGAAGTGAATGAAATTGTACACAGACATTGTAGACGTAAGATTAGGGAATACCTGATTCGTATTTTCCTGCAAAAGAAAAGAAAGAAAATGTTGGGTGGACCGAAGCGTTGGGTGTGAGTGGAGAAAAGAGTGGACATAAGCGAATGAAATTGTGTGAAGATATTATAAATAAAATAAGGTCTTCCGCAGTGGTGTAGGGAAGGGGTGGGCCCAGGTGGGCCAAGCCCCCCTTCCCCAAAGGGTTCTGACAATTTACTTTGGTGCTTCGATGTTTAATTTTTTTCTTAAAAAAAAAAAAAAAAAAAAAAAAAACAATTTCCTTCCACGTACTCTATTTCAGTGCATAACATGCCACTAAACACTTTCTAGACAAGCTGAATGAAAGAAAGGACAGGTAATGTTTTCGTTTCATTCAAATGAAAAATATTTGAGGAAAAAATATTAACAGGAGAGGGTGCAAAACAATAGTAAAAACTTGTAGCATGTGACTATCTCATAACAATCTCTGATGTATAATCAATTGGAGCAATTCAGAAGATTTGCTTAAGTTAGACGAGTTCAGGGTGTCGAAATAAGAACTTCCTTTGCAATTGCAAAATGTCGCAAAACGTTTTACAAAAGTGGTTAAAGCGGAAAAAAGGCAATTGTGTTAATTTCGGTGAGGAAAATGTGCAAAGAAACCAAAAAACAACAGAAAAAAGTGTAAACAAGATATTAATTTAGGGGAAGACTAACAAAACATTTTTGAAAAACGCCTAGAACGAAAAAATTATAATAGTGATGTGTGGAAAAACAGCAATTAAGAAGCACCGAAGAAATACCTAGAGAAGTCAGCACTTCAGAAAAAGATATAATAATAATAATAATAATAATAATAATAATAATAATAATAATAATAATAATAATAATAATAATAATAATAATAATAATAATAATAATAATAATAATATTAAAACTAAACATTCTGACGGAACAAACGCATATATATATATATATATATATATATATATATATATATATATATATATATATATATATATATATATATATAACAGTAGGGCCCCCCCAAATAACAATCCTGGCTACGCTACTGGTCTTCCGTGGTCAACAAGTGTTCCCATCCGATTTCTTCAAATTTGGCACATCAACAGTAAGCACAAACAGTATAGCGTATTTTATAGTATTTCGGGAGGCTTCTTTCATCTTACAATGTTTTTCCGCATAAACAAACCCACGTGTAAATTTATTTTCTGTTTACTGTTGATGTGCCAAATTTGAAGACACTAGGGAAATTCGAGAGCCTCTACTTTGCATCTAGACACAATTTTATTTGCTTCGGTCCATTCCTTCCTTAGCTACTACGATAATATTTACTTTTTTTTCGAGGGGGCCTTATCCCCATAACTGTTTTCCGCACAAACTAAAAACATTTTTTTTTTTTTTTTTGCACAAAGTTTCGTTGTAGTTCTTCATATCCTTTAGGAACTTCTAATACACACTTATTTGCACCTTTCATATTTCCCTAGGGATGGGCACGAATCGAGCGAAAACTCGACTCGATTCGAAAACTCGAAGCGAATTTGAGTTGAGTTTCAAGTCGAGTCAAAGGTAATTTTCTCGAGTCGAGTTCCGAGCCGAGTCACTGTTTTGAGGTCCAGTTTCGAGTCGAATCGAGTTTGATAACTGGATCGCTCGTTTAGCTCGTTTTAACTCGTTTTGAAATCATGGCCTGATTAGACTGGAAAGCGAAAGCTATGAGAAATGTATGCAGTAATGTACAATATTTTTAGTGTTGCTCACGGGATGGGACACTGCTTGCATCTCGTCTCGTCTCGATTAACAAGACGATCATTGATTTTTCTAACGGGACAGTCTCAAATGTCATGAACACCAATATAAGTATATACTGTAGTTCATATCACCAAGACTGAGACCGGCACAGTCGAAGTTTTGAGCCGAAGCAGAAGCCCAACCCGGGTAGTGATGTTAAGCGGCTCAGCTCGGTTCAACTGAGCGAACAGCTCGAGCCGGCTCGGTTGGGGTGAGCCATCATCTCGGTTTATTTCGGCTCGGTTGGGTAAGCTGTTGGCTCGGCTCGATAGTAAATGAACTGTGAGCCGAGCAGTTTCGAACATGTTTGGCCAGCGCCCTCTAACTTTTAACTATGTTGGTTCGACCCCGGATACTTGCTCCTCCGGAACTCAAACCCAGAACCTCGTGAAAAATGTCCTTGCTTCCTAGACTTCACAATTACCGAGGTCAGAAGTATACTAGTTTTTAGTATTCAGATGCAAATCGCCTATATTTCATGTTTATACACGATAGAGGTCTGCATGGGCCGGAATTTTAGCCCGGGCCCGACCCTGAATTTCTAATGTTAGGCCCGACCGGAGTTCGAAATATGTTTTAGCATTTAGGCCCCAGCTCGTGTGATAATCAAATGAGCCCGAAATAAGCCTGAATTACAGAAATTTAATAATGAACGCAAAATTACATTTCTGTTTACAGCAATTAGAAGTTTGATTTTGAAGTTGTGCTGTAATATTTCTCCAGAAAGAACGGTACAATAAATATCCTTGTATACACGACTCCAAAAGTGCATTACCACCTGCAATTCTCCTTTTCCTGCAATAGCAGGCAACCCAAAAAGCTCGGCGGTTGGGTTGGTTGCGAATTCGAAAGGCGTTGGTCAAAACCTCAATTTTGTCACAAACATATCAGTGTGGCAAACTGCAAATAAGGGAATAAAACAAACTGTTAAGAATGACAATTTTATTATTGTGATGGAGTTGGATGACATCAAAAGTTACAAAATGACTTACTTAAGCAGTTCAAACAAGATGAATGGTAAGAAACAGATATCAGAAGAAAGCATTTCTCTCTTTCCCCCGCCCCACCCAAAAAAGAAACTCATAAAAAGAAAAAGTTACATAATATAAAAGTTTCATATAAAAGCCTAACAGCACAAAAGCAAATATCTACACGAAACGAAAAAGACAAACACAGAATAGGGGACACCAGTGGCGTAGCAGACTTGCGGCCTTCCCATGCAAGATAAAGAGACAAGACCTTGTTGTAAACCCCATTGTTATAATAATAATAATAATAATAATAATAATAATAATAATAATAATAATAATAATAATAATAATTATTATTATTATTATTATTATTATTATTATTATTATTATTATTATTAGAAAGTCGTTTCCTTTTCTAAATCTCTGACTCTCCCTCAGAGCATAAATGCATATAGCGATCATGTGTGCACCTTTTGTCAATTAGCGGTCCCAAAGGCCAAAAGGGATGGAAATCTCCAAGGAAGAGAAACGAAAAACTTTCTTACGGTAAATTCTAGTTCAAAGTTCGAAGAACTTGCTTTTCCATGTGATTTTTTGTTTCTTTCTTCAGGGAACAAAAAAGTTCTAGCGCCTAAGAAATTACATCATATAATATTGAAAATTTGCAAGTGGATATATTTACATTGCAATGTTTGGTAATAAAGATATTATGATTAGAAAACAATCTTGCAAAAAGTAAGTTTAATTTCTTCATCCATCGCAAGTCTTAGGGGACCTTTATACCTCGCATCCCCACTCCCCGAATATCGTTATCGAAAATTTAGAATGATTATATTCATGTTCATATATTTGCGATATCGAATGTTGATATATGATAATATAGATATCGATGATAGCGATATATCGACATATCACAGGCCCAGATTCCGAGAAGTGATGCTTGAAATATACCGGAATCAACAATCAAATTCTAAATAAGTTTTTCATTTCCGTATCCAATGTTGAGGGGCAAGGGTGGGAGTCTACTTAGCTACAGAGGCCATATCAATTGTGTTCTCAAACCAGCCATTACACCCGCTATTATCAAAGTGTTAAGTCAGCCATTGTCTGTGAGTTACCCCAGTTCCATTTGAAGTTTGAATTGAAAACCTGAATTACAAAACATCCCAAGACCACTCTTTTTCTTCGTATCTTTCGTTTTCTGTTTTTTATGTTAGCATCTATGTTTCAGGGCTATTCACTTGCATAATACGTAAGTCCAAGTCAAAACTTTTTAAAAAAAATCAAAATAATTTCAGCTAAACAGAATAGTATTCCAAGTATAATCTTCTTGTCTTTTTTCTAAAAAACAAAAAAGTACTCCGGTGGACTTCGGATGTTCTGCAATTCAGATCTTCAATTTTATTTACGGTCTTTAACCATCTTTAACTCGCAGGCTACTTGCTTTCATAAAAAGCATTTGTTGTGTAGATTAAAATCAAAAATGAATTAATCTATATTCTTGGGAACTTATTGTTGCACCAACACACATATATACAGGGTGTAAGAAAAAGGTACGGAAAAATTTCAGAGATGGATTCCTTATGGGTAGACAAGCAAAATCGTTCATATGACCATATGTCGGGAAATGTATCATTACAGAGTTACGGCCATTGAGCCGCTTAATGGTGGAAATAGTCATATTCTGGTCGCTCCTTAATGTGACTCAATTTAAACCTCAATAACTCAGACCCTAATTAACCTAGGAAGATATTTTATATATCTATGTATTTCCAAAGGACGATGCTTTCCGCCTATATATATAGGGTAGGTCAAAAGTCTTGGACACCTGCATAAGTTTTAAAATCGACGGGAAAAGTAAAAAGTGATGATGGGAAAAGAGGTTTGATGAGGGGCTGCAACTTTTGGAGTGTATGTCATTCATGGCCGCCATCTCGAAACCCGCCATTTTGCATTCAAGTCTTTTTTATGGGAAAGTGTATATCACATCAAATGACACTAGCTTGAGCTCAGAAATTTAGTGGTGTAATTTGTTTTTTTCTATCTTGTACAGTTTAGAAGTTATTAATGTTCAAAAGTGGGAAATTATCTTGATACTGACCCAGTTCTCTCTGTTCCAGGTGATCTAAAATAGGTCTGACACGTGAACAGAAGATCGAAATCATCCTTATATCAGTGAAACGCAGCTACCGAACAATAGCAGCTGACTACAACCGACGGCACTCAGAAAGAGAACCGGTATCGCACAGCACGGTGGCTCACGTGATCACCAAATTCCGAGAGACGGGCTCTGTTCAAGATAGGGCACGTAGTGGGCGACCAAAGACTGCCACCAATGAGGAAACTGCAACGGCGGTTGTTGCGTCGTTTGTGAAAAGTCCTACACGAAGTACCTGTCGTGTGTCCCTAGCATGTCCAATAAGCCAATCCTCCGTTATCCGGATATTGCACACCAATCAGTGGCATCCTTACAAGCTGCACATGCAACATAAACTGAACGAGAATGACCCTGATCGCCGGTTGGAGTTCTGCATGTGGGCTACTGAACAACACGAACTGGATCCTGCGTTTGTCAAGGGCATACTGTTCAGTGACGAGGCGTATCTCACTTTGAACGGGGAGGTTAATCGACATAATTGTCGACACTGGTGTGACGCAAATCCGATCTGGGTTCACCCGAGTCGAGAACATAGTCCAGCGAAGGTGATGATTTGGTGTGGCATATGGGACACCCGCATCATTGGGCCATTTTTCAGTTACAACACCTTAACTGCACCACAGTATCTGATGCTGTTGCAGGACTTTGTGTTCCCTGCCACACTGAACGCTGACGGCATTTTCCCATCTTATTTTCAGCACGATGGACCCCTCCACACTATAGACTTGGTGTCCGTCAATGGTTGGATGAACAACTGCCACGAAAGTGAATTGGTCGCCGTGGTCCCGTGGAGTGGCTGCCCAGATCCCCTGACTTAACGCCCCTTGATTTTTATCTATGGGGACATCTTAAGCAGATAGTGTATGCTGAGACAATCCGTGATTTGAGACACCTGGAGGAACGCATCCAACAAGCCTGTGACCAAACTTCAGGAGACATCTCCGTGTGAGACTCCAGTCAGAGTGGTTGCAGGGACTACAGTTGTGCATTGCACGAAATGGACAACACGTAGAACATGTGTTGTAGCATTCAGTATCAAGGTAATTTCCCACCTTTGAACATTAATAACTTCTAAACTGTACTAGATAGGAAAAACAAATTACACCACTAAATTCCTGAGCTCAAGCTAGTGTTATTTGATCGGTCATACACCCCCTTCCCATTTAAAAAAATGACGTGAATCCAAAATGGCGGATTTCAAGATGACATACACTTCAAAAGTTGCGACCCCTCATCAAACCTCTGTTCCCATCATTACTTTTTACTTTTCCCGTCGATTTTCACTTATGCAGGTGTCCAAGAACTTTTGACTCACCCTGTATATTTTATGTATGTGTGGGAGTACCACGGTGGACATGGGAGGGTAATTACTTGTTTTCTGTTTGATTTTTGCATCAGCATTTTGGAGATGGCATTCCTTGGGGATACACTCATAAAATGCATATCAGCGGAAAGCTTAATTTTTGCAGAACACGTTGCTACTAAAATTACCTTCCTATCTTAATCAGAGTTTGATATATTGAGGTTTAAATTGAGACACATTAAGGAGCGACCAGAATGTGACTATTTTACACTAGTAGTCAGCTCAAAGGCCGTAATTCTGGAACGATGCATTTCCCGACATATGGTCATCGGAACGTTTTTGCTTGTCTGCCAATAAGGAATACACCCATGAAGTTTTGTCGTACCTTTTAGTTACACCCTCTATATACAAGATCCGTTTTGTTGATTTCCGAAATCACTCTTTTTTCCTCAAACAATTTACAAAAAGGGTCTTGAATGAGGTGGTCGCACTAGTAATGACATCCCGTAGCGTCGTTACGAAACACACACAGTATAAATAAAGCTTCAAAACCACAAATTGCAAGTTCTGCCGCAGATAATTCGGTAAGGTGTCTGCTTGTTGAGTGGGCAACCCAGATTCATATCACGGCTGGTACGGTTTGCTTTTTTTCCCTTTCAAAATACGTTTCTATATGTATATATTTCTTCTTAATAATTACTTTCTTGCAATCTTAAATTAGTCGGGGTTAAGTAGTCAGAAGATTAAAATACATGTATGACTACTTTATCCGTGTGTGTGTACTCATATATGTATCTTTACATATTTGTTTCTTTCTTGGGGCCGCGGCGGCTCAGTGGTAGAGAGTTCAACTTTGGTGTTTGGGGTCCGGGTTCGATCCCAGTCACCGACAAGTGAACTTTGTGGTGCACAAACACCGTGTGTGTGGGTTTTCTCGGGGTTCTCTCGCTTTGTTCATTCCACCATTTCATTCATTACTCATCATCACCGTCTCCTTTAGCCTAACCGGCATAAACGTGGGACGTAAAACACAAAGATTTCATTAGTTTCTTTCTTTCAACTAGTGTTGCCACAAGACCAAACAGAAACCTTTGATACGAGACACGAGACGAGACAGACTATTTGTCCCGTCTCGTTTCCCAGACGAGACGAGACGTCTCTTGAAATGCCTCGTATCGTCTCGTCTCAAAAATGAAAAGACAGTTTTTGAAATTGTTTAAAAATTTATTAACTCTGAATAAATTATTGCCTTCGAAAGTATATCAGCGTTTATTATTTCAAATGAGGACTATCCTAAAAGAACAATGAAGACCTAAAGTTATTTTTTAAATGATTCTTACAAACAGCTTTCATTTCTATTTTCCAACCGATTCAAGTTTAAATATTTAGTGATACTGTTCCAGATTCAAGTAAAATATTAAACCATTCTTTGAGATCAGTGTTTCAGAATATTTCATTCCGAGGGCTGGTGGTTATATCTATGTATAAAAATCCTTTATAGAAATACCAGTTCTCTTAATGCCAGTTTCATCAGCAACTAACCATTGTTCATGAGTTTTCTCGTTCCGAACAAAGACAGAAACGTGTAGGCCTTTTCCTGTACTGAGTTTGAAAGGATGTTGGTTTGACAATAAAATTTAGTTTCGTTTTATTGTTTTATGATGTTATCCGAACCAAAGTGATTTTTGAAATCAGAAAGTCACATGGGCCTTCTTATATTTTGAAGTGGCGCCAGAGGTTTTGAAAAAAGGATTTCAGAATAAGTGGGGAAGGCTTGCCTTTCGACTGTACCGACGATATTGACAAATATTCCTGTCGTAATAATTCATTACTAGAAACCATTGGCGCCCGAATAATTTTTAAGGGGCTCATCTCCTTGATTGCTATAATAAGCCTGATATTTAATATACGTAGTTTGCTATATTACACATATATTTTCGTGAGCAAGGGCGGCCGGGCCCCTTCCCCCTCCCTTCGGGCGCCAGTGGTCGAAACTAAGTAGTTGTTGTTTTAAGCAGTGTTTCTTCCAGACATGTTTTTGGGGTGCTGCCCCCTGGAACTCTAAGAGTACCCCCCACGGGGAGACCAAAATAATATATCTATAATAGAATAATACCAGCAGTACCCCCGGAATCCTAAATATACCCTCCCAGGAACATTTTTTTTGAAAGAAACACTGATTGGAAGATTGTAGTCGTGTTGTGTGTTGTGCTGATAACCAAACAAAAGTGGTTAAAAGCTGTAATTTTAACCACTTTGTATAACAGCTCCTTTTCGTGGGCCTCATCCGCTCTAGTGTTGCCACGAGACGAGACATTTCTCGTGTCTCGTCTCACGAGAATAGACAGCTTGAAGTCTTCTTTCGTCTCATCTCGTGGAAACACTACTTTCGACCATGTGGGTTACTGCCTCGATCTTGGAAATGTCCTCGAAGGGATTGTGCTATGAATAACATATTTTATTCGAACTAATTGACTGACTCCGATGCAACATTGTTCCAATTTCGCCTATTCGCAATGTAATGGAATAGACAAACATACGTTTATATGGTTACATGAAGGCGGTCCCGTGTTCGATTCCTGGTGGGGGCACTCGGTCGAAAAATTTAAAAGTTTTTCAGGCCAGTCGCCTTGAATGAGATTTTCCTTGGTTTTCCACATTCACACCAGGAAGATGCCAGGGTGATACCTTAGGTTTCAGATCACTTCCTTTCTTCCCCAATCCTTTCTTCCTTCCCTTTCCCCGGAAAGTGTGTTCGACTAGAGATGTCATCCCTCGAACGTGACGGGTTAAATGGTCTCAGATGCCGAAAGCCCAGAAATCTAAATCCTAAATCCTAAATTTACAAAGTTACTTCTGGGAAACATTGTTCTTTCAAAATATATTTCTATATATTGATATTTATGATTAATAATTGCTTTCTTGCATCTTTCCTACATTATTCTAGATTAGTTACCATCGGT
Source organism: Thermobia domestica (assembly GCF_964235325.1). Taxonomy (NCBI): domain Eukaryota; kingdom Metazoa; phylum Arthropoda; class Insecta; order Zygentoma; family Lepismatidae; genus Thermobia; species Thermobia domestica. Next base: position 177,752,413 of record NC_137458.1, read on the forward strand.
TAGTTTAGTCACATTATGTATAGTTAAATACGGTTACGTATGTTTACCGTTTCTTTTCTTTTTTTCAAAATACATTCCTATCTGATCACATGTATTGTCAATAATTTATTTATTGCATTTTTTAATAATTTATTTCATACACACAACAGATAAAACAACTCATACATTTTAATTACACAGCACATAGTTCTTTGACATGGAGGGAAATCTCCTTTGGCTATAGGAGGATGTAGTATTACCAATGGGGATTTCCCTCATCCCCCTTGTAATTCGCACATCGTCAAAAGATATAGAACATTGTTGAACATTTCTTGAACCACTTCATCACACTCCTGGCCTTGTGACATGGTGCATTATTTTGTCGAAAAATGCCACTACCGTTGGGAAACATGGTCGTCATCAAGGGGTGTACGTAGTCTGCAAGCAGTGTGCGATACGCGTCGGCCGTCATTGTGCCTTGCTCGAGTTATACTAGATACATGCTCACGTGTATGTCCCCCAGAGCATTATTATTTAAATATTATTATTATTATTATTATTATTATTATTATTATTATTATTATTATTATTATTATTATTATTATTATTATTATTATTATTATTATTATTATTATATTTGAAGTACAATCAAATATTACGACATTAATTATTAGTTTTAATTAACGGAATTGAGCTGAAAATTAAATCTTGATTTCGAAAGATTAACCATTAAGTTTATGCGTTCGGTACCTTTCTAAAGTAATAAATACTGGAATTGGTTTCAAGGCTGTTTCTGACTGAATACTTTCTTCAAAATAATATTAAAAATTATAGAAAGATTTTCGACACATTCGAGTCGAGTCGAGATTTTTACGAAAAGTCTCGACTCGACTCGTGTCTCGGCTCGAAAATTAGAGTCGAGAAATAAATTTGTCTTGACTCGTCTCGAATTTTACAAAGTGTGTCAACTCGAATTTCAGTCCAGATTCGAGACATGTCTCGACTCGTGCGCATCCCTAAATATTCATATTTTAAATTTGCAATACTACCTCGCGAAAAATGACCCCGAAGTTAATTTACCAAAGTCTACTTTCTTCTTGTTAGATTAGTGATCGTGGTTTAGGATAGATTATGTAAAGTCAGACATGGTTATGTATGTTTACACTTTCGTTTCTTTCTTTCAAAATGCATTCCTATCTGTTCCCATTTATTATTAATAATTTATTTCTTGCATTTATTAATAACTATCAGAAAAACCCATTATTTGCATGGTGGCTATATTTGGAAGTCAACGCCTCTATAGTATCCCCGTTGATTTCAGCGAGTGCGAAAACTTTGGATTTGACATTAATATCGGCCATTTTGGATTATTTTTACATGTCAGTTATCATCTCCGGTATCCCGACCCTCAACTAAGTGGGGTTAATTTGGAAGTTAATGCAATCGGAGTTTCACCATTGATCTCAGCGACCGCCAAAACTTTGAATTCGACACTAATATCGGATATCTTCTAATACTTTTACATGTCCCTGTAAACGTTTCCTGAGACTTCCTGGTTCGATTTAAAAAAAAAAACGCTTCGTCTTGATCCGGAACCTGGGCCCAGGTACCCAAGATCAAAATTTGGTAACTCTCGGTCCTCTTGTCTGGTCTCCAGGCAGCACACAGATACATACATACATACAGACAGACACACAAACAAACTTTTCATTTTATTTATATTAGATTAGGTGTATTTCAAACTGTGCTTCTTCCAGAAGTGTTTTTAGGGGTACTGCCCGCCCGGAGCTCTGAGAGTGCCCCCCGGAAGAGACCAAAATAATACATCTATAATATAATAAAAAAATAGAAAGTTATCGATAGTGCCCCCGGAATACGAAGTGTGCCCCCCCCCCCCCCGGAACATAGTTTCTGAAAGAAACACTGATTTCAAACACAACAGATAGAACCAACGGCGCCGACTTTCCAAAATGTATGTGGGTACATATAAATGGCGGGACGAGTTATATGTTTTCAGGGGAGTCTCGATTTTTTTTTTGATTGATTTCTTTTTAGTTAAAATCTTTTATGAACACTGTCATAAAGGGCTGTGCTGTGATAAAGTAAAATATACCGGTAATATAAGGATAAGTTGGGACTGTCCTAGCTCAGTTGGTAACACGGCTGACTTAAACGTAAAGAAACAGGTTGAAACCCGGGTTCAAGTTTAATTCCTGTAATGCATATTCCCAACATATATAATCGTTGTATTTAGTGTATATTTTCAACAACTTACATGATGCACAATGAGTGCAAGAGGCAGTGATATTATCAAACGTTACTAAAAGAAAATACTACATTCATACAAATTAAAATGAAAATATCATCATAAAAGAAAATAATTTTAATGGTATTGCAAAAAGAACTTGCAAGGATTTTGAAAATGAAATCTTTGAGTCTTGCGTCCCACGTTTATGCCGGTTAGGCTAAAGGAGACGGTGATGATGAGAGATGAATGAAATGGTGGAATGAAGAAAGTGGTAGGAAACGGGAGTGCCCCGAGAAAACCCACGAGCACGGTGTTTGTCCACCACAAGATTCACTTGGCGGGGACTGTGATCGAACCCGGGACCCCAAGCACCAGAGGTGAATATTCTACCACTGAGCCACCGCGACCCCTGCAAGGATTTTGTTGTGGACATAAAGTATAAAGTGACTAATTTAGTGTGTTCCTTGGTTGCCTTTGCAAAAACACATTTGAAACAATCAATTATGTTTTAGACGTTAGAAATTTTAACTCCCATCTCTATGTTTTAATTGTTTATTTTTTAATAGTGTCAAGCGAGAAATATTTATTTTATTATGTTTATTATGTTTCGAAACTAAAAATCTTGCCTGCAGCGCCCTGACAAGATTATTTGTGTGAGTGCTTTAACCAGGGAACACCAAGGAGGCGGCGCACATAGACAGAACAACCCCTAGCATTTCTTACACAGTACAACGTTGTTTGGCATATAACGTTGCTCCTGTACTAGCGAGTTCCAGCTAGTTAAGCCTTTTATTAATAGCCGGAGGCAGCATTCTGTTATATCGTTGTAGTGAGTGGCGTGTTAAAATACTCCTAGTATCATTTTTTTCATTGTTCGATTGACCTTGAAGGACCAACAAATGCCTTTCGAGGAATACAAGTTCCCTTTAATTCATGAAGTTAATATAGAAATGACCTTCAAACCTATGCTGTGCATAAATGCTGGAAGTCTTATAAAACGGTTTTATCCGTGTGTCTGTAGACCAGAGCCCTGCAAAGCCAGGCCCGAAGACGACCCGGATGGATCTGTATTCTGTGTCCGTCTCGACCCGATCCGGCCCGAATCTCGAGCCGGGCAGAGAATGGGCCGGACTCTAAACTGGCCGGGCACAAAGGAGCCGGGCTCTAAACGGGCCGGGCGTAACCGGCCTGAGAACAACCAAGTTGATAAATCAAGTCAATCCTTCAATATGTAATGGAAAATGAGAAATATGTCGTCATAATATTGCACTGTCTATTTGTCCTCAAATAGGAAAATCGTGTGAAAAGTTACCCAAGGTTTGTTTTCTATATCCCTATACTGTCTGTCTATTTGTTATTTGTGCTTGCTCTGTCCGGCCATGTTTATTATACAATAATACAGCTCATGGACGTAAAAGTCTTATACTACACTCATTAATGCATTACAAGTAACAGAGGAGATATGTAAAACTTCTACACCGTATGTGATACTAATACTACAACTACTACTGCTAATACTATTATTACTATTGCGATTACGAATGCTAGTGCTAATTCCACTATTGCCGCCACTGCTACTACTGTTACTATTACAACTACTGCTACTACTTATTACTATACTAATACGACAGCGAATACCACTACTGCTATTACTAGTAATACGAAAACAAAACAATACAAATGAAATCTTTGAGTTTTACGTCCCACAGTTATGCCGGCTAGGCTAAAGGAGACGGTGATGATGGTGGAATAAATGAAATGAAATGGTGGAATTAATAAAGTGGGAGGAAACGGGAGAACGTCGAGAAACCCCACACACGGTGTTTGTCCACCACAAATTTCATTTGGCGAGACCTGGGATCGAACCAGGGACTCCATCCACCAGTGGTGAACGCTCAATCACTGAGCCACCGTTCCAGGAACACCTTGGTGATTTATTTTATCATAATATTTTGTTATATTTGTAGTATCATACTATGATATAAAGAATACAGGAACATGTAACATCATTTGGTATTTGGCTTGCTAATTGAACATAACTACAAATTGCACTGATCTTATGAGCACGCCAGTTCACGGTTTTGGCCTCCGTGGTCTAAAGGTAGCGTACCAAATTCTACTTAGTAGGTCAAGTACTTGACTTTGTCATACGTTTTTCAGGTAACTACGGCTCAGGCTGTATGGATGATGATGGGATGAATTGGTGGAATGAAAACAGTGGGAGGAAGCGGGACCACCCCGGAAACTCCCACGCACACGGTATTTGTCCACCACAAAGCTCACATAGCATCTGGGTGGTAGTTCTGTACGGATCCAATGACTACGGAATAACGTAGCAGAAACTCCCTACTCTGTAAATATATACTGCTAATATTCGTAAGTTTCAAGCTTGTAAAAGAACGTAGCTGTTTTGTCTTTCTATTAAGGTTTACGATATTTCTATCGTATCTTGTCTGAGCTGCAAAACGAGAGGTAATACATTTATCGATTTATGGTTAGGGATTGGTCCTTTAAAACATTTAATTAAATCGAGAGGTGATAGAAGCATACTCTCCCGCGAAAAACGTACATTTTCTTTTGTGACAGATGATAACACTACTTCAAGTTTCACTATTGAATTCATATTGTTTGGAAATCTTCGTTTCATACTGTGAAACGATACTCACTTCTTTTAGTTTGGTATTGGTACTGGTAACTCCTCTAATATATGCAACAAGTTGAAACTCTTAGTCATAGATTAAAAATGTAGCAATACACGTTGAAACCGAGCTTGGCTAACTTCAGCTACTTCTTTTTTGAATAGGGATTGGTGGAAAGTATTCTTGGGATGCTGAATTCTTGGAGGAACATTTCCTTACGACTCTGATATATTTTTAAAAAGCCGTATTTTGATATCTCCTATTGTTTTGATCTATGGAAAAAAGAATTGAAATAGGAAGTAATAGTCAATTTGAACCACTTCCTGTTCCGGTAGGGTGTTGACAATAATTATGGTATGTTGCCTAGAGACGGTAAATCGTTTGGACAAAAATGTTCTATCTGTTACTGTTTTTGCTCTATGGCGAGGAACGTTCAAACATAATATGGCTAATTTTAACAAATTCTGCTTTGATCAAAGCTGCCACGGAGATGGAGGAGGCTATTCTTGAGACGATGAATCGATTGCAAAAAGCCACTTTTAAATATCTTTTACCATTTTTGCTCTACGGAAATCAGTATTGGAACAGGAAGTACTAGTAAATTTGAACAATTTCCAGTTTTAGTAGAGTTATATGGATAGTAACGATATGTTTCTTGAGAGGCTGAATCGTTTGCTTAAAACTGTTTCTAGCTATCTGCTGCCGTTTTCATTCTATAGCGATAAACGTTGAAACCGTTATTGAAACCAGAAGTTATTATAAATTCTAACTACAGCCGAATTTAGTATTGTAGATATTTGTCTTCAGACTCTAAATCGTTTGCAGAAACCACTTCTCACTATCCGTTATCATTATCTTTATATATCGACAAACGTTGAAATCGGAAATGGCTAATTTGAAGCAATTCCGGTTTGAGTAGAAGGTTAACGGAGGAAATAAAATATATTCTTTGGATACTGAATTAATTGCAAAAGACCACATTTTGAAGCATTTACTATTTCTATTAGGCGGAAATTGGAAATTGAAACCGGAAGTAATAGTAAATTTCAACCATTTATAATTTCGGTAGAATATTTTGTGTACCCATGATGTTGACTCTAGATGGTAACTCGTTTTCAAAAATCAGTTCTCGCTATGTTACCGTTTTATGCTATGACGATGAAAGTTGAAACTGTTGTTGAAACCGGAAGTAATAATAAATTTAAACCATTTTCAATTTTGGTAGAGATTGTGAATGACCATGATATGTTGCCTATACACGCGCAATCGTTTACAAAAAAAAAAACCGTTTTCACGTATGTTACCGTTTTCATCTATGGGTTAAATGTTAGAACCGGAAATTGCTAATTTGAACCACTTCTGGGTTCAATATAAAGTTAACGGATGAGATGGAACCTATTCTATTCATTGGATGAAGAATCAATAGCAGAAAACCATTTCTCTATACAGAGGCGGATCCAGGACCGACTTCTGGGGGGGCGGTGAGTTGTCATAATGCTACTTTCAAGGGTTCCAAACTCTGGGATGGATTTTATTTATATATAAAAAATAAGAAAGTTTCCTCTTCTGGGGGGGAGATCGCCCCGATCGCCCCCCCTTGGATCCGCCCCTGTCTCTATATCACTTTCTGTCTTTGCTTTGGTATCTGTCAACAGACACACGGATTAAACCACTCTATAAGATTTCCGACTTTATGCACAGCACAATTTGGTAGTTTGAAACCTGTCTTTGGTTCCATAAATATTATTAACACTAGCATATCAATGATACTCTTGTGTATGATTCAAAAAGTTAGCCGTGAAATTTAATCTAGATTGGAAGTAGTTGTGGAAAGGCCTCTTGCTATAACAGATTTGTGGGTATTCAGATAAAACCAACATAATATTTCTATTTCACAACGAGTGAGTAATGCATAGGTCATTTCTACTGTATATCAACTTCACGGACCAAAGCGACTTGTGACTTGATGTGAAACCATTTGTTAGTTCTTCAAGGTCAATAACAACAAAATAGCTAATACTAGCACTACACGCGACCCATTACTTCGATAGAAGAGGCAGATTCAATAGACGTGTTTACGTATAAAAGAAGCCCTCCGGCACTTAGGCTGGGTGGAAGCAACAACATTCTATGCGAAAGAACGCTGTTTGTTCTATCTGTTCGAGTTTGCTTGTGTGTCTGTCTGTGTGCGGCCTGGGGATCAGACGAGTTGACAAAAAGTTACTAAATTTTAATAACGGATACTTTTGTCCAGGCCCCAGACCAGGACCAAGTGGTTTTTATTTTTAAAAAATCGAACCAGGGGTCTCAGGGGAGGGGGACGTTTACCGAGACATGTAATAATATTAGGAAATTGCCGATATTTGTGTCGAATTCATAGTTTTCACGGTCACTGAGATCAATGGTGACACTTCAATTAGCTATGACTTTCAAAATCAGCTACCATTGCGTGCGGGCCGGGGTCACCGGGAGGGGGGAGATGTACAGAAACACGTAAAAATAATCCAAAATGACCTATATTAGTATCAAATCCTTAGTTTTCACGGTCGCTGAGATGAATGGTGATTCTTCCAAAGGCGTTGAATTCTAAATACAGCTCCCATCGCTTGGGAGCCAGAGGCGTTCTTTTTAAATTTTGAACCAGGGAGTCTCAAGGGGCGTTTCCCGCGATATGTAAAAGTAGTAGAAAATTACCGATATATTTTCGTTTCGTTGTTCAGTTTGTTTACATAGATATTTTATCTGACCCATGCGAAAAGTGATTATTTTCAGCTAGTTATTATTAAATGCAAGAAATAAATTATTAATAATATATAGGGTGGCCCAAAAGTACGTATACAGTACCGTACTGATCAGCTCATTGCATTTTATATAATTTCTTATTTTTATCCTTCAGGTAAACTTAGTTTCTTTATTATTTGTTCTTAATATGTTTTTACTTACATCTTAAGCTCAGAAGAGCCGAAGCAAATAAACTCATACACTAGAATGTTATAGTTGATCAATACAGAGGTGTATGCCTACGTTTGGACTACGTGAACAGATAGGAGTGCATTTTGAAAGAAAGAAACGAAAATGTAAACATACATAACCGTATTTGACTTTACATAATCTATCCTAAAACGCGGTCACTAATCTAAGATAATGTAGGAAAAAATACAAGAAAGTAATTAAAAATAATAATAAATATGAACACATAAAAATATATTTTGAAAGAAAAAAGTTCCTCTGGCAGAACTTGTTTACTCCAGACGCCGAAACGTTAACCAGAGTTGGAGTGGGTGAGTGGGTCAGTGGGTCGAGTTTTCTGAGTGGGACGTGGGTCAACAGCATGTGACCCACCACCCACTGTGACCCACTGGGACCCATCACCCACCATGACCCACTCTGCTAACTGCATTGTAAACAGCATTTTCTGAACAGCATATTTTTTTTCACCCTCGACTCTAACCATAGAAAGTAAAAACTAAAAAGAAGAACATTGAAGAAACAGTTGAAGTTAAATTTATATCATGGCAGTCACGGTGGTTCATATCAAGGACTGCCTAATATCAATATTAGGCAGTCAACTAATATCGATCGTTTTCGATTATTTTTAGAAATCAATCCTATATATAGAAAATTCCCCCCCCCAACAAAAGGGAGTTTTAAAAAATGATATTGAGATTAGGGCCTAACTATGTATATGCCAAATGTCATTTCAGTTGACTTTGATTGATGTTGATGATCACACATACATAGTTAATAGTTATATTAAATTTTTATATAATAATTCATACATTATAGGTGGTTCAAAATAAAGCAAGTACTTAGCTCCTCTAAAAACTCTTAGGCTCTGTCTGAAAAGTCAAGAAGTAAGTCCTATTGCTATTATTACAATTGCAAATATGATCAATTTCCTAAAGTTCTGCAAGAGTGCCTGAAGTTCTTTCTTCAATAGAAACAAATGAAAAAGAAGAAAAAAGAAGGCCTTGAAAGTAAAACGTAAACAAATTCACCAGTGCTCAGAAGAAGCTGTTTACAATGCACTGAGCAGAATGGGTTGGTGAGTCATAGTAGTTCGGTGGGTCAGCGTGGGTCAGAACGGATTGTTTGGTCAAAGTGGGTCACGGTGGGTTGTGTGTTGCAGTGAGTCATATCCTGTTGACCCACAACCCACTTAAAAATCTTAATCCAATTGACCCACTGACACTCCATTATTTCAGTCATTTTTACCGAAATCCAGAACATCAACATTTTCGATTACTTTCCAAAATTGGCCCTGTAGTGGCGAAACGGTCAGTGAGTAGTGGTTGTGCCTATTAAATCCTTTTCTCAGAATCACAATATCTACAACATATCACAGTTTCAGTCATTTTTACCGAAATCCAGAATATCACCATCATTGGTTACTTTCAAGTGGCCTGGTTGTGGCCAAACGGTCAGTAATTATTGGTTGTACCCATTAGGACATTTTCTCAGAATCACAATATCTACAACATATCACAGTTTCAGTCATTTTTACCGAAATCCAGAACATCAACATTTTCGATTACTATCCAAAAAGTCATCTCGTAGTGTCCAAACGGCCAGTGATTATTGGCTGTGCCCATTAAGACTTTCTCTCAGAATCACAATATCTACAACATATCACAGTTTCAGTCATTTTTACTGAAATCCAGGACATCAACATTTTCGGTTACTTTCAAGAAAGTGGCCTGTAATGGCCAAACGGAAATTGATTAGTGTGTCTGTCCATTAAGTCCTTTTATCGGAATCACAAGATTTACAACATATCACAGTTTCAGTCACTTCTGTCGAAATCCAGAACATCACCATGTTCCGTTACTTTCAAGAAAGTGGCGCGGTAGTGGCCAAACGGTCAGTAATTATTAGTTGTGCCCATTAGGACATTTTCTCAGAATCACAATATCTACAACATATCACAGTTTCAGTCATTTCTAGCGAAGTCCAGAAAATCAACATATTCGATTACTTTCCAAAAAGTGGCCCTGTAGTGGCCAAACGTTGAGTGATTAGTGGTTGTGCCCTTTTCTCAGAATCACAAGATCTACAACATATCACAGTTTTATTTTTTCGAAATCCAGAACATCATCTTCGATTACTTTCAAGAAAGTGGCCTGGTTGTGGCCAAAGGTCAGTGATTAGTTTGTGTGCCCATGGAGACCTTACAAGATCTAAAACATATCACTTTTCAGTCATTTGTACCTAAATCCAGAACATCACCATGTTCCGTTACTTTAAAAAAGTGGCCCTGTAGTGGCCAAACGGTTACTGATTAGGTGTTGTACCATTTTCTCAGAATCACAAGCTCTACAACATATCACAGTTTCAGTCATTTTTACCGAAATCCAGAACATCACCATTTCGGTTACTTTCAAGAAAGTGGCATGGTTGTGGCCAAAGGTCAGTGATTAGTTTGTGTGCCCATGGAGACCTTTTCGTGGAATCACAAGATCTATAACATATCAAAGTTTCAGTCATTTTTACCTAAATCCAGAACATCACCATGTTCCGTTACTTTCAAGAAAGTGGCCCGGTAATGGCCAAACGCTCAGTATTTATTGGTTGTGCCCATTAGGACATTTTCTCAGAATCTCAAGCTCTACAACATATCACAGTTTCAGTTATTTTTACCGAAATCCAGAACATCACCATCTTCGGTTACTTTCAAGAAAGTGGCCTGGTTGTTGCCAAACGGTCAGTGATTAGTGGGTGTGCCCACTGAGACCTTTTCTCGGAATCAGAAGATCTATTACATATCACAGTTTCAGTCATTTTTACCGAAATCCAGAACATCACTGTAGCCCTGTAGTGGCCAAACGCTCAGTAATTATTGGTTGTGCCCATTAGGACATTTTCTCAGAATCACCACATCTACAACATATCACAGTTTCAGTCATTTTTACCGAAATCCGGAACATTATCATGTTCCGTTACTTTCAAAAAAGTGCCCTCGTAGTGTCCAAACGGCCAGTGATTATTGGCTGTGCCCATTAAGACTTTTTCTTACAATCACAATGGTTACAACATATCGCAATTTCAGCCAATTTTACCGAAATCCAGGCCATCAATATTTTCGGTTACTTTCAAGAAAGTGGCCTGGTTGTAGCCAAAGGTCAGTGACTAATGGTTGTGCCTATTAAGACCTTTTCTTAGAATCACCACATCTACAACATATCACAGTTTCAGTCATTTTTACCGAAATCCAGAACATCACCATGTTCCGTTACATACAAAAAAGTCGCCCTGTAGTGACCAAAAGTCAATGATTAATGGTTGTGCCTATTAAGACTTTTTCTTAGAATCTCCACATCTACAACATATCACAGTTTCAGTCATTTTTACCGAAATCCAGAACATCACCATGTTCCGTTACTTTCAAAAAAGTGGCCTAACGGTCAGTAATTATTGGTTGTGCCCATTAGGACATTTTCTCAGAATCACAATATTTACAACATATCACAGTTTTAGTCATTTTTACCGAAATCAAGAACATCGCCATCTTCGGTTACTTTCAAAATAGTGGCCTCGTGGTGGCCAAACGATCAGTGATTAGTGGTTGTGCTTATTAAGACCTTTTCTCAGAATAACAATATCTACAAAATATCACAGTTTCAGTGATTTTACCGAAATCCAGAACATGGCCATCTTCGGTTACTTTCAAGAAAGTGGCCTCGTTGTGGCCAAACGATCATTGATTAGTGTTTGTGCCCATTAAGACCTTTTCTCAGAATTACCACATCTACAACATATCACAGTTTCAGTCATTTTACCGAAATCCAGAAAGTGGCTATCTTCGGTTACTTTCAAAATTGTGGCCTCGTGGTGGCCAAACGATCAGTGATTCGTGGTTGTGCTCATTAAGACCTTTTCTCAGAATCACAACATCTACAAAATATCAGAGTTTCAGTGATTTTACCGAAATCCAGAACATGGCCATCTTCGGTTACTTTCAAGAAAGTGGCCTCGTTGTGGCCAAACGGTCATTGATTAGTGTTTGTGCCCATTAAGAACTTTTCTCAGAATCTCAATATCCACAACATATCACAGTTTTAGTCATTTTTACCGAAATCAAGAACATCGCCATCTTCGGTTACTTTCAAAACAGTGGCCTCGTAGTGACCAAACGGTCAGTGATTGGTGGTTGTGCTTATTGAGACTTTTTCTCAGGATCACAACATCTACAACCCATCACAGTTTTACTGATTTTCATTGAAATCCAGAATATCACTATGTTTGGCTGTTTTAAAAAAAAGTAGCCCTGTAGTGGCCAAATATCAGTGTTTGGTGGTTATGGCCATTAGGACGTTTTCGGAATCACAGTATCTACAACATCACGGTTTAAGTATTTTTGTCCAAAATCTCGAATGTCGTTTTCTTCGGCTCTTTTGTAAGAAAGTGGCCTCATGGTGGCCAAACGGCCAACGATTTTTGGTTGTGTCCATTGAGACATTTTCTCAGGAACATAATATCTACAACATAACATGGTTCCAAGCAATTCCACCGAAATCCAATTTCCATAAAGATTGTTCGGGGTCCTTTCTCATTTCGAAGGAGCATTGCCTCTGTAAAACTTCTCTGTGAAAAACTTCAAAACCCGTATTTTGTACTTTGAAGTCATCTTTGCATCGGCAGAGTATCGTTTCTTTAATTTGGTCCTTTTAAATCAAAGGTACCCTTTTTTAAAAGGGACCCTTTGCCTCCTTTAACCTGTTCTCCGAAAGAAACAAAAAAAAAACATGTGTGCATTTATTTTCGGTCTAGTATATATGTGCCAAGTTTGAAGAAAATCAGATGAATAGAAATCCTTGTGAAGCTATCTCCTTTATAGTTTCACTTTTTGGACTTGACAAGTCGTTTGTCCCGAAGTCCTCAATTTCTTTATTACCTCAAATTGCATTGTAAATAAATGCACTTGCAAATTTGCAATATTATATACTGTAATTTCTTAGCCGATACAATTTTCTGTCCCCGAAAAACAAGAAAGCACCCGTCAAAAGCAATTCCTCGAACTTTCCCCTAGAATTTATCATAAGAAAGTTTTTTGTTCCTCTCTCTCAGAGATTTGCATCCCATTTACCTTTAGGGCCAGTCATTGACAAAAGGTACTCACATGACCGCTATATACAGACATGCTCTTAGGTAGGTCAGAGATTGGGAAAGTAGACGATTTTTAATAATAATAATAATAATAATAATAATAATAATAATAATAATTATTATTATTATTATTATTATTATTATTATTATTATTATTATTATAACAATTAGGTTTACAACTAAGGTCCCATCTCTTTATCTTGTATGAGAGGCAAGCTAGTCAGCTAAGCCATTGGTGTTCCTTATTCTGTGTTTCTCTCTCTTTCTGTGTTGTGTGGATGTTTGTTTTGGGGTGTTAGGCTTTTATATTAAACCTTTACATTATATAATCTTTTTCTTTTTTACGAGATTTTCTTTTGGAAAAGGAAAGAAACTGCTTTCCTCTTATGTGTGTTTCTTACCATTCACCTTGTTTGAACTGCTTACGTAAGATGATTTTGTAACTTTTATGTCATCCATTGCCATAAGATAATAAAATGGTAAGTCTTAACAATTTATTTTATTCTCTTGTTTGCAGTTTGCCACACTGATATATTTGTAACAAAATTGAGGTTTGGTCCAACGCCTTTCGAATGTGCAACCAACCCAAGCGCTGAGCTTTTTGGGTTGCCTGCTATTGCAGGAAAGGGAGAATTGCAGTTGGTAATGCACTTTTGGAGTCGTGTATACAATATATTTACAAAGTTAGGCCCGAGAAGGCCCGATAAATATGATTTATATTTTAAAATTTACGGCCCAAGCCCGGCCCGGACCCGAAATAATATATCCCTAGTAGGCCCGAGTCCAGCCCGCGGGCAGGGCCGCGGTGGCTCACTGGTAGAGTGTTCGCCTCTAGTGCTTTGGGATCCTTGGTTCGATCCTAGCTCTCGCCAAGTCAACTTTGTGGTGGACAAATACCGTGTGTGTGGGTTTCCTCAGGGTTCTCCCGTTTCCTCCCAATTTCTTCATTCCACCATTTCATTCATATCTCCTCATCACCGTCTCCTTCAGGATAGCGGGCATAATCGTGGGAGGTAAAACTTAAAAATTTTATTTTTTCCGTCCCACAGGCCGGGTCAAACTTGAGCTCCTGCAGACCTCTAATACACGGTGGTGTTATAATAATAATAATAATAATAATAATAATAATAATAATAATAATAATAATAATAATAATAATAATAATAATAATAATAATAATAAAGTTGTAGTAGTAGTAAGTATCATTGATAATAATTATACTATGTAGAATATTTGAAGAAAGTACTTAAAACTACACACAGCATTTGGCTCGTTTTGGCTCCATTCGACTCGAAACTTGAGTCAATTTCGAATCGAGTTTCGAGTCGAGTTGGAGGGAATTTTTCGAGCCGAGTTCTCAAGTCGAGTTCAAAGTTGTCTGTTTCGAGTCGAGTCGAGTTTCAGTGAAAACTCGTTCGAACTCGCTCGTGTCCATTCCTATATTTCGCAATCAACAGTTTAGAAGGTCGGTGCCCCACCCAATATTCTTTTTTCTTTTTTAGGAAAATACGAAACATGTATTCTCTTATGTTACGTCTACTATATCTGTGCACAGTTTCATTCACTTCGGTCCACTTCTTCTTGCCTTTTGGGCATCAACTTTCAAAGTTTTGGGTGGGGACTTTTGCTCCCTAAAACAGTTTTTGTATAAAATAAAAAAAAACTCATATTCGTTTATTTTTTTGCGTATTGTCACTACACAAAGTTTCATGTGATTGTTTTGCAATTGTTCATGTCCTTTAGGCACTTCTGACATACTGTATTTAGCACTTTTGATATTTCGTGATCAAAGGTTTGGAGGTGTCCGTGCCCCACCGAACCTTCTTAAAAAAAAATGTATTCTTTCATTTTACGTCTTTGATCCACTTCTTCTTCCCTTTCGGGCGTCAACTTTCAAAATTTTGGGTGGGGACTTTTGCCCTCTGAAATCGCTTTTTCGCATAAAGTAAAAACCCGGATTCGTTTATTTTATGTGTAGCATCTACCTGCCAAATTTTATCAAAATCGGAATGTTACCGTTGGGAAGTGTGACATGTTGGTATTATATGTATGTGAATTAGAAAGAAGTCCTTCTTCTGTAGGAAGAGAGTGAAGATTTTACTTGAAACAGTACTCCCTGCTTGTGTAGTTGCTAGCGCGTGTGACTTGCACACAAGGTCTCAAGTTCGATCCCCATTGAGAGTTTATTATACAAGTTTTTCCCTCAAATTTACGAGTTTCGTATATACTTGGCACATCTTTAAAAAAAATTAAATTTTCAAGTGTTCTGGAATTTATTAATGTAGAGAAAAATGACTGTTTTATATAAACACGTCTCCATATTAGAAATTTTAGTTTGGAGTTTATGATTCATTCCCGTTCTGCCTAAAGGCCCTCCAGCACTTTGTAGAAAATATTTTAAATGATCATATCTTTAGGCAGAACGGGAATTCCCGTTCTACCTAATCTTTGGAGACAGGGAATTTTATGCTGGAAGGATTTTTTAAGGGAAATGTAGCACCGAATTGCTTGACTCCTAGCGAGATTTTATGCACATCGGAAGTCATGTAGGTTCATATGATGGCTGCAGTAACGAGAGCGGAGCAAAACCCAAGCGATAAAAAAAATCCAAGAAAAATTCTGACAAGGCGAACAAAATCCTATGAACAGCATTATATGAGTACATATTTGATTTACCAGTGCTCGCCCTATATGATATTTTTTTTTCCTTCAATTGTCACATTTTCTTTCTTTTAAAATACGGAAAACCCAATAAAGCTTATTCCCCTAAAAGTGTTATAATAAAAGGGTAGATTGGCTTTAGTTACTTATACACTCACATGAAAAGTTCTGGATACTCGTATAAACTATACATTTAATATATTTGAAATACGTTCAGCATGTTATTGTCAGACCATTGATTTTAATTGTAAAAACTAACTGTGATGTTATTTGATTATTTGATTATCTTCATGAAGTAGCATATAGGAGTCTTATTTTGAACGTTGTATAAATATTTATTTATTTTAATTCTGAAATACTGATCAAGATATTATTTAGGAAAGATCAAAATGTGTAATATAGTCTATACTTACTACAGACATGTTCGAATTATTAGACTCAATATTCAGTTTCTAAATATTTTAGAGTTCTTACAATATTACATCAGAAAACGCCTTTCAACTTAGTCCAAATTACTGTTCTGTAACTCTGTTCTAATTTCTTTTGGTCATGGCACATGCTTTTCAATATCAATTAAACAAATGCGTACGTGACATTTAAATATAAATACTATACAGTGTGTATATCTAAATTGAAAAAAAAATGAAATGAAATACTTACAAGAAAATGATCTCTCACACAAAGATCACTATTTCGTATAAAATCCGTTATTCTTTATTAAGTCTTTTATCTTTTGTGGCATGCTATATACGAGTTTAGCACATTTTGACTTCAACTCAGCATCATGATACCCCAAATTGTTGATCTCCTCGATCAATTAATGTTTGGTTGTAATATGATTCTTCTTTAGTTTTTCCTTCATGAAGCTCCAGGGATTTTCAATCGAGTTCATATCTGGACTATTGGCCGGCCACGGAAGAACACTAATTTCATTGTTCTCGAAGAATTCTGTCACAGTTTTGGCCCGGTGGGATGGGGCTCCATCATACATAAAGATGAAGTGTGCGTCATCAAACCAGATTGCAGTCTGGGGAAGCAGTTCTTCTTGAATAACTTGTAGGTATTGGTTGTGCTTGTATTATTGAGTTCTCAGTATTTTTAAAAGGTTACTTCAATAAAGCGAAGAATTACAGATAACATTTTAGGTGCACGACATCATCATCATCATAGGTATTCTGCCATTATTAGCAGGTCACTTGCTGCAACTGAGAAACTTCCATGCTCCACGGTCTTCCGCTATCCTCTTTCTCATCACGTACAATTTTTCTGTTTTGATATCGTCCATCAATTGTAGTCTCATTCAGCTCTCCCTCTGTCAAATGTGTGTGACAGTTGAAGAAAAGAATAATCATCCTTTTATTAAGCTGCGCGTATGATGCTATCCCTTGATTTTAGTTCATTTTGTCAGAATTTTCAAGGTCTTGTCCTCTTTAATTTTGTCCTGCATTCGTAATAATCTGTTTACTAATTCTAACAAAGTCTGTAAGAAGAATAACCAAATCTTCAAGTTTCATCATAAATTTTAGATGTTATTCTACTTGTTTTTTTTTTTTTCGGAAAAATGACTAGAATACAGTTCTGTCATTAGTAGTGTTATTCACATCTACTTTAGTAAAAATGAATGTAATTTTTTAACATCTGCATGAAAATGGAAAATCGATTGATTCAGCTGCAGGAAAGCCGTCTGTCATTGTGACTTAAATGAACATAAAACAAACCTAATTCGACCTAATATCAAGTCATTTCACATCAAAATTTTATTCAGTTTTCCAGAAGTTCATTTCTAACATGCTAAGGCTCTCAGTACGTAAAATATGTCACAGTTCGCATCCTCAAGAGATGTTTGGCCACATATTAAGTAAACAATGCAAGAAAACGCATAAGGAGGACCTTAGGAAAGAGTCTTAGTCTTGTACATCACAACTCCTTTTTCAGCATCACCTTATCAGCTGATTTGCCTTCTATACATAATTCTATACTATATGCGATAACATACTTCTATTCTCATATTTATATTGTGAATGTACAAGCTTGTAAATAGCACCAATACAAAATATCAATATCACACATTCAAATACTTATGTTTTTTTTTTTTTTTTTCATAGAGTTTCAACCAAATCAAAAGGTCAGATATGGTAGAGCGTTCACCTCTGGTACTAGGGGTCTCGGGTTCAAACCCTGCTCCC
The DNA here is from genome assembly GCF_964235325.1 of Thermobia domestica. Taxonomy (NCBI): domain Eukaryota; kingdom Metazoa; phylum Arthropoda; class Insecta; order Zygentoma; family Lepismatidae; genus Thermobia; species Thermobia domestica. The sequence goes on from NC_137458.1 coordinate 177,770,229, forward strand.
ACCAAGTGAACTTTGTGGTGGACAAACACCGTGTGCATGGGTTTTCTCGGGGTTCTCCCGTTTCCTCCCACTTTCTTCATTCCACCATTTCATTCATTGCTCATTATCACCGTCTCCTTTAGCCTAACCGGCATAACTCAAAATTTCATTTCATTTTTTTCAAAAGGTCAGATAATCGGGGATAAGGGCCGTCTTATGCACCCTCTTGGATTATGGCCAAACCTCTTGGGGGTGTAAAATATGATACCTTTTATTTACTGCTAACCTTAGCATTTTGGACATGAATTACTGGAAAACTGAGAAAAATTTTGTTTTGAAATGACTAATTAAGTTTGTTTTATGTTTGTTTCAGTTACAATGTCAAACGACTTTCTTGCAACAGAGTCAATCAATTTTTCATTTCTCTGCAAGTGTTTTAAAAATATCATATTCATTTTTACTAAAATAGATGTGAATAATACTGCTAATAACAAAACTTTTTCTACTCATTTTTCCGAGAAGAACAAGTAGAATAACATTTAAAATTTATGATGAAACCTGAAGAAATAGTTATTCCTCTTATAGAATCTCTCACAATTAAGAAGAAGAAAATTCCTAGAAGAAATCCCTCCCTGTACAGAATTCCCCACCTCCAAAGATTAAGCAGAACGGGAATTATTGAAGCTTTCATAGTCTGAAAAACTTTTGGTTTGCTTTTAATATATAAAAAGCATGCTCCCCTACACTGAGAAAAAAATGTAGGTGGCGTACTTAAAAACGTAGGTTGCATTCGTAATTCCTGTAGTTTTTGGACTTCACGTACAACCGTATATAACATCCTGCAGCAAACGTATAGCTGAAAAAGTATGTATTATACGTACTGTCTGCATAAGTGCAATGACGTCATTCGTGTGACGTCATCTGCAGTAACAAGTATATACGGAGGTGATATCTAGCTTTGTGACGTCAGGACCGTATGTAGCATGTGGGTTAATAATGACGACACACACTGACTATGAGGACGGAGCATAATTTCAAGAAGTATGCAATATACGTTCTGTACGTATGTTTCTTGCGTTCAACCCCGAGACAGCATCTATATTGTACTTATGCCCCGTACGCATGACTAGATACAGTATACGTATTGTACGTATGCATTATACAGATTTTCCTTATGTCGCACACAGCTTGTCCAGATACAACATACAGAATATCCGTATGCACCATACAGAGTGCACATATGTAACTTACAGACTATCTGCATGCAGTATATAGATTATACTTATGTCGCGTACAGGTTGGCCATATGTAATGTATGGATTGGATGCATGTAGCTAATTGGTTGTCTATATGAAATATACGGATTTTACCTGTATCGCATACGTATTGCCTTCTTGTAATATATGGATTTGTCATATACAGGATCTAGATTGTACGTATAGTGCACCATTATTAAAGTGCTACAACTTACTGCAAAATGCATGATACATTCTTACTGTAATGTTGTCAAATATTGTTTTACTCTGTATGAAAACAAAAATAGCTTAAAACATGGTTGATCTCCTTTGTGCCAATAATAATAAAATTAACAATACTACACTTTTCAAATCTTAGTTTAGAGCAGTGAAACTGTCCATAGAAATGTATTTACCTGCAGGGTGTCCTATAAGTTTGGGCTTCCTGCTAATTCGTTGGAAAGCTACTGCAAAGCCAAGTGTTGAGAAGTGACACAAGCGTTAATTTTAAAATTATGGGCACAAAGGAGGTTAACCTTATGTTAAACTATTTTCGTTTTCATACAGAGTAAATCAATATGTGACATATTACTGTAAGAATTTATCACATGGTTTGCAGTTAGTTAGTTGCAGCACTTCAATAATAATGCAAAATGCACAGCCATATACAATCCTATATTCAAACTCAAACAAGATTTACGTACAATCATTTATTAAGCTGTTATCATCCATTACTTGTACGATGTAAAGATTATTTTACCTCATTCTTTTCCTTAATAGTATCTTCTTCTAAAGTTCCCAGGCCGATACCTAATAGTAAGTACAGAATACTCTTAAACATATGCTGTATTCGCTGTGTGACAACGTGGTGACAGCGGAGGCGTTGTGCAGCCATCGATAAACATATTTATCCTTCCCTGCTCTAGATATTCTGCGAATTTGGACTTTCCTGGATGCATCCTTCTTAGTGCAACATTTTAAGCAACGAGCAGTTTAACAGTCTCATACGTTGCTTAAAGAAAGAGCAATGATTCTCAGAATTACTCGGAAGATATATATACAATAATTTAAAATGGTTATTTCAAACTTTGCAATTCAGAGCACGAAAAGAAGTATAGCTAAAGGAACACTGATTTTAGCCAGATAGTAACTAGTAAACTCAATCACACTCAGTACCATTAGTTGCTTGGTGTTATCCGTAAGTCAGAGATCATGGTATCTCATTTCGTGTAGATTTTTGCATTTGTTTAATGCTAAAAATGTATTTTATCGCTAATTGAACCCAGTACCATATATATACCGACAGGACGTACCTTAGTCACAAGATGACATGAGTGAAACACTAAACTATTGGATTGACACCTGCGGCCTTGTCAACACTAGAGAAAGTTACAAAGTGATTAAGTAAATACGGAACATAGTTCATACAAAGTATAGCGATATATGAAGTCTCCGTTTCATACGACTTGAATAAAAGATACATCTGAAAATAGCAACAAAGAAATATATAATGATTTCTCTGGATAATTTGGATTAGTCCAGAATTCGAACACATATACGTTGGTAAGTCCAACTTTTTTTTCTTTTTTTCTTTCTTTATTTTATTTATTTATTTATTTTTTTTACTTCTTTCTTCGGATTTCCAATAAAGTTGACTACTGAAAAGCTGAGTTATAGATTCTGTATTGAAACATCTTCGCTAGACATGTTCAGTATACACATTGTCTTACATACAGAACAATACATAAGTTATTAATGCATGTCTGAAATAATAGTGCTTCGTATAGAAGTTTACTTCATCCAATCGTAATAGCACAAAGATAAAAAATATTGCAAGGGATAATGTTCTTATTACAGAGAAAAAGAATTCAAATGACTTAACACTAACAAACATTTTCTTTAAACAGAGATAATATTTTATTCTAATTTATGGAATAAAGAAATAATTTGTAGTACAGTATCTTTATTAGGGTTATATATTCGTACAAAAGAATGTAAGTACAATTGGGTCTGTCTTCAGAAAGGACGTATTTTTAACGACGGGATGAGATGCATGCTCAGGAGGTTGTAGTGTGAATATGTGTTGTAGATTGTCAGCAAAAACGTTTACTTTTTCTACATCGTCTTGTGCAGGTGAGTTTTGGATTAAAAGAGGATATGGCGTCCTGGTGTATTTGCCACACAGCGCATTGAATCGTTTCCAGTACTTGGAAGGATGATTAGTGTCTGAGAGTTTGTTGCAAGTTTTTACCCAACATCGAAGTTTATAAGCACGTATGTAGTTACGTACTGTGCGCTCTAACTGTTTGTGGTGACGCAATGATTCTGAATTTTGGGTGAGAGTATACTCACGATAAAACTGACGTGAACGTGTTATCATTGTGATGTAATGAGGCGGTAAATTGGGCTGATACGGTCTAGAGGTACTGGTAGATATGGACAAAGTACTGGCTTTCTGGATGGAAGATGTAATTGCGTTTATGGCAGCGTACATATCGTCCTCTGTTGAGGGCGCTTTAAGATGAGCGGTGGAAGTGGAAAGATGACTCTTGTATCTGTCCCAGTTTGCTTTATCGAAGCGAAGGCTTGTGGAAAGAGTAGGTTGGGTTTGATGTGGGTTTGAGCTGTGAGTGTTGATAGAAAGTTTGATTGGGACATGGTCGCTGCCAAGTGGATCTAGAACTTCTATGAAGCTGCGTGAGGCAAGATTTGCCGTCGTGATGACTATGTCCGGCGTTGTATTAGATATGGGGCTAGTTGGTTTGGGAAGATCGTGAATAATCCCAGTGGTATGAGTGGTGAGGAAATTTCTGAAGTTCGTTCTGTCCTGCTCTGTCGGACTGTGCATATTAAAGTCTGCCATAATGATATAATGGTTGAAGTTGTCGGAAATGAATTGAACAAATGCGGTAGGTAATGGGTGACCAGGCCGTATGTAGATTGTTGCAACAGTAACAGTGAGGTTTCTAAAATAGAGTGATATGATAACGTATTCTGGAAGATGAGGAGTATTGCAGATGTGGCGTCGGTGAGGAATCTTATGGAGGAAACCTATGGCCGTACCACCATGGGCACGTTGAGCTGGTAATTTGAAGTCATCGCGTAACAAGGAATATTCGGGTATGCGACATGTTATAGAGGGTATTAGAAATGTTTCGTTCAGCAGAAAAGCACTGGCATGTTCTTCCATGAGTAACGTTTCGAAGAGCACTTTGTTTCGTCGAAGAGAACGGATGTTAAGAAATAAGAACACCAGAGCCATGGTTGGAAGTATCAGGTATGGAAGTATGAAAATGGACTGTGTTTCCAGAATAGGTGGCAGTAAAATTTATATTGAACACCAACCATACCGCCTTCAGAGCATATCAGAAGTACCTCGTTACTGGCTGTGAGTATTTGCATTGTTTTTTATTGTTTGGTATGAGCAAAGCTTTGCGAAATATTTTTCGCATTCATGGCAAGTAACTAATAAGATTCTATGTTTTCTGTAATGGGTCACAATAATGTTGTTGTAAACCTGTGAATCATCTGACAACAGTTACACAGATAGCAGTGCTTCTATCTATTTTCTTTATCTGTTATTCTTTTGTCTTAGCAAGTATGAAAAGATGGTAGAACTGTTGCCTATGTAACTGTTGTCAGACGATTCACATTTTTCCAACAATATTATTGTGGCCGACTACAGAAAACATAGAACATTATTCGTTACTTGGCATAAGTGCCAAATATATTTCGCAAAGCTTTGCTTATATTAAACGATAAATACCAATGCAAATTCTCTCAGGTAGTAACGAGTTATTTCTGATATGCTCGGAAGGCGATGTACTTGGTGCTGAACTCCATGCAACCTATTCTGGACCAACAGTTCATTTCCAAATCCACCCTATCGAAGTTTACGTTTAATATGGCAGCTTCCATTTGCAATATTTTTTGTATTTTCGTAATGGCGTATAGCTTCTTATTTATGAACATACGCTCACTATTGACACATCAAGTACTATTCACGCAGTTATTCCAGGAAGAACACATCTCAGCCTTCGCACTCAATGAAACTTATCTGGCTCCTTATCTACAGTGTTACATACCAAAATATAACTTACTACGTCATGATGCTCCGTCTGGACCCCGTCTATACGGCGGTACAGCTATCGGCATTAGCACTCGTCTACCATACCGCACTGTTACCGTGCTTCAAACTTTCAATCTGCCTGAATACAATGTAACTACTCTCTACCTTCGGGGTCGCACAGTCACATTTGCCACAATCTATGTTCGGCCAGGAAAGATTCTCAGCTATGATTTCTTTCGTTTCATTGATACGCAATCCCGGCATTATATTATCATGGCAGACTTGAATTTCCATAGTAGAACACAGCGCGACAAACAGCAATTTCTTGATTTTATACAAACTTCCACTACAGGAGAATTTCACATCTTGCCACAACCTACGAGGCCAGCTAGCAACACAACGCCTGACGTAGTAATAACCTCGTCTTCTCTTTCTGCTCTTATTAACATTACTGTACTAGATTCCATCGGCAGCGATCATGTTCCCGTTAAACTAGAACTGCATTAACAGTGAAGTCGTCAAATCACTTACCAGCTAGAAAAATTTATCTATATCATAAGGCTAATTGGGATCAATACCGATCCACAATAGACGACGCCATTAGCACACTCACTATACCTACCTCGCAGCACAGTCTTGATCACGTTATCACTGACCTTACTGCAGCAATTCAAGGAGCAGCGGAACATTCTATTCCGTCTACTCATGTACAACCGCATAAACCTATTTTGCCACCAAGATATCTTGCACTAATTTCTGCTTCACGTCGAGCTTATCGTGAATATAGAACCAGTGGCAACTTGGAGGCACAGCGCTTACACCGCCAATATCTCCGAATAACACACAACTACATTGTAGCATACAAGAAAAGACAGTGGATTTTAACGTGTAATACTCTTACTGCAGAAACTCATCCCAGCAAATATTGGCGTAAATTCAACCAACTTACTAGCAAAACGTCTCGTACACCCTATCCTCTTATTCACAACCATCAAGCTCTTAATAATGACATCGACAAGGCTAATATTTTTGCTACATTTTTCCAAGAAGTCTTCACTCCTCTTTCTGGAGGGCACACACCGCACCGCCTTCAAACTTCGATCAATCGTCACGCCGATCCGACCGCTCCTCATCTACAGCCTTCTGACCACCATACTCTGGAACCTAATAATCTACTTACTCAGGCTATAGACCCAGATGACATCAGGGCTATTCTAGCAACCAAACGCAGTACGGCACATGGATTCGACTCCATCACATATGCTCTCATCAAACAAGCACCTCCTTCTTTCATTCTGATTCTAAGCCATATTTATACTTTTATCCTGCGCACTGGCTTCTTTCCGCTCGATTGGAAGTATTCTAAAGTTCTTTTATTTCCTAAGCCTAAGAAACCACCATCCGACGTACAGTCGTATCGCCCGATCCATTTAACAAGTTGTCTCTGCAAATTATTAGAACGTATACTCGTTCGTCGGCTCCACGACCATCTCCTCATGCACAATCTTCTGCCGATCCATCAAGCCGGGTTCCGACCGCACTTCAGTACACTCGATCAGCTCTTAAGACTCGCCACTGCTATTTATAACCAATACAACAAGGGATTTCCTTCTTGTTTAGTTACGTTTGATTTGGAAAAGGCATTTGATAAGGTCCTGGCTTGATATACAAATTACATAACTATATGCTGCCCATATCTTACATACGATTAATCAATACTTTCTTAACAGGACGTCTTGCATATATTTCTATTAACAACGTTTTATCACACCCCATATTCTTACATTCTGGCGTACCTCAAGGTTCTTCTCTGTCTCCTTTGTTATATCTACTGTACGTTGCTGATCTCAGACTGACTCCTCACGTCCAAGTCTACCAATTCGCCGATGACACAGCATTTCTCACAACAGCTCGCACTATCCAGCGTATTAATAGACTCATGCAGCCAGCTATCGACACATTTGTCCGTTGGTGTCAGGTCTGGAGACTCAGTATTAACTCAGCGAAAAACAATCTCTAGTCTTTCTACCACCACGTAGACGATCCAGAGTGTTTCGCAATCCGAATTTATTAAATATTCACGTGGACGACACGCCAGTTCCTTTCACATCATCTCTTACTTACCTTGGGGTGATATTTGACTCAAAGCTTACGTGGACTCCGCATCTTAAGAAAATTGTTACTCAAGCTAAAAACAGACTAAATCTACTTAAACGTTTAGTTGGCACCAGCTAGGGTTTACGACCATTTACTGTCCTCCACACTTACAAAGCTTTTATGAGGACTACTTTAACCTATGGCCATACAGCTTGGGCCGCAGCTCCCGACAAATTTTATAAACAATTGTCTATAATGGAGCGGCATGCTTTTAGATTGGCCTATCGAATTCACTTACCAAGCCCAACCAGACTTCTCTACGATCTCATAGACTTTCCACCACTGCTCACCCATCTAGAACAGCTTCGCATTCATTACATCACGAAACGCTTTGATTTACGACACCCCATGCTTCAGGATATACTACGATATGACCGAGACAATGATGCACCGCCACGATACGTCGATACTCCGCTCCTACACTATCTTACACTGTATCACTTGCAAATGGATCCTGCCAATCGAGACCCAGAAGTATTTGCTATATATCATCCACGCCATTTGTCATCTTCCATCTATCCATCATATGCACAGTAATAACCAACTAACATGGGCCTCCTCTGTCTACATCAGTTCCTGAATAGCCCCAGGAACAGAAGATAACAGCATCCGTTCACTAACAGAACCTAGTGTTGTGGCGCCCAGTACAATTCATCCTCATTTTCATCATCATTTCTAAATATTATTTCGTTGAGTTGTAATTTCTGTTACTGTTTTTCTTATTTGTTATTATATTCACGCACTTAGCCTTCATGCACTGACAGTTTATTTTCTTGTTTCATATTTGTAATAGCCTCCATGCACATATTACCTTTATGTTATTATTATTAGGTTTTTGTGTCACCTGTTTCAACTTATCTCTATTGTATATATGTTAATTACTTAAAATAATGAATGAATAAAGGAAAACCCCTTAGACCAACCAAAATTTCTGTAGCCTCAACATTCCTAATACAACACTTCCACGAAGAAAGGGCGCAACCCTTTAACCGGGTAGACGACCAAAAAAAAAATACTTGGTGCTGAATTAACGCACAAGTAACACGCTAAAGTGGTAATCATTTTGTGTTGTTTCAACACCTCATTTTTTACTGTGTACTACCAACCTAATCACCACAGTCTCATGACGTATACATCGTTGTAAAACTTATGGAACACAGATTTCAACTATATAGGATTGATCCCTATTTGGCCCACCGAATAGAAGAAGAAGAAGAAGAAGAAGAAATGTGAAAAATTACAAAGTAGTTATTTATTTATTATTGAAAAATTATAATTTCCGTATACACATGCTGTATTATGGATTTTAGTGAAGGAAGTATACCATTGTATGAGAACACCATGCAACGTAATAGTTGTCCTTATTTGCTCCAACTAGAAATTGACTAATAAAAGTAGAATATGGGCCTTAACAGCTTAACAAATTTAAGTAGAAAAAACACTGAACCACGATCTTATTGTAATATATAATTTAGTGTTAACATTTTTTTAATGAAAAATACCTTAGAGAAACGGTGTTGAAAAGTCGACCACTCTCCGAGAGGGGACCCAGACAAATCCACCAATTGACAAATCTGCCAATTACCAAATCTCCATTTACCAAATGCGCCAATTGTGAAAATGGACAAATCAGCCAATTGACAAATCTGCCAATTACCAAATCTGCCAAACGCGAAAATGGCTAAATGCTCCAATCGCGAGAATGGACAAATCTGCCCATGGACAAATCTGCCAATTGACAAATCCGCCAAGCGCGAAAATGACCGAATGCGCCAATCGTGAGAATGGACAAATCAACCAATTGACAAATATGCCAATTACCAAATCTGCCAAACGCGAAAATGGCTAAATGCGCCAATCGTGAAAATGGACAAATCTGCCAAACGGAAACACCCAACTCTGTATTATGATCAAATAACTGGATAGTCTACTAAAGAGCATACAGAAAGAAAGTATTTATGAATATCAAGCAAGAAACTAAGAGTAATTAATAGAAAGTAATCAAATCGTCGCCCAAATATTTGAGGATTAGAACGAGGTAACCATTTACAATAATAACATTAACGTTCACTCAGTATATGTTAAAAAAGTTGGTTATTTTGTGAAGGCCGGAGAGACGTATAATGTAAAAGTTCAATAAATCGTACATGCTCTAACGCAATGAGAGATAATTTGCTTGTAATTATGTGATAATTTTGATGAATTTATAACTGTTAAAAATGAATGTTCTTGTTATTTGCTGTAGTGATTGCCCCCTTTCTGCACTGAGGTTATATTTTTGGGGCGCCCGACCTCTTGGACATTACCATATATAGCTACTTGTTACTGTTGGCAATACTTCTTAAAATGACGGAGTTGCGAGAAATTTTTAAAGCGAACGTAGCTTGTTTTCGTACTTTTTGACACTTGACCAACAGTGGTAGTTGCGATTACCACATATTCTCCTAATTTCACGACTTGTAGCAGTATTACCAACTTTAACATTCATTATCATATCTCCCAAATGGTGTAAAATATCAAATTGCTGTAAACGGTATTATGATCATTACATCTTTTGAAAATAATCTAGGTAATTAGATGTGATACTTATCTCAGCTCTTTTTCGAAATAAAGCCCTTTGCAAGAAGCCAAGTTTTGAATTCCTTGTAGCTTTTTTCTTCTGTTTGATAGAAATACGTCATATGCTTACCATAGTATTCGACACTAAGGTGCTTTTGATGTGCGATGCACCATCCGTTTCACTTGCGTCATTACTGTTGTAGAGACATGCAAAATTGGGAAGTTTCTGGATTTTTGTTATACTATAGCATTCTTAGTTTGCAACACTGAACAACAAAAGTAATATTGTTTGTTTTAGATTTGTATGTAGACTTAAAATTTGTAATAACTTAACGAAGTGCTATTTAAAAAATACAACTTTGTGTTGAGTTGGCAACACTTTTCATCCGGTGACATTAATCAATACGTGGCTAGGTGTCCCCCTTTCTATAGTTGTTTCATGCAAGGTTTCGCTTTCCTCCCTCTTTTTGTTTTTCTGTTATCACGGTTGGACATTATAAATGACGCACCCTGTATATATATATATATATATATATATATATATATATATATATATATATATATATATATATATAGTCTGCGAAATGGTGTCTAGTAGTAAATCGGAAGGAGACCCGCACGCTGGGAATTAGTCGACGATGTATGGAACCGGCCGGGCTATCACCAACATGCCTGGCCGGCACGGTGATTTTTGCCAAATGCCTCCAACTTCTTTAAACAATCATGATAGGACACAATAACCCAAGATCCTCATTCTCCGGAAGCCGAACTGTGTCTGGGCAAAGGCAACGTTCAGAATCACATGCAGGCAGAGGGTGCTAAGAATCCCCGGAGTTACAGACTATGTTGCCATTTAAAACTGACCATGGCTACATACAATGCAAGATCCATGACTTCAGAAGCAAGATTCCAGAGAGCTACAGGAAATCAACTGGAACATCGTCGAAGTGAGCGAAGTAAGAAGAAAAGGAGAAGAATTAATCGAATTGAAGAACGGACACTTATTCTACTACAGAGGATCAGAATGTGGCAAGACCGGCGGAGTGGGATTTCTTATCAACGAAAAATTGAAAAACAAGGTCCTTGAGGTAGATAGTATATCTAGTCGAGTCAAACTCTCCCCAAGATATACACTACAAGTGATTCAAGTGTATGCACCTACCACAAGCCATTCAGAAGAGGAAGCGAAAGTGGAAGTGGAAGATAGGTTGTTGTGGAAAAGAGTTGGAAAGACCTTCATCCAGCAGTGCATTGACAATGGTTGACATTAATATATATCATATATATATCCAGTGAAACTTGTAGAAACGGAAACTTGAATAAAACGGAAATCTGTCTATAACGGTCACTGTTATTCCTTCGGACCCATCGCCTTCCGTTTTATACAAGTTTCACTGTATATATATATATATATATATATATATATATATATATATATATATATATATATATATATATATATATATATATATATATAGGATGTATGTATGTATGTGTGTATGTGTGTATGTATGTTCGAGCATAACTCTCGAACGCCTGGAGCAATTTCAACCAAACTTGGTACACGTATTACTTATAGTGAGGAAACAAACACTATGGGCGAAAGATAACCTTTTCATCCCTAGGAGAGTCACAGGAGGATGATATGTAAAAAATAATGTATGTAGGTGTGCCTGTATGTATCTATATATTGTCCAGCATAACTCTGGAACGCCCGGAGCAATTTTAACAAAACTTGGTACACATATTACTTATAACCGGGAAAAAAATGAAATCAAATCTTAGAGTTTTACGTCCCACGGTTATGCCGGTTAGGCTAAAGGAGACGGTGATGATGAGTAATAAATGAAATGGTGGAATGAAGAAAGTGGGACGAAACGGGAGAATCCCGAGGAAACCCACGCACACGGTGTTTGTTCACCACAAAGTTCACTTGGCGGGGACTGGGATCGAACCCAGGACCCCAAGCATCAGAGGTGAACACTCTACCACTGAGCCACCGCGGCCCACCAGGAAAAAATATTGTAGGGGTGAGATACACCTATCATCCCCAAGTGGGTCACAGGGGGATATCCTAAAGGACATAAGCGTTTGACGTTCAACTAAAAATGTCATTTTTTGGAACTTCTATAAAATATGTTTATATGCAGACATGTATTAAGACACAAATTCCCAGAATATTCTGTAAACATTCTTTCGCAACAGTCCGGGATGGGAGAATTACGCGTGTATGTAGATACAAATGATACAGGAGAGAATACAGGCAGAATGAGCCGGGTAGAAAGAAAAGGGTTGATGAGCAAAATGTCCCGAAACCTGTGACCAGGAAACAGGTGAGAGATGCAGAAAAGAGAAGGGAGCAGGTCGTATAGAGTAAGGTAGGAAAGGAGAGGATTTGCGCGATGCACACAAGTGCCCAACAACACATCCGCTCCCATCCTAATCATCTATTTGTTGAACTTTCTTATGCTCTCAGCACCTCTCTGCTAGATCACTTTGTTTCTATGTCCTCACTCTCTTCTTCAGTCAACTGTAAAGGTATTCTTTTATTTGTGAATTTATGTCATAATTACTCTCCCACTGTAAATGTGCAATTCCCGTTTCCTGGGCAGCTGTCAGTCTCTTAACTTGCCCGAACTGAGATGATATTCTCTGTGATTATCTTTTGATTCTAATTGTGCTGAATGAAACAAAACAGAGACACAACACAGAAAGATCGAGGACAGTTAAAATCACAGAATTGTGGGAGTCCCCGAACGACTGGACATTTTGGGACGCGCGAAGCCGTGGTGTAATAGTATGTCTTTCCAAACAGGGACAAAAGGACTCGAACCTGGACCGCTACATAATAATATGGCGCTCGAACCCGAGATGTAATAATATGGCGTTCCCTCACAGGACAGATCAATTAATAATAATTCACATTATTATTAACTGATTTGTAAAAGATGTAACATCTGGGGGAGGATCTAGGTGTTTTATAGTACTTGACAGGTTTCATTTCTCATGGTATGCTGTATGCGCTAAATTGAAAGTATTTAATATTATTGGTGTTTACTGCGTTTTGTGCATGTGCAGGATATAATCATGGCAGAAAATAAGAATGTAACTTTGCTTGAAGCTATTAATGAAATGAGGCACGACAAATGCAATTACTTAATGATACTAAACAACAGCTCTGAGTGATGCTATTAATGAATCGAAAAGCGATACTAAACAACGGTTGAAAAATGTTTTGACGGTGTTACAATTAGAATATCAACGTTACAGGAAGCTTCTACTAAATTGAACAAGAGCCTAGAAAGATGTGCAGAAACGATGCAAGAAATTAAAAATAGCATTAACTGTAGGATAGACAGAATTAATCGTGTAGGTTCAGATGGCATTAAACGATTTTCGATGCAGTTAAACGATAAGCTTGAGTCACAAAAGAAAGAAAGTAACGATGGAAATAGTGTTATTATTGGTATTTGTACAGACATAGAAAATGCGAGCACTGCTAGTCCAGTTATTAAAGAAAATTCTTGTCAAATTGCTATGGCAGACATACCTAGTCTTAAAATAGTTGTTAAGCGAGAAGTAAAAGAAAATTTTGTGTTGTGTGAAGGGTAGAATGACATTCACGAGCTGTGTGCATACCATTTAGCGAAAAATAGCACTAATGTTGTCGTTCATTGTAATGAAATTGGAGGCAAAACTAAGACCTCGGTGCATGTTAGTAGCTTGTTATCGCAGGAACTTGAAAGTGTCCTAGGTAGTGTACCGCTTAATGAGTTAGAATGCATCCCCGCCCGCACTAGTTGCTTTTATTTTGTTAATGTAACAGTTGCCAAACTAGGTAGTGTTAAAAGTAATCTGGGCAATTGTGAGTTAGAAGTCAATCAAGTACAAATTAAGCAGATCAAACAAATAACTTTCTTTGTAATCGTATGCACGATGTCTTTACATTCAAAAATCGAAAATGATAATTTTGAATTAAGTAAGCTTCCCAACTGTAGTAGTAACTTTGTCTCTTGGAAAGAGAGAAGAGTGATTTGTCATGAAATTTTCAGTAGCGTAAAGCATGTGTGTAGCAAACTTATCAAAAAGCGCATTCATTTACAAGTTTACAGTAAAAAGAGTAAGAAAAATGAACAAAGATTGCACAAAGTCAGTAAGAAAGTAGAGAAATTGTTCCATCTGTTGCGTAACTCTCATAGGTTCTCGAAAAAGGTCCTGCATTCCAATCTTAAGAGTAGACATAAATACCGCCGTTGCGTAATGATAGACCATGATACACGTAAAAATAGTTCTGCCTACGTCTCTGAATCGCCTTCCGAAAGTTCTTACACGAATAATAGTAACTTTAAATCTAGCGATCATAGTAAATCATTAAGTATTGAATCAGCTGTCACATCAGACGCAGAATGCAGATCATTTGTAAATAGTAAGAATTGTAAATTTTCTCAGAAAACATCCATCAGGTTAGTGAGTAAACCACACGCATTAGTAAGAATCAAAAGTAAATATAAATGCGAAATAAAATGTAGGTCGAAGATGCTTGTTGATGCGAAACCGTATGTTAATTGTGTCGTTACAACGGGAAAATCCAAACATACAGGTGCATCGAAAAACCAATTTAAAATAAAAGGTCAAATTAGTGATCGATTAAAATTTCAAAAAATGCTAGTGAAGTGGGTTAAAAGTTTTCGAAAGAAAAGAAGAAATCGTGAAGATTGTGGTACAATTCGAAAATTAGTGAATCAGTGTGATAATTCAAAGCTTAATGAGCGATCTAAATCTCGGCGCAGTGTTGCCGTAACAAGCGAGAAATTAGAACGTGCAAAATTTAGTACTAGTAAAATGAAAGCTAAGAAGTTCAGTAAATTAAAGTGCAAAAGGCAGAGCAAAATTTTATGCAATGTTGCCATCTTTAGTGTTGAAAAACCAAGTGCATATATTAAGTGGTGTGTTCTAAAAATAAAACCATGATTAGAAACCACTTAGTTACTGGTGATTTCGCGTTCTTGATGTTTTGGCAAATGAAGCCGTACAAAATTACTCCTGAGCTAGAGAAACCAAAAGTAGGCGTAGGTTAAACAGATCATTACCTTCCGCCGAATAATCTATTTAGAATACTTGACATTTGCAATGATTTTTGGAATTTTCGAAATTTAAAATTATTTTTGTAATCGTCGTTGTTTAGAGATAATATTTCAAATTGTTTTCCTGCTGAATTACTCTGTGTGTAGTAGTTTAGGTGTCAGCCCTACTAGTCTTCATTTAAATGTAAAACCAGCTATTCCGTGTTGAAACATTTTGGTACTGTAACAAATGAAAGTTATGACGAAAATGAACCCGTAAATTGGGAAAATAAACTCATGATGGCTGACTATCGTAGGAATGAAAAAGTTAGGAAAAGAAATGAGAAATATAATGCAACCCAAGGAAGGAAAATATAAAATAAAAGAAAATGATTTGGTGTTTTTTTGCAATCCCATTTGAGTTCAGCTGTAGACAAAAAAGATTAGTAAGTTCTTCATGCTTTATAAGGGTCCTTTGTTATGTAAGAATAAAATTTCAGACAAAGTATTTGAACTTATAGATCCTTTAACTGGAGAATCTTGTGGTGTACATTCTATTGATCGTACGAGAGTGTGGAGATCCCTCAGAAAACTAAGAACATCTGGATAGAGTTGGCTAAGAAGCGTGTTCATGAAAAATAGTTCGATTCTGTAAAAAAAAGAAAAAAAGTCGTAAACTTGAATTGTACGTTAAAGATCACTGCATCTGAAATAATTGTTGAATAATATTATTACATAAAAGAAATATGAGCCGAAAACTCTCATTTATGTGAGTGACCATGTTGTCTCGCAGATGCTTTTGCGACAAGTTATTGCAACGAATAGTAAGATCTTAAACCACTCTCAGTATGAGGTAAGTCGCTTAGCGTTTATGTAGTATTGTTAACGTAAATGAAGGTATACTCTAACTTTACTAGAGTGAAAGCAAGTTTTTGTGTGTCAGTGGAATAATGTTACACGAGTGTTCTGTTATGAATGGCAACTCCCTCCCATTTTGTTTTTAACCTTAGGATTCATTTTCTATGTTCTTTTTATACTCCTACCTCACTAAAAGGCCTTGCTGCCATTCCAAAGGGGTGGGAAGAAACTCTAAATATATGATGGGGAAGGGAGACTGCAAATTTATGTGGATAGGCGCTGAATAGCGTAAAAGTGTGGCAAACTTACTTTTATCCGGCCTCATTCTTATCGTAACAGTACGAAAGAGTGGTAATAAATCTATTTCATATAAGTATTATATTTAAATAATATGTAGTCTATTGCATTTGTGTGTAACAATTTTATTTTATGTAATTGTGTTAAAACGATATAAGAAGTTCGAGAACGTTTCTTATCTATATCCAATTTTAAGTATAATATGTGTAAATTCATTTATTTTCTCTTGTGGAATATTGAAGTGTTATAGTATCACTAAATTTTGTTTTCGTAAATTGTGTATTTTAAAATAATAGAATAGATAATTTCAGTTTACAGCAATGTTAAAACGTATTCATGAAAATTTAATGAAGGAAATTGAAAATTTTTTTGTCTAAAAAAAATTTAAAAAAATATGATGTTAATATAAAATTAGTAGTGTTAATACCTTATGCTTAAATAATGTGTTGTATTTCCATATAACATTTGTGTTATTATTGATGGTAAAAACGCATATAGCAATATTGTAAGTTAAATATTACAAGCATATCATGAGATTCATTTGTATGTTAATATATGTCATGCACCCGTAATAGTTTGTCTTAGTAACGGTGCCATAAAAAAATAAATGAAGAAAGACTTTAGCTCCATAAATTCTTTATGTGCATGTATAAATGCCCTACGAGTTCGTTTTTTTTTTTTTCCCGTTAAAATATGACACGTTCATCTGATGAAGTTATGGCCGGGCGAAAGTTCTTATGAAATTCCCAGTGAACTTGTGTCGTGAATGATATCGATACAATGCTTGCAATTTAAGTGAAATCACAGTGCAGAGTTCTTGAACGTTTACCATTGTTTAATGTTGCACGTAAATTCCTTTGGACTGCCATGTAATTGCTCCAAGTTTATGCCTAATATATTTTTTCGCTTGAACGCAAATTTTGCACTAGTGTGCATTGGTGATATTCATCTGAATTCAAGTTTACCTTGTGTGTGGCTTCCGTCGATTGTGCTGCCACCTGGTAGTACGTAAAGGAACATGAGTAGAAGAAAAGGAAGAAGAAAGGTGAGAGATATGTGTGAAGAAACTAACATCTTCTGTTTCTGTGTTGGTGCCTAACGTGATTGACCGTATTTTCGTTGAATTTGAAAATGAAATGAAATCTTTAAGTTTTACGTCCCACGATTATGCCGGTTAGGCTAAAGGAGACGGTGATAATGAGAAATGAATGAAATGGTAGAATGAAGAAAGTGGGAGGAAACGGGAGAACCCCGAGGAAACCCACAAACATGGTGTTTGTCCACCACAAAGTTCACACGGTGCAAGCTGGGATCGAACCAGGGACCCCAAGCACCGGAGGTGAACGCTCTACCACTGAGCCACCGCGCCCCCACGTTGAATTTGAATATTACTCTCGCTTCCAGATATCGGTTTAATATATCAACTACGTAATAACTTTAAAAAGTTGAAGTTGTATATAATATGTTACCATTCATCTACTAAATTGGTAGTTAATATTTTAGTAATGCCTGCTAGTGCTTTATTAATTATACTGCAGTAAAACCCTACCACACCGTACTTAGTGATAAAAAGATGTGTGAGGACGAGATACTTTTAAGCGAACAAAGCATTCGGCGCTTAAACCAGGATAGGAAAAGACATCAGTTAGACAATTCTCCGTCAAAATTACATTACAATTCAACATACTTTGAACCGAACGTGGAATAACCTCATCATTATGATTTACCAAAGTAGACATCCTACGGTTTGATGAATGTGGCGGTAAGAACGATTATAGTAAGAAGATTAAACGGATATTGAAAATGGAAAGACTTGTGCTGTGCGACAGTGAACGTTCACATGCGGGTCTGGACTAAGACATTGATCTTGCAAGAACTATCGAATCAATTCTACAAACCAATTACACTACTGGGGCAAGATTACTTTGTAATTTTGTGTAACATTTCAGGTATGTTTAATTTTTAATAATAAATGGCACCGAAAGTATTTATGATTATATTTTCTATTTTCAGAAAGCATGACATCATTAAGACGAGGGTGTAACATTTAATGCAACAAATACGTGAAAGTGGGTGATGCCCTCACCTATTTTCATCATTACATTTTAGGTCTTCTCGCGGGTGCAACCTCCCGAATCTGGACCGTTGCACTTTTTCGAATCGTTGGGCAACCGACGAAGAAATGGGCATTTTCTAAACCTACTGGTAATACAGTGCAAGGCTGTATTGTTTGGGGGTGAAGGGTCGTGCATACTCTGCGGGAGTCGTCGAACGACTGGACATTCCTGGACGCGCAAAGCCGTGGTGTAATAATATGTCTTCCCAAACAGGGACGAAAGGACTCGATCCTGGACCGCTACATAATAATATGGCGCTCGAACCCGAGATGTAATAACTGAATTGTCTATTTGAGTTATGGGACTTATGAAACAGTTGCATATTAGAACTTTGTTTAATTACCGCTCTAATTCTACAAATCTCATCAGCATTTGAGCCACCTAACAGCGCATTACAAGTCAGAAATGCATCTTGTCAGAAGCAGATTAAATTGTGATGTCTTGCCTGTCAGTTTTGTAGCAGAAAAACAGTGTGGATTTAACAACATATTTACTACAGCCAAAGACAAATTACAAAAAATTTGTACTAAACTATCAGATCCTTAATTCCCTCCGTTGAAGCGAATTCGGAAAGTTCTACCGTCTTTAAAACATTTTGTTGAAGAATGTGTAAAGATGACTCGAGATGAAACAATTCACCTAAAGCAATTTTTAATGAAGTATTCGACCATATAACAGTAGCAACTAAAGAGAGAATTGCAGGAAATAATGAATAGTATTTGAAATCCCTAGATTGTTTGTTGCTACAGTCAGAAACATTTTTGAACAGTTGCAAAGTATTACCACTAATCTCCTAGGCTATTGAATCTCCTAGGCTGCAATAAAAAAGCTTTCGAACTAGAAGTTAAAATTGTTAAACTGAATATTTTATCCAACAATAAGAGTGGCAGTAGTATTTTAAAGATATTAGATATGTGGTATCCGTATAACCTCAAAGACAATCATTATTTCGTAACAAAACATCCAACTTTGTACTATTGCTCTTCGAAATAAAAAATGGTGTGCACTTTAGACATATAATTCTTCGTCGACAAACTTCGTTATGGTAGAAGGTTTCTGGGAAGTGAAATAAAACTTACCAAACTTTCAAGTGTTTCCTAAAACAAAACGTAGATACGTATCAATAAGCATGGCTTCTATTACTTTTTGTGGTGTAGAGGCTCAAAAAGAATTGCCTGTTGTTTTAGTATTATTTTTCATAAACATAAACATCCATATGTTAGATAGACATCCATATTTTCAATTGTTCAGTTTAAAATAAATAACCTAACCCTACATAATAAAGTATTCAAAACACAAAAGATATACTAATCATGTATGCATCTTTTTCTGAAGTGTTGTGGTGAATGGTTTCATACATTCTTGAAGGGTGTGATTAGCGTGATATTGTAACATTGTGATGAACCAGAACTTAGTCTTTTGAAATATTCAAATATTACAGAGTTAGCCGGAGCAGTAAGGCAAATTAGAAATAATTTTTCTTGCCTTTCTACTCTCTCTCTCTCTCTCTCTCTCTCTTTCTCTTACATCTAAATTTCTTGCAACGTTTTTCAAAGCGGTATCGCGTCATGATTTGTTACACAATATCACATAATTACGCTGCAAACGAAAAACTGTATCGCAACATGCGATGCATCTATAATACCATCCATAGTACCTACGATACCTGCCTTTCTTCATTAGAAAAGGATTCTTTTTCGATATCACATATAGTTGTTGAATCCACCCTTCGAAAATATTATATTTTTCTTTAGGTTTCCCTTTTTTCTCAATAACATATACCAATCCACTATGGATTAAAGACTAGGAGAATTGACGACGAAGAAACAAAGTGCACCTCTACATCTTATAATATAGTGGAAATAATGCACATCAATGGTATTTCGAAATATAAGATCTTTATTTACTTTTGGAAATTAAAAACTAGTGAAAACAGATAACTTGAGCAATATCCTCCTTTTCTGTTCTCTGTTGTTTAAACACTGATAATAATTCGTAAGTAACACAACTATTTCGTAAATAACATAACTATTTCATAGTGTTTACCCTGAAATGTTATTTTGCTACTTCGTCCTGTTTTCCATTGTAATGGCAAAAGACAAGTTGTATTCGGTTTACAACTTTCTAAAAAAATTGACTTGATCCGATAGCATTTTACTACAATATGAATTAGGAAATTAACACTTGTGCGGATTAAGTTGTTATTTCCTTTTAATAAAGATTCACTTCGTGGACTATAAATACCAACTCTAAGTTTCTTCACGATATTACCGATTCAGAGAAAAAATCCCTATGAGCATATTTTAAACCAGTTACCATCTTAGGTGATTAGTAGAATGAAAATATATATCTTTTTTATATAAAAATGTTTATATTTGTTTTTTCATGTCCATATTAAACAGTAAAATAAATAGATAATAATTGTTTTCTGTTCCGAAAATGACACAGAAATTATAAACTACGATGCAAATTAAAATACTAATTAAATACTGTTCCGAAATTACTACACAAGAAGTAAATATAAAAGAAAGGCCAATATATACACCCTGTTTCAAATAGAATATACGTATTTCGAATGCATATATTTATTTAACTTTAAGATATACGAATATGAAATTTTACACACATATTTACGAAATGAAATGAAATGAAATCTTTGAGTTTTACGTCCCACGGTTATGCCGATTAGGCTAAAGGAGACGGCGATTATGAGAAATGAATGAAATGGTGGAATGAAGAAAGTGGGAGGAAACGGGAGAACCCCGAGAAAACCCACGCACACGGTGTTTGTCCACCAGAAAGTTCACTTACACATATTTACGAATCTCACAAGTTCAAATTACAGTTCAAAGTTCAAATTACATGTCCTCCATCAGCGACACGAACAATATCACATCGATACTCAAATTCCTCCCATACTTGGGCAAGCATGTAATGCGTCACTGATGTTATGGCAGTACGGATCCGGTTCTTCAACTCTTCCAGGTTCTGTGGGAATGGTGGTTCATAAACGTTGTCTTTAACGAAACCCCACAGGAAGAGGTCACAGGGTGACAAATCCGGTGACCGTGGAGGCCAGCTGAGACATGTTAAGTCGCATTTTCCTTGACGACCAATCCAACGGTTTGGTAGAGTTTCATTCAGATATTCACGTACTTGGCGACTCCAGTGAGGGGGTGCCTCGTCTTGTTGAAAAATGAAGTTGTCTTCGTGCAGCCTCGGAAACAAGCAGTTTTGTAACATAGCAAGATACTGCTGACTGTTAACCGTGTTTCCATTAAAGAAGAATGGGCCGTAAACAGATGATCGGGATATCGCACAAAACACATTGCCTTTGGGCGAATCTCGTACATGTTCAGTGACTACATGTGGGTTCTGTAGGCCCCAATTTCGAACATTTTGTTTCTTTACCTGGCCACTAACACAGAAAGTCGCTTCATCACTGAACGCGATGCGTTGTGCAAAAGTGTTATCATTGTCAATAGCATCCAGAATCTCGTTACAAAATGCCACACGTTTGCGTTTGTCATCAGGACTCAGAGCTTGTAACAGCTGTAACTTGAACGCCTTCATAACCAACCGACGTCTCAAAACACGCCAAATTGTTGTTGTCGGGACTTGTAACTCCTGACTGGCACGACGAGTTGAGTTTGAAGGACTACGTAGGAAAGCAGTTTGAATTCGTGCAACATTTTCTTCAGGAACACGACGGCGGCCAGGACTCTTTCCTTTACATACACATCCTGTATCTACAAACTGTTGATACCATCTGCTAATGTTCTACCCATTCGGAGGATCAATTTGGTACCTCAATCTGATACGTCTTTGCGCCGTAATCACGGAATTGCACTTTGCAAACTCGAGAACACAAAATGATTTCTGCTGCGGAGTAGCCATTTTAAACATATGACGGTTACCAAGGAAAACAGAAGACAACTGACATCTAGCGGCTATTAATATAAACTAGACTATGTATTCGTTTCTAAAATAGCCAAGCCGAGGCGCAACGATCGATAGTTTGGACAAAATAATTCTTCGAAATACGTATATTCTTTTTAAAACAGGGTGTATATATATATACATATATAGGATGATTCTTTATAGGTTTTACAACTTCAATCGGTTATAATTATTTATTGGAATCACGTACAGACTTGTTTTATATATCATTATATTGCAAAACACTTTAAGTTTTTTCTGATAAATCCAATGTGCACCTGCAGTCATCCTGGACACATCCCAACGAAAGTCGATTTCCTGCCAAACAGTACTCAGCATTTCGGGGGCATCCGCGATGGAGTAGTTGTTGGGCATCTTCTCTACAATGATTAATAGCTTTTAATTACATATTCTATGGAGATTTTCTACATTTGACAGTTCTTAATGCTATATTTGATGATATGTTGTAGTTATATTTACGGCCGGTCGACACTTTGAATAATTGATACATCTTCCTGCACATATTAATTAATTAATTAGTATATGTAAATGACACAGAAGAAATATAATATATGCAGCTATGAATTACAAAGCTTACGGGTGTTTTATAAGGAAAGAGAATATGACGTGTAATAAATGTTTTCCGTTGTTAGAATGTTTAAGAAATGCTAATTTGACAAGTAGGATATAACTTGCCTTTAGAAATGAAATATGCAAATCACACACGTATAATATATTTATGGAGATCCGGTTGATGTGGAAGGGGATATCACGTGATGAACTAAGCATATTAAATACCTGAGTTACCTGAGTTTTTAGTGAAAATGAGTTATAATTTGATTTTAAAACATGGATTTACCGAAACCTTTGAATCTTGCTACAAGAGGTGAAAGTGATTTGATAGATTCGTCATATTTGTCAGGGACAGAGTTTTTAACATTGCCGGAGGTGACCCAGCAATTTCCGCCATTGGAAACAAAAGTTACTCCCTCTAAGTTGGATGTATTAACATCTTTACCGGGTATTTACATCTTTACTGGTATATATATTTACCAGTTTTCATCTGAACCGGTGGTAAGCCCGGAAGTTCCGCCACTGGAAACAGAAGTTTTCCCGTCACTTGATGTCGATCATGAAATAGAAGAATAACCCCCTACACCTTCACCAACAGTGAGTAATTCCACGGTGAAGAATTGGGAGTTAGAAGAATTTTTGAATTTACCATGTGAATGTACTGTAGAACGAACATCATTGGATTGTATAAAAGGCTGTATAATATACTAGAAACCAAACGATATATTATATGTATTTGTTTCGCTTGCCGGTTCGGAGACGGCAGTCAATGGACACATGATTGCTTGGTGTTGGTCACGGAATCTCTTGAACGGAAAGCTATAGATGCTGTAACAAAATATGAGGTTCGCGAAGAATTATCAATTTATACAAAAAAGCATGGACAGCCTTTTGCGATGATATGGAACTTTATTGAACGTTTTCGAGATCTTGTGTGGGACTTTGAATACAGGCCCACGCTAGTGAAAATTATACTAGAGAAACATTGTGGGAAATACTTGGACATATGGTGAATTGTGTATTGTTTTCAATTTTAATTGTTTGATTTCCTTTTATTTTTTATTATTATTATTATTATTATTATTATTATTATTATTATTATTATTAATCATGTATTGTGATGGTGAGAATTGTGGACAAAACATTAGTGAAAGTTGTGTGTTAGAAACTATAACTGTATACTTACGCTGAAATGGAATAAGTGGTATGCAGCATAATCCTAGAACTTTTCTTGAAAAACACTTGTTGAATGATAAGACTTTAGTAGAACTCTTTGAAATCTTTCATGAACGGCATCGTGAAATTTCAATCAAAAACTTTGTTAAAAACTGGTGAATGTGTAAAAAAATACTGAATTTATTATATAGCTTATTACAGTTGTCATGGAGCGTTCGTGTGAAATTTCAGTTGGCTATAAAATGTATATTGTAGACATACACGGATTTAAGATTTTTCCGAATGAATTTGTGATACGTAAATTTTGCCTTACTGCGTGTGATGATACATTAAATTTCCATTAAAGTACCATGTGAATATAACGATTTACCAATAGGTTGCCAAAAACAAATCGATTGGCTTACAAATCACTTGCATGGTTTGTCGTGGTCTAGTAAGACTGACTATCTCGATCACATATTCGGAATATTATGTATGATTTTTTTGCAACCTTCCTTTGTAAAGGTGGGGAAAAATCCATTTGGATAAAGAAAATCTTTACACTAGCAAACGTTGTGGATCTGGAAACAAAAGGTTGTACACCATTAGCAGAATTACAAGGTACCGTTTGTAATGAAATTTGTTCATTTCATAAGCAAGTACAATCAAAATCGGCATGTGCATATCGAAATGCACAGCAATTGAATTATTTTGGAAAAATGAGCCATCCACAATCCTTACTAAGAGCATAGCAAGTTTAATGTTTTCATTGTAACCTTAAAATTAATGTAAGAAAGAGATATTGTATGGAGAAATAAAAACATAAAATTAAAAAACTGGTATTTATTTATTTCTAAAAGTCTACAAACATCTACTTTTTTCTTTTTCATTATGTTCTCTACCTGTTTTTTGACAAGCTTATCACTATCTTTTAATTTTTTATGATTAAACATTACAATACATTTTTAAATGAAACACCACGTATCATATAATACAGAAAATATAATACAAAATATCCACACATGATAGAATGATTATCTTGAACTTATACAGTATTTACAAAATAGAGTTTACAATTCCTTTATAGGAACTGTTGAATTAGTTTAGGCACACTATGTACCAGAGAAACAAAATAGTACCCATGTTTTTGTTATCGATATAGATCGCTACCCAATGACTACCAGGTAAATCAGACTTGTCCAAATTAATAATCATCCCTACTGGGTGTTGAACAGGTATAGGAAGGTAAACGATCAATGGGATAAATTCCAGTCACATTTGCACCACTAATACAGTCCTTTAGTAACACTTGTAATAATTGATGACTATACATGTTTATTAGTTTATTTCGTCCTTACTTTCTTACTTTTTTTGATGGAGCATACGTTGCACTATTTGGATTTACGTATAAAACATAACCATAGACTTTTAAGTATTCGGCATGTAATAAGACTTCACGCACACAACACTTAAATTGTCCAAATCTGTGTTTTAAATAAGCACAAGAGTAGACATGAAATCCCAGGGAAGAAGCTTTTGGGCAAATCTGTCTTCAACATTGGGGGGGACGGGTAAGACCGTTCCCATATTATATATATATATATATATATATATATATATATATATATATATATATATATATATATATATATATATATAAAGCGATGTTCAAAATATTTATGAAGTTGAAAAACAATGCTGTGAAGGATCAGGGAAGCAGAATTGTCTTCAGTGACGTATTTAGGAGGTTATCAGGCTCAAGCCCCCCCCCCCCCGAAAAATAAATTTGTTAGTTTTTCGCATTCCACGTGTAAGAGGTCACTGGATCGTTTTACCTTAAAAGTTAATCTTCATAATAATTTACACGCCTTGGATCACTTTCTTAACTGTCGTTTAATATTTGATCACTTGTAAGTGTACATAATCGACTTTTCTACATATACAATAAAAATATTTGTTCCTTCATACATTCACTTCCTTACTCGTTAATATGTCTTATATGTATATTATTTACGACGTTGCTATAGAAACATCAACACACACTTAATTTTTGTTACTGATTACCTAAATAATAATTCGAAATCTCAATATATCTTTCTTTTCCTTATACATCATATTGCTCACATAATTCGCCTCTGATTCCTTTCATTAAATAGGCACAGATTGATAATAAAACAAAATGAAACATACAACGTTATCGTTGTAGATGTCGCTTCAAACGGGACTTCCATAATAGTCGTACTATGAAGGAAAGAACCCTGGGTTAACTACCATGAAACATTTATCTTTCGAATAGCCCTCATATATATAATGTCACCTTTAATATACATATTCTACTTTTCCATATATAATATACTATAATATAACACATTTTCATATCTGTCAAAATATCTCAATAATAATAATGACGCATTACCAATTATCATAAGTAAGGCTATTCACAAATTGAATCTAACTGTTAGTTTTCTTCTAGGGTACAAAATTAACTATTCCTTCATATACAAATAACACTATTTACAAACCAAGATCTTCATAACATTAAATATTGATAGGATCAGAAGTTAACAAAGTTGGAACATATGAACGCATTGATGGTTCTCATTTAATACATTAATAAACTTTGAGAAATTAAGAGATTCGATATTCATTATTCTTATTCTTTTCCATATAATAAGGTGCATTTATCTTATATATCTGTCATTACTTTCATAAGTTTACATTAAAATTGTGATCTTTCAAATATTCATAATATTCAAATGAAATCCGAATGAAATAAAAACACGAAAACAGTAATAGCTTCTTGTAATAAAGCTCTTAGGTAATTTCTTATCATGAAACACAAATTAACATTTTCTCAATTAATGCTATAAAAAGGAAATTGCAATAAAAAAATAAGGAATTAATTCGATAATATTATAAATTAACTGCCATAAATTAACTTCCTCAATATTCCGTAAATAATGAGTTTTACCCATAATCAAAATATTTCATAATTACATATGTTTTCAATGTATATTTTAATAATAAATTGAACGAAGAACACATTAACCATAGACGTAAGCAAAGGTCAAATTAATACAAATCCATCGGACGCCTTTTTGTCAGTTCAAGTTATACGTTCAAAGGGTTCATTCAAGGAACATTGTATAGCACAATCTTATGTACGTACTTGTCTTTCATAGGATGATACCATATTTTGATTCCTATTTACGAAGTTCCTGCCATCTGCAAATTGATTTTGTGAAGATCGGCGGTAATTATTATTCCTATTGAAATTCCTGTTGTTTCTGAAATTCCTAGCTCCATCTCTATAGTTAGGTTGCGTTTGATTTCCGGTACCATTATAACTATTCATTCTATTATTCCGGCTACGAACATTAGTATCATTTTCAGGTCGTACATCTACGTTACAAACTGGAGCATATTGTGTTTGATTACGTGCATAATTACCCTGACCTCTATCCTGCATTTTATTGTTATTCTGAATTGCAGATTGACTCTCATAGCTTTGAATGAGCATTATTAAATGACTGAAATTAATACACTGAGCTGACATTAACAACTGTTGTAATCTAAATGGCAACAATATCCTAATTGAAGCTATAATTCGAGATTCAGGATGATTAGGATTTAATGATCTTAGCTCATGATATGTCGACACTACAAATTCGGTAATACTTCGGTGTAACTTAGGATTGTAATGGTTCGTTCTCAAAACAGCATCTCTATTTGCTACCATAAAATCGTTTTCGTAGTTTGACAAAAGAGCATTTTTAAAATCTGAATACGAATGGATACTATCTCTAATAGCCTTAAACCACGTTAGGCAAGGTGGCAACAAGTTTTGGGGTAATAATTTTAAGTATTGAGACTCATTTACACCAATGAGCTCGCATTCATCTTGGAATTTTTCAAGAAATGACCTGGCACGCATATCTCCTGGCACGCCACTAAACTTGGTAAGCGACTTTATTTCACTAAAACGTAACCGATTACCTGTGGTTGTCTTCAAATTTCTACTGGAGGTGTGTCGGCGCTTGGATATTTGTCTCACTTGTTCTTCTCTGTCACTACCCTCTGCACTGCTGGATGATCCCTCTAATTCCAATGTTGTTCTTGGATGGTGATCAGGTACCCAACCTGTGGCTATATGATGACTCGCGCCTTCGGTATCCTGGAATGAAGTTCCGGGAATACATTTTTCTTTGAGGTAATTAACTTCATCTCGCAGCATTTTGATATGATTATCATGGACGTTGATAGTTGATTTTAGAACATCCATGGATTCCTCTATTTCTGTACTTCTTTGTATCACCTTTCCTATCTTCTCCTCATATTTCTCGAATTTTTCCGTCACCTGGAGGTTGATCTGATTTAGCTGATGACACACCTGCTCCCATCTGTCTTCATTACGTTGGCTTAGTTTCACTAATTTTGATCAAAATCCTGTGCTAACTGAGTCAATTTCTAGTCCAATTTGTCTTGAATTTGTTGATATTGGGTTTTCATTTGCTGACCCAAATCTTTTAAGATATCAGCCAAATTGTCACTAGAAGTTGGATTGGAATATACATTCTGTTCACCAGTCATGTTATTACACTCAATACTCATATCCATATTTCGCCTAATAATTTTTCCACTTCGCAATTTTGTGACGTGTTGAGATGCCGTTTTTACTGATCTTCGAAACGACACACTTATACTCCCGTGGTTCGGCACCAATTTTTGTAAGGGGTCTTCACTGGTTCGTATTTATCTTAAAAGTTAATCTTCATAATAATTTACACGCCTTGTATCACTTTCTTAACTGTCGTTTAATATTTGATCACTTGTAAGTGTACATAATCGACTTTTCTACATATACAATAAAAATATTTGTTCCTTCATACATTCACTTCCTTACTCGTTAATATATATATATACTCGTTAATATATATACTCGTTATATTATTTACGACGTTGCTATAGAAACATCAACACACACTTAATTTTTGTTACTGATTACCTAAATAATAATTCGAAATCTCAATATATCTTTCTTTTCCTTATACATCATATTGCTCACATAATTCGCCTCTGATTCCTTTCATTAAATAGGCACAGATTGATAATAAAACAAAATGAAACATACAACGTTATCGTTGTACACGTACAACAATAACCCTTCTTACCATTTCTAAGAATGTAATTGACTTTCCATTTTCTTATGCTCTTGTTCGGAAATAATACTGTATTTGTCAAATTGCATTCCATTTAAGAACTGTGTTCTTTTGTTCTTTCTTTCGTCCTTTCTACTTTTCTGCTTCTTTTTCTTTTTCGGGTGTTTATTGTGTACTAAGACAAAATAGATGAATCACACATGTGTATCTCTCTTTCTTTCGAATTCTGAGTGAATTCTGAGTTCTCTTGAACGATGCACTATTATTTTTTAATGTTGAAATCTTGCACTAGATTGTTCTTCATTTCCTCATTCAACGTTTGATAAAATACTCAAAAGGAATATTCCTGTTTCTTTGGGAGTCATCCTCGCATCGCCACTGCACTATATCCGCTTGTACACTAATCGAATCTACGACTGAAAATAATGGACATTCTTTTACCCGACTTCGATCCGACGTTTTGTTCATGTGTTATGGCTGTTTATACATTTTTTCGACAAATTTTCGGGTGTTACACCCAGGTTGGCGTATATTTTTCGTTTTATCTCGGTGTCAGGAATCACTTAACGACGTTTGTTATATTAACTAAGTTAAACCCTGTATATATACGGGTGCCATTTTATGTATTAAAACCACCAAATTTGTTTAGTAACATAAATAGCCAAACTACGAAAACACTTCGTAGTTTCTAGAGAAACACTTTTTAGTTCTTGTAATAGTTTTATGTAAAACAAAATGAAGCTAAATATATACCAATAAATCAATGTAGCTATATTTTAGAAATACAATAGGCACTAATTATTCGAACACTGCTCTAAAACACAGAGGAACAATAAATTTTTAAACAAAGAGCTTTCCTTTTTTAAAAAAAAAAATGAATTGTTTAAACTGCGCTATATCGATTGCTCTTAGCTTCTGATTTTTTTTTTAAATAAATGAGTAGCAGTACGAAAAATTCCTATATTATCTTACCAAATAGACCTACATATTAATTGCTTTACCTACATATTAATTGCTATACATATTTTTTAAAAAAGTGATTGTACTCTTTACCTGTTCTCTGCCAAAAAGCAACTGTATGAATGTATGATACAAAACTGGTATACAGAAGAATTAAAAGAATATATTTATTCGCAGGTCGCCTTTTATAAGGGCGCACTGTACCCTTCAAAGGTTCTTTACCAACAGTCACTATATGAATTTACTATGGTATGCAGAACTGGTATACACAACAAAACCTAAAACCACTTATCTATAATGTGATGTTTCGCAGGGCGCACTGTACCTTTCATGGATTCTTTACCAACAGTAACAGTATGTATTCATTCCATCAAACTATGTCATACAGAAGAATAAATAAAACCGTTTATCTTTTATGTGGTTTCGCAAGGGCGCCTTATATAAAGAGAGCACTGCACTTATGACGGGTTATTTACCAATAACAATTGTAAGAATTTATTATATTAAAAAAACTACCTTATTTATAATGTGATGTTTCGGAGAGCGCACCGGGACATGTACCGGTGTCTCGCTGAGCCAGCACGGGCCTGCCACGATCTCATGTATATTGAAAATTTGATCGAGATTGGTCGGGAGTTCAAGAGATACGAAGTCACATAGTGACTTTCAATTTTATATATTAAATTACATTACGTCTCCATCCTTAACTCTCTACTAAAACCCCAAAGTGTTTTAATTTTACAACTTCCGGTTTGAAAATTGATATAGAATACATGGAACGAAAACGAGAACAGGTAATGACAAGCACTTTTCTTTAATCGATGAAACGTTCTAAACATAATTACCATATTCTCTCTCAATCCTCTGTTCAAACCGGAAGTGACAGAAATAAATTACTTCCGGTTTTAACATTTACAGTTTTACAGCACATTTTCGAGACGAGACAGCCACAAATCTTGTCTCGTGCGCATCCCTAAGCGAGAAGCAGTTTTCTGTAATCAAGTAAGTGTTCCAAAAATACATTCCTCTCCACTGTAATCTCTCTGATAGAACTGAAAATAGTATAAATCAGCCACTTGCAGATTTAACGTTGATCGCTATAGAGTAAAAACAGTAATAAATAGAAGCGGAATCCTGCACTCGATTAAACGTTTTAAGAACGCATATCATTTCCATCCTAAAGTATCTACTTAAAATCGGAAGTGGTAGGAATTCACTACGACTTCAGGTCTCAATATTGCTCGACATCCAGCAAAAAAGATAAGAGTCCATTTTCAACGCTGATCTTAATAGAGTGAAAACGATACCATGTAGCAGGAAGCGGCGTTGTGCAATCAATTAAGCATTCTAAGAATATATTCCATCTCCACTCTAATTTCTCTACTAAAACCGGAAGTGATATAAACCTACTACCATCTATGATTTCAGTAATAATTCATAAAATATATCATAGAAACCAAACTCTACAATGTGGTATACATATTACACTGTTACTTGCTTAATGAATAAAGGGAATATGAAGGATTATTTTTGTTTAAATTCAATCTTCCTTCGTTTCAAGTACTATTACGCTCTTTCTTATGAATTTGCAATGTATAAAGCAATTATAAACCACTGCGTTGTTATCCAATTTGTATTCGTTGTAGTGCCTCCATTTTTAATTACAAAGTTTAAAATAAAATTATGAAATATGGTTTATTATCGAATCGGTATTCCTGTCAGGCAGGGTTGTTTTGTTTAAAAGAAAATGTTTAAAACAAACGATTAAAACTTGTTTTAAACAATTGATTTTGTTTAAAACAAATTTTGTATACGTTTTAAACATTTTGTTTTAAACCCGTGTAT
The DNA here is from genome assembly GCF_964235325.1 of Thermobia domestica. Taxonomy (NCBI): domain Eukaryota; kingdom Metazoa; phylum Arthropoda; class Insecta; order Zygentoma; family Lepismatidae; genus Thermobia; species Thermobia domestica. Next base: position 177,802,194 of record NC_137458.1, read on the forward strand.
TTTTAGGACTTGTTTTAAACATATGTTTATATTTATTTTATTTTATTTTTGTAAAAAAAAAAATCTGCCAGAGAAAGAAAATTGTCAAAATTGGCTTCTCATTCAGAAGACTATTTTCTTCCCATGTGAATGTTTTGATTTCTCGTGGTTACAGCAGATCAATGTGGTGATCTACAATTTATTTTGTCTCTTTTTTCCCCTTATTTTTAATGTTCATTGTATTGTTGAAATGCTTATGAGTTAACCCTTTCGTGGGCAATGGGAAGAAGAGTTCCCGCCAAGGGAACATAGGTATGCTCTTATTTGCTCCACTGGGAAGCGATATTCGCATTGGTTATGAGTCGTTTTCACCACGGAAATGGGAATAGCACTAGAGGAATCATTTCTTTTGATTGCTTGGTTGTTTTGAGCGCGTGTTTGGTAACATGGAGGAGGTATCGTTCCATCACTTGTAGAAAAAATTGGCCCGCGAAAGGGTTAACTTGCGAGAAAGTGTCGTAGTCGAAGGTTGGACTACTTGTAGAACTGATATTAAAAAGACAAATAAAATAATTATAATGGAAACAAATTTTTGTGTTTTATTCAGAAAATAAACAAAAGGTTATTTGCTAAATTGCGGTTCTGAAATTAAAACAACCTTTGATACAGTACATGTTGGTTCTCAGTCTCCATACAACTTTCAATCGTTTAACATAAATTTTATGGGAAGAAAAAAAGACATCATTTGGAGCAAATTTGTTAAAGTAACTCAAATTCCATCAGATAAGTAAACGGCCATACGAGCTTGTTGCAAAACGTGTAAGAAAGAAATGGTTGGTTTAGTTCAAAGAATGAAGAATCATTATGAAAAATGCAATGCTGTGAAAAAACTGGAAACCCAAACAAATGATAGAAGTGTTGATCCGAAAATTGCTTCTGAGGATTCTAACGTTAGTGATATGGTTGAGATGCAACTGGAAACTTCAGGTAAGAGTTAATTTTTTATCAACAATATTTTTTTTCATTATATTGCGAAAATTTTATTTCGTCCCTCTTCCCCACCTTAGTTCTAAAATTTCTTAAAAACCTTACACCTTTGCATAGCTTGTATGAAGGGACCAGGCGAGAAAATGCAAGGTATGGCAGTCGCCCGCGTAACTAACCATTAAAATCGTGATACTTATTGTAACATCACTGCCGAACGTCAGTGTCTGGGACAATTTGGTTTCAATTTGTTCGTCTGTCTGTATGTAGCATCACGCTACAGGGCGTAATTTTCGGTATTTTAACATTAAATTTTGAGGGTAGAGGCACGAGACGTCGGAATTTGCTGTATAGATTTTGGCTGCGATCCGACGTAAAATTTCAAAATTAGTGGTTCGAATTCCACTTTAAACAAAAAGCCCTGTCTCATATAGCCTTGCTACTGATGCAAGACTGTAATCAATCAAACTAAAACTAATTTTACACGTTTCGAACAAACTTGGGTTGCAGGATAAATTTGGCTCCAACTCAGTTTTTATAAGATATTTTTAGATATGGGGCGTTCAGAGGACAAGGGATCCAAGTCCATTTTCAGAAAGGTTCACTTTTGCTCAGCAAACGTAGTATCTTCGTAGCCAAGGATACGTAATAAATGAAACAAGAACCATGTCAAAATGTGTGGACTAGAGTTTCATAAGACAACCGCTAAACAAGAACGTTAATGGAATGGGGGAGAAGAGCTAATTTCCCCCTCCTTGCTCATGTATTTAAAATATTAACATTATATTGTGTACGCTGCAGCGTGGGAATGATTAACAAGTCAACCTCCGAATGCCATAGTCATTGATGCATAATTATGTTAAATAAATGCAAGATGTGTCCAAAAGAATATACCAACATAAAACGTCATATTTTCACAACCACGAATCCAAGATGAAAGAAAGAACTACATGACAAGATGTAATCTAGAATTTTATGTAACTGCCGCTAGAGAGGGGCGTTCGTTTAGAGGTCATCCACCCCTTACCCTGAATTTCAGATTTTGGGGGCAGTGATGCAGATTTAAAAACCTTTTGCTGAGCAAAGTCCAACATAAAAGAATTGAAGTCCTTACACCGAATAAATAGGGATTTTATCAGTTATAATACATTTCTATTGGCCGTAAGGAGCTATAAGCCTATATTACCCTCTTGTATATTTTTTGGCCCAAGGATTCCAGGATTTCAAGGTGGCTCTACTTTTGAGTTTCGAGCCTGCTGAAAATTCTGGAAATTGGGCCTAAACAACTTTTCAGTTTTAAACATCTGTATGTTATCCATATTCATTCGGTGTAAGGACCTCAAGCTTGCTCTGTTGGACTTCGCTTATCAAAAGATTTCTAAAACTGCCTTACTGGTACTACCCCCAAAATCTGAAATCCAGAGTGGGGATGGGGGCGGTTGCCTTCCTGTTCCATTGGCACCCCTGTCTAGTGGCTGTCATATGAAACTATCCAACGCCCTTTTGCATGGTTTTTGCTACATTTGTTTTGGACACTTGACTGTGAAGATATTACGTTTTGAAATAGAATTCATTTGCTGAGCGAAACTGAACTTTATTGAAAATGGATTTGGATCCATTGTGTTCTGAACGCTCCAAATATTACCTTTCTTCAATAAATTATTGACTCAAAAACAACCTATTACATAGGCTTGCAGAAAATATTCTAAAGTTAGCACAACATGAAGTGTGCTTCAAACAATATTTTTCGAAAATTTATTATCTTAAAATAATTTTGTTAGCATCCGTGTTCTGAAATAGTATCAAATTTTGCAACTAAAATCACACCCGTCTCCACGAAACGCGAGCTTAGCCCCTAAAAGCATAACTAGAAAACTTTCAGAAGCAGTAACTCCAAAAAGACTTGCTTTAGGGTTAAAATAACCACACAACCGTATTTCCGGTAAAACTTTAGTCTTAAAACGTGTAACATGACTCCCTTTGCATTTGAAATTTCGAATACCAATCAAAGATGTCCGCCATGATGCTTGAGAGCACCATTTGATATGTCAGGCCACTTCAAAGTTTCATCATTCTCCATCAATCAGTTCTCAATACACAAGGATGGCGAGGACTTTTGCTTTGCCATGTATATTGATAGATTGTGTGAAATCTCTATAGTAGGTAGATTTTAAAATCTACCTATAAAGCTTATTACAACCAAGAAAGTACTTACAAGAGTCATTGGCAAGAGGGTGTAATAAAAGGGGGTCGTGATATGAAATAAGTTGAGAATTACAATCTATACTGAAATATTCTGTACCCAACACAGTGTAGTGTTAACAAGAATAAAATAAATGAAAAGATCGGTTGCAAGAGGCAAAAAAAAAAAAAAAGTCTTAATAACCACATTATTACACGATTTTGAAGTATGTTTAAAATCATGTTTTAAACTGTTCAAAATGTTTAAAACATGTTTATTTTCTGTGTGTGTTTTAAAACATTTTGAATACTTTTTTTTATGTTTTAAACACGTTTTGTTCTTTCTTTTTTAAAAAAACTGTATTTTTTACAACCCTGCTAATTATTATTATTATTATTATTATTATTATTATTATTATTATTATTATTATTATTATTACTTTTATTAATCTTTTTATTTTTCAATTGTTAAAACAAACAAGTTAAAACAAACACGAGGACAGTGCAGCGATGGTTTAACAAATTTAAGGATGGTGACGCAGCACTCGAAGACGCAACACGTGCTGGAAGATAAACACAGGTACGAAATGAAGATCTTCAGGCAGCAATTGAGGCGAACAGTAGCCAAACATATGAGGAACTGGGACTAAAATTCAGTGTGAGTGGAGAAACCGCTCGGCAGCACCTCCATCAACTTGGGAAGCACTACAAATTGGGTCGATGGGTCAACATGATTTGTCTCCGGGCCAGAAGGCAACGCGAGCAGACACCTGTGTTTGTTTGCTGTCTCGTCTGAGGAGGGAGCCATTTCTGGACAGGGCGTTGGCATGTGACGAGAAATGGGTCCTGTACAAAGCTCCACGGTGCCGTCGTCATTGGTTAGCATCCCATGAACCGGTTTCAAAACAGCCAAAACAAGCACTGCACCAAAAAAGGTCCTCCTGTTTGTTTGGTGAACTGCTCGCGGCACCGTGCATCGGAAACTGCTACCAGCTGGTAAGAGCATCAATGCAACTGTATACTGTTAGCAGTTGAGCCTTGTTCAAGAAAAAAAAAATCAAAACTCTGAATACAGAACTTCTGAATCTCAAAGCGGTCCTCCTGTTACAGGACAACGCTAAGCCCCACGTGGCTAGGGTGATCCGGGACACCATTCTACTCCTTGCATAGGAAACACTATTTCATCCGCCATACTTCCCGGATTATCACCTGTTCCATTCCTTGAATAATCACCTTCGAGGACGTCAGTTCAAATCCTTAATAGAGGTGCAAAATGCACTTGATACTTTCTTCGCTTCTATAATTATACCATGATAATTTAATTGAAATTCATCGTAATTTGACTCATGACAAACACTTTACCATTTTATATCGTAAAGGTCAGAACCACAGTTATTGTAACAGAGCGGTGTTTGAGCGATTGACCGCACAAATTCAAACTCCGATTAGTTAGAATTTCACAACCTGGTTTTACTACATGTGTATACTCTTTAGTCAATAGAGAAGATGCCGTGAATCATGTGTCAGAGTTTATGACGATGTGTTTTGATGGGTCAGAGTGGGTCACGGTGGGTGGTGGGTCACAGTGGGTCGTGGGTCACAGTGAGTCACAGTCGGTGGTTGGTCAGTGGATCGTGGGTGACTATGGGTTGTAGGTCAGTGGGTCGTTAGTCAACTTTTTCATTGACCTACGCCAACTCTGGTTGACACCACACAGTCTGCAGAGCGGCAGCCAATTGTGAACTGTTCGTGAGTTGAGGATCCAATGTCCGGAACCTGAGTCCAAGGACATCCCAGATGTGCTCAATGGGGTTCATATCAGGGCTTCTTGGTGGCCAGTTCAGTCGTTGGATCTCACTTGCATGCTCATCGAACCAATCACAAATGATGTTGGCGCGATGCGGCCCTGCATTATCCTGTTGAAAGACCGCAATGTCGTCAGGGTGTTTGAAACTTCACAAACGGGTGGAGATGGTCTCCGAGCACCGCGGACCAGTCAATGTGTCTTCCAGAACAACAACAGGGCCCATTCCATACAAGGAAAATGCACCCCACACCATGACTGATACCCCATGGACTACGCCCTCTTGGCATGCGGGATCCATCGCGTCATGCGCTCTGCGCCACACACGGTGCCTCCCATCGGCATAGAACAATTGATAACGTGACTCGTTGGACCATATGACGTTACGCCACCGTTGCAGTGTCAATCCGTGGTGATTGGTGGCAAATGCACGCCGGAGTATCAGATGATGCTGGGTTAGCAGTGGCACACGTGTAGGGTTTGGTAACAGTAACGTCAGTAAACTCTTTTGTTTCTGTTTCGATATCTCTTGCAGAGCACGTTCCTGTTTGATACTTCAAATAAAAATACTATCTAAAAAATTTTCTGTGTGCCCTATCACCAAATACAGGTACACTTTTATTACAACATATTAATCCAAAACACTTACATTTTTGGAACCAATTCTATTCTCCACACGTAAATATTACAGACAATGGTTAATAAATCCATGGAATATAATAAAATTACAATTAAAATTAATACTCACCGAAAAAGGCGAAAATTATTGTCCCTTAACCTTCAAGTGCTAAGATGATTTTTTAAACTGATGTTGCTAGATTGGATGAATTTTCACCCAGAACATATTTTTCTTTTCTAAAGTAAATAATGTTCAGGGAAATGGATATTCCGTATTCAGCTCACTTTTTGTAGCCTATAGTTCTTGGCATTTGCTTCGCGGTGCGCCCCCAAAAAACTGCGGGCCTCCCTGCACTGCAGGCCCTGCGAGCCCCTCAGTTACGGCACTGGTTCATACAAACGATACTTTAGCAGAATAACTAGGGAAACGATTGTCGGTAATAAAAAAATAAATAAACCCGACATAAATATTAAGAAACGCAATTGTCTTGTAAAAGTATAAGGAAGTATGATACCTTTTTCTTTATTTTTCCCAAGCTATTTCCAGATTGGTGCTGTCTTCTCTGATAAAATTGTCATGAAAGAGCTGTCTCGTTTTGAGAAGTGTATTTCCGTTGAGAGAATTGTCTTTTCTCTAATTTCGCCTGTCTTGAGGACAATAGCAATAGCAATATATAACAATTTAATTATATATATATATATATATATTAATGCTCTCCAGAGAAGAATGGCATTTTGGCGCTTGGCACCTTTCTGCTTTCTGGGGGCGATATCTCTTCCCAAATGAATAGTCTACCACCGTCACTGCTCATTAGGAAACAACTTGTATCAAGTACATGTTTACAGAGCTATAGAGCGTCCCACTCTTAGATTGCAGTACAGAGTAAATGGAGTGCGCTGTTGCCACATTTCTTCCGCCGTATGTTTTCTTTCGAAGAAAGAACAAGAAAGACAGAAAGAGTGATGAGTCTGTAAATAAATCCTTCTTAAATTCATATATTTTCAACTCTTGTCATTCCAATCGCGCAAATTCATTTAGAACGGCGAATTGGATTGTACGAAATAACAGTCTAACAATTGTGTGTTAGAAGTTTTTTTTTTTTTTTTAATGATAGTTTATAAATCGTTGCAATAAAATTTTGGTGGAAGCAATACGAAATCGAGAGAACATATGAAACGAATAGAAAACATATGATTGAAATAAATGGCAAGCTAAACAGTTCCACACAAATTTCCTGTACCGATTGTGCGGCAAACTAAGGAATAGCAATGGGTAAGATACTGCTACTGAAGTTGGATAAGAGTGAAAACTGGAGTAAGGTAATAGTGATAAGTGACGAGAAAATGTGACGTACGAGGACAATCATTCGTCTGTGTACGCAAAATATCCGCTAATCCAATTCCGTTTGTCAAACAAGTTACATCATAAAGTATATTGTGAAGGCGGCTTCTTCCCACTTCCGATGTTTAAGACTGTATCATGAAGGACGTGCTAGAGGATATGGTGGCAGGAAAAAGAGGGAGGGGACGAAAAGAGACTACACTTACTGGACGATATCAAAATAGAAGAATCATACGTGAAGACGGAGAGGTAACCGAAGACTGTGGATCATGGAAGCTTCTGAGTTGCAGCAAATGGCCTGCCAATGAAATATGATGATGATGATGACAAATGCAATAGTGAATAGAAACTGAACCTCCCTAGTTTCTATACTCGCTTCTGACACCTCACACACACAATATCAGTCTGGAAACAGAATAAGAACGAAAAGAAACCCCATTATATCAGTTCTAAACAAACGTGCAAGTTGTGACTTTAAATCACGTATAGTGACAGCCAACAAGATACAGATCGTTGGGCGAGGAAACAAAACCAAACAGAATTATCAAACCCTGCTTCCTAAAGAAGCATGGGGGGGGGGAAGAATAAAGAGGCCATTCATTCTGCTTTGTGAGCTCATAAAGTTATTTGTTATTTACGCTTTAGTCATTTTCATCTGTGTATTCAAAGCAAATAAGAGAAGTGTAATTACAAACGAAACCAACTTTTATTGTCAAAATTGTCAGCATCTGAAACAGCATTAACAACTACATGCGAACTATAAATGAATCAATTACAAAACTAATAACTTTTTATCTTCAGAAATGGAGATTTATTATTAATAGATATTTGTCATATATATATATGTGTGTGTGTCTGTGTCTGTGTGTGTGTGTGTGTGCAACTCAAGGAAAACGAGCGAAGTAAGTAGGGGAACATAAGATTGAGTGGAGTTGACGCAATGTTTATCATAGGTGAGGTCCAGGATTCGATTTTGCGAATATGCTTCCGTTAAGCAGTAGATTCGTGCTCGCTTAGCGTCAACAGTAAACACTCATCGGTATAGCATACTCTACATCAGTAACTTTAAAACAAACATTATAAGGAAAATAGCATCGGCAAGATTTATCACTGCTTTTCTTCTGGTCAGACGCGCGCACTTTGGAAAGTTAATGCTTAATACTAAAAGTCATAAAACCTAAATAAAGAAAGATATTGACCTGCGAATTGTTTTAAAAATAATCTCAATCTTTTCTCAATATTTTTCTCGCTTTGCAACCCCGTCTAAGGTGAAAAATAAAAAAGTTTCTCACTAGTCAACTTTTTAGATATTGCATTGCAATAGTATATGCTCTTTCTCTTACATTTTATTTTTTATTTTAAAATTCAAGAAGTTTTTTTTGAATGCAAACTTTTCCAACATTGGCACCAAATATGGTGTTAATAGCTGTATAAGTTTCAACGTTGTATCTCTTAGAGTTCCGAACTTATTACGTGATATATTTAACGCGACGTTAGAATTTGCCATTAACAAGATTTCACTCTTTCAATTTATTTCAATGCTTGAAAATTCTTCTTGATATGAGAAAAACATATTATTTGATAGAGAATACAATGTTCTACAATAATTTATTTATACCTAGTAAAAGAAACTATTTCTAAATTTCAGGCTAAGTTTGGCAACAATGGGCATAAGGAAAAGCATTGCCATTTACTCCTGTACTGCAATCTAAGAGCATTTGCACACGTCCCCGGCAATGCCGGATCCGGCACCGACAATGCCGGAACCGGAACCGGGGCTGCTTTGCACACGCAGCACAGTGGTTCAGTTGCCACATCTAGCTGGACAAAATGTAAAAAAGGTGAGTTCTGAGAAATAGTGAGAAAACGATGGGAATTCCTGGGGCAAGGTCCCAAGTGTCGGGAAAAGACCAGTAAGGTGCCCAATTACACATGGGGAAGTATGTCGGGTCCGACGAACAAGATGAATTGTATGCAATGTAAAATCAGCTGATCAACAGTTTCCGTGCTAGACCTTACGTCTGCAGCATGTAACACAGACAGCTGTTGGCCAATGCCAGGAATATAGTGTGACAACTATAGACGAAGGTATGACGTGCATGTGATATGAATGAGAAGTGCCGTGGGTTTATGGGTGAGCTATGGCTTGATGGGAAACACTAGCGAATAAGAACGTACACTGTACTTAGGAATAGGTAGGGTGAATGTGCCACTAGTCAGCCCCTCACCAGTAGTCGGCCACTTACGCATTTTCGAAACAAAAATAAGAAAACGTTACGTTTTGACTCTTATCAATATGAAGCTTAGCTTTTAGACATTCATCCTCTACACAGCCGATCACATGTCACACCGAAATGTCACCTAGTGTCGCAGCAATAGGTGGACAAAGAAGACACTATGTTGTAATGCGTGAATCTGCTACGTAAAAAATAACAGACGAGACTTTTTGTTACAAGTGTGTATTTGTTATCTAATGTAAAAATAATAAATATTCTTTTTATTTTTTAATTTGTATATATTAAGGAAATGAAAACAGAAAAAAAAAATTTTGTAGATTTTGAGCATTTCGTTTGTATAGGGGGGCCGAGTACTGGAATTGAAAAATGAGTGATTTTCTAATAGTCAGCCCCCGGGGCTGAGTACTGGAATTATCGCATATGTGTGCAATTTCGTCCATCACATGCCCAGACCAAGTATTCACTTCCCTTCTGTTAATAACATACAGCACGACTCACAAATCTTTGTTTTTCCAGTAGTCAGCCCCGGTAAAAATGCAAAGGCCGAGTACTGGTGCCTCGAAAGCCAAAAGTCAGCCCTGTTGGTAATTTTACTGCAATTTTAAATATCAATATCCAAATTTGCAAAAAAAAACCAGGTTCCCACTTACTCATTTCATGGAAGTAAATATAAATGAATGAAAAAGGAAGAAAAATGGAAGTTAAGAAATGAAAACGGTGGTCAATTCACCAGTACTTAGAAGAGTCTCTCTACAATGCACTGAGGGCTGTAGAAAATGGAATGACTATACGTGAAGCTAGTAGAACATTCAATGTTTCTCGCAACACACTAAAATAGCCAAAGTTGGATTTGGGCAAAATAAAATGGATATATTGAATACAGTATACAATATCGTAAAAAGTGACAATAGGAAGAAACTTTTCAAAGAGAGCTATCTGGGAGAGAAATGGTATAAATTGTTCTTACGAGGAAACCCAGAATTAGTTTGCAGAGTTTCCGAAAGCAAGAGCAACAGTCACCGAAAAATTTATTCGGAAGTGGTTTAAAGAACTCGAGGTTCCTCCAAAGCATTAACGCATCCGATATTCTGCAAGATCCCACCCGAATCTTTAATGGTGATGAAACTAGTTTTAGCCTTTGTCTCGAAACTGGTAAAGTTATCATATCGAAGGTTTGAAAAATGTTTATGAAGTCCGACGTGCAATTGACAAACAATCACTGTTCTTCTAGTTTTCTCTGGCAAAAGGCGAAACTGTATTTCCAATGGTTATTTTCCCGTATGTTAAACCATCACCTGACATCATAGAAAGTATGCCAAAGGTCTGGTTTTGGGGAAGATCAGAAACAGGCCTGGATGAGGATTGATACTTTTTATGAGCATATTGTAAATGGTATAAACAAATGGCTGGAAGAAATAACGTTAAAAGACCAATAATTTTATTTGCTGAAGGGCATCGCACACATCCAACTATGGAACTTAATGTGTTTTGCATCGAAAACTGAATAATTCTATATGCCTTACCACCTAATACAATACACATTCTTCAGCCAGCACATGTTAGTGTCTTCAAACCCCTCAAGATAGAATAGAAGAAGACAGTTCATGACTGGCAAAGCCAACCCAAAAACATAAATATGTAACAAAATCTCATTTCTCTTCACTCTTGTCAACAGCAGTAAACCGTTCTTTTCTCTCCGATTCAATTAGAAATGGTTTCAGGAAATGTGGCTTGTGTCCCTTCAATGCAAATACTGTAGACTCCTCTAAATACATTAAAAATAGCTTAGTGAAAAGACGTTTGGAAAAAGATTGCAGTGTATCGGCTGACTGATTTCCTTGCATATTCCTTCTCTATTCCCTTGTCAAGCAGATCGTACTGAAATATTGGTCCATAATGTAATGGAAGATGGTACTGTGTTTTGAAAGATGGTACATTACTTCAAGTTCAAAGCGGCAACGATTATATTGAGAAGTCATAGATAAAGCTCCCGAAATAAGTTCAAATAACAGTAGACAAGTCTCACCAAATTTTGAAAATAATTTATTTTGGCCAGAACCAATTGCGAAGACTTCAAAGAGGAAACGAAGCAAAATAAATTATGAAGTGCCATATCGTCAGATGAATGGAGAAATATAATGATAGCCAAGATCTTAGAACGGAAGAAAGAAATTAAAGCCAAACAAAAAAAGAAAAGAAAGAAAAGAAAAGAAAGAAAAAAGAAAGAAAGAGCAAAAAAGAAAATTCCAACTTCCTGGAATTTTTGTGAAACGACAACTACTACAATTTTATTATTATTATTATTATTATTATTATTATTATTATTATTATTATTATTATTATTATTATTATTATTATTATTATTATTATTATTATTTGTGAGAAGTAAATGCTTTATTTGCGTTTTCTAACTTAATAAAGGTGTTCAAACATGGTGATAAACTGATGGCTGTGACATATTTCTACTCTAGTTCTATGAGAAATATTCCTAACTTCGTAGAATTTTTATGAGGACATAATTCGATTTTATTTTCATATTTTTGTGAGTTTTTTTTTCTTTTGGCGTTTTCTAACTTTTAACTGGAGTGATCAAATGATATTGCGATATACTGGTCATGAAATTTAGCTATGATCTAAGAACTTTAGTTCTATTTGAAATGTTTTAGCTTCATGGTTGCTTATATTTTTACGAAGGGTCCGCTCAATACAATTTTGTTCCTGTTTTTCCGAGAAATAAATAATGTGTTTTTTGTTAGACAATTATAATGTAATCTGTTATATTTGTAGTGTCATGTAGCAAAATAAAAAATGCTCCATGATATTGCATCTGTTTTTATCATTAGTTTCAAATTTTGTTGGCTGACTTTAGGTTCGTTAATGGCTGAGTTCTAGAATGTAGTGGCTGAGTACTGGTATTTTTCGGCATTTTTAGGAAATTTATAAATATTGTTAGAGTCCTAATAATGACATTAAAAACACTCATTTCATTGTAAACTAGACTAAATAATGAATACATATATCATGAAGAAGTCTCATTCTGTTCAAAATTAAAATCAAAAATGACATTCGAACTTAAAATTTGAGTTAGGAGGCTGAGTACTGGCACATTCACCCTATAATGAATTGACGCGTAGAAACAATTCTCCACCAGTCTCCAGCTTCTAATGACTATAGATGTGTAGAGTAATGATTGTTGTGTGTGCATAATGACTATGACATGCATATGTTTGCATAATTGTTGCTTTTTGTACTTTCAAAAATAGAGGGTACGCTGACACAATGAGTCTTCTTCGACGCCTGGAGAGGTGAACCCAATAGCTGCAAGAGAACCAGTAGTGTTTACACCTGTGTAATAGACAAATTAAGGTTAGAAAACTGTGATAAGGATGTAGCAGAGTGCGTCAGAAAGGTTACAGATAGTTTTTGTATACATGTCAAAGTGAAATGGCAAAAATGTCATCGTGCAATGAATAACTTTGTAACCAAATATGGTAAGCGGCTCGACAGTACAGCGGAGTTTCCTGCAAACGTATGGAATGCAGCGGCATTACGACAACCGGGATCATTTAGTATAGGTGTGACACCGAAAACACCTATAGGGCGTCCAAGAAAACTGTTTGAAGAAGCAAGTGAGAAAACAAAGAGAATATGGTTGAAGTCGTTAGTACAACATCGATGGCTGAAGAGTTGGTGTATGCAGCGCACATGGGTTTACGTACAAAAGAAAAACGTGATGCTTCTTATATTGTGAAAGATTGATTGATTGAGTTTAACGTCTCTTTCAGCAGCGAGGCTATATGAGACGTAAACCTACTGATTAACGTGGAATCCGAACCACATGGGCTCCCGCCGGGAATCGAACCCGGGTCTCCCACGCCAATATATTGTGAAAGAGATTGATGTGTCACCCAGGAGGGGATCGCGAATCAAAAGACGTACAAGAGTCCAGAGACAACAGTCCCAATTAAGATTACAAACGATGAGGCATTAGCATTATATTTTGACGCGAAATTAACAAAGAAACAATACCAGTTAGTTCGTAACCAGGCAAAAGTTCACAATGCAAATATCTATCCGTCATACCATAAACTGTTAGAGGTAAAGAAAGCGTGTTACCCAGCCGATATTATCACAGACGTATATGCGGAAGTGCAGCTGCAAGCGTTACTTGATCATACTATCGAGCGATTGATCACCAGCAAAAGTACTATACTGCAAGAGATCAATCACGGAGTAGAAATGACCATGTTCTTCAAATGGGGTTTGTGATGGCGCGTCAGGTCAGAGCGCATACAAACAATGGTATAGTTCAGATACAGAAGAAGATATACATGACGATACATATTTGTTTGTTATTTCGTTAGTGTCTCCAAAATTACAATATGGTTAAGAGACGCTCTGGCATAATCCACGGCCATTGCCAATACGCTATTGTCGGCCAATCAAGCTACTGTTCATGAAAGAAACAGCAGAATTAACACGTTCAGAAGTTACAAAGATACAGCAGCAAATACAAGCACTCACACCAACAACTATCACTTATAATGATCAGCAAATAGTAGTGAAACACAGATTAATGCTGACAATGGTAGATGGGAAGGTCTGTAGTGATATCACAAAACAATCATATCTACGATGTTACATCTTTGGTGCATCTTCAAAGCAAATGAACGATCTAGACAAAACTACAGTACTACCACCTGACAGAACAACATTTGAATTCGGGTTGTCAAGTCTGCGTTCCTGGATAAGATGCTTTCAGTGTCTGTTTCACATTGCATATAGACTGAACATCAAAACCTGGCAAGTGAGAAAGAGGGATCAACCAAATGTTGATAAAAAAAAAAAACCTTCAGAAACGATTTCGTGAGGAAATAGGTCTTCTGGTGGATGTGCCGAAACCAGGCTACAGAACAAGCAATGAGGTAATACTGCCCGCAAGTTTTTCTTGAATCCATCATTATCAGCGTCCATTACTGTCATCAATGAAGAGTTGATTAAACGATTTGCAGTTCTCTTACGTACTATTGCTAGAGGTTATGCAATTAACTGTGACGCATTTGGTATGTATTCTCTGCAAACTGCACGATTATATGTGGACCTGTATAGCTGGTATTCCATGTCGGCATCTGGGCATATATTATTGATACATGGCAAGGACATCGTCGAATCTGGGCTGCTTCCTATTGGACAGCTTTCCGAGGAGGCACAAGAAGCTCGTAATAAAGATTGTCGAAGGTTCCGCGAACATCATGCCAGGAAAAGTTCTCGTCACAACAACATAGAAGATTTAATGCACATGTTAATTACGTCGGATCCCTGCAAAAGAAACCTTAGCAAATTCACACTCAAACACAGTGAACATCTTCCCGAAGAAATACGTCTATTGTTACAAGTTCCTCCCACGTGTCAAGCATATATTTCAGCTGATCATACTACTGAACACAATAATAATTCTTCCAGTGAGGATATGTGACTGCTTGCCGCTTCTTGTCGCTCTGTGCATGGTTTTGTACGTGCTCTGCCGTGTTTTCTTTGGTTATGAATTTTGTCCAGCTAGATGTGGCAATTGAACCACTGTGCGCAGCCGGCAAAACCGGAGCCGGCACGGGCAATGTCGGTGCCGAAAGGTAGTTTGAGTTTAAATGTGAAGGAGAGAACATGAGTCCGTTTTATACATTATATGAAAAGCTGCGTACATAAGATTCGAAATTTTTAAATTAATTTCTTTCGCATGTCTAAACAAACGTTCGATTTCTTAGTACAACGAATTAGTAATCATATTCAGCGCTGTTCAGATTTTTTTTTTTTTTTTTTTTTTGCAAGAGCCGTGTAATATTACAGACTGACTTGAATAAATGGAAGGGTCGTTCAATATCTGAGAAATAGCTCAATGCAAAGAACAAGGTTAATTGTATTACGTCAATCAAGGGACGTAGGAGCATTAACGTCTAAATCCCCAAATATCTTTTCTTTAGTACACAAAGGTATATTGTAAATTGGTCCGTATATACTCATAATCAAAAGCATTCGCAGAAAAACATGGCTAAATTAATAATTTTGACAAGTTACAATAGGTAGTAACCCTATACTTAAACCCAAAATCCAATAGTATCAAATTGTCAAGAATTTACGAAAACTGGTGGCAAATTGTCCGCTTTATCGAATTTTGGTGGCAAATTGACAGCTGGTAAATTGTGCGTACCCCGAACATCGAAGTGGCCTATTTTTATGTCTTCGATTGTACGTACATTTTATTTTCATTTACATATAATCTACATTTTATGTATCAACTGTAAGTAAACAGAAAGCGTTTGAATCACTATTGTTTTATATTATCCTACACATACCTGTCGCCATGGGCGGCGATTAGGGGGGCAAAGGGGGGCAGTTGCCCCCCACTTTTTTGAAATGACTCATTAATGTATATAGTTTCATATGGAAATATTAAGTTTTTGTATGTATTAATGGTTCATAGAATAACAATTGTGCCATAAAATATTTGCCGTCCCGTGAGTACATATTGGTTGTCTTCCGGTTCAGTTAAGAAAACTACAGGAATTGCGTTTTAATTGCCACGAAAAATGGCCCAAAAATTAACCTATTGGAGCGCCATGATTCGAGTGTATTTTCATTCTTCTTACAAGGGCTCAAAATGTTAGTCAGCCGCTTTGGTACAAATTGAGATAACATTTCATACAAAAAAGAAGTCCTTCACAACTTGTGAATCACAAGTTATTCTTTAATTGCACAAAAATCGAAAGTTCCTAAAATGTCTTTTCATCTTTCTAATACTAAAGAATATTTTGATTTGATTTTTTTTTAGTTTAACATCCCGTTCAGCAGTGAGGCTATATGAGACGAGGACCTACTGATTAACGTGGAATACGAACCACATGAGTTCCCGCCAGGAATCGAACCCGGGTTTCCCACGTCAAAGGCGCTGCAATGTTTGCAGTGTAATATACGAGTTTAGGGGTGTACATATACAATTAAATTTAGTGAATTCAACATAATTCTATGTTTTAGGATTATTTTGTATAACTGGAGTGATTCTAAGTATTGTTGAGTTTTGATGTACATATTCCAAGAAAGTGAAAACTGTACATGCAACGAACATGCTTCGGAAAGCTGCAAAAGTACTTCTTTAAATGTCGCAGCATATGCATCTAATATTTACTATCTTTCTAAGAGTAATAACATACATTTAATAGCATGTGTGGAATTAAAAATATAAAGTGTTCATTAATACCTGGTTTCAATGTAACTTTTGCAAAACAAGCCTCATTTTTTATTACTATTCGATTAATATTATTTTTTCTGTTTATTTGTTTTGCAAATTTGTTATTAAATAGGCCCCTAATCTGATCACACAATTTTCCAGACAGAATTTTAAAATGTTCTTGAGCAAGGAATCAAATCTCTTCTTACACCTTCGTTGTTTAAGAGTAAAAAGGGCTAGTATCTACTTGCGTTGCTCTTGCCAATTTACTTTTAAAAATATGAAACACGATAAACGGTATTTTAACTGAAAAGAGAGTATCCTAATAGTTATACAACCTTTCGTCAAACAAAATGTTAGAAGAAACCAGGAAAACTAACATTGATATACAAATATTGAGATCATGTCTTGCCCCCCCACTTTTAACATCCAACCGCCGCCACTGCCTGTCGCTTCTCATTTCTTTTTGTCCATAGTGTCGACGTCTTGTGCAAGGTTTGTATATACTTCTTTCCAGGCTTTCTGCTTTTCGACCTTGTCTTTATATGAGTTTGTAGTCTTGTCCCATAGACAAGGTCTCATTTCCACTAATTCAATGAAATTCAAAACATTGTACTGAAACACTTTAGTCATTGTCACTCGATGAACGATGAAATGAATTGTCACTAGTAGTAGAAAATGGATCGATCTGGGCCAGACCTGAGCCAGTTTTAGCCAACTCACAAGCCACTGAGAAAATGACCACCGTGCACCGTGAGCCCACGGTCTTTTACGACCTCCATTTTAGGGGTGAATTCGTTCTCTTTTATGACCACTTTTTGGGGGGTGTATTCATTCTCTTTTACGAGCACATTTTAGGGGGTGTACTCATTCCCTTTTACGAGCATATTTTTCAACCCATATGTTAATTACGAACACATAGAAGAGCACATAACACTACGTAACACACAGAAGATCAGATAACAGATAAGAATATGAAACATAGAAGGGGTGTACTCGTTTTCAACCCCTATTTTAATTACGAACACATAGCAAAGCAGATAACACTTAACACAGCAGAGCACATAACACTTTTTCAAGGGTGTATTCATTCTCTTTTATGAGCATATTTTTCAACCCCTATTTCAACATGACAGAGACTACGAAACATAGCAGAGGTGAACACACAGCAGATACATAAGACTTGTTCCACCCTTCCAACCCTAAGGGGGTGTATTCATTCTCTTTTACGACCTCCATTTTAGAGGGTGTACTCGTTCCCTTTTATGAGCATAACATTATTTTCTTTTACGGGGGTAGCAAGACCCCCAACCCTCCTCCTTTCTCATCCAGGGCTTGGGACCGGCAATGGCGGAGTTTAAAAAAATAACATCATCATACTCTCATAAATGAATAAAGGATAATATCATTAGCATCAATAGTAGTGAGTGAGAATTTGTTTAAAAAATCCTGCATCGAATAACCAGATGCACGACATGCTAGATATAGAAAACAGTAATGTCCACAAAATCGAGATAAATCACCTTGAATACGTCTATTATTCCATGTATAATACAAACAGTTTCGTTTTAAAAACCTTATATGATGTTGTATATAGGGAGGTATACCATAGCTATCGAAATACTCTCCCACACACATATTAGATATATAAACAGCAACCCAATGTTCACCAGGCTTATCACTAGAATCAGTGTTTATAATTATGGCGGCTGGAAATGTATGAATAAACAGAGGTAACTCATCGGCGGCATACACACCAATAAAATGATCTTTAGGCAGATTTTGTTGTAATGCTTCATAAAGCTCAATTGTATTTAACATTTTCTTTAATTAATATATACTTTTCTCTGGAAATCAATTTCTAATTCTGAAGAGAATTCACCATAAATAATTGTTGTTACAGGAGATGGCAGTGCTTCTTTAAAATGAACCTCTAAACGTACACTTCCTTGCCGTTGTGGGCTAGTATGAAATCCAGCACTAGCACTAGAATCGGGAGTTAAATCAAACACCAGTAGAGTATAACCATTAGGATATTCGGCTAGTGAAATATTATTACCTTGATTAGAATAATAAATACCTGAACCTGTAAATAACGTGGAATATGCTTGTATATATAGCTTATTATCAAAATCAGGTTGTAGTGGTTTGGAAGGCACAGCTGTTCCATCAACATACAGTGTAAAAAATGACATATTAAAATGCTGAAAATTGAACGGATTTGTCTGATAAGTACCATTAAAAGCAGTATTAGTAACAAAACCAATAATAATACGTTTAGGCACTATGCCTGAAAATAGATCTGGAAGTGTACTATCCATAATTCCTTGTGGCAGCGTTTCAGTCTTCACTTGCACTTTTGTTATAGGATATTTTACTCTAAATTTAGGATTTTGTAATACTTTATTTTGTGCTATTTTAACTGCTGGTGATACATCAACCTTTTTCACAAGCAATGTTGCATCTGTAATTACAACTTTTCCATCAGCATCTGCGTCACCCATTAGACAGAATGTAGGTTTAGCTGGAATTAGTTTAATGCGCAGTTGTACACCATTCAGTAAAAATTTCTCCTGATTAAATATATCAGCATGAATATAACCCAATAATTCAAATGACTGACTTAAAGTAGTGAGAAGAAAACGTTGTTTAAATCCTACATTAGCATCGGCCACACTGTCCATATGTCCTGCAGTATCTTTAAACCACATTGATGTTTGAAGATGCGTTGATTTAGCTTCAGCATTATAATTTAGTAGTTTTTCAATATACGATCGATATGGATATGTGTGTGAAGAGTAGGAAATAAGTTGATTATTTAAATATAATTGCAATTCACTGAACATTGCATTGAGAAAATCATTTACAGGGCCGATTTTCTTATCGGCAGAAGTTAAATTAGAACCATCTGATTTAGTAATTTTACCTTTAATATAAAACATTGTGTGCGATAAGTCAATATAGTCATCCCCATGACCGGGGACTACAAATTCTATTGGTGCATTATCAGCTATCGAAGCCACAGGCTTATATGGAACTATTTTATTACCTATAATACTGGTTTGAGTGGGTAAACCAGCAAATAAATCTAATTCTGATTTCATACACTCACACTGCATTTTTTTTTCTCTCTATTAATATACACACATGGTAAAATTTATAATACCGTATTACGTTTGCGAAAATGTAATTTTACACATACACTGCCATGTTGGAAAGGAAGTGGATTACCTGTACTATCTCTTAAATCAATAATAATTTGATCAAATTGTTTACGTTGCACGGAGACATAGTGAGGATTGTCAAAAATATGTACATTATTAATACCATACTCTGTAATATTTGTATTTATAATACGTAACAATGGAGCTACTGTGTCACCCACCATTTGTGGTTCTACAATATCACTGTAAATATACATAAGTGTAGGTAGCGATTTTTGTAAATCAGGTGGATAACGAGCATGATGCACAACTGCAATATCTTCCTGTTGTATGTGATCAAAACCTAGTATTCTGGCTAGTTCAGGAGATAGACGTACTTCTATACGCCTCTCTTGATCTTTTATTACTCTACTGACTTCAATTCGTTTTACTGATGCTTTAACTTTTAATTGTAAATTTAATATATCACTTTTATGATTAATTTGAGATAGAATATCATCGACATTATAATAGTGTCCTGGTAAGATTTTAGTTATGTTCCAGCTTTCTGTATTCATGAGCCGGTAATAAATATTATTAGTATATTTGGAAACATTCTGAAATGAATTTGTATAATGTACTTCAACAACTGCCGTCTCCCACTCACCTTTCTCTAGCACCAATGGATGATATAATTTGGTGGTATAACATGACAAAGTATTTTGTGGAAAATACTCCATAGAACTGTTACTCGGTAGTGTAAGATAAAAACTAGTCTGTTCCATATTAATCAAAAATATCACTCTTCCTTTTCTTTGTACCACCAGTCGTCTTTGCAAAATGAACTTTTCTCCGTTTTCTTCCAGATCCTACCAACACTTGATTTATTTTATTTTGAGCTTTAGTTTTTAAATTATTTTTAGCTTCTTGCCAACGTGATGTTAAAGCTTCGTCAATAGGTCTATTATTGCCTAATACATCTCCAGCTACATTAATTCCTGTACGTAACAATTCTTTACCAACAGTTTTTGCTCCTTGTTTAATTAACGGAAATACACTTCGAAATAAACCACCTAAAAAACTTCCAATACCATAACCTTCTTGATATGGTGCACCTCTATACACGTTATAACCACCTCCAGCTTGGTGAGAATAGTATTTAAAGTATGGATCATTCATTATTATTATTTTTTCCTATATATACAGATATAACAGTTGTTTATAATATTGTATTGTGGCTAAATGTTTTTTAAATGTGACACAGGAATCCATGAATTAAAGGAAGGGGGATATCCCCGCCAACGAACAAGTACACGTTTACCTTTAACTTCATAAACTTTAGACAGAGGCACTCCTTGTAATTCCTCCTCGTAACATGTACCATCAATTACTTCACCATTTAAGTCCTCCAACACATAAACCACTTTCTTTTCCTTATGTATCACCTGTTTTATTTTAAATATTTCTACAGTCCACTTTTTTTTGTACCCTTTTTCAAAATGCGCACAGTATCACCTTTTTTATATTTTGCAATGTTAGTATGTGGCATTGGTTTTATTAATTTATTCCAAACTTGTTGAAAAGTGTCCTGGTTCACACTGGCGGATGAGCCCTATGTGGTCTAGAATTATATGCCTGAACAAGTTTCGATAGCACATCTATGTATCGGTAAGTCTTCTTGGCTGTAAAATATTTCCACATTCGTTCCACCACACTTGCTTTAATATCGGCGTTCTGTGTTGTGAAGAATTACTGAAATGGTCTATTAACAAACTCTGTTTGTAGACGTAATGGTCTACGACGTGTAGATGCAAATATCTGCTTAAATGTTTTCACCAGTTTTTGTACGTACAGGCACAGCCCAGGCATAACGACTAAACAAATCAATCACTGTTAAAATATACTTTTGCAGACTGTGCATATCGTTTAAATCCGCTTGCCACTGATCGTCAATATTGAACACTAAATAGGAATTACGTGGAAACTTTTTACGTACTGGCTTATGCAGAGTATAAGCCGACTGTTCTTTTACCCACTGTTGCACTTTGTGTAAAGGAATAGATTTCTTCACAGCTCTCCATAATGACGTTGCGGTTGAAAACGAGGCAGGGTGTGAAGGGTTATAATAAATATCGGCCAGCTTCTTCATATTTTATAATCACACCATCTGTTGACAACTTTACGTTTACGTGGTGGCTCCTCCTCCTCCTCTTCTTCTTCTTCCTGTTTTGGATCAGCAGCAGCGGCAGATGATGATGTCAGCTTACGAATATATTCTATACGCTGTGGGTTGCCTATATACTCTAAAGGTATATTGGATTTTGCTAACAGTACAGCGAAGGGTTCCCAGCCTGTAGGGGGAATATTTTTCTTGCGATACCTGACAAAATCTGCTATTAGATCTACTATATTAGCTCCAGGAATTAATTTATTATTAATATTCACATTTCCATTATCGTCCCAATGAATGTTGGAATTTTGTTTTAATCTACGTAATAAAGGTCTTGCTTTACGCAGACAATTTTCGGGAAGAGTAGATAGTATTTCATCCTCCTCCTCCTCCTTCTTAGTACCAACACTAGTTGATGTTGTTGCAGTAGGTTTTTGCACAATGTGTAAATATTTTTGTAACACCTCTTTATAGCGTATCCATTTTTCTTCAACACTCATATTTTTATTATTTAAAATATTTTTCATCTCATCATCTAAATTAGATATAGTTTGATATTGGTGCAATTTTTCTGGTGCAATTAAAACAAGCTTTTGTGCATGCTGCATAATTATTTAATTAAAGTAGATAGTATACCTCCAATAATAGGTGCAAGCAAAGCAGTAAGAAACCCACCTTTTTGTACAATTATTCGTTTTTTCTTTTGTTTTAATGATGGACCTTTTTTCGCTAAATACCTCAATTCCTTTCTATATCTTTTTAATCTATTTTTCTCTTTTTTATTTAACGGAACATTTCCTTGTAATACGTTATAGGAACATTCACAAATAGAACGAATTAATTCGGGATCAGCATTTTGTAAAATTGCTTGGCGTACTTTGGGTTTTGCCTTTGCTAAAAGTTTTAGTAAATGTGCACTCTCTTTGCTAATCATTTTTTTTTCTTTTTGTAGCTATTATATTAAAATTGAGTATTAAGATATATCAGTTATTGAGATTATTTTTTTACCGGCACATAAACATAATTGTAAGAATCTGAGGGGAAAATTTTTGTTCGAACACGATGTTCGTCGGGAGTGCCCTGTTTTAAATCAAAAACCAAATAACTATGAGGATCTTGTGTTGAGTCCTGATAGGCTTCCTGTACAAATTTTGTGTTACCAGGATATAATTGGCGTGCTAGATAATTAATTTGAGCCTGGTCTCTGGGGTTTTTAAAACATATTATATAATGGCAATTTAATGATATGTCTCGCATACCTTTAGCTTGATGAAACATATTTTGTGTTATAAAAATAACACTTAAATCTCGGTGGTGGCTACCTTTAGTAAAAAAGTCAACAATTCGTGTATCACATTCTCGCATTAAATCGTCAATAATTACCAGATGGGGGCCAGCTTGTGCTGGAAAATCATCTATTTTGGGGAGCCCTTCTTTAAATGTACAACCTGAGGATAGAGTTTCATACAGAGGTTGCCACTCACCATAACACCATACTATATTTTTCCATTTTTCGGCATAATGTTTTAAAAACTCTTTTACAAAATATGATTTACCACACCCAGTGGGGCCAGCTATAATACAAGTAAATGGGTGTTGAAACTCCATATTCTGTTACACCACAAAATAATTATGAATATAATAACATATTATTATTATTACTTTTCAGGCATGTTTACAACTTTACATAATTGAGAACAAGTAATTATGGTTCGCTGAATGCACGGCAAATGAAGCTGGAGTTTTCGCCATGTACAAACACTGAAATTTACCTGACCATTACTATCGTCATCTGACGATTGAATAAAACACTGACGAATACCGTTAAGAGTATCTGACAATGATATTTTATAATTTTCACTAATGAAAAATTGTGTAGGCAATGAAGAATTTGTATCAGCATTAAAGTAGTTTTCAATATATGAATAATATGATAGAAAAGTATACCACTCATCAGGTGAAAGACGAATACGATCATAGTAATTATGTAAAATGATAATAACAGAAAATTCTCCCTCACCATCGTATGCTAGACCAACACATACCTCGATTTCATCGAAATAATAATAATAACGATTTAAAATTTGATTATCCATTTTTTTTACTCTCTACTTAATTAAAAACTATCGTTTCTACTAATACTGTATTTACCCTATTCGATTTCTTTTATAACCGTAGGGAAGTGTATCAAAATTTTCCATTCCATCTCTATTACAGATATATTGCATTTATTTTAAATAGCGTTTTTAAATATTTTGCTTTCTTTTCTCCTTTACATAAAAAAAAACAGCGTTTGTGGAAGAACAAATTTGATTTAATATACTTTTTACTTGTGATACTGATAGACCTCGTGATGATGATGACAATTTAACTAAGCAACGAAAATTCACCTTTTGAAATTATAAAATCTACAAGAAAAACTTGTAACGACATGCTTCACCTATAAATTCTTGACTTCTCTTTTTTTTTACAATATAGTATGTTTTAAATCAATCCAAGAATTTTCACTTTTTGGCAGACCTAACCATTTCACATAGGCCTTATTATTTTTCTTTCGCAACACTTTTTCAATTAAATATGTGTTTGGAAATTTCGTTAATTGTAATTCGTGTCCGTAAAATCGTCCTTCAATAGGTTTATTATTTGAGTCTACTAAGTGATATGTCGGAGGATTAGTGAAGAAAACTTTAGCAATTCGAAAAATTTCTGTACTCCAATTGCGTGTAAAACCTCTATCAAAACCAGGACGCTTAAGTTTACTAATTCTTACATATTCACCTATCTTAAATTTACTTTTTCTTTTTATCACAGAAAACTTTTTGCAATAGATGTTTGTCAATAGATGTTTTTCATTTTCTTTTTTAATAGCGTCGATAGGTTTCATTTTAATAGTGGAATGAATAGTATTATTATATTTATGTAGTAATTCCGGCAGAATGCCAATCCATTTATAATTTCCCTGCAGTGTAAATTGTCTCCACATTAAATTACGTAACGATCTATTAAATCTTTCAATAATACTTGCTTTCACATCACTGTACGTGGAATAATGTTTAATGTTATTTTGGTTCATCGCCTTCTGAAACTCTGAGTTATAAAATTCTCGACCCCTGTCAGTTTGTAAAAATTTAGGGCTTTTGTTTGCTTTTCTCATTACTGTTATAAATGCTTGTGTAATTTCTTTCCCAGTTTTATTTTTCACAGGAATAGCCCAAGCATATTTAGAGAATGTATCTATCACAGTTAATAAATATTTGAAATTTCGATTAATTTTTGCTAGACCTTTCAATTTTCCACTATTCATTTCAACTAAATCAGCTTGCCATAAATCATGAATCCCTTTCGTTATAACAGGTATTCGAGGATAGTTTCGTCTTGCACTTTTATGTAATTCTGCAACTATTTGTTCTCGAACTGATTGTGACATTTTTTTTAATACTAATATATCCAAAAAAAAATTTATATCGTATTTACAATATACAAATCGTACATTTTACATCTTTATTATTATTATACCCCCAAGGAACAGTGTGTATATTACAATTTAAAATTTTTCTTTTGTCATCATACGGATCTAATGCTAATTTTCTTACCTGATTTGTTGTTAAATTATGGTATTTACTTTTAATTTCAAATTGTGTTTTATAGATCGTTTCGTTTTTAAATATACATGATTTATAATCGTCAAACGTAATTTGTTCTTTAACTATATTTTTCTTGATCCCTTTACATTTTTTCAATTCTTTATTTTCACCAGTTTTTATAGCATAATTTTTTGCTCGTAACCCAACATATTCAATCATAGGAACTCCACCTAATTCGTCTTTCATTTTACCCAAAACGTGTTCATTTTTTTTCTATATAAAGAATTATTTTCAGGATAATTTGAGGTGTCAAAATACTCATTCATATCTTTTATATCGTTATAAATATTGTTAGTTTTAATTTGGTAAATGAAAGAGTCAGTATCCATATATGCAATTCTAATTTTATCTCCATATCGCGGTTTCATTATATTATAATGGAAGTTATATATAGCTAATTTGGATAATTCTAAAACTGTTGCTCCTACGTAAATTGGTTTATTAAGGGTTACCGATTTTTTTACCATATGAAACAATGCCAAATTATCAGCCAATTTTACCCAATTTTCAAACTGATTTTGCGCTACTAATTTTTTACACTTTTTTTTAATTGTTAATTAATTTTATATCAATTCGTTTTCGTACATTCTCCATTGTCTTTCCGTATACCGAATTATTTAATAACTTATAGAAATCTTTTTCAAATTCAATTGTAGCATTTGCACGGCGTTGAGTATTTTCTTGTATATAAGATGCAAGCCATTTAGATTGACGAAACCATAATATTTTATGTACTTTTACCAATATTAAACCTTGTTTTAGATAAAATTGTAATACTCTATAATGCAAGATATAATTCGATTTCGATTTAAGTGTCAATAGTAATTTTGAATATTTACCATTCGGTGGAACTTCATTAGTTGGAGCACACGGAAAATCAGAATGGTATTCGTGTAAATCAGTTGGATACTCTAAATCCACTTCTAGAAAAAATCCCCATTCACTATCCGTGGGCCAATTGATAATTTTATGTTTGTCTTGCCAGTTGTCAATTTTATCCTCCCACCGAAAACCACCATATGGTAAATAGTCAATCATTGATAGTCCGTACAGATTGTTCATGTCAATATACAGTAAATAAGATTTTTCTTTTTCCGCATCAAAATCATGTACGTAAGGATTATTATCTTTGGCATACCTTAACACAGCTTGAGTAATACCTCCGCGAATCGATTTTTCTACAAACATATACATATTGATATCTGATAAAAGTTCAAGTTCAATTTTTGTTCTATATAACATGGCTTGCCATGCCAACCCAGGTGCAGTAAAACAATTAATCGGATCAATACAAAAAGCATTTAAACATGTCTTTCTAAAATTCTCCAACACATCTGCTGTGAGAAGTACATCACATTTTAAATATAGATCGTGGTAGTCCCCTAAATTTTCACATTTAAACACACGCCAAATCAGTTTTGCATATTGATAATCAGTCTCGGAAATTTGTGTTCCATTCAATTTGCTACTAAACGCCTCTCTTCCAGGAAATTCAGTTTCTTTAAATGTATCTAAATTTGTTATGTATTCATAAAAATAAATTCCCTTACGGAGAATTAAAGGAAACTTTTCATCGGAAAAATATTGCTTTGTGTAGACAAATTGCTCAGGTTTTAATTTTGACACCAAATTTTCGAGACTATACGGTAGGAATTTAAATAAGTCTACAAAACGTAACTCGATAGGTCTACCATTAAAATTAAAGTGCTTAGAGAATGTTATGTATTTCTCAGTGCTTTCAGCAATTACAAAAATATTTCCCGGGGTGCAACCTAATTCTTTCACAAATAAATGTGCATCATACCCAGACAAATTATGGAAGAAGACAGGGATAAAATTACTTTGACGCTTAATTTGTAAATTACACTTGTTGCACACCGTGGCAATAAATTGACCAGTTAAATGGTTATGATGTTTAACTTTTCTATTGTCACTCGTATATTTACTATCACAAACTGAGCATTCAGTGGATAGGTTAAACTCCTGTAACTGAGAACTAGTTAATGGTATTAATGGTTTTTCTTGATCTAATATGTTTATGATTTTTCTTAATTCATTCTCCATAGCAGACATAAACTTCATCGATACATTTTCTCCCCGATAAATAACTAAATCTGATTTCATATAGTTGTTACTCCAACATACAATATAACCAAAACTGCATGGTATATGTTGGTGAATTTGTACTGTATGAGATCCACTTTGTTTATTTATAGGTTTTAATAAACTTTCCATATCTGCAATTATTATCACATCATTCTGTAATAACAATTTCAATTTTCGAAATTTTAAAACTTCTCCTTGTTTCGGCATGTTAATTTTGGTTGGAGTGTGTTCTTTACATAATTTGTCATGTTCATCTAATTTTGATTTGTTATAAAAAGATATTAAACATCGTCTACAAATAAATGTTTGATGAGTACCTAACTGATGTCTGACTAAACCATTTAAATTTGTAATTAAACAATAATGAGAGTTTA
This sequence comes from Thermobia domestica, assembly GCF_964235325.1. Lineage (NCBI taxonomy): Eukaryota > Metazoa > Arthropoda > Insecta > Zygentoma > Lepismatidae > Thermobia > Thermobia domestica. The sequence continues at coordinate 177,829,998 of NC_137458.1, forward strand.
AATATAATAAATCAATATGTTTACCTACAGCTGTGTTTTCGCTTATATGTAATGGGAAAATAGTTTCATGATCATAATTAATGCCATATATATTAATGGAAATTTGTTCTTTAGGAAATACGGAATTATACATATGTTCAAATTTGCTTATGTGTGCTATTTCGACTGGAAATTTTTCAAATAACGGTAATAAAGTATTACTATATTGTATGTAATTATTCACACGATGTGGATGTTCTTTTGCGGGATGCAATGCAGCTAGAATACTATACATAAAACTTCTATTATCGTTATTTTGAATATTTAAAACACATTTTGTGGATAAAATCCATTGAGGCAATTTTATATGACTCTTCAATAACGCATTGATATTTTTTATTAGACAATAATGAGAGTTTAAATATAATAAATCAATATGTTTACCTACAGCTGTGTTTTCGCTTATATATAATGGGAAAATAGTTTCATGATCATAGTTAATGCCATATATATTAATGGAAATTTGTTCTTTAGGAAATACGGAATTATACATATGTTCAAATTTGCTTATGTGTGCTATTTCGACTGGAAATTTTTCAAATAAAGGTAATAAAGTATTACTATATTGTATGTAATTATTCACACGATTTGGATGTTCTTTTGCGGGATGCAATGCAGCTAGAATACTATACATAAAACTTCTATTATCGTTATTTTGAATATTTAAAACACATTTTGTGGATAAAATCCATTGAGGCAATTTTACATAAGTTTTCTCTTTATGACTCTTCAATAACGCATTGATATTTTTTATAAGACAATAATGACTATTGCAATTTTCTTCACAATACAGTAAATCAATATGTTTACCTACAGCTGTGTTTTCGCTTATATGTAATGGGAAAATAGTTTCATGATCATAGTTAATGCCATATATATTAATGGAAATTTGTTCTTTAGGAAATACGGAATTATACATATGTTCAAATTTGCTTATGTGTTCTACTTCGACGGGAAACTGTATATTGTTTTTTTCAAATAATGGTAATAAATTATTACTATATTGTATGTAATTATTCACACGATTTGGATGTTCTTTTACTGGATGCAACGCAGCTATAATGCAGTACATAAAACATCTATTATCATTATTTTGAATATTTAAAACACATTTCTTTTTGGATAAAATCCATTGAGGTAATTTTATAAAAGGAGAAGCCGAAAGCGGATCATATTTACTGATTTTAATTTCTAATTGATGGTTTGGTTCAGAACATAAAGACCACCCTGATTTCTTAATTGCCCTATTTTCTTGTTCAACTAAAATTTTATTAAATAGTTTTTCAATTATAGAATTCAAATCTGTACTCGGCAAAATAATTTCGTTACCACTATTTACAAAGAATCTACATGTTTCTAAATCTACTGGTTTTACAAAAGTTGTACCCAAAGAAAAATTTACTTTAAACGATGTCTTAGTTTGTTCTTGTTGTAATATATCTAAACAGTCTTTTCTTTTATTCTTTAAAAAACATCCACTATCCTCATTTAATTCAGTATCACATTTTAAAATAATTTTTTTTAAATTATTATTAAATAGAGTATCAGAATTGATAATATTTGATTTAACCTTTATTGTTGCCATTTTTTTTAAACTAACTCCTCAAAGTTACTGTAATAATTTTGAACTGAGTTTTTATAATATAATATGAATAGTATTATTATAAAATGTCTTACTTACAAAAGAAAACAAAACCACACTATTAATAAACCACACTACTAATATAAACGCACACACACAAAAAAATAACTGAACTTTACGCTTCGGATGCTGAACAGGAAGTGATTACAAAAAACATGTCGGGCAGTCTTTTATACCTGTCTGACAGCATTGCGCAATAGTATGAGTCATCCTCTGGGGGATTCCCCTCTTTTTTTTTATACCTTTGTGATTGATTACATTACGTTCAGGGATTCCTATCGTTGAATGACAAGTTATTGTCTGTTAAAGAGAAAACTAGGTCAATGTTTTTTAAAATCCGGATAAATGACGTAATGAGAATTATCTACATATGACGGAAGTTATTATGTAACTGATAACAAAACACGGAAGTTTCGCATTCTTTAAATAATCATCTCTGCTATGTTCAAATATAGGTTAGAACCTTTGCTATAGAGGTCGAATGTATTATCTGTTATGTTCAAATAACCCAAGCCCTGGATGAGAAAGTAGGAGGGTTGGGGGTCTTGCTACCCCCGTAAAAGAAAATAATGTTGGGTTGAAAACGAATACACCCCCATTTTCTGCTATGTTCAAATAAGGGTTGGAAAATATGCTCATAAAAGAGAACGAATACACCCTTGTTGTGTTATGTACTCTTATGTGTTATCTAATCTTCACTATGTTTCGTAGTCACTGTCATGTTAAAATAGGGGTTGGAAAATAATCCATGTTCTTTTATTAACTGTGCTATGTATTACCTGTTCTGTTGTGTGTTCATAATCTCAGTGTCATTTCTGTTATGTTAAAATAGAGGTTGTAAAAGGGAACGAGTTCACCCCTAAAATGGAGGCCTGCTATGTTATGTAGTCTTCTGCTCTTATATGTGTTCGTAATCTTATGTTACCTACTATGTTAAAATAGTTCTATGTGTTATCTGCTCTTCTATGTGTTATCTGCTATGTTCAGAATAGGGGTTGGAAAATATGCTCATAAAAGGGAACGAGTTCACCACTTAAAATGGAGGCTGTTGTGTGTTACGTAGTCTCAGCTATGTTAGGAAATAAACCATGTTCTTTTATTAGCTGTGCTATGTTAAAATAGGAGTTGAAAAATATGCTCGTAAAAGGGAACGAGTTCACCCCCTAAAATGGAGGTCGTAAAAGAGAATGAATACACCCCCCAAAAAGTGGTCATAAAAGAGAACGAATTCACCCCTAAAATGGAGGTCGTAAAAGACCGTGGGCTCACGGTGCACGGTGGTCATTTTCTCAGTGGCTTGTGAGTTGGCTAAAACTGGCTCAGGTCTGGCCCAGATCGATCCATTTTCTACTACTGTCACTGAAGCAAGACTTCAGTGCACTGCAGGAAACAATCCACTAAATCAAAAAGCTACTTCATGCGGAAATAAGTAACATATAGCGACACTCACGCAGAAAGTATGGCACTCCAGAATAGTTTCATATAAATGATAAACGTCAGTTTAATCCACCCCCTGTCAAATTGACCTACTTCTGTCCTTGATCCCTTGTGGGCTTGCATAGTTGCATACAGATAGACGAATCGAGTACATTCCTGGAATCGAACGGAGGAAACGGAACTAAATTATAATTTTCTTCAGCATAGAAGGATTTTTTCCAGGGGAGATTTTGTTCTAGATAGGCCTACATATGTAGTATGTCCGATATAACATTCATAGATAACGTTTTGCAATGCATCTTGCATCTTGTAAAACAAAAACATAGGCAATTTCGGCTGTAGCCTGTTGTGTTAATTAAATCAAATCATACTGTTATACAAGATATTCTTCTTTATGCATTCCTTTCCCTCTTTCAACAAACACCCCCCCCCCTTCCAAATTACGTACTATGATCTTGCAGGAGCCAAGAAAGACAATCCACACAGAAGGAAAATGCTTAGGAGAAACCTAATCGCTATCAATGATTGATGGAAGGAGTCTTGCAAACTATTATTTTTCTATATTTTCCCCTCGGGGGAGACTTAACAGAAGATCGAAAAAACAAGGTTACTTGCTCTTTGTGTGTGTGGATGTGTGCGCACGAGGTATATGGCCTTCTTTTCGTTTCTTTCTCTTTTTTTCACTTTTGTTGCCATAATTTTAACATCTATTTAAATTTCTCAAAATTGAAACAGGCTGAGATCAAGCTATTTAATAATAATAATAATAATAATAATAATAATAATAATAATAATAATAATAATACAGTTCTGGAAAGGCAACATTGCGGCTGCCTATTCACTCAGTATACAATCGTTCTATGGAACAAATACCAGACAAGACAGAGGACATATTTTTATTATGATCTATAAGGTAAAACAGTATGCAACCACAAGAATAGAAATTTTCTTGTTCTGTTTGTGCATTTTCATTTCTTTCTGTAGTTGTGTTGTAGTTTTTATTTACTTTAATTTTATTTACAACCTTTGTTATGCTTGGGAATGCCTACTTCTACGATTATGATGGATATTTATACCGTACATACTGGGTTGCATAATTAACAGGATAAGCACTGGACAACTATCCTAGATTCATAATTTCTTCGTATCTCCATTTTGTTCATTTCCGCCATGTTGATTTTTTAAAAATTATGACTTCATATATGCTAAGACATATTCTCTATCAAAACGAATCCAACGATCCCTTTGTTTAAATCGTTTAAGTAAGTTTCAGCTGTAGAAGATAACAAGTTAATATACATACATACATGTGTAAAACTCACTTTCCGCGTTGCCGTAGTTGGATAATTCAAACAAGATCCGAATTTCCCTTGCTGAGAATTTATGTAAATAGCAAGCCACTATATTTGTGGTACCTCACAGCCATTCTTGATTATATATTCATATGATGTGAAAAAAAGAAAATAAAAAACTGAAGTAAACAAAAAATCCAAATACAGGAAAGGAAACAAGAATACACAACGCCTTGCCACTCACTCACTGTAGCTAGATTGAAGAAACCTATCAACAAGCCGGCTCCGTCTTTACCGGCTGCGTGTGCATCTACGCATAATAAAACATTGCCGCCGACAAAACCGGAGCCGGAGCCGGCACCGACATGTCGGCGGCTAGTCCGGCTGCATTTGCCGGAGCCGGGAGTTCCACCGGCTTTTTTGCCGGGTCGGAAAGCGTGTGCCAGCTACCATTTGATTACATTGCCGCCGACTTCATCGCCGGCATTGTCGGAACCGGTTCCGGCATTGCCGGGGACGTGTGCAAACGCTGTAAGGGTGGGACGCTCGAGCCTCAAAACCATGATTATAATTAAATAGTAATGATATACAGTAGAAGTGGATATTATACGAAAACTTCATGTTCCTGCTGTGTCCAATCCAAATACACTATGTGATCAAAAGTATCCGGACACCTGGCTGAAAATGACATACAAGTTCGTGGCGCCCTCCATCGGTACTTCTGGAATTCAATATGGTGTTGGCTCACTCTTAGCCTTGATGACAGCTTCCACTCTCGTAGGCATAGTTTCAATCAGGTGCTGGAAGGTTTCTTGGGGAATGGCAGCTCATTCTTCACCGAGTGCTGAACTGAGGAGATGTAGGCCTGCGCTGTGAGAGTGCCATGCAAAACAACAAGGGGTGCAAGCTCCCTCCAAGAAAAACACGACCACACCATAACACCACCATCTCCGAATTTTACTGTTGGCACTACACACGCTGACAGATGACGTTCATCGGACATTCGCCATACCTACACCCTGCCATCGGATCGCCACATTGTGTACCGTGATTCTTCATCCAGACAACGGTTTTCCACCATTCAATTGTCCAATGGTTACGCTCCATACACCAAGCGAGGCATCGTTTGGCATTTACCTGCGTGATATGTGGTTTATGAGCAGTCGCTCGACCATGAAATCCAAGTTTTCTCACCTCACGCCTAACTGTCATAGTACTTGGAGTGGATCCTGATGCAGTTTGGAATTCCTGTGTGATGGTCTGGATAGATGTCTGCCTATTACACTTTACGACCCTCTTCAACTGTCGGCAGTCTCTGTCACTCAACAGACGAGGTCGGCCTGTACGCTTTTGTGCTGTACGTGTCCCTTCACGTTTCCACTTCACTATCACATCAGACACAGTGGACCTAAGGATGTTTAGGAGTGTGGAAATCTCGCGTACAGACTTCTGACACAAGTGACACCCAATCACCTGACCACGTTCGAAGTCCGTGAGTTCCGCGAAGCGCCCCATTCTGCTTTCTCACGATGTCTAATGATTACTGAGGTCGCTGATAATGAGTACCTGGCAGTAGGTGGCAGCACAAATCACCTAATATGAAAACCGTATGTTTTGGGAGTGTCCGGATACTTTTGATCACATAGTGTATGTTGTGGACAATTTATTTTTGATTATCTTACAAGGGAGTAAAGAAGTTTTGGATCTTGTGTCATAATTTCGTGTCAGGGATTTTCCGCTCATAAATTTGAATATAATGAATCACATTATTATTATTATTATTATTATTATTATTATTATTATTATTAATAATAATAATAATAATAATAATAATAATAATAATAATACTATTGCTTCTACTACTACTACTACTACTTCTAATAATAATAATAATAATAATAATAATAATAATAATAATAATAATAATAATAATAATAATCTATATATATAAAAGAGAACGTACAAATCCTTTGTTAGCTCATCACGCTAATACGGCTGAACCAATTTCTTTCATTTTTGGGGGGTTATTAAGATTTGGACCCTAGATGGTTTTTATCATATCACTTTAATTTTCAATTACCAGTGTCTTGAGATAATTGACCATTCAAGTGTCCATAACGTAGAAATCCTTTGTTAGCTCATCATAGCTAAATCTAACCGTATTTATATGCAACCCACATGACCGTGTCACTCGGCGGGTTAACATAAATGACAGGCGATATAATGTTAACATTTACTGCAATCTTTTATGGTTTTTATCATATCACTTGAAAGCGAAAAAGTAAAAATTATCTAAGTAACAAAGTTTATTGCGTTCCGGGGTGACCCCAGCGAAGCGGGGTGAACGCTGCTAGTAATAATAATAATAATAATAATAATAAATATATTAATAGATCCAATTGATTCTTGGATGTCCTTACCAATATTAACGTTTTTCTGTATGTTAGACAGTAGAAAATAATAAAAATTACCTCTGATTTACACCGTTTCATGGTAGGTTATGTACTTCACTCATATGACGTACAGTCAATAGAATCATGTGTGGTCGGCACACTGGCTTTTACGCAACGTTAATTCTCACATTGCAGAGCGAAATCTGCAATATACAGAGTGGCTGGTTTCAATTTTTCCACGGAAATATCTCGAAAATGGTTGAACATAATTAAACAGAACGAAAACTCAAATAGGAAATGCTATGGGGTACATCGAATGGTGTTGTCGCAGTATCCCCAGGGCCGCCCTTCATGGAGACCTAGGGTCCAACTGTAAAATTTTAAATGGAAACATGGGACGAGTGATACCTCGTTCGATAGATTTTTAAAAACTAAAACGCGTTGTGGCAAAAGATTTGTCATATATCGGTCACCGTATTCAAAATGACCGCCAAGACATGATGCCTGTATCAGATAAAACGTGCAATACCACTAATATGAAAACGATTGGAAATAAATGAACAGAGCAAAAAGCGAAACAGACAAATGGCATGGGGGCACGTCGAATGATGTGGTGATCTCCAGGGCCACCTTGCGTGGGGCCCCAGGGCCCAACTTTAAAATTTTAAATAGAAACATGGGGCGAGTGATACCTCATTCGATAGATCTTTAAAGACTAAAGAGCACTGTGGTAAAACATTGTTCATATGGGGCACCGTTTTGAAAATGACCATCAAGACATGGTGCCTGTATCAGATAAAACGTTCAGTGCCCATAGAATGAAAACGGTTAATGATAAATGAACAAATCAAAAATTCGAATAGGAAATCACAGAGGGTATTTATCATGCCACGACTCGAGAATGATTTAACAGATAAAAAGATGCTTAGAGTAAAAGTGCCATAATATAAAGGAGGAAATCTAGTTCTTAGGAAATTATCGCTCCAACCTCCCTCCGTAAGTGGTGAAGCGGGAATGAACGGTGAAATTTGAAATCAGAAGCTTGGGTTTTGCAAATTGAATCTACTCAACAAAAGTATCTGAAATGTGTTTTTATAAGAGATAGATATTTCTGTAATAAGAGAAAATAGGTAAATTTCCTGTTAAAGGTATCTTCCATTTTTATTGAGGCAATGATTTGATGCAAAAATGAATGAACTGAAATGCGAAACAAAATTGTCGAACAATGCAGTTTTTAGAATAATGTGTGCAAAAGTTGGTTTTGTTCAACCGTCGTCTGCATGATATTGGTTCGATTCCTTTAATTCTGTGTCTTCTTGCATGTCATGGCCAGGGCATTTTTTTCTGAGCACCCTTACCTCTTACGTCCGGGATGTTTTTTCTGCGTGTCTCCTCGCCTCTCACGTCCGGCTTTCTTTTATTTTGTTCCTTATTTACCTCGCCTCCCACGTTCGGGGTGTTTTGTTTTCTTCATGTGAGTCTCCTCGCCTCTCACTTACCAACAAAATGGGTACTCTATCTCACAGTTTATTCAATGACATCTCCATTTGCCTGTATACATAAACTAGCAGCGTTCACCCCGCTTCGCTGCGGTCACCCCGGAACGCAATAAACTTTGTTACTTAGATAATTTTTACTTTTTCGCTTTCAAGTGATATGATAAAAACCATAGTAGATTGCAGTAAATGTTAACATTATATCGCCTGTCATTTATGTTAACCCGCCCCGCTTCGCTGCGGTCACCCCGGAACGCAATAAACTTTGTTACTTAGATAATTTTTACTTTTTCGCTTTCAAATTGCAGTAAATGTTAACATTATAGCGCCTGTCATTTATGTTAACCCGCCGAGTCACACGGTCATGCGGGTTGCATATAAATACGTTTATTTTTACCTATGATGAACTAATAACAAAGGATTTGTACGTATGGACACCTGAATGGTCAATTATCTCAAGACACTGGTAATTGAAAATTAAAGTGATATGATAAAAACCATCTAGGGTCCAAATCCTAACAACCCCCCAAAAATGAAAGAAATTGGTTCAGCCGTATTAGCGTGATGAGCGGACAAAGGATTTTGTACGTTCTCTTTTATATATATAGATTAATCCTTTGGAGAAAATGCATGACAGTTTGTAATAAATCGTTACTTAGGATTTCAGCGCAAGCCATTGGAATTCGCTCCATCATATCTTCCCTAGTTTTTGGTTCGCGTTTATATACAACATTCTTCAAATATCCCCAGAAATAAAGATCTGGTGAGGATAAATCTGGGAATCGTGCGGGCCTTAGTATTGGTCCGTTTCTTCAATTCCATTTTCCATTATAACGCATGTTCAAACACTCCACCACTCTTTGCGCAGAGTGAGATGCTGCTCCATCTAAAACCTGTGACAAACATCTTGGCATTTCAGCTAAACGAATAAAACGCAGGCTCTGATCCGATGTTGCTGAATGCTAAGGGGTGTAATTATGGCTAAACAGACGAACTACAGCGCGATCAGGTGGCAAAGGTTAGACGTGGATGTGTACAAAATAAACGTGGCAATACCGCTAGCCTCTCATTTGCTAGCAGCATTTAAAGGGAACTTGAAGCGCCACCTTCAAATGCCAAGATGTTTGTCACGCCGTTTAATTGCACCTCACTCTGCATTATGATATTTTTACTCTAATCATCTTTATCTCTGTTGCATCATTCCCGAGCCATGGAATGATAAATACCCACTATGATTTCCTATACGAGTTTTATTCTGTTCATTTATCTTCAACCTTTTTATTTTATGGCCACTGGACGTTTTATCTGATACAGGTACCATGTCTTTGTGGTCATTTTGAAAACGATGACCCATATGAACAATGTTTTGCCACAGTGCTATTCAGGGTTTTTAAAGATCAACAAGGTATCACTTGCCCCATGTTTCCACTTAAAATTTTAAAATTGGGCACTGGGGGTGACCGCGACATCATTCGACGTGCCCCATGTCATTTGCCTGTTTCCTTATCTCCAACCATTTTCATATTAGTGGTACTGCACATTTTATCTGATAGTCATCATTTTTAGGCGGTCATTTTGAATACGGCGACACATATGACTAATATTTTGCCACAACACTTTTTTTAGTTTTTAAAGATCTATCGAACGAGATATCACTCACCCATCTAGCTTTTAAAATGCTACAATAGCAATTTTTTTTTGCTAGCCGAAGGCTAGCTCCCTTGCGAGGGTTACGCCCTCTATCCGGGGTGAGTGGTGAAAGTATTGGGGTAGTAAGGAGATTGGAGCTGGTCTATGGGATGTAGGAGAACTGGAACATCATTTATTTAAGTAGCACTTTATTATATTTCAACTTTATTTCATTTTATTATAGTATCCATTGGACATTATGATCCTGTGATCATAATCATTGGGTCATGAAGAGATGATGATGAGGTGCACTTGACAGGACAAACACAAACAAGTTGTTAAAAACACGAATGCTGGTTATCTTCTTGTCCAGGGGCTGCTCTGGACAGTGGTGAAGACGAGTGAAGCCCTGTTAGTATGATGAGTTTACAGTGCAAGATATGTGGGCGAAACGTGATGGGGAAGATTGTCGGAAGAGTAGGCAGAAGCGACAAAATGATCGGGGTGGTCAGGTGGAATTGTTTTTAGATAAAGGGAGAAGAGCAAAGATAGAGGGCAAGTGACGAAATTATATCCCAGATCGTAGTTGCGGTCGAGGTCCATGGTATCCAGAAGTAAAGGATGTCTTTGCTGAAATCGGGTGGTAATGAATTTGAGCCTTAACTTTTCTATATGATGAAGTATGGTAGGAAAAGTTATGCAGTCATACAACTCCTGCGTTGGACTCGGGAGCTTGATTCGATAACCTAAGCGGAAAGCATGGCGTTCGAGTACTTTCAATTTGGCATAGAAAAAAGGCAAAGCACTAACCCAGGCAGGGTGGCCGTACGTCAAGATGGGACGTTAAAATACCTTATAGGTATTCAGGACTGTAGTAGGCTGTAATCCCAGGTGGTGCCAATAAGTCGTTTAAGGAGATTTAGACGATTATAGGCCTTGCGAATGATTTCTTTCAAATGTGGCCGCCAAGTTAGATGATGATCGATAGTGAGACCTAGGTAAGTAACCTGTTTGGCGGGTTGAATTCGTGTGCCATCGACACTGATGTTAAGAAGATTCGGATTTTTTCGTATTCGAGAGCGCTTGCGAGGTGGAATAAAGACTATTGCCTGCGTCTTAGTGGAGTTGATGTGAAGTCGCCACTTCTTACACCATCGAAGGAACGAGTCAATCGCTATGCTGAGAGAAGAATTAATCTGTTACATGGTCCGGGCTGTGCAGAGAAAAGCAGTGTCATCGGCATATTGAAAAGTGTGCACATTGAGAGGAAGGGCCGGCATGTCAGCTACAAACAAAAGCTATAGAAGGGGTGAAAGAGCGGAGCCTTGAGGTACACAAGAGTGAATAAAAATAGGATGAGATAGAGAGCTATTGATGGTTACGTAAGAGAGACGGTTAGAAAGAAAATGAAAGATGAAGCGGAGATAAGATAGTGGAAGCCGGAAGCGGTGAAGTTTAAACATGAGAGCTAGGTGCCAGACTTTATCAAAAGCTTTTTCGAGATCGAAAAGAATGAGACAAGACGGACATGCAGTATTATAATGATTCGTAATGAGATTTATGAGTCTGAGTAATTGGTCATTGATGCTAAAATTAGGTCGGAAACCAGCCTGATGCACAGGTAACAGATTATGGGTAGTGAGATGAAGATGAAGTCTGATGACAATGATGAGTTCTAGGATTTTACTAAATACGGAGGTTAGTTGAATCGGTCGGTAGGATGCAACAGAAGCTGGAGGTTTGTTAGGCTTTAGGAACATGAGAGTAGAGGAGGTTTTCCAGTCTGGGGGAAAGTAGCCTTACGGAGAATGAACGTATATGTATAAGAAAGAAGGAGAAGAAGACAGTAAGGTGCTTCTTTGATGTGGCGGTACGTTATCCGATCCAGACCAGGAGCTGTATTCTTTTTGCGAGTTACGACAGATGAAATGTCAGCAGTAGAGATAGGAGCGGTAAGAGGATTATTACCGGGTAGGATGTGCATTTCACTTGGTTGTAGATATGGTGCTGATAAGTTTAAGATGTCAGTAGGATGTCTCCGGGGAAAGTGTGGTGAAAAGGGTGTGAATGTAGTTTGCAGGTGGTCGGCAAAAGCGTTGGCTTTTTCTTCGTCTGTATGTAGCGGACAGTCGTTAATTAGCAATGGATAAGGCGTCCGGGTAAGCTTGCCCGTTAGCATATTAAAACGCTTCCAGTACTTAGTTGGGTGGGAAGTTTCTGCTAAGGTGTTGCAAGTCTTTACCCAGTTACGGAGTTTATATGCCTTGACATAATTTCGGACTGTGCGCTGGAGCTTGCGATGATGTCGAAGAGCTTCTAAGTTCCCAGTGCGCTGAAACCCACGGAAGAATTCACGGGAACGATGTATAAGGGGTAAGTAGCTTGGTGGTAAGCGAGGTTGATACCTGGTTATTGCAGTGGTTGGTATGTGGAGGTCAGAAGCATGACGGATAGAGCTGGTGACGTCGGAAATACGATTATATAGATCTTCTTCTGTAGTAGGCGGCTCAATATGGGGTAAGTCAGTGGTAATGGTTGAACGATAATAGTCCCAGTTTGCCTGGTCAAAGCGTGGAATACTACGAGGTTCTGGTAATTCTCGAAGAGTAGGAGCTTGTGGTTGATCTATGTGAAGCTTGATGGGAAGATGATCACTACCAATGGAATCTAGTACCTCAAGAGTGCACCGTTGTGAAAGGTTGATACAGGAAATTACTACGTCTGGTGTGGTTTCAGTGATAGATCTAGTGGGCTTAGGGATGTGAAAAATATGGCCTGTGGTATGAGTAATGATATAGTCAAAGAATCGTTGTTTTAGATTATCCGGTCGGCTATGAATGTTGATGTCGGCCATGATGATATAGTATTTAAAGGTATTGGATATATATTGAAAGAATGAATGGGGAATTGGATGTCTAGGGCGTACATAGATGGTGGTTATGGTAAGTTAAAGAGAGCGAAAGTACAGGGTAATAATGAGATACTCTGGCAGATTAGGCAAGGATGGATGATACTGGCGATGACTGATTGAAGGATAGAAGCCGATGGCCACACCCCCGTTTGCTCGGCGTGCTGCTATCGTAGAGTCGCAACGAAGAAATGTATATCGAGGTACTTTGAACGACATGGATGGGGTAAGATGAGTTTCGTTGATGATGAAGGCTTGAATGGTTTCTTCTAAAAGAAGCTGCTCAAAAAGGGTATAGTGAGAGGCGAGTGACCGGATATTAACAAATAATAGAGAAATACCCATAATTACGATGCAGCAGAAGGGTTGGAAGTTTCGGGTGATGCATGTTCCTCGAGTGGGGTAACATGAAAATATACGTGCGGGCCAGAGTATGTGGCTTGAAAGGAACATTTAAAGATAAGGCGAGCAGAGTGGTTGACCACGCCGAGAATGTGTTGGCGAAGAAAAGGATGGATATTTTGCATAGCGATCGTGAAAAATGAAAGGAGTTGTTGGATAGTAATAGCTTCGTCGGCAGTTGGTGGTGGTAGAGCTTGCTGAGTTGGTGGTAAAACAGGTCTTAACGGAACAGTTAGCTCCGGATTTAGAGGCTCAGCTGTAGGCCGTGCTTTACAGCTATAACTATAAGTCGGGTGCTGCTCCGGACATGTAGAACATTGAAAGGGCTTAGCTAAGTTAGTGCAAGCCTTGGTGTCGTGGGCACCACTACAGTATCCACATTTTCTCGGTTGTGTGCATTTCGAAGTCGGATGAGAATTGTACGCCTGACAGCGTTCACATCTCAGTGGTAGAGGTGGCGGTGATTTGGACGGCTCGACTCTATGCTTCTTTTTATAGATGAGAGCGCCATAAGTTAACAGGTCATCAATGGTGGTTTGGGAGTTAGTTAAAACTCGTACCATGTACGTGGCTCCATGATCGCTTTTAATGCGAATACACTTAAGTATGGAGTGACCCTCGAGAGTGAGTTCTTCCTGAATCTCGTCGTCTGTGAGGGAAGGATCAACCCCCCGAATAACAACTGACAGAGCCGGTGGTTTTCGTGGTGGTGGCGTCTGTTTAAACTCCTTGGAATCGAGTCGCTTCATTTGAGCATGCTTCCCAAAAATTTCAAAGCTGCATTTGTTACGTACAGTGGTTAAGAATGTTGACTCATAGGATTTGAAGATTATCCCATTTCGTGTACGAACAATGTGAGCGACTGAAGCGCGGGGTAGGTATTTGATGAGCTGTTGGAAAGCCAGCTTGGTGTTTTCAAATTTGGTATCAAAATTAGTAAGTAAAAATGAATGGAGACGAGGTTTGGAAGAATCTTGTAGGGGTGGAAATTCATTACCGTCGTCGAGGTTCATGGACGAAACAGATTGTTCTGATTCACTCACGGTGTGATTACGCTTAGACGGTGGCTGAGTTGAGAAAGCGTTAAGTTTATCCGGTGTGCGTGATCGGGATCTACCAGTATTTTTGCCTTGAGAAGTAGATGTATGCCTTCGGTCAGTCCCCTGGCCCACTGACGTGGGGTTCAGAGACGGCCCAGGAGGTTGCTGTGGTAATCCCGGATGGCCACCTGACGCCATCCAGATGGGCGCAAAAGACTCTAACGAAGAGGATAAAAGTGACGATGAAATGAGGTCAAAAGCGTCCTAGATTGAGAGGAAGCCCACTGTGGCTCTCACTTGAGGCAGCAATACGTCCTCGCGGAGATGTCGGTCAGTGCAGGCACTGGCCCTCCACAAAATAGATGAGAAGGCGAATATGATGATGGCCACGGGCTCCCACTTGAGTCAGCAATATGGACTGCAAGGGGATGTCGATTGTCTGTAACAGAACAATCCTCCCTATATGAACAAAAATACTACTGAATGCTCGTAGAGCGTTAGCGATCGAACTCAGATCTGTGAACCGATGAGCGATTCTGAATTCTGAATAAGTATGAATAGCAATTAAAAGCGCCTGAGCTCCAACATAGCTTTCAAATCTTTCATTTACGGTTATGTGTGATTTCACGTTTAACAGAAACAAACATTTTAAGTATTTGTACTTTAAATAATCTAAATTAGTTAACTATATCTTTTTCATAAAGTTTATGATACAAAATTATTGTTCAAAGCCTTTTTATTTTAAAAAGCCTTCTCTAAAATCAATGCATGTGTATTGTGCTTCCATCTTCCGAGTTTCTTTTAAACTATGTTTATATGTTTGTGGTCAATCATTTCGACAATGGGATCTCGGAAACTACAGGCTCTAGAAAGATGACGTTTTCACTGACCGATTGGAAATTTTGCGTAGATTGTCCAGTTCTAATTGAATATTAAAAAAAAACATGGCCATTATTTCTTTATTACATTTTTAAGGTTACACTGGAAGCGTTGAAATAATAATAATAAAAAAACTATAGCATCATATTCTATGCGTTATACATTCCAACACCACAATGTTGTATATTAGGGTTGTATATGTCTCAGGCGTTTGTTCCATGGCCAAATAATAGTGAAAAAGGAAGGATAACCATTTCTTGAGTCTAAGATAAATCTTTATTTTTTGAGTGTTTTACCCAATGAACACCATATATAACTGACATTATAATTAATTGTATATGTAATGTATTTGCTTATTACATACTGGCTGCAAGAAGAAAAAAAACACTGGTCATACATGAATTAGAAACTCCAATCGTAAGTAGGCTCAAATCTTGCAAACGGTGCGAGATATTGAAAAAAAATAATCGAAAAAATCTCCCCTTTATGATACCCCTTGCCGATTTTTTTTAAAAGTCAAGACGTCTTTCACTTGTGTCTGTAAAGGGACATGTACATATGTTGTGAGGAATGAGAAGATTTATGTTCATGTGCAAATAATGCGCTGTGTAGAGAGCGCAGGTTCAGCTAGTGTTCCTATTTAAAATTTTAAAGTTGGGCCCTGGGCTCCCATAAAGAGTGGCCCTGGGGTAAACCGCAACAACAGCATTTGGTGTGCCCCACGTCATTTCCTATTTGAGTTTTTGTTCGGTTCATTTATGTTCAACCGTTTTCGAGTATATTTGTGGAAATATTAAAATGGGCCACCCTATATACATGGGCGTCAACTGACCAGAAGTTAAATTATTTTAGTTATTGGCCCAGGGACTGCCAGCGTTAGAGTACGTAGATGGAACGAGGAATGGGCAATGATAGGTAAATTTCTTTCAAAGTACAGCAATTAAAACGGTCTAGTCTTAGGTGTGTTTGGCTGTTACAAGGAGGAAAAAACACATCATAGACGTTGACCAAGTTGCTTATACAGGAGGCTTCAGAATGCTCTATAATGATGTATTAAACATTTTGTACGTATTTTTCTATATATTCAGGTAGTGACAACGCAAGTATACGCTTGTAACATCCAGAATACATAGAGAACATATCCTATCGGTGGCAAACTGCAAATACATCAATAAATTGAATTATAGATCAAACAATAAATATAATAATAATACAATAAGTTAATACCAATCATTATCTCGATTACAGCAATTGCCCCTAAAAGTATTGTGACACAACTTGAAGAGATAATCGCAAAACTCTCCTAACAGTAATACTAAACACCTGTCAAATGGTCACGAAGTTCTTTCGAGAACTCTTTAATCTGCAGTTGTCAGAGACGGCCGTCAGATAATTATGCTGAAACCGGTTAAAACCGAGATCGGCAATAATAATAATAATAATAGAGGAAAGTACCTAAATATGGAATAGGGTTGAGAATATGGAATACCACCATATCTATCCTGGTAGGTGGTGCACTTTCGTGAAGGTGCCCGGAAACGCTTGACTATGTATCCTGTCATGCGTTTCTGGCCTGTTTGTGGTGAAGTAAGCAGTTTGTTGTACGTAATACTTCAAAGAGTGGATGTTCGCAATTGTTGATTATCGAAAGTGAGTGTTTCAGAAGTAATTTTCTTAGTTACATTGTAATTTGAAATTATTGACAATGAATCACGCGGAAAGTTGGTGTTTTCTAGCTATAGGCTATGCAAGTTAGATTGTTTTCTACCTAGGCTAAGTACCATTTTTGTGGTTATGAAAACAAATATGGCGAGGCTTGCAATATGGAATACCATAAGGTTTTAAATATGGAATAGTGTTCCATATTTAGAGTCTTATGCAATCTTTTTGTTTCGTTTCCCAGATGAATAAACAGCGGAAGACTTGGGATCACAACGAAATGAGGAGTGCAATTCAGATGTGAGAAAGAAGAAAATGGGATTTTTGAAGGCGGCCAAAATATATAATGTACCTCGGACAACACTTTTTCGCTTGGCGTCATCTAAATTGAGTCCTGAAGAAGCTGTTGTGAAGAAGCTAGGAAGAAAACCAATTCTAACACCGGAAATGGAGGAGGAATTGGTCCAGTACCTGTTAGTTATGGAAGACAGATTTTTGGTCTTACTCCGAGGGATGTTCGAACTATGCCATATCAATTAGCCAAACAAAATGGACTTGCATACTCATTTTCAAAGTGACACGAGTTTGCAGGAAACTCTTGGCTAAAATTGTTTATGAAGAAACACAAGGGAAAACTTTCTTTCAGAAAACCGACACAAACCTCATACAATCGAACCGTTGGCTTTTGTAAAGATAAAGTGACCCACTTCTTTAACCTTTTTGCAATCGGAGGTTGATAATAAGAACATTTCTGTTGATCACATATTTAACGTTGAAGAGACAGGCCTGACTGTCGTTCCGTCAAAAATTCCTCAAGTTCTTGCACACAAAGGAAAACGTCAAATAGGCGCAGTTAGCTCTGCAGAACGAGGCTCTTTAGTGACCGTAATAACGTGTATGGGTGCCACGGATATTTATGTTCCTCCCATGCTAATATTTCCAAGGAAAAAATGGTCAAACCACCTCATGCGCGGTGCTCCTGAAGGATCTATTGGAGCGCGTCAACCTTCTGGGTGGGTACAGAGTAATCTTTTCACTGAATGGTTCAGACATTTTATTAAACACACAAGGCCATCTGAAAAATCTCCAGTGTTGCTCATTCTTGATGGCCATTATGCCCGCTCAAGGAATTTAGAAGTTTTATATTTGGCGAGAAGCAATAATGTTTCCATACTTTGTATTCCTCCACATTCGTCGCACAAACTGCAGCCTCTCAACAAAACCTTGAGTCTCTTGAAAATGTACTAAAGTGAAGAAATCAGGGTTTGGATGAGAACTGTTAAGACAAAAGACGGTTGTGTACGGCCTCTCTCTGCATTTGAGGTAGCAGAACTCTTTGGAAAAGCGTACGTGAAAGCACAAACTGCTTCAAACGCCATTAATGGTTTTAGAACGACGGGAATTTGGCCCCTCAATCCCCACATTTTCAATGATAGTGACTTTCTTGAAGCAAAGCACGCACAACGACATAGATCAGTACCTGGCTTTGAACCTTCACGAGATCTCTGTTCCCCTCCTATACCACTACTAGACTCTGAACCTTCATCTGGACTCCCTCCTCCTTCTACATCAATCATACCAAACAATTCTCCCTCATGTACTTCAGACAACCTTTCTACTACCTCTGCTTGTCCAATCCTAATTCAAGCTTCAGGAAGTGGGTCATCTGGCAGCAGTATAACTCCATGGCAAATATCACCAGTGCCCGCAGTGAAGAAGAGGGAAGGCAGTCGAGGAAGAAAGGCTGGCTCTGCAGTCATAATTAATTCATCACATTACAAAAATCAGTTAGAGAAGTCTGTGAAGGCTGTCGATAGTGCAAAAAAATTAAAAATGAGGAACAGTGCAAAAAACAAAGGTAAGAAACAGAATAATGAAACAGAAGAAAAGGTAAAATTAACTAAGAAAGGCGCGAAAAGTACGTTACGAAACAAATGTGATGACAGTCGTCCCCAAAGTGAAACTTCAGATTCGGAAACATCTATGTCAATCAGCGCATATGATGATCACTCATCAACGTTTAATAGCATCCCGATAATGATCAACCAGAGACAGGAGAAGATGCTGAGTGCCTATTCTGCTTATCAAAATTTTCTGAAGATAAAAGCGGTGAAAAGTGGGTGATGTGTATGATGTGCCAATCCTGGGTTCACAATGAATGTGCTGGATATGACGAAGGCGTTTATATCTGTGACTTCTGCATATAGACAGAGATTTCTCACTGGATATTTTGCAGCATATCTAACACTAGGAAGCGTATCTAATAATTTTTCTTTTACCTAACTTTACAACTCGTCTAAGATATAAATGTCTCTTTGCAAATTTTGCTTCTATGCTTCTTTTTGTAAATTTACAGCTCATTTACTACATTTTGTGCATTTTTCAAATGATTTTTGGAATTATTTGCATCTTTATATCATGTAATTAAAATATTTCTATTGTCAACTTCCTTTGTTTTACTTAGCATACCTTTATTAGAAGCATGTAAAACATTCTGGTATATTTCATGAGAGTTGTCTATGGTATTCCATATTTAGAGCACTTTTTTTCGAGTAACAATTTTGTACTATTTTGATTTTCATTTATTTTCGGGGTCACTTTTTTATTATTGATTGACTTGAAATGGCAGAAGTTATTACCATATGAGTGCAGAATGCACACAAATTTTTTCATATGTAGAAACGTGTAAGGTGAGCTACAGTTGCCAAAAATTGGAACGGTATTCCATATTTAGGTACTTTCCTCTAATAATAATAATAATAATAATAATAATAATAATAAATATAAGTATTCCATAAATATAGAAATGAAATGTTTTTGATAAGCACACAAGAAATTACATCTCGTCCATTTAGCACTATGATTATTTTGTCACTCACAATTATTAATATTCATATAGTTCTTATATTTTAAAATAAATTGACAGAGCTCTGATTGCCTTCTTAAGAAATAAATAATTGGTTTTATCGACCCTACGCAGTGGCGATGATCATGTGTCGTTTCGATCGTATGCCGTGTCAGTCCTGTGCCGTGTAGATCCTATGCCGTTTCGGTCCTATGACTCTATGCCCTTTAGATCGTACGTATTCTATGCATATAACTTGGACAGGCATAGGATCGACAGGAGTTTATAATATGTAACAGCAAAGATTAAACAGATAATAAAAATATTATTTTTTAGGCACACGATTAAAAGTTAAATTATTTCAGAGCAGCGGCGTAAGAGCAAAACGGCACAGAACCGAAACAGGTTTCTGAGCTGAATTGTCGGTCGTATGCCGTGTCGATCCTGTGAAGTGTCGGTCCTATGCCGCATCCCCCATTGCAACAACAAAACACTGTCGGGCAAGTTTTGCCAACCTCTGAAAAGTGAAAGCTGTCAATGTTGCAAGGTCTTACTCTCCAAAGTCCCTTTTGTCACCATATACTGTGTTTGGCATGTATATAAATATATGTAGTACATGAATGCTTGAATTACTCGTAAACTATCCCTGACGGATCAAATCGGATGTCTCATTTGAACATCCATGTCACATTCCTTTCATAGTACTAAATTTCATTTCAGAAATACAACCCTTGTAAAACAGTGAAATCAGTGAAACACCACGGGACTCTCCTCCGTTATATGCAGTGGTGAAGAAGTACCGTAAGTGGCTTAGTATAAACGTGGCGATTTCTCAACAAATTATGCTTTACATCCAGGGTGATTAAAAGCAACGACCCTCCCCGAAATCATGGATGCAATTTGCGACATTATTCTTGAAAATTGCAGCATTTCAGCCAGTGGTGGATATAGCCCGGGACCGCAGGGCCTAGGCCACCCCAGTTTTTGAGTGACAAAAAAAATAATTTAAGCTATTATTTATATAGTTTTTAAAGTGTATAGTAAACTCCCGATATACATATTACAGTCTGAGGTCTGGCTGCACCCCACTTTCTCAGTTTTTATCTTCTCAGCGAAACTTGTGTCAGAGATTTTGGACATTTCTTTGGAACTCGTCGGTAGCATAATTCAGAATGGCTTGGGCATGCTCAAGTTCTCGACATAATGGGTTCCCAAAATGTCTGTCAGGAGAATAAAAGAGTGACGGCATTAAGAGAAGTCTTCTTCCAATTTGACCGTAATGCTGATCAATTTCTCTCACGAATAGTAACTATAGATGATATATGGTTGTACCACTATGATCCTGAATCGAAAAAACAGTCATTGGAGTAGTAGCACTCATTTCTTCATCGCCCCAAGAAGTTCAAGACACAGAAGTAGGTTAAAAAACTGTTTGCAACATTCTTCTGAGATAAGTATGGAGTCTTACTCATAGACTGCCTCCGCAACGGTCAGATATTTAATCCAGAATCTCTACATTACTTACAAAACTGAAAGAAAAATTCAAAGTTCAACGCTGCGGAAAATGAAAAGAAAGGAATTCTGTTCCTTCAGAAGAATACACCTGTCCATCAAGCCCCCTGCGAACACAACTGACATTGCATAATCTAGGATTTCAATGTCTAGATCATCATTCTTATTCCGCAGATTTAGCTCCGTCTAACTATTACGCGTACTTATTTCCCAAGCTGAAATAACAATTGAAAGGACGCCATTTTAGATCTGATAAGGGTAGTACTACGAACAGTGGTGCGAGGAAATCTTCAGATTTTTAAACTTTTCTGCAAAAACTGGAGCACTGTACAAGGTAGAGTAAGCGGGGGCAAAAAGCCGCAGTTTGGTGTTTGAATTGCGCTTGAGCAGAAAGGCATAACGGCAAAATAACGAATTTCGCACAGAAGTATAAGTGAACATTCCTCTGAAGGTGCTAGGAAGCCTACCAATTTAATACTTAATAAGATACAGCAATTAAAAAAAAAAAAAAAAAAAAAGATGAACAAATTCGGACTTTTACCCCAGTATACGGGGCAAAAGTCCTATCGCAATGGGGCAAAAGTCCGCTGAAATACACGAAGTAGGAAATCGACATACAGGAATTTTTATTGAATTATTTTGCTTCCTACAAGAATCTTAAGATAAACAAAGAGCATACGAAGTATGGAGTAATTCTTCGTATTAAAAAAAAAAAAAAAAGGTAGACTAAGCAAAAAGATAAGTTTATCCCACTTGAGAAAAACTCAATAAACATACAAAGTATGAAGTTATTCCTCGTATTGATAAACTACAGGGTTGTCCATAAGTTTTTGTACAGTGGATTATTTTGGAAACAAACATGAGTAAAGCAAATCTGACTAGTGGAGGGCGGACTTGTGTAAAGGAACTACCGATTGATGCATGCGTGGTGAATGGCGGCCATCTTGGATCCAGTTTTTTTTTTTTTTTTATGGGAAGGAGGGGATGTGACACATCAATTGACACTGTTTGTTGCAGGAGAATGCAGTCCCGCAAGCCGAAATGCGTTATCATGTCCCGTTCCAAAGTTATGAGGCCCCAAAATCCCACCTACAGGATGTGCTCCACATGTTTCTCGTCCATTGCAGCACACACCGGAGTCTCTTAATCCAGTCCTCCTGAACTCTAACAACACAGCGGGGGTGATGCTATCACACGCATCCTGAATACGTCCATGTACGTGTACATCCCGAATCTTCTCCTGATACAAAAGGTGTTTTAAGTGTCCCCATAAAAAATACAAGGGAATGAGATACGGCGACCGGGCTGGCCACTCCACAGGGCCTCGGCGACTGATCCAACGTCCAGGAAAATGCAGATCCAAGCATTCCCACACAGACAGCGCATAGTGCGGTGGGGCACCATCTTGCTGAAAATATCGCGGCAAGGTGGCAGTAGAGCGGAGAAGCAACGGAAACACCAACTCCTGTAACATGTGCAGATATTGGGCACCATTTATGGTACCAAGAATGAATAAGGCTCCTATGATCGACGTGTTACATATGCCACACCACACCATGATATGAGCAGGGTGTGAAGGTCTCTCATATGTGCGGATAGCGCGAGAGATAAGGTGGTTAGACAGGGTATGTGAGTAGAATAGTATTGCACGAACAATGAAATGGGTGAAAAGTTACCCTCTTGCAAGGATTGATCACATGTGAGTTTGCATGCGACCAATATCACATGTTCTGGTTATTCACTTCACCATCCAAATAAAAGTTTGCCTCGTCTGTGAAGAGAATGCTGGCTGGGAAATGCGGATCTCGGTCATATTGTAACAAAGCTCAATTAGCGAATTCCATGCGCCGGTCTGGATCATCCTCTGAAAGGTTGTGTTCGAGCTGCAGCTTGAAGGGATACCACATGTTCGTATGGAGAATCCTCATCACGGAAGCACGTGGTACGCCTGTTATCGCCTTGTGCTGAGCTTCGGACTTCTCACACTCGCAGCAAGCACCATTGTGGATGTTTCCTTATCTGTCGCGGTTCGTGAGGGACCTGACCATGGTATGTCGGCAGCATTACCAGAGTAGTATTGGCTGCACTTTGCCTAACTTTTTGGCCCCTGGGTCCCTGCCTCAGGACCCATGGTCCCTGGCCGGGGTCAATGACCTAGGGGTACCTAGGACCACCCCCTAAATTTTGGCAGGGGTACATAGGACCACCCCCCCAGGACCCATGGTCCCTGGCCCGTGTCAATGACCTAGGGGTACTTAGGACCACCCCTCTAGATTTTGGCAGGGGTACATAGGACCACCCCTTAAATTTTGGAAATTGCCAAATCTAAAAATTGGGTGTGGTAGCCTAGGACCACAGTATGTACCTCTATCAGTATTAGTGTTGCCACGAGACGAGACATTTCTCGTGTCCCGTCTCGTCTCGTCTCGTAAACGAGACGAGACACGAGACGAGACGGAACCCTTTTAGACGAGACACGAGACGAGACAGACTACTTGTCCCGTCTCGAAAACGAGACGAGACACGAGACGAGACGGGACGTCTCGTGAAATGTCTCGTCTCGTCTCGTCTCGTGTCTCAAAAATGAAAACGCTGGCGGGAATGGCCAAGATTGAAATTGCCAGTGCTCAAATAGATTGCAAAAGGAAAATCCCCTTTGTGAGAAAACATGTTGAAAAGCCTTCATAGAAAAGTGTCCTCTGTCTATTGAATGAATCAATCGTGATACATGAGCTTCCAGGAATATCATCCTTAATGTCTTGTCCCCAATTCCCCTTGCTGCAAACTGAGGAATTCTCATTTTTTTTCATTTCTGGCTGGAATGATGACAAACAAAATCAAAGACAGGGAAGATTTTTACAAGGTCAAGAAACCGAACTACCACCCTATCTATTCAATTTGAAAACTGGATAAGGTCTACACTCATTACAGGCTGTAGTTGAAAGTTCTGGTTGAGATGGCGGATTCTCTGGTGGCGGTATTCTTTTTGCTATATGAACCGAAATTAACCGAAAACGGCAATTGAAGTATGTCATCTTGCAACTAAAATTTTGTCTTCCCTCTCGTTCTCTCTCTCTCTCTCTCTCACACACACACACACACATACACATAAAAATACACTTTTACCATTTTACCAATCGCTCGCTTATTATACCGCAGTCATGTTGTAAAATTCACCTCTTCGTTTGGAAGGCGGGCGCAGGACAAAAAAAGCAGATATTATCGACGAACCCTTCAAATTGTTTGCTTTCAGCAAATTTATGATACTAACAATAACACTTTAAATGAAGAGGTTTTACAGGGGGACCTTCGTTTTGTTACGCGGAAATGTTTGATCTGACCAGTGTGCGAAATTGCCCTCTGCTTCCAAGGTTCGTCGACCCTACTGTTCCTTTCCTGTTTTAAGGTCGCGTCATAACTACCCTTCTTTGAAAACCGAAGATGCAGTAAAATTGTGACGTCACGGCGGGAGCAGAAATAGCTTTCGCCCAAGGTCCTTGTCATTCACCCTTGTTTGCTTCTTTGATTTTTGCAGGAAAGTGAGTGATTCTTGCTTTCCTGTATTAAGAAAACATTAATTACTGTAGTGGTCGTGTTAGCCTATAAGCATGTCGAATTCTACACTAAGTTCTTGGCGCAATTATAGTAGAAATACTACGGGTTCCAAAGTTATTTATCATGTATTTCCCTCGGTTCCTTTGCGGAAAGTTTGGCAAAAGAAATGCTGTCAAAAAGACATCTTTAAAGTTGAAAACGCCAGCGTCTATTCCGATCATTTTATTCCCGAAGCTAATGGACATAATTTAAAATGTGAGCTTCTAAATATTCCACCCAAGAAAAAGTTTAAACAAGACGTGCCTTTACTAAACTTACCTTTACTATACGGAACCGTGTTGATGTAAATACTGAAAGAATTAAATGTACGGAAGTTAGGTGTTTAAAGAAAAAACAAATCAGACATTGGGGTGCAGCCAGATGAAATAACTATTGAAACTGAAATAAAAAATAACTCTTTGTTTATGTTATTTTTCGTTTGTTTTGTGGAGAGTGAAGGGCATAAACCAAAGGAAGAGCTCTCCTTTTTGCGTAAAGAGAACGAAAAACTGAAGTCTAACAGTATGTACAAAGCCAAAATAATATGTTTACAAACGAAGTTAAAAGAATTGGAAAGCAAATATAATAAAGAATTAATTTCAAAGGCCAGTTCTAAAATATAATATTGTGATCGTTTCAATAAAGTGGTTAACCGGTGGTGGATATATTACGAAAAAGTTTTATACAGGACCAAGTAAATATGCTAATGAATGGCAAGAAAAAACTAAGATGGATTGATTAAGATATCATTCGTGCATTAACACAACACGCCTCATTGATAAATTATACAATCATCTGTGGTTACAAGTTCGAATTCCCGTACCCAATGTGTCGACATTTCGACGTTGTATGCAAAAATTACCGTTTTTTTTCGGTATTCCTACCCCAGTTTTGAAAATTTTGACTTAGCAAGGACGCTACTTAAAGAGTGTGGAAAAATTTTTCAGTGCTTATATTTGATGAATTGAATGTTAATAGGCGTGTATGCTATGACCAAAACGTTTATTTATTTTTAGGACCACACAGAAATGTACAGGTGCCAATGATTCGAGGCTTAATAGATGTGTAGAAACAGCCAGTGTATTATGATTTCGATAAGACTATGAAAAGTAAAAATTACTCTTCGAAATCATATCGAAAGTTGAAGTCTCAGGATTCAAGATAGTTGCGATTCTTTCGAAGTTCAATGGTGGCAATATGAGGCTATGTGGTGGTCTCGTTTCACCTTCTTCCAGGTGGATGGAAGCAATAAAATAGTATGAAGTTATATTTCGAATATTTCACAAAAAACTGTGAACGGAAGAAAAGAAAAAGAATGTCATTGGCTGACCGTTTTATGTCCTAAGAAAGACACTTCGATCTTGAAACTATTCGACAAGGCTAAGACATACTTCAGAATTCGGTTTTTGAGGAGAAAAACACAGGAACTGCGCAGGAGGAATGTTCTTTAAGACAGTGGATGCAAAGCTGTTCTTCAAGTGATACTCAATGCTATAGTGAGTACATATTGTATCTGTATGTAGTCTTTACTTTTATTGCATTTAAAAATTTGTTTTCGTTTGCAAATCGCTAAGGCGGAACATAGGCTTACCACACGATATTTGTCCCAGGCTTACCACACGATATTTGTCCCTGCTTCACCACGGTGTCGTTACACTACAGCTGGAGAAAGTGGCTACGCAAAAACAGCGAGTTATGAAGGGACCTGTAAAAGCGCGGAACAGTAGGGTCAACGGACCTTGCTCTGCTTCCATGTTGAGAGGTGGGGAATACTTCCCTTTCCTAGTGAATAATATTCATTAGGACCTAAATTATCTTTAGAAATGGTTTCTTACAGAGTAAAGAACATTTGGTATAATATTCATGGAACTCCATAGAAAGCAGAAAATATCATGAGAATGATCAAAATTCGAACATTGAAGAACATAATTACCAGAAAAGAAATAGGATACCCAAACCATAATTTTAAACCTGCTATAAAATGTATATCCTATATTTTTACTAATTCCTTACTCCCATGAAAGTATCCTGGGGAGAATATTCTCTCCAATTTTTTCAGACTGAAATCCTTTTATCCCGTACGATTTCGCTCCCTGACACAATAAGAAAAAACAAATGCTGTTAAAATCCATACACATGACCCTTCCGGGACTCAACCCGGAACCCGGAGCCGATGGTCTATCGCCGCAGACCGCTCAGCTTGGTATGAAGATGTACGTTGTATGATTGCGAATGATCACGACAATATAAGAAACTTTAATCCAAAATGGCCACCCAAAAATCAACTTTTTTTAGAACACTAGCTAATCTGGGTGTACTGTCATGAGTTTGTTACACAAACGAGGCAACCACCATATAGTGGCACACACCCCGCGGTTATGGGAACAGATTTGTACCATGGAGGTGAAGACTGGCCCCAAGCATTCTTTGGTCCGTTGTGTCGTTCAGCTCCCATTACTATGGCACTTTAAGTAGAGCTTACTGTGCAGTAACATATAAAATTTCAATCAAATACTTTCCATTACTCAATAAAATTATTTGGTTCCGAGCTTTTTTTTAAAAAAAAATAATAATTGCAAGAAATCTAAACATGCTAAAATGAAAAGTAGTTTTTGGATTGGTATGGAAACCTAAAGGCTGGAATATATGAAATCAAAGTGTACACACATATCTATCTCTATTTATCTATATATCTTTCCATCTCTCTCTCTCTCTCTCTCTCTCTCTATATATATATATATATATATATATATATATATATATACAGACACTATAAAGCAAGTGGGCTGATAGTATACGATAGTGTCGTGGATGGTGACACCTTCACATTGAACTTTGCTTGTCGTGTAAACATTATTTGACATTAGTGTCTTCATGTTCAACGTACCTATGAGCAATTTACTGTATATTCGTGTATTGAAACTGGTGAAACAAATTTCAATGTTTCAGAATGTAAAAAAAAAAAAAAAAAAAAAAAAAAGGCAGGGTCGAGAAGCCTCAGACAACTAACAGCAGAGATATATTATCTTGTAAACTATTTGTCCTTGCCTTGTGAGCTTATTTGAATTTATTTTTAAGACCTTTAGGCAACTTTGGCCCACCCCGAATGGATGATGATGGGAAAATTAGTGGAATGAAGAAAGTGGTAGGATACTAGACAACTTCGAGAAAACACACACATTCGAAAAATGAAATTAAATTAAATTAAATCTTTGAGTTTTAGGTCCCACGGTTATGCCGGTTAGGCTAAAGGAGACGGTGATGATGAGTAATGAATGAAATGGTGGAATGAAGAAAGTGGGAGGAAACGGGAGAACCCCGAGAAAACCCACGCACACGGTGTTTGTCCACCACAAAGTTCACTTGGCAGGGGCTGAGATCGAACCCGAGACCCCAAGCAGCAGAGATGAACGCTCTACCACTAAGCTACCGCGGCCCCCACACACATTCGATGTTTGTCCACCACAAAGCTCACATGGCACTAACCGAGATCGATCGGACCGATCTGGTTAATACTTGTAACTTAGTTGTATCTTGATTAGCATGGTGCAGCCTGCTACATTTAACTTTCGTTTCCATGGTATGCTGCTATATTTTTTACGAGACAAGACGAGACAAAATGAGACAAACGAGACGAGACGAGACGAGACGGGACAGAACCTCTCGAGACGAGACACGAGACGGAACGAGCACACTTTTTCGAGACGAGACACGAGACGAGACATGCTTTGCACGAGACGAGACAGCCTGAAGTCTCGTCTCGTCTCGTCTCGTGGCAACACTAATCAGTATTGGGTGTCTATGTCGTTCCCTTTTATGAGTAAAAAATTGCCAAAAATTCAAATTTCGGGGGTTTTTGACCTAATTTATCCCCTTTGATGAGGTATTATTATCCTATATGGTTATACGGGCATATACAGGGATTCATTACCTTTCATAAGACATGGGTATATTGGTGCACCCCTTGAAATTTTTGGGAGGTGTACCTTGGCCCACCCCTTCAATTTTTGGAAATTGCCCAATTTAAACATTTTGGTACAATAGTATAGAACCCTAGTATGTATTACTGTAAATTTGGGTGGTCCACTTCGTTCCCTTTTTAGGGGTACAAAATTGCCAAAATTTTAGTACAACCACATGTTTGGGTTTTTGGCTCATTTTATTCCCTTGGATGAGGTCCTATTACCTTATATAGTTATATGGGTGTATACAGGTGTTTATTTTCTATTGTAAGACATAGGTACATTTGTGCACCCCTTTAAAAATTTGGCAGGAGTGCCTTGGCCCACCCCTTAAATTTTGGAAATTGACCAATTTAAACATTTGGTATAATAGTATAAAACCCTAATATAGATCACTATAAATTTCGGTGGTCCACTTCGTTCCCTTTTAGGGGTACAAAATTGTCAAAATTTTAGTACAACCACATGTTTGGGTTTTTGGCTCATTTTATTCCCTTGGATGAGGTCCTATTACCTTATATAGTTATATGGGTGTATACAGGTGTTTATTTTCTATTGTAAGACATAGGTACATTTGTGCACCCCGGCAGGAGTGCCTTGGCCCACCCCTTAAATTTTGGAAATTGCCCAATTTAAACATTTGGTATAATAGTATAAAACCCTAATATATATTACTACAAAATTTCGGTGGTCCACTTCGTTCCCTTTTAGGGGTACAAAATTGCCAAAATATAAACGTAAGCAATACGTTGTATCACGTGTTTGGGTTTTGACCTAATTCATTTCCTTGGATGAGATCCTATTACCTTATATGGTTATATGGCCATGTATAGGAGTCCATTCCCTATTATGAAACATGAGTACATATGTGCAACCCCGGGAATGGTACCTTGGCCCGCCCCTTAAGTTTTAGAAATTGCCAAATTTAAACATTTGGTATCATAGTACTGGACCCTAATATATATATATTACTACAAAATTTGGGTGGTCCACCTCGTTCCCTTTTAGGGGGCATTTTGTTCCGCTTTAGGAGTGAACCTTGCAATCGTCCCGAGTTTGATTCTTGGAAATGTTGAGTTTAACGTCCCCGCGAAAACGGTGAGAAATGATAGGACGAAACATGAACTTACTTGACTGAGGATTGAAGCAGTGACCTCATACACTAGAGACAATCGCTGAGCCATCGTACACGTGTGTTGATTACTATGCAATGGTCCCGAGTTTGATTCTTGGTGTTAGTTTCAGGAAATGTTATCGTCCCACTTGAAACGATGATGAGAAATGAGAAAACATCATAAACTTACTTGCTTGCGGATTGAAGCAGAGACCTCACACATCAGAAAAAAAAAACGCTGAGGCACCATGCCAATTTCAGTGCAAGCAATTTTTGCGTATGAAAAAGAACATGAACAGATTATGTTACATTACTACACATTTCTGCTCGTTGTTACGCATAGAAGCTTGTTATTGTGAAATTGCAGAATCTGCTTATACTACATCAGCATTTTTTCTCAGCTGACGGACTTTTAAAGCTCACCTTTACATTTATGTCAAAGACAGTTTCGTAACATATCGATGAGTGTTACATTTTTTCAATCAAGTTTAAGAAAAATGAATCACATTTTAGATGTGGTAATTTGAATGTCGTAAGAAACTAACGAGTCAACGGTATGATGTCATTATCAAAATTGCGATACTAGATGTCGTAACGATTGATGTGTAAGGAGAAAAAACGTGAATAATGTCACAACCAATCAGATTGCTTCTTACATCACGTTTCGGCTCATGATACATGATGAAAGCTGTGTTTTCATTGGTTCTCCGTGATGTCATTGATTCATTTTCCTCGTTTCTGATTGGCTGATAGTGTTGTCACTTTATAGTTGAACCGTTTCAGACCTAAATAAAATTCTTAATTTCATTTTTGAAGTTCTACTTCCACGAAGATCTTGAATGAACGTAGGTGTACCTCTTGTGTCAGCGTGACTTTACTCCGTTCCTTGAATTTGAGGTAAGTATCAACCGCGTTTTCTTAATATCAATGGAGTGCTTTTGCATAAGGATAACATTGTTATCACTGTTTTTATTTTAACATGAAATATTTAGCAAATGGAAGAATAACTTGACCGGGGATCGAATTAGGAATCCCGCACATTAGAAGTAGGCGCGAGAAAATTGTTGATTTTGGTTTAGCGTCCCTTCAGTAGTGGGGTGCTAGGAATACAGCTTAATGTTGAATTTGAGCGCATACTGGGTGTTGAACCCGGGCCAGAGTTGCGTAACGCTAACCACTTAGCTCAGTTTCTGAAAGTAAACAAAGAAACTACGCACGAATTTGTTCCCTACAACGTGAGACGTGGACTTGCAGTTTAATGTGGGATCTGATCTCCCGCCGAGAAACGAATTCGAGTCTTTCTTGCCTTAGCTCGAGAAAAGCAAGCGCATGAGATTTTGTTTTCGTTTCATGTTCGTCATATGTTTTAAAGTTCAGTGTCAGAGGAAAAATGCTTACTACAATGATTCTTTCAGCACAGTTAGAAAAACAATTTCATTCATTCTTTTTTATCACTACAGAAACTTAGGTCATTTACATGTTGGTCCCGGGTTTGATTTCCAGTATGACGACAATAAAAATTTTAACAGTAAAACTATTTGAGATATGATAATTCTTTTAGGATTAATCGTGTAGTCATTTTGATAATGTGGTTATGTATAGGGGTCCATTACCTTTCATAAGATATCGGTATATTTGTACAATCCTTTAAAAATTTGGGAGGGGTACTTTGGCCCACCCCCTTAAATTTTGGAAATTGCCCAATTTAAACATTTGGTATTATAGTACCGGACCTTAACATGTATTATGATAAATTTGGGTGGTCCACCTCGTTCCATTTTAGGGGTACAAAATTGTCAAAAATATAAACGTAAGCAATACGTTGTACCACGTGTTTGGTCTTTTGGCCCAATTTATCCTCTTGGATGAGGTTCTATTACCTTATATGGTTATATGGTTATGTATAGGGGTCTATTCCCTATCATAAGACATAGGTACATTTGTGCACTCCTTTAAAAATTTGGGAGGGGTACTTTGGCCCACCCCTTAAATTTTGGAAATTGCTCATTTTATATATTTGGTATTATAGTACTGGACCCTAACATGTATTATTATGATAAATTTGAGTGGTTCACCTCGTTCCCTTTTAGGGGTACGAAATTGCCAAATTTTAGTACAACCACGTGTTTGGTCTTTTGGCCCAATTTATCCTCTTGGATGAGGTCCTATTACCTTATATGGTTATATGGTCATGTATAGGGGTCCATTACCTATCATAAGACATAGGTACATTTGTGCACTCTTTAAATTTTTGGGAGGGGTACTTTGGCCCACCCCTTTAATTTTGGAAATTGCTCATTTTATATATTTGGTATTATAGTACTGGACCCTAACATGTATTATGATAAATTTGGGTAGTTCACCTTGTTCCCTTTCATGAGTAAAAAAAAAAAAAAAATGCCAAATTTTACTACAACCACGTGTTTGGTATTTTGGTTCAATTTATCCTCTTGGATGAGGTCCTATTACCTTATATGATTATATGGTTATGTATATTGGTCCATTCCCTATTATAAGACATGGGTATATTGATGCACTCTTTAAAAATTTGGGAGGGGTACCTTGGCCCACCTCTTTATTTTGGAAAATTGCCCAATTTAAACATTTGGTATAATAGTATAAGACCCTAATATATATTATGATAAATTTGGGTGGTCCATCTCGTTCCCTTCCATGGGTACGAAATTGCCAAATTTTACTACAACCACGTGTTTGGTATTTTGGTTCACCCCTTGGATGAGGTCCTATTACCTTATATGATTATATGGTTATGTATATTGGTCCATTCCCTATTATAAGACATGGGTATATTGATGCACCCTTTAAAAAATTTGGGATGGGTATCTTGACTCATCCACTCAGTTTTAGAAATTGATTAATATAAGCATTTGGTATCTTCGTACAGATCTTCAATATGTACCACTATAAATTTGGATGGTCCACATCGTTCCCTTTCATGGGTAAAGAACTACCAAAAATCAAATTTCGGATGTTATTGACTCCTATTTAATACGTTATATGGTTTATTATCTCTATATGTTTATGTTCTCTTTTAAATTTGGGAATTATCAAATAACAAAATTCGGTAAACGTTTTCTAGGACCCATTGGTGTTCCTCTTATGGCCAAATATTCAAAATTTAAAGGTTATTAACCGGCTTTATTATTGAATAAGTACAGGATTTATTACTTTTTCATAAGACACAGGTGTATTTGTGTACCAATCTTAAATTTTGGGAGGGGTACATTTCTTATTGTCATATCAATAATTGGTAATTGTTCTTTGGGTAAATCATTGTGAAATATGAGTATGATCACGTGATCAGTTATTGACCTATGATGGGATTAGGAGTCCAGGACATTGGTACATTTAAACTTTGTAGGATAATTTGAGAATGCGTCATTGGTATTGATTATTCCCCGCCAAATATAAACGTAAGCAATACGATGTACCACGTGATTGACCTTGATGAGGTAATGTACAGGGATACATAGCTATCCTTATTGAATCTTATGACTCATAGTCTTAAGGGAATACATGCTACAACACTGGCAAAGTTATTGTTGATGCAATTTGATTGGTTGATCACTATCTTTCGTGCAATCTGATTGGCTGATCACTATCTTTCGTGCAATCTGATTGGTTGCTGATTTTCAAATCTTTGCTGCATTCAGTTTTAAGTTTTGTTTAACATTTAAAAATGAAAGTTTTTGTTTGAAAACTCTTGTTTCAAATTTTTGTTTGAATTTTTTTGTTTCAGAATTTTGTTTGAAAATTTGTTTCAAAATTTTTTGAAAATATTTTTGTTTGAAATTTTTTGTTGCAAAATTTTGTTTGAAAATTTTTTGTTCGAAATTTTTGTTTTGAAATTTTTCGTTTCCAAATTTTTTTGTTTAAATTTTTTTTTCAACATTTTGTTTGAAAATTTTTTTCGTTTCAAAATTTTGTTTCCAAATTTTTTCGTTTCAAAAATTTTGTTTCAAAGTTTGGTTTGACATTTTTAAAAGTTTGTGCACTCATTAGTAAAGAACCGGAACTGTTTAGAACAAAAACCTCTGGCAACATTGTGGTGCAATAGTACATGTCAGAACATGGGGTTGTACTTGAAATGAAAAAACACAATTCATTGAAATGGATCATTTTATTACACTCCACATACATCCATACCAGATAGTGGTTCTGGATATTGTCGATACAATGTATTTTGAACTTCTTGCACTAGTTTGTCTTTAGCATATAATTTTAATTCCAGTTGAAGTCTTTTAGGCGGGGAATAATCAATACCAATGACGCATTCTCAAATTATCCTACAAAGTTTAAATGTACCAATGTCCTGGACTCCTAATCCCATCATAGGTCAATAACTGATCACGTGATCATACTCATATTTCACAATGATTTACCCAAAGAACAATTACCAATTATTGATATGACAATAAGAAATGTACCCCTCCCAAAATTTAAGATTGGTACACAAATACACCTGTGTCTTATGAAAAAGTAATAAATCCTGTACTTATTCAATAATAAAGCCGGTTAATAACCTTTAAATTTTGAATATTTGGCCATAAGAGGAATACCAATGGGTCCTAGAAAACGTTTACCGAATTTTGTTATTTGATAATTCCCAAATTTAAAAGAGAACATTAACATATAGAGGTAATAAACCATATAACGTATTAAATAGGAGTCAATAACATCCGAAATTTGATTTTTGGTAGTTCTTTACCCATGAAAGGGAACGATGTGGACCATCCAAATTTATAGTGGTACATATTGAAGACCTGTACGAAGATACCAAATGCTTATATTAATCAATTTCTAAAACTGAGTGGATGAGTCAAGATACCCCTCCCAAATTTTTTAAAGGGTGCATCAATATACCCATGTCTTATAATAGGGAATGGACCAATATACATAACCATATAATCATATAAGGTAATAGGACCTCATCCAAGGGGTGAACCAAAATACCAAACACGTGGTTGTAGTAAAATTTGGCAATTTTTTTTACGCATGAAAGAGAACAAGGTGAACTACCCAAATTTATCATAATACATGTTAGGGTCCAGTACTATAATACCAAATATATAAAATGTTCACCCCTTGGATGAGGTCCTATTACCTTATATGATTATATGGTTATGTATATTGGTCCATTCCCTATTATAAGACATGGGTATATTGATGCACCCTTTAAAAAATTTGGGATGGGTATCTTGACTCATCCACTCAGTTTTAGAAATTGATTAATATAAGCATTTGGTATCTTCGTACAGGTCTTCAATATGTACCACTATAAATTTGGATGGTCCACATCGTTCCCTTTCATGGGTAAAGAACTACCAAAAATCAAATTTCGGATGTTATTGACTCCTATTTAATACGTTATATGGTTTATTATCTCTATATGTTTATGTTCTCTTTTAAATTTGGGAATTATCAAATAACAAAATTCGGTAAACGTTTTCTAGGACCCATTGGTGTTCCTCTTATGGCCAAATATTCAAAATTTAAAGGTTATTAACCGGCTTTATTATTGAATAAGTACAGGATTTATTACTTTTTCATAAGACACAGGTGTATTTGTGTACCAATCTTAAATTTTGGGAGGGGTACATTTCTTATTGTCATATCAATAATTGGTAATTGTTCTTTGGGTAAATCATTGTGAAATATGAGTATGATCACGTGATCAGTTATTGACCTATGATGGGATTAGGAGTCCAGGACATTGGTACATTTAAACTTTGTAGGATAATTTGAGAATGCGTCATTGGTATTGATTATTCCCCGCCTAAAAGACTTCAACTGGAATTAAAATTATATGCTAAAGACAAACTAGTGCAAGAAGTTCAAAATACATTGTATCGACAATATCCAGAACCACTATCTGGTATGGATGTATGTGGAGTGTAATAAAATGATCCATTTCAATGAATTGTGTTTTTTCATTTCAAGTACAACCCCATGTTCTGACATGTACTATTGCACCACAATGTTGCCAGAGGTTTTTGTTCTAAACAGTTCCGGTTCTTTACTAATGAGTGCACAAACTTTTAAAAATGTCAAACCAAACTTTGAAACAAAATTTTTGAAACGAAAAAATTTGGAAACAAAATTTTGAAACGAAAAAAATTTTCAAACAAAATGTTGAAAAAAAAATTTAAACAAAAAAAATTTGGAAACGAAAAATTTCTAAACAAAAATTTCGAACAAAAAATTTTCAAACAAAATTTTGCAACAAAAAATTTCAAACAAAAATATTTTCAAAAAATTTTGAAACAAATTTTCAAACAAAATTCTGAAACAAAAAAATTCAAACACAAATTT
Organism: Thermobia domestica; assembly: GCF_964235325.1. Taxonomy (NCBI): domain Eukaryota; kingdom Metazoa; phylum Arthropoda; class Insecta; order Zygentoma; family Lepismatidae; genus Thermobia; species Thermobia domestica. Next base: position 177,866,174 of record NC_137458.1, read on the forward strand.
GAAACAAGAGTTTTCAAACAAAAACTTTCATTTTTAAATGTTAAACAAAACTTAAAACTGAATGCAGCAAAGATTTGAAAATCAGCAACCAATCAGATTGCACGAAAGATAGTGATCAGCCAATCAGATTGCACGAAAGATAGTGATCAACCAATCAAATTGCATCAACAATAACTTTGCCAGTGTTGTAGCATATATTCCCTTAAGACTATGAGTCATAAGATTCAATAAGGTTAGCTATGTATCCCTGTACATTACCTCATCAAGGTCAATCACGTGGTACATCGTATTGCTTACGTTTATATTTGGCGGGGAATAATCAATACCAATGACGCATTCTCAAATTATCCTACAAAGTTTAAATGTACCAATGTCCTGGACTCCTAATCCCATCATAGGTCAATAACTGATCACGTGATCATACTCATATTTCACAATGATTTACCCAAAGAACAATTACCAATTATTGATATGACAATAAGAAATGTACCCCTCCCAAAATTTAAGATTGGTACACAAATACACCTGTGTCTTATGAAAAAGTAATAAATCCTGTACTTATTCAATAATAAAGCCGGTTAATAACCTTTAAATTTTGAATATTTGGCCATAAGAGGAACACCAATGGGTCCTAGAAAACGTTTACCGAATTTTGTTATTTGATAATTCCCAAATTTAAAAGAGAACATAAACATATAGAGATAATAAACCATATAACGTATTAAATAGGAGTCAATAACATCCGAAATTTGATTTTTGGTAGTTCTTTACCCATGAAAGGGAACGATGTGGACCATCCAAATTTATAGTGGTACATATTGAAGACCTGTACGAAGATACCAAATGCTTATATTAATCAATTTCTAAAACTGAGTGGATGAGTCAAGATACCCATCCCAAATTTTTTAAAGGGTGCATCAATATACCCATGTCTTATAATAGGGAATGGACCAATATACATAACCATATAATCATATAAGGTAATAGGACCTCATCCAAGGGGTGAACCAAAATACCAAACACGTGGTTGTAGTAAAATTTGGCAATTTCGTACCCATGGAAGCGAACGAGATGGACCACCCAAATTTATCATAATATATATTAGGGTCTTATACTATTATACCAAATGTTTAAATTGGGCAATTTCCAAAATAAAGAGGTGGGCCAAGGTACCCCTCCCGGGGTGCGTCAATGTACCCATGTCTTATGATAGGGAATGGACCAATATACATAACCATATAATCATATAAGGTAATAGGACCTCATCCAAGGGGATAAATTGGACCAAAATACCAAACACGTGGTTGTACTAAAATTTGGCAATTTCGTACCCCTAAAAGGGAACGAGGTGGACCACTCAAATTTATCATAATAATACATGTTAGGGTCCAGTACTATAATACCAAATATATAAAATGAGCAATTTCTAAAATTTAAGGGGTGGGCCAAAGTACCCCTCCTGGGGTGCACAAATGTACCTATGTCTTATGATAGGGAATAGACCCCTATACATAACCATATAACCATATAAGGTAATAGAACCTCATCCAAGAGGATAAATTGGTCCAAAAGACCAAACACGTGGTACAACGTATTGCTTACGTTTATATTTTGACAATTTTGTACCCCTAAAAGGGAACGAGGTGGACCACCCAAATTTATCATAATACATGTTAGGGTCCGGTACTATAATACCAAATGTTTAAATTGGGCAATTTCCAAAATTAAAGGGGTGGACCAAAGTACCCCTCCCAAAAATTTAAAGGGGTGCACAAATGTACTTATGTCTTATGAAAGGTAATGGACCCCTATACATGACCATATAATCATATAAGGTAATAGGACCTCATCAAAGGGGATAAATTAGGTCGAAAACCAAACACGTGGTATAACGTATTGCTTACGTTTATATTTTTGGCAATTTTTTTACCCCTGGAAGGAAACGAGGTGGACCACTCAAATTTAACCTGATACATATTAGGGTCCTGTACTATAATACCCAATGTTGAAATTGGGCAATTTCCAAAATTTAAGGGGTGGGCCAAGGTACCCCTCCCAAATTTTTCAAGGGGTGCATTAATATACCCATATGTTATGAAAGGTAATGGACCCCTGTATACGCCCATATAACTATATAGGGTAATAATACCTCATCCAAGGGGATAAATTAGGTCAAAAAACCCCGAAATTTAAATTTTTGGCAATTTTTTACCCATGAAAGGGAACGACATAGACACCCAATACTGATAGAGGTACATACTATGGTCCTAGGCTACCACACCAAATTTTTAGATTTGGCAATTTCCAAAATTTAAGGGGGGTGGTCCTATGTACCCCTAAAAGGGAATGAGGTGGACCACCCAAATTTATCATAGTACATATTAGGGTCCTATACTATAATACCCAATGTTGAAATTGGGCAATTTCCAAAACTGAAGGGGTGGGCCAAGGTACCCCTCCCAAATTTTTCAAGGGGTGCATTAATATACCCATGTCTTATGAAAGGTAATGGACCCCTGTATACGCCCATATAACCATATAGGGTAATAACACCTCATCCAAGGGGATAAATTAGGTCAAAAACCCCCGAAATTTGACTTTTTGGCAATTTTTTACCCATGAAAGGGAACGACATAGACCCCCAATACGGATAGAGGTACATACTATGGTCCTACCCTACCATACCAAATTTTTAGATTTGGCAATTTCCAAAATTTAAGGGGGGTGGTCCTATGTACCCCTGCCAAAATTTAGGGGGTGGGCCATGGTACCCCTGCCAAAATTTAGAGGGGGTGGTCCTATGTACCCCTAGGTCATTGACCCCCGGCCAGGGACCATGGGTCCTGAGGCAGGGACCCAGGGGCCAAAAAGTTAGGCAAAGTGCAGCCAATACTACTACCAGTTACACTGAATTTCCTAATGAGGTAGCTAACGGTGTTGTGGCTTATTGCAGATCTTTCGGGGTGGCGCGCGTTGAAGTTCTGGGCAATCACACGACTGCTTCTTTCCCCAGATGTTAGGATGATCTCAATTCTTTCCTGCTTCGTCAGTGCCATCTCGCTCTACCTGCAACAAAAAGAAAAAACTGTCAAATTTGGGGCATCGCGTCTTTCTTGCAGCGTTAGTGTCATGTCGCTCTCCCTGCAAGGAAACAGAAAACCGTCAACTTTGGGGCGCCATAACTTTGGAACGGGACATGATAACGCATTTCTGCTTGCGGGGCTGCATTCCCCTGCAAAAAAAGTGATAATTGATTTATTACATACCTACCTTCCATTTTTTTTAAAAAAAATAACCTGGATCCAAGATGGCCGCCATTCACCACGCATGCATCAATCGGTAGATCCTTTGCCCACGTTCGTCCTCCGCTAGTCAGATTTGCTTTAATCGTGTTTTTTTTTCAAAATAATCCACTGTACTAAGACTTACGGACCATCCCGTAGAAAAAATATACAAAGGTTCGTTGTTGACAAGAATCTGAAAATTAACTACCACCACTTTCAAAAAAAAAAAAAAAAAAAAAAAAAACACGTGTATTGTAAGTTCAGAGCCAACCATGGCACATTCGTCCAACCAAAGCAACAACGCATTTTTTTCTTTTCTTTTCTTGACCTTCCGAAAAAGATGTGGTATCTGTTTAAATTTAAACCTTATTTTTTCGTAGTGTTTCTAACAGCAAAGGACAAATCTCTCCCAGCACCGATAAACCAAATGGCATCAAGAGCACTTTTCACACCTCAACAGATGGATTCAGCAATACAAACGGGTATGTGTTAGCACTACTAACTATTAATCCTAGGCACTGTTTACACCGCTGAAATATGAGTAGTGCCCTTGGTGCCATCAGTATACTAATCAGTGTTGAGCGTGCCTTGCCCAAATTCAAAGATCAACCTAAATACAGGCCTACATAACTTTAATTAACCTAAAGAAAGCCTACGTAGCAAACGAATTTAAATGGGTCTACTGTTAGAAACTGGAATTTAAATTTAAAAATAACATTATTTACAAATTCGAGAGCTGGGGCAAAAGTCCGCATTCGGATTTTGGCCCCAGAAAAATATCGGACTTTTGCCCCATTCGCACATGTTTTAACTACAATGAAATGCTGACTTCATAACTGATACCGGGAAAAGGGGAGGTAGTGTATATTGTTACTGAAGAAGTGTTTTAATATGAAACAGCAATAAAATAAGCCGTAACTTCTCCCACAGACTGTAGTACTATTTCCCATAAAACAAAATATTAATTCAAAGTAAGACAAAATATAACTTACCTCATTGTATTAACAAATTTCACCGCACACCTTTACGAACATGAACAGTACTAGTGATGAGCGCAAGAGTCTTGGTCTTGCAGTTTTTGCAAGAGTCTTGCATGCAAGACCAAGACCAAGACCAAGACCAAGACCAAGACCAGGAATCCCGATGCAAGACCAAGACCAAGACCAAGGGGTGCAAGACCAAGACCAAGACCAAGACCATACCTGCAAGACCAAGACCAAGACCAAGACTCTTGCGCAAGAGTCTTGCACAAGTATGGTAATACTTGATTTTTTATAGAATGTAAAAAGGAAGGGGAAAAATCATTACATCTTTCACGTGAACTTCTTGGCTCCAGTAAAAATACCGTCGGAGTGAATGTGTTCCCAGTAGTTTATGCAATCCATGTGAGTCGATCTGCTCCTGTAACATATAGCTACAGTATGTCGTTTTTTGAATCGGTTGTTCACGAGACGACCGACAGCATAATTCTATGAATTGTTACAAGCTATAATAACTTCAGTGTCTGATTTACTTTGGTCATCATTTGATCATTCACGACGGTCCATGATTGGATTTTGGGAAATCATACGAAGAATAATTGTGTCCATAAGAAGTGGATAAGCAAAAATAAATTAGAGCATGTTATGGACACGGTAGCTCAGTGGCAGAGCGTTCACCTCTGGTACATGGGGCCCTGGTTCGATCGCAGCTTGCGCTATGTGAGCTTCTTTGGTGAACAAACACCCTGTGCGTGGGTTTTCCCGTTTCCTCGTACTTTCTTCATTCCACCATTTCTCATCATCACTGTTTCCCTTAGCCACAGTGTAATAAACGTGGTACGTTAAAGTAGATATTTCATTTCACTTCAAAACATATTAATGGTGTTCTTCTTCCAAAACTAAAGAAATGTAGTATTGAACATCGGCAATTCCGTACACCATAGGGGTCGACTACATGGGCATGGCCTTGGCTCTGAGGTTCAAGCATCCGTTGGAAATTTTTAATGTGTACTTATAAAATTAATATTGAAATAACATTTTCATGACATTGACAAAAACTTAGCGCATGTGACCGCAAGTTTGATTTCATAGGTGGATGCTTATACGTTGAATAATTTTTTATCAATATAACTTATAGCTCCCTTAGGTATACGGCATATCTAGGATTAAACGATATAACATTATACAACAATAAATAATCTATATTCACAACTGAGAGTGATTTCGTACTTATTTCAAATAACTTGAAGTTTGATGCCGTTATTATGTATTTCTAATGTAGGTCAAAAGTATTTATATAAATTGAGTTTACACAAGACATAGACAGTTGAGTCGTTTTCAGTTTTCACTCAAATTATTCTAAAATATTGGGCCGCGGTGGCTCAGTGGTAGAGCGTTCAGCTCTGGTGTTTGGGGTCCCGCATTCGATCCAGCCCCCGCCAAGTGAATTTTGTGGTGGACAAACACCGTATGCGTGGGTTTCCTCGGGGTTCTCCCGTTTCCTCCAACTTTCTTCTTTCCACCATTTTCATTCATTTTTCATCATCACCGTCTCCTTTACCCTAGCCGGCATAATCGTGGGACGTAAAACTCACAATTTTAATTTAATTTCATATTCTAAAATATTAAGAGGTTTAATTATTATTATTTTAATTTTTTCTCTCTTTTTGGTCAATATTGCAAAACATATCTCATCGTCATAATAATAGCTATTCTCCCATTGTTGGCAGGTCACTTGCTGCAGCTGAGAAGCTTCGATGACTGATCCTCAGCTAGTCTCTTCGTCTTAACGTAGCAGTTTTCTGTCTTAATATCTTTCTTCAACTACAATCTCCTTCGCCTCCTCCCTCTAGCACGTCCCTCATAATACAGTTCCTCCTCAGCCAATGTGCTCCTCTTCATTACATCTAAAATTCTTTTTTTCTCCCCTACTGCTACTATTTCTAAAATCTTCGCATTCGTTTTCCGTTCAACCCAGCTGATTCTCTCCTTTTTTCTCCATGCCCACATTTCGAAAGTCTAATTGTTTCATCGTTTTTGCGTAATGTCCTTGTTTCTGCCCCATACAGTACATATTAGAATCAGTAAAACAAAATTTCAATATTTAATTGGGAGTTTGTTCAATACAAAGATGAACTAATCGTGGTTGGAAACAGGGGTGCCCATCCCCCCCAAAGCTGATGGCGCCCTCCCCCCGAAACTAATAATCTCCTCCCTCCTCAAAACTCAAGTCCTCTAAAAACAATTGCCCAGTGTAGCAGTAGTTTTTATAGTACTAATAATTGTTATTTTTGTTGTTGTTTTTATTTCCTGTAGTAGTATTATAGAATGCTTGTAGTAGTAGTAGGGGCAGTAGTAATTATAAAAATGGCATTACTTTTATTAGTAGTCTTGGTAGTGTACTATGTGTGTGAATGTGTGATTACACTTTCCAGGATCTGCGAAAAACGAACAACTGCCTAGCTGGCTTCACTCTGTACAATACATGGAGCTGAATATATAGAATACTACTGGAGCGACCTCTCACGGAAAGTCTCTATTGTACACAGTAATGCCACTTTTCAATTTACCGCAGGCCCTGGAAAATGTAATCGCACAAACAGAAAACTATACAAAATATTATCATTAATTCATTTATTATACATCATGTAACAATTGAACAGCATTACTTATTAAGTGTCGCACATGATATAAATAAGAAATAAATAAATGCTCCCAGCAGAAAATGGGTAAATTACCTACACAAAGCGATAAACCGACCAGTCCATCCTTTCTTATAGCAACTTGCGCGGTACTTCATTCATAGAGTTTCTAAGCAGGGGGTAGGGGGATTCATTCTCGAGATTTAAAAAAAAATCGCATCGTGTCCCAATGTTATTCTGACGACAGCAAAATTACTTATTCGACATTAGAGTAAAATTCTTCCCCAATTTTTTTATTTCCCCCAATTTTTTTCTCGATGGCACAACTTGTGCCATTCATCCCTCCTGTGGGCGGCCCTTCTCTCTTAAAACGAACCAACCTTTCCTTTCATACGGCTACTTGCGCGGTACTTCATTCATCGAGTATCGATCGAAGCAGGGGATACGGGGGTTCACCCCGGAAAATTTTTGAAAATTAGCTTCTCAAAATCGTGTTTTAATGCTATTCTGACAGTAAAATTGCTAGTTCGAAAGTAGAGTAAAATCCCCCCCAAAATTTTTCTCAATGGCGCAGCTTGCGCCATACATCCCCCCTGTGGGCGGCCCTGGTTGGAAAGAAACAAATCTGACGCCTTTAGAGTGTAAAAATAATTTTGCAATTTATGGTATTTCAGTAATCTGTGCCGTCTTGGTTTTCTTTCATGCGTCTCACTGTCAGGGGTAGCCTCCCCAGTTTGGGAACAAATGGAGTATTGGAGCTGTTAAAACATATAAAAATATTACGAAATATTGTGATTTATCTTGTAAGTAATGAAGCGTGATCACCCATTAAAAAAAAAAAAAAAAAAAAAAAGGTCATCGCCTATGTTGTACAGTATCATCACACTTACACGAAGGTAAAATATTCTACATTTAGAAACATACATTGTATTTCCCTCACTATTGACGCAATGTAGGATTTATTATCCCTTATGTCGAGAGTAAAATTTACTTATGAAAATCACAGATTTCTTAAAAGCAAAACTTGCAAGACTCTTGCAAGCAAGACCAAGACTGGGTGTGCAAGACCAAGACCAAGACCAAGACTAGGTGTGCAAGACCAAGACCAAGACCAAGACCGAGGGTTCCAGTGCAAGACCAAGACCAAGACCGCATGTGCAAGACCAAGACCAAGACCAAGACCACCCGGGTCTTGGTCTTGGTCTTGCATTTGCTCATCACTAAACAGTACACAGCCACCATTTAATCTTTCTGCTGCAGCATAAACAATGTTGCACAATTCCAACAAAAAGTACCTCAAAACCCCAAAAAGGACTTTTGCCCCCTGCGGACTTTTGCCCCCGGACACTCTAGTATATTGACTTTCGGGGGAAGTGTAGAAGTAAAACTTCACCATTCCACGTGCACTCCTTCTGGGTTGGGCTACGAATTTTTCAGCAGTTCCTAGTCAATATAGTAGACGTCACGTCAGTACTTTGAAACAAAATAAGTAAGGGAGCACTAGTATAAACCAATTACTAACTAAAGATCAGCACTCTGACAATACGTTTTATTGGGAATCAATTTAATTTCATAAATTTATTATCATTTGCAGGAAGGGAAAGCACAACTCTTTTTATCCCCTTCAAAAAATTAAGCTCTGGTAGTTGCAAACTAAGCTGTTATAAGCACATCCTCTGAATATTGAAAGCCGAGAATAATGTTTCAGAAAAAAGAAGTATAGAACCTTTAAATAAAACAAAATATGAAACTGAAAACTTCAAACCTGGATAAATACAAACAAGTTACGTAACTGGTTTTACCTTTCCTTTGTTTTCAATCGAAGTTGATCCAATGAGAAGAAAACAAGTCGACCAAATCTACTATTGTTCGCTAGGCATAATAATTAAAAATCATAAGAAAGAAGTATAACTAAAATTTACCTTAAAAGGCGCTAAATTAGAAAACAGAAATATGCGTGCAAACCCAGACTATCAAAGAAGAAAGCTTGAGAACTAATCTGCCACATAGTAAATGCATGGAAAGTAGACTACAATTTGACAATGGGATTGGTTATGATACTGATATAAAATACTACATGTAGAATATTTAAAGATTGTAGGAGTGTGTGTGGGGGGCAGCCTAGGTGGCAGTCAGGGGGGCAGAAGTAGCTACTAGGGGCACTCGCCCCCTTGCCCCCCCACTGACGTTATCACTGGGCAGATCCTCTATTTTGTAACATCCTTGGACTTGATGGATAAGTAGAACAATGCTAATTGTTCCAAGTTCAACTGCGACGTTGCCACAGTGTGAAATTTATGATCCCAAAAGCAGCTTAACCTTTTAAATTATGATGGCACAACACCTGTGCCATGGCATCGACCTTCAGAATTTGCTTTATAAGTCTCTAGTAAAGCTTTTTAGACCGGGTCTTTTGCATTCATTCAAATATGGAAGCATCATAGAACATACTTTATGGGCATTTTGCAGCCTCGCGTGCTCTGTCTGGGGGCTGTGAAGTCACAAAGATGGACTATGGGTTTTAAAAAAGGGTATATTTGAGTAGTTTTTTTCAAAAAATCCCTGACACATTACTATTTACCCTAGAATCATGGTTTGTATCTCGTTGGTTTCGTTATGAGACAAGTTTTCGAAATGTACCACTCAAATTTAACTATCGTGTACCAGAAACGGGAAACTCTCGTCCAAAATGAAAAAAGGGATTTTTTAAAGAAACAATCCCTTTCCCCCACTTTTCTCTTCACAGGTACACGATAGCGAAATTTGAGTGGTACCATTTGAAAGGCTGCCTTACGCTCAAGAAAATGAGGTATGACCTATGTTGCTAAAGTCAACAGACGTGTGTCAAACAAATCTCGATTTCTTTTTTTATTTATTTATTTTTTACACATTTTTAGTCAATTACATTAGTAAAGTATCTACATTATTATCACTATTTATTCTAAAGACATGATACGTACCTCCTTTTCTTCGTCATGAACCAGTCTTTCAAACGGTACCACTCGAATGTCTCTAGCATGGGGCCGGCCAGAGGGACCCAAAATCAGGGAAAACTGGATTTTTTGACAAAAATTTCCCTTTTTCGCGAATTTTCTCCACTATGGTACATGCTAGAGACATGCGAGTGGTACCGTTTAAAAGACTGGTTTTGGCCAAACAAAAGGGTGTATCAATCATGTCTCTACGATAATTAGGGATGAGTCAGGAAATTTTTATATAAAAATGGGTTATCCATTACTCACGTAGGGGAAAGTTGATACTGTTTGCACATTTGGCAATATTCTTTTCCTCCCTTATTTTTCAAGATATAACATTGAAATTTCGTACAGTTATTACACATAGTATGTAGTATGTTTGACACAGGGCCGGCCAGAGGGGCCCAAAATAGAGAAAAAGGGATATTTTGACAAAAATTTACCTTTTTCGCGAATTTTCTCCACTATGGTACTTGCTAGAGACATGCGAGTGGTACCGTTTTGAAAGACTGGTTCATGACAAAGAAAACGAGGTACAATTCATGTTCCCACAATGAACAGTCTTGATGATGATGACGATAGTATAGAAATTTACTAAAAAGGTATTATCAAGGGAAAATATGTAAATCGGCTGTAGCATCGAAACTATTCATCCCAGGGCCACTCTTTGTATCTCATTCTCTTCACCATAAAGCAAAGTCTTTTTTTTTTTTTTTAAGTAGCATTCGCATGATCGTACCCTATACCCAGTGGCGTATTTACGATTTTGTTTAGGGAGGGGCTTTCCTAACTTTCGGGAGGGGCTTTGCCTGGAAATGTTAAAATTTTGCAAGATATTTCATTTATTTTACTATACTAAGTAAGATTTCGGGGGGGGCTTAAGCCCGGAAGCCACCCCCCTAAATACGCCACTGCCTATACCAAAGAGAAGATATTCGCGATAAAAAGGATTTTTAAAACAGAAAATCCCTTCTTCTCACCTTGAGTAGAAATTTCCCGCATTTGGTACACTTTAGGGAAATTGTTCATACGCAGCTGGAAACACTGTTTTACTAGAAACAAAACGAGTTATGAACCATGATCCTATGATAAATAATCTTGACGTAATAGATGATTGAGTGAAAGTCTAGAAAATACCTCAAAAAAGCCATAACTTAAAAGGGTTAAACAGGCCAAAGAGGGTATTTCGTTATATAGAATTTTCACTTTATTTTGTCATGGAGATTAGCGCTCTGCTGTCCGTGAGCCTTATTTTTACAACATCCAATATATATATATATATATATATATATATATATATATATATATATATATAATTATAATATTAGAAAAATAATATTTTTAGTAGGTTCTCAATGAAATTATCATGGCTTGGGCCCTGGATTGGGGAGGAGTCAGGAAGGCAAACATTACCAGACACGATATCGGCCCAAATATGTTGTGTTGACGCAAACCGTTTGGGAAAATGGTCCTAAGGAATCATACTTCTAACTGCAGAAGTAATTAGAGTCAATTGCAAGCCTTTACTCCAAAGAAGTGTATATGTAATTGTATATTTTGAGAAAGGATTTTTTTTTAATGTCGAGAGAAGTTATTTTATACATTTGGAAGGAATTCTTTATATCATGTAAATGAAAATGTTGCATCTTTAACTACATTAGTCAAAATGAAAAATGGCGGAGGAGGATGATACGTATCCAGTACATGAGTGTGTTTTCAGGGGTGATGTTAGAAAGTTGTCAGCTTTATTGCGGACGCATGATGTTTCAAAGAAAGATAAACATGGTTAGTAGACAGGCGGTTAGTGTTGTAATGAAAAGTTGTTGGTTTAGTTTATAGATAGAAAAAACAGTAATTATGTTATAACCTGCGATCGACAGGTAGTTACGAATCGGTAATAGTAGTAACTTGAATTCTAAACTTTATAAGAAAATTTTAAAGAAACGATAATTCATTAGACCATTTGCGAAACCTATTTTTTCTGTTTTATTTTTACACTGTGTGACTGTTAAACATCGTAGTTCCGTTAATAAGAAGGTACGCTAACTGGGATTGTTCGAAATTTGAATGGATTTAAAAGGGAATTTTGTTGTTTTTATTTTGAAAAGAATTACAACGTAAGCTGTACTTCGAATTGTGAAGTATTACCTATATGGTTAACTTTTCTTATGCACAAAAATTCACAAATTTCTAATTGCAAAATTATCCCGTAATATAATCTTGCACTTCTTCAATTTGTGTTTGTACTAGTGATATGTGTTTATGTGGATGACTACTTGCATAGAGAAATATCTTTTACTTTTGGCGCATCACTAGAAAGAATTGTTGAAACATTATAATTCTTTCACTAATATCCTTCTTCTTGTCCCCTAAAATGGGACTGGACGACATGAAAATGTCTCGCTTGACATAGAAAAAATTTAATGGGGCCACCTGGAGTAATTGTTGAAAAGTTACAATTCTTTTTCGATTCATCCTCGCATGTGTAGCAGTCAAAAACTAGTCCAAAAAACAAACCAACCTGTACTCAGAAGCACGAATGCTCATTAACCGAATTAGGGCATTGCGAAGCTCATGGAAACTATATATTTCCGTACATAAAAAATAGTAATTGCAAAAGTACAAAAAGAAAAAAAATCGGCAAATTTTTACTTTGACTCAAACAATGACTTCAACAGATTCATCTGATCCGGTTCCCGGAGCAGTTTAGGAATCATTCCTAAACTGCTCCCGGAACCGGATCAGATGAATCGATTACAATTACTAACACAGTGAAAGTAATGTACGATGTTAAGAATTATACTATAAGTACAAGGGACACAATGTTACTATACGATGTTAAGAATTATACTATAAGTACAAGGGCCACAATGTTACTAAACATCAATTCAGGTGAAGCGGTGACTATAAATTTTGAGATCAAAATGGGGGGCTACCGCCCCCCAAACCCCCCGCTCAAGTACCATAAAAACATCCAAATTAATAATAATAAATAATCACACCACTACTATAAAGCTAAGATAAGAAGGGAAAAATTAAAAAAAAAACACGTCTCTAATCATAAATCAGTGCATGACAAAGAAAAAAAAATTACATCTCAAGACAATAGGACAAGCAGCAGCAAACCAAATACTTTCCCTAATACTCAAATGCAAAACAAATCAAGAATAAAAATATGAATTAAAAAAAGAAAACGCTCACTATTTCGCCATAGGAGAACACTCATGAATAATGAACTCATAACTGCTGATTCCACACACGAAAAAATAAGATACCAAGAACACATGCGCAATATTCAACATTACTGAAAAATGTTCCTTTCCGCACACACGTCGTTTTATTAAACCGAGCACACTTGCTATTATTACAAACAAGAAAAGCCAATAAACGTCCACTTTTACCATACGTCGAAAATATCTTCAGCTTTAGACTACAACCATGATAGGTTTTCTCTAACTCAATTCAACCAATGCAATTTTACGCGCTTCCCGCATGCCACAAACAGCAGCACACACATACATGCACACAGAACACGTGACATCACACTAACAAACTACCATATGACTACACAGACACCTAGTGGGAAAAATATGAACTAAGACGTCACACCAAAGGCACGAACAGTTCCAACAAGTGACTCACGCACAAACAGTTCCAGGAAGTGACTGAACCTATAAGAACCGATTAAAGTCACAGTTGGAGTCAAAGTAAAGACTTGCCAAAAAATCTACTGAAAGAGCAAAAATTAAGCTTTCGTTCCACAACTGGATGAGTCCAATAGCTTCAAAAATAAGGAATTAATGGTTACTTTTGTTCTTTGATGCCGAGTGCCAAAGAGTGAAATTGAAGCAAAATTCACATTTTTCAAAAATTTCTCCCCGGCCCATTTCTCATCCTAAAAATAGGAAAAAAATAATTTAGCATAATTTCATTGGTATTTATGTATGAAAAAAAAATTGAACAGAATCTGAGACATTGAAGCACGGTGCTCTAGGTGATTTGACATGGAATGACCCGTATATACACCACGGGGTGGACCATTATGCCCTTGTAACTTGGGATATAGTTTACATGAAGCTGCATCAGTTGCCGAAGGAGCAGGACGCTCATACTTTTAGGGATTATTCATTGAGTATACGAACTTACAAAGGGGGTAACAAAGCGACTTTTATTTACTTATCGACTGATACGAAAATAAAAAAGAACGTACCTATACTTTATATCTGCATGTGTAGTGCCCTTGTACTTTATCTATGACTATGTGTGTGTGTGGGGGGGGGAGGGAAATTTAACGGATATCGCATGTCTTGTGCACATGGATACCTCTTACTATTGCACTACGTAGAAAATTTATGGTATTTAATGTGGAAGTGGTAATAGAACACAGAAGAAACGCAGATCAGGTGGTTCTCATGTATACTATTACCGTAACTTGTATGCTAATAGACAAGAAACGCTGAAATTTTGTACCATATAGATATCTTCACAGGGACATTGTTTGGCATACTCTGTGATACAAAAAGGAGGTTAATTGCCACAGATTCCGTACCCGAAATATGAAAATTTACGGAGAAAAAAATAAAACGAGATATCTTCTTGAAAGTAATCTATGTTGGGTGATGGATCATACAGAGAAACAAAGTAAACTTCAGAAGTAGATTAATTCTCGTATTGATGTGATATTAACTACAAAGGCAATTGTGCATAATGTGGCAGGGCATTACTGCTGTATCAACGGACCACACGAAAATAATAAAAAGTTTCTCCCTCAAAATACTAGGTTGCGGGCTTATGGCATAAAAACTAGAGCATAAGACACGAACCAACTTGTGCTAGGTGACCACTAAGAAGTACGATTGCTATCTAAGTGTATCAGCGCAGGAGCGCAGCAGGGGTTCCGAGCGTTTGCGAGGTGGTGCGTCCATAGGGTGCAGGCGTATCGGCGACGTTGTTTATTGTATAAACAAGGATAATGGGGAAACACTTTACATGTCATAAAATGCATGGCTTATGTGTTGCATAGCTGGCCCGTTCCATCTCAATTCAGGCAGGTATATGCAAAATTGACTAGGTGACTATCTCTGATTTTTTTGAAAAAAATATATTTGGTAACCCTGTTGGAGATATGAAACCTGCAAAGAGGTTTCTCCCAGAAAAAATTTTGTCTTCGAGTTATGGGCTAATGAAATTCGGACGAAAATCACTATTTTTAATAAGAAAGTGGATGAGCAAAATCTTGAAAGACACGTAATTCAGTAACTACTTGTGATAATTGGATGAATCTTTTTTATTTAGAAGTGCTCAGATTACATTTGTCGTTCTGATATAAAAAAAACTCGAATTACAGTCCAACAAGAGTATTTTGTAAACACCGGAAAACTGAGTAAAAAAAGTAAAATGCAAGAATTTTGACATTTATTTTCCGTATGAAGGATTAAAAAAAGAACCGTATTATTGTGACACAATATAATACTCCTTCTGGGATCCCTATAGATCATTTCGTTTCCCATCTACGATGGCACATGGGTGAGAAAACGTGAGTGAAATATAATAAAACGTCATTTTCGCATGAAATTAGGACTGACTTTCTCCAAATGGCTATTAAAAAATCTGAAAATCTGCCTGAACGATCTTTCATTGTTCCCTATGTAAATCATGCAAAAAGAAATGGAGATACTTGTGTATTAAATTTTTCGCAAATTTTAAAAATATTGTTGCACAGGGGTCGGGTATTATGCAACCATGCTTGGCGTGGTAGTTCTTTTTCTTTTTTAATTTTCATCGTTTGAAGAAGTAAATCGAAACGTGCAATGATGCAATATTCTTATATAAATGTACACTAGAATATATATATGGAATTTAACATGTTCCAAAAAGTGGTCGATTTAAACAACTTTGTGGTATGTATATATAACATGAAAAATTAATCAATAGCATAGTTAATTATTACATACTGGCTTCTCTCTCTGTAAGTCATGTTGAATCAAAGAGGTCTTGTACCAGCATCACTTCTTTGGAAAGGAATTTGTGAGAGCGTGCTGATGCACAAGTAGGAGACTGCGGAGTGAGTTTTAGAAGGACATCTTTCAAATTAATGTTACACTCATCGTTTTCAGCTGGCCATTTAAAGGAAGTTGCAGGTCCATGAGGAATCATAAAAGACACTGTAATATCGCGAAATTCCTGTGAGAGTGAAACTACTTGACCCACCCACCACTGCTTATCATAGACGCAAGCAACAAAATCTCCAATTTGAAGGTCATTCAGAGTATAATATATTCTTTTGGAACTGTTAGCTACTTGTATTTTTTCAAGTACATGTTTCGTGCTTCTTGCCATGAATGTGCCTGTATTATCGACCCGCCAAAAATGACTAGACTGAATACCAATCACAGGTTTAACATTGGCCCACTCTTGTGATTTTTGATTTCTGAAGTCTTGAATAGTACGTGCACTTAATAATAAGAGCCTTGTGCCTTTGATAAGTTCCGAAACGGTGTTGACAAACGATTCTGCATCCCTTATAGCTCTTACCGGGTCATTTCAATAAACGTTGTTGCGTAATGTTTGCAGAGCCCACCTATACCGTCACATGTACTTTTTCCGTGTCCCATTGCCGAGAAGATCCATCTTCTCTTGATTGAATCGTCTTGGAAATGTTTTTCAAGCTCATACAGCTGGAGCCTGTTTTTAAAATGAGAAGCCGCTCCATCTGAAATATAAATTATGAGCAATTCATTGTATGAGTCGGTGATTTCATTAACATCTTGATGTATCAGTTTGATTGCAAAGTGCATGAGCACTATCATGTTGCAAGTCATTGCTCACTCCCGCATAACTTTTTGTGTTGCCATTGAAGTACACTACACACGTAAATATAGAAATCTGTGATTTGTGCCAATGATAACTTTGGATTTCATCTGGCAAAATAACAGACCAGTTCTCGGCAAAATCGAAATGCAATACCAAGAATGTTTCAAGAAGTGTAGATCTTTTTATTTCCGCTATGCATTCTCGCTGGATTTTTCTAATATAGCTATGAGTTATTCCTTTTGAAATCCAGCACTTTACATGCTTTAAAAATCTGTTTAGGTTTCCAGTTTCTTTCACAAGATCTCCGCTATCCCATAGTGCATACGTGATTTCATCACTATCTTGTATCTCTAAACTATGTTCCGAAATTGCATTTGGTCCTGGGCAATTCTCACATTCTTGCAACCAACACTTTTCGGTAGGATCGCTACAGAGACACAAAGAGTACAGATCTGTATCTACTATATTTCGTTCAGTGAGATTGCTCAGGGATGTACATCTGAGATTTATATTGGTACAATAAATGCATGTGCATGTTTGTTTCACCGGCTGACATTTAACCCACTTGGGACGTAAAGAGTAAAATTTAGAAATAGATATCTTTATATCGGGATTACCTTCATTCATCAATCTGAAGGCTTCTTTAATGGAGCGGGTCATAAAACGTTTAACTCTTTTTACTTTTTCACCGTTTTCATATACAGAAACAACATCTTTTTGATTCGAACTTTGTCTAGAACAATCTTTACTATCATCTACGTAATATGACAATGCAGTCTCGAGGTAAGCGGTCGGTAAAGGGTGTCCTTGGTACGGATCTGGCGTTGCCCACATACCCTTTTCTTTTTTCACTTTGCGTGACTTATTAGATTGTCGCAGATGGGATGCGTTCGACGATCATGCGTTTACTGAAGGTTTCAGACACGATACCGAGAAGTCGTACTCTTTCACGATAGGGTGATTTCTCTATTGCACAAGTGATGTTGGAAAACCACATTTCACAATTATTGCAACTCTCGGACGAACTTCCTGAGGAACATGGTACACTCACACCAAAAGCATCTTGTAATTTTCCAGACACTGCCGTCGAAAACACGTTTTCTAGTTCTTCTGATTTTCGTTTTACGTACGTGACTCTTCTTTCTTCCTTCACTTGCCATGGTTTTCTCACGGGTGACACTTGCGTATCAAGTGCACTTATGCTACTATTTAAAGTACCAATCACTGCACTACTTGGAACGTAGATTGGATCTGAAGTCAGTGAATCGTCATCTGCAGTCATTTGATCTGTAATAGTGATCGCACTATTTGGTTCAACCGAAGCAGCTGGTTTCTCGATCTGAGCCTTGTATTAAATAAAACAGTTTATGCACAAGTTATCAGCACTGTTTACTTGTACTTGTGATCGGAAATAATTTTGTAATGACTCTGCAAGATCACCAACAACAGTAAAACTTTTCGTGTTACTTTTGTATATTACTTTCTTGTGTCTTTTTAGATAATCACTGCACTTAACTCTCTTGGTGCTATATTGTGAAGACATATTTGCAATGCTAACTAACTTTAATATACATTAGATAGTATATCTATTGTGAAACACGAACAAGACGATGCATTGACATGCGCAATGGGTAATATCGTTGACATACAACACTTCATACAATGCAGTGTATCTCCAATGCAGTCTAAATGCCAAATGGGTGCTATTCCAGAGCGTTTGATGTACTGCAAAACACTTGCATCATACCTAGGTACATGTTGCGCAATACTATGCAACTACTCCAGTATCATGGTTGCATACATTACAGGCGCCATTGCTATGCGTGGTTACATACCCGGCCCCTGTGCAACACAATATTTTAAAAATTTACCAAAAATTTAATACACAAATATCTCCATTTCTGTTTGCATGATTCACATAGGGAACAATGAAAGATCGTTCGGGCAGATTTTCAGATTTTTTAAGAATGGCCTTTTGGAGAAAATCCGCCCAAATTTCAAGCGAAAATGACATTTTATCATACTTTCACTCACGTTTTCTCTCCCATGTGCCATCATAGATGGGAAACGAAACGATCTATAGGGATCCAGAAGGAGTATTATATTGTGTCACAATAATACGGTTATTCTCTCATTCTTTCATACGGAAAATAAATGTCAAAATTCTTGCATTTTACTGTTTTACTAAGTTTTCCGGTGTTTACAAAATACTCTTGTTGGACTGTAATTCATGCTTTTTATATCAGAACCTCAAATGTAATCTGAGCACTTTTAAATAAAAAAAGAATCATCCAATTATCACTAGTAGTTACTGAACTACGTGTCTTTCAAGATTATGCTCATTCACTTTTGTAATACAATTAGTGATTTTCGTACGAATTTCGTTAGCCCATAACTCGAAGACAAAATCTTTTCTGGGAAAATCCTCTTTGCAGGTTTCATATCTCCAACAGGACTACCAAATATACTTTTTTCAAAAAAATCGGAGATGGTCACCTGCCCCCCCCCCCCCCCCCACCTGCCTAAATGGAGATGGAATGGGCCAGCTTTGGATGATATACAATATGCCAATATAAAAATAAAATTAGGACTCACTTTCAGTGGAACTTCGTAAATGCCGGAACTGTTTACTCAGTTGTCAATAAATTGAAAGTATCCAATAGCGAAGACTGGTATGGACTTTCGAATAACATATTGAAAAAAGATATTGACTTAATAATAGAACCCTAGGTTTACCTACTAAATTGGATGCTCTTTGAGGGAATTTTTCCAGATTGCCTAAAATATACTATAACTGTACCAGTACATAAAAAGGATGATAAAAATGAGGTTAAAACCTATCGTCCAATCTCTTTAGTACCGATAGTTTCGAAAGTTTTTGAACAATGCATCAAAGATCAACTATAAACCTTCTTTGAAGAGAATAAGCTTTTTCATTCCTCGCAATTTGGATTTAGAAAAGGTCGTTTCACAGTTAAAGCTGTTGATAATCACAAGTATTAGACTGTTTTGAAAATAATATGAACGTTGTGTAACACTATTAGATTTAACTAAAGCTTTCGATACAGTGTCACATGATATACTCCTTTCAAAATTGCATTATTATGGGGTTAGAGAAAAAGAACTGTCTCTGATTAAATCTTATCTCAGTAACAGAAAACAGGCTGTTCGCGTTGGTAATTCAGTTTCAGAATTTTTGCACGTAACAACTGGTGTACCACAGGAAAGTGTCCTGGGGCCATTTCTTTTTCTAGTTTACGTTAATGATTTTCCAAGTTTTCTTCCTTTTAACAGTGTTTTGTATGCTGATGATACAACTGTCTTAACCATGGATAAAAATTTTAAAAATATTCAAACTAAAAACACACAAATGTTAGAAGCGTGTTCAGTATGGCTAACTTGTAATAGGCTGCTATTAAATGAATCAAAGACGGATGTTTTGTATTTTCATCTTAATAACAACATACATGATTTGAATGAGTGTCATTCTGTAAAATTGTTAGGAATCCACTTGGATCCAAAGTTAAACTGGAACATACATGCTGAAAATCTATATAGAAGACTATCTAGAGTTATATATTTATTACGTAAACTAAAAACTGTTGTTAGTGAAAAAATACTTCTGTCAGCCTATTATGCTTTCTTTCATTCTCTATTGCTCTACGATATATTATTATGGGGTAATTCAACTGGTGCTCAAACCGTTTTTAAATGGCAAAAAAAGTAATATTTTCCATAAGTAGAAGCTTTGCTTTGTATATACTTAAACACAAACAGAACTATTTGCTGAGCAAAACAATATATTCACATAAAAAACTACATACGTGTTACAGTTTTTTATGTGAATATATTGTTTTGCTCAGCAAATAGTTTTGTTTGTGTTTAAGGCAAAAAAAAAGGGAAAAAGAGTGTTAAAGGGACTACGTGATAATGACTCTTGCAGACCTTTCTTTAAAGAGGTGCAAATCATGACAGTGCCCTCAATGTATATCTATAGCTGTCTCATGTATATTAAAGAAAACTTGGAAAATATCAGTACCCGAAATAAAATTCATTGCTATAACACAAGATACGGAGACGACCTCGATACACCATATTTCAGGTTAAGTAAAACACAAAAGAGTTATAAATACACTGCGATGAAGATGTATATTCTTCTACCTACAGAAATTCGTGGTATGTGTAATAGAAACTTTGAGAAACACTGTAAATCTTGGCTCATTGAAACAGCTGTGTACAGCGTTTTAGAATTTGAGAAAGAATTAAAAAATAAAAAGTGACTAGTTATGTACCTATATATTCAATGTATATATATTTTGTATACTCACTTGACGTTGTCTATTGCAACAAATGTTGTTTAACGACAATAAAAATATTCTATTCTATTCTATCCAGACGAGTACCAAAATGTACTAAATTAAGTTAGATTCGATTAGGTTTGGTTACGTGTTCGTATTCTTTTCTGTAGTTTCAATTCTTTCCCACGCTTACGATGAACTGTTCGCTTGTTTAGTAGACTATGCCTTTCACACAATTTCAACAACTGATTCTCCCTATTATTATATAATTCGATAAAACTCAAACAGGATGTGTCACAATCTTGTAATTTACGCACCATTTCTACACTGATTTTCCAACATTCCTACTTACAACAATTTAAAAATTCATATACTATTGTACACGTGGAACTATTGAATTTTCTTGTTGAGCCGCAGTGGCTCACTTGTGGTGGGTTCCTGGTTCGATACCAGCTCTAGTCAAGTGAACTTTATGGTAGACAAACACCTTGTGCTTGGGTTTGGTCGAGGTTCTCCCGTATATTCCGCTTTCGTCATGTCACCATTATCGTCTATCTCATAATCACTGTGTCCCTTAGCCCCGGTGCATAATTATATGAGACATTGAAGTTGATAATAATGAAGTCATAAAAGGAATCCGTAAACCTCTATACGCGTTTAGTGAAATACTTTGCACCATTGACACTCGTTCATATTCCTATTTCTAGTAAAAACGAATTAGACAGTTTTGTAGAGTGACAAAGAGGTGGGTAATTCTATACAATATAGCATTGGAATCAAACTATTCAGCCGTTCCCTCGTGACGCGATCACAAACGAATGGCAACGGCAATTCAGATGTGAAGAAAGAAATTTAATAAATGTTCTCCTTCCCCTAGAACCAGGGTTGGCAAAAACCATGGTTTTTATTGAAAAAAATCCAAAAAACCCGGTTTTTTGGGTTTAAACCAGGTTTTTTTTTTTTTTTTTTTTTAAGTGTAAATAATTTGCCCTATGTATTTGTATCACATATGGACAGAAATAAGTTTGTTTCGCCTTGGTGTTATACATTTGAACTCGAAACCGGGACTAATTAGCCACAAATTCGATACGTCTACCGACTCACTCAGGAAGGCAGGAAGGACTCCTGATAAAAAAATATGTTGTACTGATCTTTACGTAGGCCTACTTGTTAATTTATACAGAGTTACATATGGACAATTTCAAAATACTGCAGACTACAGAAGAACTAATTTAGTCCAAGTTAAAGAAATACAACGACTTATTTGCATATCAGTAAGAAAAGTTAGTAAAGGTACTAATTAATTGAGTCCACTTTGGCTCTGACCAATTTATAGATAAATAGATACCAAAGATACTTCTGATTTCAATAAATGCCTCTCGTGTGGTTTGTATACCCCCCCCCCCCTCCGAAAAAAAAGAACGGCATTTCGATGTATTTTATCAACAGTAAACATTATTAAAACGAAACAATATTCAGAATTTTCCTTTGATTGCAATTGCATAACAACAATAGCAAACTATAAAAAACTCACAAAAGAAACATTCATAAACCCATAAAAAAGTTGCTTTGTAGTATAGTCTCTTTGAATGCATGGGTCTGAATATAATGCGAATAATATACGTGAGTGAAACGTGATAAACCACAAATGTGTGTTCATCACGATTTTACGAACACTTACACTTTGACGAACATTTTTCATTTTTTGGTTTAAACATTTTTTTTTTTTAAAAAGCTGGTTTACACCAACCATCCCTGCTTAGAACGGACATTTTCAGAAACGGAGAGAGGTGTGGCCCTTATATTTAATGAGGAATTTATATACCGAATTTCCTAATGTGACGGGCTCATAAGATACTGTATTTTTGGCTGAAATTTTGAATTCCTTCTGCTTAGGATGTGCCCTTTAACCAAAGTAACGATAAAAACTCAGCTCAACGTAGGCAATAACTATGTTCAAAATTCATTTCAAATTTTCCAACCACGTGCTGTGATCACAAACAACAAACAGCATCTCTTTCAATGTGAAGAAAGGAATCAGAGAAAATCCCTCTTCTCCTCATGAAAATTTTCAAGAACGTTGGAACACGTGTCCACTTATTTTTAATGAGGAGTTTATATACCAAGTTTTATCTTCCTAACCTGGCGAGCATGTGGCATACTAGATTTTGTATACATTTTGAACTCCCTTTAACTCCCCTAGAATGTGCCCTGAATCAAAGTAATATGATAACCCAGCTCATGTTTGTCCAAAATTTCAGTTCAAACAATTCAACCGTTTACCCATGATGCGATCGCAAACAACAGACAACATCCCTTTGAACTAAGAAAGAAATTATAAAAAATGTTCCCCTGGCCCCTTGAAACGGGAATGGGTTTTTCTTGAGAAGCTTATATAGTAAGTTTCGTTTTCCTAATTTGAAAGATGAGGTACTAAAATTTTTGCTTAGATTTGATCCTCAGTTCCCCTCTTAGAATACCATTTCATTCTAATCAATAATAATCAGGGAATAACATATTCAAGTTTTGGAACGAAATTTTTATTAATTATTGCACTAAATTGGAACAAATTTTAATTAATTATATAAGCGCATATTGATTATATCAACATAAAATTTATCATTACTAGTATTAAATATATTGCTATAATGTTATATACTCAGATCATTTCGATAAATTGCGTTCTTTAGTAATTCTGAGTAGAGTGCCAACGCCCTTAAGCCGATCTCTGTTGCATTGGACAGAATTCAAAGAAATGAAACAACAATATCTGACGCTGTAGGAATATGGAAGTGTCTTCATGAAGAGTGAAAAGACGCACTCCAAGACGAAGAAATGGAAAATAAATATGAAAACAGATATAAGCAAGCATTAACGCCTTCCCATTTCTTGGCCTACCTTGTCGATCCGAAACAGCGAAAATTCAAATTAACTGCCGAAGAAAACGATTTAGCTTTGAAATTTGCAGAATCTTATGGTGGTACTTCCCTGCTACCCACGGTAATTAAATTTCAAACAAAGTCTCCTCCCTTCTCTAGTGTGATGTTCACAGATGAAGTTCTACAAGCTGTAACAACTATTGAATGGTGGAAATCACATGGAAGTGTACTTGACAGTAGTGTTATGAAGCCAATTACGCAGTTGTTTACAGCTTCTGCTTCATCTGCAGGAATTGAAAGAATATTTTCTTCTTTTGGTTTTGTACAATCTAAGATACGAAATTGTTTAGGCACTTAAAAATCTTCTGAGTTAGTTTTTATTTTTAAGCAACTTAATCAGTAAAAGAATTTAAATGTGCTCGTGTAGAAAAATTTGCATTGCACTACACAGTGAGTATGTTGCCTTTATAAAATTTTTGTTTATAAAGTGAATAAATTTTACATACTTATTTTTACTATATCATAATGAATATCAGCATCTTTTTATATAATGTTAATCAGTGTCGTGTTATATAATGTGATGTGTTCGTATTTCTTGTACGCACTTGTATTTACCTATAGAAGAGAAATAATCGTTAGGTGTATTGTATAGGTAAATATTTAATTTCATTTTGTTACATATCAGTATAAACAAACAAACACACACACCCCCCCCACACACAGAGAATACTATCTGCTTAGGTTCCGTGGGTAGAAATTGGGCTAGCTGTCCCAAATTCCATAAATGCCGCGGTCCTTCACAGCATGATGTCGTTTGCTACATGACAAACCATACCCGGGGGTACACCATGACGATGTATTGTACAAAACACATGAATGCCTCGCAAGGTTTCGCTGTGGTAATGTACAAACGAAGAATGCGACATGAGTTGCTGAGCCAACGTGAGTGGACCACTGGACCGGGTTTCTTCTTCGCCAAGTTTGAAGAACAGTATCCTGAGTGAATTGCTCTGCAGATTGCTAGTAAATATTATTGGTCCGCACTCAGGTCTTCAACTTTTGCGAATTCATCCAATCAGTCAAGATTTATTGCTTGGTATTTTACCAAGGGCGCTTCCTCGCACTTGTCGAGCTTTCTTTGGATGGATCCCGAAAGTGTTTTTGGACCCAATGCTCCCCTGTCGAGATGTCTTATTAAGTAACGAAGCGGTAGTTCATTTCCGTGAAGAAGGCAAACGGTAAATTGAAGTTCTCGATTTAGTTTTTTTTTCTTTCTTTTTCAAACTGTAGAGCCCCTTTAAAGCTTCCCGTGTTGGTGTACCGTCATAGCCAGCTGCTACCACCGTTGTCAGGTGAGTTCCGTTTTCATCCAGAAATTGGTACACAGACGCGGCGATGTCCTCTCCACTACCAGACTTCGGCATGACTTTGCCCAAATATATTGAACCTGGTTCATCCATTAATGTTAAGTGTTCTTCTTCGATCTGCCGTCGATACCAATGTTTTCATTTATTCGCTTGCGTTAGGGTCTGGTCTTTTCTTCCATCAAAGAAGACTCTTCTAACAGATTTTCCGGCTATGTCGTTACTTTCTTGAACAGCTGCGCTGAATTTACTCTTTTCCCTCCTAATCTTATTTTTACCAATAACAAGGTTTGTGCGGTCCGTTTAAATGTCTCTTGCATCTTGAATAGCTGTACTAGCGATTAGTAAAACTACCCGGAGAAGAAATAACTGCGTTTCCATGCCATACCCAAACAGTAGAGCGAATGGTGCGTTTGGTGACGCAAGCTTCTCAATCTGTGTGTGGGCCGGTAAGTCACAACGGATTCTTACGCTGTGCTTTGATTTCTGCCAACACTCGGATCAAGAAAAAGACTATGCCATCTAGAAAAGTAAAGCAAGTAAGTGAGGACGCAAGCAAGTAAGGCCATGGCAGAAAATTAGACAAGGCAGGAGAGCGGAACTAAAAGTGGGTGGAACTCGGAAGTGCAGTCACCTCCTCCTCGTGGTGAGTTCTGGGCTATTTTGGACAAAGAATAAATGATCGAGAATGTTGATAATGAATTGCATTAGAGGAAAAGATAAATAAATACATAAGTAAATAAACTCTGCTCTTAGCCTAAACAAAAATAAATCTATTTTTTTTTTGTACATAAAAATAAAAAATGCAACCTTCTTGCCTTAAGCGTTGAAATTTGGCCAATTTAAGCGAAGAACTTCACTGCGAAAAATTAAGTGAGCTTTGGGAAGGTGAATTAGGTATAGTTCAAGCTGCCCCTAAAGCTGAATTCCATAGAACCTCAATGCGGCACATGAAGGCGTTGACTAAAAATTCTGAAAAAAATCTGGCACACTTTGCCCATTAAAATACAGCCTTTAACCACTTCGCCGAACCTATTTTCGAAAAAAGTTGAAATTCGGCCTACCCTAATATATATATATATATATATATATATATATATATATATATATATATATATATATATATATATCGGGTGTTCTAAAATGGCGCCCACGGACCACAGAGTGCTATTCTACAGGTCAAATAAAACAAAAATGTTATATGATAAAATGCTCTCCGGGGCCTCCTTCGGCCGCTATAGGAAATCAAAATTTCACTATGTGGCAACATTGAATAATAAGTTGGAACCATTAGCATTGCTCTACAAATCCATCAAACAGTTACATCGATTGTTAAGGTAATAAGTGGTGCTAATGTCAACGTCTATTGACTTTAACTGTCATCTAGAAAGAATCGATATAACTTTTGATAGACTGGTAGATCTAATCTATGGTTATTTATTTGAGACGTTGAAACATAGTGCAATTTGTGTCTCCAGACGAGGGCTCTAAAGGTTGCTTTATTTTGACTTGTAGAATAATGCTCTGTGGTCCGTGGGCGCCATTTTTAGGACACCCGATATATGTATGTTTTATATATGTTATACATATATAAATAAATGATATCAAGTTATCTACACTGAGTATGACCAACATAATACAACAAATGTAAGATGGTTTAGTAGTTAGTAGAAAGAAGTATAGCACAGTATGTACACTGCCATAAACGAATAGCTTTTAGTTTCTAATCAAGAATGGCATTTCTTTTTTTTTTTTAAAAAAAATCAATGTTGTTATTAATAATTTTGCAGTTATGATAAAAGAAAAGTAGCCTCTTGTATATATTACCAAGTACGGTATGTACAATTCTGAACTGAAAATTGTGAATATTGAATTCTAAATTCAGCATTGTCATTAAGAATGAATTCTACATTATAAAAATTCTTGAAATTCTTGGCCCAGGAATTTTAATCTTAAATAAATATGAGCTACGAACTAAGGACAGCAATGGCGAGGTTGGCTAAATGTTAAGTTTATATTCTTTATATGGTATCGTTTGATAGCTATCTACTTATAAGCAAACAAACACGATTAGTAATTATAATTCGTCACATTATTTAATGATCAGTAATATGCCATTCCCACAAATACAGTAATCTTATCTTAATAGCTCACTGTCAGT
This sequence comes from Thermobia domestica, assembly GCF_964235325.1. Taxonomy (NCBI): domain Eukaryota; kingdom Metazoa; phylum Arthropoda; class Insecta; order Zygentoma; family Lepismatidae; genus Thermobia; species Thermobia domestica. Next base: position 177,893,570 of record NC_137458.1, read on the forward strand.
ATGTATATTACTTGAATCATAAACTAACTTTCATCACTACGTGATTATCCTATTAACTGTCATCACTACCGCTACTAACTAACTAACTAACTAACTAACTCTATGGCCTATGGAACCCAGACGTTCAATGCTGCGTTCACAAAAGCTCTCCATTGACTTCTATCCTTAGCTAACTGCATCCAGTTTCTACTTTGTATTCCAATCTCTGCGAGATCCATCTTAATATTGTCCTCCCATCTGCGCCTGGGTCTTCCTAATGGTAGTTTTCTGATGGGTCTTCCAGTCAAGCCTTTGAAAGCGTTTCTACTTTCTTCCATTCTAGCTACATGACCTGCCCACCTAAGCCTCCTAGACTTGACGACCCTAACAATGTTGGGTAAACCGTATAAATTATGTAGTTCCTCGTTATGAAGTTTCCGCCATTCCCCATTCCCGTTCCTCTTTGGTCCGAATATTCGTCTCAGGATCTTGTTCTCAAATACTTTCAATCTATGTTCTTCCCTCAGTGTAAGCGACCATGATTCGCAACCATACAGAACAACAGGCATGATTATTGATTTATATATTTTAAGCTTCAAATTCCTCGACAGAATTCGCGACAACAAGAGATTTTGAACCGAATAGTAACACGAATTCCCTGCTTTTAGTCGACATTTAATTTCTTCGTGAATATAATTTTCCTCTGTATTACGGTCCCGACGCATTTCCATGTATTTAGTTTCCTCTGCATTTACATTTAAACTCATGTCCCAGCAAGCGTTTAATAAGATCTCTGCATTTCTTTCTATTGTTCTCCTATCATCCCCTATTAAATTTACATCATCAGCATATGCCTGGTGAATACCGTTCAACTCTAGGCATTACCACTACACGGATTTAAATTGGATTAGAGTTTCAGAATGGTCAAAAGTACTGTATTTAATTTCAGTATGAAGGAAAATAAATTTGATTTAAATCATTGATTTTTTTTTAAAAAAATCATGTGATTTAAATCACTTTGATTTAAATCAAACCACCCTGATTTTGTTATGGTTTGGTTTGCACATGCGTATCTTTTTGTACATAAATTAACAAATGAACGTCAGTTTAGCTAAAAGGTCTAAGTTCGCTATTTTTTCCAAGCACTTCCGGTTCGAATTTTAAAATTCTGTTTTCAAGCATTTCTGTCGGTTGGTAAGACCTAGTTACCCGCTTTCCGAAAAATGTTTTCTATCGCTTCTTTGTGTGAATTCGAGTGATTCTGTTTCAAATCGTCCAGGATGGTTCACACGGCTCTCAGATTTAGTTTATTTTTTTAAATTGGAAACTACATACAAAATTATTAGACCCATATTTTTTCTTTTTGCTGAAAAAAATTTCTCCATCGATACACAGCCTTCCAAAATGCCGGCCGTCTTCGGATTGCTCGAAAGACTGAAAAACATGCCAAATTGAGTTTTATTTTAGGGAAACGAGTGTACTTAGTAACATAATCTCATTAGTAGGAATAATATAAAGCAGTATGTTTCGGTAGAGGGACAAAATTCGTCTGTTGGTCCAATAAGAATCGCGTAATTCACTCGCAGTGTGGCCAACTTTGGTGAAAATTTTGCTAACTTCAAATACTTTTATTTCTGTCCTCTCGAGCAATATCAACCATCTGCTTCTAGCATCGAAATTTACTCTATAAAGTCTCTTGAAAATGTAAAGAACTTACGTTTCTGATTATTACATCCTACGATATAGTATAATGAAAAACAGAAAATTTCATTAAGACACCATGTTTGGCCGCCATTTTCTCAAAAATCCTACCTTTAAAAAAATCTGAAATTTTTGCAGCTATTGGAGAAGTACCTAAGTATTTAATATCCGTTAACCGTTCATGCGGCTGCACCCTCTAACGTTCACAGTTAATTACTAAAATGTCGACTTTTGTACTTGGACTGTAAATATTTCCTATGGACATTTAGGTCCTGTATACAAAGCAATTTGAAAAGCAATATGAAAATTTTGAGAGTTGAATCCTGACATGAAATCAACTAGAAAAGTTCCCATAAACATGACTCGAATTCCGCTTAGTTTTCAAGTTACAGGGTTTCCAACTCGGGACCAAAATCGGCTCGCGACAATGGAAAAGAAAGCATGTAATAATTCACGTTAAATTAGAAACTATGCGTTAAAGTTATGAAGTTCATAAACGTGATTTATATCAATATGATGATTTTTACGTGAGTAAGGGCGATGCAGTTCGGTTGGCAGTGTTACCAATTTGGTAAAACCTTTATTTGTTTGCAAATTACACTACATAGTTTTTATTTGGTATTTGGTATTCATTAATAATTGTAAACATCACATGAAGCAGTTTTTCCCACATCACCACAGTTTTGAAAACTTACATGTATTTCATTAAAAGGTTTTATCCCATGCGTTATTAATAGTTTGCAACTTTGAGTGTGAATTTCACTTGATGTTTTCCATCATTAGTAAAACCAAAATGTCGAATAAAAACTACATCTGTGTAAGTAATAATAATAAGAAGAAGAAGAAAATTTGTTCTTTTTATTAGTGCAGAACCTCTCGCAACTCTACACATCAAATTCGAACTTGTACAGGAAGCGAAGTGATCTCTGCTCGGCAAGTTGTAACGTGTTCAAGAAGTTCTGCTGCAACCACGAAACAGTTCATAAGTGATTTGGTGTCGTGGGCATCGTCCTAATGTTCTCTGGAAGCATGAAAATTGTTTTCACTGGTAATATGACATTGTAGTGCACTAATTACAGTGTTTGTGTGAATGACAATAGAGAAGTCCTATTACAGTAAGAACCGCATTAAATGTGTTGATTATGCTAAAAGGCATAAGAGAATTCTGTACAGGAAGAATTCTCGAGAAAAATCGGTAAATATATGGATTGCGTACAGCGTGTCTGCCCAAACGTAGGCTTTAAATATTTATCGTGAAGAATGTGTGTGTGATATTGATGACCACGGAAGAAAGTGTAAAGATGAAACTAGCACCAGCAAGATAAAGAATTTGTTCCTCTAAATGTAGATTTGGAAACCTTTAACCAGACAGTTATCGTACTAAGCGTGAATGTGTCGCGACTAAAACGGCCGTTATCGGTGAAACCTACACTACGGCGAAGGATTGATCTCTCAAAATATTTCATACTGCCTTTCAAATCGCATTGCGTACAGGGCACAAATAATCATCCTCCACTAATAGTACGTTTGAGCAGACACGCTGTACGTAATCTATAAATTTTACCGCAAGATGAAATTTTTGTCGAGAATTCTTTCTGTACACAATCCTCTTATGCCTTTTAGCATAATCAACAAATTTAATACAGTCCTTACTGTAATAAGTCTTTTCCATTGTTGTCCACAAAAACACTGTAATTAGTGCACTACAATGTCATGTTACCAGTGATAAGAATTTTCATGCTTCCAGAGAAAACTAGGGCCATGTTCACGACACCGAATCACGTAACAAACTGTTTCATGGTTGCAAAAATGAAAAACTGAAATCTTTTGAGTTTTACGTCCCACTATTATGCCAGTTCGGCTAAAGGAGACGGTGATGGCGAGTGATGAATGAAATGGTGGAAAGAAGAAAGAGGAGGAAGCGGGAGAACCCCGAGAAAACCCACGCACACGGTGTTTGTCCACCACAAAGTTCACTTGGCGGGGGCTGGTATCGAACCCGGGACCCCAAGCTCCAGAGGTGAACGCTCTACCACTGAGCCATATTAAATACTTAGGTACTTCTCCAATAGTTAGAAGAATTTCAGATTTTTCAAAGGTGGGGTTTTTGTGAAAATGGCAGCCAAACATGGTGTCTTAATGAAACTTCCAGCTTTTCATTATACTATAACGTAGGATGTAATAACTAGAAACGTAAGTTCTTTAAATTTCAATGGACTTTATCGAGTAGATTTCGATGCTAGAAGCAGATGGTTGATATCGCTCGTGAGAACAGAAATAAAAGTATTTGAAGTTAGCAAAATTTTCACCAAAATTGACAACATTGTGAGTGAATTGTGCGATTCCTATTGGACCAACAGACGAATTTTGCCCCTCCACCGAAACACACTACTTTATTTTCTTCATACTATTGCGATTATGTTACCTAAGTATACTCGTTTACTTAAAATAAAACTTTTAATTTAACATGTTTTTCAGTTTTTCGAGCAATCTCTCGTTCTGTTGCCAGAAACTGAAATCGACAATTTTCGAAGACAAAAAAATTGTAAGAATGGGAAAGTGTGCGACCGGTAACTGGTATTCAAGGAAGTCACCTTCGCTTTCGAAAGATAGCAAAGTTTTTATGGCAGTAACGGGTCACCATGAACTAGCTTCATGCTTCCCCCAAGATCGAGCTTCTGGAATTCAAAGTGTATATTGAAGGAATGTGCAAAAAGAAACTTTTGTTACATGCATATATGGTATTCAGTGGTGGGTAGCAGAAAATATTATCAATAATTCATGAATTACGTGAAGTTTAAATCCTGTTTATGCTTCCACATGGACCTTTAACAGATTACAGGTTTCCAGAAGAGCGTAAGATAAAGAGAAAATGAGTGTTTTGTGACTATCGACAATGTGCTACGAGTTGAGTGCACGAACACCTATCGGGGCATCTGCACGGTTACATGCTATTAGCGAAGACACTAAGCAAACCAAAGAAACTTTGTTACCCAGGGACGTACGCACGGGGTGGGTCTTAGGGGTCCGGACCCCCTCGAAATTTCGACTTTTGTGTAAATTTTGTTTAATTTTAGGGGCAATTTTTGAATTTTTAACATAAAATACTCTTGTATTGAGTTTGGACCCCTTCCGAAATAAATTCCTGTGTACGCTACTGTTTTTACCGAAGACCCTTTTAAGTAAGTAAACTTAAAATTTGTGTGTTTCGTAATCGTAATTTCCACCTCAGATTACTTCGTTTTAAGAAAATGGAGGAGTGAGGAGAGGCTCATTTTACTGTTTCAGAGAACCTTTTTGATGAAAATAATGATATGGAGCCAGCAAAAACTTTTGTTGTTTATGTAATGAATGTGAACCACAAACATCATCAAATTCTTGCACTTTTATTGTTTCCAGTGTTGCCAACTGCGACATCAAAATTAATGAAACTTCGCTGATTTCAAAAGAGTGTAGTTAATTCATGAAGCGTTGGTCGAGAATATTAGTTGGTATGTTCATTATTCATACAAAGTTGAACCAGCTAACAAAATTTAAGAATTTTAAAATGTGGTGTTTTCGGGAAAATGGCGGCCAAGAATGGCGATTTTTGAAAATTTGGCAATTTCTCGAATTTTTTGCGACAAAACGGTTGCCCAAAGAAGCGATACATTTTTTTTTTTTTCGGAAAGCGGGTAACTAGGTCTTACCAGCCGTGAAAACAGAATTATAAAATTCGAACCGGAAGTGCTCGAAAAAAATCGCGAACTTAGCCTTTTTAGATAAACTGACGTTTATTTATTAATTTATATACAAAAAGATACGCATGTGTAAACCAAACCATAATAAAATATAGTTTATTTATATCCCTATGTACATACCACAACAAGAATTATAACTGTACCTGTCTCCATAGGTGAATGGTGGAGGTCAGAATTTGACCATTCTCCACATAAATTGTACTCCCCATCTTTGATGGCCCATTACATGGCGGGATTTTTTTTTCGACAAAACAAAAAAATTGTCTCTCCTAAAAACACGTATAGTTTCTATTTAAAAAGTTTCAACAATATCTGAAATGATGATGGTACAGTTTTATTTTATTTTATTTTATTATTTATTTATTTATGTATTTATTTTTGCGTGAGTTGAAATGAAAGTCACCATATATGAGCATGAATCTCCTTGTCATTTCTCACAACATCTGTATATGTCCCTTTACAGGCACAAGTGAAAGAAATCTTGATAAAATCGGCATGGGGTACCAAAAAAGGGAGATTTTTTCGAATGTTTTTTCAATATCTCGCACCGTTTGCAAGATTTGAGTCTACTTCCGGTTGGAGATTCTAATTCATGTATGATAGAGTTTTTGTTTCTTCTTGCATGCAGTATGTAATAAGCAAATACATTACACACACAATTAGTTATAATTGTTCATTGGGCGAAACACTCCAAACAATAAAGATTCATCTTAGACTGGAGAAATAGTTATCCTTCGTTTTTCATTATCATTTGGGCATAAAACAAAGGCCTGAGAGATATACTACTCCCGTATTCAATTGTGGTGTTGGAATGTGTAACTTGTAGAATATGGTGCTTTATTTTTTTAAAATTTTAACACTTCCAGTGTACCCCTTAAAATGTAATAAAGAAATAACGGTAATTTTTTTAAAATATTCAATTAGAACTGGACAATCTATCAATTAAAATGCTACAATAGCAATTAAAAGCGCCTGAGCTCCAACCTATAACTTTGGCTTTCTTAATCTTTCATTTACGGTTATATGTGATTTCACGTTTAACAAACAAACATTTTGAGTATTTGTACTTTAAATAGTCTAAATTAGTTATCTAATCTTTTTCATAAAATTTATGATATAAAATTATTGTTCAAAGCCTTTGTATTTTAATAAGCCTTCTCTAAAATCAATGCATGTGAATTGTGCTTCCATCTTCCGAGTTCTTTTAAACTATGTTTATATGTTTGTAGTCAATCCTTTCGACAATAAGATCTCGGAAACTACAGGCTCTAGAAAGATGACGTTTTCACTGATCGATTGGAAATTTTGCGTAAATTGTCCAGTTCTAATTCAATATTTTTTTTTAAAAAACGTGGCCATTATTTCTTTATTACATTTTTTTAGGGTACACTGGAAGCGTTGAAATTTAAAAAAAAAAAAAAAAAACTAAAGCATCATATCCTGTGCGTTATACATTCCAACACCACAATGTTGTATATGTCTCAGGCGTTTATTCCATGGCCAAATAATAGTGGAAAAGGAAGGATAACCATTTCTCGAGTCTAAGATAAATCTTTATTTTTTGAGTGTTTTGCCCAATGAACACCATATATAACTGAAATTATAATTAATTGTATATGTAATGTATTTTCTTATTACATACTGGCTGCAAGAAGAAAGAAAACACTGGTCATATATGAATTAGAAACTCCAACCGGAAGTAGGCTCAAATCTTGCAAACAATGCGAGATATTGAGAAAAAATAATCGAAAAAATCTCCCCTTTATGATACCCCTTGCCGATTTTTTTTTTTTTTTTTAATCAAGACTTCTTTCACTTGTGTCTGTACAGGGAAAAGTACATATGTTGTGAGGAATGAGAAGGAGATTTATGCTCATATGCGAATGATGCGCTGTGTAGAGAGCGCAGGTTCAGCTAGTGTACACAAAATTCGGATTCGACCAGTGAAAACGGCACGTTTATAGCACTTGTGGTTTTCTAGATCTCATTGTCGAAGATTGGAGACAGACATATTTATTTAATATCATAAAGGAATAATAATTTTAGCATAGTTTATTTGTAAAGTTGCATAATCTTTACACAGATTTTAGTTGATTACATCTATGTATACATATATTTTGTTTTATAAATATTAGAGGAGTTACTCATGCATTGTGTATATTTCAGGTAATACTCCCCTCCATTTGGCGGTAATGCTAGGACATAAAGGTAAGAATAAAAGAATACTTTCAATTTAACAGTAAAAAATTACCTAATGTTACCACAAACGTAGATACATCTGTATTCACCATCATAATTTAAGGTACGATGCAGATCGTTTTGTAGTGCAAGGAACGAACTACTGGTAAAAGAGAAGTAGCTAATGTAAAGTTGTACTGCAATAATCACCTTCTTTCCTATAACGAGTAAGATTTATGCACTATCACGCGGTAATGTCACCATATTCCTTTGCGTCTCCTTCGTAGATACGAATATATATATATTTTTTTAAAGTTGTTTTACGTTTCTGATAGATATACTGCAGTTTGTACGGAAATATCATCATCATCATCATTGGCAGGACTTGCCGTAGCTGAGAAAGTTGCATGCTCCACGGTTTTCCTCTAACCTCTTCGTCTTCTCGTACGATTTTCCTGTTTTTATATCGTCCCTCCCTCTGTTTCCTGACACCATACCCTCTAGCACGTCCCTCATGATACAGTTCCTTCCTGGCCAATGTCTCAACCAGTTTCTCTTCCTCTTTTTAATAATATCCAAAATGGCTCTTTTCTCCCGCACCATTTCGAAGATTCTGTCATTTTTCCCGCCCGACCCACTAATTTTCTCCACACACACATTTCGAAAGCTTCCAGTCGTTTTTCATCATTTGCGTAATGTCCATGTTTCTCCCCACACAGTACAATACTCCACACGAATTTTATTTGTTTTTTCTCAACTCTTTATTCAGCGTCTCACAAAATAATATTTTCTTCCTCCTAATAGTTTCTTTCACCATTCCTAACCTTGCTTTTATTTCGTTTTCGTCGAAAACTAAACACCTGTTCTATTTTCTCATCACTTCTGTATTTGACACCAACCACTTTGTTCTAGTCACCATTGCTTTTGTCTTTCTCACATTTTCATCCCATTTTCTTCACAGCTATTCCTCAACTTTTAACGTTTTGTTGATTTTCTCTTCAGATTCCGCAACAAGTGTCATATCATCTGCAAACCGTATTCATCTAATTATTCTACTTCCTACTGAAATGCCGTCTTCATTATATAGGCTCTTTTCCACTATCTCTTCTAGATAGATATTAAATATCCTTGCCGAGAGACAGCTTCCCTGTCAAATTCCCCTTCCAGTTGCACTCTCCTCTATCATTTCCTCTCGTATTCTAACACTTATTTGTTGGTTCATAAGTTTCTTATAAGTCTTGATCTTTCCGTTCCAACCAAACCGTATTCAGAACTTCAACAAGAATTCCCAATTCGCGCGATCAAAGCGTTTTGTACGTCAATAAATACCACATACACCTCTTTCCTTTTTTCTATAAAGCTTTCACCGATCACCCTTAATAATCCAATTGCATCTCTCGTGCCCTTACCTCTACTGAACACGAACTGTTCCATCTCAGCTTTTTTACAATCTTCTGTTGAGAATTGGAAGCAAAATTTTCCTGCGTGAGATATGAGACTAATAGTTCTATACTCCTCACATATCTTTAAATTCGAGTTCTTAGCCATTGGTATCATGGTAGTCTTCAGGAAGTTTTTTAGCCACCCTTCTGTTTCATATATATATATATATATATATATATATATATATATATATATATATATTGCATAGTCGAAACAATTCTTTCTTGCCCTTGTCTCCCATATTTTTCTTGAACTCGACTGGTATATTATTTATCGCGATTTTCTTTTTATTTCTAATTTCGGATATAACTTTTTCAAACTCATCCCTAGGAATTGTAAACTCTATCATCCTATCTACAGTTTCTGCTTCAAAATCAAGGCCACTCGGTCTATCCATTCTCGCTGACTACCTTCCCATTCTTATTTTCTACTGCGATCGTGATACCCTTTGTTTCCTTCGAAGTTCCATAGATTTCATCTCCCATGTACATTTCTTTATATTTCCCAACTCCTCCTAATTCTTCTATGTCCTCGCATTTTCTTTTGTAAAATTGTTCCCTTGCTCTGTTTCCCTTCGCAACTCGTTGTTTAACTTCCTGTACATTTTTCTGCCTTCTTCTGTATCAGTTTGTTTCCATGGTTTCTTAGCCGTTTTGTGTTTGCAGTAATCTTCTGTTCTTCTGCAGCCTGCCGTATGCAAAGTTCAATATGCTCCCACCGTCTGTTACTACCTGCACCTATCTTTTCCTTGTTTGAATATTTTTCTACGCATTTTTCAACGAAAAGATTTCTTACTTCCTCGTTTTTCAATTTTTCAGTATTAAAAAATGAAGACACTTAAGTCATGTTTAAAGACACTTGAGTTGAAACCAGAACACTTGAAAAGAGAGTTAAATATACATCATTTTATGTCCAGCACACTGAAGCATACTACACTACAAATACATATACAAAAAAAGTTTAAGAAACACAAATTTTTATTTTCGAAATTGAAAATTTCAAATTAAAAAAAGAAACTCACCGTTATTTTCTCTGGATATAGAGTTTGTGGTATACTATTGCTCAAAGAGCTCGATATTTGGGAGTCGCTTCCTTTTTTGTTATGGGTCTTCAAATATTGCGATTCTTCGAAAATCAATCATGTGTAACCTAAAATATCTGTAAAGAGACACTTTAAAAATCTGAAATTATCACGAAGCAATTATCATTTGTAAAACAACGAGTGATTAAATTTTGATTATTGAGACTTATGTAGTTTTTGACCTGTGTAATTTAATGTAGAGAAAATCGATTTGTTAGTAACTAAAGTGCAAGCAAACTGTAACTAAACTGTATGTGTTAGGTACTAAAATATATAATTCAGGTCAGTTGTGCATATTGTTGTATTATAATAATATCTTACTGGGACAAATTATTTGTTAACTATATTTTAAAGGAAACAATTATTAAACATAAACGCTACTTTGTCTTACGCCGGCCCGTGTTTAGGTAAGTGCTATTCTATGCTCGAGCACAGGGCGGCAGAATTTAGGGGTGGAATTCTTTTTAAGATTCCCAATAAAATAATATTTAAAACTAGCAACCCGTAGAGTCCCGCGCAAGCGCGGGAAAAATAGATTAATGTGTTTAATTCGCTCTAATTACACTAGTTACTAATTAGCTAGCTTATCTGATTATTTTTAAAAAGTCATCCACTCCCACCGCCACGTCAGGGGGTGAGGATGAACGTGAACATCATGAAAACTGATACCTTTAAACTCAGCGACCTCGGAAGTTACGAATTCAACACTAATATCTGTCGTTTGCGATTACTTTTAAAATTTTGCTGCCTCCATGGGGCGTGGAGTTTGACCTTGAAGTTGAATTGGATTGAAACTGTTACTATTCATCTCAGCGACTCCAGAAACTGTGAATTAAACTCTAATATTGGTCGTTTTTAGGGGGGCGGGACGGCGAATTATTTAGAGTACAGGGACGCACAATATATAAATACGGGCCCTGTCTTACGTTGTTTTTGAGTTTGTTAAATTTATAGTTTATTGTTTGAGCAGAATATAAAGGAATAGAAATAAGTCAACGGGACCAAACGATCCTCAGCCGGCTGCATTTGTATTGAAGATAGAACAGCTTACATTCACTGGACATGGGCTATAGATAACCACCGTTAAAGTTGCTGTTATCCATTAATATTTTCACGGATTGACTCCACGAACTCGGCGGAAATAATCGCTCTAGATATCTATTACAAAAAACGTAATTCAAAAGTTCGCATACATGTATGGCGTATTGACTACAGATATCTGCCGTTATAGTAAGCGTTACTCGTTAAAAAAATAACGAATTAACGAATTTGACCGAGATATTTGCTCTGGTTTTCTATTGCAAAAAAAAAAAAAAAAAAAAAAAACATTTAAAAATTTCGCGTAAATGTATGAGATATGGGGTGTAGATGGTCACCATTAAGTTCGTCGTTACCCGTTATAGTATTAACGGATTGATTCCATTAACGAACTAGATCGAGATATTTGCTCTATCTGGTGCAAAAATAATTTTAAAATCGTATCCTTGCAAAAGTTATGCGGAGTAACAGACGGACTGAGGAACGTACTAACAATATAATCCTAATTAGTCTTAATACGTAATCCTAATAATGGAATAGCGAATATACCTAATAACTGTTTTGAGCTATGACATTTTAAATTTACAAATCGTATAATATTGTTTCCTAATCGAAGTTGAGAAGAAAGTTGTTGATAAAGGGTTATTCAAAAATATGAACCGTCTTCAAGTTACTTTAGGAGTACGCAATAGAAAAAATGAAATGAAATCTTTAAATTTTACGTCCTACGATTATGCCGGCTAGGCTAAAGGAGACGGTGATGCTAAGAAATGAATGAAATGATGGAATGAAGAAAGTGGGAGGAAACAGGAGAACCCCTAGAAAACCCACGCACACGGTCTTTGTCCTCCACAAAGTTCATTTAGCGCGAGCTGAGATCGAACCAAGGGCCGACCCCACGCACCAGAGGTGAACACTCTACCACTGAGCCACTGCGGGCCCTTACGCAATAAAATATTTAAAAAATACCCTTTCCATGGTTTGAATACACAAACGCGTGATTAAAAAGTATTTACCGAAACAGCTTGTCTCTTTCTTGTACTACCTCAAATCTCCTTTGTATAAGGTGGTTTTCTCTTCCACATTAGGTTTTGTTTACAGTGAAATTGAATAGTACATTTGTTACAATGTACATGCGATATACACGTATAAAGGTATATACGTATTTTTCGCACAAGTCGCATTTTCTTTTACGTTACAATAACTAACATAAAACAGATTGAATCTGTGAAATGATTGTTAATAATAATAATAATAAACGTGCAATAAAATTGAATAACAATTACCTAAACAATAAAATTTGTTAAAAAAAAATAATTATCTCAACTTCATACGGGTCTTAGTGTCTCGTCTAGGCTTATATGAAAGATTTGTAAGTAGTCAACAGCTTTTCAACATCATGAAACTGATCAACATACGTAATTGGTTACCGCATTTGATGTCCAATCAAGAGACTCGAGTTGAAACCCCGGCGGGTCTGAAACTTCTAACATTGTTCAATTTTAATTTCAGTTCATACTTACTGTGATAAGCAAGATATATTGAAAGGGAAAGAAATGTTGAATTGACGAGGATGGCGAGAAATTGGAGTAGGGCCATAAATGGAGATAATGATTTACTAATTTATTTCCTTCCTTTGTTTCAGATTTCAAATTTTCAGATTATTTCAACTATTTTCTCTGAAATAATGTATTATACACACAACGAGCTCCGCACACGCTACAAGCAATAGAAATGAAACTTAATTTGAGGAAATGCTCTGTAGACTTACCAACTGTCGTCAGATATGCATGCATTTACCCCCCTCCCCCTCCGGCTAAATTTATAATTATTTTCGTGTCAGTCATTTGACCGTCGTTTGATCAGGTAAGATCAACAATTTTAAACGGTTGATCAGCTTTAGTTTATATTTAGTAAGGGGGTTAACTACAAGTTACCCTCTGTCATGCCAGATTCGAAATTCTCGATCCTAATGGGTTGATCTTCGTTGATCAGCAATTTCCAACGTTTGGTCAACTTTACTAACAAAGTTACATAGGTTAGCCTGAGGAAAGGGGGCTACCCCTCTCCCTAGATTTCCGATTCGACTCTTATTATATCAGGGGGCCGCGGTGGCTCAGTGGTAGAGCGTTCACCTCTGGTGCTTGGGGTCCCGGGTTCGATCCCAGCCCCCGCCAAGTGAACTTTGTGGTGGACAAACACCGTGTGCGTGGGTTTTCTCGGGGTTCTCCCGTTTCCTCCCACTTTCTTCATTCCACCATTTCATTCATTACTCATCATCACCGTCTCCTTTAGCCTAACCGGCATAACCGTGGGACGTAAAACTTAAAGATTTCATTTCATTTTTTTTTTTCATTTCTTATTATATCAGTTGTTTGATCAGGTATGATAACAATTTTTAACGTTTGATCAGCTTTGCTAACATAAATACAAGTTACGTTTAGTACGGACGGTGGCAATTATATGCTAGCCCCCTTCACGCCAGATTCGTAATTTCTCGATGCTAATCGTTTAATCTTATTTTGATGAGGTTTAATCAATAATTTCCAATGTTTGGTCATCCTTACTAACAAGGTTATAAGGGGGAGGGGCAAGACACGTACACCTCAATTCGATTGTTTATTATGTAAATCGTTTGGTCAGTTATGATCAACAATTTTTAACGTTTAATCAGCCTTACGCATAAAAAATATAAGTTACGCTTATATTTAGTAATAGGGATTGACTATACGCTAGCCTACCCTCTTTACGCCAGATTCGGAATTTGTCAATGCTAATAGTTTGATCAGGGTTGGTCAACAATTTCCAATGCTTGATTAAATTTAAAAGAAAAGTATTAAGGATAGAAAAGGGACAAGACTGCCCTACACCTTCGATTCGGCACTATTACCGGTATATTAATCGTTTGATCAGATATTGTCGACAGTTTTCAACGTTTAAATGTAAACTATGTTTGGTAGGGGGCTAACTACACGCTAGCCTCCCTTTATGCCACATTCGAAATTTCTCGATGCTTGTTTGATCATCGTTTAATCCACAATTTTCAACGTTTCATCGACTTTACTAACAGATATATAAAGTTTAGAAAAGAGGGTCTGTATATCAGATCAGACGATGAATCGCTGGAAATCGTTGATCAGTTTGATCGAATAAAGAGCAAACAAACAATTGACATGATAACGTGAGGGGAAATAGCTGGCATGTGCTTAGCTCCTTTCTGAAAGTAGCCTACATTTATATCTATTAAATCGATCAAACATCGTAAATTATTGATTAAATCTAAATAAATAAACACTTTATACCTCCTGTTTAGATACCGATCGAATGAATCTGATCAAACTATTAGTAGAGCTAACATGTCCTTAAGCCGTGAAACCAGCGTATTCACTAATGTCGATCAAACACTGCAAATTGTTGAATAAATCTGATCAAACGTATGATGTGATGAAGTGTGGAATCTAGTGTTATGTCTTTGTTTAATCAGATTTGATTAGCCATTTCCGACGTTTGATCAATGCCCCAGAACACAAATATTCAATTTTTATTAGAAAGATAAATTCACGCCAGCACTATCAATTTAATATCATTTTTTTATATTTGGCAGTCGATACATCATCGTTTCATTAGCCCTTTTGCCGAAATGTAAGTTGTCGAATTAGGGGGGAGGCATCTATCGGGTGACCACTTTACCACGTCTATTTTCAGATTTTTTTTGTTTTTTAATCAAATTAGATCAGTCATTTCCGACGTTTGATCAGTGCCCCAAAACCAACGTTGCCCATGTGTAGACTTCCAAAGTAGAAGTCAGAAGTTTTATTGAATTGCTTTGTCCGTCCGTCCTTCCGTATGTCTATAGGTATCAGAGCAAAAACGGTAAGAGATATCGAGAAACGGCTCCACTTATTGCCATGAAACAAAAATGGTAATAGATTAGTACAAGAGGTTTTCTGCAATCGATGAAGGATATCATTTTCAGATTTGAATACCAATTTTCGTAGAGCAAAAACTGTAAGAGGTATCGAGAAGTAGGTTTTTGCAATCGATTCAGCTTCCAAAGAGGAAGTTCTCCCTCTGTAACTCTCTTTTCAAACGGAAGTCATTCAAATTAACGATTTTCGGTTTCAACTTTTATCCCCATAGAACAAAGAAATTAAGGGATAGGGGAAAAGGAAGTTTTTAATATGAGTTCAGCGTGCAAGGTACAGGTTCTATCTTTGATCGTATTAATCTGTTGCAACAAGTAATTATAGATGTACTACTTTGAGTATTGAATTCGCATAGTTTGGAAGTCTACCGTAGTTTCACATTGTGAAATGAAACTCAGTTGTTATTAAAAAGGGTTAACTTCATGACAGCTTCTCCTTTATATAATATCAACATTTTTTTCCTAGTCGAAAGATGATCATTTGTTCATCAATTTCTAAGAAACAAGCTTTAGAAAGGAACAGTGCTACATTGTCATCCACTAAGAGAAACGTTCCATTTGAACATTTCTAGAAAATTAAAATAGATCGGAATTCTGTATGCTACGAGGATAGACAAATAGCAGTCTTTTTCCCGAAGGAAAATGGGTGCAGAAAGCTGAAGAGTACCAATTCTCTTTTCAATACTGTGTAAAGCTAACTTTTTATGTATCAAAGATACAATCCTGATCATGAAATAGCTGAAGAAACTGAATCACCCACAACATCGGGTAGCAGCCAAAGCATTTTCAAACATCAATTTCCATTTTTAATTTATAACAGTTTGCATTACAATAATATAAGGCAATGTCGAAGGCATTATTTAGCGTTATATATTTTACACATTTCTTTACTTTTAAGGATTTTGCATAAATATTATTCTTCGTGCGCGAAACTGAGCACTTCTGCCTATATTGTATGCACTATCTTAAATCTGGCAAATGCCCTCGACTAAAACATTGTTGAGATTCTATTACATCACATTATTGTTTGGCAAGAACAAACATATATTTTATTCTTTTTATTATTTATTTGTAACGTTGTTACAAATCTCTAGTAACAAAGTTAATCAAACGTTGGAAATTGCTGATCAAATCTGATCAATCGAAGATCAAATGATTAGCATCGAGAATTTTCGACTCTGGCGTAAAGGGAGTGCTAATGTGTAGTTTCTACTAAATATAGTGTGGGAAATTTACACTTTGATAGAAAAAATTACTACCAAGCTGGAAATGGTGTCATTCGATTCATTGTAAAATACTGATTAATATAGTAAAACCCCATCGAAATCCACCTTGGGGAAACTTCAACAGGGTGGTTCAAAAGTCACTGATAATAACAAATTTATTTTACACGGACTCTGAATGAAAATATTTTCACAGCCTATAGACACATCATGGAAATCTGGAAATGGGGTCATTCGATTTATTTTATAATACTAAATAATATAGTAAAATCCCACCAAAATCCACCTTGGGGAAACTTCTACAGGGTGGTTCAAAAGTCATTGATATTAGAAAAATCACGTTGAACGAAGATAGAATTCCAATATCTTAAATTGTAATAGTCACTAACTGCATGGTACCCATTGACTATGAACTAATTATGAAGCCATGGATGTTCCTCCTGTAGCTGCATCATTGTTTGTAAGTAGAGTCGACAGCATTTAGTGTAATTATTATTACCAGTGTCAACGAAAAGATTTAGCATTCGCGATATCGCATAAAGATGGTTCCAGTCACTAGTTCGTTCAGCTCTGATAAACACTTTCGTGATTTGAACATAGTCAAGATACTGGAGCCAGAGCTTAGCTGTCCTCGATGCACCTGACAAATGCGACATAAGCGCATTCAATACCTCATTTACTTTTTTAAAAGAGGGACTTTGGTATGCATCTTCAATGTTGACTTTCTTGGATTCGATCAAGGCACACAATGAAGAAAGGTCGTTCACATCTTCGGCACAGTAAGTGTGGATGGCGAGACAGAGTTGGAGAGAGCCGTAAGCTGGGAGACTGACAAGGATGTTCTTGGTGATATTGGTACAGGCATGGATTCGGGAAATAATGTCTTTGTTGGAGTTGGTTCGCGTTGAAATATTTCTGTCAGGTTGCTTTGAGAATTGTGAGCTGCCTGTTGAGTCACTGTATCTTGTTCGTTGATATCAGGACTCTGAGGTGATGGAGGCATACAAATCTTACAAATCAGTATGTTCATCGGGGCGCCTTCTGTCAGAAAATGTGCTCTCAACGCTCGGAAGAAAGCTTTCCTACTCAGTATGCGGATCAGTGCGTTTTCTTCATAATTGACCTGAAAAGCTTTTTGTGAACCCACACCATCCATTACTGCACCTATGTTCCCCATAAAGCTCATTAGTGTATGAAATCCACCAAGCCGACATACAATATTCATGTTATTTTCTTTATAATTTCGAATGCTTTCAGCCATAAAGGCTAGTCGAAAGTAACGCATGGTGTGTCAATTTTAAGCATACGTGCTTGCTTTTCTATATAAACAATAATTTTGAGTATATGCAGGTCTCATAAAAAGGTGCCAAATCAATTATGGGCAAAAGATGGATGTCAGCTTTAGGAGCTCGTTTTGTTGCATAAAGATCTTGCATGTATCCAGACCAAGTAGGCCTTTGGTGTGAAGGACTGCAACTTACTCCGCTGATATACCATATTATTTCAAAATTTATTAATGCAGGTAATGTTTGGGCCAAATTAAGAGTAACGACTGGAACTAACTTAATGGACTGCAGTGAAGACACTTCATGGGCTGAATACTGTTCTATTGGAGTTCCCAAGGTTTTGCTTAATTCTTGAACTGGAAAGCACCCTGTGTAAGTGTGTAAGTAATATTTTTTCGATTTCACAAAATTTTGAATCACCCTGTACATTTTTTACCAAGATGGATTTTGGTGGAATTTTAATATGTTATTTAGCGAAATAATATAAACCGAATGGCGCTATTTTCAGCATTTTAGGATTTGTTTCTGGGTTTTGGGAGTATTGTTTTTTGCTCAGCGACTATGTAGTCACATTTGATAATATCAATAACTTTTGAACCACCCTGTAGAAGTTTCCCCAATGTGGATTTCGGTGGGGTTTTACTATATTATTTAGTATTATAAAATGAATCAAATGACTCCATTTCCAGCTTTCTATGGCGTGTCTGTAGACTGTTAAAATATTTCATTCAGCGTTCGTGTAAAACAAATTTGTCATTATCAGTGACTTTTGAATCACCCCGTAGAAGTTTCCCAAAGTGGATTTCGGTGGGGTTTTAGTATATTATTCAGCACATTACATAGCGTCGAATGACACCACTTTCAGCTTGGTAGGAATTTATTTCTAGGTTGGGCCTCTTTTTCTCGTTAAATGACTAGACTAATATAACTTATATTTATGTTAGTAAAGCTGATCAGAGTTAAAAATTGTTGATCATGCCTGATCAAACAATGATCAAACGATTGACAAAATAAAAGAGTCGAATCAGAGGTGTAGGAGGGCTAACATTTGTAGTTCTGTTAGTAAAATTGATCAAACGTTGAAGATTGTTGATCAAATGTGATCAAACGATTAGCATAGAGAAGTTTCGAATCTGGCCTGAAGGGGAGGGCTAACGCGTAGTTAAGCCCCCTACTAGCTTATAATTTAATACCCTCAAACCTTTTAAAACTTTTCTTTGTTCCCTACTGAATAATAATTATATATTTTATTTTATTTCAGCATCCCTTTCAACATCGAGAGTATATGAAATGGACCTATAGCTTAACGTGGGCTCCGAACCACACGAGCTCCCACCGGGAATCGAACCCAGGTCTCCCTGATAAATAATAATAATAATATGAACTACGTTTTAATAGTGATGAAAGAGTTGTTAGGGATGATAGTGATTTCCTGAACAGTAGAACTCCATGTTTATGAAAATTTTATTGTTCGATGTAAGAAGTGATTTGTTCTAAGGAGGAATCATATTGGGATATATATAGAAAAGGTTTTAAGCCTGTACGATTTCTTATTTGTGGATAGCTTAGAAAGATGTCAGTTATCCCCGTGTAATACATATACTATAAAACTGTACGACAATAATAACTGAAAAGTTACAAACTAAAATTGAATAAAATCACTCACAAGTAGACCTCACCACTTCACCGTTGCGTTAGCAAAAGGAAACAACTACTGTCCTAATATAGGGTTGAATATAAGACACTGACAAAAATTTTAGCTGCTAATGAGCACTAGAATCTTGGGAAAACGAAATACAAACATGAATGTGGGAAAGCCATATTCAATATAATTTGATAGTTCCAAGACCGACTTTTTTTAAAAAATAGATGGAGGAACAATAGTTATGACTTCAACTATGTAAATCGAGTTAGGAGGGATGTTTTTATGGCATTCCGGATCATGACCGTCATCTTGAAATCCGCCATATTGGATCGACGTCAACTTTTTCAAATAGAAAAAGGGTGTGAGGTATCAAACAACAATGATTTTTTCCACCCAATCGCATACACTAATTAGTTTATCCATATCTAAAACGGTTTACAACTTACAGTTCTTTGAATGTTGAAAAGTTTGTTGTTTGTAGAAGATAACATATAACTACAGTGGCAATGAACATAGCTCCAGAGATAGCATTCTTACAGAACAAAATTACGGCAATACAAGAAATGCAAGTCCTCAGCTTTCATAAAGTGCTTCTGACCTAGCCACTTCGTATGTGCGTTTGTACATTCAAACTGAAACTCTAAGCAATAGGGGCAGCACTATGAAGAGAATAGACATATTGGTTGCCAATGGTATTCCTGGTTGTAGCAGCTATGGTATAAGGTTGGAACATATTGGCGTACCATATGTGATTATGCAATAAAGGACGAACATTTCTATTTGAAACTGCATGACAGAGATACTATTGTCAGTCTGATTCCCTTGTGTACAATCAATTTCAGTCTTCTCGCTTCACAGGAATGATTCAGTATGCATTTTGTAAATCAGGATATATTGATGATCCGATCGAATGGTTCGAGGTGCCGAAGAAGTATGCTTTCAATATTCCCGGCATAAACTTAGTGATATTTGTGACGCTTCATTTCTTATTAGGTGCTCATGGTGCTCTGCAAAATTCTGGTTAGACCATTTTATAAGTGCTGAGGACTTGACTTTCTCGCATTGCCGTAATTTTGTTCTGTAAGAATGATATCTCTGGAGTTATGTTCATTGCCACTGTAGTTATCTGTTGTCTCCTACAAACAATGAACTTTTCAACATTCAAAGAACTGTAAGTTGTAAACCGTTCTAGATATGGATAAACTAATTAGTGTGTGCGATTGGGTGGAAAAATCATTGTTGTTTGATACCTCACATGGCCCTCTTTCTATTTGAAAAAGTTGACGTCGATCCAATATGGCGGATTTCAAGATGGCGGTCATGATCCGGAATGCCATAAAAACATCCCTCCTAACTCGATTTACATAGTTGAAGTCATAACTATTGTTCCTCGATCTATTTCGAAAAGAAATCGGTATCGCAACTATCAAATTATATTGAACATGACTTTCCCACATTCATATTTCTATTTCGTTATCCAAAGTTTCTAGTGCTCACTAGCAGCTAAATTTTTGTCAGTGTCTTATATTCAATCCTACATTAGGACAGTAGTTGTTTCCTTTCGCTAACGCAACGGCGAAGTAATGAGGTCTACTTTTCAGTGGAGTTCGAACCACGTTCAAAAGTATTGAATCCCCACACAAAGAAACGAGCCGCATGGCTATCGAAATAGCTACGAAATTTTCCTCCAGTTGTATGGATAGATAACAAACTTCTTAACATCTCTCTCTTTTTTTAAAATCGATTTTGTGGTCTCAAAGTGTGTGTGTGTTTTACCTACAACCATTTTTTTTTTTCGTTTGGCAAGTAATATTTTGTTCTAAAAGTATGATTACATTAAGTAACAAAAAAGAAGCTGAGTATTTCAGTCAGTGAACTGTGAGCTGTGTCCGGAAGTCTATTTTTTTTATGACTTCCTCTTGTACTTCGGATGCTTTGTTGCCAAACCTACAATTTTAAGGGACTTATAAAAATTAAGGTGCCCAATTATATTTTGGAGAAGTGTACATACTTCACAATTTTACCCTCAGACAGTTAACTTTATTGGGTTGTCCGAGTCCAATATACATGAATGTTGTAGATTAACTGTTTAACATAAACATTTACGTCGCTGAGATAGGCAATCGTCTTTCTCTTACACTCTGTGCTTAGCTCTCTGCACTTATGGTTTAGCAAACCGGACCAAAAAGAAATCAAACAAGACTTGATTGTAGAAGGGACAAGTTTTTAAATCCCACTCGGACGAATACAAGTTCAGGTTAAGAAATTGCATGAAGATAAAACTGACACCAAAGGAGGTCATGAATGTGCTCACCATGTACTATTGAGAGGATTTTGGAAAAAAGTAATATATAAAGAGTAACTGATATCGTTAAAGGATATCTCGGAGTTCATGAGAACCTGTCCCCGAAGGTGACGTCCTGAAGAATATCCTTCATAAGAAATAATGAGCATGAGGAAATTGCTTTGTAAATAGGGTTCTTGTAAACTCTCAGATCATCAAACTGAATCCCGGAAAGAGGCATTCGGGAGCAGTCTTCGTTAACGCTATCATCCACTATCATCAAATAGAACTTAACATTTATGAAAATTGAATGGCCCTGTATACTTAACCAAGTAGGTCTCGCTAAGTCTTGGGTGCTTCGACTGAAACATACCAACAAAAGGTGTGTGCGTAGCGGCTTGGGAGAAAGAAGATTCTGGTCCTAGTCGTGCACTTCAACGGTTTCTTTTATCGGCTGTACTGTGACGGACAAAGTATGACTGTCAAAGTCTGATGTTGGTTTCTTGATCATAATATTATCTCTTGGATGTGGACACACAACCTAACGAATTCCATAATTGCCATTTATTCCATTTGTTTGAATAAAAAAGTGGATTCAGCTTTCTGATTCACCTTACCATTAGCCGTGTGATTTCAGTTGTTTTATTTATTTATTTATTTTATTTATTTACTTAACAATCACCAGATACAGCTCCGAGGCCATTTTATACTGGATATCGTAGAACCAAAACAATTGAAATCACATGGGTAATAAGGTGAATCAGAAAGCTGAATCCATTTTCTATTCAACTCTATGACGATTAATGAGTTGTAAGTTAGAAATCCGCACGTCTGTGACGGTCATGCCCTCGTTTAGACGTGGTGAGAGCATGCTTTCAGAGCGCAGTAACATGTCGACAACAATGGAGATCTTTTACTAAAATTCGAGTTTTATTTTAGTTTTCCTCGTTTATTTTTTATTCAAATAAATGCTTGCATATGCCCAACTCAGGCAACTGAATAAAATACAATTAAGTAAACGTATTGGTAGAAACAACTGTGAACATAACAAACTGATGAGAAAAGGAAAAAGGCTAATACTCACTTCAAAAGACATATATAGTATTCTTCTACATGTAACAAGTAGCGCTTTCGGAAGTGACCTCTTCCTTCATCGGCTTGCTTAAAATTCGAAAGGACTTAAAACACGAAGGAGAATTTGAAAGGGTAAAAAAGGTTAAGAAATATAAAAAACAAATCTTCTGTCAAAAAATTAAACACATGGGAATGACACTGATTGTTATTGCACACTGCTGTTCACTGTTTTTTGCTTTCCAGATGGTGAAAGTATACAGTGAAAAGATATATAAATCTTCTCTAATAATATTTATTTCTTCTCTATCTAAATATAGATCTCTCTCTATGGATGAATATGATTCTTTGATGTTTCGTTCCGTTGCTGCTTCTGCTTTTTCAATTAAACATGACTCCGCGATATGATGTTTATAATCTCTAAGATGCGTTGCTACCCCTTCCAAATTCTTCATGTTTTAAATTCTTTTGAATTTTAAGCAAGCCGATGAAGGAAGAGGTTACTTCCGAAAGCGCTACTTGTTACATGTAGAAGAATACTATATATATATCTTTTGCAGAGAATATTAGCCTTTGTGCTTTTCTCATTAACTATCATCATCGCTCGCAATACTGTGATATAACAGGGTGTCTATCGGTCACGAAAGTCACTAAAAAGTCACGAAATCAGAAAACGGTCATGAAAGTCACGAAAAAGTCACGAAATTTAGCTTTTGGGTCACGATTTTTTTTAACTGTACAAATGTAAGTACAGATTGGAAAATGTTGTTCTATGAAACGTCAAAATTCACCACCAAAAATGTCTGGTCGGCTTTAGACGCTACCAAATCGCAAGCAAAGTACGTTTCTATCGCATGGATGAAAATTCGGCCTAATTCGCACCCAAATTCGCTCTTGAAAATGTTAGGAAATTTTGTGATTTGGTAAAGAAAAGGTCACGAAAAAGTGACGAAATTTCATTTTGGAATTTTAGTAGATACCCTGTATAACAAACTGATTTTGTCTGTTCTAGTCTGCCAACTCGTTAATGATGTATGTAGATCATAGAAATTATTATTATTATTATTATTATTATTATTATTATTATTATTATTATTATTATTATTATTATTATTATTATTATTATTATAAACTGTAAAATGCTTGTTTCATAATATTTGATTACTACCTGGGTCGTCTGAAAGAATGCACAATATCACATAATATGAAAAGAAAATAGAATAGAGAGAGTCACCTATTGCCATCTGATAGTTATATTTCACTACTACAAACCTGCCGAGATTCATCATATCACCCAAAGCCATAAATCTGATTCCTAATCCAGATCCTAATATATATGTATTCTTGTTTATTTTAAGCCTTAGATCAATCTTTACTTGAAGTTGTTAATAAAAATAATGTCTTTGTCTGTCATAAAAATTAGTCATAGAGTAATTGTTTTCTTACATAAAATTGAATAAAACTTTTATGAGGCTAAAATGTTAAACTTGCCGCTAAACTTTAATGTTTTCGGAGGCTAAGATAAATTTTAGATTGATTGTTGCACAGGGTTCGTATCTTCCATACATTATTATCATAAGTGTTCTTCCATCATTGGCATGTCACTGGCCGCAACTGAGAAATTTCCATGCTCCAATGGTCGTAAACTAACATTATCTTCTTCACGTACGATTTTTCTGTTTTAAAAGCGTTCATCAATTGTAGCCGCCTTCGCCTCTCCTTTTCTTTCCTGCCACTATATCCTCTAGCTATTTATTCATTTATCTCATGATATTTATTTATTTATCAACACAGCAGAAAATGCCCAATTAGAGTGTTGAAATATTACAATATATTTTTATCAGTTTTTTTTAGTGACTTACAACACATTGTGCATCTATCAATTTTTTTTTAACAAAAGAGACACTGACCAAAGCTTAAAACCCACTTTATTTTAAATTATAATTTGTAACTGTTTCGGATATCTAGCATATCCTTCTTCAGACACTATCGAAAATAAATGAAAATACAGACATGTATGTAAATATTGTTATGACAAAGTTTAAATTATTTAACCGTCATATATATAGTCATTATTATGAAAAAGTTTAAATTCTTTTAACAGACATATGTATAGTTATTGTTGTACTTTTTTATTTTTATTTATTTATATTTTTTTATTTTTATTATTATTATTATTATTTTTTTTTCTTCCTATTTACTGATGCCTTCAGCCAATCCTATAAGTTTTCGTTTTCACTTTCCAACTAATCACGTTCCTTCATTTTTGGTTCTTATAAGGGTCTTTTTTTTATTTATTTATTTATTTTCTTTTTCTCTATGCTATTCAAACTTCCTTGCCATAATTCATTAATAGGTAAGCCCCCTGTCCAGTTCATCAGTTTATCTCTTCCTACCTTCTTTATCCAATCTGCTTCTTTCCACTTCCTTATTATCATTCTTTTCTCCATCTCCAATACTTCCGTCTTATCCCAATTAATTCCGTGATTTGTCTCCTTAACATGTTTGTATATGGCATGTACAAACAGGGTTTTAAGCTTTGGTCAGTGTCTCTTTTGTTAAAATAATCAATCCAAAGCCATGAATAGTCTTACTATCAATTTTTATCATATTTTTGACATAATTTGTTGTAGATTATTGACATTAAATATATTCTCAAGTTTAATGACTTCAGCTTTATGTTGGTCCTAGTCTCTTTGCAATAGAAGAGACCTGTACTATTAGTTCTAGTTCTAACTGAAGGAACATATAGGTTTAATGGTGATATAAAGTTTGAGCACTCGAATTTATTGGAGGAGTACCAGATGGACAATATTACACCTTTGTTCTAGTGAGTAAATATTAAAATTGTTCACCAGTGTACTCTGGTTTTCAAGTGAGGGATAAATTTGTTGATGGAACATTTTTAATTTGTTGTCGATACTTTTGTTGGGTGGGGTTCCAAATTACAACATTATATTCCAACTTGAAGCGTACATATGAGTAATACATTTCTATGAGTGTTTCAGTGTTACTGAAGTCCTTACGACTTCCAACTATGAATCCTAATAATTGAAAAGTATCATGAGTAACATTTTCTTTGTGTGTAATGAACTTTTAATTTCGAGTCAGATGTAACACCTAGATCTTTAACTTTATTAGGTCTATTTATAGAAGTATTACTAAGCTTATAATCATATTTAAGAGTATTTTTGTTTCTGCTGAACGATAATACGTTACATATGTTTATGTTTACAAGTTTATTGACTGAAAACCAGTTTGTAATACTCTCTAAGTCGTGTTGTAAATCAAGACAATCATACACAGATTTCATCTTGGTGTATATTTTGACACCATCAACGAACAGTAGTTTTTCACTGTTGAGTCTGTAATCTGGAAGATCATTGATAAATAATACAAACAGTAAAGGGCCTAGTTTGAAGCCTTGTTTTACTTCTGATAACCCAAAATACTAGTCGGATTTAAATTCTTTATAGACAACTGTGTGCTTACGTTTACTTAGATATGATGCGAAGAATTTGGCGAGGGCTGAAGAAAAATAATGAATAGTTTGTTTAACAGTATTTTCTGACTTACTCTCTCGAAAGCCTTCTCCAGGTCAATATATATTACATCAATTGGCATCCATCATCTAGCAAGTTAGCTATAAAGTCAGTAATTATTGCTAGATTAGTTTTTTGGTTTACGAGTAACAAAGATATGTTGATACGTTGAAATTGCTGGTTTAATATGATCAATAATTCGTTTATACAATACATGTTCAAATACTTTCGCAAAAGTACATAAAATTTATATGGATCTAAAATTAATAATTTCACATTTATTATTAGATTTAGATATCTGGCAGATTAACGAGGATTTCTATGTAGCAAGGAAGACTTTCGACAGAGTAACGAGAGTAACGAGAAGTTGAAAGCAATCCATAGAGTGTATTTAAATATATCAATACAGTCTTTGATTATATACGAGGGTATCTCATCAGATCCTACAACTGTTCTGAACTTTAAGTTTTTTATTGCTGTTTCAATTTCGTGTAAATAAATTTCATTAACACACATCGTGTCTAGGATTCCATTCTCGTTACTTGATAAGATGTTTGCCATAGTCACACCATTCGGGTCTTATGAAGAGGGCACAAATACAGAGGCGAAGTAAAAGAAGAGGCGAGTAAAGGTATTAGCTATGTCGTCATTATGATGAAGGTACCACCCTTCAAACTTTAATGTGCGCCCGGGGAGATGTTGTGTCCTACTTTTAAGTAATTCCAAAGTTCTTTAGGATTATTGTTAATATTTTCTTCCAAATTTTGGGTAAGTGAATTATAAGCTGCCTTGATGTCTTTCTTAATGTCCTTTCGCAGTTCGTCAAATTTTGTATAGAAGTTCATTGAATTGGTAAGTTTAGTAAGTTATACTTGCTATGATACTTCGCTTTCGTTTTGAGTTTTTGAATAATTTTCTTTGTGAAGCATCAAGGATATTTATAACATGATCTCATTTCAGGCGGACTATTTCTATCAAATCTGCTATAGATAGTATCATAAAAAAATCTCGCTGAATTGTTAATATGATTATACTTTTTTAAAGCATTCCCAGTCTACCAACGAAAGTTCTTGATACAGTTTTAAAAATTTAGCTTTTTTAAAGTTGTATCCGGATATGTTACTCTTCTGCTTTACTTTTGGTGTTGATTGTTGTTTGATGTTTATTACAATGGGAGCATATCTTCTTTAAGTAAAGGATATGATTCTCTACTGACCCCACTTCTGACATATTTGAGAAGTTGAAGTCAGCAACCAGAAAAATCGAGGTCCTTGAGTACAGTTAGAATAAACAATTCATCGTAACACTCAATGTTAGATTCAGATGGGAAGTATACTACAAAAATAGATAGTGTTTTCTCCCCTGTGCTTACTTTCACTAACGAAAATCACAATTGTTATCACCTCTGTAAGCACATACAGTATTTGAGCAAAGCAGAGATAGGAATCCCACCCCCTACCATTTGATGTGGCAGTTGTGATGGTATGTTGCCTTAAAACTATGTGGCTGTTATCAAATAGTTCAGAGTCATAATATAATTCGTTGTTCCAAGTTTCCGTAATTGCAATCAAATCATAATTATTTGATAATACTCCACAAAAGAAATAATTCACTTTACCACTCAAACTACGAGAATTTTGGTAATATATATTGAATAGTTTTTGTGTTTTTGAATGCACAGTTGTTTTGAATGATTCATTTGGATCAGCTGAAGACAACTTAACAGTTTTTTTCCCTACTATTCTTTGTATTGTCTTCAATATCTTGACCTCAGGCTGATCTGTTCTTGAATACTTGGGAGCGTCCAGATGAGTAATAATTCTTCTCCTTGTGATAGTTCGGTTCCATGATTATTGGCAACCACCTCGAGTGAAACAGGTATCCGGTTGGCATCTTCAAAAGTAGCAGAAACAACCTCGTTCAGTTGATAGCTTTCCCTTCCATTGCCTTAATGTACTGATGTAGGTAATTCTTAGCCGATGCCCCAACCAGGTTCTCTTCCTCTTTTCAATTAGATTTAAAATTGTTCTCTTTTTCCACATGTGTTCCTGGGTTTTCTCGGAGTACTCCTGTTTCCTTCTACATTCTCATTCCACCGATTTCTTCATCATCTTTCACTTGTTTTAATCATCCGTCTCCCTAATCTTCTAACGGACATAATCGCTAGACGTCAAACTGAAAAAAATCATTTTATTTCATTTTTCTCCTCACAATTTCTAACACCCTCTCATTCGTTTTTCCTTCGACCCAACTGATTCCATTCTGCTCCACATATAAATTCCGAAAGCTTCCAGTCGTTTCTAATCACTTCTGCGTAATGTCCATGTTTCTGCCCCATACAGTACAACACTTCACACGAAATATTTTATTACTTTTTTCTCAACTTTTTATTCAAGATCCCACAAAATAGACATTTTTCCTCCTAAAGGCCTCCTAAAGGCTTCTTTGCTTTTATTTCACGTTCGCACTTCATATCATCACTAATAATACTACCCAGATATCGAAACTTGTTACCTGTTCTATTTTCTCTCCTACTTCTATATTTGACATTAACTGCTTCATTTTAATCAGCGTAGCTTTGTGTCTTTTTAACATTTATTTTCATCTCATATTCTTTACAGCCTTTCCTTAAAGTTTCTAACGTCTTATTGATTTTATTTTCAGATTCCGCGATAAGCACCATATCATCCGCAAAACCTAATCATTATAACTCCTACCAAAACGCCGTTTTCATTATGTAGGCTCGTTTTTTCGCTATCTCTTGTAGATAAGTATTAAATAACGTTTGTGAGAGACAGATCCCTGTCAAACTCTCCTTCCAATTGCACTTTGCTCTGTTATTTCCTCTTCTAACACGTACTTGTTGATTCATATATGTCTTATGAGTCTTCGATCTTTGCATTCCAACCCAATCTTTTTTGAAAACTCCCAACAACATTTGTTAATTCATGCGATCCCAGTCCTGTCAAGATTACTATATAGTTGAATTCTCTGAGTGAGTATATCTAAGCCTCTGAATTGAGTCAAGTGTGTTAGCTATGTGAATGCAGCTAAAACAAAACGAAGTGGTCGAATTTTTAGCAGCAAAAAAGGTAAATCCTAACAACGTTTAAAGCTGTTTATAATGAGGAAACTCTGGTCGAGGTACGATGAGTGCATCGAAAAGAGAACAGAGGGATCACTCGATGAGATTGTTGACTAGCAGTAGGTCTTATCACCTTACTGCGCCTGTCGCATCAGTAACTGCTGATTCTCGAAAGAATTCAATTCTTCATCAAATACAAAGCTAAAGATCTCCTGTTTCAAATATGCACGCAATTCTAACTTCATTGTAATGGGAAACTTCTGAATAAAGGGTGTGCAAAATCACTTTAAGATTGTTAATCTTTGTTCTTCATTTAAATAATCGCACAAATCTTTAGCGACATTAAATTGCACAATGATATCAATAACAAATCTGATAAATAAGATTTCGCTTGTTGTCAGTCGACAATAGTGAAACAGTGACGCAACTCTGCTCTGAACGTTTTTGTTGGCGTTCCTCAAGCAGTTAATATATAGATGAGTATATGGCAGTAGGTAAGTAGATGGTGGGAATGTGCTACCATTTGTGGCATCGTCAAGGCACGGTAAGAATTACGTGATTTAGTTGAAGTCCATGGCCAGTGTTTAGACGATTCTGTATAAACTGTGACAAATTAGAAACACCAAGTAGACAATTGATAAATTGCGATGAGTTTCACTAGGATTAATTTTTCCCCTGTCAAACATTCAATTACTGCAAGTTGTTTTAGTGACATTGACATTTCAGTCACCATTTGATTCCATGTCGTACTGCTTGAAGAATGAGTGAACGGAACTCCACTAGCCTTATTATTTGTAGTAAGGGGATATAGCTAGCAGATGGCAATAGATGCTCCTCTGTGCTATGGTTTATTCGTATTTTACGTGAAATTGTGATTTTTTTTCAGTCATTCACATACTACTCTTAATATCTCTTTTTGTTGATATTCATTAATATAAACGAGTTGATAAATAGTCTCTGTTTCGTAGAATGTGTCCATCTACTTTTGGCTCATGGAGCGCCAGTAAAGGTAAAAAATATGGCTGGATGGAGTCCCTTGGCGGAAGCTGTCAGCTACGGAGATCGGCAGACCAGTACGTATATAAAGTTTATTATGTATGAAATGTATAAAATTATTTATCTGGTAGCTTTCAAAGTATAATTTGCATTGATTTTTTTTTTGTTTCGCAGAAAACTATTAAAAAGAATTTTAAAACTTTAAATGTTGCTTCTTGAAATATAGAAAGCATTGAAGAGCAGGAGAGTTTCCCTCTCCCACCAAAAAGACATGGTTTATTTAGTGGAGCTGGCAATACTGATGAGATTGCGCGCATGTACAGTAGCATGCTTGATTAATTAATTACTCAGTGTTCAATTGGGACATCAGGAGCGAGGCTAAGCTCCATCGAGGCTATGTGGATAGCACACACGCCTTTGGCGCGGGAGTTCTTTTCCGGCAGGAGCTCATGTGGGTCCTATCCTATGTGAAGCTGCAGGTCCACATCTCATACGTCACTGCTAAAAAGAACGCTAAACTAAAGTCAGATAAAGCAGCGAAGCTATTTGTCTCCCTTAAGATAATCGGAAATAGTTAATTTGAACTACTTCTGGTTTAAATAGTGGTTTAACGGATGAGATGGAACCTATTCTTTAGATGCTGAATCTACTACTAAAACACTTCTCTCCGTTTTTGCTCTATAGAAATCAGTATTAAAGCCACAAGTAGTAAATTTCAGCCACTTCCGGTTTCGATAGAATGTTGCGTGTTGTGGAGGGATACGTTCTTGTTAGACCCAGCATCGATTGCGGAAAACAGCTTGTCACCATTTTTGTTCTATGGGGATAAACGGTGAAACCGGAAATGGTTAATATGAATCACGGTTTGAATAGAAGATTAGCGGAGGAAAAGGAACTTATTTTTCGGACGCTGAATCGAATACAGAAAACTGTTTTTCGTACTGTTTTTGCTCTATGGAAATCAGTATTGAAACTGGAAGTAGTAAATTTCAATTACTTTCGGTTTCGGAAGAATATTGTGAATTATAATGATACGTTGTTTTGAGATCCTGAATCGATTGCAGAAAACTCTTGTCGTCTGTCTAATACCATTTTTATTGTATGGCGTTAAATGTTGAAACTGAAAATTATTAATTTGAAACACTTCTAGTTTGAATAGAGGGTTAATGAACGAGATGGAACCCATTCTTGACGCGCTGAATCGAATGCAGAAAAGAACGCATCTCGATATCCTTGCCGTTTTTGTTCTGATGCCTGTCAATAGACGGACGGACAAACGGACACAGCCAAATAGGACTTTCGACACTTACGCATAGCATAGTTGCAAGTCTAATAGCAATAAAATTCAACTGGAAGGTGTAAAACCTAAAAGGATAAATAACAAAATATAAAATATGCAATTAGAAAATAAATAAAAAATAGCAGTAATAGTAACACATATCAGGAATATTTAAAAAGAAAACTTCTGAGCGCGTTAACTATCCCAATCTCACGAATAAAAATGAGAATACGAGCTTCTCCGTGGCTAAGCGGTTAGCGTACGCGCCTTTGGCGTGGGAGGCCCGGGTTCGATTCCCGGCGGGAGCTCATGTGGTTCGGATTCCACGTTAATCAGTAGGTCCACGTCTCATATAGCCTCGCTGCTGAACGGGACGTTAAACTCAAAATCAACTCAACTCAACTCAAAAGTGAGAATACGGTTATTAGAATACAGCATTATCTGCTAAAACTTGATTAAGATCTTTAGGTTGCCCTAAACGTTCTCTTAAGGTCTCATATTCTGGACATTCTACAGTATGGTGAATACTCAATGGGAAGATACAATCGTCACAGTACGGACTGCTAGTGTCACGTAATAAATATGAATGAAGTGTGTGTGTCTGATATGCAAGTGTATAAGAATCACATTATCTTGGCAAATTTTACGCCACGACATCTGCCAATTGCCCAAAATAGATTTTATTGAGTGGAGTTTATTGTCGTTGGCCTGGTTTCAATCCGCTTTGCAATGAAAGGCATTCTTTAGACGAAGTATATTCGGATAGACTCAGGAAAGAGTGCATTACTGCTACACATGTCATTGCGCTGTTCTTGGCTGCTGTGTCAGCACGCTCTTTCCCTAATGTCGACGTGTGCCGGCACTCAGCTGACAGTGATGACAGTTTTGTTGCTGTTGCCATCTCCCAAGAATTTCTGGCAGTAGAAAATGTTTAATAATGACATTCTGGGAACTTATAACAACGCTTTGTGAGTCAGTGCAGATATACATACGATGCCGCGAAAACTAAAGCTCGTGATCGAGAGCAAGTTTAACTGACGACGTATTGACGTTAGTTCGGCAGTAAATACTAAACACAGGTATAGTCTAGGCATCAGCTTGCCAAAGGTGCTCTCCTTTTCGACTTTAAAGGCAAATCATGTAATAATTTGGCATCCGATATTTTTCGAATATATACCCATCAGTGATCACAAAAATGCCGGAAAACAGAAAAAGCACCTCACGGGAGGGGAGGGGAGAAAGCCGAAATTTTAGCCGTTTCTATTATTCACTATATCTCCGTAACCATTGGAGCTAAAGCATCCAAACTTTTTCCATTTTGTTTGTCTAATTGTCTTCTACAATTTAACTCTAGTACATTTGTGAGCTAAATATAATGGTTTTCTTGTTATTTTCATTTTTATTCAGTATTGGTTGCGCGTGACATCAGTTTTTTAGCCACAGATTCTTTACAAGATCGAATTCGGATAAATGTTTCCTCTAAAAGCTTTTCGTCATTTTATGCTCTTTCAAAAAATGTATACTTATATTAGTGTAGGACTAATAGTGCCTGAGTTATAAGCGACTTTATTCTGTCATGTGCGAAACTGATCACGGCGCGGCCCAAGAGTTACCTTCCCACAAACAGTAGATATTAGCAGCTGATGATGATTATTAAATATGTAATCCTGTGTGCCTGAAAGTATATATCCTAAAGATTAAGTCTGTCTGTAATCTAATTAAAAATATCCATTTTTAATATCAATTGAGGGGCTATTCGGAAAATAACCCTTGTCAAAAGAAAATTTCTCTGAAGAATAAAAAAAAAAGAGCTTTCTCTAGTACAGAGTATAAGAAACTCTGCAAATCTGTTTCTTTATACGTGTCTCTGATACCTTTCCCTCTTAAAACTTACTGTAACAGTAAGAAAAAAGCAAAAGTAAGATGTGCTAATACATTTTATAAATGATCAGTTTTTAAACTGTTAAATTTTATTTACTGAAGAAGTACCGGTACTTGCCTATTATTAAGATTGTGTACAGTTGCTATAGTGCAGTAAATCTATAATAATAAACGTAATAGAAGGAAACGACATGCTAAGGAAATCTCTACACAAGAAAACAAATTGTTTGATTTCTGGAATTAGTTCTTAATAATGTTATGCCACTCTTATATCCTAAAAAGATAAAGAAATTTGTGATGTCTTTAATGCATCATTCAGTCTTCATCACTCTGTTCATTAACTGATGTTGACTTTTTATACTCGCTCGGACAACCGCACATTGGAGTGCACAAGAAACCGTGATTCTCACATTTGTATTTCAAATTTAAACACTCAAGTTTCTGACAGCTACACATGGTAATCTCTAAAGATGTCTTGGGAATATCTGCTAGTGTTTTCAGAACTGGTCTCAGAATTTGGTCCTCCAAGTACCATCCAGAGTCTTCTGGCTTTGGTAGATAATCTTACACTTATTAGCGTTTCCCAAATTGCTGTCTGGTACTGAGATCTCTTTATATTTTGTTTCAGAGCATCACTAGTTGGAGGTATCTCTCCAGGCTTAATTTTCTTAAAAGTAGGAGCCTAGCTCCATCACAGATCTTCACATTAACCTTGAGGAGCTTTGTGAAAAACAGTTCTTCAGATTCAATAGCGTTTACTGATAAAGGAATCTGTTCTAGAGAAAATAAAAGGTCACAGTTCTCTGAGTAAGTAGACCATAAATAGATAATGTATTGCTGGAATTATCGTCTTCAGAACTCTGTTGTTCTTTCTGATAGTTTTAAAGATCAGAAGACTGTTAAGTCAAACTTCGAGATCGAAGTTCAAAATCTTCAAGGGAAGCATGAAGAATCAGATTCTAGGATGATACTTGATGCTGTGAATCACAATTCAGAAAGATTTGTTGTGATGTGTGGAGACACCGATGTTTTCCTGCTGTTGATACAGCATTATGCCAGAATTTTTTGTAAAGAAATGTACATAATGGTGGGATTTCAAAGACAAGAAGATTTATTCCAGTTCACCACCTTTGCCACCCGTTATCTAAGAATGAGAAGAGAGGTCATGTCTTATCACACTCCACTTGGCTGCGATATAACGTCATATCCAGTTGGAACATCAAAGATCTAGAACTGCCTACTTACTTATATCAGAAAAATGTGACCTTTTATTTTCCTTAGGACAGATTCCTTTATCAGCAAACGCTATTGAATCTACAGAACTGTTTTTCACAAAGCTCCTCAAGGCTAATGCGTAGATTTATGATGAAGCTAGGCTCCTACTTTTAGGAAAATGCAGCCTGGAGAAATTATCTCCAACTAGTGATGCTCTGAAACAAGATATAAAGATATCCCATTACCAAACAGCAATTTGGGAAGTGCTGATAAGTGAGAGATTGATTTACCAAGGCCAGAAGATCCCGGGTGGTACTTGGAGGACCAAATTCTGAAAACCAGTTTTGAAAACACTCGAAGATATTCCCAAGGCTTGTTTAGAACTTACCATGTGTAGCTGTCAGAACTTGAGTGTGTATGAAATGCAAATGTAAGAATCGCGGTTTTTGTGCATTTCAATGAGTAGTTGTCATTGGAACACTCAGCGAGTGTAAAAATTCAATATCAGTTAATGAACAGAGTGATGAAGAAGACTGAATGATGCATTAAAGACATCACAAATTTCTTTACCTTTTTCGAGATATAAGGGTAACCAGGAAAGTTTTGTCGTTTTGCGTGGAGGTCTGTGTTCAATTGGCCCTCACACCATGAGTTGAATGTGAATGTAGATAAGGCGAAGGTCAGTCATTGGTGTGTGTATATCCCGCATACTGTTTTGTTGTGATAGTTCAGCTACAGCGTGAACTTGCGTAAGGACAGAATGAACATGGAATCTCCACAGAGTGTCATAAGGGCGTGTATGCTGTACGAGTTCAAACTGGAATCAAACGCCGCTGCAGTGGGGTGGAAGATATGCCAGGCCTTTGGTGAGGGTGTCGTGACTACACAGACAATGCAGTGGTGGTTTAACAAGCTTAAGGACAGTGACGAAACACTCGAAGACCAACACAGACCAATGTAGTTGATGGAAGACCAACATATGTACAAAATGAAGATCTTCAGGCAGCAATTGGGGCCAACAGTGGCCAGGCATGTGAGGAACTGGGACTAGAATTCAGTGTAAGTGGAGAAACCACTCGGGAGCACCTTCAACTTGGGAAACACTACAAGTTGGGTCGATATGTTCCACATGATTTGACTCCCATCCAGAAGACAACGCGAGCAGACACCTGTATTTCCTTGCTGTCTGGTCTGAGGAAGGAGCCATTTTTGTACAGGTTGTTGACATCATGAGAAGTATGTCTCGTACGAAATTGCACGGGGCCGTTATCATTGGTTAGCGTTCCATGAACCGGTTCCACAACAGCCGAAACCAGTACTGCAACAGAAGAAAATCCTCCTGTGTGTTTCGTGGATTGCTCACGACATCGTGCATCGGGAACTGCTACCAGCTGGTCAGAGGATCAATGCAACTGTCAGCAGTTAAGCCATGTTCAAGAAATTCAAAGCTCTGGAGCTAGCAATCTGAATCGCAAAGGGGTCTTCCTGTTACAGGACAACGTTAAACCACACGTGGCTACCCTGGACACCATTCTACGCCTTGGATGGGGAAACACTATTGCATCCGCCATATTCTCCAGACATTGCACCATCTGATTATCATCTGTTTCATTCCTTGGACAATCACCTTAGAGGACGTCAGTTCAAATCCCCAGTAGAGGTGCAAAATGCACTTGATACTTTCTTCGCTTCACAGCCCACGAAGTTCTACCAGAACGTTGGCAGAAGGTCGTCGATGTTGATGGGGACTATTTTTGATCTTTCAGGTACGTCTTAGGCGACATATCGATGTTCGAATGTGGTGGGTGAAAAAGCGACAGAATTATCTTCGTCATCTTTAAGAGTGATATAACATGATTGAGAACTAATTCTAGATTTCAAATAATTAGTTCTCTCGTGTAGAAATTTCTTAAGTATATTTTTTGTTTTCTATTACGTTTCTTATTATAGATTTATTGTATTATAGTAACTGTATACAATCTTAATAATAGGTAAATGCTTCTTCTGTAAATAAAATTTAACTATTTAGAAACTGATCATTTATAAAATGTGTTAGGCATATCTTATTTTTTGCTTTTTTTTTCTTACCGTTACAATAAGTATTAAGAGGGGAAGGTGGTAAAATTAAAAAACGTGGATGGTAAATTGTTCTTGATTCTTTCTTGAAGGCAGTTTTGAAATCTGTTTCCTGTTCTGTTTCGCTCAGTACCATTGTAGTATATAAATCGGACTTGTAGCAAGAACAGCTCTTATGGAATTTTTTCTTTCTTTTTTTTTTCAGAAAAATAAAAAATCTATAGAAAGCTGCATGTTTGTGCATGTTTTAGAAGATATCAGAGATACGTATAAAGAAACAGATTTGCACAGTTTCTCATACTGTGTACTAGAGAAAGCTCTCTTTTCATTCTTCAGAGAATTTTTGTGTTTTGACAAGGGCTATTTTCCGAATAGCCCCTCAATTGATATTAAAAATGGATATTTTAAATTAGATTATAAACAGACTTAATCATTAGGATAATATGCTTGCAGGCACACAGGATTACATATATATTAATCATCATCAGCTGTTGATATCTACCGTTTGTGGAAAAGTAACTCTTGGGCCGCGCCGTGATCAGTTTCGCACACGACAGAATAAAGTCGCTTATAACTTAGGCACTATTAGTCCTACACTAATATAAGTATACATTTTTTGAAAGAGCATAAAATGACGAAAAACTTTTAGAGGAAACATTTTTCCGAATTCGTTCTTGTAAAAAATCTGTGGCTAAAAACTGATGTCACGCGCAACCAATACTGAGTAAAAATGAAAATAATAAGAAAACCATTATATTTAGCTAAAAAATGTGCTAGAGTTAAATTGTAGAAGACAATTAGACAAACAAAATGGAAAAAGTTTGGATGCCTTAGCTCTAATGGTTACGGAGATATAGTGAATAATAGAAACGGCTAAAATTTCGGCTTTCTCCCCTCCCCTCCCCTCCCGTGAGGTGTTTTTTCTGTTTTCCGGCATTTTTGTGATCGGTGATGAGTAAATATTGAAAAAATATCGGATGTCAAATTGTTACATGATTTGCCCTTAGAACTCAATTTCTAAGCCCCGATGCCTAGACTAGTAATACAGACTAAATTCCGAATTCTCCTCGTCTGTAACGAAAACACAGCCTACAGAATTTTACTTTAGAACCATCCGTATAGAATACATTAAAATTGGAGTACTGTTCTAACAACTTTTGCTCTGAACTTCTGCTGGTATTCTTAGGTACTTTTGAGTTGTGTAGTATGTGATAACAATCGAAGGTCAAGCCTTG
This sequence comes from Thermobia domestica, assembly GCF_964235325.1. NCBI lineage: Eukaryota > Metazoa > Arthropoda > Insecta > Zygentoma > Lepismatidae > Thermobia > Thermobia domestica. Next base: position 177,931,473 of record NC_137458.1, read on the forward strand.
ATAGAGTCAGCAGCTATGGTGGAAAAGCGCGAACACGTAGCAGACAAAGAAATGGCCATATAAATTCGTATGGAATACGACTCTCATATGCATGGGAATATATCTCGAGGACATGTTGGAAACCGATCCTGGAGGGGTGATCAGAAATACAATGTACTGGACTGTATAATTGCTGGGAAGTATTTCACGCTGTAGGCTAATAATTCGTTTGCTTTTGCATAAAGGTCAACAACGGAACTAGTACGTACGAAAATAACTAGCAGCTAGTCGAATGTCCAGGTGATGAATAGTGCCAGGTTTTTTTCAGTATAGAGGTAAGAGCAGATAAATAACCAATACAATTACAGTGTAACGTGGCCCGAATTAGACTACAGTATATTCACAATAAAACAATGCTATCAGCATCATAGATGCGGGAGGAAGTACGAAATAAGTTCACAGCTAGGAGAGAAGAGTACTTAAGAATTCGAATGTGTAGTGCCCACCTTAGTTGTCGTTAGGAGTACACACGCGGAAATTTCTGTCCAGAAAACCGAAGAATCGGAATCCTTTCTTGTTGGACCAGTGAACAAAACCGTTTAATGTAAGTTAAAACTCTCGACTGATACCGCGAAGTTATCTAGAGCGACAATAAACATCTAGATCGTCAATGTACAGCAGACCACAGACAGGAGCCTGGGTCTTAGCTAGAACACAGTTGACGACAACAGCGAACAGTGTAACACTAGGAACACTGGCTTGTGGGATACCATTTTCTGCAGGAATCGCTCTGAGAGACTCTACACTCACCTTAAAGTAACGTTGGTCAAGGAAATTTGTTAAAAATTGAGCCATAAGGCCACAAAGATCAGTCATGCGGGCGGACGTTTTAAAATTCCGCAGCGCCATGTTGTCATAAGCATTTTTCAGATCAAAGAGTATATAGCAACAAGCTGCTGACAATGAAAGAAGGCACCTTGAATCTATCTTTCGAGTTTAAGAGATTGTAAGTAGTGCGTGGAATGAGCGACAGTCGCACTGAAATTTCCTCAGGAGACTTTGATATTAAGTACCACTCTAGTCTCTAGTTTACCATGCTGAAAGAGCTTAAAGATGTAACTGGTGAGAACAATGGGTTTGTAGTTCGTGGCATTCGTCGTGGGTTTCCCTAGTTTTAAGATCGGAAGTACCAGAGCCTCACGCCATTGAGGTAGGGAAGTCTCCTCTGTCCATATACGGCTGAATAGCTGCAATAATGTAAACTGTGTATTGTGAGATACATGGCGCAACGTATCACAAGACGTTAGTAAGCTTCGACCATCTGGAGGTTTCGCCCTCAGACTGCGTTTGCTCGGCCCATGGCATCGCACTTTATATTTCACCCTTTGCTTCTAAACCTACGAGCATACCAAGTTTCTAGTTTCTATTCCAATTTGAAATCGCTAAATTTAAGGTTTTCATAGAAAAATAACCCCATTTAATTAATAAAGGCAATTTTTTCTTCTTCTGCTTAGACCCCTTAGAAACTAAAAGTATTCATGTTTGGCAGTATTTTTTTTTGGGGGGGGGGAGGGGGGATAATTCCGAGAGGCTACAAACACGTCAAATTTCATCATTGTAGTCCTACCGGAAATACTTAATAATTATGGGGTGTAGGTAGTGTCCGATTTATATAACATGAGGCATGAATTTTCAGTTCACCTAAAATCCTACTAAATTTGGGAATTTTTATTTTTGGAGGTTTACTAGAAAACTAGAAGCGTACTAAATTCCGAGTTTTTATTCCAATGTCCAATATAAGGTCCATTTAAAAATATACAGGGATTTTTTTTTCATATCCCCTTTTTACCTCCTAAAACGAAAATTTAGATATAATATAAGGTCCATTTAAAGGTCCATTTAAAAATATACAGGGATTTTTTTTCATATCCCCTTTTTACCTCCTAAAACGAAAAAACAAATGGTATATATACTTTAACAATTTCCCTGTTGGGTTCTTTCCTAAAGCTATAAGCATGCCAAATTTTAACTATCCACTTCAACCGGAGGTACCTGTGTTTTTATGTCAATGCGTCAGTTCATGTAGCTTTAAAAGAGATGCGATCAATCCGTGGTGTAGTATTGGATGACTCACGTAAGGCAGAATCGAACTTAGAGCGTGAATGAAATGTTTTAATTCTCTGTATTAGCGCTACAAAAATTTAATGGGTTCCATTCGAAACTCGTTAGAATTTTTTCCAGATTCAGAGATAGAAGAAAGTGCGGCCCAAAATATTGGCTATTTCTGTGGGGCTAGTCTCCAGAATCCCATCTACTTTTAGAGCAGGCACACTAGTACTAGTACGTTTTCCATTGATTGAGCGTAAACGACGCCAGACAGTAATCATAGATGTCGACTACTAACGAACAGTACGTAGTCTTTCCAGCTGTAGGGCTTAGATGATTTAATAAGTAACTGGCATGAGAG